>NC_091685.1:69535000-70785000 GCF_041296265.1 Equus caballus | reverse complement strand
GGCTTTCTTCCAATCCAATATGTCTAACACCAACACAGATACTTTTATTTAAGTTCAAATTCAAAAGAAGCAGAAAAAGTCTTTGTAAATGGTGAGCTTTCTTCTATATTGAACTAAAGAGCACCAGCTAACAGCATTCAAAATGCCAAATCAAGTAAATAATCTAGGTTATGCTTTTTGCAAACTCATCTAAATGATGCATTTCTCTGTGAAAAGAAATGTACCACATGAGATATTTTGAGATAATTTTTGACAAGCAATGGTACCAAGCCTAAATAATATTTCAGCATAATAATGTCTTTTCCATCTAAATGTCACCACAATCTAGAATCTCAGCAAATATATGTGAAATATTTTATAATATATACAGTCCCTAAGAAGAATGATGTATTTCTGCCTTGTCCTGATACAATGTAACTATTTCAAAATAGATTGGCCCTGTTTATGGGTATGAACATAATTTAGTTTGAAACAGTTGTGGCATAATTATAGTTAGGTCTTAATTTCCTCTTTTGCCTAAACACAAAGTTCTAATTTTAACACGCCAAAAACAGACCATCCACATTGTAGATCTGATATTTCATTTAACCAGTATTGGAATCCAGCATACAATGTGAGTGTCTGTGTGTATGTGCATAAGAGAGAGAGAGAAAGTTTGAGACCTGAAATTCTCAAGGTTACCTAAATCTTCCCCCCAGTGTTTATGTAGATAATGAGAAAGTCATGTGCCCCTGATGTATTTGTTCTCTACAGAATGCTTCCCTTGAGTTAATTAATTCTAGGTATACATAGATATATTTCTCTATACATCTTTATATCACCTATTTCTAAACATGTTCACTAAAAGAAACTGAGAATTTAATAATGTATAAGACATGGGTCCTTCCAAACAAGAACGCCATACTGCTTAATACAATGCAGTGACAATGAGGGAGATGAAAACAGGACTCCAAGAACCTTACACATACCCTGCTATGATTAGGCCCCATTCTGCCACTGCATCTGGAAGATGTACTATCCATTTGATCTGTCTACTTTTGATCCTAATTTCTTAAGTGCAATGCTCAATTAGTGCCACTAGGTTCATATATCTCTGATAATATCCAAAGATATTTTAAACTAATGACTTTATAAAGCTAGCAGAAATGATTAATGGAAAATACCACAAATTACAATATGGAATAAGAATTATATACAGTTAACTTGATTAAAATTATGTATTCAGGAAGCTATATATATCTACGATATTTTCTCACTAAGGATCACTAGAGGTTGCTAAGGAAGATATTTCTATACTGTCCTGTTCCTTTGTGGTTACTCTGCTTTCAACATTCTGATCAAAAACCCTTGTTTGGATGATCTTAAGGCTGCAAAGAAAATTCCCAATGAGGAATCAATGGAAAAAGGACACTTGGCTTTTCTTTTTTATTTATGTGCTGTTCAAGGACTATTTCTTTGCATCAATGCTTGCTGTTTTTCATAATAATATAACATTAAAATATAAAATAATATCAATCTTAAGTAATATAAGGTTCACAGAGGTTAAAATAATGTTTGAAATATAGACCAAATAGAGCTAAAACCGCAGAGAACAATGAAGCTAGTTAAAGCTGTAAGGCAACTTGAAGAGTTTGTTTTTCCTGAAGGATACAGAGGGAATGGAGCATCACAAACAGAGAGATTGGAAGCAATTAAAAAGAAAAGATTGATTTTCACATTCAGCTCGGTTTGTAAGCTGTCTTTTGGAGGATAAAAACCAAGCTATGATATAACAAACAACCCAAATAGCTGCTACTGCAGGACATCATGAAAACTGGCCTAAGGACCTTCTTTTCTCCTACCTCCTTCCGATGAATGAACTACTAGTCACCTCAAGAATTTGCCACTAAGAACAAGAAATGAATGTCTCCTGTTTTGTTGACAGAATTTCTCTGGAATATAAACCACATGAGAAAATGAATAGAGAAAACTATGACAATTAAAAGAAGAAATATGTTAAAAAAACCATAAAAACCAGAAAAATATCTCACTGTAGCCATGTGTTTAAAAAGTATCCAGCTAAAAGAGTTATTATCACGTTTTTAAATAATTTAAAATTTCACTTGGATATGATACTGTTTGTTAACTCAACTGTGAACTCCATGAGATTTTATGTTTATTATGCTTATTTATGTTTATTATGTTTATTAATTCCTTAAAATGGTTATGCAGTGCCTTACACACTTTTTGATACAGCGAATAACCAGGTTAAAAGAATGAACTAATATTAAACAGATTCATGATTCTAAACAGTTACTAATATTAACACTTTTAGATCAATTCAGTTGCAAATGAATTCAGCTGATGCTTGAGTAAGCACCCAGTGGTCTTACTAAATCCCATCCATCTATCTATCCATCCACTAATTCACCAATTGAATACAAATTACTGAGCATCTGACGCGTTCTAAGTACCATAATAATGAAAAAGTAAATATAACAGTAAAATGGATAGACAAAGCCTGTTCTCTCATGGAGCTTAAAATTTATCAGAGAAGACAATAATCCAAGTAATTGTAAAAAATGGATAACAAGATGGAGTTAATAAAATGTACTGTGAATAGAAACAAGAGGAAGACAATACAGTTTCAACTAAAATCTAATGGAGTCAGAGTTAGCCATTTGCAACTGCAGAGAAAGTATTTATAACAAAAGGAAGAGCATATACAAAGGCTTGGATGTGAGAGGGGCTTGATGAATCTGCAGAACTGAAAAAGCTTAATACTAATGGGATATGGGGATAAGGATGACAAAACAAGAGATTAAAGAAATAGCAAGGGATGAACAGAAAAAGAATATTGTAGGATGAGATCCATGGTTTGGCTTTTATTCCAAAGACAATAGGAAGCTATTAAAGAGTTTTAAGCAGATGAGTGACACAACTATGCATGCATTTCAGTAAGATCATTTTGACTGCACTATGGAGACTGAAATGAAGATGAAAACCCTCTGCTTAGTCTACAACTACGTCTTGGGTTAATATCACTGTGGATACGTCAACCATAGAGACCACATTGACAGAAATCAATAAAATCTGTGATAAAATCTCCAGCAGCAACAACGAGAAAATCTAAATTTTAATAAAAATCTTTATTCTCTACCTAGGTCAAAAAGAAAGAGAAAAAAAGAGAAAACAAGGAGAGCAGAGGGAGATCAAGAGTGAGAGAGAAGAGACACTTTACTAAATATTATATTCACGTACCTCAGCCTCACCCTCATAAATTAAATTTTAAAGGGCTAAAGATGTAATAATACATTTAAATCACATTTATATATTTTACAAGTAACACGTTATTCATAATAGTAGTCAGCCATAAAGTCATGGCCAATGCATAGATACACAACAATTTATACAAAATATGCATGTAATTGTCACACTTCAATTGTTATGTTAATAAATCCTTAGTCTTTCTCATAGAGAAAGTAACTAACATAAGTAGCTCATTACAATGTGGGAAATTTTCTACCAAAAGTGAACTAAACAAACCAAATTATTTCCCAAAGACCACTGAACAGCTGTCAAATGAAAATCACTTTTGGTCAAAATCGGTGGGGGTCTCATTCAGAATAATAATATACAAAATGTGCATAATGACTCATCAAGTCTCCATACTGTTTATAACTTCTCAGGCAAGGCAGGGCCCATGATAATTCTTTCTATATCATTATTAAAACTATATTGCCATGGCTTAGGTTAACAGACTCTGCCTACCCCAAATGTAAATTTTCTGATAGACGAGTGACACAAAAATGTGGCACCGGCATCCTATGATTGGCATATATTCTTTGAAGATGATGATTTTAATAAGCCATAGAAAAAATACATATATGAATATTGATTTGATGATGACTTAAATAAATGAAATCCAAAATTCTGAAGGGGTTCAGAAAAGGCTTCCCTGAGATGTGCCACTTTGATGTACCGAATATTTTGAGCTAAAGGCAACTGAGATCCTGTGGGCTCAAGAGAAACTTTTACCTCTCCCTTAAAGAATTTAAATTGGGGGCCTGGCCCATAGTAAGAATTATTGCCAGAAATAAATTTTATGACCTATCTATATGTCAGAACAAACCTCTAATCACTGAACATCTGCTCTTCTTATCATCCTGTGAACAACTCTCCTCCCCTCTGAAGCCTCAGGCCCTTACCCCATTTCTTCACTCAAGATGGCATATATACCTCATTTTACCTTTTTGTCCCTGAATCTCTCATGTATGTGGGTTCCTCTACTTAAAAATTTAGATTTGATTTTCTCCTGTTAATCTGTCTCATGTCAATTTAATTCTTAGACCAGCTAGAAGAACCTAGAAGGATAGAGGAATACTTCTTCCTTCGCTACAATTCTATGATCAATTTTTTCATTTTATTCATTTTAAAAAAGTTATGAAGTAAACTTATTAAACATTAAGTGAAAAATGAAAGAAAATAAAGGCCAATCAATGAAATATATGAATCCAGAATAAGCAAAACTTTGTAGGTAAAATAGAAAGATCTCTATAACTTTCTCTTATAAATTAATCTTTGATTTGGCAAAGGCAGTTGAAATATGTATTTTCTATTAGCTATTTTCTTCTATTTGTCCTCTTTCTGTCTGTCTCCTCCTATCCTTTCCTTCTCTTCCTCCTCCTCCTTCTTCTTCTGCTACTGCTATTACTATCACAATTACTATTACATTATTATTATATTATTTTATTTATTATACTATTATATTTTATATATTATATTCTTCATATTATTATAACTACAGCAATCCTTCAATGACCTACTCAGTATTTACTCTAAACCAGTGATGGTGTTAAGCTAGTGCCATTATATTATTTTATTTAATTTTTACAATATACTTACGAGATTAAGAATTATTATTATTTTAATTTTTCCATTGAAGTAATAGTCTGAAATAATTTAAATGGCTTTTCCAAGGTCACATAGCTAATACATAACATTGTTGGTGCTGATATCCAATTCTATCTGATTGCAGAGTCCATGACCTTAATTGCTTCGTTGTGCTATCTTTACCTGGCAAAAGAGTTTCACTAGGGCCAAAATGAAGCAAAGGAATAGATGGAGTCAGTAGACTTGATAGTATAACTAGAAAAACATTTTTTAAATAAGTCTTGATCTGTCAGTTTTCTGTTTTGATTGCTTGTTCATTTAATTTTTCCTTTTCTTTTCTTAAAGCTAAGCTACACAGTTTACCACCTCAGAAATTAAGGGAATTCTTAGAACAACATCATCAGTAAAAAAAGTCCTTATACTAGGAAAATACTTTCTGACAAGCCATAGGGGAATCAGAAAAGGAATGGACATATGGAGTTACTGACTCGTTCTCTTTTAGTGAACCCAGCACTTCCTATTCACTTGTGTCACAGTCCAGTATAAAAGAGAATGAGAAGAGAATCTCTGGTAGAAAATGCATGATGATTGGAGGACTCCAAGAAAATTAGGACTAGTGTCCCACTGCCCTGGTTACTGCCTATGGGAAGGCATAATATTCAATGACCCCACACATTTTGCATGGTGCCATATCCAATAAAGCAGGCACACTCCCATGATAGAGTAGCCATGACAGGCAGACTTCCAGGAGAGCAGCCTCCTTGAATACCTCATACTGCAGTGTGGTGACAAAAACAGACCAGATTCCCTCAGCTTCCCAGAAATGCTTAAGGACAGGGGTGGGGAAAAGACCTTGGGAGGTGAGGGAGACTCTGGAGACTGCAGTTCAGGGGAATTCTACAGAGCACGGCAAGTATTACATTTGTTAGATCCAAAGGAAACACGGGGAAGCAGTGATACCTTACCGTACACCAAGCGTGCGACGCTCAAAAGGTGGAACAGAGGGGCTGGCCCCGTGGCCGAGTGGTTGGGTTTGCGTGCTCCACTGCAGGTGGCCCAGTGCTTCGTTGGTTCGAGTCCTGGGCACGGACATGGCACTGCTCATCAAACCAAGCTGAGGTGGCGTCCCACACGCCACAACCAGAAGGACCCACAACGAAGAATATACAACTATGTACCGAGGGGCTTTGGGGAGAAAAAGGAAAAAGATAAAATATTAAAAAAAAAAAAAAAGTGGAACAGATAAGCCACACACTGGCAGACAGCAGCTTAGGGTGTGCAGGGATGAGACGAGACCCACAGAGGAATCCCACAATGGGGATAAATAAGCTTGCTTCTGAAGACAGGCAACATCATGGGAAGGAAGAGAAAAGAGAAGCTTTGAGAGCAGGCGCAGTGCATCCTGACAGGAAGTAGAAATTTCAAAAATAAATTGGTACTTATCCTAAAACATGAATTAATCTAAAAGAGACTCTTTTGGACAGGAAACAACTAAGTTATCTTTAAAAAGTAAGCTTGATTTTGGTCCCTCACCTGCCTCTTCCCAATACTACTTTAGTCAGGTTGAGTGTTCTGCCAAAATTTACAATTACTTGCACCAAAACAAGTAATAAGTAGTTGTGTACCTCTGAGTGGTATTACATTAAGCTTGACCAATCTACACTGAAAAGAAAATAACCACTCCTACTGGCTTAATTTTCTAAACACAAGAGTAATTCACTTCACCTTTAATACATAGTGGGTCATTGCTATTTACTATTTAAAATAATGGTATGTTTTCCTCATTAACAAGAGTAAAGCAAACAAATAGTCAAATTAATCAATAAAATTAAAAGAGCAGCTATTTTGACTCATCTACATAAAATGACTAAGATCATTTTTCACTCCAACCATTTATTTTGAAGTATAATACTCTAAAATGGGTGTTTGCCTGGTGCTCTAAAGTGAAATGTCAATCATCTCAGGAACAAGGTTTCTAATTTCTCCAGATATTTTTTTTCACCTCTTCACTACTCATTAACCCTTCTGTCAAAGGAATAAAAAAAGATTATATGACATGACATTATAAAATCAATCAAATGAGTCACTTCCATGGTTTCTATTTAAAAAAATCTTAAAGGAAACAGAGGCTTATAGATAATCCCTGTGATGATTCTTCTCCAATCATCATTCAGGCTTTATCAATTCATATACCCTACAATTCTGTAGATACTGTCTTTTGATGAGTAGTACAAGTCTAATGGTCAAAGGGATTTTCTATGTACGACAGAGATAAAATTAATTTAGATACCAGCACAATGTTAAGCAAATAGCCTATACTGCTTCCTGTGAAAAAGTAAAAGAGAAGGGTATTTCTCAACTACAAGTCTTCGTGGGGTTTTGGAATGGGTTAGATGACTCTCTCTCTCTCTCTCTTTTTTTTTTTGCTGAGGAAGATTGGCTCTGAGCTAACATCTGCTGCCAATCTTCCTCTTTTTTGTATGTGAGCTGCCATCACAGCATGGACACTGACAGGTGAGTGGTGTATGTCCGTGTTGGGGAACCAAACGCTGGCCACCAAAATGGAGCATGCCAAACTTAATCACTAAGCCACTGGGGCTGACCCAGACATAATTTTTTGGTAGTTTTTATTTATTCTGTCAGTCTTTTTTTTTTAAAGATTGGCCCTGAGCTAATATCTGTTGCCAATCTTATATTTTTTCTTCTTCTTCTCCCCAAAGCCCCCAGTACATAGTTGTATATTCAAGTTGTAGGTCCTCCTAGTTCTACTATGTGGGACACTGCCTCAGTATGACCTGATGAGTGGTGCCATGTCTGCACTCAGGATTCGAACCAGTGAAACCCTGGGCCACTGAAGCAGAGCTTGCAAACTTAATCACTCGGCCACGGGGCTGGCCCCTCTGTCAGTCGTTTAAACAAATGTTTCTTGCACGATTTTATCAGTGTATTGTTATTTTACTGCTCTTGTATCATTGGAATCTAGTTGGAAGCATAAAACGTTTACTTCTAATCTTGCTTTTTTAAATGTACAGATGGGTAGTATTTGAATAAAGCCAATATTTTAAATGTAAAATTAATTAATTTAGATAGTACACAGGTTAAAATTATATCTGATATTAATGGATACTTTAATGACTTTCAAATAAAATAAATGTGATGTCCCAGAAAATAAGAATGCTTACCTTAGCAAAAACACTGATGGATTAACTGTTACAAGGAATTGGTTAAATATATGTTAAAAATCACTTAACCAAAAGTTAGTCAGATGCATCAAGAAAAAGATTCTCTAATGTAACAAGAATTTATCTTAGCTGACATAGGAGCCCTGTTCACTTTCTTCAAATCTCTGCCTACCGTCTCACAAAACCATGGCCAATAATCAATTAAAAAATAAATGAAAATAAAACCAAAAGCAAAGCAAACTCTGAAGTTGACCCTCCACTCCTCAGCTACTGCATTAGTCAGGCTCAGATCATTGTCTATATCCTCTGTTCATCTTTCCCAGGTACTAGGACTACAACTCAAATAAAGGCAAAAAGCAGGAAGTCCTTGCCTTAGTATTATTCCACTGCTTCAGAGTTGGTAGAGATCTTACATTTCACACATCACAATTGCGGAGTGAGTGAGGGAGTGTGATGGCTGCTACTAAGGCACTATAACAATATCTCTTTTTGTGTAAAACAGAAGAATGATACATACTCTTAATTTCTATCTTTGAGAATTGAGGAAATAAAGGTTTGAGAATAAATAGAAGATTTCCAATTCTAGTGTGGAACACATGCACTCAAGGGTCATCTTAAACCCAGAAGAAAACATATTTTGCAATACATTATTGGTCTTACACTAAGCAAGATCTCCTCTGCCACCACGAGTAGTATATCTGAAACACAAACTTTGAATGCAAATGCCCACATTCTCACAAAGATCCTGAGATTAATTCATGAACTAGTGGCAGGTTTGGAGACTTTAACTTCTGACTTCATATTGAAGCATAAACCCTGACAGACCCAAAAGTGGTCCCATGGGTCTCTTGTAGCCCCAAGTTTGTAATAACACCCATAACCCCAAATGCAATTTCACTCTGGAAGAAAGCACCCACAATTCTGCTCCTCAGAAGTTTTAGAGAATAAGATCAAAGAAATATTAGCTCATGATCAAAGATTATTAAAACACAAGGAGACAAGCTACTATGAATGAAAATCAGTACAAACATCTAACATTATAGACCACAAAGGATTTCATATATTAGAATTATCTGATACATAAAATAGAGTAACAAGTCTGAACAATGAAAAAATTATTGATACCATAAAACAAACAAGTATCATGAAATTGTTTTTCAAAAGGACAACAAAGAATTTTTCATAGAAAAATATAATTTTTAGTCAAAAATTTTGTAATGCAGCTTTTTCAACAGCACATTAGAGAATCTGTGGACTAGAAATTAGGTCTGAAGACATTTATCAGTATGGAAAAGAGAGATGCAAAGAGTTAGACATTTGAAAGAAGGTTAAAAAATATGATTAAAATAAGTAAAAAGTTCAACCAAGTCTCTAATCTAAATTCCAGGAATATGAATTAGAGAGTATGTTAGACAATACATGACAGAATGGGTAGAAATTTCAGAACTGATGAGAGTGACCCCATATTACAATAAGCTCAATATGACTAATCAGGCTAAATAAAAAAATTAATCTCATCCTAGGTGCATCAGAGTGAAATGCTGAATCACCAAGGACATAGACAAGGTTCTAAAAGCAGATAACAAGAAAAGATGACTAGCTGACAGGACACATCCCAGAAGCAACAATAAAAATAAGAGGATAAAAGAAAATAGGTGTCGGTTGAGAATTAAAGTGTTCTGCAGATATAGCCTGACAAGAACTAGGGTGAAATAAAACCACACATGGGTAAAAAATAAAACAAATGAGAAACCCTGAAAGAGTTTACCACCACCATGTCTTCATTTACGCAACTTTCAAAAGGAGTCTTTCTTACAAGATGAAAAATTATGCCAGAAAGAGAGAGATCCTAAGATTGAAACAAACAAAAAACATGATAATAAATTGGTTAACATATAGATAAATCTGAACAACATCATTTGTAGAAAACACTATGTTGACAATTTCTAAAATTATAAATTAAATGAAAATCACCCTGAAAACACTGGATATTATTAGCTTATTAAGGAGGAAGGTGATTATCAGAGTTAGGTGTTCTAGTGCTGCTGTATACATCAGAAGGCTTAAAATATTGTTTTGTATTTAATAACTTTTCATGAAAATAAGAATTGTAAGAGTAACCATGGAACAGAAATAGTGTTCCAAAACAACAAAGTAGGAAATACTTAATGAGGAAAAAATTAACAAACAGAAAACTCATAAGATAGGCAAACTAGGAAGAAAAAGAAATATCAAAAAAGTAAGAAAATTGGGCTGGCCTGGTGGTGTAGTGGTTGAGTTCATATATTCTGCTTTGGTGGCCCAGGGTTCATCTATTCAAATCCTGGGTGCGTACCTACACACTGCTCATTAGGCCATGCTGTGGTGGCATCCCACATACAAAATAGAGGAAGAATAGCACAGATGTTAGCTCAGGGACAATCTTCCTCAAGCAAAAAGCGGAGGATTGGCAACAGATGTTAGCTCAGGGCCAATCTTCCTCACCAAAAAAAAAGAGGGAGAGCGAGAGAGAGAGAAATAGGAATTAAAAAGTAAGATGGTAAAAATGAAATTAAATATACCCCAATAAACAGAAATAGACAAAAGCAAAGTCACAGTTTCTAAGTCTGCATTTAAACTTGTACCTTGACAAATGCTATTTACATCTAAAATACGGGCATCTCAAAGACAGAGGACAGAAAACTTTTTCTATAAAGGACCAAATGTAAATATTTTTGGCATTGTGGGCCCTATGGTCTTAGTAGCAACCTTTCAGTTTGGCTGTTGGAGCTTGAAAGCAGAAGTAGACCATATATATATTAATGAGTATGATGGTGTTCCAATAAAACTTTACAAACACAAGAAGTGGACCAAATTTGGCCTTCAGAACATAGTAGTTGACAACCCCTAACCTAACATAGAGCTAGGAATGTTAAAAATAATGGAGAGAAAAGCTATACCGAGCCAATACCAACCAGAAGAAAGCTTGAGTTAGAGACAGTGATCCCTTGATCACCTTATAATGCTAAAAACATAAATTTGCCAGGAAGATATATGTATAAATTTGAATATAGTCAATAAAATAGCCTTGAATACCATATTTCAATAATTCTAAAGATACAAATTTTTTTTTACACATTTTTAATATCTCTAGAATAAGGATGGGTCTTCACATCTAGAGAACATCACATTGCCGTTGGCCTGGCAGCAGACATGACAAAGTTGTGATTGTAAGACTGTAAACTTAATCCGTAATCTTTCATCATGAATTGACGACATGAGACACCTCAATTTCCAGTTCAGAAGTCCTCTAAGGACCATTCCAGGAAGGAACACAAGTCCTGATTGAAAACCTTCTTTTGTCACAATAAATTCGTATTATCCCAATTAGCAGAATGAGTGTCAGTGGTTTGGAAACATTCCTGCAGACATTAATATTTCACTCTTTTAATAAATACCTCATCACTATATTCTACAATACTGTGAAATACTGCACAGAGATGATATGAAACGGAGAAATAAATATTGATGATGATTAAAAATCATTCACAAGAGTGAAGTTTCAAATACCAAAAATTAGTCATACTTAGCATTGTTGGCTTATATTTTCCCTTTTATTTATACATAAGCATGATATATAATCATTAATCAATGGTAATTAAGTATTGACTAATTAATGAATTATTGATTATTGATATGTAATAATTAGCAGCATTCACTGGTTCAAAATGGTACATAAAATAATGTTACATTATATGATATCTAAAATTGGGTAAAATATGGAACCTAAAAATGGGTAGAACTATAGAGGGAGATTGACAAATCCACAATCATAGCAAGTTATTTCAAAATACTTCTCATAATGATTAATTTGTCAAGAAGCAGTACAAAAGCTTGCAAAGAAAGAAAAAAATTATTCAGCACAATAAACAAGTTTACCTTAATGTGCATTTATTAACTCTGCTAATAAAAATTAAGAATTCATGTTCTTTTTACAGATCATTTATAAAATGGTGCTCAGCTCTAAAGCAAGTCTCAGTATGTTTCAACATCTGAACACTATTTATTATCAGGAAGTAATTCAATTTAAAACTGAAAGCCGTTGTAAAAGAAGATACATAAAATATTTCTTAGTTTAAATATCTAATATTTTAAAAATTATGATATAAATTCAAATTTTTAACCTTTGAAAAACAATAAAAGAAGTCCACATCAAAATTTGTAGAATAGAGCAAAATCATATTTTCAAGAAAACGTGTGGCTATAAATTTTTTTTAAAGAAGGAAAAGGCTGATAGTTAATGATGTGTCTATTTAAGAATTAGAAAAAAAGCAGAATAAATTCAAAGTAGAATTAAGATAATAATAAAGGTCAGAGAAGAATTTCATGAAATAGAAAACAATATAAACAGATCAAAAAACCAAACTGAAGACTTATTTAATTAAAATAAAATTCTTGTTAGATTGAACAAGAAAAAAATGGTAAAGGAAAAAAGAGTAGAAGGAATTTAAAAGGAGAGTATACTTGTATATAGAGTGAGAATTACAGAGTTTATACAAATCCATGAAGAACTTTATTCAAATATATACAAAAAGTTAGATGAAAAGTACAGATTCCTAGAAAAAACTCAATTGACAAAAATTTACAGCAGAAAAATTAGAAATCTTAAATGAACCTGTAATCATTAAACACATTCAACCATTTATTATAAATTGTCCTACAAATAAATAAACCCTGATAATTTGATAGGTGAATTCTACCAGACTTCCAAGGAATGCATCATTCCAGTAATATATAAAATCTTCTAAAGAATAAGAATTAGAAGATAAACAGTCCCAATTCATTTTTTTGAGTCCCAGTACAACCCTGACACCAAAAATTTGCTGAGGAGCATAGGTGCAAAAATGCTATACTAAATTCAGCAATATGTACAAAAGATGATATATGATGTCAAAAGGTGGACAATGCTTTGAGTTGTTTTATGATATTTTCTGCTTTATAACCATATTAGATGATGCTTACACTTTAAAACATTGCTTCACTTAATAATCAAATATCAAAAGCCAAACAATTGAGACAAATAGCACTGATAATTATTAAACCCTAACATGTTCTAAACTATATTGTTCTGCAATTATCATATTTAAACCTTCCCATTCTTAAGAAAATACGACATGGCTGTTAGAGCTGTGATTGATACATCCAGAAAAATGATATTTGAGAATACCACTTTAAATACTTCCTACAATAATCAAATGTTAACAAACATCCCCTGAAAACTTCGCTATCTGACTCTCCCAGATGAATGTTGAAACGTGATTAGTATGGCTCGAAATAAAGGTTTATGACTACTGCTGTTTCCAAGATCGAAGAATCAGGAGTAAGAATCAGCAGGATATCAGTTTGAGGAAAGGAAGAAGGTATGTATGATAAAAAAAATTGTGTATAAAATCTTCTTTACAACTGTTACCAGAAATAATTTTGCTTATAGAGTAGGAAAGGGAATAAAGCTTGTTTATTAAAAAATGGTATAGATTTAATAAGTTTAAATCTTTACATCACACTATTTTGTAGATAATAGTAATAAAAGCTTAATGCAAAAACTGTAACAAAGATCAAACACTAAGAAAATCTGGAAGAAATCGTGAGATACTATGAAAATTATTTGCCATTTTAGTAATTTAAACTACAATCTGTTTTAAGCAGACATGATGAACATATAACTTTCAGGAAGACATTCATTGTATTCAAGTCAGGTGCACCTATTTAAGTATCATATATTTACTCTCACTTAAACTTGAAATATAATATATTTCTGTTCCAATATGAGATAAAATTATCAGTATAAAATACTTTAAAATATATCTATATTCTTATAGTTTGTGAGAAATGTTTATATAAAGCATTTCAAATAGAAATCTAAGGAATATCAACATAAATTGTTCATCATTCACTTCAAATCTTATTTCTAGCTAGTAGAAGCAGTGATTCTTATACATGAATAGTAGTGAAGAATAAATAAGTTGCAAAAAAAAAAGAAGGAGAGAGAGAGAGCTTTGTGACTATGTATCAGTGAGAGATGCAGATTCTAAAAGTAATGACCATCCCCTTACTTTCATTCTATTCTTCTGAAAACTTGTTTTGAAATGAGCAATGTATTTCCTCAGTGGCCTATAAAAGAACATAGAAAGATCTGCAATATGGTTTTCTGTTGACAGTAATGATACTCCAAAATATGAGGTCAGATATTGGGGGAAAATATGGAGGAGGGATATATATCTATCTATTTTTACCTTATATTATGGAAAATTTCAAACATAAACATATGTTGTAAGGTACAGATAATAGTAAATTGAACTCCCATATACCCATCATATATCTTCAGCAATTATTCATTCATGGTAATTTTGTTTCATCTATGCTCCCACCCAGTCCAGCCACTATCAATTGATTATTTTGAAGCGAATTCCCTATATCAAAAGACTGTATCCTATAAATATTTCAGCACAAATATATGAAACCTAAGGACTTTTCCTAAAAATCATAACTACAACATCATCATCACACCTAACATTTGACAAAAATCTTTATCATCATCCAATATCCAGACATTGCTCATATCTAATTTTCTCACAGCAGTTGATTTGTTCCAATCAGAATTCAGAGGATCCACACATTGCATTTTGTTTTTCCTGAGGAAGATTAGCCCTGAGCTAACATCTGTGCCAATCTTCCTCCACTTTATTTGTGGGTGGCCATCACAGCATGACTGCTGAGTGGTATAGGTCTACGCCCAGATCCGAACCCACGAACTTGGGCAGCCAAAGTGGAGTGTGCCAACTTAACCACTAAACCATGGGGCTGGCCTCCACACACTGAATTTTGTTGATATGTTTTTTGGGTCTCTGAATGTACAGATAACCTTTTTTGTTGTTTTCCCTGCAAGTTATTTTCAAAAGAAACAAGTTCTTTTGTCTTCTGTCTATTGTAGAGTATTTCACAGTTTGAATTTTCCTGATGCATTCCTGTGCTGGAATTTAACATATTTCTCTGTTCCCTGTATTTCCTGTAATCTGGCTGTTGGATCTTAAGTTTGATCTAGTTCTTGTTCAATTTTTTATCAAGTAAGAGTACTTTATAAGATAATAGAGTGTATATCTATCAGGAAAAATATATTGTCTCTTTTCTCTTTCTTTCTTGTTATTTTCTTTTCTTCCTTCCTTTCTTCCTGCTTTCCTTCCTTCTTTCCTTCCTCCCTCTCTCTTTTTTCTTCTGTCTTTCTTCCTCTCTCTCTCTCTCTCTCTTTTCTTTATTTGCTTTGATGTTATTGGTCATTGACTGTATAAGCCCTGGTGAATTATTTCACTAGGAGTTTGTAAATAAGTGATTTTTCTAATAGTTTCTGACAATTATTCCTTCTTCAATTATCAGCTGAAATGTTTTTGTGAAGAGAAAGTTTTTCTCATCAGGATTTTAGATAAATGAGATACAATGGTAAAATATGTACAGGAAAAGCAGACTTAAACTTGAATCTTTCCCGTTATTTTCCGCTTTTAAATAATGATTACATTTCATTAACACTCTCTAACAGTAGAATGCAAATTGTTTTTTAAATTATGAACTTGTTAGTGGTGGTGTTGGTATTTTCTTTTGAACTCATGGATTTTAATAAATTTGATGTGGTGCAATTCATTGAAACTATTACTTTTCGTTGCTTGAATTATATTACGTTTGACCGATAAGCATTTCTTCATGTCAGCATCACGTTGCTTTTGCCATGACTCAGTAGTCTTATATAAAATAATTTCCTAGCTTTTTGGTATAATAAATAAGTCCAAATTCATCTTTTACATTTTCCAGCCCAGACTTGGAATCATGTTTCTTCGTGTAGATCTGGTTACTTTCTGATGGTTTTATATTATAGTGGCTTGTAAATTTCACTTTAGCCCTAACCAGGGTTTCAGAGGGTTGATTTTAAGAATTCATAGGGTCCAGCTTCAGCACAATCACACATTATAGAAGTATGTTTGCAAGCAACTGTAAATTGTGTGTGAAAATGTTCCTCCTATTTTCCTCTGTTGTTCTCACACTGCCCTGCTGACTTTTCTGAAAATTTTGGCAACTTGGGTGTTCTCTGGCTTTTAGGGAATCTCCCTCTTCCTTTTTTTGTTCTGCACACCTTCTGAGAGCATAGTGTTGCTACTATTGGTAGTTTGCTATATTTTGGGTCTCATGATGACCCTTGTCACTTGGTTTTATTTCAAATGTTTTCTGGGTGCTTCTGGGTATAGTTGCCTAGTCAGATTTTGTGGGTGGGTTTGGAAATATTGAAAAAACCACAAAGCTACTGACATCTTTCCTCATATATCTTGAAGATACTTATGTAAATTGTGTCACTAATTTCCATCTTTCCTGATTTCACCCATCTTTCAAATACTTATTTTTTCTTAAGATTCTTACTGTATAATCAGAATGAATATTAGTGAAAACAACTTGGGCTGTGATATGGGTGAAGAATATGGTTTGTAAATTTGCTTGCCTAGTCGCTTATAGGGGTATATAGTAATTGTTATGTTGCACCAAATAGACAAGAAGATTATAAGGGGAAATAGAAGGCTAGTTGTCATCAGTCATTTGGAAAATAGTTTTCAATGCCTATAAGGGTCAGGATGTGTTCAAGGCAGACTGATTACTAGACTACGTGCAACTGGGGGAAGTTTAGTTGAGGATAAAGAGCACAGTCCCCTATCGCTCCACTGAAAAAAGGAGATACACACGTACACAATTCCTTGACAAAAGGCACTTTAAACAGTTGATTTTACAAATCCGAATGATAGATAGTATCTATGTGGTTGAAATTTCATGAGATCTGGAACAATAACTCTCACAATTCAAAATAGCTCAGGCTTGTGCTCTATGTTCTTACATATATTATGTTGCTTAATCTCTGCAACAATTCTGTAAGGTAAGATTCTCATCCCCATTTTATGGATGAGGAGACTGAGGCTCAGAAAGGTTAAATAACTCACTCAGTTATCACAATCTGAAATTGGCAGAGTACTTGCCAAACACCAAGCTCTTAACTGTATGATACTGTCATAGAACACCTATGTGCCCAAAACCTAATAAATAAATAAACTTCCAACTCATAACAGAGGGCAAAACTATTCAACAAATGAAATGCAGCACAAACTATAAATAACAGTAAGCAAAAATTTAAGTTAAAAACATAATCTGGTGTAAATAACTGATCCTAGGTTGTGGCTTTAAAAAAGCAAGTTATGATATAAGAGAGAAGCTGGGCCCCTGACGTGAAAAGGCATGCCAAGTGCTCTTAGGGGAGGCGCCAAGAGAAGGTGATTTAAGAAAAAGATAGCATAAAATTAATTTCTCTTTAACCTAACTTTACTAGCCCCAACTATAGAAATGATTTTTAATAATAATTTTCAATCCTCTTAAGCTGAGAGAACTTATTAATTATTTGATTATACCAAACCTACTCTGTAAGTTTTCATTTATCTTTCTTGGGATATAAAATCTGTTTTTAAAAGAAATTTCCTACATTTATCTGCTCCTAAATTCATTTCTTTACATGCAAGTATTTCAGGCTAGCTTTGGTTAATGGCCTATTAGCATAAAATTCCACTTCTTGTACTTAATTTAAAAGATATACTATCTATTCTTGTCTAAATCTTTATGAATACTAGCTAAAATAATTAATTTTCTGTTCAAAAATGATTTTGTAATATTCCATGAGGTCTTATCTGTTATATTACATTTAGTGCTTACCTCTAATACCTGATAGCTTGTTGTAAAATCATTTACTTGCTCCTCATTTTGAAAGAAGAATGAGAGATTCAAATTCTAATTATAACATGACAAATGGAAGCTTGATAAGGCGATAAGCGAATTATCTCAAAGACTAAGACTGTTTCTTGACAATCACAAAAGTGAATTATTTGACCTACTACTCTCTTTTCTCTTTTCTGATTTTTTGACTTGGTTATTTGCATCTTTTGGAGGAGTATATTCTATTTCTTCTTACGTTTTCTGGAGCCTTTAAATATAAGCAGACATTTACTTTGCTTTTACCTCGAAAAGTTTATTTGAGAGTAAGTTATTTTGAACTCAACTCAATGAAGATGGATTCTACAAAAGCTATGCAATAAACAGGAGTGAATTTTATGCAAGTCTACCAACATCTGTTTGGTCCATGTAAATGGAGAAGGGAAAGAGGAATTGGTTGTTAACAGCATGATATGTGCATGGCATTGTGCTGGCTGCTCAAAGAATTCAATTAGTCCTCAGAAAAGTCCTGCAACTGGCAATAATTATTATCTGTTAATATTGTTATCTGTATAATAGATCATCAAGTTGTCAAACTTTAAACAAGAAGCCGTCTCTCTTTATAAATCTTTCTGACTCAAAACTGTGGTTTTGACTTTACCCACCTTTAAAGTGTTATTTCTCTAGAAATATGCTTTGAATGCACAGCCTGGAAGATTAAAAACCCATTTCTGCATGTCTCCATGTGGCTGTTTCTCCAAGATAGAGTTGCAAATTGCTATACTTCTGAGAGAAGCAGGAGGAGGTATAGCATGATCTTGGGAGCTGGACCTCCTATGGCGAAGTGTTTCTCGCAGGTGTGGTAGTTCTGGCAGAGGGAGAAAGACACATAGCTTTCTCTGGCGATGAGTGGAGCTAGTATACTTTTCAATTTACATATTTTTAAACGCATTAACTCAGGGAAATATTTTTCCCTCCATTAGAGACAAGATAAAATGGAGGCTCAGAAAATATAATTCTGCGGTAGCATTTTACTGCTTGAACTTGGCTACCTTTTTCTAGCATACCCTTCCCTGTGTGGTCTCAGTTAGGTTTGGCCACCAGAGAAACGGTTATGAGAATTGGAAGGTGAAACTGTAGCAGCAGCCACTACGCTCTGAAAGCCAGTGTAGAATGCCAGGTGCTGTTGCAGCTCACACATGTTTTCGCTGCTCTGCTGGCTCACTTTGTAGGCGAGGGGCCAGACCCACAGCAACTCTAGCTCCTGGAGCAGAATGTCTTCCTTCAGCTTTGCCAAGTCCTTATCAGCTCCCACAATGGTATAAGGTCTAATCTCACTAATAACTTTCTTATTCACCATCATTAATAGTAGTTTTACTTCCTGATTGAACCCTAAATAATATATTGCTAGTCTCCATATAGCTGATACACGACTAAGATTCAGACTTCAATCTAGCTGTATAACACATGCATTCTCCCCTTCACCAGAGTGATATTTACAGTGGGGAGGGGGAAAGAAAGTGGATTTGCCTGCCCATTAATAAAATCATGACTATAGCACTTTTCCCAGACTAGGTCCTTCCCTTGTCTCTTTTAGTTCAGATGACTAAAAAGGAATGTATTATTACAGCTAAAGTCTGTATTGTACCACTGCATATTGAACATTCCAAATACCTCTCTATTAGATACTACCTGTTAACAAAGTAAAAAAAATTGGCCTGGGCATGAGAGCTCTTTATTATTTCTCATGCACGTTTTAAAGCTTTTTCATATCAAATTATATAGTCACTCAAAATACTCATCATTTCTAGATGCACTTTTTGCAGATATAATCTGTCCGCATCTAGGCAATTCTGATCTCTCAAATGGTTGAAGAACTCCTTCGCTGGGCAGTTAATCCCTTTTATGTTCTGAGCGACCAATTTGTGTGTTATATTACCTGCCATAATATCCTCATTGTACATGTTGTACATTTGACTTAACAGCTATAATCTCACCAAAATGCTGTTTCTCTGACAATTGTTTTCATGGCCTCAGATTTCCAGAGGGAATTTTCCTGGAACTTTGCAGCAAACAATTATCTAAGAGTACTATACCTGCTATAACATTTCTGCAGCTTTTATTGATAACAATTTTACATTATCAACATCTTCATATTTTACTTAAAATTCTTGGTTTATCCATGTAGAACGTGAACAAGTGATTCGGCTAGCTCCCAAGCCCCGATATCAAGCTAAGAAGATTGATCCTTTAATGATGGAATAATGTATAATTTCTCTTAGAAACTGTCTTTAGAAACACAAAATTTTTGCCCTAGACAAAAGAAATCGTTTCCTTTTGATACTTAAAGATGATTAACTGAAGTGTACAGGTTGTCTGCAATAGTTAACAAGGCGATTTGACTCAGATTCTGCATGTGTGCTAAAAAGCATTTCTTATATTAGTGATCTTCAGCCCATGATTTTGCTAAGAGCAGACATTGTCAATTCCCATGTGTTAAATTTATTAGCAATTTTATTTATTTTATTTTATACCTTTGTACAAATCATATGAGGCCTGTAAAGTTTTCTTTCTTAGTTGAATGAACTTATACCTAAGGATTGACTTTTCTAGACAATATGTAAAATTACTCCCGTGAGGCCCAGCTTACACTTTATCCACCCACTGTAACTAGTCAATGAGGAAGGATCAAGAGGATAAGATAATCCAAGGGCCAATTTGCCTCAAAATGTTTTCTGAGTTCCAAGTTCTCCTGACCCAAATTAGAAATGAGATGCAAAAATCTGAGAAAAATACACTTTATATATAATTTTGAGGATACTATTTTAAATTCATGCTTTAAAATTTTGAAGCACATAATGTATGGTAAGTTAGAAGTTTATTCTCCACAATTGGCATTTCTTTCAATAAAAATTACGTTAAGTCTTGTAGAGACTTCTCATTGTCTCTCCATTACCTTTATCTCTTCTCTCTATAGGAATAACATTTTTGTCTGGGCACATGGCCACTCATAAAAGATACATAAAAGCTTTTGCAGATTAGAGTCCATGTGGCTAAGTCCTGGCCCATAGGATCTCATGTGGTTTCCTCCTTAAACGTCCCATCAGTTGTATTTGGCAAAAGTCTTCGTCCCTCTTCCTTTTACTTCCTTTGTTGTGTTATGTGGGATATGGATGCTGCCACATTGGACTATGAGGATAAAGACTACACCTTGGAAAGGGTCTAATGCTAAGCTGAAATTTCTTGGAACAGAGCCAATTAACTCATTCCAGGATGCCTATGTCCGCGCTTCTACATGAGTGAACACCAACATTCAGTATTGTATAATCATTTTTATTTTAGAGTTTATGTAACAAACAGCATTATCTGATTCTAACTGATGCAGTAATTATAAACATAGCAAGAATTATCAATGATGCCTTTGCTATTAATATACCTGAGAGTATCTAATATGTGAAATATCACCATTAACTAACTGTCAAACCAAGTCTCTTGGACCTTAATTGAAATGAAGGCAAATATCTAGACTGCTAGCTGTCTAAGAAAGCAATATGAATCATTTATAAAATTGAAAGAAAGGAGATTATTCTTCCTTAAACTAGTTTCAACTAGACTCAATTTAGGTTTTCTAAAAAATGTTTTTAGTATGGATGGATATATACAAGGATGTTTGACACAAAGTAGATAGTCAATAGTAATAACAGCTAATATATATTACATTCACCATGAGGCAGACACAGTTTTTAGGATTTTTTACTCTATTAATACTTTTAATCCTTATAAAGCCTTTTGAAATTGAAAGTAACTTTCCCTCTTCTGGCATGCTTTCTAGCCAGATTCTCAATTAACTCTTTTATTTCCCCTCAAGGACAAGATGGACTTTCCGGGCCCCTTCATGTACAGGAACTGGGGGCAACTCAGGAGAACTAAACATCAGCTCTTTCTTCTGACTCCTGCCACCACTTTCATAAAACATATTGGTTTGATAGAAACCTACGGAGCAGTTTCCTGTCAGAATCCAAAACTTAAAAGAAGTTTGAAAAGCCCCTTTCTCTTCAAATGTCTCTCAAACTATCTGTAGGAATTGAGTTTGAAGTAGAGAATATGGAGTACTTATACTTCATCACTGGCATTATGAAATTTCTCTGATTATCTTTCCCATTTCCTTGGCCTTCACTGATGGGCTATTATTTTCTTTTCTTCTGCTTTCTGGTGCATAGGGATTTTCGTGAATCCTTGCTCTTTCCAACCACAGGCTCATGGATTATCCTAAATCATTTTCAACTGCAGCTATACCATCTCCCTAGTGGACATATGGTAATACTAGAAGTCTTCTGAGTTGTTGTTACAGTAACTGATCTTGAAATACCCACATTTTGTATGCAGTGTCTAAGGATGCAATTCACTACTTATTGAACCAGATTGTCCCCCAAAAAACGGACTGATTCCCCTAAAATGCTAGGAGCACACACTTTGAAACACTTGGGGCTAAATGAGGAAGAGGGTGCAGGAAAGGAAACCAGCTTAATATAACTGAATATACATTCATATATCATAAAGTGCTCAACAACATTATACTACTAATGAATCAATGCTGCTTTTCTACTTAAAACGTCCCTCTGGCTCCTCATAATGTGGCCCTAATATCTGTTCACTCTCCATTAGCAGAATATCCCACTTGCTCTTTATACTTGACCATACCAAGCTTATTTTAATACCTCAAATATGTCAAGCTCTCCCAAGGACTGACTTATTTTGACACTAATGATTTCCTCAGCTTGGGCTACTCATTAACTTTAACATCATATTAAACTTGTAAAGACTTAGTAGGTCTAAGTTTCAATTTATCTGTGAAAACTCTTTGATCTGCTCGTGTTGGTTTTAATAATCCTTCCTATGGGCAGGGGAGAATTGAATATATTATCACTGGGTCTCTTTATGTTGATTGTAATGGTTTGTTTACATTAGAGATTCTTCCTTTAAAGAATTATGTAAAAATTTATGAATTCTTTACAGGAAGAGAGTTGGTCTAATCTACGTATCTTTAATGTCTAGCAAAGTATATAACCCGTAGTAGATTTTTCAAGAAATATTTGTCCATAAAGCAAATTAAAAGAGAGCAAGGAGAACTTCTAATCCAGACAGGATGTTCTTTGCACCTCCTCTTTTCTTCCTGCTTCTTCCTGTTAAGTACAGCTATAAGTCCTGGAAACCAAGCAAGAGGCAGCAAAAGGTAAATTTGTATGGGTAGAAAGAGGAAAGTGGACTGGCTTGGGATGCCAGGACTAGAGGGATATCATAGCAACTGGTGTCTTATATTCCCCACCTAACAGAAGAAAGTGGTCTGGGCTTCCATTTCCCAACCCATAACCTAGCAATGGAATGCAGCCCAGAAAGGCTATTCCTCCTCCAGACCGAATGGGAGTACTTCTGATGACATAAGGTGAATTTAGTGCCACTGTCAAGGTTAGTAGATAGGATGTCCCACTAACAAAGGAACAAAAAACAGAAGAAGCAAATAGAAAAAAAATAAAACGGCAGACTTAAGTACTGTCATATCAATAATTACCCTAACTCTAAAAATCTAAATATACCAATAAAAGGGGGAGACTGGCAGAGTAGCTAAAAAGAAAAAAAGTGACCCAACCATAAGCTGTTTGCAGGAAACTCACTTTATACTCAATAACACAGCTACTTTGAAGTAAAAGTCTAGAAAAAAATAATATTATAAAAAGATTAATCACAAAATAGAAATAGCTATATTAATATTTGTTGAACTATACTTTAGAGCAAAGATTTCAATTGACAAAGTGGGAAATTATATAATGATAAAAGGATCAATCCACAGAAAAACATAGCAATCCTAAGTGTAGATCCATTAAACAAGAGAGCCTCAAAATACATAAAGCAAAAATTGATAAAGCTGAAAGGAAAAATAGACAAATCCATAATTACAATTGAAGACTTTAATATTTCCCTCTCAGTAACTGATAGAATTACTAAACAAACAAACAAACAAAAACCCAGCAAAGAAATAGAAGATATGAACAGCACAATCAACCAGCAAGATCTAATTGACATATAGAGAACTTTACCCAAAAAAGGCAGAATACACATTCTTTTTTTCAAGTTCCTATGAAATTTTCACCAAAGGAGACCATATCCTGGACCATAATACCAATCTCAACAAATTTGTGAGAATTAACATCATACAGAGTATGTTCTTCAAACCCAATGGAATCAAACAAGAAGTCAACAACAGAAAGATGAGAGAAAAATCTCTAAATGTGTGAATTCAAATAAATAAGTCATGAGTCAATCAGAAAGTTTCAAAAAAAGTGTACATCCAAATGAAAATAAAAATACATCATATCAAAATATACGCAATATAGCTAAAGCAGTACTGAGAGGAAATAATAGCATCAAGTGAATACAGTAGAACAAGGAGAGGTCTTAAATCTAAGTTACTATCTCAAGAATCTAGAAAAAGAAGAGTAAAATTAATCCAAAGAAAGTAGGAGAGAAATAATAATGATCAGGGCAGAAAAAATAATGAAATTGAAAACAGAAATACAATAGAGAAAAATCAATGAAATAAAAAGCTTGGTCTTTGGAAAAAGCCAATAAAATTGTTAAACCTCTAGTAAGACTGACGAAAAATATAAAAGAGAAGTCACAAATTTGTCAGTTTCAAAAAAAAAAATGAAATAAGGGCTATCGTTACAGATCCTGCATTAAAAGGATAAAAAAGGAAATATAATGAATACCTTTATGCTCATAAATTCATAAATCTTTGAAAACCACAAACTACAAAAACTCAGCCAAGATGAAAGAGACAACCTAAATAAGATTTATATCCATTACATTAATTGAATTACAATTAAACAGGTCAGGCCTAGATAGTTTCATTGGCGATTTCTATGAAACAATTGAAGAATTAACATCAATCTTAAACCATCTCTTTAAGAAGAGCACAGCATACTTGACAATTCAATTTATGAGGCCAGTTTAAAATGATACCAAAATAAGGTGATAATAAGAAAAAGAATAATAGAGAATAATATCTTTCATGAAATTAGACACAAAAATCTTTGACAAAATATTTACAGATTAAATTCAAAATGTACAAAAAGAATTATAAACCATGATTAAATGCAATTTATTCCAGGTATTCAAGGCTTGTTCAGTATTCTCAATTAATCATTGTAAACTACCGTATCAACAAGCTAAAGAAGAAAAACTTTTATTACATCAATTTCTGCGTAAGAAACATTTGACACAAATTAATACCTATTCATGATAAAAAATAATAATAATAAATCTCAGCAAGTAAGAAATAGAGGAGAATTACCTGACCTTGATAAGAAAAAGCTACAAAATTTCTATAGCTAATATTATCTTAATGGTGGAAAACTGAAAAACTGCCCCCCAAGTTTCTATTCTATAATTCTATTCTATAACTCTATTCATTATAATAGGCATAAAAAAAATAAAAGACATGGAGTTTGGAAAGAAGGAAACAAAATTGTCCCTATTTGCAGATGATATAATTTTTTACATAACACATACCAAGGAATCGGCAAAAAAATTCCCAGAACTAAGATACAAGGTTGCAGCAAGTTTGCAGATTACGAGATCAACACAAATAAATCAATTGCATTTCTATATACTAAAAATGAACACACAGAAATGAAATACCATGTATAAGTTTTCCTAAGCAAATAAAATAGTTATATGTACACTTGACAGAACATTCAGGATCTGTATCCTTAAATTTACAAAGTATTGATGAAAGAAAGGAAAGAAGAAGTAAATGTACCCTGAGAGAAGTACTGTGTTAATGGATTGAAAAATCAACACAGTGAAAACATCAATTGTCCCCAAATTAAGTTATGTTTAATATAATTACTATAGTATGTTCTTTGTTGGCATAGATAAGCTTATTCTAAAATCTATGTGGAAAGTCACAAGCCTTAGAATAGCTAAAACTATCTCGAAAAAGAAAAATAAAATGGGAAGTATCACTCTGTCCAATATTAAGGCTTAGTGTATAGCTATAGTAATCATGACAGTGTGGTATTGGCAGAAGGATAGACACACAGACCAGTGGAACAGAATATACAACCCGGAAACAGACTCATACAATATGGCACAATTATTTTTGATGAAAAGGTAAAAGTAATTCAATGGAGGAAGTATAGTATTTTCAACAAATAGTGCTGAGGCAACTGAACATCTGTCAGTAGTAAATAAATAAGCAAGTAAATAAATAAATGAATGTAAATCTAAACCTCATATCTTACACAAATCTTAATTCAAAATCAATTGTGGATTTAAATATAAAACCATAGAAGTTTTAAGGAAAATTTGAGGAGAAAATCTTTGAGATCTGTCCCTAGCTAAACAGTTCTTAAAATTGATAGCAACATGGTGATCCATAATAGGAAAACTTGACAAAGTGAACATCATCAAAACTAAAAACTTTTTCTGTGTAAAAGATTGTTAAGAGGATGAAGGGACCAACTACAAATTAGGAGAAAACATTTGAAAATCACTTATCAGACACTGGACTAGTATCTGTATTACATAAAGAATTCTCAAATCTGAGCATCAACAAAACAAATAATCCAATTAAAAATGGGCAAAGGAAACCATAAACAAAACAAAAAGACAACCTAACAATTGGGAGAAGATATTGGTAAATCGTATATCCAATGAGGGTTTAATATCCAAAGTATATAAAGAACTCACACAACTCAACAACAAAAATACTAACAATCCAATTAAAAAATAATCAAAAGATCTGAACAGAGATTTCCCCAAAGAAGATATGCAGATGGCCAACAGGCACATGAAACGATGCTCAACATCATTAGCTATCAGGGAAATGCAAATCAAAACTACAATGAGATATCACCTCACTCCAGTCAGAATGGCTGTAATTAACAAGACAGTAAACACAGTGCTGGAGAGGATGTGGAGAGAACGGAACTCTCGTACACTGATGGTGGGAGTGCAAACTGGCGCAGCCACTATGGAAAGCAGTGTGGAGTATCCTCAGAAAATTAAGAATAGATCTACCATATGATCCAGCTATCCCACTGCTGGGTATTTATCCAAAGAACTCGAAAATACAAATGCATAAAGATACATGCACTGCTATGTTCATTGCAGCATTATTCACAATAGCCAAGACTTGGAAGCAACCTAGGTGCCCATCAAGGGCGGAATGGATAAAGAGGATGTGGTATATATACACAATCGAATACTACTCAACGGTAAAAAATAATGAAATCTGGCCATTTGCAACAACATGCATGGATCTTGAGGGTATTATGCTAAGTGAAGTAAGTCAAAGGGAGAAAGTCAAATACCATATTATCTCACTCATAAGTAGAAGATAAAAACAACGACACACATACATAGCAACAGAGATTGGATTAGTGGTTACTAGAGGGGAAGGGGGAAGAGAGGGGGACGAAAGAGGTAATTAGGCAGATATGTGTGGTGATGGATTATAATTAGTCTTTGCATGGTGAACATGATAGAATCTACACAGAATTTGAAATATATTATGATGTACACTTGAAATTTACATGATGTTATAAACCAATGCTACCTCAATAAAAAACAAATTTAAAAAATAATGCAAAATGAAAAAAAAAAAAACCCTATGGATATTTCACTACCCATCTATCAGAATGAATAAAATAAAAAATTGTGACGATATCAAACGCTGGCAAAGATGTGGAGAAACTGGGTTCCTAATGCACTGCTTCCAAGAACGTATAATGCTCATGCCACTCTGGAAAACAATTTGGCAGTTGTTTATAAAACTATACATGCAATTGTTATATGATTCAGTAATTGCACTCTTAGTCTCTCTTCCAGAGCAATGAAAACATTCCTATATACATGAATGTTCATAGTTGCTTTAATAGTGAAAAGCTGGAAACAGTTCAGATGTCTTTTAAGTGAATGGTTGCACAAACTTAACTGCATACATGCCATGGAATACTAATCAGCAAGAAAAATGAATGAAACTTTGGTACACAACAACTTGAATGACTCTCCAGCGAAGTCTGAAGAATGGCAAAAGCCAATTCCAAAATGTTACACATTGTATGATTCCATTTATAAAGTACTTTTGAAATGACAAATTTTAGAAATGGAGGACGGTTTAGTGGTTTCCAGGATAAGGCAGATGGAGTGGGGTGGGAGGAGGGAGGTAGGTGACGTTATAAGAGGCAACACAAAGGCTCCTGTCATTTTGGAACTCTTCCTTCCTGACTATGGTGGTGGATACATGAACCTTACAGGTAATAAAAATGTGTTGAACTTTGTACACACACGCACACACGAGGACGAGTAAAACTGGGGAAGTCTGAATAAGATCAGTGGATCATATCAATGTCAATATCCTCATTGTGACATTATACCATGGTTTCGTAAAATATTACTATTTATTTGGGGAAACTAGGCAAAGCATCCATTTCGTACAATTCTGTGTGAATCTACAATTACCTCAATACAAATTTCAATTAAAAAACAGAAGAAGGTTTGTTGACTGTTGATTCTATTACCCCTACCTCTCCTTTTTTTTCCTGTTCATCTTATATCTGCTTAACTGTGCTTACAAAGATTGCGCTACAGTAGCAGCAGGGTTTTTTTTAAACAGCATAAATAGAAAAAGAGATCAGATTTGTGTTTACCAGAGGCAGAGCGCAGGGGGATTGGAGGAAGGTGGTCAAAAGGTGCAAACTTCCAGCTCTAAGATAAATGAGTACTAGGGATGTAACGTACAGCATGATGACTATAGTCAACACTGCTGCATGATATCTACGAAAGTTGCTAAGAGGATAGATCCTAAGAAATTCTCATCACAAGGAAAAAAATTTTTTTGCTTTTTCTTTTATCTGTGTAAGATGGATGCTAACTAAACTTATTGCAGTAATCGTTTCACAATTTACGTAAATCAAACCATTATGCTGCACACCTTAAATTTATACAATGATGTATGTCAATTATATCTAAATAAAACTGGAAAAAGTAGCAGAAATTAGAGGAATATGTTAAGCTTGCAGAGGGAAAAATGAAGTCAGTGGTAGACAATAACAATAGCTTAAAAAATGGGTCAAATT
Organism: Equus caballus; assembly: GCF_041296265.1. Taxonomy (NCBI): domain Eukaryota; kingdom Metazoa; phylum Chordata; class Mammalia; order Perissodactyla; family Equidae; genus Equus; species Equus caballus. The sequence continues at coordinate 70,756,040 of NC_091685.1, read as the reverse complement.
CAGAGAAGAAAAACATGCCAAGAAGAAATGGATGAAATTGAGATTAAAATCACAGATGACAAGACACAGCTACAGACAATAAAAGTAAGAGAAACCAAACTATGGATACTGCCCAGAATTAAACTGAATACAAGCCCATATTTTATGTACTACTGTGGATAGTTTCTTGAATAAGATTTTATTAATTTTTATAAGTGCATGTATGTATCTTCCATTATTAAAGGGAATAAATGATAAAGATAACAGGAATTAACTAAATAGTTTTGCATTGCTTTAGAAATTATAGAGTACAAAAATCAACTATTTATCATAATATGAGGTCAAAGACCTGCAAATATCATAGGAGAAGAATTTAGAGACACTTCTCAAAGATTTGGAAATGGTTAAATGGGATTTATTTTGTTAGAGGCCATATATAATCGCTTAACGTAGAGGTGGGAAAAATATTAAACATCTTATTGCTTCTCAAACTTTCATCCAAGCAACCTCAGCTGAAGAAGCAAATGAATCCTCAGAAGATCTAGGCAAGACAAGGGTGACTGATGCATGTAACATATTTTTAGAGTCTCCTTTTTTAGAGATGTTCTTGAAATTTGCATTTTATCCTGTCCTTTGTCCATGTAAACACAGTAAAACTCCACATCCTCCTGCTTCATCAAGTAAATTTTTGCCTCAGAGACTCGAAAAGCTTAGTATGATGTTTCTGATACCCCAATTTGAGCAGCAGAGTTTGTGGAGGTAAATGGCTATTAGTTCAGCAGAGTTTTGGTCTATTATTTTACCATTTAAGAAATAAGATGGCTATATTGTAGCAGTAACTCCTTCTAAGCTTGTCCAGAGCAGCTAGGGGATTCGGTAATAATTTAAAATATTGTCATCCTGTTGACCAGACAATTCCATGGAAATGATAGATTAGATATGTTTGTTCGACATAATTATTTAGCTTATTTTCCTTATTATAACTCACTGACAACCAAGCAATTATCAGATTTTACTTTGGTTTCCACAAATACATTATTATATAAAGTGAAAGTTAATTAAAATTAACATAACAGTTATACTTATTATGAAATAAGAAAATAGCATTCTGTACATATCACTGTCTCTGATTTGCTTAGAGTGACATCACCGAGGAGAGTTTCATCCATTTTATTTTAATCAAAAATTCCCCCCTTTTCTCTTTGCAATTCTATAAATTCTGGGCTTTTTAACCCTCTATCACAATACTACACAATGAAGCCTCTTTAAAACCCCATCAATTGCACTTGGAAACTCCATGGACTTTGGTGCCTTTCCCATTCCATCTCCTATAAAGGCAATGGAAATATTTTTGGTCTTATAATCTGAGAGATTTGTGGGAAGAGAAAATGAGTTTTGAAGGAGGAGATCTGAAAGTTACCTAAGACTTTTTATTAGAAATAAATCTCAGGGAAATGGATGCACAGTGTGTAGGGGGACATATACAACATAAGTTGAAGAACTATACAAGGAAAATCAGAAAAATACAGAAACATCCGAGACCAGGAAAATAATGATGACTTGTCAACACAACAAGACCCTATACAGCTATGAAAAATATGGTCACTATATAAGTAACAATGTATACCGAGGCCCAAGATACACTAAATGTAAGAGTGAACTGTAGATCAGAATGTATGAGTTGATCTTATTTGGCTTTATACACACACAGATACACTCACACACATACACACACACACATATATCCGTGTGAGCATATTTTCATAACATATATTACTTATTACACAAAACAAAAACCAAAAACAGAAGCCCTAAAAAAGACGAATAAAATAGGTTGTTTGTACTAATTTCTTAAAAATTGCCTTTATCCATGATTGTAAAGCTAAACTTGATTAATTTGCTCAGCATTCATGTACTGCACAAAAAGCTGCAGAGTACAAGTTGATAGGAAACAGAAACAGACATTATCTCAATCACTATGTGTACTAAAATGGTTTATACATGAACAGATCTTAAAATGATCAGATATACTCTGAACAGATCTACTCTGAGTACAGCTGGGATAATACTTTTCAGTGATGCAACAGCAGATGTGAAAAGTCCATTTGGGAGACCGTCACAATGGTTCATGTAAAGATAATGCTTACTTGTACTCAGATAGTGGTAGGAGAATCAGGACACATTCCGGAACTGAGGTAGCGTCAATAATATAGATGTCAGATTGCTGGTAGGATGAGATGGAATAGGAGCACTCCAGCATGCCTTCCAGTATTCTGACTTTCCCCGGCAGATGAATAGTAGAAATACTCACTGGCTGGGGAAACACTGGGGGAAATTCCAGTTTGAAGGGTAAAAAGAAAAGTTTTGGATAGCTATACTGATTAGGCAGGCGCTTTTAAAAATATAGTTAAAATATCAAATAAGTAGTCAAATATTTGAATCTGGAGTTTTTAGGGAGAAGTTAGGCTTCTTACCACCATATAAGTAATCATTAAAGTACAAAGAAGGATGAAGTTGCCAAAAGGTAGAACGTTAATTGACAAAAGGAGTGGACTACAATAGCTGATTATTGGAGACCCCCAGCATTTATTAGCTGAACATAGGTGGATAAACCTATAAAAGACATTAATTAGTAACAGTCAAACATATGGAGAAAAACTCTATAGTTAGTGTCCCGTATGTAATTCTGTTCTTAAACTATTGTGCAGACTTTTGTGCTATGTAAAGAAAAAATACACCCCAGAATTTAGTGGCCTACATTTATTTTTATTTCTCATGGTTCTGTGGATTAATTGAGATTAACTAGGAGGTTCTTTCTTGGTATTTCTCGTGGTCTGAGTCAGATGGCAGCTGAGGCTGGAGATACTCTACAACGTGATTCCCCAAGGTGGTTCACTCACTTGGCTGATACTTGAAACTGGAGTTCACTTGAAGCTGTTGACTACAGTGTCTATCCTGGTCGTGGAAGGGAGCTCCCAAGAGTGAGTATTCCACAAAAATGAGCAGAAACTGCATGCCACTTTAAAGCCTGGCCCTGAAAGTGTTAAAGCATTAATTCTACCATATTCTACCGGTCACAGTAGACATAGGCCAGTCCAGAAATAAGAGGGTAGAAAAATAAACTCCACTTCTTGGTAGAATAGTGACAATTTGCTGCCATCTTTAACCCAACACAGTTCAAATAACTGAAAAGAGTATTTCAAAGATAAAGAGGGGTCAACACTGTTAAATGCAAATTATAAAAATATAAATTACAAATGAAACCCAAATAATGTCCATTGGACCTTCTTAGACTCACTTCAGTCTACTTTTCATGTATTTATTTTTTTGCTGAATCACTTAGACTCATGTTCCTTGTCTCATTCAAAACAAACAAAACATATAAATGAAAAGGAGAAGAAAAAGAAAATAACAATACAGTAGTCACTCTCATTTTATTATAGCTGACATCATGCCTCTCCAGTCTAACTGTGGACTTTTCCATAATGGGTAAATGTAGTGATAACGTCATGACGTTCAAATTAAACTTTATTTCTTTTTTTAAAGTATAAAACAGACAGAATTCCCTCTATTTAAATATACAATTGCAAAAATTAAAATTCTCCTGAGAAAAAGACATTTAGAAGCCTATTTTAGTACCTAAATCAGATAATAATATAAATGTCTATCCTAAATATGTTTTGTCAAAATCCAGAAGAAAGCAAGGATCTATATAGTGGAATAAATTTAAAATCAGAGCTTTGTGCCTTGATCAAATGTTGCACGCATAGAGGGTGCATTTTGGAAATATGTTGAGATTGGTAGAAGGATTATGCATTTTTTCATTTATTTATAAGGACTTCTTTTTCAAAGAAAGTGGTTCTTTTTACTTGAACTATGAATTTTTTTAATAACTAAAATAAAAATAGCTTATACATGAAATAAAACTAAATCACTATCGTAAGTGCGCTTTATTTAATGGAGCCAATCCCACTGTGTAGAATATAAGAAAAACCAGCATATTAAAGGAGTAAAGTAATCTGGTACACTTGGCCACAAACAGTGGCAAAATCTACGAAAAACATTTAAAAATGTTTTTAAAAAAAAACAAAAAGAAAGACAAGTAGAATTGGATTTTTAAGCCTAGAAACTTATAACCAAATTAGTAGTTGGTGCAAAAAGGCATGGAGGTGGATAAAAAGAATGATAAGGAAGAGAATGAAAAGATATTACGCACCTATTCTAAGAACTCTGAAAAACGATAGATGTGAATTGCTACACAAGAATTTCAGATCATAACAGTAAATAATTCATCTCTGAACTTCGAAACATGAAAGAAATCAACAAACAAAGATTCCTTAAGATCTGAGTATGGAAATATACAGTTTTTATCTTATTTGGAATGACTACGTTCTTCCTCATAACCTAATGCATTGATCTTTGTCTTACATATGTATGTATCACATTCACCAAGTGTGCATGTATATGTGAAACACAACTGGCACATAGATGTTACGTAGGGATGGAATTTAACTTTATGTTCCACACAGCAGTTGACAATTTTTTAAGTCTGGGTGTTGATGTCCCTGCCTCTTTTAAATGATTGCACATCTGCGGTGCTTTGTTATATGTACTGATCTAGAAGGCGATAAAGTATTCTGGGGTAACAGTATCAAATAAGTAAAATCTATGAACAAGTTTAAAAAATACTTTGATAGTCATATAAAGTTAAAAGGTTTTGCTTTGAGGTGCTTTATCTACACACTAGTAATACAAATGTAAAGTATAAAATGTTGTGTATGGCGATATGAATTGTGATTTATGGTAGTTACACAAATGATATCTTCTGACCTATTTTAAAACATGCGTATATGAAATAGAATAGAGAGCCCAGAAATAAACTCAGGCGTATTCAGTCAATTAATTTATGGCAAAGGAGCCAAGAATACACAGTGGGCAAAAGATACTCTCTTCAATAAATGATGTTGGAAAAATTGGACAGCCACATGCAAAAGAATGAAAGTGGACCACTGTCTTACACTATACACAAAAATCAACCCCAAATGGATTAAAGACTTGAAGTAAGATCTGAAACCCTAAAACTCCTGGAAGAAAACATAGATGTAAGCTCCTTGACATCAGTCTTGGTGATGACTTTTTGGATTTGACACTAAACACAAAGGCAATAAAAGCAAAAATAAAAAAGTGGGACTACATTAAACTAAAAAGCTTCTGCACAGCAGTGGAAACCATCAACAAAATGAAAAGGTAACCTATGGAATGGGAGAAAACTTTTGCAAATCATATATCTGATAAGGGTTTGGTATTTAAACTATATAAAAAATTCACACAACTCAATAGAAAGAAAAACAATCTGATTAAAAATTGGACAGGGGATCTGAATAGATGTTTTTCCAAAGAAGAAAGAAAAATGACCAAGAGGCACATGAAAAGGTGCTCAGCATCACTAATCATCAGGAAAATGCAAATCAAAACCACAAATAGATATCACTTCACACCTGTTAAAATGGTGATTATCAAAAAGACAAGAAACTATAAGTGTTGGTGAGGATATGGAGAAATGGAACTTTTGTGCACTGTTGGTGGGAATGTAATTAGTGCAGCCACTATGGAAAACAGTATGGAGGTTCCTCAAAAGATTAAAAGTAGAACTACCACGTGATCTACCAATCCCACTTCTGGGTATTTATCCTAAGGAAATGAAATCACTATCTCATAAAAATATCTGCATTACCATGTTCATTGCAGTGTTATGTACAGTAGCTAAGATACAGAAACAATGTAAGTGGCCATAACAGATGAACGGGCTCAGTGGGTGAGGCAAATGTGGTGTATATTTATATATAATGAAATATTACTCAGCCATAAGAAAGAAGAAAATCTTACCATTTGTGACAACATAGATGGACCGTCAGGGCATTATCATAAGTGAAATAAATCACACAGAGAAATATAAATACTGTATGATCTCACTTACACATGGACTCTTAAAACAAACAAACAAAAAGCAGTGAACTAATAGATACAGAGATCAGATTCGTGGTTGCTGGTGGTTGCCAAAGGCAGGGAATTGGGGGCTGGGTGAAATGGGTGAAGATCGTCAAAAGGTAGAAACTTCCAGTTGTAAGATGAATACCTCCTGAGGATTTAATGTACAGCATGGTGAAAAAAAGGAAATAAATTTTTTAAAAATGCTGATATATTTTGGAATCTTTGGTATTAGAAAAAGCAGGATGGCTACATTCATTCAGTCCTGGTGACCCATCAATAAGTGGCCAATCCAAACTCTATCTTAGGGGCCAGCCCAGTGGCGCAGTGGTTAAGTTTGCACAGTCCGCTTCAGTGGCCTGGGGTTCACCGGTTCAGATCCTGGGTGTGGACTCCGCACTGCTTGTCAAGCCATGCTGTGGCAGGCGTCCCACATATAAAAAGTAGAAGAAGATGAGTACAGATGTTAGCTCAGGGCCGGTCTTCCTCAGCAAAAAGAGGAGAATTGGCAGCAGATGTTAGCTCAGGGCTAATCTTCTGCAAAAACAAAACAAAACAAAAAAAACTCTAGTTTGTCTTCATGATCAAAGATGAATATTTCATAAACCAATTTTTTTAATTGAGGTATATCTTACATAAACAAAGTTCAACAATCTTAAGTGTATATTTGATGAATTTTCACTTAAACACATATGCTACTCAAATCAAGATATAGACTATTTCATAACCACAAAAGATTTCCCTATGTCCTGTCTCCAACATCACAAATACCTCCCCTTAGGTATTATTCTGCCTTCTATCACTGTAGCTTAATTTGCCAATCCTTGAACATCACATAAGGTATTAAGTATATTTCCTGTGTGTCTGGATTTGTTGTTGTTGTCCAACATATCTGTAGATATACCCATATGGTGTGCATTAGTACTTCATTCTTTATTTTTGTGTTGTTTTCCATTGAATGAATGTCCAGCAAATTATTTTTCATTTTCTCACTGATGGATTTTTGGGCTGTGTAGTTTTGAACAGAAAATTCACCAAAGAAGATATATGGTGGCAAATAAGCAGATAAAAATATGCTCAACATTTTTAATCATTAGGGGAATGTCAGTTAAATCCACAAGGGTACCACTACACACTTATTAGAATGGGTAACATTAAATGACAACACCAAATATTTGCAAGGATGTGGAGCAAATAGAACTTGGACACACTGCTAGTGGGAATTAAAAATGGTTCAACAAATTTGGAAAACAGTTTGGAAGTTTCTTTAAAAAGTTAAATATACATCTACTATATGATCCAGCCATTCCATTCTTAGGTAGATAAATGAAAGCAGATGTCCATACAAAGACTTTAATGTAAATATTCATAACAGCTTTATTTGTAATAGTCAAAACTTGGGAACAAACCAAATACCAATTAGCAGCTGAATAGTTTAATAAACTGCGGTATATTCATACAATGGAATACTATGCAGCCATGAAAAATGATGAACTATTAATTCATCTAACAACATTGACAAATTTGAAAATAATCATGCTAAATGAAATATACTGTAATAAAAAACATACTGTATGACTCCATTTTTATAAAATTTTAGGAAATTCAAAGTAATGTATAGTGTTATAAAGCATAACAGTTGTTGTTGGGGTCTAAGGAGCAGGGAAGAGTGGAACAACAAAAGAGCATGGAGAAACTTTGGTGGGATGGATATGTTCACTGTCCTGAATTTGGTTATTATTTCACGTGTCAAAACTCATCAAATTGTATACTTTCTACATGTGAAGTTTATTGCATGTTAATTACCTCAAAAAAACTATTAAAATAAAAAAGTCATATTTCACTTCCACAAATAACAGGGAAGATTTCCAGTTATGACACATCCTCTTCAACATTTGATATTGTCAGGCTTTTAAATTTTAGGTATTCTCAGTCTAGTTTTAATTTTTCTCAAAATAATGATATTTAGTATGTGTTCCTTTGCTTACTGTCACATGCTTATTATTTCTGTTGTTGTTGTTATTGTTGAGAAAGATTCACCCTGAGCTAACATCTGTTGCCAGTCTTGCTCTATTTTGTATGTGGATTGCTGCCAGAGCATGGCTGACAAGTGGTGTAGGTCCCGGCCTGGGATTCAAATCCACAAACCAGGGCCACCAAAGCAGAGTGTGCCAAACTTAATCACTACGCCATGGGGCCAGTCCCACATGCTTATTCTTTTTCAACTGCCTGTGTATTATGGATGCCCACCAGCTAAACATCATTAGGAAGATATTTGTCATCAAGCATACTTGGTGTTTTCACTTGCTGCAGTAAGGAAGATCATACACCATGGAAAATCATGAGAGACTTCTCAATGAAAGAGTGTTAACAGAGGCTCATTATAGAATTCAGACTTGAGCTTGTTTTTGTTCAAGAAAACAGAATTTTATCTGGATTAGGTGTTATCATAAAGCAAAAGCAAGTGAGTGATTTGATCTGCTGGACCAAACCCAAGAAGGGGGAAGAGTGGAATATAGCTAAACCTTTAATTTGTAAAATATCAGCAGGCGCTCATGGTAACAGGGAAAGAACAGCTTTTGCTCATTTTTGTGGTTTGCACTGTTTCATTGTTTCTCTCTGTGCTTGGACATGACTATGAAGGGACCTGTCTGTGTCTCCCTCCAGGGCTGTCACAGAGTGGCCTTGTCTGATATTGGTGTTATGTGAAATTGTTTCTGTTCAGCACGAGAACCCTAGAGCCTAATTAATATTGTGGAGACAACCATAAACTGACAGCTGTCAGACTGTCATCACTGATATTTTCTTATTTTGTATTCTGTTCATTTTAAATTGGACTGTTTGTCTATCACAGTCTTCACATATTCTGCACATGAGATACAAGTCCTTGATTACTCTATCTCTAATCTCTCTTTCTATCTACAGAGACTTCTCCTTTGCATGTTTTACCTACCCACTTCATATATCTTTTGATCAACAGATATTCATAATTTTATTTAAATTCAATTTATCAATTATTTTTCTTTAACTTATAATGCTTTTGGTATTATTTGAGAAATTTTTCCTACTCCAAGTTCATTAAGATAATGTTGTATATTTTATTCTATAAGTTTTAATATTTTATTTCTCATTCACAGCTATAATCCCATGTAATTGATTTTGGCTAAATGTGAGATAGGAGTAAAAGTATTTTTTTCATGTATTGAAACATTTAATGATCATCTACCTTGTTCAATGGCAATGACATAGGCAATGATGAACAAGATATCATTAGCACTCAATTTAATCATAATATGATTGTTTCAAAGTGCCTAAAAGTTAAATTATTATACATTTGAACAAGGTCCTTTTGGGTGAAAACTCACACAGCATAGTATTTACCAAAACCAATTTTTATAAGGTTAAATAAATATGGACTAGATTTACATGAGTAACTGCTATTTTTTTCTCTTGGTATCTTTGGAAATAAGTTAGAGTATCACCTTATAGGAAGCTTCGAAAGTATATTTCCTTATTAGGAATGCATTTTGTATCATAAATTGCCAGTTTCTCAAAAGTGAGGAAAAATGTAACTTTCAGAAAAGTGTCAAAAGTTCATGAATTTTCTGTGTTTTGCAACAGAAATCAAAGAACCATTTTTTCCTGCAATGTTATATATGCAAGACGTATTTTTAAAAATTGGAGAGATCATAAAAATGATAAAAACTCAATTCTTAGAGGAACATGTCTCTGAGAACATTACCACAATCATATCAAATAATAAATCAGTTACGGAAACTTTAATCATGCTACAATCAGATACACACAAGATGACTTTCAGAGTTACTTGTCTATGGAATGAGTGTAATTGGCTATTATCACTTCAAAATGTTACGTTATACACATAAAAGCTGAATTAATTGTTGCTATATTGGAATTACTTTCAACAGTTTATATTAATAATCTGCACGAGCAAAAAAACCTTTATGTTATCATTTGCAAACACATTTTTTAATAGGGATAGAATTTGAGACAGTACATTTGTATGCAAAAGTTTTACTTGCTAATTAAAACTTTAATGCTGCATTTTATAATAATCTCTAATGTTACCTTGACAACATGAAAAATTGTGTCTACTGGCAGTAAAATAATAAAAGGGAATCAAGAAACAGCTGCAAATTGAATGCCTAAAAATGAAATCAAATAAAATAGCGAGGCCAGGGTTCAACTCTGTGATTTTCTTATATACTATAAGGATTTGTCGTCTGTTATTTGGCTTTATGGCAGAGAGAAATGTTTAAATAAACTATGGCTTTCATTGCAAAGCAAATTCCTCCTGTCTGAAAACAAATAATTTTAAAAGAATTTATGATAATCAATCAAGCAATGTTCCATCTAGTTCATTCCACTTGTTATTACACTTTCTTTAAAAGCGCCAAAGAAGGGGTTTAAATTTATTACTGCTCATTAAACCTGTAAAAGCCTGTGCTAATTGGATATCAACCTTTTTTACTCACTTACATGTCGACTGACATTAAGGGCCATATGCTTCAAAGGCGACCTAAAGAATATGGGAATATTTGCTATATTTACTAGCTTATAGAGAAATAAAATATGGCTCCTACTCCTATTAAACCATAGACATTCAGCGTGTGATAAAAGAAACAATCACTATTTTGAAGACAGCACGAAGACACATTTCTGTATTTAATTAAAAGTTATGAGTTTAAACCATCAAGATCTACAAAAGAAGCAAATGGGCAATCCTTAGAAATGTATCAGTAAAGAACGTTACAGAAAAGCATATGCCGGCACTAATGTTTGTTTACATTCGATTAAGAGAACAGAATTCAAAAATCACAACACACCTGCATACAACATCTAACATGTAAGTAAAAAAATATTTAACTTTTCAATATCTCAAAAATCTGTTGTTAGGGTCAGCCCCGTTGCATAGCGGTTAAGTTTGGTGTGCTCCGCTTTGGTGGCCTGGCTTCACTGGTTCAGATCTTGGGTGCAGACCTACACCACTCGTCAGTCATGCTGTGACGTGGAGGAAGATTTGGCACAGATGGTAGCTCAGGGTTAATATTCCTCAAGCAAAAGAAAAAAAGGAAGATTGTCAATAAATGCTCAGGGCTAATCTTCCTTAGAAAAAAACAAACAAACAAACAAAACCTCTTGTCCTCCATAACAACTCATTAATACTTTTCTTTGTAATTGTGGTAAACAAAACAAGTACAATATAATTGTTTTAACAACCACAGAAAAAGTAGCTCAGAAAATTACTCCAGCCTGTCAACTCCTACTCTTGAAAAAGTTGAAGAATATAATTCATTGGGAATTATTTTGAGTGATATAAGCAGTTTATATACATTCTAGATTCCAGTACAGGCTGGGTCTGGCTACTGCTATAAACTTGTCATGCAGACAGAAATTAGACAATAAGGAGAAAAAAGGGTTGCCATTAACTGGAGAGTGAATTTCCACTAAAAGTCATTAAAATTTACATTTCTCTGTAAAATTTTTATTGATATATCATATAAATGCAGAAAACCAAACAAATCACAAGTGCATAGCTTAAAGAATTTTCACAAATTGAACCCACTGTTATAACCAACATCAGGATTAAGAAACAGAACATTAGCAAAATCCCAGAGTTCACCTGTCACTTCCTTCCATCACTAGCCCTCCACGGCCAAATGGAACCCCTAGCCTGACTCCAACAACACATTTTAGTTCTGAATGTTAAAGAAACTTATAAAATCAAAATCCTACCAGATAATATTGTCCATATTTAATCATTTAGTTGTAGTCTGTTCGTTCTCTTTTCTATATATTATCCCAATATGTGAATATACAACAAAGTATTTTTGTGTTATTTTACAGTTGATGGGCATTTTGGTGATTTTCAGTTTGCAGCTATTGAGAATAGTACTCCTAGAATAGTCTTGTCTGTGTCTTTTGCTGAAGAGGTCTACACATTTCTTTCGAATATACATGTTGGAATAGGACTCTTGGGTCCTAGTGCAGGCATATGCTCAGTATAAGTATATACATCAAAAGGCTTTCCCAGCGGTTACATCAGATTACAGCCATACCGGAAACGGATGAAAGGACTCGTTGTTCTTTATCCTTGCCAACATTTGGTACTTTTTCTTTTATTCTAATAGCTGCTTAGGGAGATTGATTCACATTTTCTTGAAGACCAACAAAGAAACTTTTCAGATATTTATTGGCCATTTGAGCCCCTTCAGTTGTTTTGTTGTTGTTTGTGGTAATGGATGTGTTAACTAATGCTAAGGTGGTAATCATTTTGCAATATGTAAGTAACATTGTACACCTTAAACTTACACTATGTCACATGTCAGCTATATCACAATAAACCTGGAAAAAATGATAATAATAATAAATAGTATAAGGGCCTCCCCCGTGGCCGAGTGGTTAAGTTCTCGCGCTCCGTTTCTGCAGCCCAGGGTTTCGCCGGTTCGAATCCTGGGCACGGACATGGCACCGCTCATTAGGCCACATTGAGGCGGCATCCCACATACCACAAGTAGAAGGACCCACAACTAAAATATACAACTATGTAATTGGGGGATTTGGGGAGAAAAAGCAGGAAAAAAAATGTGGCAATACCCCACATTAAATAAAATTAAAAAACAAACCGTATACTATTCACACCTTTTGTTTTGGTAATTCAGATTCCATTGAGTTGAACATGGACGTCATTATAAATTTTTGCCGGTCAAATATATGGATAAAGAATGGTTCAGCCTTAAAATAAGACCGATTATGACTAGAAAAAAACAATAATAATAATAAGACATGCACTCAGAGGGCCAATTTAGGGTACATCATGCTTTTGAAAGAATTCAGTTACAAAATAATCAATAAAACTGAATCACCTCTTAACTTCAGGATAATGTAAGAAGAATTATAGAAAAATTTAGAAGTTAAAGGGATAGATTATCCCCCTCTTTCTTTTTCTCTTAACTAAAGACTGTTGAAAGAATCTAGACAAAATTCTTCCCTTCAAAGTATTATTTTCCATCTGTAGTATATACATAAATGTATATATTGCTAAAGAGAATGCTACATGAAGGTGTAGTACACTGACAAAAAGGCCAAAAGTAGGGCATGCCATCAGAAATAACAAAAGATGGTCATACGCCATAATTCAACTCCTTTCCCACTCAACATCATGAAACAATATTGCAGTTTTCACCCAATGTCCTTCCATTCCAATTGTTTCGCGATCTCATATCTGTCTGTAATCTCTCAATTCTTCCACCTACCTCTAAGTCCTATCTTGGTCTAAGTCATTCAACAGCCTTCTTACTTCACGCTACCATAAAGGCACCAAGAAAAATAGCAGGAGAGGTATAGTTTACTACATAACAATTGTCCTTTCGTTTATTGTTTCTCACTTCTATTCTGACCTGTTTTCTTTTAAGGCAAGTCTATTAGATAGATACTTCTCCTCAAACCCACACTCTCTCCTATGAAACTCCTACTTTTTCTACCAATATCAACTCAAACATCTTTTTCTCAGGGGAATCCTTTTGTGGTCCTTCTGACCGAGGAAGGTGTGTGTATGTAGTATGAGAGATATAGACATATATCCTACTACAGTATAAGTATGTATAGTATCTCATATACAGTATAAGCATATATGAATGCAGTGTGTATGTAGTCTGATATTTATCTTATACTACACACAACACACACATATACAGTCATGTATCACTTAATGACAGGGATATGTTCTGAGAAATGCATCACTAGACAATTTCATTGTTGTGGGAACATCACAGAATATACTTATGCAAACCTAGATGGTATAACCTACTACACACTTAGGCTATATGATACTAAACTTATGGGACCACTGTCGTATATGCGGTCCTTAGTTGACTGAAATATCATGATGTGGCACATGACAGTATATGTGAATCTCATACTACCAATTGTTCTGATGATAGAGTTAATAGGTATTTAGTGACTATGTTAATAAATCAAACAAATGCCAATTTTCTAATCTATATGCTTGATTTACAATGAAGAATCTATTAAAATTGTTTGTCCTGAAAGTTAGAACCAATGTAATTCACCAAATACATTGAACACGTAAAATTAAATATTTATTAAGGATGCATTCCAGAAAGACGGTATATTACTGAATTTATGATTGTCTTACAAATATTACAATGGGTTACAAATCAGCAGCCCTGAATTTTAGGCCCAAATTTACACCTCATTTCTGAGTAGCTTAGGCAAGTCTTAAAACTTCTCTGAATCTTACAGCAAGCCAAGCCAATGATTTCTGTGTACCTGTTTTACAGGGCAATTGTGATTGTCAAGTTAGAAAATGCGTCTCAAAATTCTTTTCAGAATTTCATTTTATTTAAAGTATGAATTACTTTATCTCTTTTAATGACATACTTGACTTTTTATAGTAAGACCTTAAAAATTGAAAATATTTTCAAGCAATTCAGATACAGTGAAGTAACAGGTTAAAACACTACCATCATTTGGCTTAAAAACTAGAAAAGCCATATTTATCCTATTTAGCTATATTGGAAAAATAGACTGTTAATATGCAACTTTTCTTACAGCCATTATATTATACAGTAGCAGTCATATTTACACTACTGAATTAGTTGTAGTCAATCGTTTCTCTGCCACATTATTAAAAAAAACTCACTCAGTGCCTCAAACTAATTATGAAAGAACAACATAAAATTAAGTTGAAAATAATTTAACCTGGCTAATGAATAAAGTGTGCATAATATTCTCTTCCATTTCCTTCATCTTTTGCTTTTCGGTTTGCCTGTCAATTTGAAAATTATATCTATATATATCCTGAGGAAGATTTGCCCTGAGCTAACATCTGTTGCCAGTCTTCCTCTTTTTGTATGTGAGCCACTGCCGCAGCATGGGCACTGATGAGTGGTGTGGGTCCATGCCTGGGAACCAAACCCAGGCTGTCGAAACAGAGCACGCTGAACTTAACCACTAAGCCATAGAGGTTGGCCCTGAGAATCATATTTTTAAACCTCAAGTTACCGTCCAAACAAAATTCTTACTCCCCAATTCTGATAAATTCATACAATAAATAACTTTATTTACTTTTAAATTCTTATAACCCTGTAAGTATTTTCCTTCTTGAGCAGTTTAAGATATTCCTTTCAACTTAGCTGAAAGACATAAAATATTTAATATTACACAACAAAGTCAGAGTTCCCACATTCAGCATAAATGCCATGTCCTCAGGATTAATGGTGCATAAAGGCATTATTAAACAAATGCAAATTATCCAGATGTTTGGAACTAAATTCATAAAGATATCAGAGTTAAATGAATAGACATTTGTATAAAAATTAATATCCCATATGTGTTGGATATGGTGACTAATATTTTACATTAATTTCCAACCTCTTCTATGTCCCTTCCTATAAAACTAAGAATGGGAAACTCAAAATCACATATTCTAGATGCCTTTACAGCTAGGATTCTAGAAGGTGAGTTAGGCTCAATAGATGAACTCAGGAGTTTTGACATCATTTTTCCTGCTGCACTTTGGCTAGCAAGTGATGTTATGAAACTGTTTAGAAGCAGTGGCAGCTGCTAGAGTCAATATTTCTGTGTTTTTCATCCTCATTTGGATGGCCACAGGAACTGTGGATAGAGACACGGTGGCAGCAGCAACAGCAGCAGCCTTTTACCTCTGGATAATAGGGTTTCTGTGTGTCTTTTAAATCAGCTATACTGGCAACCTGCCCTTGCCTTTCACTTCTCCAGCATTTCCAACTATTTTCTAAGCACTTATTCCCCTGCATTAAATATCTTGGTATTTAACATACCTAGAATGTTTTCTGTTTCTTATCCTGAAGCCCTGGCTTCTGGACTGAGTGAAGTCATGAAAGTATTTAAACTTTACACAGCCCCAGAAACATCTGGAAAGTATGAATGCTACAGATGTTACATTTAGAACAGGGAAAGCTCAAAATGGAATAGCAGGGTTCACTGAGTTTGGATTCCACAAAAGAACACATCTAAGTACTTTTCTAAATACTGTTTCTAAGTACGTTTCTAAAGGAAATATAAACAAGGATTCATTTATAAGATATGAGATATATGATGACAGTGATAAGGCTAAAAAGAATCTGACATCTGATAAGGATGAACATTTTTGTAGAAGGATTTAAAATTGTATATCTTGTGTGAAGTTTGCTATGGCCTTCTAGGTAGAAATAAAGGAATTATAATTATTTTACTTTTTCTTCTGTTTTCTCTTCATAGTAGTCTTATTAAGCTTATTTTAATAATCTCTAAAATAAATGAGAAAGGCAAGGTGTCTTCTCATTACTTATAATATTTATAGACATCTGTTTAATAAAATACCTGTGCCACTAATTTTGAAATCTGTCTAAGATCTGCTTTGTATTTTAGGATAGACTAGATTATTCTAGGCATTATCTTTTTGATTCAGTTCTAATTTGTGGTGATAATATCTCCCAAAGTAAAATAAAAAGGAAACATATTGAAAAATAAAGTAATTCAGGGTTGGTAAAAAATATATTTTAGAATGATATTTTATTATTTAATTAAACCAGCATATTATCTTTAGGAATTAGGTCTAAATGATTACCTTTATTTTCTACATAAATAGTAACTAACTATGGTTTGACAGAAAGAAATGACCAAAATCTGATAGCAGTACTTAAATAACTGTCAGCTGTGAAATGATATGCATTCGTTCTTCAAAAACTTAAAGACAGATAATTGGTTCTGTTACATCTGAAACCATATCAAAATAGTAATAACTGTCAGTACTTTCCCACTTCCTTTACACTTCAAAAATGGAAAATATTTTTGAAACATTCTCACTGTTCACAATGATGAATAACAAATTATTATATAGAAAGCTGTTAATGCTTGTGATTTTAAGAGATATCTTTATTTTTATTATTTTACTTGCTTCATATCAAAGCAAAAGTCATATTCAAAAATTGTAGCATGTGAGATACAACAGAATTTCATTTATTCACTTGTGTGTTTTTAATATGTGAAAGTCCAAAACACTCTTAGACATTAAAACCTTACTTGTTTTAACTCCACTATCACCATGAAGGGAAATTGTGACAGTTATTGCTGAAATATCATGCTTTTATTACTGTCTGACAACCTATGCTCTGGGCATAGTCACTTGTTAATAGCTATTTATCTAAATCTTATAATAAGAAATAGTAACTTTGAAAAAACAGTTTCAGTTCTGGATACAGGAGGAACATTCCACTCTGCCTGTCCTACTGAAGTCAATTGTAAAATGTGGACAGAATGCATGCAGCGGCTGTCAGAGGTCTCTAAAAAGTAAATAGGAGCAGGTGAATTGGATAAGATTAAAATGCAAAGTACCAACAAACTGGCAGTGAGGTTATCGTTTATGCACCTCTGTTATCCTTAGCCCCATGCCCATGCCCTGGAACCGGGACACGTGCCCTGGCGCACACAGAGGAAGCTCCAGGAGCACCCTCCTATTTCTAGCTTGAGGAACAGGAATGGGAAGTCCTAATGCTCAGAGAAAGTGCAGAATTTCAAGTTTGCTTTTTTATTTTATTTTATTTTATTTATAAATTGCATCTTAGCCCCTAAACAATGTCATGGAAGGAGCCAAACTTTGAGGGTGGGGACTCTTTCTGAATCATGAAATGTTGTTCCTGGGGCTGGCCCTGTGGCTGAGTTGTTAAGTTCACGTGCTCCACTAAGGTCAGCCAGGGTTTCGCTGGTTTGGATCTTGGATGCGGACCTAGCACCACTCATCTAGCCATGCTGAGACAGCATCCCACATAGCACAACTAGAAGGACTTGCAACTAGAATATACAGCTATGTACTGGGGGGCTTTGGGAGAAGAAGAAGAAGAAAAGAAAGAATTTGGCAACAGATGTTAGTCAGGGTCAATCTTTAAAAAAAAAAAAACAGAAATGCCATTGCCTTTTAAAAAAAATCTTCTTCTATCCTTTTGCTGCTTGTTGCCATGAGAGGTCAAAGAAACATATAGCAGAATAAAGTAACTAAAACTCCAGCTTTCTGGCTGAAGAAAGAAAGGGGAGACACTGAGTAACAGAAAATTCCAGGGATATCACAGAGAGGGAGGAGTTCAGGAAAGCAATCCCATAAAGAATTTACACAGGGTTCGGCCTGGTGGCACAGCGGTTAAGTTCGCATGTTCCTCTTCTCAGCGGGCCGGGGTTTGCTGCTTCGGATCCCAGGTGCGGACATGGCACTGCTTGGCACACCATGCTGTGGTAGGTGTCTCACATATAAAGTGGAGGAAGAAGGCACGGATGTTAGCTCAGGGCCAGGCTTCCTCAGCAAAAAGAGGAGGACTGGCAGTAGTTAGCTCAGGGCTAATCTTCCTCAAAAATAAATAAATAAATAAATAAAAGAATTTACACAATTCATGGGCTCACCCCCAAGTGTGTATCTTATCCTAATCAGTATATCAAAGACACGGAGAATTAACTAACAGGAAGCTCACTGCCCAGGTCCCAGACTGGCCACTGGCTGGAAGACATGTTGGGCAGCTCCAAATAACACTGAAAGGCTATGAGGCTAAACTCGCATTGGGATCACAGCCCACAGAAGGTGGCTTAGCTTTTATGGCCTGAACCAAGTATCTGCTAAAGCAAATTTATCAACATCCTTCATAACATTTAAACATCAAAGTAGAATATTCAAAATATGCAGGATACAATCCAAACTCCTTTGCCATCATAAGAACCAAGAAAATCTCAACACATCTGGAAATGACAACAAACAGATATTAACCCCAAGGTACACAGATGTTGGAATTATCTGAAAAATGATTTTAAAACAACTGTTGTATAAATACTCCAAGTAATCCTTAAAACTCTTGAAACAGATAGATAGATCAATAGAAGGGTTATGCAAAATAATAGAAGATATAATGAAGAACCAATGGAAATTTTAGAAATGAAAGAGACAATTACCAAAATATAACACTCACTAGATGAGCTAAACAGTAAAATGTAGGTGACAGAGGAAAGAGTCAGTGAACTTGAAGATAATCAGTAGAAAAAGGTAAACGAAAAATAAGCAGAGCTTTAGGGACATGTGGAACAACAACAAAGGTCTAACAGTTGTGTAATCAAAGCCCCAGGAGAGAAGAAAGAATGTAGAAAAAATATTTGAAGAAATAATAGCAGACACTTCCAAAGTCTGCTGAAATATATAAATATACAGACGCTCAGAGAACCTCAAACAGAATAAACCCACCGAAATCAACACCTAGACATATCCAAATCAAATAGCTGGAACATAATCAAACTATTGAAAAAGTAAGATAAAAATTCCTCCTATGTATTTACCCTAGAGAAATAAAACTGAGGTAGACACCAACACCTATATATGATTGCTTATAGTAGCCTTATTCATAATTGTCAGAAATGCAAACAACTCGAATGTGCTTCAACCAGTTAATGGAAAAACACATTGGGCTGTATAACACAATGTAGTAGTGTGCAGCAATACAAAAGAGTGAACTATTGATAAATGCAACAACTTGGGTGCATTTCAAAGGCATTATGATGAGTAAAAGAAGCCAGTGTCGAAAGGTTAGAGTATATGATCTTATCTATATGATCTTCCCAAAAGGAAAATATCTGCAGTGATGAAGTGTTTGCCAGGGTGTAATGTTGGAGTGGAATATGACTATAAGAGAAGAGCAGGCAGGATTTAATAGAATTGTCATAACTGTGGTGGTGGTTACACAAATCTATTCAAAGAACTTGACACCAAAAAAGTTCAATTTTACTGTGTAATAATTTTAAAAATAATTTAGAAAATCCTTAAGGACCACAAACCAATTAAAAGTCTCATGAAAGTTAATGGGATAATAAGTAGATTTTATAATGTATGTGACTTTTAAATTTTTTACTTTTAAATTATAACATATTTCATAAACATTTGAAATTGTATTCAATAGAAAGAATGTTCTAGAATGTCACATAATTTCAGAAAAGCTACAAACTCAAATTACTTTCATGTGGGGAATATTTCAATTTTCTTTCAAAATCAGGGAGTAAGCACTACATTAATTAATTAATAATATTTCTAGTTACCATGTTATGTTGGATGATGTCTAGTATTCTGTATGGAAAGTTATATATTCTGATTCCAAAAGACTACTTAATTACCGAACTGATACTAAAATAACTACAGCACTAGTTGTTAAGACCCTACTGTCTTGGGTCAGGATTGCATTATTGCATTGAGCAGGCAACAATGTTTCATTGATCCATGAGTAGTTGCCAACAAAAATGACATTCTGGAAGATTAGTGGTTGGACCTCTGATATAATAATATTCAGGGGTTAATTTTATGATGGTCTCTTTCTCCTACACACATACACACACACACACACAAATGTATACCCATGTGCACATTCAAACATTGTCAGTGAAACAATGCAGGCAAGGAATGGATATACTTCTCCATATTCAGTTAATTGTTAAAGATTCTCTTTGTTCTTAATTTGGAATACATAGATTGAAACATAAACTATACAAAAACCCAAGAAGTATATTTTTGTAGCAAATTAATTATAGTTATTAGTTTTATTAATGACAATATGCAAATATAAGCAGCTTAAAATAGGTAGGAATACAGTATTTATTAGTAAAAACATTCTTGTACTATTATACATAAATCTAAGTATTTTAAAATATCACTTTTCAGTAACCAAAATTATACCTTAGTTGGATTTTTTAAAACATTCTAAATCGACTCAATAATTAGTTGTCAGTTTGGGAATGTCTATAGTTCTCCTCTAATAGCATGAGCAAAAAGTATAGGCAAGCAAGTATGAATGAGTAAGTGCTAAGCCAAACAATTTCTTCATATATATTTTACTAACCTGGAATCAGTTGTTATCTGAATCGCCATCTACTGTCTCTCTAATTTTATGTCCTGAAAGTCACAGGCAGACAATTCCTACATCTACCATTCTTTGTGATAAGCATGTTTTGTCCACTAGCATGCACATATTTTAATTTGCTTCTTAACATTAGTCTTTAATTAGACCCATTTAATTTTCTCCAGGTTAAGCTTCTACAGGCTTGTTTAGTTCTCTTGCTTTTGGTTAAGGTTTAATAATACGTCAATAATAGGTGTACCAAGAGGGCAAATGTATTAGATTCTATTTTGGTTGAAAATCAGAGAGGAGAAGAGATGGTAATGGGACACAAAAGATAGCATAAAGAAAAGTGATAAAAATCCAATTTTTTAAATATGAGTCTAGTCTAGAAGTCAACCAGACTTGACAAAATAGTGAAGAAACAAACAAACAATCAAACCAGAATCCCATTCATTCAATGAAATGTATTAAGTCCGTACTAATAATATCTGCCTTTTATAGGCAAAGGATAGACAGAGAGAGAAAGAGAATGAATACAGAAACATAATATGTGCTGAGGATGAATTAGAGTTCCCAGGGAGACAACCTGGTGCTCAACCTGGAGAAAGAGAAGTCAAAGGAGGTATTCTAAGTCAGAGAGACCTTTGCTTAACCAGCATGATCTGAGGCATGTATTTGTGTATTAGTATATTAGGCATACATGTACTTTCTTGTTTATTGATAGTTTATTACATAGGAAGAAGAAATATGGCTACATTACCCAAAATTTCAGAAACCTCCTGACACATATAACTTTACCATCTTTAGAATAAAATGATTTAAATATTTAATTAAAATATTCTGTGCTACAGAAACCTCAAATTGCTTGTAGCATTACTTAAATGCACGTGTATGTTAGATAGGTCATGGAGGAAATACAAAAGAATGAGTCTGTGTATTCAAAGAAGGTATACGTCACATTGTATTATTTTTCTTTTTCACCTTCTTCCATTCACGAGCACACAGTGTAATTTCCAGACACTGCATGCTGTGTGCATCACAGCAAACTGAATGCGGAAGCAAGCATGAGAATACAGTTGGCTTCTATTAACCCACTTGTTGAATAGATTTGTAAAGTGTCATAGAACATATATTATTTATGTTAACACAAAATTGGCTTATTATTCTTATTTTTAAATGAATCATTAAATAAATTGTTGGCAAATTTCTTAGTTTTAATTTCTAATATGGTAAATATAGCTAGGTAGAAGCCATATTAAAATATCTTTGGGGTCCTCATTGATTTTTAAGTGTATAAAAAATTTCTGAGGGCAAAATTTTGAAAGCTACTGGTCTAGGATATTAATACCATTCTAGATATTACTGTCATTACTGAAAGTAAAAGTTCAACTATATATTAAAAACAAACAGAATTTTTCTATAATAAAACCTACTTAAAAGCTAGTGGGTTTTTTTTACATTTTTAAATTAAATAGATTAAATTGTGCCTATTATTCCATAAAATAGAGATTTTATTTTTATTTTCCTGGCAAAAATGAAAATGATTATCACATAATCATTAATACAGCTTATGTCAACCACATTTTCTTAGCACTTAATTTAAAGAGGTTTATCAATAAATATTTTGTCCCTTAATAGGAATCATCAATTTACTACTTTTCAAAGCAAGTGACAAATATCTGTATTTTTCCCTATTAGTATATCTCTGATAATCAAAGGCTAAGGAAATGTGAAGTTCAAATAATAAAGTTCAAATAACAAACATGTTTGTTAAAATGCTTTTACGATTCAAATGCTTTTATAATTTTCCTCTAGGCTTGAATCAGCTTTATTTCCATGTTAATGGTCATTGTAAAACAACTAAAATCGTTGAGAAAGTCTCAGGGTTTCTGTTGTTGTTTTGTATTGTTGCTGTTAATGTTTAGTGAAGGCCTTAAATAATTCGGATGTCACTGAAGATAAATCGTGGTTGTTGGAATCAAGGTATTCTAAATCTTCTCTGTGGAAAACAAATTATGTAAGACAGAGGCAAAACTATTATTTGGGGAACATTTGTGCTTGCATGGCAAAGTTTGAGGAACCACTGAGTGTGAAAAGAGATAGCTTTGCCTTGCAAAGATTCTTTATTCCCTTTTCTATTTTTACTGTACATATAGCCTCTTGCTTGCTTTCAAAATCTGAGTGCTGTTACTAGAATTACCTCCTGCCCTCCTAGCTCTAATTTCAGCAAATTAAATATTTATGAAGTTTGTGAATTTAGGATTGGAAAGAGAAGGGATTGCTATCCACTAGCATGTGCAATCTAACTCCACAATGAAAGCTACAATATGTGGTCAAAGAAAGTTTATTGCTCACAGCTGGAGACAGAATAGCAATACACAGCAGGTTATATTTTTCAAGATTCTTCCAAATATAGCTATCTAAAAAACTTTTGTTTGAAATAACTAGCCAGAAAGGAAACTTGCAACAACTTGAGTGATTTAAGGAGAATTTTCTTTGAGTAAAACAAAAACAAGTATCTTTATTTGATTAGAGAGCAATTCCTTGAAAAATATGTCTTTACAAAATTTATTGACAAAATTTTAAACAGAAATTGCTAATAACTTTAATCAACAGCAAATGTATCATATTTTAATATCTAGGTAAGCTAAGGTATATGTTCTTTCTAAACGTAATTGGATTACATGTATTTTCTAGTATAGTTTCCTCATCTGGTTGTTCTTCCTGCCAATAAAGTGACAATTAGTCATGCCTCAAGAGGAGAGCTGGGTCCAACTAAGTCTAACCAGGAACAGGGAAGACAGAACACAGCGTTGGTTTCCAATTCTGGGGAAACAGTTCTAAAAACAATGTTTTAATTTTCAAGAACCCAGCTTTTTAAAATAGAGAATAAGTCTGTAGATTTCCAATAATCGGCATTAGAAGCCTAGAGCATTGAGATTATAAAAATGTACCATAGTGTTTGGCAGGCAGTAGGAGGTAATGTATTCCATGAAACAACAACAAAAAAGAAATCCATTCCTAGGCTACACAGGGGTCCTAGAGAGATTTAGAGGATACACAACAGACATTATATGAGTCTTTATTCCTTTAGAATCTGTGAGGTGTCTCAGTGATGGGAGCACTTTAATAAGAATCCCAAGAGGTTAGAAGAGAAGCTGAAAATAGAGAGGTGTTTTTCCCTCTGCGGCTCTGAAAATCCAGCAGGAAGCTTCCATGTAGAGTTCCCAGTCTGAATGCTGGACAGCTTGAGAAAAGTAGACTGGATGGCACGGCATCTTTAGGCAGTGAGAGAACCAAAAGGGCCCCACTCCCACTCAATGTTAAATTGGGCAAGACCAAGGTTTTCCTATATGTGTCTTTCAGTTCAAGATATTACTCATAGAGAGCATAGACTTGAAGAGATCTGGGAGTAAAGTAAGAGAACTTTACAACCAGAGGCTGTGACAGGGAACAACAGACATCGTGCATACCAACACAGGTCAGAAAGTTCTGTTCCCTCAACTCCATTTTCAGTGCGTGGCCGTGAGAATCAAGAGGAAAGTGGATGTGTCAGAGGCTCCTTTCTAGCTGCCATAATATGATATAGTTTTCCCTTACATCTAGATACCACTCAGAAGAGAGAAAAATTGGGAAAGAGAAAAAAGCAAGCCTAAAGTAACCCTAAAGACACCAAGTTTCGAGATCAAGTTGCTTATTTCCCTTAGTATTGGTTAAATGAGAGCCAGAGAAAGTTAACAGCTTTGTTACAAGGGAAAGAAAAGCCACAATCAAGCAAGCAAGCAAAAGAAAGGAAGAAATGGAGGAAGAAGGAGAGGGAGAGAAAATGTCTACACAGCTGAGTTCAGGGGCTTAATTGTAAAGCTTTTTTCGTAATGTTTTGTTTTTAATTTTTTTTCCTGTAGATGTATACTCAAGATTTTCACAAAACTAATTGTCATTCAGCTTTATACTAAATGTAATTCTTCCATGAAAAATACAGAGATATGTATGTAACATATAGAAATGGCAATCACTCTGGTATAATCATTGTGTTGGTCTATTAAGGATTCTGTAAATTATCACGTTATAATAATCTTTAGGTTTTGGTAGATTTTAAATTTATTGAATGAAACAAAGCATTTAAAAGCTGACATTTAATATAGCTTGCTGTGATATTAATTATAAATATTAAAATATAATTATTTTATTGACTCTGACATAGCAAACATATCGTAAAGTGATTGATGCTATAGTGTTATTACAAAATGTTTTGTAATATTTTTATTAAAAAGCACTTATGAAAATTACTTTAGGACTAATATTCATCATAACAAATTTTATTTGGAATATTAACAATCAGATCTAACCATATAAAACCTTGCCTTGCAAATTAAGTAAGGTTTGAAATATTTGTATGCTTTTTGAGTCATAGCTTTATCTAAGCTTCCTGAAATGTACATGAGATTGTGTGAGATTAAGTCTATATAGGCATTCATAAATTATGGAGAGTTTGAAATTCAAAACTACTGTTATTACAGACTTACTTTCCTTACAGTTTGATGATTTTAAGTATCATAATGTTGTGTCAACAGCTTATGGACTTTTTCCCCTTCTAGTGAGGTACATGCCAAATTTTGCACTCTGTGAATAACTGGATAAGGAAAATATATAAAGACATTTTCACTACTTGGCTGAGTAATAGTATAACTGGAGGCTTCTCTTAGAATGAAAGGACAATTGAAGTGACCCAAAGGGTGTATCATATAGACAAGACACTCAGTATCTAAAAAGGAGTAAGAAAAAAAGTGAAAACTTGTAGTTTAGACTCTATGAGTGGCTTCTAGAAATATTATTGTAGTTGATGGACAATGCTCCTGACCTTAGAGTTAGTGTGAATGAATGAGTGAAGAAAGAGGATTTATGAGTTTATGACTAAAAGTGAAAAAGGCAATGCTAACTTAAAAAAAAGAGAGAGAAAAACATCCCTTAAAATTTACCCTCAGGATAACAGGGGATAGACAACTACATTGCACAGGTTTCAGGAAGCCAATTGATCAGGGACAATCTTAGATGGCCAATGTCAAGAATTTCATTGACTGGGAACTTTGGCATCAGGTGCCTCCTGACAGCCACAGTGCCCTAACTACTATTTCAATAAAAAGTAAAGTCTTGGGGAGGGAAAATACAATTTCGTCTTGAAGTTAAGATAGTTATTGTGCATATTTTTATGCATAGTATGCAATTTAGGAATTTCAAAAGATATTTCTATTTTATGCTTCCCTACTCAAAATCTCAGCCCCCGAAGATGTAAGATGCTTATCTCCTTAAGGTAATTTCCTTAAGAGCTTTGCATTGCCTGTTCAGTCAAAATGCAGGCTTTAAGTGATGGACTTTTTAGCAAGCTTTTTATTTCATCTCTAGAGATGGATATGGAGAGGTTGACTGAAAATTCTGAGTTTTAAATAGATATATAGAAAAGAAATCCATGTTACTTACAAATCATAGCATTTATTCCCATTTTATGACAGGATTGCATGCCTGTTCCTGTCATTCCTGTCAGCTTCTACTTTTTGCCTTCTGTTCAGGGAAATCATTATTTCTACTCTATCATGAGAGTTTGAACTCTAGGAAAACCTCTATTCTATTCTTGCTAGGGACAAAACAAAACAATACTCTCCTAAGTTATTAATTTTGAAAGTAAAACACACATATATGAAGAAATATTATTTATTACATATTTAACCAATTAAATAAAATCCTGAAAATTTGAGTTGAGCCTGCATGTTCCACAGAGCTGAAAATAAGAGTTAAATGATTGTAGGGGAGGAAGAAATATTTCTCTACCCTTCTAGGTTCTTCTGGCTGGCCTAAGAATTAAATTGACATGAGACAGAATAAGAGGAGAAAATCAAACAATTTTAATAGTGTGCATCCATGGGAGAAACCCAGGAAAACTGAGAAACTTGCCAAAATGGCTGAAGCTACCACCTTAAATACCGTCTTCAGCTAAAGACAAAGGAGGATGTTGTGAGTAGCGGTTTGAGACTTCAAAGGGGAGGAAGGTAAGTCACATGGAGAAAGAAAAGCAAATGTTTGGTACACAAATGTTTGCTGTGCCTTTCAAAGACAATGGGACATGGGGAAGAAATTTGTTACCACACAAAGTGGTGATTCTCTGCCCAACGCACATTAAAAAAAAAAATTAATACAGCATCGGCTTTTGAGAAAAGGAAAGGCTTTATTGAAAGGACAACCAGCAGAGAGAGATGAGGCAATGCTCTCGAATCTGTCCCCCCATCTAGGACTTGGGGCAAAAGTTATGGGATGAAGGGCAGGGTGATCTGAAATGTGGAGCTAGATGATTGGAAGTAAGGAGAAGTGAGGTAATTGATGATCTGGGCAAGCGTAGTCAAGTTTCATGGCTCTTCATCAGACATATGTTCACAAAATGGTGGCGTTAGCATGATCTGAGGATGGAGTTTTCAGCCCCTTAACATCAAAAGGGTCCGTTACAGGGCATTTGCACAGGTCTTGTTGATGTGTTGGTGGTCTCAACCAGCCTGACCTGGACAAGAAGTCATTCTCGGTTCTTGAAAAACAACTCTAAATTACTCCGATGGTAAGATGGGGACAGTAGAACTGGTCCTAGTAGGTCCATAGTCACACCTTGATCAAATGGGCCTTGCTAGGTTCCTCCCTGTTCACCACACCTAGTTTATATTATCATATAGTTATCTATGGTATTAGCTCTTTCCTGAAACAGGCCTTCTATCTTAAATTCTTTTAGTCAGTTAGAGGAAAGGTCAAAGTTTCTTCCTGAGTCTTTTGCTCTTGAAAATAATCATGCCAAAGAGATATATTTTGGGGTAGCAAATTCTGCTCCTCTACATGATCATGTATTCATATATACTCCAGAGAGCAGAGCAACAGGACACGCTCTGACCTTCAGCTTCACGTTTCAATTCAAGCTGTGATTAAGATATAACCTGAGTGGAAATAGTGGTTTTCTCTTTAGGGGAGATCAAGTGGTTCTGACAAAGCTATTGAGTAGATTTTTCTTTCCTATCATCTAGAGATAACTATGCGGAATACAACAGGAAATGCAGCAGAATGTGTCTGGAAAAAGATACATTACCTTTCTGCCAAGGCAAGTTTATTCAGGCCTTTTACTCTCAAATGGGCCCTTAATGCTAATAAGCAGTCATATTATCCCATCTCTGCTGTCCATTCTCTAGTTATTATATGTGATGATTTCACCTAAAATCATCTCCTCAAACCCTCTTCCTCTATCCTTGCAACTGATGACCTCACTTCCTAAGTTACAAAGAAAATTGAATCAGAGGAAGTAATTTGAAAGTTTCTACCACGCCATCTATTTACCTACCCATGCCCACATATTTTTACCCTCTTGCAATCTTTTTTAAGGACAGACTGCCTATATTCCTAGTAAAGGCAAATACTATCACTCATATACCAGCTTCCATGTCTTCCTACTTATTCAAGGAAATTTCTTGTGCAATTCCCCTTTGTCCTTCCTGCATCTTCAATTTTTCTAATTTTGGAAGAGATGAAATGATTTTTTTCTCCTTCAACGAACAAAAATCTTCTCTTGACCTCAATTTTCCCTCCAGTTCTCCTTTACAGAAAAGCTTCTTGAAAAAGTTGTATATACTTACTGTCTCCAATTTTCCTCCTACTCATGTCTCTTGAATCCAGTCCTGTCAGACATTTTCTCTCGCTCTATCAACAGTGCACTTGCCAAGGCCAACAATGATATTCATGTTGTTATTAAATTTGTTATTCAGTTTCTAGTCTTAATATTTATCACCAGACCAGCAGCCTTTAACACAGCTTATCATTACTTTCTCCTTGAAACATTTTCTCCAGTTGGCTTTCAGCATCCCATTCCTTCCTTTCTTTTCATCCTACTTAATTGCCATTTCTTCTCAGTCTCCTTTGATAATTTCTCTTCGTCTATGCAAGTGACCTCCTATTGTTAGAGTGCCTCATGACCTTCTCTGCTGACTCTCTTTCTAGGGGATCTCATCCAATTGTAAGATTTCACAGGCCACCTATAAACTGATGAATCCCAAATGTATACGTCCTGCCCGGAGAGCTCCCTCAAACTCCAGATTTTATATCCACTTTTCTATTTAATATCTTCACCTGGATTGTAGTCAGTATCTTAAACTTAGAATGTATAAAATTAAGTTTCTATTACTAACTCCTCTGTTCCTGTGGCTGGCAAGGCATTTATTCAAGATAGCCTGATGCCTCTTTGAGACGGATCCTTTGGCATTCAAATCTTACGGTAGGCACTTCCCTTACCAAAAGAAAAGCCAACTGTCAGGCCTTACACCACACCAGATGATCCTGTTAAAATTTAAATCAGGTCTTGTCACACTTCTGTTCCATATCTTTCAGGGGTTTCCATTTCACTCCAAGTAAAGTTGAAGTTCTTACAGTGGCATACAAGGTCTGATGCCTCAATTTTGTCATTTCCATCTGACTTCATCTTCCAGTATTTTTTCACTCTACTCTCTCTGCTGGTCACCTGGCTTTTCACTGAACACCCCACACATTTCTATCTCAGAGCCTTTATCCTTGCAGTTCCTGTGTCTGAAATATTCTTTCCCCAGACATCCACCTGGTTCTTTACTTACGACGCTTGTGTCTTTGCTCACTTCATTAGTGAGGACTTCACTAACCATTCTACTTAAAATTGCAACATATATATAAAATGTACCCTGTTATGCTCTCTAATTTTTCTTTTCATGGAATTTCCCATCTTTAAAATGGCATATATATACTTATTTGTTTTATTCCTATTTCTGTCCTCCAGAATGTTATCTCCATGAGGACATAGTTTTTGTCTATTTAATTTTTTTCCTGCTGTATCAGCTGCACCTAGAACAGCGTGTAGGACATAGTTGGAGCTTAATAAAACTTTATTAAATGATTTAATGAATAAATGGATGTGGGAATAAAAACATTCCCAAGAAGTGGTGCCAAGTATTAAGGTTTCGACTTTTAAAAAGAGACAGATAAACTGCACACTGAGTCTTTCAAAGTCAAACTCTTTTTAGAATATGAGTATTTCATAGGTATATTTCATGCTAGGTATCAATCAAATATGAGAAGAATATTTGTAGTAGAAACATCTACAACAAAAGGTTAAAAACATCAATTTTGAAATTAGGAAAACATGGATTTGGAACTGGGCAATAAATAGTTTTGCTTTTACTTTTTGTTAGGGAAATTGTTTAGTCTACTAAGCTTCCATTTCTTTTTCTCAAAATTGAGGATTAAAATAGAAATCTCCTTTGAAATGAGGATAAAATGAGACGATGTATGCAAAGCCCTTAATATACACTAAGCTCTCAATAAGAATACCATATTGGAAAATGATGAATTTAGGTTTACTTTAAAAATTTATATTAATTTATCATTTTTGTGAATTTCTCTGTTAAACACTTTTAGGTGAATACAATTTACGTTCTGGAGGGTCAGAATTGCATTCTATGAATTTTATGATGTGCATCATACTTTTGGACATTTTTATAGGTATGTATATAATTTTATATACTAGATCTTTAGTCCCATATTAGTTATTTTTATAACTTTATTTCTATTCATTGCTTCATATAGATAGACTATTAATGTACTTGTTCAGATATAAATATATAGAATTTTTGACACCTTTAACAATTACATTTTATAAACTGGTGATAAAAACCATGCACATTACGATAATGTACAAGGGAAATTCCAATTTCTCCAACCTCTGAAATAGTGCTCTATAAACCACACCTATAACATGGGATGGTAAAATTGAATTCATATTCCTCCTGTTCATATGTTTATAGGGTCTGTAGCACTTTCCTTCCTTTCTTATTTAATGCTTTAGGCCAGTGAGAATGAGTGAACAGCTTCCTGTGAAAAAAAGTATTCTTTTAACTTAAAAATTTATTTTTAAGTAAAATCTTTTACATTTCAAATTAATAAACTTAAGTTACAAAAGCATCCTTCAGATTTAAATATAAATATCCAGTACTGGTAACCTGCAAAGTTCGATGAGTTACTCCAAGTCATTTTTCTTACTATACATCTTTCTGATGTGGGAAATTACCCCTTTTCATTACAAAACTCCCTGGTGCATACTATATTCCAGCTCTTATCAAGTTGTCTCAGCATATGCGAACTCCAAAATAATAAGTTAATGAAATTCTTCACTGTTGTAGGGGAGGAAGAATATTCCCATATCCTCTGGTTCCTTCTGGCTGATCTAAGAATTAAATTGACATGAGAGAGAATAACAGGAGAAAATCAAACAATTTTAATAACACGTGTACGTGGGAGAAACCCTGGAAAACTGAGTAACTCCTCCAAATGGCTGAAGCCACCACCTTAATGTGATCTTCATCTAAAGACAAAAGAGGATGTTGGGGGTAGTAGTTTGGGACTTCAAAGGGGAGGAAGGCAATTCACATGGAGAGAGAAATGCAAACGTTTGGTAAACAAACATTTATCATGTCTTGTAAAACAAAGAGAGATGGAGAGGACTTTGATCAAATGGCCTTGCTAGGTTCCTCCCTATCACACCTGTTTTATATTATACTATAGTTATCTGATGGTATTGGCTCCTTCCTGGAACAGGCTTTCTGTCTTAAATTCTTTTAGACAGAGGGGGAATGGTCAAAGTTTCTTGCTGAGTCTTTTGTTCTTAAAAGTAATCAAGCCCCAAAGACACATTGTGGGGTGACAAATTCTGATCCCCCACACCATCAAAAGCAAGTTTGCAGAAAAATACCATCAGATGACAGCCCCACTTAACCCATCCCATAAGCTTCTGTCATTGTACATCCTTAAAGGACTTTTCACAACAGTACACCATGCAGTGGTCATTATTAAAGGTGAACTGACTTTGACAGCAGTATTTTTCTTAAAGGTCATATAGGGTGGGCACAAGACCTCTGCTGTTCCCTTGCATCAGTTTTCCACATACTGCTGCTAGATATTATCTGTACCGCTTCTTTACCACACCTCCCCACTACTAGCCTTTCCTCTTTGTCTTCACATTTCTATCAATGGCAAAATGAGACGATGGGAAAAATACCAACTTGTGGCACTTTCACAACTTTTGTCTCAGAGACAGACTTTTGTCTCAGAGACAGACGAAAGTGGGAAAAAATAATAAAATTTTTCCCTCGTTAGGGACACCAACAGAAGTAATATCTAAGTAATTTTGTCAGGTAGGATAATGTTCTTAAAGGTCTGTGTACCAGGAAGTTAGTTTTTATTGAACTTTATAGTCAACGGTAAGTAACATATAATAAATTTTCAAGCTTTCTCTTGAGATTTGTCATGATAATGGGGAAGAAAATATACTTGTGTGAGTCATAAAACACCGAAAAACATGAAATGTTAGGACTCAATCATTAGTGCAATAGTAAGCCCAGTAGTAGGGGATCCACTTGAAATTACTGTCATTTTAAATAAACTCAAACTCTCATAAAACGGTCTCAAATTATAGGAATACTAATTCTACCATAGTGTAAGTCTCAATGCAAAATATTGTAATTGGTAGTTATTATGTACAACATGTATGCACTTCTTTTTCTCTGATTATTCAGATAAAGGCCTCCCTCCTTTGTGTGAGGGGCTGGTCCTTTCTCACTCCAACCGGGTGATCCTGTTGAGGTTTGTCAATCAGCCTGTGACTTCAGAAGTGGACATCTGACCGAATTTGGAACAATTATAACACTCCACTCACATCACAGTGATTGCTCTAGAGATGATGAATTGGAACATTAAAGTTGTCCCTGGACATTTTTCTAGTTAGATTTATAGACAAGACTCCTCTGGTCTAGAAGTTGTAAAGAGGCAAGCCAGCCTTTATGAGAACCAGCCTTTATGAATGAAGGCAACATTCAGAAAGAGGCAGATAAAGAAAAAAAAAGGAGAAAGAGATATTTACAATGTCTAGGTGCATGGCTTTCAACCATACCTAAGGTTAAATCCATCCACAATTGTCCATAATATATTCAGGTGAACAGAGGGATTAGTGACTTTTTTAAAATATAAGATTAGGTTTAATTTGGACTTT
This sequence comes from Equus caballus, assembly GCF_041296265.1. Classification (NCBI taxonomy): domain Eukaryota; kingdom Metazoa; phylum Chordata; class Mammalia; order Perissodactyla; family Equidae; genus Equus; species Equus caballus. Next base: position 70,723,064 of record NC_091685.1, on the reverse strand, counting down.
GTAGTGGGAAACAGAAAGAGTCCTAACGGAAAGTTTTATCATCTTTCTTTCTCTTGGTATAGTAGTTTCAAAATAAAAGAATACTGTGAATTGATGATGTATCATTTTGGATCGGTTTATCTCTGTAGGACTTAATATGCTGGTGTGAAAAGTAAAGTTCTGATCTGATGAGGTTCTTTATAGAGCATTATATAAAATAGAGCTTATTTGCATAAAATAACCTTTTGAAATTTAAATGAAAATCTTAATACTTCTCAATTCAACTTTACAACAACAAAAAAAGAGTGTTGAGGTCATTTTACCTGAAGAAGCAAAGTATCAAATAAAAATACAAGTTTCCAGTACCCTGGAATTTTTAATTATTTTATATAAACCATAACTAAAATGTCTCTAAGCATGATACAAGGAAGAATGAGATTAATTTTAATATATAACTCAATTTTTAAAAGCAAATCATAACTAATTAATTTCTAAAGTTTTGCTGGAAGTCATATTTCAGGACAAGTTTAATCAAGTAATTATTTACATAAGCCTAGGCTGAAATATAAATTCTAGCTATCGTTATCTAGTCTCTGAGGCTTGAAATATCAAAACCCAGTTCATGTTATCTTAGTAGTAATTCCTGGCTTATTTGACAATGTAGTTTCCTTTATTAGACACTTGTTAAAATATCTAAGGATCTCAATAATATGATGAGGCATAGAATTCTATATCTGGAAAAAATATCCTTCAAAAATAAGGGAAAAATACATTACCTAGCTCCCACCAAACTAAGTAAAAGAAAAACTAAGATAATTTGCCTGCAGAAACCTTGCATAAAAGTCAGTGCTGAAGAGTTGAAGGGGTTCGTCTGGCAGAACAATCCCTCCAGGTTGTAGCTCAGAAAGGTTGAAAGCAAATCATAACATGTGTAAAGACATGTTCAAGAATATTCACAGAACCAGTGTGGATACAACCCAAGCATCTGCTAGTAATATAATGGCTAAACAATCTCAAGGGCCGGCCTTGTGGCACAGTGGTTAAGCTAACATGTTCTGCTTCAGTGGCCCAGGATTCACCAGTTCAGATCCCGGGTGTGGACATGGCACCACTTGGCAAGCCATGCTGTGGCAGGCATCCTGCATATAAAGTAGAGGAAGATGGGCACGGATGTTAGCTCAGGGCCAGTCTTCCTCAGCAAAAAAGGAAGATTGGCAGCAGATGTTAGCTCAGGGCTAATCTTCCTCAAAAAAAAAAACTAGTTCCTAAGAACTAGTTTATAATGGGTAAACAATCTCTTATATATTCATATGTCAAAATACTATGCAGCGATAAAAATTAACAAACTAACTCTTTGTACAACCTCTTTGATGAATCTCACTCACATAATGTTGAATAAAGAAGTCAGCCACATACAAAATACATACTGTATCATTTTATTCACATGTCTATGTAAATTATTTCATTTTCAAAATTCTCTAAGGTAGAACTCAAAAAAATTAGTTACCTGTGGAAATGTTAGATTAGATAGAAATTGAGAGAAGGTACAAAAGAATATTATGGCGCTGCTGGAAATAGAATATTTCTTGAGTGCATGTTTGTTACACAGCTGTTTTTTATGTAGAATATCTATCAGTAAAAAGATTTTCTTTTAAGAGAGAGAATCTCCGTTTTCTGGGCAGTCTGAATAATTTGTAACAGGCCAATGCTCCAGGTGAGACAACTAGACAAGGCATGAGATCTGTGTGGAAGCAACAGGGAAGAAAGGGAAGACTTTGAGAACTGAGCTCTCTGCAGCTACTTTTTTCCCTGAGGCTATTGCCTAGGTGGATTTTATGCCAAGGACAAAGCATGACTCAGCTGAGGTCTGTTGCTAAAAGACAGAGAAACAGCAGAGCTTCCAGCTATCATATGGGGGTGAATTATTAAATTGGAGACTTGAAGGGCCTCAATGCACAACAGGTTTCCCTCAGACAACTTTTTGCTGAAATCTGAAAAGGAGATATGATTTCCACAGTGATGGACACTGGCTATCAAGCGGAAACAAGTTTGCTACTACACAATGGAGGCAGTACTTGGGCACTCCCTGGAGTATATCCTGAGGTTATTATGTCCAGAGGTAAATAAAATTTAACCAGATGACATTTTGGACTGTGTAACGCCTCTTGAATCTTTTGGATTACCACAGGAAGGAGGGTCTTCAGATGGAACAGAAAGCTATTCTAATAATGGACAAGATGGCATTTGAAATCATTTATTTTAAATGAAAAAAGAATGTGACCTTAATCTGGACACAAATCTGGACCCCACAGATATCTATTAATTGGATAGTTAACTCTGACTTAAACTTTAATTTACCGCAACAAACTTGTTGAAATGTCTGCTATTGGAATGTAATAATATTCTTTCTCTCTCTTCACTCCAATACCATAATGAGATCAAAATTTAATTTAAAGCTCATCAGGTCGAGATGATTGTGATCTCTAAGACCAAACAGCCAATTTTAAAATGAATTCTTTTAAAATACCTAGTGACTATGCAAAAGTTGCATGTGGTTTTATGTTAAGCGCAACAAATATTAGAGTAGAAGATAGACCACTGGAAAATGTTTCATGGATTCCAGCTTCTAATGTACCTGGATTTGCTCTGCTTGGTTGTTTGAAAGTCCTTTCAGTCCTGAATATATCCTTATGACAAATCCCATTCCCTTGAATGGTTTTGTCTTTTTTGCAATAAAATTTTTCCTGAGAAAAAAGTTCAAAATTTCTGTAGGAATTTATCTCTGCTTTTAAACGTCAACTTCTATTTTTATCTTATTGAATTTAAACGGGTTTTATTTCTTTAAGCAAATGTACTAAGCATATCTTTCTTGAATATACAGGTTTTTATCTACGATATTTTTTAATATTTTCACATATAACATTTCACATAAAATATTAGACCAAGGTGTCTGTGAGGGTAATCACTATTTCAGTATTTTTATTCAGAAATTATACTATTCTGTTCTCATTGATTTGGGGAAAAATGTGCAGAAGAGCTATCATATACTAAACTTAGTCCCCTTATGTCTCTTATACTTTTGAGAAATTTCACAAGATTCATACCACCTAAAATTATGTGCCATTTTGAGGAGATTTCAATTAGTATAGCAGACATCATATGCTTCTCCCAAAGTTATTTTGCTCATAATCTTAGAGATGGACATATGATTCAAGGTTTCCATATAATTCAAAATCTATACATTCGATTCATCCATAGTTTTCATTTTTCTTTGTCTCATCTTAAAGTTTTTTAAAATAAACTTTTATTTTAGAGAAATTTTGGATTTGAAAAAATTGCAAAGTACAGCTATTATTAACATCTTATATTTGTATGACACATTTGTTACAATCAATATTGATATTGTTATAATATGAACCAATATTGATATATTATCATTAACTGAAGTCTAGAATTTATTCAAATTTCCTTCATTTTTTCCTAATTTTTTTTTTCTTCCAGTATCCCAAAATACATTTAATCATTTCTTTTCAGACTTCTCTTCGCTGCGACAGTTTCTTAGACTTTCCTTTTGTTTGATGACCTTGTAAGTTCTGGGAAGTACTAGTCAGGTATTTTGTAGAACGCCCCTCAAGTAGGATTTGTCCAATATTTTTCTTACGATTAGACTGTGGTTACATTTTTTGAGGGGAGGCCGCAGAGCTAAAGTGCCATAATTGTCACTATCATGTTCACCTCGATTACCTGGCTAAGGTAAGGTTAGTCAGATTTAGCCACTGAAAAATTACTCTCCCCTGCCCTCTTTCCACACTGTACCCTTTGGAAGGAAGTTACTAAGAGCAGCCAACACTTAAGGAGTGGGGAGTTAGCTATATGCCACCTCCTTGAGGGTGGAGCACCTACATCAATTATTTGGAATTCTACATGGAAACTTCATCTCTTCTTCCTAATTTATGTATTTCTATTTATATCAGTATGAACTCATGGATATTTATTTTATACTTTAGATCGTAATCCAATGCTACATTATTTATAATGTTGCTTAAATTTTTCCAGCTTTGAACATTAGGTGATCTTTCGGTTGGCTCCTGTGACACAACCCCCATCGTTTTTTTTTTTTTTTTAGCATTTTCTTTCTTGCTGGCATTAAAAGATATTCTAGGTTCATCCTGTATATTTCCTGCCCAGTCCTTGAATCATCAATTTTTCAAGTAGTCCTATTTCATTTTATTGGGTAATGATATTAGAAACCAAGATCTGGGTGCTAAGCATAATTGTTGCTACTGGAGTGTCATTGTTTTCAGGCCCTCTCAGCTGACAGAGAAAGGAAATATATAAGTATGTCCACTAACGTGCATATACAGATATCTATATGTAATCATCTATATTGCTATTAAGTTAAATATGAATTCATACTGATGTCTTCAATCTAATCCATTACCACATGGATCATTCTAGCTTCTTCCTTCTGCTCTCTGTAACCTCCTACTGTAAAAGTGAGAAACCTGGCTCCCACAATCTACTCTACATTTATTACATTGTTTAATTTCAAGTTATGGTATCACAATTGTTAACCCATACCCTGTGAGCAGCAACATTATCAACCAGACTATAGGGCTTACGTACAATTTATTTTGCCTTTAGTCTTACAGATTCCACTCATTTCCAACACTACCTAGAACTGTACCCTTTTCTTTCATCCCTTCATTGATGTCATTTCATACATTTATAATATGGTTAGATTGCTTTGTCACATTCTGCATTCCAAACTGTCATGTTAGATCTCCTAAATGATTCTTTTAATTGCATACAGTAAGGTTCACTCACTGTAAAATTCTATGGGTTTTGACAAATGCACAATGTCATGCATCAACCATTACAGTGTCATACAGAATAGTTTCACCACTTTCCAAAATATTCCATGAGTCTTATCTATTAAAGAAGTCCCCTCACTCCCCAAACCCTTGAGAGCTGCTGACTTTTTTTTCAGATTTAACTTTTCCAGAATATCATGCAATTGGAACCACACAGTATATGGCATTTTTAGACTGCTTTCTTTCACTTCCAATATGTTTAAGGTTTATCCGTGTTCTTTTGTGGTTTAACAGCATATTTTTTATGTACAAATAATATTCCATTGAATGAATGTGCCATAATTTTCTTATCCTTTCACCTATTAAAAATATCTTGGTTGTTTCCAGTTTTGGGCATGAATAAAGCTATTATAAATAATCACATACAGGTTTTGTGTGGCTATGTTTTTAAATCAGTTTGGTAAATACTTAGGAGCATGGTTACTGAATTGTGCAGTAAGACAGTGTTTAGGTGAGAAACAGCCAAATTGTTTTCCAAAGTGGCTGTATAATTTTGCATTTCCACCAGCAATAAATGAGATTCCTTCTTGCTGATTTATAATTCCTATTCTTTCACTAATGAGACTCAAGTTCTTAATTAAATCAAACATTTTATAATAGAGCAAAAGCACATTAATGTGAAGGTTAGTGAAAAGTTTGAATTGAATACTTATTATTTAAATTCAAGTTATACAAAACACACAGAGAAGTATTGATATAGAATAATAAAATATCATCTTGTAGAGAACCTGGTGGAATTAGCTTTAAAGAAAAGCTAAAGCTAAAACTAGTTCATCATCAGCATATCCCCTCTTAATACAAATAGATATTTGTAAAATGCTTAAAAATTTATTTTTATTTAAGAAGTTTGATAACAGTCTCATAATTCTATTTATATTTTGAATTTGAACAGTATATACGTGTATCAAATTATAGTATATCTTGACTAAATTTCTATGTATTCTAAGTAGGCCTATTAAAATTAAAAATAGGCTAGCTATTTCACGTCTCCTATTTTCAGGTAAATGTCCTTTTTTCGATTTGCAGTCTTGTGACGTTTTTCCTCAAATACAGCTACTCAAATAAATAATGTACTTTCCCTTGAATTTGGAATATCAGCTTTCTGTCTTATGTGAGGTCTTTTCTAGGGGTAAAAGTTTAATGATGAAATTTATGATAACCGAAATCGCAGGCAAGCAAAATCTCTTGAACTCCAGCTTCACAGTGTCAGTTAAATTTTCTACTACAACCATCATAAGAGATCATTTCAAGATTTTTATTTAAAAAAAAAAAACCTTACCTGTGATGCGAAATCATAACCAGTTCTACTTTTCCTGAGGTATTTTTTGAAACTGCAATGACCTAATAATTCTCAAAACACTGCTGAGAGGTGAGTAACTGAGGTTATGTTATAGTGGTCTATAAAATTCATTTTTTGTATCCACAAATGGATTTTTGTTTTTGTCTTTGATCATTCTTTTGTGCTGACTTAGACAAGGGATACCAGGAGCCTATTCACAGATGGGCCCTCTCTGTAATAGCTTTTCAAGAGTACGGTGAAATGTAACTCTATTAACAATGGTTAAATCAGACACACTGAAATCATCACCCAGGGGCAAGGATTAGCTGTGCTATTTGAAAGGAAAAAAAATATGAAATAGTCCCACATTAATGTATAAAAATTAAAAAAGGAAACATTATGTCATTGGTAGCTAGTATTAAGTTTCAAGTCCCTAAATAAAGAAACTATTGTCTTGGGCTTCAACTTTAAGTAAAATGCATTGTGATGATGTATGCCATGTGCCTATGTAAAGTAAGAATAGTAAATGTAACACACTGCGACAAAACCATGATAATGACAAATATATTTTCTCAGGATTCTTTCAGCTGTTGGCTATTCTTTGCAGTAATTTCCTGCTGAAAGGTGATTGCCTACCTGTCTCATGACAGCTGATGATATGTTTTCTGCCCCTGCAGTTTTGCTTTCCCAGAAAAGCGTATAAATGAAATCATTCTTATATTGCATTCTTAATCTATCTTAAATTAGTATAACGTATTCCACAATTATCCATGTTATTAAGTGTGTCAGTACTTTATTCCTTTATATTGCTGAATAGTATTCCACTGCATGAATGTACAATAGTTAATCATCCACCCACTCATTGAAGGAGATTGAGTTTTCCAGTTTTTGGTGAATATGAATAAAGTCACGATAAACATCTGTGAATAAATTATTTCATTGGAGTCAATATATGAGTGCCGGGTCATATGGTAATTGTATGCTTACTTTTATTATTTATTTATTTTAAGATGATATGGTTTTATTGCCCTGTACAAAGTTAACCAGTCAAATATAACATGGATTTTTTTTTTAGTTTTGAAAATTAAGCATAATATATATATATATATATGCAGAAAAGAGAACGTATCAAGGATAACAATGAATTTTCACAAAATCAAATTTTGTGAATATGTTATGATATATTTATGCATTGTAATTTGATGGACATTTGGGTAGTTTCTAGTTTTGGGCCTTTATTATAAAAGTTCTATGAATATTCTTGTATATGTCTTTTGGTGAGTATTTCTACACTTTTCCATGGGTCATAAACCAGAGAGTGAAATTACTGGGTCACAGGATAGGTGTATGCTCTTTGATAGTAGCCTCTGACACAAAGTTTCTCAAAGGGGTTTTACTCATTAGTATTCCCAACAGGAATGTTTGAGTTCCAATTGCTTGAAATCTTTACCAACATTTGGTATTTTCTTTCTTTTTCATTTTTACCATTTTGGTCAGCTTGTCCTAGTATCTCATTTTGGCTTTAGTTGCATTTCCCTGAGTATGTTTACTTTTCCAAGACTGAAAATTCTTTACTTGATTGACTGTACCATTTTAAATCCACATCAGCAATGATTACTGTTTCAATTATCTGCAGTCTCATCAGGACTTGGTATTTGTCATTTTCTTTCTTTTCTTTTTTTGTGAGGAAGACTGTTGCTGAGCTAACATCTGTGCCAATCTTCCTCTATTTTTTTATATGTGGGATGCCAGCACAGCATGTCCGTGCCTGGGATCTGAACCTGCAAACCCCTGGCCACCAAAGCAGAGCACACAAACTTGACCACTATACCAATAGGCCAGCCCCTTGCCATTTTCTTTATATCCCATTGTAATGGCATGTGATGATATCTCATTGTGTTTTTTATTTGCATTTTCCTAGTTACCAATGATGTTGAATATCTTTTCACATGCTTCTGTGGTAAAGTGTCAAATCTTTTGCCTAGTTTTTACTAGATGTTTTATTAAAATTGAGGTTATTGATTTCTATATTGATTCTGGATATCAGTTCTTTATCAGATACATATTTTGCAAATATGTCCTCCCATTCTGTGTTCTGTCTTTTAATTTTCACAATGTATGGTGAAGAATATAATTTCTTACTATGAAGAAGTTTGATCTATCACTGTTTTTTCTTTATTAGATCGTACTTTTCAAGTTGAATCTAAGAAATTTTGCCCAACTTGAGGTCACAAGAATTTTTCTTATTTTTTCTTCTAGAAGTTTTATAGCTTAGGTTTTTGTTTAGGGTCATGATCCATTTTGAGTTAATTTTTCCATATGATGCAAGGGAAGGAGTATTCATCTTTTTTTACAAACAGATGTCAAGTTGTTCCAGAATCACTGAACAAGTTAAGATAATGCCTTTCCTTAAGAAACTTACAATATAGAGAAGCAGTCAATAAACAATAAACTGTAACAACTATATGTAGAGTAGCATAAAGAAACCAGACAGAGAGAATAACATAAAGGATTTCAGATTTGGATGAATTAATTAGATGGGTTTATAAAAGATGGAACAGATATCTGACCTAGTTCATGAGAGGTTTTTTACCTTCTGTGTTCTCTCTATTATAAAACATAAGACCAACTCTGTATTACTTCTGATAAAAAAACTTTGACATTCACCACAAAGGGAAAAAATTTTTCAGCAATGAAATGTAACTTATTACCTCATTATTAGCACTAGGTGGGACCCAAGTGACAATTTTAGTTATGGATTTACAATTATAAAGATTACTTTTGAAAGTCACTTTATAATTCACTATTATGCTGTGATACTCACAAAGCTAATTCCTAACTAAATATTGAGATTCTTAAATTCTTTGAACATTAATTCCCGCTTTTTTATATTCCAAATATATTAAAGTTTTAAAAAGTAAAATACTGATGATGATATAGACATATTAAAACCCTCATAAAAGCTGAGACTTGAAAGTTATTAAACCCATATTCCAAACATATGATCTCCTCTAATAAATAATCTTCAAGGAAACAAGTTATTCAGAGAAACATCCAAATTATGTTTCATATTGGTATGAAAATGAAAAGTCTGGCAAATGTCTATTTTCACTTATCTATGTGAACTAGTAAGAAAAGATAAAAAGGATTATTTATATCTGTTTATATGCCATCCAGGGAAAATAACTTTTTAATTTCTTCTATATATTTTTTGAAAAAGATATTTGTTAATATATCTTTGGAAAATAAAAGTAACTATGGGAGGATGAGTTAACATTTCACAATTAAAATGTTGATTTCACTAATGAAGAAAGAGCCTTTGTCTGCTTCTAATTTTGACAGTAATGCATTTTGTTGTTTTTCTGAATCAATAGTAATTTTCTTTATAAAATCATGCAACTATTACTCTAAAAATGGGATGATAAGCAAGGATCATTATGCTCTGTTGAAAGCAAATACTTCTCATTTTAATTACAATCGTTGAATCAACTTACACATTAATCAATGTATTTCTTTCAATTATATTGTTTAACAGGCAAAAATATTTCTGGTTTTTTCCTGGGAAAACATATATAGTGGACATTAAATAAAACATGATTGTAATTTTTTTTTTAAAGATTTTATTTTTTCCTTTTTCTCCCCAAAGCCCCCCAGTACACAGTTGTATATTCTTTGTTGTGGGTCCCTCTAGTTGTGGCATGTGGGATGCTGCCTCAGCGTGGCTTGATGCGCGGTGCCATGTCCGCACCCAGGACTGGAACCAATGAAACACTTCGCCGCCTGCCCCGGAGTGCGTGAACTTAACCACTCAGCCACAGGGCCAGCCCCATGATTGTAATATTTTTGAAAATATTTTACTTTAAGAATGATTAGAATGATAGATTTTAAGTACTCAATATCCAAATTAACTGGCCTACATGAAACCATGGTTAAGATGCCTATTGCTAATGTTGAAACTCACACCCAGGCTAAATGAAAACTTCAGTCTTCTTAATTTTGTGAGATGTGGTGAACTGACTCTTTCCCTTTTCTTTGAATCACACTTTTTTTAAAAGTCTATATAATGTCCCTACCCAAAATTGATGAGATATCAGCTGCAAAGCAAATAAAAATATAATTATCAGGCAAACCATTGGAAGCAAGTCAATGTAAAGGATGTAATGTAAGTGAAAATTAGTGTAAATATCATGAATTTATATTAAATAATTAATGCATTTGAAATATGTATCTTATCAGCCTATACATTTGAGATTTTTCTTTTCATAATGAATTACTTCACAATGTTACTATTCAAAATAGAAGTTTTTAAAATTTTATGTGCATTTTACGATAACTCCCTTCTAAAAGACTCGTAAGAATAAAGATGTAAAAAATATAAAATGAGAGGTGTTAAAACGTTTATCAAAATAACTTAGTGACACATCCATTGAGTAAAATGCTTTTTTGAAATTATAATTATCAATCTCACTAAAATATTTTATCTAGTGTCCCACTTCAGTTTACCTACGTAAATGTACAGATAGAATGTATTAAAATTCCAATTCAGGGCCTGCCCAGTGACATAGTGGTTAAGTTCACGTGCTCTGCCTGGGTGGCCCATGGTTTGCTGGTTTGGATTTGGGCACGGAAGTAGCACCACTTGTCAAGCCATGCTGTGGTGGCATCCACATAAAATAGAGGAATATTGGCACAGATATTAGCTCAGAGCCAGTCTTCCTCACACTCACACAAAAAATTCCAATTCAGTAAAATGAAACTGGATGCTGTATCTAAGCAAACCTCTGGCACAGAAGTCAGAGGTCTGGTTAAAGAAGCCATAACTTAGATTACAAGGGTAGGAAAAGCATAGACTCAGACTCATTCTTCAGAGGTTAACCATTGAATACATGATTATTCTTAATGGAAAATGCTTTGGTCAGAAGTTTAAGAAAATATATAAGAAATTTATCTCTGCTTTATCATGATTATTGATGAATGATGAAAGTCTAGAATAATTACTGAAAATTTTTTGCATACATGAAAATACAAATTATCTATATACAATGCTTTCAGAGTACATTACAGTGTCTCAATTGTTAACAATCAATCAAAAACTATTATTAAGCATTGTGTGTGGTGTTGGGTTGTGGAACATGGAAAGTATGTGAAATAGATGTCTTTAAAAGAATTATAATTTTATTTGAGAAACAACATGAGAAAATGTGAAGCCACTGGAACAAAAAGTAAAACAGTCTGTAAGATAGAATTTAATTACGCATTGTATGGAATAAATGTCATAGGAGTTTAAATAAGGAATTTAAAGTATATTTTGTTACAAGATTTTTCCAAAGAATAATTTCTGCTTTTTACAGGTGAATACAAAATAATCCAAGAGTCTATGATTTTGCAAATATTTCCAATTTTATTATTCAACTAGCATGGAATTTGTCATTGCTATGCATAAAAGGAATTAAACCTGATAAGGAGCGTCCAATTGACTTGAGTAGGAAGCTTCAAAATATTCTTGTTGAATTCCAGAGAAGAATCTGAAAAAAGTGACTGAGGGTATGTAGTGACAGCAACAACAGTCACAAAACAAGAACAAATTCCTAGACGCTTTTCAAATCAGTGAATCTTTCAAGATTATTTTAATGGTCAATTTATAAACATACATTTTAAACATGTTTACATATTTAAACATTTAAACATTTAACATTTTTAACTTTAATACATGTAAACACGTATACATGTACATGTATAAATGTACATGATAGAGAACAGACACATAAAAATATAACTATTTTACTTTAGGGGTAGATAATAATAGGCAAGTGATATCCTGATATTTAATTCACACTTACCTCAAATGTGTAAATTAGTTAAAATCTCAATTTAAGGGTTTCTGTCACATGCATACCAGTGTAAATTGACACTTTTTTAAAAGTCAGCTAGAGTATAAAACCAATCAGTTTTCAGGATTACAGAAGCATAATGGGAATTTTTCTTTAAAATTTCTTTCTAGAGTTCTTATCTTAAAATTGTGATATCAGTCAAAATATTCTACTATCTCCCTGAGGAATACCTTACCTCCTGCAGAAGAATTTACCACTCACAAGATGAAATTGGAGCAAATAAGGGAGGGAATGATTTATATACCATTTATAAATAAATTAGGCTTTTTATAAATCACAGGTACTGTAATCTAAATAGCATACATGTATCAACAATAAAAATTAAGTAAATCAATTTTTCATTTTGTGACAAAGCTTTAGAGTATACACAAAATTAAATAAGAAAATTTGCTATTGATAAAAAATAACATGGCTATCATACATTAAATCTCTTCTATTTACACATTCTCCCACCATTTCGATAGTTATGCGTTTCATAGGAGTCACTTTAACACATTTATTACCACACCTGTGCCATGAGTTTTTGAGGAGCTGCAAAATAATTAGAAATGGCTCATGAATGCATTCACACCATTCTCTATATAGATAAAATATTAACTTTCAAAATATTGATTATATAAAATGCAGAATTTAAAGATATACTGAAGTCACTGTAGTTTTTTTGTTGATGTATATTTTCTTGAATCAAAGATACTGAATATATAATTAATTGTTATTAATTCCATTTTTGAAAATTTTTACAATAATTTAAAAAGAGGTCCCTATACTCAAAGTGGATGAAGACCAATATTTTAGAATTTTTAAAATCCATTAAGCGTTATACATTTATTACACATGTAGAACATTAAAATAGCTATGGTTTCAATTAAGGCAAATTGGGTACTGGTTCTCAAAATATTGAATCCTGGCAGATAAAGAAAAGTCAGAAAACATTTAAAGTGTTTCGAAATAAATTCTGTAAGGTCCTATTTTTCTTTAAAAATTGGACCTGCACTTATTTATTTATTCCGATTGAGAAGCTTGTTAGTATAGAAAGTTTCAATGATCAGAATACTTTCTTCTGCATTATGCAATATATAAGCTTTGCAATAGGAAGTTTTTTGATTCCTCATATAATAAACTGCTTATGAAACTGTTAATTTGCTATATTTTTCACAGATCATAAAAATACTCTTCATAATTCCTACTAAGCATGGATACCATTTTTCAGTAAAGTATTGCTTCTTGGTATGCTAAAGTGAAGCCTAGTGGCCTGAAGGAATCCATGGTACTTCCCAAACTTTAGTCACCTTTAGGTGGTCACTTACTGGCCCCTAGAATCTGATTCATTGCCTTAAATTCATCACATAAATTACCCAGCTTGCTCTCTCCATACCCATGCCAGTAACAAGGGAAAGCAGCATGAGCGTTCCACACTACCTTTCACCCTGTTCAGCAGAGTTACAGCTTTTAGGTGTAGATGTTGGAATTGAAAGAACTGTCTCTTGGGGAGGCCCAGGAAAGTATAAGGTGTTGAAATGAATTTGGGGATTAATGAAACTTTGATTTTTTTTTCTCTTTATTTTTGTGTGAGTTGGTTTGAGAAATATGGCATGTTGAAAGTTTGTACAGCACCGAGCAATGTGAGAGATTTTTCCTTTAAGTAGGTTTTACTTCAAGGTGGGAAAAGGGAAGTTCCAGTTATCCTGATGTTGTTTGTTATGGTATATTAAGGAGCACAGGTGTCAGTGGGCCTTTGTGTTAAATTACTTTTTGCTTCCCACCTGCAGCCCTCCTCAAAATCTCAAATACCTCAATCTAAAAGCCTATGTTTTCTTTTTATGAAAAGAAATAAAAAGTCACATAGTGCAGATAGGTCAAATATCATACTAGAGTAAAACCTAAGGAAAGGCAGAATAGATTCAGACTATGGTCAAAGAGAGAAGATTGGTAATGCATGCAAAGATGAATAAGCAGCATGAAATTTAGGATCCATAAATTTAAAACTTACAATCAAATGGACAAAGTTAAAAAGAAGCAGAATTTAAAGATATTAAGGGAAGAGTTACTTTCTTTAAAGCCCATTTGATGCAACCATCTTTCACAGTGTTTCTCAATTTGTCATAATCTATGCATCATTTTGCTAAGCATAAAATCTCACATCCTCATTTAATATACTTAGTTCCAAGTAAACTAAATGTTGTAAGAAAACATTTAAAATATAAGATATTGATATGTTTTTTCAAATGATAAGCGCCCCAGCTTTACACTGTCTCTTATTTCACATACACACACACAAACACACACACAAGCATAAATCAAATATATCAAAATAAATATAGAGGGAGGAGAATTAGATAAGCCCAAAGAAATAACTATTATTATTTATTCATTTTAATAAAATGCACTGTGCACACATGAGCTATAGAAATCCTTTGGTCTTATTAAAGTCCTCCAGGATTTCTTCTCTGTCAAGATATGATCCATTTGACGATTTGACGTGAAAACTCAGAAAAGTGGAAATGATCATTGCATAAATAAAGCTTAACCTCAAGGATCTGGAGAGACTATTAGAAAATACTAAACTAGGGGCCGGCCTCGTGGCCAAGTGGTTAAGTTCGCATGCTCCGCTGCAGGCGGCCCAGTTTTTCGCCGGTTCAAATCCTCGGCACGGACATGGCACTACCCAGCAGGCCATACTGAGGCGGCATCCCACATGCCACAACTAGAAGGACCCACAACTATGAATATACAACTATGTACCGGGGGGCTTTGGGGAGAAAAAAGAAAAAATAAAATCTTGGAAAAGAAAGAAAATAGGAAACTGGTAATATGCAGCTATAGAAGAAAAGAAATGAAAGACATTGTATGAACTCAAAGAAGCTTAAAATAGCCTAATAATAAAAAGTAACATTTAGAGGATAAGTATTTTGGAACCCTAGTGATATATGAATTTTATTATTCAATCTTTAAAATAATGCATTGTGAGGAATTATTCTCATTTATGTTTTACCAACTGGGAAATTGAACTGAAAATAACAAGTAACCTTCTCAAAGTACCATAGCTAGGACCTGGTAGCCTCAGAGTTCATACACCTTCTTCAAGTTCTGTGCAGATCTCTAGAGCTCAAATTCTATGCTGCATAACTTAGGGAGCAATTGATCAACAAGACAGACCTTACTGAATGAACTACGGCTTGTCTCCTAGGTGACATTTAAAATTACTTGATCCTTTCATAAAGTTGACTGTACTTGTTAGTGGTACATTGACACATCCAGACTCAACAGCCTATTGCCCCCTGCTAGGTACAACCTGAATTAATGTAAACTTTCATCTTTCCTTGAACTGATTAGGTGATGGTGCTCTAAAAAATGTTTAATAACCAGCTCTCTCATCTTTTTACTTTTCTTTAAAAGTCTTTATTTGCAGTATTTTCTGGTTTCCATGGTGCAAATACTCCCACAATGGTTGATTTCAAGCTACCAAAATTAAGAAATTAAAGGCAAATTTGGTAAACTGATGTGAGCCAGTCCGTCAGTATGATACTTAATCTCTAAAATTTTCCATATTAAGTTAGTCATGCTGTATAAACCAAAATCAAACTGGTTCACAAAAAAAGCTCTGGTTCTAGTAGAAAAGCAATAGAGTTTATTAAATACGAAGTAAATACTATAAACATAAAGTTTTAAGATTCTGTAGAAAGCTCATGCTGCAAACGTGTTACTGAAAAGCTATATAAGTAATACTCTGCTTCCATCCATTTTAATTAAAATTATAAATCTCACATGATTTCAAGTTTCTTAGGTACCTAAAAATATGCTTACTAAACCAGGCTGTTCTTGCTTCTTTACAATTTACACTACAGCTGTAATAAGGTAATCAAAACCTTTTTAAGACTGCCTAAATTTTAGTCACACCAAATTTGTGTCTACAAATGATACTACTAAGACATATGGGAATATATATTAAAGCTTATTATAATTATATTTGGGGCCAGTAGCTGATTTTGTAATTTTTATGTGACTAGTACTGCAAAGTAGAAAATAATTACTACTGAAAAACTTTCAATTGATTATGTCTAGATATGCAAGTTTCTTTTACTGTTTTAAAAAATATGGACCATTTCTAAAACCAAATTTAAACCTGGATGAGAATGCTTATAATCCTATGCTCTTTGTTAGCTACAGCAATTACTTCAATAATATTTCCTTTAAATAACAATTCACAAGAAAATGAAAGTTTTACTAACTTATTGCTTTGAATATCTTAATGTTCCCAAATGTCTACTACCTCACTTCATTTATGTTTTACCCAGTCATTCTTTCACACAGATTTTAGGCAACAAGAAGCAAATTTGTGAACTGTTTTTAAAAGAAGAATTTTGGGATACAACTATTCAAGCTTTTGCAGGAGTTATTAAAAAGTTTCAGACCCCAGATCAGATGGTCAAATGAAGACATTTTTGCTCTACAGCCTTATTTCCAATTTCACTGAGGAAAAAAAAAATATTAAGAAATATTACTGTTTTTCTCAAAGGAAAAAAAGACACAACAGCAACTCAGTAAGTATAAAGCTTTCCTGACCACTGTTGTGCAGTTTGAATGATAAAAAGTCATTAACTTCCAGAGTAAACAGTTTAGCTGTATGGTGTTGGAAATAAATCCCCAGAAAGCCTGCAGACACCCCACTGACTCTCTCCAGTAGAACGTCACACACACACACACACACACACCCATACCACACATACCTAGCTTGCCCCACTCAAACAGAATCATCACAGAGGAATTCGCACCTGACTTAAGCTCAAAAAATTGAAAAATAAAAAAAAGAAGAAAGAGAACACAAGCAAAAATTAAATGAAGAAAATATCGTAAAAGTAAACAATTAATAAAGTGCATGACTATTTCAGAAAAAAAATGTAGTTTATTTCAGTACTAAGAAAATTGCAGATATTCTATTAACACCAAAAAAATTAAAACGGTGAAAAAATGAAGTACAAAAGTTCGGAGAAGAGATTATGATACAGCAAATAGAAATCACCTTAGTAGAATGAAATATTAATACACATGACTGCAAATAGGGGCATTGTTGTCAAACTTGAAAATCGCCAGGAAACAAAATGGAAAAGAATCCAATGTCTAAGAATGATTTAGAAGAAGATAATCGACAATGAAGATAGAAAAATGGAGTCCAATATACACATGTGCTGGACCTTAAACAAGAAGTCTAAACAAATGAAAGAGCATACAAATAAATTATGCAAAGATAAATATGGATATATTTCCTGAAATCAAGGAAAACGCTAAACCTGTGGATTAAAAATTGCGTAATATTTCCTAGGAAAAAGTTCATAAAATATGATCAACTTCAAAGCTATGGCTAAAGAATGTTCTCTGAATATTCATATATAAAAAAGCAAATAATCGGTAGATCCAAATGTCTTCACAGCAATATAAAAAAACGAAATGCATGGAGCATTGTCTACAGAGGTGTATGAAAAATAAAATGACTGTCCAAGATATCCTTCTATTTGAACATCATAGACTAACATTCTCAACACATGAGAAGTCTGGGAATAGAGAACACATATGACTTTCTGAATAAAACCATTTGATAGTGAAATACTGACAACTATGAGTTGAATCAAACTATACATCCTAGAGACATAAAGTTAAACTAATGATGAGCATTAAATTCATTTAATACAGAACTAAGGCTCACTGACAGAGGGAATTTCTAGTCACAAAATATCACATTTAAAATTTCACATGGTAAAATTTATAATCTAACTAACAAAAGACAAGAGATATAAAACAAATGAGGTAGGAGCATATATAGCCGTGGTTCTGCATATTTCTTCATCTAATTAAGTATCAGAATATACCTAAAAGGCAAACGTAGTTAACAAAAAATATAACCTGCGATCACTTACCATTTCCAACTCCACCAGACGTGCACATGTGCATGAGCACCCTTCTATGCACATGCGCGCACACACACACACACGCACACACACAGGCTGGCACACATGCACTGATTTTCAGTAGCTACATCTTTGGGGTAGAGAAACCTTTATATGAAATTTAGCAATTTATTCATCTTAGATATTTTTTACATTAAATTCAAGTAAAATTAAATCATTTTTCTTTGTTTTAAACTAGCACCCAAGGAATAGATCCATGTTTTAAAATTATTTCCATCAACAAGGAAATGTTTGGAATAATATCGACCAAATATTATACACAATTATTCTTGAGAGGGGTAATTTCATTTTTAAATTTACTTTCTTTACTTTCATTTTTGAATGTTTACGATAAATTTTAATCATTTTCACTTTTAGAAAAATAAAAATAGTATTTGTTCCTTAAAAATTTTCAGTTCAGGTGATTTTGTAAATATGAATTATATTTCTTGTACTCAAGTGTATATAGCAGCAGAGTCAAATAATACAATAATAAAAAATACACAGAAATATTGCTTGTGATTTTTTTCAAGCTACAAATGAAATTTACTTGACTTAATCACTGGTCATTCCTAGCTATGTCCCAGGGCACAGAATTATCTTGATTTTCTTAAAACTTATAATTTTTGTCGGTTGTTATTGTGTAGAAATACACATAATATAAAATTTGCCATTTTAACCATCTTTAAGTGTATAGTTCAGTGACATTAAGTAGATTCATATTGTTATACAACCGCTACCACTATCCACCTTCAGAACTTTTTCATCACCCCGAACTGAAGCCCTATACCCATTAAATAATTACTCATTTCTCCCCTCCTTCTAGTGCCTGGTAACCACTATTTTATTCTCCGTCTCCGTGAATTTGACTACTCTAGGTACCTCATATAAGTAAAATCATGCAATGTTTGTCATTTTGTGTCTGGCTTATTTCACTTAGCATAATGGCTTAAAGGTTCATCCATGTTGCAGCATGTATCTGAATTTCATGCCTTTTTAAGACTGGATAATATTCCATTGTATGTACACACTACATTTTTTTACCTATTGGTGTACAAATATCTGTTCGAGCACCTGTTTTTAATTTTTCTGGGTATATACTCAGACGTGGAATTTCTGCACCATATGGTAATTCTATATTTAATTTTATGAGGAACTACTATACTGTCTTTCACAGCATATGCACCTTTTTACATTCCTACCAGCAATTCACAAGGGCTCCTATTTCTCCACATCTTCATCAACACTTTATTTTCTTTTTGGTAGTACTCATCTTAATGGATATGAAGTGAGATCTCATTGCAGTTTTGATTTGTAGTTCCCTAATGACTAGTGACATTGAACACCTTTTCATGTGCTTATTGATCATTTATATAGCTTCTTTGGAGAGATCTAAGTCCTTTGCATACTTTTTTAATTGTTGTTTGTTTTTCGTTCTTGGGTTTTTTCTAGATTTTTATAAGATCTATTTGCCTAATATCTATTTGGCTTGAAAACTTTAAAAATCTAGTTTTATTATTAATTATATGTCAATACATACAGCGAAATGGGATAAGAAATTTAAAAGCAGAAATTCACAAAATTCTCTAAACAAAAGATCACACTTCATAACTTTATAGCATTTTTCCCCTAAGAATAAATTTCTTAATTACTCAACTTTTAGAAATAAGATTTTGGGGAAAATGAGTTTGAGAACAAACATAAAAATCAGTCTTAGTAGGATAATTTAAAGCAATAGAAATATATAAATTTTGACATAAATAAAAATATGGTTTATGGCTTTCTAAAAATAACAATAACCCAAACTTACACCTTGACCTTGACTTGGGACAAACATCTTTCTTTGTGGATAAAAAAGAGTTCTATCATTTGAAGGTTAACAAAGGAAAAAGCTCCTGATCTAGCAGCAACTAAATAATAAACTTCATCCCTTTCATATTAAACTGTTTCCTGACTCATAGGTAGCTCTAGTGTAGTGGTTCAATCTGCAGTTTCTTGTCTTGTTGGAACCAGACTACCTGGGTGTGAATCCTAGCTCCACCGCTCACCAGTTGTGTCCTCTTAAGACATCTGAACTCTCTGTGCCTCAGTTCCGGCATTGGTAATGAGGATAGTAAGAGTACTTAAAGACTTACCATGGTGATATTTGTAAAGTATTCAGGATGGCATCTGACGCATAGTATGTACTATATGTATCTGTTATATTTAATAACAGTCAACATGAAAATTACGAAAAGCGATGTTTTTTATTTTTAAACCCAAACTATAAAGTTTTAGCAGTTATTTTTCTCATGTCTCACACAACAGCACACAAATAACTAGATAAACTACTGCCTCATGGTAACACCCTATCAAAGGGCCATCTGGTGATCTTGTCATTGTTGTTGTTTGTTCTCACATTTATAATTTGTTGGCATGTAATGAAAAATTAAATTAGAAAGACACTAAGATAGAAATGTTTTTTCAGACTCAAAAGCTCCTAATATATTTAGATAGGCTGATGATTACTGAAAATATATATTCAATAGCTTCACATTTATATTTGTATTTTGCAAAGAAATCGTAAATCTATATTCTAGTGTGGTAGGGCTTCCATCTAAAGATGTCCACGTTCTAATCCCAAGAACCTGTGAATATGTTACTTTACACCATAAAAGGGATTTAGCAGGTGTTATTCAGTTAAGAATGTTGAAATGAAGAGATTATTCTAGATTATCTGGGTGCATACAAAGTAATCACAAGGATAAACACTACCTATAGAACTATGCTGGGTTTTTTAGTTTTTTGTGAGGAAGATTGGCCCTGAGCTAACATCTGTTGCCAATGTCCCTCTTTTTGCTTGAGGAGGATTATTACTGAGCTAACATCTGTGCCAACCTTCCTCTATTTTATGTGGGATGCCACCACAGTGTGGCTTGACAAGTGGTGCTAGGTCCGCTCCTGGGATCCAAACCAGTGAACCCCAGGCTGCTGAAGTGGAGTGCATGAATTTAATCACTACAGCACGGGGCCAGCCCCAAGAAATGTGTTTTTGAACAGCTATTTATAGCTATTTAAGATGTACTATCATGGAAAAGACTAAATTGTAAATTATAGGAAATGACAAAATGAGAAATTCAAATTTTCTCAAGGTTTTTTTTTCATTGACCATTAGGATAACGGTCACTTCACACAGACAAAGAAGCAGCAATAAGCCATTAATGCTATCTAAAACAATATTCTTTTCAAGAAATGTATTTTCACATTCACATTATAGTTCTAGGGCTTGTATATTTAATGGATTTATAATGTATACCTACTTTTATTCATGGATTTAGTCTCAAAGTAAAAAATAAAACAAATGTAATTGTTTTTCAGGATTGTCTACAATATAACAAATGTGAATATAGACAGTTATATTTCTTATGTATTACACAACATCATGTAAATAACTAGATAAATTCTTAAAAATATTAATACTATAAACTACACCTAACAGAACTAGAAAAAGAAGAACATACTAAGCTCAAACTCCGTAGAAGGATGGAAACAATAAAAATTAGAGCAGAAATAAATGAAATTGAAACAAAAAAGACTGTAAAAAGGATCCATGAAACAAGGAGCTGGTTCTTTGAGAAGATAAACAAAATTGACAAACCCTTATCCAGACTCACTAAGAAAAAAAGAGAGAAAGCTCAAATAAATAAAATTAGAAATGAAAGAGGAGAAGTTACAATGGATACCAGAGAAAAACAAAAGATTATGAAAATATTATGGAAAACTACATGCCAACAAACTGGGCCCTCTAGAAGAAATGATCAATTCTTAGACTTTTACAACCTCCCAGGACTGCATCAAGAAGAAATAGAGAATCTGAATAGACCAATCAGAAGTAAAGAGATTGAAATAGTTATCAAAAATCTCACCAAAAATAAAAGTCCAGGACCAGATGGCTTCTCAGGAGAATTCTAGCAAACATTCAAAGAAGATTTATTACTCATTCTTCTCAAACCATTCAAAAAATTGAGGAAGATGGAAATATTCCTAACACATTATACGAGGCCAACATCACCCTGATACCAAAGTCCATCTGTGTTGTCACAAATGCATAACTTTGTCTTTTTTTCAAGGCTGAGTAATATTCCATTGTATATATATATATATATATATATATATATATATATATATACCACATCTTCTTTATCCATTCTTCCGTTGATGGGCACTTGGTTTGCTTACATGTCTTTGGTTTACTTACACATCACATGCTATTGTGAATAATGCTGCAATGAATATAGAGGTGCATATATCTTTTCAACTTAGTGTTTTTGTGTTCTTTGGATAAATATCCAGAAGAGTAATTGTTAGGCCATATCGTAGTTTTATTCTTAATTTTCTGAGGAATCTCCATACTGTTTTCCATAGTGACTGCACTAGATAACATTCCCACTAGCAGTGTATGAGGGTTCCCTTTTCTTCACATCCTCTCCAATGCTTGTTAGTTCTTGTTTTGTTAATTACATCCATTCTGATGGGCTTGAGATGTTGTCTCATTGAAGCTTTAATTTGTATTTCCCTAATAATTAGTGATGTTGAACATCTTTCCATGTGTCTGTTCACCAACTCTCCTTCTTCTTTAGAAAAATGTCTGTTCAAATCCTTTGTCCATTTTTTGATCATGTTCATCATATTTTCTTGATGACTTATAGATGTTCTTTCTTTATTTTGGAAATTAACCCCTTCTCAGATATATGATTTGCTGGCATTTTCTCCCATTTAGTGGATTGTCTTTCCATTTCATTGATGGTTTCCATTGCTGTGAAGAAGCTTTTTAGTCTGATGTAGTTCCATTTATTCATATTTTTCTTTTGCTTCCCTTGCCTGAGTAGACATGGTCTTTGAAGAGATATTGCTAAGACTGATGTAAAAAAGCATGCTACTTGTTTTCTTCTAGGAGTTTTACGGTTTTAGGTCTTGCATTCAATTCTTCAATCCACTTTGAGTTAATTTTTGTGTATGATGTAAGATAACGGTTTCAATTCATTCTTTTGCAGGTGGCTGTCTGGTTTCCTCAACATCATTTATTGAAGAGACTTTCCTTTCTCCGTGGTATGTTCTTGAATCCTTGTAAAAGATTACCTTTCCACAGATGTGTGGTTTTATTTCTGGGTCTCAATTCTGTTCCATTGATGTATGTATCTATTTTTGTGCCAGTACCATGCTGTTTTGATTACTCTAGCTTTTTAGTATAATTTGAATTTAGGGAGTGTGATAACTCCAACATTTTTCTGAGAATTGATATGACTATTTGGGGTCTTTTGTTGTTACATATAAATTTTTGGATTCCTTGTTCTGCTTCTGTGAAGAAGGTCATTGGGATTCTGATAGGGATTGCATTGAATCTGTAGATTGCTTTAGGTAATATGGATATTTTAACTATGTTTATTCTTTCAATCTACAAGCATGACATATCTTTCCATTTCTTAATGTCTTCTTTGATTTCTTTCAATAATATCTTGTAGTTTTTGGTGTATATGTCTTTCACTTCCTTGGTTAAATTTATTCCTACGTATTTTATTCTTTTTGTTGTGCTTGTAAATGGGATTGTATTCTTGATTTCTCTATCTGCCAGTTTGTTATTAGTGTATAGAAATGCAACAGATGTTGCATGTATTTTGATTTTGTATCCTGCAACTTTACTGTATTCATTGATTATTTCTAATAGTTATTTGGTGGATTATTTAGGGATTTCTCTATATAGAATCATGTCATCTGCCAATAGTGACAGTTTTATTTCATCTTTTCCAAATTGGATTCTTTTTATTTCTTTTACTGCCTAATTGCTCTGGCTAAAACTTTCAGTACTGTGTTGAATAACAGTGATAAGAGTAGGCACCCTTGTCTTGTTCCTGTTCTCAGAGGAATAGTATGCAGTTTTTCATTATTAAGTATGATGTTAGCTGTGGGTTTGTCATATATGGCTTTTATTATGTTGAGATATTTTCCTTCTATATCCATTTTATTCAGAGTTTTCCTCATAAATGGATGATGGATCTTGTCAAACCCTTTCTCTGCATCTATTTAGATGATCATGTTATTTTTAGTCTGCATTGTGTAAGGTGATGTATCACATTGATTGATTTGTGGATGTTGAACCATCCCTGCGTTCCTTGAGTAAATCTCACTTGATCATAGTGATGGTCTTTTTAATGCATTGTTGTAATTGATTCATTAATATTTTGTTGAGGCTTTTTGCATCTATGTTCATCAATGATATTGGGCTGTAATATTCCATTTATGTGTTGTTCTCATCTAGTTTGGGCATCAGGGTAATGTTGGCCTGGTAAAATGCATTAGGAAGCATCCTATCTTCTTCAATTTTTTGGAAGAGCTTGAGAAGGATAGGTATTGAGTCTTCCTTGAATGTTGGGTAGAATTCACTATAGAAGCTGTCTGGTCCTGGACTTTTGTTGTTTCAGAAGTTTTTGATTACAACTTCAATCTCTTTACTTGTGATTGGTCTATTCAGATTCTCTATTTCTTCTTGATTCAGTTTTCAGAGGTTGTGTGATTCTAAGAATTTATCTACTTCTTCTAGTTTATCCAGTCTTTTGAAGTATAGCTTTTCATAGTATTCTCTTATAATCCTTTGTCTTTCTGTGGTATTCATGGTAATTTCCCCTCTTTCACTAGAAATTTTATTTATCTGAGTCTTCTCTCATTTTTTCTCAGTGAGTCTGGTTAAGAGTTTGTCAATTTTGTTTACTTTCTCAAAAAGCACGCTCTTAGTGTCATTGATCCTTTCTATTGTTTTTTCAGTCTCTATTTCATTTATTTCTGCTCTGATTTTTACTATTTCCTTCATTCACTGACTTTGGGCTTTGTTCTTCTTTTCTAATCCTTTTAGGTGTAGTGTAAGATTGTTCATTTGATATTTTTCTTATTTCTTGTGGTAGACTTATACTGCTATAAACTTCCCTCTTACTACCACTTTTGCTGCATCCCATAAAGTTTTGGTATATTGTGTTTTTATTTTCATTTGTCTCCAGGTATTTTTTGATTTCTCCTTTGATTTATTCATTGATCCAGTAGTTGTTCAGAAGCATGTTGTTTAGTCTCCACATATCTGTGACATTCCCAGCTTTTTTCTTGCAGTTGATTTCTAGTTGCATACATTTAGGATCCCAAAAAACACTTCATTTGATTTTGATCTTTTTAAATTTATTCAGGCTTGCTTTGTTTACCAACATATGATCTGTCTTTGAGAATGTTTCATGTGAACTTGAGAAGAATGTGTATTCTGTTGTTTTTGGATGGAACATTCTACATATATCTATTAAGTCCATCTGTTCTATTGTTTCAAATAAGGTCATGTTTTCTTGTTGATTTTCTGTCTGGGTGATCTATCCATTAATCTAACTCAGGTGTTAAGGTCCCCTACTATTATTGTGCTGCTGTCAATTTATGTGTTAAGGTCTGTTAATATTTCCTTTATATATTTTGGTGCTCTTGTGTTATGTGTATATATATTAATAAGTGTTATGTTTTCTTGTTGGAATGTCTATTTCACCATTTTATAATGTTCATTTTGTCCCTTGCTATATTTTTTGTCTTGAAGTCTGTTTTGTTTGATGTAAGTATGGCTGCATTCACTTTCTTTTGCTTGCCATTTGCTTAGAGTATCATCTTCCATCCCTTCACTCTGAGCCTACATTTGTCTTTATAGCTGAGATATGTTTCCTGGAGGCAGAATATTTTGGGGTCTTGTTTTTAATCCATCTAGCTACTCTGTGTCTTTTGTTGGTGAATTCAACCATTTACATTTACAGTGATTATTGATATATGAGGCCTTAATACTACCATTTTATCTCTTGTTTTCTGGTTGTTCTATGTTTCCATTTTTTTTTTTCCCTTGTATTTCTGTCTGCCATTTCAGTCTGGTGGTTTTCTATGATGTTTTTCTGTTTTCTATTTCTTTATGATTTGTGGCTCTGTTCTAAGTTTTTGTTTTGTGGGTATCATGAGGTTTTGATAAAAGATCTCATAGATGAGCTAGTCCATTTTCTGATATTTTCTTATCTCCTTTAGCCTATGTAGCATCCATCCTTTTCTTCCTCCTCTTCTGTGTTTCTCTTATCAGAAATTATTCTTTTTGTGTTGCAAGTTTTTGTCCAAATTTAAGTGTTTATAGTTATTGTTGAAGAAATTTAATGCCAGTTGTTGCTAAAAAAATATTTGGAGAGAGGGAGTACATTCTGCCACTGTATCTTTCTTATTCATGGGCCTATTGTGCAGTACTGGGGCTGCTGAGGATAGAGGCTGGTTGACCACCACTAGATGAATACCTCTTCTTAATGACCTCTAGTGGAAATTGATGTAAGTTACAACAAATTTATACTTTGTGTCCACATACCTCTTCCCCAAAACTATTTGTCCCTAATCTCCTAATCGATGTCAATAAGTAATCATTTACCATTTACCACTAACCAAGAGTTTATGCATGTTCTTATCTCAGACCACATCTCCCTCTATACAACATAGATGCCCAAGTGCACTACTTAAAATTCTACCTATCTGAAGGATTTGTTCCCTAGTTATTTTTCTTTGCCATTACCCCATTACCCCTGAATTAATCTTTATTTTAGCTCCAGTATTTTTTGATTCCACCATTATATCAAGTTGAACCACCTATGAACCTATGAGCCTGGTCCAAGTTTTATTCTTCCTTTGTCAGCTGACCATAAATAAAGTTCATGAGGCCATTAAATAGTGAGCTGAGACAAAAGTCAGTGCAAAAATGAGAGGTGACATAGGTTTCTGGCCCACCTACTTGCATAAATTAATTGTGCCCTCTGGACTTGTTTGTTGTAATCCCCAAATGTAGATTCCATAGTGTAATGAACTGATACTGTACCTATCTGAAATTATGACTTGGTTTACCTAATAGTTCTGAGCTTATGAGAATAGATGCAATCACCTAAATGTGTGATGCCCATTGTTATGCACTCAGTCTCTAGTAGGGCCCAGTAGCATAACACAAGCTATTTTTCCAGTGGTTAATAGTTCTCTGCTGCAGAAAGAATAACCTTGCTCCAGAGTACTCTGGATATGCATTGTGAATCTCTTATTTGGACTTGTCCTAGACTTCACACAAAATCCTTATTCATCTCAAGACACTTTTAGTACCATAGAATCTGCTGGGTCTTATGGTCAAAGCAGCAACATAGCTAGATCTATTCCTGGGACCTCTTTCTCTGAACCTTTTTAAAAACTGTCGGCCTTATGCCTTATCTAATTACTAAATGTTGTATATACTGCTCCCAAAATGCAAAAAAACACACAAAATACCGTGTTTTTCTTAGAGGTAGGAAGTACAAAGAAAAATAGCTTGACTTTAATTTTTGAGTGTATTTTTTGATGTGGACCACATCATTAAATCACTAAAATAATAACCAGTGTGGCACTACCACAATGATCGTGGCATACCTGTTATTCTTAGCACCCATGTTTGTTACCAAATTATTTGTGATGCTTTGCTCACCAAATCCAATACACATAATATTATTAAAATAGAGACCCACATTGACATTCTGCTGATGCCAAGATGAAGAAGGTCTCCTCATCTAGAGTGGATGGAGTTAATCTAAGATAGTGAATTTGGTTTATATCTTTCCAAGTGAGTTTGAACTACTACTTTAATGCTCTTTCTTTGGTGGGATTAAAAAAGAACACATTTTCCAGATCAATAAAAGCTTACCAAAAGTTACAGTATGTATTGATCTCTTCTAGTAATGATATTGCATCCAGCATAGAACTGCAATGGGGTTTCCACATACTTAATTTTCTGGTAGTTCTCTGTCACCCACCATGATCCATCTGTTTTCTTTTCAAAAACCATATGAGTGAAATAACTGGAGGCTATATTAGAGTCCAATATCACTGAATCCTTTGTATCTTTGAGGGAGTATTTTACCCTTGGTATCCCACTCAAGAGGTCATTTCACTTCTGACTTACTATTTTTTCCAGTTAATGGGGATGTGGAGTTTTATGGCCTCTCATACATACTTTCTTTCCATTACGAATCACACCTCAAAGATTAGAACCAGTGTCAAGTTGGGCCATATCTAATTGTATGTATCCAAATTATGTACCTCAGTCCTATGGGGGAAAATTAGGTAGTTCTAAAGACCCATTGGATACCTTTTGAGAGGAGTTTGGATGAAGATTCCATTTATCATCTGGCCACTTCAAGTCTAATGGATAAAATGACAGTTTCATTCTCCTAGAATCAATGTAAGCTCAGGTTCTGTATTTAGTAACCTTGAAAAGATTTGCATATTCCCCTTTCTAACACAGTCACAGAGGTCACTGACTTTAGGTCCACTGGAGAAAGTTTGGGGAGATAATTGTATACCATTGTTGTGGCATTTTAGTTTCCTTCCACAGGGAACTGGATTATCATTTAATCAACTGTATCTGGGGCTCACTCTGGATACTGGAAAAACAAATTATGGTCTTCTATTGTGGTGGCTATTAGCTTTCTGTTCTCCAGATCTTTATGAGTTTTGATTATAACCTCATTATCTCCCGCATCAAACTCATCTGTAGGACACAACAGTCTATTAGTTATCATCCTAGATTCCTGTGGGTCACAATCTAATGGTTTCTATCTGGTGCAGTGTATCATTATGGTACATAATTATTTCTACCTTGTTTCTGATGGTTAGGTGCTAGCAACTAATCTCTCCAATTTTATAATGATAACTGGGATGGCTGATTTTATGTGTTAATGTGGTTAGGCTCTGGTATCTAGATATTTTATTTGGTCAAACATTATTCTAGATGTTTCTGTGAAGTTATTTTTTAGATGAAAGCAACATTTAAATCAGTAGGCTTTGAGTTAAGCTAATTGCTCTTCATATAATATGATTAGATTTCATCCAATTAGTTAAATGTTTTAATAGTTAAAATTTGACTGACCTCCCCCATGTTTATATACAAATAGAACTGATAGAGTGTGTGTATATGTGTATATATATATATATATATATATATATATGTATATACACATATGTAATCATATATATATGGTCTCCTATTCATCTGTTTCTCTGGAGAATCCTAATACGTAATATAATATCCTAAACTTATAATGCTAATTAGCAAAGCCTCCAGTGTTGATAAGACTAAAAAGAAAAGGGAAAAATCAAGTAACTTAATTGTTTACAGTGGCCATTTTGGAGAGGAGCCTCATAAATATGAGGAAATACTGGCAGAATCCTTTCCATCTTGAAGTGTGTGTGTCTGTGTGTGTGTGTCTGTGTGTGTATGGTGAGTTTAATGGGTAAAGATGTCAGGGAATGTGGTGGTTATAAATTCCATTCACCAAATATTTCAACTTCTCTCCTTTTCCATAACATGGCAACAATGCACCTTCCAAGCCCCTTCTGGTTGGGTAGACCTATATGACCAGTTTTGGCCAGTGAGCTAGGGGTGTACATAATATTTCTCACTTTCATGTTGAACATTTAATTGTCAATGCAAATCCTTCTTTGTTCTTTTTTTCCCTTTAACTGGTAATGTTTGAAATTTTCACTTAGGTTTTCACCCTGGAAACCTGAGTGACCAGAATAAAGACTGTTGTAGGTGATGCATACATTTTACAAGGAAGAAATAGATCTTTGCGGATTTAAACCATGAAGATTTGGGGATTGTTTTCTACCACAACTCGAGTATACTGAGCAATATATAGAATGTGCATGCAGCTGCACATTTAGAGGGAACTGGTGAAGATGAAGTTCCATGGGGCCAGCTTTGGGACATCATTTCTAACTCAGGAAAGCACAGGACAGGATTGTCTAGAAAATCAGGCAAAGCCGGAGAATGTTAGAGAGAGTTGAGTTCCAACATTGAAAGCATAAAAGAATGCCTACTGGACTGGGAGCAAAATGAGCCTTAGTGTAGGTGCCCCTTCAGAGAATCCTATCTAAGAGTAAAAAACAGGAAAAGTGAGAAGAGAGTGGATTAAAAAGGGCCATGTGGGATGGGCATAATACTTTTGAATTGTTGAATTAGTCTAATGTATTGAATATCACTAATTTTATTACACATAATCCAAATGTAACCTTTGTCCATAAATTTAGCAGATATTCTTGTAGTGCCACTCAAAATGAAGAGATCATATGTTTAAACTAGACTTTAGACCTCATGAAATAATTTGAGTCAAGATTAATTGACTAGGTTGTATGTATGAAACACTTTTTAATAATGTTAAAGTATTTTAATTAAAAAGTGAAAATATAAAATTTATTTGAACGTGTAAATCATTTCCTTTCTGATTGCTAAACAGCTCTCATTATAAGCCTTTTTTGCTGTTTATTTCTTTGCTACAGACTTCAACCTTCTACTGAATGTAGAATTGTGATTTCTATAACACATATATACTGTACATCTAAAATCGTTACTATGTTAAAGTGAAGCTATTGACAAATGATAGAAACTGACAAGGACGTGAAAGTCTTACATGACTTTTATACTTAAAAGTTGTGCTAATATAATTAAAAATAAGCGATTATTTAAAATTTTTTATCAATGTCAAAATAAAGACTACAGTTAATTATTCAACCACTATGTGTATTGTACTCTGTATATCTACTCTAATTTACCACTTCAGAACGATTGCAATGAAATACATTGTTTCTTTATTTAAAGTACTGTTTCTTCTTTACATGTATCTGGTAAGGTTATTTTGAACTCAAAAGACATACAATCTCCTAATAGAAAGTTGGATTTTTGCACCAGTGATAGTATATCAATCCATCTGTCTGAAATAAACTTCATATAAGAGATAAAAGTGGTTTCCATGAAACTTTAATGAAATCCATCATTCTAATATGTATATTTTAGTCTTTAAATTTTGATGACTTAGTAAGCAATTGCTTTGTGAAATTAAATTGTCACAAGAATTTTTCAATTTTCTAGAAAGCATTATATCAGGATGACAATTCAATTTGTAGTCTTTTATTTTATATAGTGCCATGTTATCTATATTGGAAGATATAGATAAAATACTCTGTGAAGGAGTTTAATGATTCCAAACATTTCCTTTCTTGTACTCATCAGGTTTTCAATATCTTTTTCTCTCTTGTAAGTTCTCTGACCATCAGTTTTCTATCATGAGTAAATGAATAACAGTTCTGGAAATCAGCAAGACCATTTTAGCTGATGAAAGCAAAAATGGATCTCTTGCCTTGCTGCTTTAAAGCTAAGTGAGTGTTTCACTGAGATAAAATACTAATCTTTTCTGATTTTTGTCTGGATTTTATCTATTCCTGTTTTGTGCCATATATTTGAAAAATATATTTTTATAGACATCAGGCATTGGTTAATTGTAAATTTTTGAAAATATATACAAGTCATATAATAACTACTTTAGGTCAAAATTTGGTCTATACAATGGTGCTACGTAATTTTACATACATATTAGGGTCCTGCTTGTACAGAGAGAAGTATTACAGTTACTTGTAAATGTAGAGAGTGCATAAATAATGCTGGTTTTAGGTGACCTAAGGCAACCATTTGTGGAGAGATATTGGCTGAATTGTGTCCCCTCAAAATTAATATGTTGAAATCTTAACTCCCAGTGCCTCAGAACGTGACCGTGTTTAGAGATAGGGTCTCTAACGAGGTAATTAAGTTAAAATGAGGTCTTTAGGGTGGGCCCTAATCTGATAATACTGGTTTCCTAATAAGAGGAGGAAATTAGTGTGGATCTGGAGCTCTGCCTTCATTAGAGAGAAATATTACAGTTATTTGTAAATGTGGAGAGTGCATAAATAATGCTGGTTTTACCTGATTTTAGACCTTCATTAGGGTCTGGGGGCGAGGTGTCTAGGGTTTCATGTGTTCTCTCTTTACTGGCAAATTTAAAACATAGGAGCAGAAATTAGGGAGAGGGAAAGGAAAACAGGGGTCACTCAAGTGGTCCCTTGAGTCAGTTATTTAGGTACCAGGGCTTTCTAAAAGGGAGACTTTATGGGTTTGTGTGGCCTTGCTCCTTATTTAGTTGGTTTCTTAGTAGCTATGTTATATAGCTGGCAATATGTTCATTTGAGATAGATGCCTTGGAAATGGATGTCTCGGCAATCAACAGCTTAATGTCAGGCACCTACACTACAGCAATGCTGGCTTCATAAAATGAGTTTGGAAGTGTTCTTCCCACCTTAGTTATTTGGAAGAGTTTAAGGATTGGTATTAATTCTTCTTCAAATGTTTGGTAGAATTCACCTGTGAAGCTATCTGGTCCTGAGCTTCTATTTGTTGGGAGATTTTTGATCACTGATTCAATATCCTTGCAAATTATTGGTCTGTTCAGATTTTCTATTTCTTCATAACTCAATCTAGTTAAGTCGTGTGTCTAGGAATTTGTCCATTTCTTCTAAGTTATCTATTTTTTGTGTGTGTATAATTGTTCATGGTAGTCTCTTATGACCCTTTTTAATTTTTTTATTTCTATGTCATTAGTTGTAATGTCCCCTCACATGTTTCATATTTTGGTTATTGGAATCTTTTTTCTCCTAGTCTAAGGTTTGTCAATTTTGTTGATCTTTCCCATAAACTCTTAGTTTCTTTGACAGTTTCTATAGTTTTTCTAATGTCTATTTTATTTATTTCTGCTCTAATCTCCATTATTTCCTTCCTTCTGTTAACTTTAGGTTTAGTTTTTACTTTTTATAGTTCATTGATGTGTCAATTCAGGTGTAGATTTCAGATCTTTTTTCTTTTTCTAATGTCTATATTTATTGCCATAAACTTTCCTCTTAGTACTGCTTTTACTCTATCCTACAAATTTTGGTATATAGTGTTTTCCATTTTATTTATCTCAATATATTTTCTAATTTTCCTTTTGATTTCTTCTTTGACCCATTGGTTGTTCAAGAGTGTGCTGTTTAATTTCCACATATTTGTGAATTTTCCACAGTTTTTCTTTTGCGTATGATCTATCCTGGAGAATGTCCCACGTGTACCCGAATAGAATGTATATTTTGCTGTTGTTGGGTGGACTGTTCTTTATATGTCTGTTAAATTTAGTTGGTCTATAGTTTTTTCAAGTCCTCTGCTTCCTTATTGAACTTCTGTCTGACTGATCTATCTCCTATTGAAAGTGGGGTGTTGAAGACCTACTTCAATTGTCCTACTGTCTTATTGTCTTACTATTTCTCCCTTCAATTCTGTCAATGTTTGCTTCATATATTGGTGTGGTCTGCTATTACGTGTGTAGATGTTTATAATTCTTGTATCTTTCTGGTTAACTGACCCTTTTATCATTACATAACATCTTCTTTGTCTCTTGTGTCTGCTTTTGACAGTCCATTTTGACTTCAAAATCCAGTATGATGTAACTATGGTCACTCCTGCTCTCCTTCATTACCATTTGCATGGAATATCTTTTACCATCCTTTTACTTTTAGCCTATGAATGTCCCTAAATCTAAAGTGAGTGTCTTATAGACAGCACATAGTTGAATCATATTTTTTTCTCCACTCAGTCATTCTCTGTTTTTTCATTTGGCAGTTTAACCCATTTACATATAAAAGTAATTACTGGTACGGAAGGACTATTGCTATTTTGTTCATTGTGTTCTATCTGTTCTATAGTTTTTTGTCTCTCTTGCTGGCTTCATTTGTGTTTCATTAACTTTTCCTTAGTGACATGCTTTGACTCTTTTCTCATTTTCCTGTGTGTATCTTCTACAGGTATTTTCTTTGTGGTTATCAAGGGGATTACATAAAACACCTTATAACAATCTATTTTAAATTGACAACTTAACTTCAATCACGTTAAAAAACTGCTTTTTTATTTCTTTGCCCATACACATTTTATGTTACTGATGTTGCAAATTACCTTTTAATAACTTGTATCCATTAACAGTTTTATAGATATAGTTATTTTTGTTACTTTTTTGTGTTTTTGTAGCTATTTTATCTTTTAAATTCTACACCAGGATTAAAAGTGATGTATACACCACCGTAACAATATTTTAGGATTCTGTATTTGTTCCTATATTTACCTTTATCAAATAGTTTTACATTTTCGTATGCTTTTGTCTTCTTGTCTAGCAGCTTTTCATTTCAACTTGAAGGACTCCCTTTAGCATTTCTAGTGGTCTAGCAGGTCTAGTGGTGATGATTTCCCTTAACTTTTGTTCTTCTGGGAGGTTCTTTATTTCTCCTTTGTTTTTTAAGGAGAGTTTTGCTAAATATATTCTTCTTGGTTGGCAGGTTTTTTCCCCACTACTTTAAAAGCGCTACCATTCCACTCTCTTCTGACTTGTAATGTTTCTGTTGAGAATTCCACTGATGATCTTAGGGGAGCTCCCTTGTGCATGATGAATCACTTTTTTCTTACTGCTTTCAAGATTATCTCTTTGCCTTTTACTTTTGACACTTTGATTATAATGTGCCTCTGTGTTGGACTCTTGGGTTTCTTCTAGTTAGAGTACTTTGAGCTTCTTTAATCTGGATGCCCATTTCTTTCCTCAGACTTGGGAAGTTTTAGGTCACTATTTCTTCAAATATGTTCCCTGTCCCTGTCTTTGTGAGTGTGAGCTGCTATAATAGAATACCATAGACTACGTGGCTTATAAATAATGGGAATTTATTTCTCACAGTTCTAGAGGCTAGACTTCTGAGATCAGGGTACCAGCATGATTGGGTTCTGGTAAAGAGCCCTTTTCCAGGTTGCAGACTGCCATCTTCTCATTGTGTCTTCACATGGTGGGAAGGGGTGAGAGCTCTCTGAAGTGTCTTTTACAAAGGCACTAATCCCCTTCAGAAGAGCTCCATCCTCATGATCTAGTCACATCCCATAGGCCTACTTCCTAATACCATCTCATTGGACTTCAGCACTTCAACATATGAATTTGAGTGGAACACAAACATTCAGTCCATAACAGCTCAATTCTCTCTCTTCTTTTGGGGTTACTAAACGCATATATTGGCCCCATAAGTCTCTCAGGTTTTTTCATTATTTTTTCTTATTGCTATTCTGATTAGATAATTTCAAATGGTTTGCCTTCTGGCTCACCAATTCTTCCTTCTGCTTAATTAAGTCTGCTTTAAAACTTCTCTGGTGAATTTTTCAATTCAGTGATTGTAGTCTTCAGCTCTAGAATTTCTATGTGGTTCTTTTTTCATAGTTTCTATCTCTTTGTTGATATTCTCATTTTGTTCATGCAGCCTTTTTCTGATTTCATTTAGTTGTCTATCTGTGCTCTCTTGTAGCTCATTGAAATTCTTTAAGATGATTATTTTGAATCCTTTGTCACAGAGCTCCATTTCTTATGGTTGCTTTCCAGAGATTCATTTTATTCTTCTGATTGGGCTATGTTTCTCTATTTCTTTGTATGCCTTCTTATTATTATTACTTTTTGCTTGGATTTGGGTATTTGAAAAAATAGTCACCTTTCCAAGTTTTTATGGACTGGCTTAGTACAAAAGAAGACCTCCATCAGTCATCCTGGCTAGAGATTCTTGGGGCCTCTCAAATCTTTTCTGGAGATGCATCTTTTCTTGAGGTGTGCATGTAATTTCCCAACTAGAGTGTTTTGCATATTTCTTTTTCAGGAGGTCTTAGTCTCTTGCACCCCTTGGTGTCTGTCTTCTTATTGGAGTCTAGTTCTGCCACAAGCTGCTGAGCTCTCTTTTGCTCTTAGTGACTCTCAGACATGGAAATTATGCTGCTCCCCATCAGTGCTTTGAGTTAGGCAAGACAGAAATCAGTACCTTGGGAAGTCCTCCAAAATCTGGAATGTTGGACATATGTTCTACTCTTTTTGTCCCTGCCATCAAGAGTTAAGCTAAGCTACTTTGTGGTATTACTGCCTCAGGATCATTTTTTTTTTTTTTTTTTTTGCCAAGCAGTCTGTGGGGGCCTTATACTGACACTAGTTCCTCATCCAAGTACAGTCCCTAGCTAATAACCCACAGAATCATAAGTAAATGTAAGTTTCTGATGTGACTTCCCCAATGCCCCTTGTGATAAGTGGTCACCCCCATCTCTCAGGGCCATCTCCTTGGTCACTCCTTAGATTAAGTCCACTGTGGAGCTTAACAAAATCCCACTCTTTTTGGTTTGAATTGACCAATCTGGCCTTAGCCTGGGAACCCCAAAGCACTCCAATCACAGAACCTAGTAAAGGCATATGACCCAGGTCCTGTTTCTTGCTGTTGCACCCTGTTGCCACCTCCTCATGTGGCCCCTCAAGGCGTGCCAGGTATTTCCTCCAGGACATGTGAGTAATAAACATTTCTATTTCAATTTCTTTTGTGGTCTTTTGTTGAACAGCAACCCTCCATCCAGCACCCTTGGCTCTACTTAACAAATGTTAATTTAACAAAGTAATAATACCTTCTGAGGGAAAAGCCACAAAAGCCATTTTCCCCTGAATGCACTGAGCTCCTTTGACTTGGTGGAAGGGTTATCATGGGTGAAACACGATGGCTGTTCTTACCCATTTCAAAGTATTGGTTCTTGGCTCTGAGTTGCCTTAGGTACTGTGACTTCTTAACTAGTTTCTGGAGTTCTCATAAAAGCTTTTTGGATGTACATTGTGGTTAAGTCAGTATCTCTGTGGGGGAATGAACTTTGGGTCTTCCTTTTCTTCCATATTGCTAACCTGAATTCCTAATCCAATTTTTTAAGGAAAAAATCTTAATGTCAGTAAGAAAGAAATAACACATTACATATAGGTGTAGAACAGTTTGAACAACAGTGGATTTATCTTCAGAAAGCGTGGAGGCCAGAAGGAAGTGACACACCATTTTACAAGTGTTGACAAAAACTGTCAACCCAGAATTCTATATCCAGTGAAAATACTCTTCAGGAATGAAGAG
This sequence comes from Equus caballus, assembly GCF_041296265.1. Taxonomy (NCBI): domain Eukaryota; kingdom Metazoa; phylum Chordata; class Mammalia; order Perissodactyla; family Equidae; genus Equus; species Equus caballus. The sequence continues at coordinate 70,686,226 of NC_091685.1, read as the reverse complement.
GAAATCAAGACATTTTCAGATGAAAGAAACTAAAAGAATTATTCACCAGCAGACCTATCCTAAAAGAACAGTTAAAGGAAATTCTTGAAATAGCAGGTAAATTATAAATGAAGAAAACTTGGAATTAAGCAAGAACAATGCAAAGAGTTAAAATATGGTTAAACAGAACAGACTTCCCTTTTTTTTCTTGAGTTTTTAAAATTACATTAAATAGTTAAAGCAAAAGTTATAACATTATCTGATATGGTTCTCATTTCATGTAATGAGAATATTTGAGACAATTATATTAAAGAGGAATGGGTAAAGTGACTTAAAGGGTGATAAGATTTCTACATTTTACACAAACTAGTGAAACATCAATGTCAGTAGATTGTCATAACTAATGTACATACAATGTAATACCTAGAACCACAACTTAAAAATCTACAAAAAAGGGTACATACACTCAGTTAGTGGTAACCATGGGTTATGGATGCTGAGGGACAGAGCAGTGAATTTCGTACTCCTATAAAGGATGATGGACTCCTATAAAGGGGTAGCATGACAGAGATCTTTGTGGTTATGAAATAGTTCTGTATCTTGTTTGTGCCAATGCTCACATGTTGAAATGATATATCATACCAATGCCATTTTTCTGTTTTTATATTGAGAAATAAATAGGGAGCAGAATTACAATTAGCATATATTGAGGAGTAAACCTCCTTACCCTTTTCCATTGCCTCTGAACAGAGCCAATGTATTAGCCAGCTCAGACTCCTGTAAAAAAAAATCATAGACTGGATGGCTTAAATAATAGAAATGTATTTTTCACAGTCTAGAGGCTGGGAAGTAAAAGATCAAGTGTTCAAGCAAGGCAAATGTCATTCTGAAGTCTCTTCTCTTGTTTTGTAGGCAACTGTCGTCTTGCTCTGTGGCCACATGAGCTCTTATTTGTGTGCATGCAGAGAGGAGAGAGGGAGCAAGCTCTCTGTTGTGTCTTCTTATAAGGAAACTAATTGCATTATGAGGATCCTACCCTCATGACTTCATCTAACTCTAATTACCTCCCAAGGGCACCTTTCCCAAGTACTATCATATTGGGGCTTAGAGCTTCAACATATTAATTGGGGGAGGAGGGTGCACACAAAAATTCAGTCCATAATAGTCAATTGCAAAATTTGTGAGACTTACTGTTCAATGAAAATGTGGGGCCCTATGTCCAAAAAGTAGGAAAAAAGTACCATTGATTAGGTTCACATTTGAGGGGATGCACTATAATCAGTGTTTGGGTGGTGAACATGCAGAGTTCGAAATATGTATATCCAAAAAAAATAAAAAGTAAAAAAAAAGTACTAAAATACGAAGCTTTTTCCTTTCTTCTGCTGTTCTCTTTGTTGTCATGGTGTTTATTTTTACTTGTAATTTAGTCATTCTAAATAAACAAAATTAAAATGTTAAATTATTAGCATGAATTTTAATGTTTATCTTTATTTTGCACAGTAGTAGTTTTAAATGCAAGTATAAGAGCATTTAACTGGTTTGTAGAGTCACTGAAATTGCATAACTTGTATTTGACAATTTGTATATGTATATGTATTTTATTCCTACCACAACGGTGGAAACATTGCACAAAATTAATTCAAGTGTTTTTATTCACTTACTGATATGCAGATACTCTACTAACTCTCTCTACCTTTGGCCTACTGACGGCCACTGAAAGGAAAAGGTATCATAAGTAGCCCAATATTATCCTTTCCTTTCTGTCATCATTTTCAGTGTACGTTTGGCAATTTCCATAGCACGCTTACCTTGTACTCACTTTGAGTCACATTAAACTGGTAAACATCATGCTTCCACCAAAATTCCATGCTCATGGTGCACGATGGGTGCTATATGTGAATGAGGAGACAAGAAATGGCTGAAGACAAATATATTGAGTGTATCTCCACTGTTAATGCATATGCTCCATTACCTCATTGGATTTCACTTACAAAAACTATTTCAAAGATAAAATTATTAGAATTTCAGTACAGCAATAGCAGAGCATTTAACCAAATGTAAGAGCCTTCTGAGAACCTCTATAACATGGCGGTTTACTTGTTCAAGAGAACATCAAGGAGAGGGTCTCTCACCTCAGGTAGGGCACAGTTTTCTTTTCTTTGATGTGTTTGCCTAAGTCGGGCCCATCTAAAATAATCTCCCTTTTGATTGGCTCAAAATTCACTAAAAATCCTTTCACTTTTACCCTATTCTATAAGCTAGAAGAAATGATAGATCCTGCCCAATTTCAAGGAGATTATACAAGGTACGAACACCATGGTATAAAAGTAATGGTAGCACCAACAGTCTGTCCACAACACCAACAAGGCAGGCTTCCCACTGATTATAAACACTGTAGTTCCCATAGGCAAGGGGCTCTGGATTCTCACTCACAGATTTTCCCTCCCCTTTCATTCTTTGCTGTATTGGAGGATAGGATGAAAAAGGAGTACTAATTCTTAGTTGACCTTAAGGGGAGAAGATTTACTGAAAAGCTCATGTAAAATGTTAACTACTTAAAGCCTCTTTCATTTCATATTTGGACCTTTTAAACCTAATTGGAGTTTACTAGAAAATGCCCCCTATTATACCATTATGAGTATTTTCATATAATCTCCTAGAATTTTGTGGTAGCAAACGTTCTAACAAGCAATCATCATTTTAGTAACAAAATCATTCAAAGAAATAAATCTGTCCTTTTTTTGATATAATTATGCTTTTACTAGAAGTTGCTGTGAGGAATTCTCATTGATTTTTTTAAGTGCAAGGATATAGAATTTTATATTTGAAATATTTTTATGGTTAAAGGGAATTGCGAGTCTACAATCACACTAATGTTGATTTACTCTCCTGGTCAAAAAGAAGTGGATAGGATTATTTTTATTATACACTTGATTTGTAACTGTTCTGACTCAATGAGATTTATTGCTTAAATACTTTATACACGTTTCAGAATAAACTCATGGCGATATTTAGAGAATTTTTGAGTAATTTTTAGTACATTCTCATTTGCCTAATGCTTTAGCTTCAGCTAATTCACAAGGCTCATTTTGTAAGGATCATGGTGAAATATTCTGGAAAAAATATCATCACAAATATTTTTCAATGCATTAAAATGGAAAAAAAAAATGCAATGAATACATAGAAGCCCAGGGAAGATGAAAACTACAAAGGCAGATTCAATTTTTATAGGAAGTAAGATTTTCAAAGGCCCACAAAGTGGGTGAAATATAAATCTAGCACATGAACATTATGTGCTAGCTTCCAACTTTCTATCCAATTATAAAACTGTCATTCACCATCTGTCAGACTCCATGTATGGACATTTGTCTCTATGATGAGTCACTGCAGGGAGCCATCAGGATCACCATTACTTTATTTAATGAGGATCCTGTCCATGTGCACCTCCTCCTAACAATTGTATCCATATCATTCATTATTGTCAGTCTACAATCAACTTAATGGAGGCTGCATGTTATGCAGCCATTTCTTTAGAACGTGTAACAAATGCTAACTTCTAATAATTTTTATAGAGAGAGTCGATTCTTCCTCCAGGCTTTCTCCAATGGATATTTTGCATAAGTTTAATAATATCACTGAAAATTTACCCTTTTCCAAAACATGATATCCCAAATTGTACTTAAACTACCAGGATGATGTTTGTACATAAAATGATTGAATAATCCTACAATATGAGTCTTGCTCAAATGAACAAGATGGTTCTTCTACATCTAACATCCTTTCACATTCACAGATGTAAAACCTCCCATAGTTGAAGTCCATGACAGATTTCAGACTCATCTTTAGTCCTCTTACATACTGAATCCTCTACTAATAAACAAAGAAAAGCCATTTCTTTGTAATACTGTTGTTAGGCTAAAGCCTGGCAATTTTTCATATAACCTATTCTCCTTGATGCTAGAGCATTTGGGAGCTGTTAATAAATTGTAGAGTTAAATAATTTAAGAGAAAGGAGAAACTAAGAGTAAATTACCCTCTTAATAGTACACAAAGTTCTAAAAGTTAACTGATTAGATTAAAGGGACATACACATCTCAATATTTCACAGGCTCTAACAGAATATTCATTACAGGGCATACAAAAAAATCAATGCCATATAGACTGAACAATGTTTTTGCTACATCAGTTTCTCAATTGTCTTAGTTTCTATGAAATCTCATGCCAAAAAAGTGTTTTTTCCTTTTCCTCCAAGACTTAAAAGCTGGGGAAATAGTAGACAAAACTTGAGTGGGAGCAGATACACTGCCATAGGAAAGAATACATTTTGAGGAATGAGCCTTCAGTGAGCTGAGGGCCTTTGTGAGCTGGCATCCATGTGAGTAGACAGTCATCTACTGCATAACAACATTTTGGTGAATGACAGACTGCATATATGATAGTGGTCCCATAAGACTAGTACCACGTAGCCTAGGTGTGTAGTAGGCTATTCCATCTAGGTTTGTGTAAGTACAATCTATGATGTTTGCACAATGACAAAATCGCCTAACAACACATTTCTCAGAATGTATCCCCATTGTTAAGCAAGTCATGACTGTATATGACAAAAGAAGGAGAGCACTGGTGAAACTAGGAAGTATCTTAAGGGGGATTACTTAAGTAAACTTCTCCAAAAAGGAAAGCAAGCTACAGATATGCTTAAAGATTGTGCTACCTCTATGGATCTTTAGTATAGAAAAAAAGAGTTTGAAGTAGTGTCAACGAAAGGAGGCCCATATCTAGTCAGATTTTCTACTTCAACTCAATCATTTTGTAGAGAAATAAAGAACATATTTAATCATTTTCACCTATCAGTTAAAAAAAATGAGTGGGGAATGTATACCAGAATCGGTCCTCTCTATGTGCTTGAGAATATGGCAATTTTAGATCTAGCAGTATTCAAGGTGCTCTCACCAATTCTACACTTTGTCTTTGTATGTTTGCTGGATCAGGTTTCAAACATTTAGTGAAAAACTATCCATCATGTTATGTCCTCAGACTATTAAGTCTGGAAACATCATCAACATGTTGTCTTATTGGTCTTATTGTCTTTCTGTGCCCACAGGGGAAAAAAGAAAGAATTCAGATGAGAGTATCTACAATGCAATTTTATAATTTATCTATGGCAAGAACTACTAAAATATCAGTCTTCCAACTCTGTCATCCAATGAAAACAAAAAAATGTTTGTTGAATTTTAGAGTTTGGGGAAAAAGATTAGACATTTTTTTCAATGCCATAGTAAATGAGTAAAAAGAACATGTATAAACAGTAAGAATATGTTTAATACAGACTGAATTCATTCCTTCAAACTTCAGGAGCCCTTATAATGTACACTGTGTAAAGTCTTTAGCATGCAGAATGGTGTCATCTTGAGGAACATAAGATCTAGTTGAGGAGACAAGTGAAAAAGTATAAAGAGAAAAATTTCCTACGAGCACAGAAATAAGCATACTAACTCTGCTTGAGGGAACTGGCAAGGACTTCTTGGAAGATACTAATTTTGTCCTGTGACTTAAAGCATGAAAAAAGTTTGCTAGATAGAAAAAAATTATTAGAATACTTTTTGCTTAAATTGGAAACCAAATTTCTGCACAGTGGCCCATTGCTTAAGAATGCTGGAGATCTATTTTTGTGTTCTGTAGATAGCATTTCCTAATAATTAAAAAATACACATATTTATAAAATTAGAAAATAATGTTATTTTATTAACATTTCTTTATATTGAATATTTAATGCCTATGAATTAGTCATTGAATTAATATTAAATGAGCATTAAATATTTAAAAATAATGAATTTCAAGGGAAAATTCAGTTGAAAGGTTTCATCAACTTTAGGACACCTAAAATTAATTAACTCAATTGGGCTTTGATTTTAAGGAATATAGGTCAATCTGTACTATAAATTGACTGAATAAAGGGAAAAAATTATCTTTTGAAAAAGTGTGAAATTTAGGTCTACCATCTAAACTACCATTGTCTACACAGATTGTTTATTTTTATTTATATACATTGCTCATAAATCAGACAGTTTGACTACATATAAAAGAGGAATTAAATCTTTTAAAATCTCCTTTGAAAGAAAGAGCCAGTAAGTAAACTAATGAAAGTATCAATCTAGAAGGCATTGAACTTGAAAGACAAACATATGGAAGAATAAAAATGACTATTTTATAAGACAATGGTTAAGTACAATTGACTCACATGAAAAAAATTTGCTTTATAAAATTTTTAGAGCATTAATAAAAAGAACAACAAAAAAAATCATGACTAAGATGTGTGCTAAAATTTCCGTTAATAGTAGAAAGCACATTACTTAATAGGTATGAACTCATACTGAATCAGTGGTTTTTTTTGGAGGTTGATTGTATTATCAAAGTAAAACTTGGTGGATTAATGCAACAAAACTATTTCATATTGTTCTCGAGTCTGTGGGCTGACTAGGCTGTGAGCAGTTCTGTAGATCTATGCCAGGCTTGGTTGATCTCAGCTTGGCTCCTTCATGCCTCTGTAGTCAGATGGCAGTTTGGCTGAGGGCTGGCTCCTCTAGGATAGCCTCGCTCCCATGTCTGGAGGATGGTTAGCTGTCTGCTGGGACAATGGGAGTCTCAGGGCCAATTGTCTCTCACCATCCAGCAAGCTAGCCTGGGCTTATCCTCACAGGGCCTGGGCAGCATTCCAAGAGAATGAGCTGAAGTAAGCAAGGCCTCCTGAGACATATGTCTCTTCCACTGCATGCCATTCGTCAACAGAAGTCAAAAGCCCAGCCTGGATTCAAGGAGTTACAAAAGCATACTGCTTCTATTTCTTGATAGGAAAACCTGAAAAGTCACATTGCAAATATGAGTGATTATAGGAAAGGGAATTACTTCAGCCATTTTCTCAAGCAATCTACCATTTCATGTTATTAAATATTTATGTCACTCTCTACGTTTTGCAAAATATATTGAAGGAAGCAGGCTATACATTCTATTTAATTCTGAAATTTCAAAATTACACATCTGCTTTATAAAATGCAGGAAGGATATGGGTTACAAAACTAACATACGCTGGCATTGTGTGAATTTATTTTTAAAATAAGAGATTAACTCGCAAAATATGAATGAGAAAACACCAACACTGACCAGAGTTTGAGAGTGACTGCAAAAAACTCTCAGAGACAAAGGGAGCCTGCAAAATCTCCTACCTGGAAGTTCCACTATTGGAGAGAAAACTACACATCTGTAAAAGTATATTAATTTCACAGAGAACTAGGCTACATTACACAGATATAAACCAGCATCTTTTAAATTTTAAAAAAGGCTTTAGGGACATAGAAATTTATACCTCTGTATAATGTTATACTATTTTCCAACCCAGTTTAGATGAAATTAAGCTTTACCAAGATGGGAAGTATATCTACCCTGCAAGTTATAATCATGACTTGGGATGGAATATTAAACAGCAAGTGTGTGAAAGTGAGGAAGAAGCTGTTATTCTTTTTTGGGGGCCTTTCTTCATCAAGAAGCACAAAGCAATTGAGTTGCAGGCAATTAGTTGGATCTATGCTACTTATTTTACGTAGTAGGTATTGTTAAAAATATTGCAGGTGATTTTTTATTATAATTCCACTAAAAATAGCAATTACTTCATGCTTGGCACTATGCCATTTCATATGCCCTTCACAATACCACTTTGAGGGTGGAGAATATTTTTATCCACATTTTATACAAAGGTAAATCAAGCCTCAGAGAGTGCACTTTTTTGTCTAAAGATTATGTGGTTAGTAACTCATGATGCCAGGATTCAAACTTTAGCAATCACCTCTGAAACGATTCTTAACAGTTATATAACTACTTTTGAATACTACAGAATAACACCGAGGTACACCAATTAATTTCTTAAGGTTTGTCTATGCTTAAATTTGGCTAAAATAAACAATTTACATAAATGCCAAAACCTGGTGTGTACGCAACTCCTATCCGTATGCCAGTGGGCATGTACCTGAGTGCATTCTGAAGGGAATCTGGCATTATCTGTGTACTTTCTCTTTTCTCTCCCCTCTTCTCTCCTTTACAACATCTTGTGCCTGTAGGCTGCATCTGGCATAAATTTTTCTCTGATCTACCTTTTAGTTTATTATCTTATCAGTTGTGTTTAGAGTGTACTAGACTATACACAATGCCCAAATTTCAAATTTTAATTGTTTTATTTGTAGCATCTATGTTTCTTTTTTCAACTCTGCATCCCTAGACATGTATTCAATTTTGTCCTCTATGTTTTTAAACACAGTCTGGCTATTTCATTTCTTATCTGTTAAGTCCTACTTCACGTATGTTCAGATCCTTTTCTGTTGTCTGTTGTTTCTTCTGGTTCCTTATTCTAGAGTGTAGTTTTTGCATTTGTCTGAATATCTTTGACTCTGTGTTGGATATTGCATTTCAAAAAATGTTTGCAGAAATAATTTGAGACACAAAATGAAGATACATTCCTCCACAGAGGCTTTGTATTTGTTTCTACAAAGTATATAGAGATGCTACTAGTCCAGTGGCTCATCAAATTTTAAATTAATATCAGAAATTCATCCCAGAGCCATAATACTGTGTGGGTTTTTTATCATTCACTCTTGCATTTAGGGTTTAGCCGTTAGCTGTCCAAGCTTACTGTGGAGAAGATTTCCTGCTAGACTCCTCACTTGCATAAGCCCTAGGATATTATTTAAGTTTCATTTGTTCTCTGAGGGCATCAAACTAAAGGTCTTATTTTCTCTTATTCTGTAAATGCCTTTGGAGCAGAAAGTGTTATTTGTGCCTGTGCTAGTCCTCCCTTAACCTTTTACTTTTAGTTTGGTAAATTCTTACTCCCTTGTCATTACTTTCATGATTTTAAGATTTTTAAAATTGGTTTATCAAGTATTTTGGTGGTTGATTTGTTTTTCAGTAATTTTCAGTTGGGAAAATGATTTGAATTACCTAATCTGCCATTTCTGTGAACTGGAAATTTCTGAATTCATATATTGATAAGGAGACATATTATGTCTGAGACACGGGAGTGAGTCTGGTGTCAGAGAAAGGAAGACAGAAGACAAGAGACTCCAAGGACAGATATGACAATTTCATAATTTTAATAATTAACTTCATCCACATGTTAGAATAAATTCTCCTTGGGTTTACATTTTTATAGCACTAATGTCCTATTTTGAAAAAAGTGAATTTTAAATGTCACTCTACATTTACACTTTGAAAGTAATTAATTATACTTAAATTAATTGCATGTGTTACTTAGAAGGCAACTCATGATCAGTTGAGATAGTAAGTATTTTATTTGGATGTCAATAACAAATCTTTTTTATTTGTAGTATCCATAGGTTTGACTTAGGCAAATTGTCAGATCTTATTGTCTGCTTTGGTCTAAGAGGAATAAATAGTATTCGTGTGGCCTAGTGATTAAGTTTGGCGAGCTCCACTTCAGTGGCCTGGGTTCAGTTCCCGGCCACAGACCTACATGCCTCGTTGGTAGCCATGCTGTGTGTGGCAGCAACCCGCATACAAACTAGAGGAAGACTGGCACAGATATTAGCTCAGGGAAAATCTTCCTCAGTAAAAGAAAAAATATATATATATGTATATTTAATGCTTGTTTTAGTTTATGCATATTTTTTGATATTCCTACAAGCTATTGATAAAGAACAATATTAGAGAGAGTTGAACTAATATTAAATATAAGAACATGGAATACATTTAAAAGAGCATTCTCCTTTTATGCCTTGATTGGAGAGGTTAAAAAGACTAAGGAAGTATGATTGTTTTTTCTGTTCTAAATAAATGGGACATAAAAAGTTCTGACTTTTAAAATAGTTTTTGAAAAACACAGCTCAAGAGGGACTAACACCATGCAGTAAACCTAAGGAACAAGAACCTTGGCAAAGTGGCAGTGTTCACCCCTGTGAAAGCCACGTTATGACGCACTGACTGTGCAAAAGGAGCACAGTTCTGACATTAACAAAACCAAACAAAACTCAGGCAAGCGCTCTGACTGAAGCAGAACTAAGCAGGGTGGTGGTTTGTTGAGGTCATTTTTGTTTCAGAAATATTTTACTGCTCTGGAATAACTTGAATGCTGATGGATGCAAGATACATTTGATTTAATATGGGTATTTAATTCTATTATCAGATGTGCAAAATGGCATAAATATACCCTTAGTTAAGCATATAATGAACACTGTGGAAGCACTTGACACCAAGATTTCTGATACCATGTTGCTCTCTGTCTACACTGCAAGAGAGAAGAGTCATGAGGGTCTTGTGGAGAAATTTCTAAAGATAAACTAGTGGCAATTCTTTTATGAAATCCTAAAGTCTTTCATTAAAATCAACGAACAATCCACATTGGCTTTACACTGTCTGGAAGAGCAGTTTGGGCTTAGGTTCAGGTTGTAGGTTTTGGTGGAGGCATGGTGGAGAGATGCTAAAGACGTGAGGAGTTGATTTGGGCAAAGTTCTCTGGAATGAGGACCCAGCCTGGACATGGTGGGACAGCCTCCTTGGCACTATGGAAAGCACACGTGGAATTCAGAATCACACTGTGGTAAAGAATGCCCAAATGGAGCCAGACTGCCAGGATTGGAATCCTGGCCTTACATTACCCAGCTATTTGATCATAGGCAGGTGGTAATCTGTCCTCAGTTGCTTCAACAGAATAATAAAAAGAATACCTCCTTCATAGTTTTGCTGTAGTTATTGCTGTTGTTTTATTTACAACAATGCCTGGCATAGAGCAAGTGCTCCGCAAATGTGAGGTATACACAAGGGTACACGAAAGGTACATATAAGTACAAAATGATTGCTTTTGGGTGCCATGGACAATGTAATTTCCTTTAGCCTACTTTTCCTTACTTAAGGTCCATTCAGGTCCATTTCTATTGAAATTAGGAAGCTTGGATACATCACTGACCTAAAATTTAACATTGCTGTTGGACATGGCTCTAGGATTTGCTTTTTAAGTGTATTGCAATGGATGATCATTTCAACGAAAGCCTCAGTTCTCTAGTCCTCCCTCCATCCATGTTCTTTGCGCTGTAACTTTTAGTGATTTTCCATTGTGGGCAGGATGACATTCTCTATCCTTGACGCTAGGCTCAGCCATGGGTTTTGCTTGCTTTGGTCAAAGGTTTGTAATCAGATATGACGAAAGCAGAGTCTTGAAATGAGTTTGTGTACTGCGGCCTCCTCCCCTGGGACTCTGCTATCTCCATAAAGCCTTATCTGTCTGGGCAGGATGAGAGGCATGTGGAGCAGAGCTGAGTCTTTCTGATTACCTCAGGTAAAGGCAGCCTACGTCCCAGCCCACTCCCAGCCTTTTTGAGTAGCAGTTGCCTATCCAACTCTCAGCTAGCCCTAGACATGTATACATATTGTGCATCACTGAGATTTCATGACAGTTTTGCAGCATTATTATAGTAACACCTACCTGATACATTACAGCCAAATACCCACCCAATTCAGTATTTTCCTTCAGCAGGTGGTACTCTGAAATGACTTTACAATGTGAATTCTCCAAATTAATCCATGAAATGTGAATAGGCACATAAGCTTATTGAGACATGGAAAAAAATAATATAAAACTCTGCAATGATTTGTGTTTTTAAAAAAGGTTACTTCGTTGATCGACTTCAGAGTATTGGAAAGTACAGTATTTAAGGCTCAAGCAGCAGAGTTTGGAAATTAGGAACACTAACACAAACTGGCTTTCAACCTCTGCATTCTGTTATAACGTAGCTGATTTTATTTCTGTATTTTGAAATTAGACACAAAATTATCCTTACATTCAAATTTTACACATAAAAAATGTCTAAAAACAAAAATACTATTATGATCAGAATGAATAAAGCACTGTAATACACAGCTGCAGTTTTCCTCCCTGCAGCTGGATCAGGGTTTCAGATTTCCATAAATGCTTTCACCTTGCACTTTATCAAGGACACACAGACACTTTTCCATACTACATTAAACTTAAAACACAGCTTTTTATTATTATTTATGCAGAGCACATCATGCATGTAGAATAGAAGGCCACCTATCAAGTGTGATTTAGAAACTTGACAATGCCAGACACTGTTCCTGAATATTTCTCCCATTGTCTTACTGTAAAGCTTGAAATTATACCTATTAGGGACACTGCTTTGGGTGAAAGCACTGTTCTTTGAAAATTCTTTAAAAATATTTGTGCAAGAAGAAACATATGAATTCCTTAGCCTCTCTTTTCATATTAAAAAGCATCTCTTCATCCCCTGTTGTGATAAAGAGAATAATGGCCTCCCAAAGATGTCCACATCCTCATGACCAGAACGTGGGAATATGTGATGTTACGTGGCAAAGGGGAGTTAAGATAGCAGATGGAATTAAGATTGTTAATTAGCCGACTTAAAGAGAGGGAGGATATTCTAGTTTACCTGACTGGGCCCAATATAACCCCCAGGGATCTTAAACGTGGTAGAAGGAGGCAGAGAAGTCAGGGTCAGAGCAGTGCAATGTGAGAAAGACTCAAGCAGTCATTGCTGGCTCTGACGATGGAAGAGGCTTATGAACCAAAGAACCCAGGAGGCCTCTGGCAGATGGAAAAGGCAAGAATATAAATTCTCCCCAAGAGCCACCAGAAAGGAACATAGCTCTGCCAACACCTTGATTTTAGCCCAATAAGACTCATTTGGAATTCTGACCTCCTGAACTGAAAGATAATAAATTTGTGTCGTTTTAAGCCATGAAGATTGTGGTAATTAGTTACAGCAGCAATACAAAACCAATACACATGGAGAAGGAGTAAAAAACCTGAAGGAATAGTTCAAAGTTTAGGTAACAGTTGATGGAGGTATATGAGAGAGTCAATAATCTTGGCAGGAAAAGTCTGACCTGTTGCCTGCCAGCAAAGCCAAACCCAGAGAGGATTTTAGCTCTGGGTAGCTATTTCATGTAGTAGTTCTAGGAAGATGAACAAGGAGCGAAGAAAGAACTATTCTGCAAGGTTAAGAAGTATGACTGAATGAGTTGAAAATGTAAAGAATAAAATTAAAGTTACTATGCAGTATTGCTGGAAATCGAAATTAAATACACTTACATACACACACACAGACACCCACGTGGTTTTTAAATATATTGATTAAATGAGCTATGCATTTAAAAAAATCCAAAAAGGTTATAATATACTTTTATAATCCAAGTAGTCTAGCAGTGTTTACAGAGTATGTATTACGTATTGTTATGAAATAGTTCATCCACAAAATAACCGAAAGATAGATGTTGTTATGCTTCCTATTATTTTTTAAGATGGGCACCTGAGCTAACAACTCTTGCCAATCTTTTTTTTCTGCTTTTTATCCCCAAATCCCCCCAGTACATAGTTGTATATTTTAGTTGCAGGTCCTTCTAGTTGTGGCATGCGGGACATTGCTTCAGCATGACCTAATGAGTGGTGCCATGTCCATGCCCAGGATCCGAACCGGCAAAATCCTGGGCCGCCAAAGCAGAGTGCGTGAACTTAAACCATTTGGCCACAGGTCCAGCCCCTGTGCTTCCTATTTTTAAATTATAAAATTAAGTTCAGGAAGGTGGAAGGACACTTAAGATTTCATGATTATTAACTGGGAAATCCAGGTTTCAAGTCCAGGTTTGCCAACATCCCTGTTTCATCCAAAGGAGCGTAATTATTGAAACTATGAATCTCCAAAATGTCCAGAGAAATTGTTGGGCGTACGAATTTGAGAAATTATGACTATTTTTACTACTATCTAATTAAAATTTACTGTTTTTCTATTAACGAATCAAGGCAACAAATCACAGTAGTATTATGAGCACCTGTAATTTTGTCACCAATAGAAATCATAATTTCATAAGATTTTACAATTATTATAGAAATCTCAAATATTATGTACCTTTACCACTAACTTAGAATTATCAGAACTATGCCTATACCTCACTATTTAATGCATTATTAAAGATTCGTAAATGCTATAACAAATTTATATTTTGACATTTCTTTCAATAAATGTACAGTTGTCCCTGGTGTCCATGAAGGATTTGTTCCAGGACCCTCCTGGATACCAAAATCTGCGGACACTAAAGTTCCTTATATAAAATGGTGTGGTATTTCAATATAACCTAGGCACATCCTCTTGTATCCTTTAAATCATCTCTAGACTACTTATAATACGTAATACAATGTAAATGTTATATAAAGAGTTGTTATACTGTATTGTTTAGGAAATAATGGTGAGAATAAATGTCTGTACATGTTCAATACAGAAGAACCATCATAGGCCTTTTGGTCAGAGGTTGGTTGAATCTGTGGACGCAGACTACATGGATACGGAGGGCCAACTGTAGTTGCCTTCAGGGTTTTGGATTTTAGTTTATGCATGTATATATATATATTTGTTGTTGTTATTAATTATTATTATCATTATTCTGAAATTGGTCGCTAGGCTTCACCAGGCTGTCAAATGTATCCATGGCAAAAACATAGAATGATCAGGAGCCCCACTCATCAGTTATCTCTCTATCATTTTACCTGACTATTATTCTATCATGTTATTGACTATTATGTTACATTATACTAAATATTTTTGTTACTTGGTTCATTACATTGCACAATGAAAACGTTTCAATTTAATTATTCTTAAATGCAATCTTAGTTCTATTTGGACAATATTTGTTTTGCCTTTGACTGTTCAATTATAAGCATATAAATTACCTATTCATTGTTACCCTGCACATATAAAAACTGATAATCAAATATGCATCTGACAAAATAGATATTAAATAAAACTCTCCAGACTTATTTCTCCAATCTTAATAAATACAATTTATCACTGTCCATTGGGAATTGTAAACATAGGGAGGAAGACACATAGTAAGAAGTTATAGCCATATCAGAGAAAAAATAAATAACACATTTCACATTAGAATGACAATATTACTGAAACTTGGGAGAAGGAAATTTTCTCAGATATCTATTCAATGAAATTGTAATCTTCTCTTCTTTTCCCCAAGTACATAAAATAATTTGCAAATGAATTCCCTGATTTGTATGACATCATTGACTATACTATCTGATAGCAAATGTTTAAACTTTGCCTAGTAATGCAGAACAAATAATGTTTGATAATGGACCTAAAGCCATTTAACCGTTGATCAGTCTATCTTCAAAGAGGTTCCTCCTTAATTGCATTGCTCTGTGTTAAAGGCCATTTACTGAATAACCTCATGCCAAAAATGCCCCACTGAAACCCAGCTCTGGTCTCCCTCTGTCACAGGTAAGTAGAGTAGATATTTAAATTCATAGAGATCCTGATTACTGTTTCCTCCTTAACACATAAAGAAAATGGGTAGTGCATTTTTGTTTTCCCTTAGCAAGCTGGGATTATTGTGAAATTGGTCAGAAATATTATTTTGATGATTTTTTTTTGTCCTCTCTTCTTTTCCGATGCTCATATTTTAAGATGAATGTGGAGAAAATGGAAAGTGTCCAAAGACAAAAAAATGATTAAAGGAAGGATGATTTATGAACAAAGATTAAAGAAACTGAAGTTAGTTTAGCACAGGGAAAGCTGAGAGAAAGGTGAGGAATTGTTTTCAGGTACACAGTGAACAGTGATCATCCAACATCAATAGACATAGATCTGTAGTGGTTCCCTGATTTGGTATAAAAATATACTAGAAATAAAGGGATATTTACCTTTCATCTCTCACCCCCAATTTTAGCATGCTTTATAAACAGAAAAAGTAGTAACATTGACCCTTCAAAGCACTGAAGGGGATAGATTAACAAGAATTCATGCAGACAGAAGGACTGAGGATGTTGATTATCAGGGATGATAGATTTGGTTGCACCGCAAATTAATTTGGCATAAGTAATGATAATACTTTATTTTCTCACATAATCAGAATACAGAGCAGCAAGAAATTTGTTGAATTCAGTAGCATAGAGATATCATCACAGCCCCAGTTTCCCCCCATCTCTACATTCTGCTGTTCTATGCAGGAAGCTTAACTTCTTTGAAGATTGCCAGACGGCTGCTGTATTTTCAAGCATCACAGTCAGATGCTTCTTACAACAGCAGAAAAGAGACTATTTCTTTTGGTGTCCTTCATTTCCAAGAAGAACTTCAAAAACTTGCACTTGCTTATTGATCAGAATTGCATTTCATGCCCGCATATAAGTCATTCAATGGCAAGGAAAATGCAAATCCTATTATTGAGTTATACTTACCCTGAGTCACTCTCCATGCAAGTTACGCATTAGAGGATAGATTTCCAAAAATTTTACTTTTCTATTAGAGAGGAAGAAGAGAGAGTTAGATATTGAAAAACATCAACATTGGCTAAGTAATGGTTTATAAACAGGAAATACGGCCAAATTGTTGGCTGTAAGACATACCTTTCTTCTAGCTAGAAACATCTTCTAGTAAAAAAGAGATATTTTTAATTAAATTCCTACTAAGTGACTGGCAATGCTCTAATTGTTATACCCACATTGTCTCATTTAATCCTCACCATTACCCTATGAAAGAAGTACCATTATTATCTCTGTTTTACAAAGGAGATACTTGAAGCACAGAGAAGTTGAGTAAGCTGCTCAAAGTCACACATTGATAAATCCCAGAACAATGATTCGAACTCAAGTAGTTTGGATCCACAGCCAAAACTCTTAAAGACTCACTATGTTATATATCAAATAGCATGCAGGTGTGTTTATTTGCCAGTCTTATATTTTACGTAGGATTTCAAATTAAATAGTTGGGAAAATAAAGATCATTTTGCTTTCAAACTTTGAAGTCAGTCTTATTTTGAACTAATACTTTGGCTTCCAAAAGCTAGAAAGGGAGTACAAAATATAAGAAAATTCTACTAGAGGGCATTAGAGACCTAACAAGCTAGTGAAGAATTACTAATCTAAGATTCAGAAGAGATCCTAGAGAGGAAGTTTGGTGTTTATGAGCTGTAGTCTGTGGAGAGTGTGTTCTGATCCCGGAGTGGGTGGCTTTGAGGTTGGGAAGCCAAGTGGCCCATTTGAAAGCCTCAGTGGACAAAATGGATAAGGATGGGTGTCCAGGGCCTAGCTGGGTATGTGTGGCTCTAGTGGCACCAGACAGACTGCACCCTAGGAGTTAAATAAAACAAGAAATTACATAAAAATTCACATGGTTTGCATTTTAGATGCAAGTAAACTCAACTCCTGCAACTAGAGAAAGATGATCCTAGAAAGCAAATGTTACAAGACACCTGGGACAAGTGAAGGAAAGCTCTAGAAGGAGAAAAAACCATTCTTTTTAAATATGCAATCAAATTATTTCTATAATAACTTCGAAAATACAATGCTTAGCAAACTATACAAAAGTAAACAGGTAAATGAGTAAACTGACATGAAATAGAAGGAGCAGAAACCACAGATAAGAGAAATTGACAGGGAAGCAGACAGTCATTGATACTAGGAACACAGTGGACAGGTTTAATAGCAGATTAATACAAACATATCAGTTTCCCATGGCTGCATAACAAATAACCACCAATTTTGTGACTTTAAAATACTTCCCAATTATTATTTCAGAACTTTGTAGATCAGAAGTCTGGGTACAGTATGACTCAAATGGGTGTTCTGCTTAGTCTTGAAAGACCAGAATCAAGATGTGGCTGGGCTGTGTTTCTTTCTGGAAGCTCTGGGGGTGAATTCACCTCCAAACTCATTCAGGTTGTTGGTCAATTCCATTCCTGGTGGTTGTAGGACTGAGGACCCCATCTCTTTGCTGGCCGTCAGAGGCCTGTTGTCCTGAGACGCTAGAGGCCTCCTCCATCTAGCCCATGTGGGTTTCTGCATTTCAGAGCCAGCAGCAGCAGGTCAAATCCTTTTCAGACTTAAAATTCTCCCACTTCTTCATTATTAGAGTCTCTATTCTGCGTAATCTCTCTGTCTCAGCCAGAGAAAATTTTGTGCTTTTAAGGGCTCATGTGATTACATTGCGCCCACCAGATAATCCAGGATAATCTCTTTATGTTAAGATCCATAACTTTATTTCCATCTGCAAAGTTCCTTTTGTTATGTAACGTAAAGTATTCACAGGTTCCAGGGACTACTGGTGGACATTTTGGGAGTCATTCTTCCCACTACAACAGTCATTCAATTGAAGGGAGAACTGTTTTCAGTAGAAAATACCCACAGGAAATTTTAGAATGACAAAAGGATGGAAATGTGAATCAGGGCCACACAGTATAAGGCAGAGAGTACCACAAACATTAATTATACTTCTGCAAGAAAATGAAAGAGAAGCAATTATTTGAAGGCATGGTGTCTGAGAATTTTCCAAACCAGGGAAAGGCATCAAGGCACTATTCTCAATACAAGCAAGGGAAAGAGAAGGAATCCACATGCAGGCACAGCACAGTAAGACTGAAAACCAAGAGAAAATTCTAAAAGGAGGCAGAAGAATAATAGATTTACATTCGGTGGGGCAGAAATAATAGTGACTATTGATTTCTCAGTATGAAAAAATGGAAGCCAGTAAAAACAACTGCCAACTAGATTTTCAAACACAGCAAAAATCTTCACAAATGAAGATAAATATCTCTGTTTCAACAGAAGTATAGATGACAAAAGCCTGATACTGGCTAAGATCTCTGATGTGAAGATGATTTGCAGTAGAATACTTTTGTATTAGGCCAAAACCATTTATTAAAAAAGAGGAAAGACTGAAGGAAATTTAAAAAGACAAGAGGATAAATGAATAAGATAGAAAATAAATATGAAATAAAGAAGATCAACAAAGCCTAAAGTTGATTGTTGAAAGGATTAAATAAATTCAGTAAATTCTTGATGAACAACAGAAACAAAGAAATGCACAAACGATAAACCTCAGCAATATAAGTGGGAGATCAGTACGGTTTCTACAAATATTTAAAGTATAAAATAAGGATATTATAAACAATTTTAAGCCATAAATTTGAAAAGTTAGAGGCAATGCTCAAAGCCTAGAAAAACATATTCTATCAAACTTCACAGACAAAAAGAAAAAATTTCACTTCTTACACTTTTTAAAAATATTAAATTTCACAATTATGAAACTTTCTTCAAGGATAATTTCAAGCTCATGTGGCTTCACCAGCAAATCCTATCACACATCTTAGAAAGACATATTGCCTATCTTATACTTATTTCCAGAAAATAGAAAAAGTGGAAACATTTTTTAATCCATTTCATGACAAGAAAACTTTGATACATAAATCTGTTAAGGGTATAACAAGAAAGTGACACTCAGACAAATCTCTCTATACACCTAGATTCAAATTTTGTAACAAAAATATTAATCAATGTTGGAAAGATAAAACGTTTATTTAGGAAAATCAGTTATATTTTTAAAACTGATAACAAATAGAAATAAAACAAAAATATACCTTCTGTAATTGAGAGAAATTAATGTGGAGATATACTATATACAATAATCTTTGATTGAAATACTTAATATTTCAAGATGTCTATTCTCGCTGAACTGCTCTCTGTAAGAACAACAATTCCAATCACAACACTAAAAGGCTCTTTGTTTTGAGTGGCAATCGACATGTTGATTTGAATATAATTATGGAAATACGAAAGGTGAAGAGTAGCTAAAACAATCTGGAAGAAGAATAAGAGGGAGGATTGCTGTAAGTGACATGGAGATTTATTTTAAAACTTGAGAAATTTGGCTTCAGGAAGTAACAAGGAGAGGTGGAATAAAATAGAGCCCAGGAACAGACAAATGGATATATAAACACAAGGCAGCACTGCACAGCAGTGAGGAAAGACACATCTTTAAAAGCTGTATTGACAATTAAATACTCCTTACCCTCTACCCCAAAGGAAAAAGAAGAAAGAAAAAAACAAATAAACTTGATCCTTACCTTAACATTCACAAAAATTCAATTCCAGGTTGATATAGATCTAACATAAAATAAATACAAAGCTTTTAAAATATAATATAGGGGAATATCTTTATTATGTAGGGTCAAACAAGGTGTTTTTTTCTTTGTTGACTGGCTGCTTTCATGCAGCATTATGTTTTGCTTTGTTTTTTTTTAGGTTACGATAGTTTACAACATGGTGAAATTTCAGTCATACATTATTTGTCAGTCATCTTATCGGTGTGCCCCCTCCCACCCCCCTTCCTCCAGGTAACCACTAATCTGTTCTGTTTGTCCATGTGTTTGTTTATCTTCTACATATGAGTGGAATCATACAGAGTTTGTCTTTCTCTATCTGCTTATTTCACTTAACGTAATACCCTCAAGGTCCCTCCATGTTGTGAACGGGATGATTTTTTCATTTTTTATGGCTGAGTAGTATTGCATTGTGTGTGTCTATATATCTATATATATATATATCTTCTTTATCCTGTCATCAGTTGATGGGCACTTAGGTTGCTTCCATGTCTTGGCTATTGTGAATAATGCTACAATGAACATAGGGGTGCATGAGTCTCTTTGAATTACCAATTTCAAGTTCCTTGCATAAATAGCCAGTAGTAGGATAGCTGGGTCATATGGTATTTTTATTTTCAATATTTTGAGAAATCTCCATACTATTTTCCCTAGTGTCTGCACCAGCTTGCATTCCTACCAGCGGTGTATGAGAGTTGGTTTTTCTCCACAACCTCTCCAACATTTGTTATTTTTTGTCTTAGTTATTATAGCCATTCCAATGAGTGTAAGGAGATATCTTAGAGTCGCTTTGATCTGCATTTCCCTGATGAGCAGTGATGATGAACATTTTTGAATGTGCCTATTGGCTATCCGTATATCTTCTTTGGATAAATGTCTGTTCATATCCCCGGCCCATTTTTTTAGCAGGTTTTTTGATTTTTTGTTGTTGAGGTTTCTGAGTTCTTTATATATTATGGATATTAACCCTTTGTTGGATATATGATTCGCCAATATATTTTCCCAGTTGGTGAGTTGTCTTTTCATTTCAATCCTGCTTTCCTTTGCCTTGTATATGCTATTTAGCCTGATGAAGTTCCACTTGTTTAATCTTTCTATTGTTTCCCTTGTCCAAGAAGATATGGCATCCAAAAATATCCTTTTACAACCTATGTCAAAGAGTGAACTGCCTATATTTTTTTCTAGAAGTCTTATGGTTTCAGGTCTTACCTTTAAGTATTTGATCCATTTTGACTTTATTTCTGTGAATGGCATAAAAGAATGGTCTACTTTCATTCTTTTACATGTGGCTGTCCAGTTTTCCCAACACCATTTGTTGAAAAGACTTTCCTTTCTCCGTTGTATATTCTCAGTTCTTTCATCAAAGATTAGCTGTCCGTAGATTTGTGGTTTTATTTCTGGACATTCAATTCTGTTCCATTGATCTGTGTGCCTATTTTTATACCCGGACTGTAGCTTTGTAGTATATTTTGAAGTCAGGGATTGTGATGCCTCCAGCTTTGTTCTTTTTTCTGAAGATTGGTTTAGCAATTCAGGGTCTCTTGTTGCCCCATATGAATTTTAGGATTCTTTGTTCTATTTCTGTAAAGAATGTAATTGGGGTTCTGATTGGGATTGTATTGAATCTGTAGATTGCTTTGGGTAGTATGGACATTTTAACTATGTTTATTCTTCTAGTCAATATGCGTGGAAAGTCTTTCCATATCTTCAGATCATCATCAATTTCTTTCAGGAAAGTCTTGTAGTTTTCATTGTATAAGTCCTTCAGTCCCTGAGTAAATGTATTCCAAGATATTTTTATTCTTTTTGATGCAATTGTAAATCGAATTATCTTGGTGAATTTTCTTTCTGTTAGTTCGTTATTAGAGTATAGAAATGCAACTGATTTATGTAAGTTGATTTTGTACCCTGCAACTTTGCTGAAATTGTTGATTATTTCTAGTAGCATTCCTATAGATTTTTTAGGGTTTTCTGCATATGCAATCATGTCATGTGCAAACAGCAAGAGTTTCACTTCTTCATTGCCTACTTGGATTCTTTTTATTTCTTTTTCTTGCCTAATTGCTCTGGTCAAAACCTCTGCTATTATGCCAAATAAGAGTGGTGAGAGTGGGCACCCTTGTCTTATTCCTGTTCTCAGAGGGATGGCTTTCAGTTTTTCCCCTTTGAGTATGATTGTTGGCTGTGGGTTAGTCATATATGTCCTTTATTATGTTGAGGTACTTTCCTTCTATACCCATTTTATTGAACGTTCTTACCATAAGTGGATGTTGGATCT
This sequence comes from Equus caballus, assembly GCF_041296265.1. Lineage (NCBI taxonomy): Eukaryota > Metazoa > Chordata > Mammalia > Perissodactyla > Equidae > Equus > Equus caballus. The sequence continues at coordinate 70,663,995 of NC_091685.1, read as the reverse complement.
TGTCAAGTGCTTTCTCTGAGTCTATTGAGATGATTATGTGTTTTTGTTCCTCATTTTGTTAATGTGGTGTATCAAGTTGATTAACTTGTGGATGTTGAACCATCCTTGTGTCCCTGGTATAAATCTCACTGATCATAGAGTATGATCTTTTTAATGTATTTCTGTATTCAGTTTGCCAATATTTTGTTGAGGATTTTTGCATCTATGTTCATCAGCGATCTTGGCCTGTATTTTCCTTCTTTGTATTGTCCTTGTCTGGCTTTGGTATCAGGGTGATGTTGGCCTCATAAAACGTGTTAGGAAGTACTCCCTCTTCCTCAGTTTTCTGGAATAGTTTGAGAAAGATAGGTATTAAATCTTCTTTGCATATTTGGTAGAATTCTCCAGAGAAGATGTGATCCTGGGCTATTATTTTGGGGACATTTTTATTCCTGTTTCAATCTGTTTACTTGTGACTGTTCTATTCAGATTCTCTATTTCTTCTTAATTCAGTTTTGAGAGGTTGTAAGAGACTAAGAATTGAAGTATATCTTCTATGTTGTCCAAGTTGTTGGCATACAGTTTTTCATAGTATTCTCTTATAATCTTTTGTATTTCTGTGGTATCCATTGTAATTTGTCCTCTTTCACTTCTAATTTTATTGAGTTTTCTTTCTTTTTAGTGAGCATTTTCTCAAAGAACCAGCTCTTTGTTTCATTGATCCTTTCTAGTGTCTTTTTTGTTCCAATTTCATTTATTTCTGCTCTAATTTTTATTATTTTCCTCCTTCCACTGACTTTGGGCTTTGTATGTTCTTCTTTTTCTAATTCCGTTAAGTGTAGTTGGAGATTGCTTATTTGAAATTTTTCTTGTTTGTTGAGGTGAGCCTATATTGCAAAGAATTACCCTCTTAGGACCACTTTAGCTGTATCCCAAATGAGTTGATATGGTGTGTTTACATTTTCATTTGTCTCTAGATGTATTTGATTTCTCCTTTGATTTCTTCAATGATCCATTGGTCATTCAGTAGTATGTTGTTCAGTCTCCACATCTTTGCCCCTTTCCCAGCTCTTTTCTTCTAATTGATTTTTACTTTCACAGTATTATGGTTGGAAAAGATGCTTGATATTATTTCATTCCTCTTAAATTTATTGAGGCTTGCTTTATTTCCCAACATGTGGTCTGTCTTTGACAATGTTACATGCACATTTGAGAACAATGTGTAAACTGTTGTTTTTGGATGGAGTGTTATATATACATCTATTAAGTCCATCTGGTCTAGTTTTCCATTAAATTCTACAATTTCCTTGTTGACTTTCTGTCTGGATGATCTATCCATTGGTGTAAGTGGGGTGTTGAGGTCCCATACTATATTTTTTTTGAGGAAGATTAGCCCTGAGCTAACTACTGCCACTCCTCCTCTTTTTTGCTGATGAAGCCTGGCCCTGAGCTAACATCTGTGCCCATCTTCCTCTACTTTATATGTGGGATGCCTACCACAGCATGGCGTGCCAAGTGGTACCAGGTCCGCATCCAGGATTCAAATCGCAAACACTGCCCTGCCAAGAGGCAGAATGTGCGAACTTAACCACTGCGCCACTGGGCCGGCCCCAAGGTCCGCTACTATTGTTGTGTTATTGTTGATATCTCCTTTTAGTTTTGCTAATATTTGCTTTACGTACTTTGATGTGCCTGTGTTGGGTGCATTTATATTTGTAAGTGTTATGTCTTCTTGGTAATGTCCCTTTCATCATTATAAATTGTCCCTCTTTATCTCTCTTTACCTGTTTTTTCTTGAAGTCTGCTTTGTTTGATATAAACATGGTGACACCTACTTTCTTTTGTTCACTATTAGTTTGGAGTGTCATCTTCCATCCCTTCAATACTGAGTCTGTGTTTGTCCTTGGGTCTGAGTTATGTTTCCTGGAGGCAGCATATTGTTGGATCTGGTTTTTTAATCCATCTTGCCACTCTGTGTCATTTGATTGGAGAATTCAATCCATTTATATTCAGAGTGCTTAGTGAAATGTGGGGGCCTACTGCTGCCATTTTATTGCTCATTTTCCTGTTCTCCTGCATTTCCTTCGTTCCTTGTTCCATGTATTTTGGAGTACCAATTCAGTTAGATAATTTTCTATGCTGGTTTTCTTAGTTTTCTTCTTATTTGAAATTTGTGTTTCTGTTCTAATTATTTGTTTAGTGGTTACCATGTGATTTGTATAAAACATCTGATAGATGAGATAGTCCATTTTCTGATAGCCTCTTAATTCCTTAGATTAAGCCAATTCTGTCCCCTTCCTCTTTCCCTTCTAAGTTGTTATTGTCACACCTTTTTTCTTCTTATGCTGTGAGTTTGTAGTTAAAATGACTAGATTATATTTATTCTTGGTGTTTTCCTTCCCTTTATCTTTAATGTTATAGTTAAGCATTTGCTAACCTGTTCTGATGGAAAGCTGCAATTTTCTGATTTTCTCTATCTACTTATCTCCTTGCTCAGGATTTTGTAACCCCTTTCCTTTTTATTTTTTCAGGTATAACGGCCTTCCTGAGGATTTCTTGTATAAGGGATCTTGTGATGATGAACTCCCTTAACTTATGTTTGTCTCAGAAAGATTTTATTCTCCATCATATTTGAAGGATATTTTAACTGGATAGAGTATTCTTGGCTCATATTTTTGTCTTTCAGAATTTTTTTCCTTTTTTTTTTCAAGGAAGGTTAGCCCTGAGCTAACCTGGGATCTGAACTGGCAAACCCAGGCCACTGAAGCGGAACATGCACACTTAACCACTGCGTTGGTCCTGTCTTTCAGAATTTTGAACCTATCATTCAACTCTCTCCTAGCCTTTAAGGTTTCTCCTGAGAAATCTGCTGACAGCCTGATAGGGGTTCGTTTGTAGGGGTTTTCTTCTGCCTTGCTGCCCTTAGTGATTTTTCTCTGTCATGGACTTTTGCCAGCTTTACTACTGTATGCCTTGGAGTTGGTCTTTTCACATTGATAAAGTTTGGAGATCTATTGGCTTCTGTCACATGGATTTGCAGCTCCCTCCCCAGGTTTGGGAAGTTCTCAGCTATTATTTCTTTTAACAAGCTTTCTGCTCCATTCTCCTTTTCTTCTCCCTCTGGCATACCTATAATTCTTATTTTGCATTTCCTAATTGAGTTGGATATTTCTTGGAAAGTTTCTTCATTTCTTTTTAGTCTTAGTTCTCTCTCCTCTTCTATCTGAAGCATTTCTATATTCCTATCCTCCAGACTTCTAATTCTGTCCTTCATATTATGAGTCCTACTGTTCAGAGAATCCAGATTTCTCTTGATCTCATCCATTGAAACAAGATTATTTTAAGTCAGACAGAAAGTTACCAACCATAAAGGAAAATATGATTAATTATACTGTGCTAAAAATAAGAATTTCTATTTATCAAAAGATACTATTAAAGAAGTGAATGGACAAGCCAAGAATAAGAAATTATATTTCTGATGCATGTAATCAACAAATTTCATCTAAGGAAATAATTTATGGAGGACTCCTCTAAACCAAAATTCCCAAAGGAAAAATGGATAAGAGACTTGTACAGGCTCTTCAGAATGGAGGATTTCCAAATGGAAAAGTGCTTGACCTAGTTAGTCAAAAAGAGATAGTCTCAGTAATAATAAAGGAAATGAAAATTAAATCCACAAAGCAATACTACTACACGTTAACCAGAATTGCTAAGAGATGAGATGTTGTACAACACAGACCCACATACAGTTCTACTGGATATGTAATGTAATCTGATCATTCTAGTAAAACAGTTTGACAATTTATATCTTCTATAGTTGGCAATACTCTTATCTTATGACCAAAAAAATCCATTCCTAATTATATATCCATCAGAAATACTCACACATGTGCCCAGAACAACATGGGTGATTCTCTAAAATGTAATATTGAGGCAAAAGCCAGCCATAAAATATCTATATTGTATAATTCCATTAATTTTAGTTATATGTGTAAGTAAAAAGCTTGTAAGAGATTTCTTTTAGTGAAAAAAAGTGGAGTAAGTAGTGCTTGTGAGGGAAATAAGGAGGGGGCTACTTGTAGTATACAGGTAATTGTATTTTCTTGACATTGTTGGCAATCACTCTAATGTTTCCTTTGAAATAAGTTGTTGAGTATATACTTCTGTACAACACTTTATTGGGTATATATTTCTGCATAGTCATATGTTGCTTAATGACCAGGATATGTTCTAAGAAATGCATCATTCATTTTGTCATTGTGCAAACATCATAGAGTGTACTTACACAAACCTAGCTATATAAGCTACTACTGTACACACCTAGGCTATATGGAATAGCCTATTGCTTCTAGGCTACAAACCTGTACAGCATGTTACTATACTGAATACTGTAGGTAATTGTAACATGATGGCAAGCATTTGTATATCTAAACATTCCAAATGTAGAAAAGATACAGTAAAAATACAGTATAAAGGATAAAAAATGGTACACTTGTATAGGACACTTACTGTGAATGGAGCTTGCAGGACTGGAAGTTGCTCTGGCTGAGTCAATGAGTGAGTGGTAAGTGAATGTTAAGTCCTAGGACATTTCTATACACTAATTTAGACTTTCTAAACACTGCACACTCAGGCTACACAAAATTTATTTAAAAAATTTTTTCTTTCTTCAATAACAAACTAACCTAGCTTACTGTAACTTTTTTACTTAAGAAATTTCTAGTTTTTTGAAACTTTTTGACTCTTGTAATAACACTTAGCTTAAAACACAAACATATTGTACAGCTGTACAAAAATATTTTCTTCATTTATATCCTTATTCTAAAGCTTTCTCTTTTTTTTTCTTTAGGAAGATTAGCCCTGAGCTAACTGCTGCCGATCCTCCTCTTTTTGCTGAGGAACACTGACCAAGAGCTAACATCCATGCCTGTCTTCCTCTACTTTACATGTGGGATGCCTACCACAATATGGCTTGCCATGTGGTGCCATGTCCGCACCCAGGATCCGAATGAGTGAACCCTGGGCCACCGAAGCAGAGCATGTGCACTCTTTAACTGCTGCGCCACTGGGCCAGACCCCTCAGTAAGCTTTTTCTATTTTCAAAAGTTTTTTTTATTTTTTACTTTTAAAACTTTTTGGTTAAAAACTAAGACACAAACACACATGTTAGCCAAGACCTACACAGGGTCAAGATCATCAATATCACTATCTTTCACCTCTACATCTCGTCCAGTTGGAAGGTCTGCAAGGCAATAACACATATGGAGCTGTCATCTCCTATGATAATAATGCCTTCTCCTGGAATACCTCCTGAAGGAGGCGAAGGTTTGTTTGCACCAGCATCACCACAAACATGTGAGTAATGCATTGTGCTATGACATTACAACAGCTATACCATCTGTAGGCAATAGGAGTTTTTTAGTTCCATTGCAATTTTATGGGACCACCATCATATATGTGGTCTATTGTTGACTGAAATATCATTATGTGGCACATAACTATACATGTCATCTATCAAAATCAAATGAACACAAAAATAATTGGGGAACAAGACACATGCTATATTAATAAAAATGAATCTAAATCACAGTGGGCGTTTACTTATAATAGTGGAATGTCCTATCTCAGTGGAATCTTGGAACTCATAAAATCAACCCATCTTAACATTCAGGAAGTTATATGCTTTCAGCAAGTATTGGTTCTCAGTCTTTGAAGCAATTATATAAATAAAAAGTACTCTGTTTTGATCTGATTCATTTCAGGATTATTTAAATCATGATGATTGAACCTTTGCGTATGTTCTAAATTAAAGGATTTTTTTCTATAACAGGAAACTCTTTTGCTTCAGAGATTACACAAACAAATACCAGTATTTTTATTCCATTAGTGGGAACAAGTCCTTATAACTATGACTTACTGATTTCACACCTTCACTATGTGAGTTTCATAGCACCTGTCAGTTGAGCTTTCTGTTCCTCATCTTGAAAACTTTTGATTCTGAGAATGAGTAGATGTCAACATTGATTTGTCTCTGTTCTCCTGAAAAGATTCCTTCCTCTCCTATGTTCCTTTTTCTTACAACACTTGTTTCTACCCAGCTAGAATGACAGCAGCTATTGCATGAACAACAGCTTATCTGGCATTTGAGGTATATTAATATAGTGTATAATGCATAGTGAAAGAGAAAGAGACCCAGGGGAGTCAGTAAAGAGTCACAGGGTTGTCATGAAGAGAGGCTTGAATCCTACCTGCTAAGGGACCACATGGGAGGCCAATGACGCCTCCTGCCATTTAGAGATGTACTCTTAGTTAGGAGACCACCACTGGTCACTTTTTGTGGAAAGCCTGACAGAAGGAAGCATGCATATATCCAGAATATTTAATGAGTTCTGAGTTGGCATACTCCACCATGAACCAGGGGCACTTGTGCACAAGACCCTATAGAAACAGTGGTTTGGGGGCTGTTGACACTAGAGTTAGTGGTGTTTTGAGATAGCGAAAAGTCTGAGAACACATACTTGAGTGGAACTGGATGTTAGTGAAATTCCACCCTCAATTACATTAGAATAATAAAAAGAACAAAACAGAGTATTGTTGACTTGAATGTACGTTCCATAGTATCACTGTTTGGGCTGCCATAACAGAATACTACAGACTGGGTAACTTAAACAACAGAAATTATTTTTTCACATTTCTAGAGGTTGGAAGTCTAAGATCAAGGTGCCATCAGGGTTGGTTTCTGGTGAGCTCTCTCTCCTTGGCTTGAGGATGGCCACTTTCTTGCTGTGTCCTTACATGCCCTCTTATCTGTACATAGTGAAAACTCTTATCTGGTGTCTTTCCCTCTTCTTATAAGGAAAGCAGTCCTACTGGATTAGAATCCCATCCTTATGACCTCATTTAAACTTAAATGCATCCTTAAAGGCCCTGTCTCCAAATACTGTCACATTCGGATTAGGACTTCAACTTACAAATTTGCGGGAGATACAATACAGTTCATAACACCTAGAAACAAGAATAACAAGAATTCTTTATGCCAGAAATCTGATATGCATTTGAGTCATGGTTAATATGTTAATATATTTCAATTTTTATTGATATAAAATATATTCAAGGGGTTTTTTATGTATTTACTGAAAAAATCTCAGTGAAAACATTTCCCAAGCAGTTGCTTCTACAAATAAAAAAGTACCATTTGACTTCAACTGGCTATTAACAGAAGGTTGTCACAGGGTTTCCCACTACAAATTGAGCTCAGAGAAAAATTACAAGCAATACATGAGTTTTTCTTTCCTGAATTGAATGACAGCTTTATGATATGCCCCAGCTGCAGTCAATGAGCTGCAGTTCACCACAATATCACTGATTTTCTTGTCTCTTTTTTCTTGGCTTTATAATCTATGAGTATGACAACTACTGATCATACTCTCAGTGCAATCAACCTTGGCATTTTACCAAAGGCCAAGTAGTTTAACAAATATTGTGCTTTCATGTAGAATTTCGAAGCTGATGTTCAATATGAACAAGTCAGAAAACTGTTTCAGTGCTGTATTCAAGGCAGTTTTATGGAAAACATAATTTAAAATCATAAAGTTCTTGATAAATTATGATTGCAAGGAAGGAAAATAAAATAGTGTGGTGCGGATATATGAAATATTACCAATCACCTTATTTTATTTTGTTATCAGCTATCAACATAGGTTCCTTACCCTCCATACGAGAGGGACCAAATAAAAACTGGAACACCAGGCTTATGGCAAGAAAAGGGTTTTTATTTCAGTTGACATCAGTCGGGAGACAAGAGTGAGCCCTCAAATTCGTTTTGTCTTGTCTCCCTGAAAGATAGGAGGCCAGGGGTTTCTAAAGGTTGTAAAAATGTGTCTGCTTGTAGGGGGTTGTGGAGGGAGTCAGTGGTCTTGCTGGTTGGAGCTTTCCCACCAACTTGCGTTCAGCCTTGGAAGGCTGCTTATGGAAAGGAAGAGAATAAGGGAATTTCCAGGTCTGTATCCTTGGCTGCATGTCTCCATGGCAGATAGTGGATTCTGGAGCAGGAAGCCAGGGAGTAAGCAGGGAATGAGTGCTTTGCTTTTTTGTTTTTTTGGTTTTTTTGAGGAAGATTAGCCCTGAGCTAACTGATGCCAATCCTCCTCTTTTTGCTGAGGAAGACTGGCCCTGAGCTAACATTCGTACTCATCTTTCTCTACTTTATATGTGGGACGCCTGCCACAGCATGGTGTGCCAAGCTGTGCCTTGTCTGCATCTGGGATCCGAACCAGCGAACCACAGGCCACCTAGAAGCAGAACGTGCACACTTAACCACTGTGCCACTGGGCTGGCCCCAGAGTGCTTTGGTTTTAACGCCGTATATGCTAGGTTTAATGTAGGGGAACTAATATTAGGGCCAGTAGCAATTTTATGCCTGGTAAGCTAATCTTCACTATGGAATGTTATTCATTCTTTCACAAATATTTATTGAGTACCTGTTATGTGCCAGGTACATTCTAGATACTGGAGCCCACAAAAAGTAAAGAAAACAAATTATCTGACTTCATGAAACTAATATTCTATCCTTTGAATAGTAACCGAATGTTGGAAACATGGAAAGGTACAGTTAAATTCTAGGATTTGTTCCCTACTTCAAATGACCCAACACAAATGAATTTTGGCATGAAAGCAGATAAAGATGAATGACTAACAATAATTTAGGCACTATCTAATTAGGTAATCTGTACTAAATATGAAAATGATTTTGTGTTTATATAAGCATGTATCATATATATACATCGTGCATACTGTACATACACCCAAATTAACTATAGACTAGGAATTTAGAATTGAATGAGTCCGTACTGATAATCCACTTCAACTTTTATGAAGTTTATTCAGAAACTGTTTATCATGTCTGGGAAGAGGTCATTAACTTCTTGAAAATATTTTTTTGACTTATAGTTAACTCATAATCTCCTAGCAAAAATTATTTCAAGTTGTTTTAAAAATATTACAAACAGAGTTTTTCTCAGATTTTACTAAATGAATTCATGCTCTAAGTTTAAAAGAGTATATGAAAAAATTTTGTGGGGTAATGAATGGTATAAGAAAAAATATCACCTCAGGATATTCCTCGGGAGAAAACTAATTAAGATTTTTTTTTATATCATAATGGATCTTGCATGTATGTATACACACATAAATTTTATTTTTATAAAAATTTGATCATGATATTCGTATATTTTAAAACTCTTTTCCCTTTATAAGTTTTTTTTTTTTAAAGATTGGCACCTGAGCTGACATCTGTCAATTTTTTTTTTTTTTTTTGCTGCTTCTCCCCAAAACCCCCGGTATGTAGTTGTATTAGTTGTATAGTCTAGTTGTGAGTGTCTCTGGTTGTGCTAGGTGGGACTCTGCCTCAGTATGGCCTGATGAGGGGTGCCATGTCCGCGTCCAGGATCTGAACCAGCGAAATCCTGGGCCGCTGAAGTGGAGTGTGCAAACTTAACCGCTCGGCCATCAGGCAGGCCCCTTCCCTTTACAAAATATTAAGAAATTCCTAACATATCAAAGATGTAACTAGATAAATATTTTGAGTGTCTTATGATTTCATTTTTTTAATAAAACATAGTAATTAACCAAGCTTCTTTAAGGACTTTTAATATAATAAGCAATATTCCTGTGGTCACTTTTTGAGCGTACCTTTTTATATTTTAGCTAATAATTTCCTTTTATCAATTCTTGGAAGTAGTAGAATTAGTCTTATTAAGACTAATCTCTTTTGGAGTTGCACTATTGATACATATTATCAAGATTTTTTTAGAAATATACTTACATGAATTTAAAAAATTATATATTTTAAAACCTGTAAGTATTGGATGAGAATATACTCGACTATTTTAATTGACAATTAAATGGATAAAAATAGTTCATTGAAACTTGCAGTTTTCTATTTAATAGAAATTTTAATGTTCTTCTGATTTTTTCTTTTTCATTTGAAATGTCTCATAAGACATATCGAATATTTTATATTCCATGTTATTAATCTGACTCTCACTTGCACTACAAACCACTTTAGTATTTACTTATTGTTGCTCTATAAAACATTGTAATATATGGTTGGGCAAATCTCTACTATTTTTTCAATATAGCTAGTTTACCTATTTTTCCTATAAAAATATTTCATAAATATTGAAATCCTATTGATATGATTTTTTAGCTTATATTAAATTTATATATTTGAGGAGAATTGACACCTGCATAAGATTGAATCTTCTTACTGACAACTTGATATATGTCTCAAATATTTTATTTATCAAAGATATATTGCAGGAGAAATTAGAATAAATCCAATCTGTTGAAGTCCTGAGAAAGGAGATAATGATTTTTAGGCAGGAGCTTGAAATGCAAAAGGACTTATTTTGACAGACAAGATTAAAAGATATGATAAATTTAAAGTCACAGAGATTGTAAATACATATTAAAACCCTTTTTTTGAGTTGCTTAACAACCACTTTTTGTGGATGAACAAGGCAATAGCTAATATAGTTAAAATCATTGAGGATTATTCTCTTATGGCATGGCTTCAGATAGACTTGGCAATTAAGGTGTGAATTCCAAATGCACAGGTTCAACAGAGCAAGTTTAGCTGAAAGTCAAAAATAAATGATATTCTAGCATTTCGCCCATAATTGAAAGTTCTCAAATATCTGAATATAGGCTAGAAACAACTGATGTTGAGAGGTCAAAGAGAATGAATTAAATCTATATACCTAAAGAAGAAAGCCCAGTAGAAAAATGGGCAAAAACTTGAACAGACAGCTTACAGATATCCAAACTGCCATTAACAAGTGAAAATATGTTTAACCTGAAGTCATTAGGAAAAATGTACTTTAAAAAAACTTTTCAGATTTTGGTAATGGTGGAATAGGTTGTCAGACTAAACTTCCTGCAGATAACAAGTGTAAAGCCTGAAAAAAAATCTATTTGATGGCACTGTAGTGTCACCAAGAGAAGGCAGAAACTGAAGAAGCATCTACCAGAGAAAGGCAGAAATTACATTCAAGGAAATGTATGGGTTTGTAGCATTATGCCTGAGGCCACCCCCTAGTGCTTACAGCTGGAGCAACAGAGCCAGAGCCTTACTGACTAGAGGTGTTAGTGAACAATGGGCTGGCATAGCAGGCACATTTCCAGGGGCATAATCCTGGGATGAAGAGAAAGCTACAGGGACTTTTAGCCCAAAAGAATACTTAAACACGTGCAGGGGCCGCAAAAGTAGAGCATACACATCACAGCTTGCTGGGCAGCTTCCAATGCAACCTGTTGATTTGGTCCCATCCAAAGGATATCAATTTACTGCTTAGTCAATATAAAAGATCAAGTAGAATGCCGAAGTGAGGCACATACTGCCTCCAATTCGCAAAGAGATCCCAATAAGGTCCCAATAAGATATTGGGTCTCCTTATAGTACTGTGGGTCAAAGAGATTTTCCTGGACTGCTAGAGGAAACTAGCATTGGAAACCCATCCACAGAATCCCAAGAAAATGTATTTGGCAAGCAGACTCCCTCATTTTGTCCAGGTTTATCAGCCACTCTTGCTGGTAGATGTGTGATAATATCACATCAAGGCCTTCAGACTGAAGCTCTGACTTGCTAATCATCGGGACATCACCTATATAGTGCAAATGTTGGACATCAGAGGTGTCCTATATTCTGACTCATCCACTGGCAGAAAATGGCAGGGGAGTTCAGATACCTCTTGGAGAAAACTGCAAGTATACATTGGAGGCCATACCACAATAATGTAAATTAGTCTTGGTACCCTGGTTGCCAGTGGTATAAAAAACAAGGCACTGGCAATGTCTGAGACAGGGTACCAAGTGCCATCAGTCTGTGTAATGGATTCAGTTACATGCACAATATCTGGAACAGCTGGGATAGTAGGAGCAGGAGTGGATTCAGTTTGTGATAATCCTCTGCAAACCTGCAGCTTCTGTAGTTCTTTCTCAATTGGCATGTAGGGCTACTGCATGGAGATATCATATCTCTTTTGAAATCTGCTTCCTTCAAGTCTCTAATCAGAGCTTTGATTCCCCATCTCCTCTAAATTGCTTCTGTTGGACACATGGGAGAGAGGAGAGGGAAGTATTAGTAATAATCTACAAGTTCTAATAGCACTTCTCAACCTGCGAATCTACCATTTTAGCATATCCCCTCTACCACTTGTGGGATGGAGAAGTACAAGCATATAATACATTAATTTCTACTATATATTCAGATTTAGAAGTAACAACAGCAGTATGTTGAACTGGTCCCAAAGGGCTCAACTCATAAGGTCACCTTAACTTCCCTTCTTCACTGTGAACCTTGAGCAAATCCCATCAGTTGAGTTCAGATGAATCTTCCCCCATGAGACTGGGTACAATCGTGACTTGGGTCCCTGTATCCAATGGAGTCATATAAGTTTGAGTCTCCCTTCTCCCTCAAGTTCCCACATATTTGAACAGGTACGTATGTCCCTCATTTCCCCTTGGACACAGATAGACCTCAGCCCTATTCCTAATGACCTTTCTCCTTAAAGAAGCTGAGTTAAAGGTAGAAGTGTTGAAAGAGATCAGGAGGTACTGAGAGAGAGAGGGACTCCATGCCAGAACGCAAGGCGCAATTACTTTCAGTTTAGAGAGGACTGGTGGCCTCTCACATCACAAGAAAATTAACTTCCAATATTTTTGGTCTACACATTGCCCTATATTCTCATTGCTGATACCATTTATTTATCTTCTGTTTCTTGAATTGTTTGATATTCACTTTATGAAAATTTATCAAATATATGTTTTTATGATTTGTTAAAAATTTCTATCAACCGGAAAAGTTTACATAAAAAGACTATTGACACTTACTGAGCTGTATTTCTTCCATTTGCTTCCATTGTTCTCTGTGCTCTACCTTCCTCTGTGTCCCAGAAAATGGAACTATAAAGTTTGTATCAGTGTGTGCTTTATCCTCCAGCTTCCAAGTAAGTTTGGCCAGAGGTAAGCACTGACAGAAGATCTGTAGAGAAGTACGAGAGTAAAGTCATTATATTTAATACACAACTCCCTTCATGCAAGATTCCTCGGGTGGGCTGTGTCCTCACTTGAGGTCAAATCTCCTGTTATGTGGGCCTTTCAACCCACTCTTTCTTTCTCTTGTGGTTGCTAGCCATAGATGACTGCCCTACGTCGTGTGGTTTTCCTAAACCCTGGCCAATTCATTGTAAATAGTCCTTCACAAAACCTCTCTCTGAATTACCCAAGTTGAGAGTGCTTATATTCTTTCTATGGGTGAGGCATATTTTATTCATCTCTCTATATAATTTTAATATCCACTGTAAAACTTCGAAGAAAGTATGATTAGCATTGAAGAAACTTCAGCCTACAGAGGTTAAATAACTCTCCCAAGGTGACAGAGCTTGAACTCAGTTAGTTCTAACTCGATAGTCTGTGCTCTTTCTACTTAATATGTGTTATGATAACAATGGATTTTCCTCCTTAACCAACAACACGGAGTATGTCATCTCACCATTACATTTAGATTTTATTTTCGTCATTGCTCTGAAATACATTAATTATTAAATATCACAAAAATTATAAATAAATATTCAAAATATAACACAGGAAATAATTCTTAAGCTGTACAAATACTGCACTATGTTTATTCTCATAAAATTCATAAAATTACATTCCTTCTTAGATCAGAATCGTTTATCTGAGGAAAAAAACATTAAACTTGTTTTTCCGTATTTGCTTTTTAAACATCCAGGTGATTTAGCGTGATTTAAAATTTTAAGAGACAGGTAGTATCATGACAGTACTATGAAGCGGAGAAAATGGAATGCAAATGCTAAAAGATTTTGCTTTAGACAAAATTATTTTGTATATAGCTGATCATATGATGTTTAAATATCACGTTTATATCCAAGCACTTTTATTTTTAGCGTGTATACTTTCCCCAAGGAATGGTGTTTATGTTGCTATCTAGTTTCTGGTTATTACAGTTGTTTTGAATTCTGACACAAAATACTGACCTATGAAGCCCCTTTTTATTAAAGATACCTTGAAATTTGTTTCTTCCTTTTATATTAAATTAGGATTTTCCTTCTTCAAATATCACACTAGTGTGTATTCCTAGCAGTAAAGATTCTATTCTATGCTCAAAGGATTCATAACTTCAAAAAAAACCCCAAAAACAAAAACAAAACTGAATGTCAAGGGAACAATATCTGAAGCCTATGAAAGGAGAATTCCTTTCAATTCTTTAATGCCACTTTCCAGCCAACCTAGAAAGCACTGAAGTATCTTACGGGATATGATCATTCTATTTGTTCTTCCAGTAATTTAACTTGTCTCCTTGAACTAGAATGAGGAAGCGTAAGGAACTAAACAATAGTTATTTTTCTAGTTATCAAGTAACAAAAAAATAAATTATTTATTTCAAAATGCAAATCTGATTATGTCATCTCTGCCTTTAGAATGTACCAGTAGGTTCCCTATGCTTTAGGATAAAGATAAAATAAAATCTTTCCCAAAGCTGAAAAGTTCTTTGACTCTGCATTTTCCCTCTTTGGCGTTCTTTCAGCTCCACTGCTATGCAGTGCTTCTTCCTCATTTGGGGTCTCTGCATATTCTGTTACTCCATCTGGAATGCTCTCCACTTATTCTTCAATTAAATTTTATGTCCTTCCAATTTCAACTCAATCTTTTCTTTCTAAAAGTAGTTTAGGTCATAGTCCTTGTTCTATGCTCCCGTAAAACCATGTTTCATATTTTCACAGCACATATCTCTGTTTGTATATGTAGATTCATTAGGGTAATTATTGGTTTAATGTCAATTTCCGTGTAGTAGGTAAGCTCCAGATATAATAGATTGGTCCTTAGAATGCCCTGAATGTACTATTTTGATATTGTACAGTACAAGTTGAAGTGGGGGACATTCCTGATATCTCATTCTTCTCCTCAAATTCAGGGTCTAAAAACTCCCAGCTTCCTTTGATCTCTGGCATTGTTAACCAATTACAAAAAAGGGAGGGGGAGATAGGAGAAGCTGCTCTGAAAATAAATTAAAATCTTCACATTTATAATTATCTCCTCATTCTGGGATATCATGAGAAATGCTATGAACTATTGTTATAATTATAATGCCAACATGCTCTGGAGTTGATTCAGAGAACGAACACTTGAAGGGTAAGGAAAGAAGAATCCCGTTTGTTAGTTGCAGGTCAAATGCATGGAGTTCATGAGTATCTTCCTGATCTAATATGAAACAATATTTCAACAATAAATCTTATTTTAATTATTGTCTGTGTGTGAAACACTAGACACATATTTGTTGTATGAAAGCAAATCAGAAAGACATATCGTGTAACATGTTATGTTACAGCAGAAACAGGTAAATACAGATGCAGAAGTCAGTTTATTTCCTAAGAAAATGTATGGGGTCAGGAAAGGTTTCAGGTGTAATACGATATTTAGAGTGAGGCCTATAGATGATTAGGAGATATGCGTGTTGGAAAAGGGGTAGGGGTGTCAGTGAAGGGTATTCCAGGCAGAGTATTAATATACGCCTCATCTAAATATGAGCCTGACCGATAAAAGGGCGTGGAAAAAGTCAAGTATCTCAGGAGTAGAAACTGCAAGGTAGAGTGTGGCCAGAATTGAAGCTAGAAATGTTGGTAATGAAAGTCTCTAGAGGGATTCTTTTATACGCATTTTTAGGAAGATTAGCCCTGAGCTAACGTCTGCCACCAATCCTCCTCTCTCTGCTGAGGAAGACTGGCCCTGAGCTAACATCCATGCCCATCTTCCTCTACTTTATTTGTGGGATGCCTGCCACAACATGGCTTGCCAAGCAACGCCATGTCCACCAGGATCTGAACCGGCGCACCCTGGGCCATCTAAGCGGAACGTGTGCACTTAACTCCTGCGCCACCAGGCCGGCCACCTAGAGGGATTCTTATAAGTTATGATATAAGTTTGTACTTATTATGAAAAGGCATTGATTCACTTTAAGCAAGAGAGTGAAGTTATTAATCCTTATTAAATATTTCAATCTGACCACTTTGTAAAGAATGGGTTAGAAAAAGCAGGATTGAAGGTGAGGAGAACATGCATAACTCTGTTGCTTTCTATTTTTGTGAGAGATGCTTATAACCCAACGGAGAAATAGTGGCAATGAGGATGGATGGTGATGTACATTTGCAGCAGATATTTGGGGGTAGAAAGGACAAAACTTAGGGAATGATTGGTCAATGGTGGGTCCTCCTCTTTGAAATTCTTTTGTTGCCAAAGACTAAAGAAAGGTTAGGTTGTGTATAGCAGATATCCAAGTATGGCTGGTGAATATTAAAGAGCATAAGTGATCACACTACTCAATATACTTTATGAATAGTACTGGTGGGGATAGGTTGTTGAAGAGAAAAATTACTTTGTGGAGGAAGTATAATTCTCTCTTTCCTCCAAAAAAGAGGAGTTGGGAAAGTTATGAATCATTATATTAAAGTACTTAGAATATCTGGACATAGTTTGGTCATGTGCCACATAACAATGTTTTGGTCAACAATGGACTGAATTTATGACAGGGGTCCCATAAGATTAGAAACATACAGCCTAGGTGTGTAGCAGGTTATACCATACAGGTTTGTGTAAGTATACTCTATGATGTTCACACAATGACGAAATCGCCTAATGACGTATTTCTCAGAACATATCCCGGTTGTTAAGCAATGCATGACTGTAAACAGTTTATATGTACCTACTATTAATCCAGATAGATGATTACTATTTCACAGATGTGAAAAGGGTCAAATTTATTAGCTAAATTGACATTGAGCTCTTGCACTTCTTCCTCTCAGTATTTTTTCTACCCTGTATTCATGACGTTTGTGGTCTGTGTTGTTATCTATCCTCTGGCATAATTATTGCATTCAGCCAAAGCTGCTGACTTTTGCCTTTGTTTTGTTTTTTTCTTTGCATACTTGGTGCCTTATTTTTGTTTTTCTTATTCAAGAGGAGAAAAAAACTTACTGAGTAGGTAATTTTATATCGCTAAATCTAACTGATGTTCAATTTCTTCATATCTGATATATGACTGTTAGTAAAATTATTTAAAATAATGTATGTATGCCAAGTTCTTTGCTGACAGACAATAGCAAGGACTATTGTTATTGAAGAAAATCACAGGAAAAGATATCATGCATAAGGTAAAGAAATAAAAGAAATAATTTGAAACAGGTGAAGGAGATTTGGGCTGCTTTAATACTCAGTGTTCTTATTACTGTCATATTTAACTCATTCAAACTTTTTAATAAGAATATACTATTTTCCTCATTCAACAGTTGAAAAATTCAAGGCATAGAGATATTTAGTAAATTGTTCAATGTTAAAAAGCTAGTAGGTAATAAACGCAGACTAATTTCAATCAATGAAACTAACGTATATCTTATATATTGTAATATATTTAAACACCTTCCTAAACACTCCATAATAAGTATATGCCAGCTGCTGTATTCAAGTCAATTAGCAGGCAATTGCCATAGAAAACCCTCTTAACTGAAGATATCTGGAAGTATTATAACACGAACTTTGTGGCAAGAAATCTATTAACAAATCATGTTTCAAAAAGTAAACTAGATTTTATTTTTCTCAACTTCTTGTATGTATGTTCTGCCTTTGGTATCTATAGGAAAGGTAATTCAGAAAATCTGTGCAATAGAAAATAATTAGAAAAGCTGTTTTAAATATTTAAAAAAATCATATGTTTGAGGTACCAGAGAGGAAACAAAGTAGTGAATAAGTATGAAGCAAGAAACAGAACAAAGAAGGAAGCAGAAAATAGTCAGTTTCACATTTGGTGTTACTTATACCCTGGAGCCAAATGCATGTTCCTCTAGAGGTGGCCAAAGACGAGAAGCTGAGCAGAACTAGATTGCAAAGGCAAATTGAAATTCAGGGCCACCTACAAAAGGCACTTGCTAACCACTCCCTCTCACCACCTTTGGTTTGTGATCCAGAAAGGCTATAAAACAGGAGTAAGAGTGAATTGGAAATAAACTGGTCCTTGCAAAGACTGAAGGCCTGCGGGCGGCCTAGTGGCACAGCCGTTAAGTTTCCACGTTCCACTTCGGCAGCCCAGGGTTCGCCTGTTCGGATCCTGGGTGTGGACATGGCACCGCTTGGAAGCCATGCTGTGGTAGGCGTCCCACACATAAAGTGGAGGAAGATGGGTACCCACGTTAGCTCAGGGCCAGTCTTCCTCAGCAAAAAGATGAGGATTGTCAGTAGATGTTAGCTCAGGGCTAATCTTCCTCTAAAAAACAAAACAAAACGAAACACTGAAGGCCTGATTGGATCAAAGTAATCTAGAATTCTTAGTTATTCTAGCTTCCTATCTGAAGCAAAGGTAAATCCTTTAAATGATAAATAACACTATACTAGGCCTCGAATTATGTCTATATTTTCTTTCACATGCAATATTAGGGTTATAATCTTTTTAAAAACAGGCATATGAGGAAATACGATCACAAAAGAGACAAGAAAAAGAACTGAAACAGACAAGATGTATTCAGAAAATTGAGGTATTTAATATAGACCCTAAAATATTCATGGATATATAAAACAAGTCTGATAATATTGGCAAATAAGTAGAATATGCAAAAAGCAAAACAAATGGGAACTCTAAAACTAAAAAAATTAAAAATTATGAATTCATAATTGTAGAGATAAGGCCTAGACTAGCAAAAATCAAGAGCAGTGAGCTGGAAGACAGGTCAGAAGAAAATACTTAGAAATGCAGAGACACAGAAAAATATAAAATATAGAAAATAACCTAAGGGACATAAGTGTTATAACATAAAAGTCAAAGTTGTGTTTAAAAGAAATCACAGAGGAGGACAAGAGAGATAATGGGATTGAAGTAATTGAAAAGACAACACCTTTTCAAAATTGCAAAAGATAACAAAGCACCGATTTAAGGCAGACTATAACCACTAGGCAGAAAAAAGAAAAAGAAAAACCAAAGAAAACCACACATAAGCATTTCATAATTAAATAATATATATATATTTAAACATACAGATATAAGAGAAAATCTTTGAGAAAGAAAGCTGCTTTTTTTTTTTTGAGGAAGATTAGCCCTGAGCTAACATCTGCTGCCAATCCTGCTCTTTTTGCTGAGGAAGACTGGCCCTGAGGTAACATCCATGCCCATCTTCCTCCATTTTATATGTGGGATGGCTGCCAAAGCATGGATTGACAAACAGTATGTAGGTCTGCATCTGGGATCCAAACCAGCGAACCCCAGACCACCGAAGCAGAACATGCAAACTTAAATGCTGTGTCACCGAACCAGCCCCAAGAAAGGTGTTTTTAAAGAGTCAATAATAAGACTGATAATAGTTTTCTCAATTGAAACCATGTAAGTCAGAAGACAATGAACTATTATTTTCAATGTGCTTAAAAACTTAACTTCTAACAGAGAATCTATAACCAGCTAAAACAACTGACAAGATTTAAGGTGAAAAAAAAGATGTTCAGAAAAATAAAAATGGAGAGAAGTTGTTACCAACGAATTTATGTTAAAGAAAATATTATAATGTTCAGAAGAAAAACGATCTCAGAAGGGAGCTTGGACATGCAGGAAAGAATGAAGAATAACAAAAGTTAAACGTGCATGTAATGGTGAATGCCTTGTGTAGTTAAACAAATAAAAGTAATAATAAAAATGTTTTGTAGAGTGAGTAAATGCAAACATATGACCATTTTTCTTCCAGTATGCTGGAGTAAGCTTCTATCAACGTAATCCTCATGCAGGTGATAACTATTCTGTTTATGCCTTTTAGCCTAAGGGAGGATAAAAATCCCAAATCAATCAACATTTCAAGAGCTAAAGAAGACCCATTCTCAACAGAAAATAAAATCAACAGCTCAAATGTTGAAATTAGTAATTAGCAAAGATTTTAAAGTAACCATTATAATTATGCTTGATGAGATAAAGGAAAATATGTTCTCAGTTAATTAAAAAGTAGGAAGTCTCAGGAGAGAAATAGTAACTATGAAAAAGAATCCAATGGAAATTCTAGAGATGAAAAAGTACAATTTCTAAAATTTAAAACATATCATTGGATGTATATAATAATTGAATGGAGATAAGAGAACAGACAATAATTTGAAAAAAGACTAATAGAAATTATCCTATTTAAGGAAGAGAGAAAAATAAACAATGACTTAGGGAATTATTGAACAATATCACAACAGCAAACATGCACACACTTAGGGTTCTAGAGAGAGAACAGAGTAGAAGAAAATTTGAAAAAATATTGTCTGAATTTTTTTTGATTTGTTGAAAAATTAATTTACATATTTATGAAGGTGAGCAAACTCAAAAAACAATAGATATGAAGAAATCCATACCAAGGTTCATCATCCTCCAACTGATGAAAACCAAAGACAAAGAGAAAAATCTTACAAAGCAGAAATAGAACATGACAGGGAAATGATAATTCCCAAAATTTGCTAATTTCTCATCAAGAATATTGGGAGGCAGAAATCACTGGAAGTATTTCTCTGAGATGCTCAAAGAAACATTTGTCAATATAAAATTCTATATCAAGCACATATTCTTCAAGAATTAATGCAAAGTAAAGATACATGCACATAAATAAAACTATAATCTGGATACCTTTTATTTCTTGTTCTTGCCCATTGCACTGATTAGTACCCCTGTATAATGTTGAATAGAAGGGGCAAGAGCAGACATTTTTGCCTTGTTCCTGATCTTAGGGAGAAAGCATATAGGATTTTAAAAGTGTCAGTTCTAGGTTTCTGTAGGTGCCTTTATCAGGTGGAGGAAATTCTATTCTATTTCTAGTCTGAAAAGAGTTTTAATCAGGAATAGTTGTTAGATTTTGTGAAATGATGCTTTCATCTTCTTTCAGATAATCCACAATTTTACTTTTTCAGTCTGTTAAAATGCTGTAATATATATTGTTTTTTAAAATTTAAATCTTCTTGCATTGCTGTTGTAAGTCTCATTTGGTCATGGTATAGTATCTTTTTTAACAAATTGTTGGATATTCTAAGTTTTCTAACTCCTAAGATGCTGCAAAAAATGTTTTTATTTATGTTCATGGGAGATATTGGTCTGTGGTTTTCTTTTCTTGAAATACTTTTGTCTGCTTTTGGTGACAAGTTAATGCTGGCCTCATAGATGAGTTGGGAAGGATTCATTCTATTTAAATTTTCCTGAAGAGTTTGATGATATTTCATCCAAAATTTTTTTGTATAATTCACCAATAAAGCCATCTTGATCTACAGGATCTTCGTGGGAAGGTTTTTAACTATAAACTACTATTTGTTGAGTAAGATTTGATACCATGCATCTTTTGAAGAACACGTTCATTTCATCTAAGCTGTTGAAGTTACTTGCATAAATTTATTTATAATATTCCTTTATTTTCTTTTTAATATCTATAAAATCCACAGTAATATTAACTCTCTCGTTACTGATATTGGTAAGTTCTAACTCTTTTCTTGATCAGTCTGGCTTGCAGTTTATCAATTTTATTGATCTTCTTTAAGAACCAGCTTTTTATTTCATTGATTTTCTGTTATTATTATGTTTTTTATTTCATTTTTTCTCATATCTTTATGCCTTGCATTTCATTTGCTCTAAAGAAATTAAGGTGGAAATTGAGGCCATTGGCTTTTTGTTTTTCCAAATGATCTTTAAGTGCTATAATTTTCCATCTAAGTACTGCTATGGTTTCATCCCACCACCGTAAGAAGTTCAATGACTTCATTTAGATAATAATTCTTAGGAGTCAAACTGGGAGGAAAATCTGTTGCCCACAGTTCTGTTTACACAGGCAATAGGGTAACGGCCCAACTCCTCTGGCTTTTCCAAATGTCACCCGTATAATAATTACCCTGCTGATTTTCCTTGCCTTAATTACGATTTTCTAATTTTCTGATCTCTTGAAGATTTTCAGTACTTTCTTAAGAAACACACACACACACACATCTCCTAACTTGGGCGCAGTGAACAGTCATATCTCTGGGATGAGATCTGGAACTTGCAGAGATTTAGGATTCTTTCCATTAAAGTCAGAATTAGGCTTTCTTATCCACTGTTTTACATATTTAATGGACTAGGGTGGGTATGCCTACATGGAAGGTCCTTGGAACTGCCAAATCTCTATCGTCTCATGGTCAGTTCACTGGGGAGATACAGTCTTGCTCTAGATCAAATTTATCAATCAAGTGAGTTGCTCCAACCCTTCAAATTAGTAAAAGGGTAAAGAGAGCCCAAGAGTTGCACATTATTGAGCTTGCTCAACATCAAAAATGGAGAAAAATTATTTTTCCAAGATTCCCTACTATTTTTATCTCCCAATTTACCTGTTGAGATTAACCCTTAAGCCTAAGGTTAACCAGGATCGTGGTTCTCTCTGGAAGCAGAGGCAATCACTCTCGCTCTCACCTTTTTACGTCCACATTGCCAAAACCAATAACTTCTCTTTGTATATGTTATGAGATTCTGTCAACTACATTAGATTTTGCCTTAAGAATCTCTGAAACGTATCTGAACAAAATATTAATTCTATTAACTCAAAGATGACTCCATTTTCAAACCTGTAACTTCATTTCCTGTTGTATTTCTCAACTCGCATTATGTTATGCTACATATGCTTATTAGAGGTTTTACAATAATACCAAATGATATGAAGGCACTCTAATAAAAATGCACAATGACACTGTAGAATACAACAGCAGCTACAAGATGCCCCCAAATGTTAGAGCAAAATTAAATCCTAAGAAGTAAAATATTTTGCAAGTTAAAGTCTAAATACCAAAAAAAGTAAATTCTGAGATGAAAAATAGGCCTTTGGCGTGGGGATTTATGTTAATCTGGCCAGGAGTTTGGCTCTGTTTAATGTTGTAGCTTTAGATGCCAGAGGCTTTAAATTCCTCTAGTGTTCTTGTTTTTGTCTTCCCTCTTTATTTTGGGTCTCCGGACACACTCCTCCTTAGAGTTTGTATCTTGTAATTCTTTCCTCTTAATCCACTGTTTTATAGAGGAACCTCGCTGTTGTGGTGGTCAACTGTGGGGAAGAGGGAGAATTCTATAATCTTCCAATTAGTCTCAGTCTGATAGTGGGCCTGTGTCTCAGGGCTGGAACCTACACAAGCATTTCTCCAAAGGCATATCTTTTTTGTTTTTTCTCTCCCTGCTCTCTGTGCCCTTCCCTGGCTGTAGCATTCCCACTCTATTTCCTTGAAGCCCTGACCCCTGGTGACTAGTTTTTAGTTTTAAATTTTTCTCTTAGGTGAATCAGAAAGGCTTACCAGGGCTGAAGTGAGGAGGATTTCCCTTATCCATAGATAAGGCGGGGTCAAAATCCTTCACACTTGAGCATAGGGCTTTTTTACAGAGCACGCTCTAGGAATATTTCACCATGGTTATTTTTTCTCTCCCCATGCCATGGCAGGAGGGTATCTTTCTCAGATCCTCATCATGAGAACCTGATGCATTTCTTGGAGCAAAGATCTGTGAAAATGTAGGGTCCCCTCTAAGACTACATTTCCCAGGAGTTTCTCACTGTCATGCTAGTTCTCACCCAGCCTTCATCAGTTTATCAAAATTGGTATTTAAATGTTTCTACCATTTTATGGCTCTAGTGGCCCCTGATCTAGGTAAGCAGTTTTCTGGATGCCCCTGTCATTCCAGATTTTAGAATGGCAGTTTGCCCTATGACTTCAGTTCTTTGAGGAGTTCAAGAAAAGTCACTAAAGTTTAGTTTGTCCCACTTTTTCTTGTGGCAAAAACAGGAGTGTTGGGAATGATAGCATCCGGGCACTTTACATGTTGAAGCCGAAACCAGAAGTCACCACCAAAATTTTGAACTTTACAAAAGCCACAAAAGAAGCAACTCTGGAGGCTTTCCATTAAAGGGGAAAAAAAGCTATCCTGAAACAGGTCTCATTCAGAAAAACTTAGCTCAAAAACAACAAAGAAACAAAAGGAAAGTTCTTATAAGAAAAAAGAAAATATTATAATAACATTCCTATATAAAATCAAATCATTCCAGAAATATAAGCTCATAAGAGAAAATAATAATCCAATATTTTAAAATGAAATTTAAAATATTAAGAAAATATTACAAGAATTGTATTAAACTTCAGGAAACAATTACAAAGGAAGGAAAAATATCATTTCAGAATTGAAGATTAAACTTAAAGGAACGTATGAGCAAATGCAGGAACATTAGAAGATGAAAAATAGGAAAATTTAAAATAGAAGATTCAAGAGTGACAAAAGAAGACAAAGAACTTTCAATATATATGTAACTGGATTATCTTTTAAAACATCAAAGCAAATGAAGACAAGGAACACTGCATACTACAATTCTAGGACAGCTTTCTAATGCATAGGTAGATAGGTAGGTAGGTACATAGATAACTTACACAGTCATCCCCCACATAATCTGGTTTCAGTCAATGATGGACCATATGTACGATGTGGTCCATAAGATTTGCACCATATAGTCTAGCTGTGTAGTAGGCTATACCATCTAGGTTTGTGTAAGTACATGCTATGATGTTCACACAATGATGAAATCACCTAACAACACATTCCTCAGAATGTATCCCTGTTGCTAAGCAATGCGTGACTGTATGTTACATACACACATATTTTGAAAGAGTATAGTACGTTAATGAGAAAATCTCAGAATAATCAATACTGAAATTAATTCTAGCAAAATTATTTAATATTGAAGTCTATAAGAATAAATTCTAGGGGCCGGCCCCATGGACGAGTAGTCAAGTTTGCATACTCCACTTTGGCAGCCTAGCATATCACCAGTTCGGATCCTGGGCATGGACCTAGCATCACTCATCAAGCCATGGTGAGGTTGTGTCCAAGACAGCAGAACCAGAAGGACCTACAGCTAGACTATACAACTATGTTCTGGGGCACTTTGAGGAGAAGCAGAAGAAGAAGGAAAAAAAAGAAGATTGGCAACAAATGTTAGTGCAGGTGCCAATATTTAAAAAAAAAAGGATAAATTCTAAATCCTTTTTTCACGCATACAGAAAAACCAAGATATTTATAAGGATATAAAATCAGTTTTACATCATTCCCTATGAAAGCAATGCATTTGTTAGGAGAATTTAGAATAACACATTTAGGATGATCAAGGAAAGATTTAAAAAGCAAGGGTTCAAAACAAACTGACTTTCAAGTAAGTCTAAAGATAAAACTTTATTGCTATAGGATAAAGTTAGGACAGGAACTCGGGAAACAGTGTGTTCACGTAAATTTGTCTTTAGTACTCTAAATGATTTCATACCAGACAACAGACATTCCAAATAACTGGAAAGGCATTAACATGAAGACTGGTGGTGAGCATCAAATAAATACATTCACACATAAACTAAGATTACATGAGATATACAAGGAAGAGTGTACAGTTTGTAACAGATATCTGCTCTGACAATGTAGGTAAATACAGCTGGGAAAAATGATGTGAAAATGGGAAAAGCATATGCTAGTATTCAAATTATTGGTGTTTATGAAAGTATTGTTATCTGAAAATATTTTACAGATAATATGAAATAAAACATATGAGTAATTATGTGGCATTCTAATTCTCTTATTCACAAGGTCCTTAAAACACCAGATACTCTGTTTGTAATTTTAAAAATCCAGATTCAAGATTGAATAAATTAAGGTAACACCCTGTAATACTGAATTTGAAATGAACACAAAATTTTGTACTCATGAGATCCCACTATAAAGGACTTGAAATTAATAGCCAATACAGTAGACATCAATCCGTAGAAGCCTGATACTAATACCAAAATTCTACTTCCCACTAAAAGAAATCTGCATTTTTTGGAAAATGGCTGATTGTAGGAATAGAACAAGGAATACAAAATGCTACCTGAGTCATTTTGGGACACCAGATAGAAAGGAAATTATCAGGTAGCATTTGGTGAAGCTCCAAAGGAATTTGGAATCAACTGTAAGAGTTTCCATTGGCCAGAGAGGTGAAAATATGAGCATCAAAATCTAATACCTGAATTAGGTCAAAACAAGTTGATTTTTTTTAAATTCAAGGTAACACTTTATTCAAATCTAACTAAAGTCATAAAATCAACTAGTCAATGTTAGAAAAATTTTGATTATGAAACAAAAATGATTCAGAACTATTTTACTGCAATATCTTACGTTTTGAATTAAATGATATTCTTGCTGTATGTTTAATAATACTTTATAAAATTAGAGTGATCTTTAGTTTGTCTGCTTTTCTAGAGCATGGAGAAAGTCGCAGCATAGAGAAGGTATCACATTGGCTTAAGTTTACCGGAATTTTCTTAATTAGTGTGTAAAACATATTTGAGAACATAATATATATATAAGATATATATATTATATACATATATATTTATATATATAAAGAAATAGATAAAAATTTCTATATTTTATTTAAAAATATTTCTCAAGAAACAATAATAAAAACTCTCCCTCAATGGAAAATTTAAATAGAAAGAGAGGTAGTGGAATGAGAATTTAATTTTTTTTCCAGATAGCTAATCTACTTTATTCTCTCAGTTTTTAATTTTTGTAATCACACATTTTGTTCTTTTAAATAAAACCTAATTTAAAGCAGGTCTAGTCACAATGAATGAGGGAAATTCCTATGTATTGAATCCCACCAGGTAGCTATTTTGTTGTTCCTGGGTATAAGCACTAACAATAAATTCTTGTGGCACAAACTTTGTACCTATATAAGGGTGCTGTAAAACACAAAGTATTTAAGTATTGCAGGAAATGGTTGCCTTAAAAAGATAAAAAAAAGAAAATATAGGTTACTAAAAAACCAAGCTCATGGTATGTATTTCCGTAAGAATAGTCCTTCTGGGGAAAGATATCATTTTGGATGTCAAAGGAAACCATACAAAATACTTGCACAATTGTAGGGGAAAGAAGTGTGGGGTCTATATGAAATAAGTATTTAAGCAGGAATATAAAACATGATTCCAGGCAGCTCTAGCTACTACAAGGACCTCTAAGATCAGCATTGGGCCTGACGCCTCATGGCCTACTGGGCTGAAGGAAAGGGGTTGCTTTACTCTATTTTTATTCAGGTAACATTGGGTTATAACATTATATAAACTTCAGGTGTGCATCATTATATTTCAATTTCTGTGTAGATTATACCATGTACACCACCCAAAGACTAATTACCATCCATCATCATACACATGTGCCTAATCAACCATTTCACCCTCCTCCCTCCCCACTTCCCCTCTGATAACCACCAATCCAATCTCTGTCTCTATGTGTTTGTTTGTTATTGTTTTTATCTTCTGTTTATGAATGAAACCATACAGTATTTGACTTTCTCCCTCTGACTTATTTCACTTAGAATGATACTGTCAAGGTCCATACATGTTGTCACAAATGGCAAGATTTCATCTTTGTTGTGGCTGAGTAGTATTCCGTTGTGGATATATACCACGTCTTCTTTATCCATTTCTCCCTTGATGGGCACTTAGGTTGTTTCCAAGTCTTGGCTATTGTGAATAATGCTGCAGCAGACTTAGGAGTGCATAGATCTTTACACAGTTGTGTTTTCTTCTTCTGTGGGTAAATACTCAGTAGTGGAATAGCTGGATCATATGGTAGTTCTATTCTTAATTTTTGGGGGAATCTCCACACTGTTTTCTATAGCAGCTGCATCAGTTGGCATTCCCACCAGCAGTGTATGAGAATTCCTTTTTCTCCATGTCCTCTCCAACACTTGTTAATTTCTGTCTTGTTAATTATACCCATTCTGATGGGCATCAGGTGATATGTCATTATAGTTTTGCTTTGCAGTTCCCTAATAATTAGTGATGTTTAACATCTTTTCATGTGCCTGTTGGCAATCTGTGTATCTTCTTTGGAAAAATGTCTGTTCATATTTCTGCCCATTTTTTAATTGGGTTGTTAGTTTTTTCGCTGTTGAGATGTATGAGTTCTTTATATATCTTGGAAATAAACTCCATATCAGACATATGATTTGCAAATATCTTCTCCCAGCTGATAGGCTGTGTTTTCATTTGCTGTTGGTTTCCTTTGTTGTACAGAAGCTTTTCAGTTTGATGCATTCCCATCTGTTTATTTTTTCTATTGTTTCTCTTGTTTGGTCAGATATGGTACTTGAAAATATGCTGCTAAGACAGACGTTGAAGAGCATACTGCCTATGTTTTCTACTTGACGTTTCATGGTTACAGGTCTTACATGCAAGTCTTTAATCCATTGTGAGTTAAATTTTGTCTATGGGGTAAAATAATGGTCTACTTTCATTCTTTTGCATGTCGCTGTCCAGTTTTCTCAACACCATTTATTGAAGAGATTCTCTTTTCTCCACAGTATGTTCTTGGTTCCCTTGTTGAAAATTATCTGTTCATAGATGTATGAGTTTATTTCCGGGCTCTCAATTCTGTTCCATTGATCTGTGTGTCTGTTTTTGTGTCAGTACCATCCTATTTCAATTACTATAGCTTTGTAGTATATTTTGAAATCAGGGAGAGTGATGCATCCAGCTTTGTTCTTTTTTCTCAGGATTGCTTTGGAGATTTGGGGTCTTTTGTCGTTCCATATAAATTTTAGGACTCTTTGTTCTATTTCTGTGAAAAATGTTGTTGGAAGTTTGATAGGGATTTCATTGAATCTGTAGATTGCTTTAGGAAGTATGGTCATTTTAACTATGTTGATTCTTCCAATCCAAGAACACGGAATCTTTCCATTTCTTTGTGTCTTCTTCAACTTCTTTCAACAATGTTTTATCGTTTTCAGTATACAGGTCTTTCGCCTCTTTGGTTAAATTTATTCCTAGGTATTTTATTCTTTTTGCTGCACTTGTAAATGGGATTGTATTCTTAATTTCTCTTTCTCCTACTTGTTGTTAGTGTATAGAAACACAGCAGATTTGGGGTGTTGATTTTGTATCCTGCAACTTTAACATATTCATTTATTATTTCTAATACTTTTTGCTGGATTCTACAGGGTTTTCTATATATAAAATCATGTCATCTGAAAATAGAGACACTTTCGCTTTTTCCTTTCCAGTTTAGATATTTCTTTTTCTTGCCTGATTGCTCTGGCTAGGACATCCAATATTATGTTAAATAAGAATGGTGAAAGTGAGCACCGTTCTGTGGTTCCTGTTCTTAGAGGGATAGCTTTCAGTTTTTCTCCATTGAGGATGATATTAGCTATGAGTTTGTCATGTGAGGCCTTTGTTATGTTGATATGCTTTGCTTCTATACCATTTTATTCTGAGTTTTTATCATAAATGAATGCTGTATCTTATCAAATGCTTTTTCTCAATCTATTGAGATGATCATGACTTTTATTCTTCATTTTGTTAATATGATATATCACATTGATTGACTTGCTGATGATTAACCATCTCTGCAACCCTGGAATAAATCCCGCCTGATTATGGTGTATGATCTTTTTAATGTATTGCTATATTTGACTTGCTAGTATTTTGTTGAGGATTTTTGCATTGATGTTCATCACGGATATTGGAGGCTACTTTTGTTTTTTTGTGTTGTCCTTGTCTGGCTTTGGTATCAGTGGAATGTTGGCTTTGAACAATGAGTTATGAAGCTTTCATTCCTCTTCAATTTTTTGGAAGACTTTGAGAAGGATGGGTATTAAGTCTTCTTTGAATGTTTGGTAGATTTCACCAGGGAAGCCATCTGGTCCTTGACTTTTATTTTTTGGAAGGTTTTAGATTGCTGTTTTGATCTCCTTACTGGTGATTGGTCTATTCAAATTCTCTATTTCTTCTTGATTCAGTTTTGGAAGGTTGTATGATTCTAAAAATTTATCCATTTCTTCTAGATTATCCAATTTGTTGGTGTATAGCTTTTCATAATATTCGCTTATAATCTTGGATTTCTGAGGCATCTGTTATAATTTCTCCTGTTTCATTTCTGATTTTATTTACTTGAGCCTGCTCTCTTTTTTTCTGGTAAGTCTAGCTAAAGGTTTGTCAATTTTGTTCATCTTTTCAAAGAACCAGCTTTTGGTTTCATTAATTTTTTCTATTTCTTTTTAGTCTGTACTTCATTTACTTCTGCTCTGATTTTTATTATTTCCATCCTTTTACTGATTTGGGGCTTTGCTTTTTCTTTTTCCAATTCCTTTAGGTGCACTCAGATTGTTTATATGAGATTTTTCTTGTTTGTTGAGGTAGACCTGTGTTGCTATAAACTTCCCTCTTAGAACCACTTTTACTGTATCCCATAAATTTTGTAATGTCTATTTTCATTTTCATTTGTTTCCAGGTATTTTTTCATTTCTTCATTGACCCAATCATTTTTCAGTATCATTTTATTTATTCTCCACATATTTGTGTCTTTTCTGATTTTCTTCCTGTAGTTGATTTCTAGTTTCATACTGTGCTGGTCAGAAAAGATACTTGGTAAATTTCAATGTTCTTAAATTTATTGAGTCATGTTTTGTGGCCTAATATGTGATCAGTCTTGGAGAATGTTTGTACGCATTTGAAAAGAATGTGTAATCTGCAGTTTTTAGATGGAATATTCTGTATATATCTACTGAGACCATCTGGTCTAATGTGTTGTTTAAGGCCAATCGTTCCTTATTGATCTTCTGTTTGGATGATCTATCCAT
Source organism: Equus caballus (assembly GCF_041296265.1). Lineage (NCBI taxonomy): Eukaryota > Metazoa > Chordata > Mammalia > Perissodactyla > Equidae > Equus > Equus caballus. The sequence continues at coordinate 70,633,291 of NC_091685.1, read as the reverse complement.
TGATGTAAGCAGAATGTTAAAGTCTCCTACTATTATTGTGTAACTGTCTATTTCTCTTTTCATGTCTGTTAATAATTGCTTTATATATTTAGGTGCTCCTATGTTGGGTGCATAGATATTTACAAGTGTTATATCCTCTTGTTGGACTGTTCTCTTTATCATTATGTAGTGCCCTTCTTTATCTCTTGTTACAGTTTTTGTTTTAAAGTCTATTTTGTCTGATATAAGTATTGCTACCTCAGCTTTTTTTCATTGCCATTCACATGAGTATCTTTTCCATCCCCTCACTTTCAGTTTGTGAGTGTCTGTAGGTCTGAAGTGTGTCTCTTGTATGCAGCATATATGGGTCTTGTTTTTTTATCCAATTAGCTACCCTATACCTTTTGATTGGAGCATTTAGTCCATTGACATTTAAAGTAGCTATTGATAGGTATGTACTTGTTGCCATTTTGTTACTTGTTTCTGGGTGTTTTAGTAGTTCTATGTTCCTTTCTTCTCTTTCTCTCTTCCCTTTTGGTTTGATAGCTTTCTTTAGTATTATGTTTGGGTTACTTTCTCTTAATTTTTTGTGTATTTATTATAGGTTTCTAGTTTGTGATTACCAAGAGGTTCATATATGTTCATATATAACAATGTACATATATAGCAATCTATATTAAGTTGACGGTCTCTCAAGTTTGACCTCTTGCTAAAAACTCAACTCTTTTACTCCCTTCCTCCCATATTTTATGTTTTTGATATATTTAACCTGTTTTTTGTGAGTGTGTATCCATTACCCTGTTATCATGTAAATAGACATTCTTTTGTACCTTTGTCTTTGGACCTTCATATTATCTTCATAGACGATTGATCTGCTACCTTTACTATATATTTGCCTTTATCAGTGATTTTATTGGGTTTTCTTTTTGATAATTTTCTTATTCCTATTTGTGGTCTTTTCTTTTCTACTTAAATATTTCCCTTTAGCATTTTCTATAAGCCTAGTTTCCTAGTTACAAACTCCTTTAGTTTTTGCTTATCTGGAAAACTCTTTATCTCTTCTTCCATTTTGAATGATAACCTTGCCATGTAGAGTATTCTTGGTTATTGTTTTTTTTCCTTTCAGTACTTTAAATATACCATGCTACTCCCTTCTAGCCTATAAGGTTTCAGCTGAGAAGGCAGCTGATAACCTTAGGGTTTCCTTTGTATGTCCCTTGTTGCCTTTCCCTTGTAGCTTTTAGGATTCTGTCTTTATCATTAATTCTTGACTTTTTAATTATAATGTGTTTTGGAGTGAGCTTCTTGGGGTTCATTTTATTTGGTGCTCTCTGTGCTTCCTGTGCCTGGATGTCTTTTTCCTTCCCTAGGTTAGGAAAATTTTCAGCTATTATTTCTTCAAATAGATTCTCTGCTCCTTTGTCTCTCTCTTCTCCTTCTGGGACATCTGTAATATGGGTGTTAGAGAGCTTGATGTTGTCCCAGAGGTCCCTTAGACTGTTCTTGTTCTTTTGTTTGTTTGTTTGTTTTGTTTTTTTTGTTTGTTTGTTTTGGAGGAAGATTAGCCCTCAGCTAACTACTGCCAGTCCTCCTCTTTTTGCTGAGGAAGCCTGGCTCTGAGCTAACATCCGTGCCCATCTTCCTCTAGTCTATACGTGGGACGCCTACCACAGCATGGCTGCCAAGCAGTGCCATATCCGCACCCGGGATCCGAACCAGCGAACCCCGGGCCGCCGAGAAGCGGAACGTGCGAACTTAACCTCTGCGCCACCGGGCAGGCCCCTGTTCTTGTTCTTTTTAATTCTTTTTTGTTTTGTCTGTTCAGTTTGGGTGATTTCACTTAGTCTTTAATCCAGTTCACTGATCCATTCTTCTGTATCATCTACTCTGCTATCAAGTCCCTCTGGTGGATTTTTCATTTCGTTTATTGTAGTCTTCATTTCTGATTGGTTCTTTTTTATATTTTCTAATTCTTTGTTGAAGATCTCACTGAGTTCATCCAGTCTTCTCCCAAGATCAGTAAGCATCCTTATGACTCTTAGTTTGTACTCTTTTTCTGAGGATTTTTTCTGTTCCCTTATTTGGTATGTATTTCTTTGGCTCTTTGCCTTTTTCTCTGTGCTTATATCTATGCATTGGGTAGGTCAGCTATGTTTACCAATCTTGGAGTGGTGGCCTTATATAAGAGATACTTTATGAGGCCCAGCAGTGTGCATCCTTCTTGTCACCAGTTCAAAATTTTCCAGGAGTGTCCTCTGTGTGGGCTACATGTGTCTTTCTGTTGTGACAAGGTTGCTCTTTCTGCAGGTTCCCAGGGAGGCTAGGCTGTCCCGCTGGCCAGTTTATTTTAATACCCAGCTATGTGTGGTTGCTATTATCCCTTCAGTCACTTTATTGGGCATGGAGTGGCTCAGCACAGTTAGTTGCAAGGTCTCATAGCACATTCCTATTGAAGTTTTTCTGTTAAGTGAGTAGGCCCCCAGTGTGGCTGGTTGCTAGGCTCAGGGGCTTACAATTGCTGTAGGCCTGCAAGGCTGTTGTCAGCTCTCAGTAGTGTATCTGGGTGGGGCCATCTCCAGGTGTGGGGGAACCAAATTGTTTCAGGCACTGGAAGGTGGGGCCAGTCCTCGTTGTGGATGTTTGAGAAGCACAAGCCTGCTACAGCTGACAAGCCTCACCACCCACAGGTCCACAGACCCATTCAACACAGTCCAGTCCCATGAACATGCCCTGACTCACTGAAGTGGACCCATTTTCCCTGCTGCAGAGGACCCACACACTCTGCCAATGCAGACCCACCCCTCACCACATGCCTTTCCCCACAGAGGTGGACCCACTTACCCTGTTTCAGAGGTCCCACACACCCCACCTCTGCAGGCCCATAAGTTGCCCGAGGGCTTGCTGTTGGGTGGGGCCCTAGGTTGGGCTGCCTGCCCTGGCTGAGCTGGATTAAATTGGTGCTCTAATGAATGAGGCAGATGCCTGGGCTAGCAGGCCAGGGGAAGAACTCCAATGTCATCTGCCAGTGTCTTGGTCAGCACACCTGTACTAGGTCACAATAATGGCTGCCACCAATGTCTCAGTCGCTGTGGAGGCGGTCTCAACCTGGGGGCTGTCTTGGTTCTCACCAAGAGGCTCCCAGAGCCTATCAAGTGAGTCATTTTTCACCAAAGGACTGTGTACTTTTCTTTCTGGTGATTTTAGGTTGCTTTCTAAAACAAATGGATTTGTGCATGGGCCCTCTGAGAGCAGGCTTTTCTTTCTCTTGAATTTGATAGCTTTTCTGGGTGTATTCCTTGTTGTTGTTAATAGCCAGCAAAGTCAGATATTATGACACTTGTCTTGTTTGTGTTTAGTCCAAAAGTTGCTTATTGTGGTAAGTGCCCCCACTCAGGTCTCCTACTCCGCCAGGAAAGGCTTTGTACCTTAAGATTGCTCCCAGCCAGGCATTAAGTGATACTAAAGGTGGCTTTGTCCTCTCCAGAAAGGAATTTCTGCCTCTTCTACCTCCGTCAGCACTGTCCCTTGTTGTGGGGGTCCTTTTCATCCAGTTTTCAGTTCTCTCTCAGTGGTAATTGTTCCAAGATTAGCTGTAACTTAGTTGTGTCTGTGGGATGAGTTGAGTTCTTAGTCCTCTTACAGAGCCATCTTGACATTGGATCCTCAAATATGTTTTAATTCATTAGTTAATATTCATAGCCACTCACCTCCCCCAAAATAATCTCAAATTGGTCACCTCTGTATTATGCTAGGTAACCAAATATTTTTAAAAAAAAACTAGTAAATAAAATAAAATTATTTAGCACTTATCTTGCCTTTACTATTCAGACTTTACTTCTGGGTTACCAAACAGTGAATGAGATATAATTTCTCTTTATAGAAGTATTCCATAAAATAAATGAAGCTAGAACAATGGAATTGTAATGTCACCATTGTGCAACTCCTAATAAATTATTTAACTTTACATCAAGCATCAATGGCCATTGTGTGCTTCCTAAGAAACACATCACCACCTTGTCAGTCTTGGCAAACCACTGCTCCTCAATCAGACTCAGTCTCTAGATTCAACCAACAATTTTCATGTAACTTAGAGGACAGATGAACATGTTAAACTATACAAAGGAAATGCAATCAGCAAAATCTTGACTGTGAGAAACTCCACAAGACATCATCAGAGTTCTTCAACAAATAAATTGCAAGCAAAAAATTTAAAATAAGATAAAGATAAATGGAATTATAGAGATTAAAAGAACCTAATACGACATATTAGGAAATAAGTAAATTATAAAGAGTTTAGGGGTGGCCCTGTGGTGTAGCAAAGGCCATGTGCTCAACTTCAGCAGCCCAGGGTTTGCTGGTTCAGATCCTGGGCACAGACCTACACACTGCTCATCAAGCCATGGTGTGGCAACATCCCACATACAAAATAGAGGAAGGTTGGCATAGATGTTAGCTTAGGGACAATCTTACCAAAAAAAAAAGTTACCAGTATTCATTTAAGTGATAAATCTATGAGGAAAAGCAAGACAGTTTTACAATAAAAGTCGGTCGTGATGACTCAGAAAGGGAAGAGAAGGTTGTGATTTTGAGGTGGCAAGTGGTGTGCTTCTGTGGTGTGTGGCAAGGTCACATCTCTTAATTTGGGTTGACAGTTACAATACCTTATGGCAGTTTAACAGTATATTTGATTCATGCAGCTTTCTGTGTTTGTATCATATTAATTTAAAAAATAATTAAAAAGGAAGAGAAATTTTCTCCATTCATCCTCCTTCATGTCAGCTACCTGGAAAGTGGAACTAGCTGTTACCTGAGCCATCATATAGAACCACAGCGTGTTACCAAGACTAGAAGAACAGCAAGATACCTGCATTTCTTATCTGTCTACTTTATGATTCCTTTAGGACAGGTAGAATTAAACTTATATCTTGTTTGAGCCACCGTTACTCTATATTTTCCTAATCCCTGAAGGAAAACCTAATTCCAACTAATACAAATTCTTTGACAAAATTAAATAAATAAAAGTAGATTCCTATAGTTTATAAAACACCTTAAGTGGGAAGAGTGTAATACCTATTTAGAGCCTTATTGTCCTTCTGTAATACACAAATTTGGGTTATTAAGCAATAAAAGTGACACTTTAACACAATGCGCTTCTTGCCAATGTTTTTCCAAGGCCATTAGAAATATACAACTTAAAGGATAAATTTTGATTAGTTGAATAAGAAGGACATGAAGAATCAAACCATGTATTGGAAGGGAAACCCATTATTCAAAATGCTTGTTTTTGAGTGCAGAACCGTGATGGAGGGACTTTTGCTCTAGAGACGAGAAAAGAAATGCAGCAATGATAATGTTATGGACATGCACCAACATTTGGAACATTTATATCATCAGAGGTTACAAAAACAAATAAATAGAAGAGTTTAGTAGAACTAAGATCTCAAAATATGTTCTGTCAATGCAGTCAAAATTGGTCCCAATGAGAAAAGTAAATCAATATGGTTACTCCAGAAAGCTTTTCAATGGGCTTTTTGTTTGCTTGTTAAATACTTACTGGAGGATACAAAGGACCTCAAGACCACGAGTAAACAATAAAGAGTTGAGCAGCCATATAAGAGGAAGGCTAGGCAGCTAAAATAAGTACATACTTAACTGAGGCTTACAAAATACTGTATCACAAAAATATTTTTTTAAACGTACTCTCCTCTAGGAGTGAAGAGTATAGCAAAAGGAATAGGTTAAAATAATCTAATAATAATAAAACAAAATATTAAACATTTGTTTTGTTTCTTCTCTGTGAAAGATGATTTTTAAACCAGGAACTATATATAAATGTTATTATAAAGACACTGAATCCAAAGAGTAGTGAGATGAAAAAGCACATCAAATTTATAGAAGTTTCTTCTGGAGCTAAGGAAATTCCATTTTATGGCAACCAAAACACTTAAATATGTGAACTCCAAATCATTGTTGTTAAACATAGATCAACTGAGCAAAATGGTAGAGACTCCAGAGCATGGATATGGGCAATGTTCAACAATCTCTCATTCTCAAGCACACAGACACACAAATATAATGCACATTTGTAATCATACCACATATAGTTTTATAACATTTTCTTTACTTTTCATGTGCATTTCTCTCTGCCATTTAACATTCTTCAAAAGTGTTATTTTAAATCTGTATTTTTCTATTTGAATATTCATGATTTATTTAGCAAAGTGGTGGATCCTGTGGTGCATCACCCAGGTCACTCTTTCAGGACCGATCACTTAATTCCCTATCTCTGCAGATGTTGATGACTGACTGCTCTCAGCTGTGTTCCCATCTGGACAGTACCTTCACCCATGAGACTTGCTTCATCTAAATTCCACCCCTAACTGGGGGCAGTCTGCACCTAATGACTGTTTCATGTGGAACATAAAATACCAGCCCCTTGCCTTGAGATGGAACAACTCAGAGGGATCATGCCAGCTGCAGTGTTCCCTGTAGAGTGATCTCACACCTCTGTTATGACTGCACTACAGTTCAAAAACTCTTAATTATACTTTCCTTACCACCTACCCCCATGGATATTGATCCTGAAGGCAGCGTCCATTAAACTTCTTGTACACAATTCTACCTTTCAGAATCTGTTTCTTAACTTCAACCAAAGAAAACCACCTTTTCCCTTTACATTAGACATTGAGAGTTGGCAACCAAATATATATCCTACAAATCTCTCAAGGCTGGAATGTCTCTCATGTCTCCAAGACATTCTAGGTCTAGATATATGACAGAATGCTGAGTAAACTGAGGGTTTCTGAGAAAACGTTTGCTTTCTTGATAGAGCTATAACCTCACAATATTTGCCTTTTTGCTTTTCGTTCTTGTAGCAATGATTCAACCTTTGGAGGAAAGGGGCCATTAGCAATCATGTGACAACTATCATGTGACAACTAATCATGTGACAACTAATATTGATAGTCAAGGTGCTAAGGATGGAAGAGCAGGAATATACAGATAGCTTTGGTTCTTACAGGATTGTTGAACTACTTACATTTAGACCTCTAGTTAAACTAGAAAAAATAGGTTTCTCTTTGCTTAAGCCAATGTAGTAGGGATATTTGTTGTATACAACTGTACACAGTTATAACTGAAACCCTTTTGTTTTTCAGATATTTAATTTGTTTCAAGTTTTCTCATGACTGAATTAAAAGTGTTGACTTAATTGTGGTCATAGGTCTGTTTCTGCACACTTTGTTATTTCCTCCTGATACACTGTTAAATATAAAATGACTAAGTGCAAGGGTATGAACATTTTAATGTTTCTAAATATGTACTGCCAAAAATGTCTAATGAGTATCTGAAGAAGTAATATTTGATCAGGGACCTAAATGCAATGAAGGAGTGAACAAAGTGAAGATATGAGGATCAAGTATTCCTGGCAGAGTAAACATCGTGTGCAAGATAATGAGATAGAAATGAATGGCCCAGTGTAAAAAACAACAGGCAGCAGCAGCAACAACAACAAAGTTCATTATGTCTAAAACAGAGTGAGAAGGGGAGAAAATGGACTGACATGAATTCAGTGAGGTAGGCAAGGACCAGATCATGTAAAACTTTATATACCCTATGTTATGGGTTGAATTGTATCTCCTCCAAAAAATACATATTCGAGTCCTAACCCCCAGTACCTTACAAGGTGACCTTATTTGGAGATGGGGTCTTTACAAAGGTAATCAAGTTAAAATGAAGTCATTAGGGTGGGACCTAATCCAACATGACCATTGTCCTTTTAAAAAGAAGAAATTTGATCACAGAGACGTACTCAAATAGAGGGAAAATGATATGAAGGGATGCAGGGAGAAGATGGCCATCTACAAACCAAAGAGAGAGGCCTGGAATACATTCTCCCTCACAGCCCCCAGAAAGAACGAACCCTGCTGACACCTTGATTTCAGATTTCTAGCCTCCAGAACTGTGAGACAACAAATTTCTGTTGTTTAAGCCATTGAGTTCATGGTACTTTGTTACCACAGCCCTAGCAAACGAATAAACCATATAAAAAATTACAATTACATGATTAATAATCTTAATATGTAATCTTATCTTTATGAACAATTACATATATTGTTTTGTTTCGTATGGGGCAATATGATCTTTCCATCACCTATAGTAAATGTTCTTATATCCTATTAAAAAAAAAAACTTCCATTTATCCTATATGCAGTAAAAAGCCATTGGATGATTTTGAGCAGGAGAATAATATAATCCAATTTGCAAGTTAAAAATAAGGATCATTTCTGTTGCTATTTGGAGGATTAAAACAAAAGCAGAAATTAGGAATCAAGGGAGGGGAGTTATCAGGAAGGAAGTGTGATAATCTAGGTGGAAGATGACAGTGTCTTGGAAAAGAGTGGCAGAGTTGAAAATTTGAGAAGCAGACAGATTTGAAATTTATTTTTAAGGCTTGTTGATTAATAGAATATTGGCTGTGAAATAAAATAAGGATTCAAAAAATAACAGCTACATTTTTGTTCTGAAAATTTATTGGGTGAGGAAAATTTTGGAGTTTACAGATGAATGGGACAAAAAGTTATTTTGACATGCTATATATTTTAATGTGTACTAGATGCCCAATTGGTACTTTCAGGTGGACTACCAAATGAAGTTTAGAACTCAGTGACAAGGTCAAAACTGTAGATACAAATTTTAGAGTCATGGTTGTGTATAGACTTTTAAAAGCCATTAGACTTATAGGGAATTACCTAGGAAGAGTAACTACAGATAGAGGGGGGAAAAAAAACCCAAAGGCTGTGAACTACATCTTAGAGCATTACAAAATGTAAAGATTGGTAAGAGGACACAATAAAGAAAATTGAGAAGTAAAATTATGCTTTTGCCTTTTTGGCATATTAGGATCTGAAATCAGTTCCAATGAGTGGTGTGTTAGCATCTTACAAAGGATTGCAGTGAAAAATCAGAGACAAAGAAACAGAAATTTTTATGAAGGTGATGATTCACAGTCTTGAATCCTCAAGAGATGTCAACGAGAATAAGAGCTAAAATAGGTATTTGATTCAGCAATTAGCAGGTCATGTCTTATGTAAAATAGAACCAAATCAGCCAAATGATGTGGGGAGAATGCAGTCTCCTGCAGGCTGTGTGAATTATGAAAGAAGTGAATGTAGTTTATGATCTAAAAAACTTCCTCAGTAAAGGAAAAGAGCAATGTGTATAAATTAGAAAGAAGCTCTACTTGTGTGTGTGTGTGAAGATGTGAGCACCTTTGGTGACTGAAGATTTCAGCAGAGTACATTTATGTTTGAAGGAAACCTGAAGGAAATCTATTATCTTTCTCTGTATGGGACATTCATTCTCTGATTCATTTACTGATTGATTCAATAAGCATTTTAGAAGGCCTGTTATATGTCAAATATTACTTTATGGGCTGGGAATAGAACAAAGGGAGATAAGAACCTTTCATTTCAATTGAAATTAAGTTGCAGGGAGTACATTTTCTTCTAGGTAAGATGGAAAAACAGGCACCATTTTTACCCTCTAGCCTCTACAAAAGAACTGGACACAAATGATGAAATAGCAGTTTACCAGGCTTAGAAAAAATTCAGTTCAGGACAGTGATCTCTGAAATAGGGGAAACAAATGAGGGGAAGCTTACTATCATCTCACCTTACCTCCTGGAGCTGGGATCTCTGCAGTACCACAGAGATGGGAAACCCAGGAGGAGCCTGGATTCTCCCAGAGTTGAGGAGACAGAACTGGATTCTGCAGAAGCCACGGCAGCTAGAATTCACTAGACAGACTGTCAGACAGGAGAAAGCTGAAAAGAAGGAGAGCTCTGCACATGTTCTCCCAAGTCTCCAGTTGTATATGGAATCGGTGTATCTATGAGAGGAAACCACCCAAAACTGGGGGAAGCACTTCCTGGAAAAGAAAAGCTGAGGCAAAAATCGTCTGAGCTAAAACACAGCTGAGAACAGTTTGTGTTTCCACCAGCTAGAGAGGAAACACTTGTAATTCAAAGGATTAGAATCCAGAAAAGAGAATCTTATTGCCTAATTAGTGGTTCAGAAGTTAGCCCTACCTTAAAGATTTTTCTGGCCCACACAGTAAATACTAAAGCAAGAATTAGTAGAAGAGGACAATAAAACAATTATTTTAACTGTATTCCATGTGTTCATGAAGCTAAAGGAAAGACTAAACATGGTGTCAAGGAAAGCTGGACACTGGTTGAAGTGGTCAGGACAGATTTTAATCAGTGATGCAATATCACAGTAGGTAAGAGGGTTCAGCGTGAATTGAACTTGCTTGGATTTGTACAAAAGTGAAAGGGCATTTTAAAGGGAGAATGAGGGAGCAGGAGTGGGAACTGTGGGGGCTTGAGTAGAATCGGGAAATTTATAAAAATGGGAAGGAGCATTGGTCCATGTGAAACCCATCTGGGTTTGCTAACTGGTACTTATCGAAGTCAGTCTCCTACAATCCCATGGAGACCAGGAAACAGGGGCCCTATCTTCAGGTGTTGGCTGAAACTAAATTTTTTCAGCAGCCTTGAGTTTTCCCAGGCAAGCACTTTATGAGGGGGAAGGATCATCCTAGGAATGTAACCTTGAGCGGTTAGAAACTATGTTAGAGTTTGCTTCAGTCTTTTAATATGTGTCAATGTGTGTGGGTTGGGGGAGAGAAGGACAAAATCATTTGTGCTGAGAGTTTGTAGTTTTTATAGACCAAGGTGGAGGCCCAGTTGAGAAGAGGGCTGAGAGGAGCACAACTAGAGTTTGGTTAAGGAGAGAATTATTGTTAGTGGTACGGAAATAAAAGATCTTTTTGTAAGAGCCAAATCAAATTCCTAGAAATAAAAACCAGAGAGTCTGAGATAAAAAAATATATATATTAGATGGATTTAATGGCAGATAATACATAGGCAGAAGGAAAGATGTAAAAATTGAAGACGAAAATAGAAAGTACACAAAATGAAACATGAGAAAAAATTAAGTAAAGCATAAGCGAACTGTGGAATAGCCTCAAGTGATCTAAAGTATGGGAAATTTGACTCCCCAAATAAAAATAGAGAAACAGATAGATAAATTTTTTTTGAAAAAAATGTATCACATTTGATGAAAGATGTAAACTCACGGATTGAAGAAGTTCAATGAAAGACAAACAAGAAACATGAAGAAAACTATTAAGATGCACAATATAATCAAATTGCTCAAAATCAGTGATAAATCATAAACACAGGCATAGAAAAATACACATTAAGCATAAACAACAAAGAGAATGCTAACGGCTCACCTCTCATCCTAGACCATGCATAGCAGAAGACAGTGGAGCAACATTTCTAAAGTAATGAAAGAAAAACTGTCAGCCTAAAATTCCATGCCCATTGAAAATATTTTTAAATATGGAGGTAAAATCAAAATTCTTTCAGATATGTAAAATTGAAAGAATTGATTAAAATCAGTCCGGCTGTATGAGAAATATAAGTTCTTCAGAAAAAAAAGAAACAATACCAAAAGGAAATCTAGATCTGCTTAATGGAATGAAGAGTACTGGAAATAGTAAAAATGAAATATTTTTAGGGGCCAGCTCCGTGGCTGAGTGGTTAAGTTCGTGCACTCCGCTACGGCGGCCCAGGGTTCGGATCCTGGGCGTGGACATGGCACCGCTCGTCAGGCCATGTTGAGGCGGCGTCCCACATCCCACAACTAGAATGACCTGCAACTAAGATATACAACTATGTACCGGGGCTGGGGCGGGGCGGGGCGGGGCGGGGCGGGGCGGGGGGGGGCAGGGCTGGGGCGGGGGGGGGTGGGGGGGGGTGGGGTTGGGAAATAAAGCAGGAAAAAACAAAGATTGGCAACAGTTGTTAGCCCAGGTGCCAATCCTTAAAAAAAAAAAAGAAATATTTTTAATATTTAAAAAAAAATTATGTAAAAAAGTAATGTGGGATATATAAATGTATAAAAGTAATTACATGTAAAAGCATGACAATAATGTCAAAAGGTTGAAATGGAAGAAATAGAAATATACTATTGTAAGGTTCTTATATATATGCCAGGTGGTATAATATTACTTGAAGGTAGAATGTAATAAATCAAAGAATACTATACTATATTATAGGGAACTGTAAATCCTAAAGAAACTACAAGAGAAATGAAACAGGATTGAAACAACTAAGCCACAAAGGAGATTAAACTGGAATCATAGACTATATGTGGCAGGCAGTAAATAAATATCGATTTCCTGGAAAAAAAGAATACACTCATTTAATACAAAAGGGATAGACAAACAATGAGTAAAAAAACGGAACTTATAAGAAAAATAGAAAACAAAAAGGAAGATGGTAGCTTTACTCAAACATATCAATAACCATAATAAATGTAAATGTAAATGTAATTGTCCCAATTAAAAGGAAGGGATTTGTTAGTTTCGATAAAAAAATAAGGCTCAGCCTATGCTGTCTATGAGAAAAAGTACATAAAATATCAAAAAATAGATGAAAAGTAAAAGGGTGGGAAAAGATACCTCATGTTAACACTAATCAGAAGAAAGTTGGAGAGAATAGAATGAAAAAGAGTGTTATTTGTCTAACTGGATTTGTCAAAATAAAATAATAGATATAATATGTGTATTAGCCAAAATGGACTGGGCTGTGTTCAAAACAATCCCCAAATTTCAGTGGCTTAAACAATAACGGTTTCCTTTTTGTTCTAACTTCATGTCTCATGTGGATTAGACAAGGACTGATAACGCAGCCATCATCCCAGGCATTGTTGATAGTTGATGCAGAGAAAGAGAGACCTGGAGTGTCTCATACTGGGAACTAAATGCTTAGCCTTGAAGTGACTCAGACCTTCCATATGCAACTCTTTGTCCAGGACTGCCAACAGTTAGAGTAGGTTAAGAAAAGAACAATAAAACATGTAGTTACATAGGCAATGATTTATTATTACGTACTCCGTGGCCAGCATGGTGTATGCAGAATGCAGATGGCAATATATGCAAAGAGGAGGTGACAGCATTAGTTGTGATGACAGGGGTAATTTTTAATGTTTTCACTTTCCATGAAGTTGCATATGTTGTTCTGTTCTCAAAAATGATTAACTACTTGAAAATGAAGAGATTAAAGTACAGTGACTTTCCGTTGAGCCAGTACACATGTGAAAAAATATAAATATTTATATAATCATACATATTTTTATGTAGACCATCTCTAGGAAGATAAGAGAAACTGTTACTAGTAGTCTCTGGAGAAGGAACAACTGGTACAAGGTCAGTGGGGAAGACAGACTTCCTTTTCACTGAATACTATTTTTAATGGTTTGAATTTTTTTCTTACATATATACTACTGTTATGAGTTGAATTGTGTCCCGCAAAAATTCATAGATTCAATTCCTAAAGCCCAGTAACACAGAATGTGACCTTATTTGGAAATAAGGTCATTGCAGATGCATGTGTGCCTATGTCCAAATTTCCTCTTTTTCTTTTATAAGGACATCATTAACATTGGATTAGGGGCCACCCGACTCCAGTAAGACCTCATTTCGTGGTACTGTTCTGCTAGTCCTAGCAAACTAATACAATCACCCATTTAAAGATAAGCATTAAAATAAAGAAACCAGGTGGATAATTAATGTTCAGTCTCCACCAGAACTTCAGAGCGAATGGAACCAAGAGAACATGTCGAGTTATTCTGGGAAAGAAGATACAAAACTTTTGCTGAGGTGGCAGGGAAGACTGACAGGAAGGATAAAGTCAGCAATATTGTTGGATGTAATTTTTTGCTGGTTTTCTTTTGAAGAAGATTAGCCCTGAGCTAACATCTGCTGCCAGTCATCATCGTTTTGCTGATGAAGCCTGGCCCTGAGCTAACATCCGCGCCCATCTTCCTCTACTTTATATGTGGGACGCCTACCACAGCATGGCTTACCGAGCGGTGCCATGTCCACACCTGGGATCTGAACTGGCGAACCCCGGGCCGCCAAAGGGGAACTTGCAAACTTAACCACAGCGCCACCCGGCCGGCAATGTTGGACGTCATTGAAAGAATTTATAACTACGACATGGAAGCCACACGTTTGTTGAGAGGCTCGAGTATTGTCGGATGAGTGCTTTGTATTTGGTTGTTACTTGATTTTTAATTAAGCCTTCGCAGGGGTCATCTCAGTTCTTCAAAGTGGTTGGCTGTTTGACGTTCATAATCCTCCAATAGAGTTCACTGACACAGATGGCTCATCTGATTAAATGTGTGACTGAAAGAAAAGAACCTTGGGCCAGGAGTTAGAACACCTGGACACCTGGACCACATCTCAACTTTTATTACTGGGTTGGATTATTTAAGTGTTGGAAACCGGTAACCTTTGGAAGCCATTAAAAGTCATGCATATATTTCTGCTTGATACAAAGGGATTATGGATTTCTATATTACTGTCATTTCTTTATTGCTTTGAATTATTAGTAGGATTTTTGTTCTTTGGGGATTTTTTTTGAGGAAGTTTAGCCCCGAGCTAACATCTGCTGTCAATCCTCTTCTTTTTTTGCTGAGGAAAACTGACGCTGAGGTAACATCCGTGCCCACCTTCCTCCACTTTATATGTGGGACGCCTACCACAGCATGGCGTGCCAAGCGGTGCTTAGGTCCGCACTCCGGGATCCGAACCAGCAAATCCTGGGATGCCGAAGCGGGACATGAGAACTTAACTGCTATGAGAACTTAACTGCTGAGCCACCGGGCCAGCCCCAGTTCATTTTTTAAAATCATATCTGTATTATTTGTATCTATGATCGAAAGCTAGAAGAAGATAGAGATGGAGATACTTATATATATTTCTTAGCTATAACAAAATGTGCTCCTAAAATCACACTGCCTTTTTATTGTTATATACCATAAAATTGTTAGTGCTCTTTTTGGTATTAATACATTAATATACTTTGAAACAAAGCACAATATTCCACTTGATAGAGAAGTTGACTATAAGCTCTTTGTCACCATGATAATCTTACTGTCAACTGAATAAATATTCCAAAGCTCATTTCGTCTGTTGTTTGCTTTCTTTGACTGTTTTAAAATTATTTCATGTCACAAAATTTGGTACATGTCTATGTTTTTTGCCAAGTTATGTTTGTGAAGTATTTTTTACCAAGAAGGAATGAAAGCAAAATACCCGTTAATTTAATGATTACTTCTTCAGCTACTTCAACTTCTTCAATTTATTAATAAATTATTTAGGTTATACATGGAAAATTACAACTTCATTTAACACAATGCCATAAAACAGAAGGAATTGAAGCTCACTTAGAGAGAAAACCTCAATGCAAGCATTATTGCCAGCACTTCCCCCAACTGCAGGTTTTAAGAAGAATTTCGAGAAAGAGGACACATGTCAATTAGGAAGCCACCTCTCTTCAATGCATAATAATTAGCATAGTAAGCTTAAAGAGAAACAAATGGGAAGATTCAAATTTCAGTTCTAACGTATAGATTATTAAGCCCAGTTATTTAAGACCTATGCATCAGAGGAGATTGTAATTCCAAAGACCAATTTTCTTATTTCCTTCAATGTGAATATGTGAAGTCAAGAAAAATACTTACCTCTTTCAGGAAATGGGGCTTGTTTCTGGTTTCTCTAAATATCACTGCAGAATGACCTTTCCCAGATAATTAGGTTTTCCTGTTAACTGAAGTCTAATATTTTACTGCATCTGGATGTTATTAAATATAATGCATTTTGAAGTTGCTTAACAAAATATAACTGAAATAATTTAAAATTAGGTCCCCAGGATCACAATTTTGAAACTCACTTTAGTATTTTGCTGTAAGACAGTAGATGGTGATGCTGTAGGACACACGGGTGAATGTTAGTTCAAGATGATCTGAAATGTTACTTCTTTGAATTAAAAAAAATCCTTTGTGGGATATTAAGACTTTACTCATTTCTTGGCTTCTTCACATTAGTGTAATAATATTTCTCCCTACAAAATATCGTATGAATATGCTATTAAATTAGAGACAAAAATTGCTTATTGCTAATTTCTGCTAGGCGCTAATGTTTAATCAGATTATCAAATGTCATCCTAGAATATAGTAATGACTTCCACAGCTGTTGAGGCAATGTAGACAACTCCATGATAGCAAGGATCTTTCCTTTTGTTCACTTGTATATCCAAAATGCACAGAATAGTGCCAAGCACATAATTGAATTTGATCAAATATTTTTTGGACCAATATCCCCTGGAGTTTAGCTGTCAGGATCAAAATTTTATTCTGCAACTTTGTAGTATGAGTGTCTATGGGTCAGGTATTAAACTTCTCTGTGTATCCATTTCCTCATCACTATAGTGATGATCCAGGTAGTTCCTATCTCATGGGGTTATTGAGAGGAATTATTGCATTACACATTCATGCATTAGAATAATATGTTGGAGATAGGAAGCATTAAAATTGTTAAACATTTTATTCATTGTTATTGACTAGTTTAGGTTGTTCTCTCAAATGCCCTGGCAGAAAGCAGATGCATTGCCCCACTCCCACTAATGTACTCTGGGGATTGTTCAGTAAAGACTTGAGGATGGATGAATGGTTAGAGTGTTGTTAGCTTCACAGTACTGTGGAGACATTTATCTTCTTTATTCTCACTTTGGCCCTTTCTATATTCTACTCTCATGGTCTATGTTGCTAACTGGCCTGGCTCTGAACCATTTTTCCAATCTTTTGGCCTCCATTCTCTTGATCTCCTATGCTTTGTTGTTTTTCTTTGCTTCTCATTTGTCTCTCTTCCTGATATTTTTATCACTATTCTATGTCAGTCCTAAGCACTCTGAATGCAGCATATGACAGAAAGTCAGCCTCCAGATAATTGAGGTCTTCCTATACTTAAGTTCTTTGGGGATTCTTATATGATGGCTCCTGGCTTTAGTTAGATGAGCTGGTAAATCTTTATAGAGCTATCTTACTGTGGGCTAACACCAGGCTACTAGCATATCATATAATTAAATGCTTTCTCTATATTCTAACAACCAGACATCGTAATGAATCTTGAAGATGGTGCATATAGACATACCAATTTATTTCTTAATGCATTTTTTATGGCTGCCATTGCAGGAAGCTGGAACTGGTCCTGACTGAGTGCATCTGATGTCGTTAAAACATAATAGAATTAATGAATATGCAGTACATAAAAGTCCAAAGCCCAACATAACAAAATTGCATAATATAAACATCATAATATAATTGATACACTTTTATATCTTTACCAATAATGTCTTATTAGGCAGTATATTGTCTATTTTGCAGAATTGTAGGGCTAAAAGTTTCTCTAGTGAAAGTAAAGTTATCTAATGCTTTAAGGGAATCATCTCACACTGAAAATCAATCTCTCAATTTCTCTCTCTTCCCCTCCATCTGTCTCTCCTTCTCTCCCTCCCTTCCCCCTAGCTACCTAGGGATCACCCAAAAGTGAAACTAATATAGAAGTCAGTTGGGTAGCAAGATTCACAGTGAGATTTGCAACTCCAGAAAGTGCACAAAGATGTTTACTTGTGGGTACAAAAGAAGATATAAGTAAATGCTTCATTTCATTTGAACGTATATTTTGAGGCATTTAAAATTAAATGTTATATTAATGTGCTAATACATGAATATAGTTTATAAATGAAAGATATCTTATACAGAGTATGTATTAATTTTTTCCTGATGGAGTACACTGTCAAAAAGATTTGGAGATCGATAAAGAGGGAATAGTTGAGAATTATAATATGTTGTAGACGTGAATTAGCCGTTTATTCCCAAGTCCTGTCTGAATTTCTATTATCGCGTATATGTCCTTGTTTCTGGGCACAGACTTTTGCAGAGGTAAATAAATAGAGAATCAATGGAGACCATGGTGGAAAAAATGCAGTGGGTTCATCAGAATAAAGACGTAGCAATCTGTAGGCGAAACAGTCTGCCCAGAAATATTGACACATCAGGTAAATCAGGTTTTTAAAGTTTAATATTAATATTTTAGAATGTTCTTACTACATTCATAGAAAGTATAAGCATTAAAAGAGCATAATATTTCCTCTTGAGAAATTTTTTATATGAAACACTTCACATTTTTCACCAAAAATCATTGGATAGTGGAATTCATTCATTCATTCAACTATCCTGGTGGCTGGTGTTAAGAATGATTAAGCCTCATTGTTTTCAAGGAGTTTACAGGCTAGATAAAGAGACTATGAAGTATGATGAATAAAACAATAGTATTTATAAAACAATATAAATATCATTTATAAAATATTTCTGAACAGTATTATTTACTTTTATATAAGGCCAATATATAAGAAATATAAGCTTGAAAACTAAGAAGTCAAATTCACCATCATTATAATTTTAGCAAATCAGAGAATTGGTCAGTAACCAAAGAGATGAGTTATTGATGGTTTTACCAATAAAATAAATATATGTAAATAAAAGCACAAATTTAACTGCTTTTGGAAAACATTTTCAAATTTTGAAATAAATTGATTTAAAATTAATTACACAGGAAATATGATACAATCATGTTATCTGACATTTTCTATGCTATTAGGACACTTATATGCTTTTGATCATATTAAATTCGGTTCTACAATTTGTTAACCTAAAGTAAAGAGCCCAAATCAGAGGCAGAGAGGTGTTCATTTGGGATCAAAGAATTGCAAGTAGGGGAGCATAGATACAGGGAGATACCCAAGTAGTGCCCTGCTAGGGAGTAATAGGCAGAGACTTTTAAAGGCAAAGAAGGGAGGTTTGCATTACAAGGAATGTTAATTGAGGTTGGCACAGAAAGCTAAACTTGACTAAACATAATTGATTGCTGAGGCTCTTGCTAGAGGGGTGCAAATGTCTGTCACTGTGATGAGTCGCAGGTGTTCTTGCAGTGTCCTCAGAATATTTGTGTCTTGACTCAATTCAAAAGTTCATGTTCTGCCCGATGAGGACATGCACAAGGCCCATTTCCTTAATAGCTTCCTGGCTCCATTTTAAAGCTCTTAAACAGAAGTGACTTCATTTTGTTTCACATTCCACGTTTTGATCGAGATTTTTCTCTGAAAGCATCGCTGATCTAACATAGATTTGTTTAGTCTCACGGTGCTGGGGTGGATCTGTCCCAGAAAGTCATGTTCCATGTTGCAGAGAATTTCTTTTTAATCTATGTTTATGCAAAAGAGTCAGTGTCCTAAGGGTTAGGCCACATTTGAGCAACAAGGAGGCAGTCAGGAAATGACTCTTAGGCAGTTTCCTCCTGGGAATTTCATCCAGTTACCTGAATGTTCAGGTGAATAAGTCTTATCCGTCATTTTAATACATTGAGAGACCGTGATCTTGGTGTTTGTAGAAGCTCTGGAGCAGATCTGAGTGAGTAGCAGCATAAGAAGCTTAAATACAAATACATGTAGCAAAATTCCAAGAGTAATCATAAACAATATTTGAAGTCCTGATCTTATGCAAGTGCCTATACCTAAAGGAAGCCAGCTGAAAATATCAATAGGGAACCAGAGGGTGTCATTAAAAGACATTGGACTGGAGGGGTCCTGTGCTAGTTTTATAATTTTCTGAGTTCTAACTCAATTTGATCAGCACAGTTGATCTAGATAGAGCAAGAGGTGTTGGCTACGGCACAGATGCTGCCCTGTTCTGCAAGGAGATAATTCAGTGCTATTTCATTATCTCATACAACCTTTGCTAGGGAATCCAGGGCTCACTGTTGTTGAACCAAGCCTCAAGGAATAGAATTTGCTAGTTTAGCTATGGTAAGGAATAAATTTTTTTTATCAATAGGTCATTATGCACTGCACCAGTCCAAGGGACAAATACTTTGTCAATAGTAATCAATGAAAAGTAGATGGGGTGTAAAAAGGGGGCCACCAAGTCTCACCCAGACCCATGAGACTACAGTTGAGTTTTTTCTTAAACAATAACTTGAAATGTAATACTACGGTATCCCAAAAGGCATTGTCCTGCCACTTGCCAGCTCTCTAGAGATTCATAAGTCCATGGATCCCTTGTAATCACACACAAAGGTATACCCAGAAGGGGCGCATAGTATGCCACCAAGAGTGTGGATATTTATATTCCATAATTTTTCTCTCCACAATTATCTCCCTTTTTATCTAAAATAATCACAGTAAAACTAATTTGTTTGTATTAAGTATGGTCTGATTATTTACATAAATGCAGCAAGAATAGTGAGTGGCCACATAAGGTCTTTTCTTTTTTTTTGAGGAAGATTAGCCCTGAGCTAACATCTGCCACCAATACTCATCGTTTTTTGCTGAGGAAGATTGGCCCTGAGCTAACATCTTCCTTTACCTTATACGTAGGACACTGCCACAGCATGGCTTGAAAAGCGGTGTGTAGGTCTGCACCTAGGATCCAAATCAGCAAACCCCAGACCAGCAAGGCAGACTGTGTGAACTTAACCGTTGCACCACCAGGCTGGCTCCCATGTAAGGTCTTTTTTAAGATTGCCTTGGTGGAAAGTTGTAAGCAAGATATTAGGCAAAGTTCTTTTCAAGGAGTTTCTTAAAGCTGTCTAGTCATATCAGAGTCTATGTACATCTCTCTCTGAATATGACATTCCAGTCAAAGCCTTGGTAATGTAGCCAATATTTCCAATTGTATCCAATTTCTAACTACAAGGAGATTGTTATTGAACATATGCAAATGCATACATTGTCATGAAAAATAAGAATATTTAATAAGAGTTTCCAAGCTCTGGAGGAATCAGGCAGAGACAAAAAATAAATGGTTCATCTTTGTTCACAAATAGAAAAGATTTCTTTAAATCTGGGAAAACAAAATATTCGAGCATCCACCTCAGTTTATGCAATCCCATGTAATTAATATTTGTTCTTTTTAATTCAGTTTTTCCATTAGTTTTCTCGATGTTTCCTGATGATTGAGGGTAATAGGGACAATGATAATTCCAAGAAGTTTGAAAGGTTTTCATTAAGGCTTGTAGGATTTGCCCAGTAAAGTGGGTGCCTTGATCACTGGGAACTGTGGAAGGGATTCTTCAAGTGGGAAATACACTTTTTTTTTTTTTTAAAGATTTTATTTTTTCCTTTTTCTCTCCAAAGCCCCCCAGTGCATAGTTGTATATTCTTCATTGTGGGTCCTTCTAGTTGTAGCATGTGGGACGCTGCCTCAGCGTGGTTTGATGAGCAGTGCCATGTCCGTGCCCAGGATTCGAACCAACGAAACACTGGGCGGCCTGCAGCGGAGCGCACAGACTTAACCACTCGGCCACGGGGCCAGCCCCTGGGAAATATACTTTTTAACAGTTTGTTTGCCACTGGGAGAGCCTTTAACCCATTTGGAGAACATACATACGATAACAAGAACATATTGATAACCTGTACTAAGTGTCACATGAATGCCATCCAGCTGCAGATGCTCAAAGGGTCCATAGGGAAGAGGCCTGAGGCCTCTAGGGACAGAAATAGTTTTGCTTAATGAGCTATATTGGGTGAAGGAATGGAAAAACCAAAAAATGGGGTTTGCCAGAAAGCCAGGTGGCTGTCCTGGGTTTCACATAGTTCTGACTGTTCATTTAGTTTGTGGCCATTGTCTACCTATTTTAATTTCTCTGATTCAGGAGCAGACTGTTGCCACGTTACAAGGACATCAGGATGGCAAAAGTCTGGCAATGAGAGGCTATTCTTTGCAGAGGCAGAAGGGACTTCATCTACATGAGCCACAATCTTTATAGATTCTGTTGTTGCTGCCTTTACATGAAAGTCAGCTAGGACATTTTCCTGATGCTCATATTCAATCCTTTTAGCACAAGCCTCAATTTGATGACAAAGGCTCAGTTCAGTTTTTTGAGTTTCTTTTCTATGAAGCATTTTTGCAAAAGTATCAGAGTAATTATAAATGACAAAAGACTTAAAAATGATTCATTATAATGTAGTTGACAAAAGAAATTTGATTATTTCTGTGACATGCAACATTTTAAGATAACTAGAATTATGACTAACAACATCATACCAGGACAAATCAAATTTTTAGGAATTTCACATAATTTTTAGATCACTTACATAGCTGTGCAAATACAGCATAAAAGAAGTCTTCTTGTTACTTCTTTTTTTCCTTCTGTTTTTGCTGAGGAAGACTGGCCCTGAGCTAACATCCATGCCCATCTTCCTCCACTTTATATGTGGGATGCCTGCCATAGCATGGCTTTTGCCAAGTGGTGCCATGTCCACACCCAGGACCCAAACCCCAGGCCACCGAGAAGTGGAACGTGCACACTTAACCACTGTGCCACATGGGCCGGCCCCTCATGTTACTTCTTAATTGATAATACTTCCCATGTAATTCAACACATCAAATAAGCCTAATTAGTTTAACAACTATTTGGAGTATTCAGATCAAAACAGAATTCATTTAAAATCTGATTTGGGGAAGTTGGTCAAAAATATTTAAAAAATGTTTTAAAACACTTGTTCAAATAGGATCATAGCTCACTGTGAAATAATGCTCAATTATCCATTTAACCCTGGTGACAAAGACTTTCAGGCAAATACAGACAGTTAAATGATTGTAAGAAAACTCTTAGCTCTTATAATTAAAGACCTGATATAAACAACACAGGAAATTATTTTGATAAAACATAAAATCCCTGCCTTTTAGGCAGACTACTCAAAGGTATAGGAAAACCTTTCACCATCTCTTTATCAAGAGCAGACTAAAAGCCCAGGAAAATCTTGTCCTTATAACAGAGAGAAAACCAAATTCTAATTTTGTAACAGCTTGCTTTTGATATTAAAACATTAACTTAATTAAATTCATTCCATTCTTAGCCAGCTTGACTATGCATAAAACTTCTTTTCTCAGGGTTCCTTTTCCACAAATCTTCTATAATTTCCTTTCTTTTCAATCAAGGTCATATTGGCTTTTAACATTGTGTAAATTTCAGGTGTACATTTTTATATGTAAGTTTCTGTATAGACTACATCGTGTTCACCACCAATAGTCTAGCTTTTGTCCATCACCATACATACGTGCCCCTTTAGCACTTTCACCCTCCCCCCCGCCACTTTTCCTCTAGTAACCATGAATCTATTCTCCTTATCTATGTGTTTGTTTGTTTATCTTCCACATATGAGTGAAATCATACAGTATTTGTTTTTGTCTGACGTATTTTGCTTAACATAATACTCTCAAGCTTCATCCAGGTTGTCACAAATGACATGATTTTGCCTTTTTTTATGGCTGAGGCGTATTCCACATTCCCTTTATTCATTCATCTGTTGATGGGCACTTGGGTTTCTTACACCTCTTGGCTATTGTGAATAATGCTGCAATGAACATAGGGATGAATAAATCTTTTTTAATTTTATACTTTTATTTTTTATATTCAGAATCTGTCCTTTCCTCTTTCCCATAACCAGTTTTACTTTAGGACAAATTTACTTTCTTAACAAAAACATCTCCATTCCTTATACCTTATTTTACTGAAAACATATGTTTTCTTATAGCAAAAACTTTTTGAAAAGGAATGGGTGGAAATTGATTGCCTGTAGAGCTGCATTTCCAGTGTTGTAAATATTTGTAAGATGTAACTTAAATAATATAATAGGTTAATCCACTCATCCAACGACATTATCCTCAATTTGCTTCATTCCCTCTGGGTATATAGTTTTATTTGAGCTTGATGAGAAAAGCCTAAAAAAAGTTCCTATCAAGCTCTGAATATCAGCTTCCAATTTGGCTAAATTTCTGACTATGAAGTTATTAAGTCCTTGCAAATATCTTATCGAGTTTTGTTTGGGACCAACAGTAAATACTTCTGGCAGTATTACACAACTGCATTAATTCTGACTTTAGCTTCCCTAAGGCTGTTTAAGGGAATAACATAGGAGTTTACCAGGAAAATACTCAGAGTCTCATCTGCCCTGGGAGGGGTCCATACAGGGGCTCTCCTTTGAGAGTAGATATGAGGGTGTCTATAGGGCCATTAACTTGGCGGACTTTTGTTTGCAGTTGCGTAGTCTTTTCTTTCACATACCTCTTATATGTTTAGATTTTTCATTAGTTTTTATGCAACAAAATTTTCAATGAAGCTATTTTTGAATTTCAAAGCCTTTGCTTTTCAGTGCACTTTTTAAATGACCTTATCTAACTACAATATTCCTTCTAATGGCCATTGTAATTCCTCTGAGGGCTGGCAGCAGTTTGGTAGAACTCTAGCCACAAATGGAGTACAACCCCCATTTCTGCCCAGCCATGCCCAGCTGTAAATAGGGTGTAACCTACATGTCTGTCCAACCATATTTTGGTGCCCCAACCTGATGATTACCAAGCTAACTCTCAAGATGTGAAACAAGCTTAGTAAGATTTTGCCATTTTTACAAATATTCATAGCTTCCAGGACCATAGTTCTTAAATAGGTGTGCTGGAAGGTGGCATGCTTGACTCTTTAAAAATCAAAGATATTATTTCTGGCCTTAACTCTGTGGTTTTCAAGTCTAGTGTGCAAAAAAAAAGTTTTGAAAACTCAAAAGAGCCCCAAAGTAGCCAATGTAATTTTAAATCATCCTTAGTAATTTTCGTCCATTAAGGTAGAAATTTAGTAGAGAAGGGAACATAATTTTTTTAGCATTAAACCAGCAGAAGTTTCCAAGGGAAAAATTTTTCAGGGATTTTTTTAGAAAATGAAAGTCCTATGGTAAAGAAGAGTGTGCAAACAAGAATGACAATAGGGGTGACAATAGGAAAAGCTTCAATTATGTTCTCACAATCAGGGAAAACAATCCCTGCCCAAGGAAGCCCCTCTTGTGGCAATGACAGTGAGCCAAAAAAGCTACACCAGCACTGAGATGTTCTTCTGGGAAGTTGCTCCCAATCTCAAAGAAAGACACTGACCTCAACCAAAGGGAGGAAAGTCAGACCCGAGAGGACTCAGATTTGAAGGAGTCCTTGATCTGGGGAAGTGGTGAGTGCAAGAGTCGCCTGTAGGTATCTTACCCACTTCCAGAGGATGTGATTTATGAAGGTGAGGCTGCTTCAGGTCCCGCTCCTGGCACCATGGATGTTAACCTAGAAATAAAGAGCCAAAGTGAAAAGCAGAGAGGCATTTATTTGGGATCAAAGAACTGCAATTCAGGGAGCACAGATTCAGGTAGAAACCCAAATAGTATCCTGCTAGTGAGTAAAAACCAGAGGCTTTTAAAGGCAAAGAAGGGAGATTTGCATTACAAGGAATGTTAATTGGGGTTGGCAGCAGAAAGCTAATCTTGGCTAAACATAATTGATTGCTTAGGCTTTCACTAGAGGGAGGCAAAAGTCTGTCACTGTGACGAGTTGCAGGCGTTCTTGCAGTGTTCTCAGAATATTTGTGTCTTGACTTAGCTTAAAGTTTATGTTCTGCCCAGTGAGGACATATATAAGGCCCATTTCCTTAATTGTCTCCCAGCTCCAATTTAAAGCCCTGAGACATAAGTGATGCCATTTTATTTCACATTTCACAAATTCAAGAAAATGATACCGTTCTTTAAAAAGATAAAGACGTGAGAAAAGTTAAAGAAATCTAGGATGGCTATTATCAAAAAAACAAAAGACAAAAAGTGTTCCCAAGAATGTGAATAAAAGAGAACCCTTGTACACTGTTGGTAGAAATGCAAAATAGTGCAGTTCTTATGGAAAATAGTATGCAGGTTCCTCAAAAGATTAAAAATACAACTACTATATGATCCAGCAATCTCACTTGTGGATATTTATCCAAAAGAATTGAAATCAAAGTCTCAAAGAAATGGCAGCACTCCCGTGTTCACTGCAGCACTATTCACAACAGCCAAGATGTGGAAACAACGTAAATATCCATTGACAGATGAATGGATAAAGAAAATGTCGTATATACATACAAGAAAATTTTATTCAGCCTTTAAAAAGAAGGAAATTCTGCAATATGCTGTAACATGAATGTACCTGAGGACATTATGCTAAGCAAAATAAACCAATCCCAGAAGTACAAATACTGCCTGATTCTATTTATATGAGGTACCTAAAATAGTCAAACTCATAGATTCAGAGAATAGAAAGGTGGTTACCAGGGGCTGAGGGGAGAAGGAAATGAGGAGTTGCTAATCAATAGGCATAAAGTTTCAGTTGCGAGATGTATTAGTCAGGATTCTTCAGAGAAACAGAACCAATAGAATAGATAGATAGATAGATAGATAGATAGATAGATAGATAGATAGATAGAAATAGATACAGATACAGATTTAGATATAGTTATAGATTTGTTATAGGAATTGGCTCACATGGTTATGGAGGCCGAGAAATCCCACAATCTGCCATCTTCAAGCTGTAGTGCCACGAAAGCTGGAGGTGTAATTCTGTCTGAGTCTGAAGACCTGAGAATCTGGGGGCCAATATTGTAAGTGCTAGTTTTAGTCTGAAAGCCTGAGAACCGGAAACAGTGAAGTTTGAGGGCAGGAGAAGTTGGATGCCTTAGTTCAAGCAGAAGAGTAAATTCGCCCTTGCTTCACCTTTTTCCCTTATGCAGGCCCTCAACAGATTGAATGATGCCCACCTGCATTGCTGATGGCATCTTCTTTTTTCGGTTTACTGATTCAAATGCTAATCTCTTCCGGAGACACCCTCACAGACACACCCAGAAGTAATGTTCCACCAGCTCTCTGGGCATTCCTCAGCCCAGTCAAGTTGACATGTAAAATTAAACACACACAAGATGACTAAATTCTAAAGATCTCTTGTACTGTATTGTGCTTACAGTATTGCACACTTAAAAATCTGTTTAAAGAGTAGATTTCATGTCAACGTTCTTATCATAATGAAATAAAATAATTTTTCAAAAAGATAGCACTGACCACTCTTACAAATAAAACAAAAATTTCAATGGTCTATCAAAAAGTATGTGTATTTATTGTTAACAGAAAAATCTGCATGAGATATTCTGACTACAGGCAATTCTCCTTTAAGAAAGATTTCATGGATCTAGACTCCTTTTATCATCCTGTAGAATTGCCATTTTCAAGATGTGGCTCTCAAGTGTGTGGTGCTCCTCTCTATCAGGCCAGCAGAGGAGGAAAGAACAAGGAGGCTTGTGCTTAGGTGAACTGTATGGGTCACACCTGGATCTAGAACCCCTCACTTCCACGCACTTTCCAACTAAGTCGCATGGCCATATCTAAGTGAGAGATAGGCGAGGAAATGCTATCTAGTTCTGTGTCAAGGAAATAGATGACCAGCAAGCCAATCTCTGCCGCAAATCTTGTTTGGCACAAGTAAAATTCAGTGGAAGTTTTCATGGAATTGGTTTTGTAAGATTAATCTTAGGATAGGACATAAAGATTGTCTAAATATGAAGTAATTCTCCATGATGGTCTTAATGTATGTGATAGCAGTTTTATAGTTCATTAATTTTTAACTCTGAGCAAAGCTAGAGCAATGTTGGGATTCTTTTTAACTCTTGGTAACTGATACAATATCCTGCCTGAACATATTTTAGAGAATATGGTAGATTGCATGAAAGATTGATATTTGTCCATAACAATAATATTTTGATTTTTTAATAGGAATATAACATTAAGTTGATGGCAAAATCATGGACCTTTTATTTAGGTGAATATTTTCTTCCATTGTTCAAACTGTCCCTTCTCTGACTTTGCTTGGCTTCCTTTAATATGACGAACATTTCTCTATTGTAGTCACCAGGTGGCATTAAAACTCACATTGATAACTAAATTAGGAAGGAAATGGAATTTAGTCAAAATTAGGAGTTCCTCAGGGAAAATAATTAAAACCATTATGAAAAGAAAAAAGGCAGCTGCTATTAAATTCAGACAAATAGTGGCAAATTTCAAATAAAATATGAAAAATGGACTCTAGATTATGAGAAACAAAGGACAGCTCAAGGAAGTTACGGGAGTATGTTTGACTATCGAACATGAAATAAGATTTCCTAGAGATCTCTATTGAAATAAGAATAAAACCCAACTAATACTTACGCCTTTTTGAGATCAAATGCAATTTCTGGAGTTATTATTATTTTTCATATTTTTCCAAAAAAGTTGAACCAGTGGTAGTAAAAAATGTCCAATTCTAACTCATAATTTTAAAAGCATGCTACAATAAAAGAAATCACATTTGCAGGTGAATGGCAAAACAGAGAGAGATTAGAATATCCCGAATATATTTAAGAAAAAGTAATGGCAAATATCCATAACATTTATGTTATTCTTTGTTTCTCTTACAGAAAAAAAATACAATATAGTTCCAACCTACTATTTTAATCATCTATTAAGAGTATAGTACTTTTAACAAAGGTTCACTTGTATTTTGGGGGGTATTTTGTGGAGGAGAATAACAATAAACATTTTAAGATATCTGTTTTTCTTTTTAAACATGGAAAAGTATGAAAGGAAGAACAAATACTTGACTTCATGCATTTAGTTGTTTACGTGAACAAGATTATCTTGGATACGTATAATTTAACTTACATGGTTTTTTAAAAACCTGACTCACAAAGTTTATTTTTATTTTAGGATGACTGGTGACTCAATTCACTGAATTTGTGAATTCATTGATAATTATACAGTTGATCTTTCTGACACGATTTATATACAACAGTTGGATTTTCAGCTCAAAATATTTTTTAAAAAAACAACAAAATATCCATCATTTTCTTTAATGTTCAACTTAAAATTTACCTTCTCTTGGGACCCTTACAATCAATCCATCTATCTGAGAATTAATCATTTTCCATTTTAGTCATCAATGTTTAAAGTAATATGACCATGTTATTAAGGAATTTTGCCTATTCTCCCTGTCATACCACTGCTTAATCTTTTTTTCTGTTAATCTTAGCCACATTTATATATAAGGCCTAAAGCAACAAGGCCTGTAGGCTACAATGCAATGATCAAAGAATATTTTTATTGTTTTATTTTATTTTTATTTTATTGTGGCATGGGCATAACATAAATTCTACCCTCAACATATTTTTAAGTGTACAATACGATATTGTCAGTTATAGGCACAAAGTTTACAGCACTTCAGAGATAATTTCCAAGTCACGCCAGCTGGGAGTATGAAAACGCCCCACTGCAACAAACTGGATATGATGTTCAACCCCCTGCTTCACAACTGCCTTCCCTCTTATAAGACTAGAAGAGTGTTTTTTGGGAGACTAAAAAAAAAAGCTGTCTGGGGTCTGGCCCAGTGGCATAGTGGGTAAGTTTGCATGCTCTGCTTTGGTGGCCTGAGTTTTGTGGCTTTGGATCTCCAGTGCAGACCTACACACAGCTCATCAAGCCATGCTGTGGCAGCATCCTACAAACAAAATAGAGGAAGATTGGCACAGATGTTAGTTCACCGACAATCTTCCTCAAACAAAAAGAGGAAGATTGGCAACAGATGTTTGCTCAGCGACAATGTTTTTTACTGGCCCCCCAAAAAAGCAAAAAGCTCTTCTCACACAGGAATATCAGATGTCAAATGATTTCCCCAGTTGTTTCTATCTTTTATGAATGCCTAGCTCTTTTCAAAAAATCCATGTATGACAATTTTCTTCCTCTACCTACTCCCTCCTTGGAACACTCTTCCTTTGGGTGCCATAATTCCACAATGTGATGTTTTCCTTGCCACTCTCCATGGGTTCCTCTTATCCTTCTTGATCTTTCAATCGTAGAGTCTCTCAGAGGTGTGTCTCTTATTATAATATGTTTTCTACCTTTGCTATGTCATCCCCTCCTAGGGATTGACAGTGAACTCAGAATAAAGTAAAAAAAAAAAAGTTATAAAGAGACCTACTCAAGCTCTGCAATCTGACTGTGTCCATCTGTCTTGCCTAATTACGTATTTTTCTCCTTTGCTCACTATGTTGGGCCATACTGGTTTCAATTCAATCCAAAAGACAAATTCTCTTTTCCTTGGCTCTGGGCCATCAAGAATTTGCTTTCCATCTACACCTGGAGAAGTTATTGAAACTCTTCAAATCGTTATATATCACTTATTCAAGGAAATCTTCCTCAATCCTCTAATTTAGGCTATTTATCCTCAGTATACACTCTCATGTAAACCCGCTCTTCTTCTTTGTAGCTCTTGTTATAATTGGGTCATTAAATGACTCTTTTTCCACCCAGGTGTAAATATTTATCCTCAATGTTTATTATAGTATCTGATATATAACAGATGCTCAATAAATAGTTGTGGGATGAATTAATTGATTAACAAAAAAATAAATTTTCCAGGCATGCATTGAATCCTCATGCTTGTTAAAAAGTTTCATTTCTTCTTGCACCACCCAGGGCTTTTCATTTTTGCAGGGGCCAAGTTGAGTGATTCTGTAACTGGATACTGTGAGATTTTCACTGAAATCTTTCCCTGCACCAGAAGTTTCTTAATGATGTAAAGATTACAAAAGAGATGGAGCTCTGATGATAATACTGTTGCTAAATTCTCCAGGGACCCTTCAAAGAAAGGCTCATTCTAAGCATGAGAGCTCCTATAGCACACCTGAGGAAAGGTTCTTAAATCTGGCTGCACATTAGAATCACCTGGGAAGCTTTGAAAAAAGTACCAGTACCCAACCTCTACTCCAGACCATTCAATTCAGAATACCTGGGGGTAGGATTTGGCCATCATACCTTGTTTGTTGTTTCTAACATTTCCATGTAATACTACTATGCATCCTATTTTAAGAAGTATAGCAGCAGCTCCCAAACATGTCTTATCGTTAGAATATTTTGGAGTTATTTAAATGAAATATAAAAACTTTTAGATCCATCCCTGGAGTTACTGATTTAGTTGGGTTGGAATGAGGCTAAATGAAATGTATTTTAAAAGCTTCCCTGGTGATTTTGTTATCCAGAAAAGATTTATGAAACATTGCTCTATAGTGATGGGACCCAGTATTAAATTTTATCAATAAAAATTCCTCTGAATCCATTATCCTAAAAATGGAATTTGTGGCATAGGGAATGAACTCTTTACTAAAAGTAACATATTTTTTACCGAAGGTATCTCCTTTATATACCATTTTATAATTTCTAAGATCAGTTTTCTAAAATTAAAGCAAGCAGAGAAGCTTTTGAGGTTTGGGAGGGTTTTAAGAATTTTCTCTCAAAAATATATTAATTAACAGTATTAGTAGGCAGCTTTGGCTAGATAAGTGAGCAATTTCTTATATAGGAATGAGGAAATGTAGAATTACGGTCACGGAAGTCTCACCACTTGATTTGACATTTTTCTAAAATGTATATATGATTAAAATCTTAAAATGCTCAAAATATTTTAGCCAGGAATCATTTTCTGTAAGAAACAGAAATAAAGTAACAAGTTTAACATGGGGTGGGAGGCAATGATGATTACTGAAAACAAATGAGACAAATATTACAGAAATCAAAGAGTTGAGAACAAAATGGGTCAAATTTAAAGGAGATTATAAATGGAAAGGCAAAAATTAAAGTTAATCTCTGTGTCTTTCTGGAGTCTCTTGGATTCTCTTTTCTCTGCCTCCCTTTGCATGTCTGACTCTCTCTTTATCTCTTTTTTCTCTCTCCCTCCCTCCCTCCCCTCTTTTGATTTGCTCTTTATTCTTTTCTTGAACAAGGTCTGTCTCTAATTTATCAGTGAATATGAGATCAAATTATAAAGAGAACAATCTCATCAACCCAACTGGGTTCTGACTAGCTAAGGGATTGGTCCATATTGCTCCTGATCTATTTCAATAAGATGGCCTAAAGGGGCAGAATTATGCCCCCTAGGCTTTTCAAGAGAGCCAACATTCCATTCATATACAGGAGAGAAGCAGCTCTCCTTCTCCTCAGAAGAGAAAGGTGGAAAAAAATTGCTCCTTTGACATGGGCTGGAAAGGATCCTGGGTTCTCACTTAACCTTTCAGAATGTAAATATGCCTTTTCAAGGTCTGCATAAACTCAAGGTGTCTTTCACTTCTATGAGCCAGAGATGTCTCCAAGTTTGGGCTTTCTCTCTTTTGAAATATAAACACTAAGGTAGACAGCACTGCATAGTTCCTAGTGCCTCAGTAGCTTAACCCAGTGTAAAAGAAAAATTTTACACCAGACATTTGTTAAAAATGGCAAAACAGATTTATTTAGAGTTACTCCAGTAGGGGAAAGAGATTTAAGTATATAACTGAGCTCCACTCTGAATACAGCAGACAGCTGGGGACTTACAGGCAACAAGCAGACTGAGGGGATCAGTGGATGAAAAGTTACTAACAGGAACTTGATTACATATCAAGGGTATGGAGATTCTTGCTAAAATGACTTAACAGGATTCTTGCTAAAGGCAGGCCAAGGGCTTAGATATCAAGGTTGGAGAATGAAGAACTTGATCATATATCAAAGTTTTGGGTATTATCACCAACCTGAATTAGCAGAATTCTTTACTAAAATTGGACAGGCCAAGAGCAGGGCAGCAGGCTAAGATGGAGGTCTTGTCAAGAAGAGGGCTCAGAGGAGCCTGACTAGAATTTGGTTAAGGAGACAGTCTTTGACACTAGAGAACTACTCTGACTATAACCACTTAGCACTATTAGAAGCCAAGAGAAGCTTTATTATCCTTACATATCAGAGCAATGTTTCAGACAAATGGATACAGATCTAATTTTCGTGATATACGAACAGTAAAATGTTTCCAGGGCAAGTGAAATCAAACATTCCCTATCAATATGTGGTATAAATTTCCATGTCTAAGCAGTACTAAGGAATCCAGGGAAGTTTGGTTTCTCCACAGTATGGGTACCTGAATTCAGTGGGCTTACCCAGAGAGAAACTCGATCTAGTGCCAACTCAAAAACAAACAACACTTTTAATTTTCTACAACCTAAAGGAGTAATCAGATATTTTGTGGCTATATTTCCATAAAATCAAAATAACACTAGTTTAGAAGACATATCAACTAGATTCATTTTTTAAAACTCAAAATGTAGTGTTTTTTTTCATATTCCATTTCTAGCTTCTAAAATGGATAAATGCCATTTTTGACCAATGAGCTTCTAAAAAGTAAAGTTTGATGATACCAGGCTTAATGAATAAGATGCTTTTGACTGCAAGTGACAGATTTCCTGTCCAAAGTGGCTTACGCAATAAAGTTTTTTTGCTAACACGTATAACAAAAATCTATTCTAGGTAGTTCTATGATTTGTGTGACAAGATGGCAACATCATCCAGAACCCAGATTCTTTGTAATTTCTGCTCTACCATCTCCAAGTTGTTGGATTTCTATCCGAAGACCTGTCAGTGTATGGTAGCAACATGTCTGCTTGAGATCTAATGCTCTCATTTTCATACCTGATAAAGAGAGCATCATCTTTCTCTGGGGCTTTCCAGCAGATGTCTTCTTTTGGCTGACTTAGTCACATATCTAGTAACTGGCAAAAGAGAATGAAATTGCAATTACTGATTTAGGCTAGTCCAAATTCATCACCTTGACCTGGGCACAGTGGGGTTCTGTAAACTAAGGAAAAATGAGGAAACAGCTTCAGAACAATAAGGTAAGCAATAGTGTCTGCCACACCAGTGTCAGTTAGGGTGTGAAGAAATAGGTATTCTCATCAACTGTTAGTCAGCAGAAATATAAGATCTCAGAAGACTATTTACCAATGTTCCTAAAATGTCATTACAAATAAAGTTAATTGTTGGTGGCTAGCAACAAATACAGAATAATAAAATCGTTTTCGGGGATACTATCAGATATTGAAATGAATAGACTGCTGACTTACATTTATACAGAATGTAGCCTGGATGAAGTGGCCTGAGGAAATAGAGTAGAGGGCTTTGAAAATCAGTGGATCAAAGACACATGCCTTCTGCCACATGAGTGTTGGTATGGGGTTGTCTTAGATTTGGCTTGGGAGTTTCACCTGGAAAGAGAAGGAGGCATCAGCTGAAAGAGGCAGAAGGTTTACAGGCAGATGGCCATGGTCAAATAGCAACTAGCTAGAGAAATGCTTGTGATTCAAGAGAAATGCAGGCAAGAAATGTCTAGCGATATGGAGGCCTTTGTAGAACAAAAACCACTCCTACCAGAGTCAATTTCAACATCTGCTAAGCTCAGAAAACATGGATGCTACTTTATGAGTGACAGTCAAGTAAAACCTTTGCAGCTCCTAAGTCTTCCACCTTCCTGTACTATACAGACCCTGTGGGGTTCATAAACCATACTTAAAAAGCCAGGAGAGAGGAAGCACAAGGTGAAAATATAAAAAGACAGAGGCTGACTACCCGCCTTCCCACTGTTAGCAACCAACCTGTAGCCAGCCCCAAGCAGGGGAAAAGAGAAGTTTTTGGTTGAAATAAAATAATACTAAAACTAAAGCTGAGGGACTGGAAGTTACTAGAAGAGTTTTCATTATCTGAGAGCGACCAGAAGATTCATGAGTTTTACACAAGATTCCAGGGAAAAGAGAGAAATAATTAGTTCCACAGATAATGTTTAGTAGGAGAGTGGAGAAAAATAAGTAAAGGGACCTAACCATTCACCTAGGAGTCTAGACAATTCTTTAGTCTCTCATTTAACATACATGTTATATTATATATGTGTGTATATATATATATATATAAGATACATTCATATGTACATACTTAGAACCGTATAAATAGGTTATGAGTTTTTTTCCTTCAATAATCATAAAAAACTGTTCAAATCTGTTGCTTTGAGGGAGTATGGAGTTGTTTTGCTTAATTTTGTAACTTATTTTTATATTATATTTGTATATTATACATATAAATTATGCATATGCATATACATTTTGTATATGTACGTAATTTATACATGTGTGTATGTGTATATGAGCATATTCGAGTGTATAATACAATTTTTTTAAGGGTTAAGAGGATGAGGTTTTTGTGGTCAATTTGGGGAATATTTTCTTATTTTACAATTCTGAATTAAAGAAAAAATTAACAAATAATGATTTTAAAAAATGAAGAAGAAGAAGGTGATCCATGTTCTTCTTGGTCATAGGGAGATTCAATGAAATTAAAAGGGAATTGGATAATTCTCCCTCACTCACAGAGTAAAAGTTGCATATATTTAGGATAAGTATATAAAATATCTATTGAATTTGTTAAAGATAAAGCTTAATTGCACATATCCTACATTGTTGAGGATCCAAAGAAATTATACATTTTTCCAACATCAGATGCTGAGGGTAAAGTAGAGACATATCACAATGTAAATATCAGATTATTGAGATTACTATATTTTAAAGATAGAAGTATCCTTTCCTCTGTATATATCAAAGAATTTGATTATTCAGTGCTTCAATAGATGACTAAAGAAAGACATATTAAGAGAATATGCTTCCATTGATGTGAAGAAAATAAGGCACATTAAAATAATAGAGGAAATATAACTTCTGTTCTTGGCATTTGTATCTTATCTGTTTGAAAAACAGAAGGATAATTTTATACATATTGTATAACATATGTGATTTTAGTTCCCCAAGCCAGATACATTGCCAATCTGTCTGCAAACACATTTTTTAATCCTGAAAAAGAAATGTGTTAAAGATTTTAAATTACACATAAATGGATATGAAAAAGCAAAAGGTATTTCTGGCAATTTGTTTTTCTTTAATTCAAAATATTAAATAAATAAATAGGTATCCAATAGAATTGTTCTGTAAATTTTCTGGTTACATATTATGTCAATAGTCTGCCCATTAATACTTGTGCCATGCTGACATCATATATAGCATTTATATTTTTTATTTTTGCTTTATTTTTTTGTATGAATCTCACAAACATTATGTTGTGTTAAGGAACCAGATACAAAAGAGTGCCTGCTATTACTGCTTACCATTGATTGATATATACCATTACATTAGTTTCAGGTGTTGAAGGTAATGATTCCATATATGTGTGTATTGTGAAACGATCACCACGATAAGTCTAGTTAACATCCTTCACCACACGTAGTTACAAATTGTTTTTCTTCTGATAAGAACTTTTAAGATCTATTCTTAGCAACTTTCAAATATACAATACAGTATTATTAACCATAGTTACCATGCTGTATACTACATCTCCAGCATTTAGTTAAATAATACTTTACGTGCTGACTGGCCAGAGTCAGTCATTGGTCAGAGGAAAATTTATATCAAGAGAAATTAAGTTCTTGCCCCAAAGTCTCACAGTCAATTAACGGCATAGCAACTACCCTCAAACAGATTTCTTTCTCCCATTAGAGCTGCTTTAAAAGAAAAAAATATATATATATATGCATATGACAATGTTTATTCATTCATCAGGGTTTTTTACATCCCAGCATCCTAGTTTTTTCTTTTTTCTTTATTGAAGTTTAATACGCACAGAGAAATCATAAATGTACATGTCAAAACATTTTCACAAAGTGAATACATTTGTTAACCAGGAACTACGTCAAGAAATTAAATATTACTAACAACTGAGAAGACCCTTGTTTTTGTTCCCCAATCACCAAAACCTACAGTAAATCACTGACCTGAGTGCTAACAACATAGATTATTTTTTCTTTGTTTTGAACTCCATATAAACGGTGTAATTTAGCAGGCACTCTTTTGTATCTGGTTCCTTAACACAACATAATGTTTGTGAGATTCATACATATGATGGTGTGTAGTTATAGATAATTTATTTTAATTGTTATACAGCATTTTATTTTATGAAAATATCACAATTTATTTATCGACTCTACTCTTGACAGGCATTGGAATTGATTCTAGTGTTCAATTGTTAAATTAGGGCTGAACAATCTTGTGTGTGTTCCTTTTGTTATAATACACTTACACACATATTTATATATATTAGCTTAATTCTTTCTTTCCTCTCTCTCTCACACACACTCCTCTTTCTCTCTCTTTCGCTCTGTCTACTTTAAGTTTTCTGTGGCAAATCTAAGGTAGCCTTACTGTAGGGCTAGCTTAGCCTTGCTAGAGTTTAACTATTCTGATGCCTCTATTGAGTAATCTGTCAGATTTTTGGCTATTGGGTATTTGAATGATTTCATCCCTGTGTGAACTCCTGGAATTGTTTGGTTTAGACAGCTCCAGGTATTTTTCACTCTCTCACAGTTATTCTTTGCTGGATCTCACACAGTTTATCCCACACATGACAGAAATCTCAAAGGTGTATTTATGCATAGTTTCGGATTTCATTTTCTGTTACTCTCTTTTCTCTAGTACATTCCTGTAGGTGGACTAGCTGACGTGTCCTGCCTTAACCCTGTGTCCTTCTGGCACCTTCTGGGCAGGACGCCAACCTTCTTCTCAAAGAACATTCTGAGAGAACACAGAGCCCTTCTACATGAGCAATGCTGGCCATGCAAGGACAAGCACGTAGCCTTTGTTCCCTGAGTGTATAAGCAACCCCCTCCTTGTTCACGCCAGGGGCACAGGTGCACAACTCCCTCCAGCCGGCGCCACTGGCCATTCCTCCTGAGTAAGACCCAAAAACCTTTGTCTCATTCGCCATCTCTGGGGCTTTTCTTCAAGCTGCCTGCAACCTATCCCGCACTGCTCATGCAACTAATGAGGTCAAACAATTCCCAAACACTGATCTCTGTATCCCCAACTCAGTGAAATTACCAGGCTCTACTTAGCTTCCCTTTCACTTTACTTCAGTCCAGAAATTGCCTTCCAGCAGAGAACCAGGGTGATCATCGGGTTTACCTTATTTGTTTCTCTTTTCTCGGGGTCACGGTATTCTGTTGCACTTTGCCCAATGTCTGAAATAGTTATTTCATGTACTTTGCCAATTTTTCTAGTTGTTAATCGTGAGGGAGGGAATCAGATCCCAGAACACTTCCTCATTCATGGATGAACATGGAAGCATCCTTAAAATTTTTTGTGTGGATGATATGATGTAGGGTTAAAGATTCATTTTTTTTCCATATGGATGCGCAAATTATCCAGTAGCATTTATTAAAAGTTACCATCCATCCTCACTGTACCACCAATGTGAACTTTGTTGTAAATGAAATCATTGTGTATATGAAGGTCTGTTTCTGCCATTTCTCTTCTTTCTCTGAACTATTTATAATTCCTTAATACATATTTAGATTTTCTGTTCCTTTTTGACAATTTTAATAAATTGCTTGTTTCAAGAAATTTGTCCATTGTATGTAGTATTCAAAATTATTGGCATTAATTTGTCTGTGATATCATCCCTTAGGTTTATAATTTCTATAATATTTTTATAGAATGTGGTGATGTCACTTTTTTCATTTCAGATATTGGTAATTTATGCCTTTTCTATTCTATTCATAATCAAATCTTGCTAGAGATCTCTCAATAAGCATTCAACTTTATAAAGAATCAAAGTTTGGCTTTGTTAATTTTTTATTGTAAATGTTTTTCTCCATTAATTTCTGCAGTTGATTATTTCTTTCATTTTCTTTTTTTCTCACTTTACATTGTTCCATCTTTATTTTTCTGATGTAGTCATTTAGATCACTGATTTCCAGACTTTCTTCATTCAAATGTAAGATTTAATGTTGTTATCTTTTCTTTAAATATATTTTAGCAGCATCTTACAAGCATTAAAATACCTTACCATTAAGCTAAAACTATACTTTTTCATTTACATTGTGATTTCTTTTGATCAATGTGTTCACTAAAATTCTTCTGCTTGATTTCTGAAAATTTAAAGATTTTCTAATTACCTTTTCATTGATTTCTAACTAAATTCCATCTCTAAGAACGTAGTCTAATGAATTCAGTTATTTAAAATTTGTCAAGGTTTAGATTATTGGCTCAGAATATGGGTATTGTAAATAGTCTGCATTCAGTTAAATTAGAATTTTATATAAAAATTGTATTTTATACAGTATTTTATCCATATGTGTTATGTTTGTTTGCACATGCATGAGTATCTCAGCAAAGTCAAGTGTTTTGGTAAGAGTGTGGTTGACATTTTCTATACTTTTGGTGGTTTGTCTGCTGTTTCTAGTATTTTTTGAAAGATATGAGTTAAAATCTTTCACTTTGCCTAGAGAGTTAGCTGTCTCTCCTTTTAGGTCTGGCAATATTTGCTTTCTACACACTATAGCTAAGTTAGTATGTACATATAAATTAAAACCACAGTATTGTCCTAGTGAATAGAAATCTTATTGTTATACAGTGTCTCTATTTCTTGCAATTCTTCTTGCTTTAAAGTTTACTTTCTCTAATATTAGCATATCTCTGATATTAACAAGTTTACCTTCTCTAATATGAGAATAGTTGCCTGGCACATATTGGCATGACTATCTTTCTTTATCCCATTATATTTTCCTAACATTTTATTACACAAAATTTTAAACATACAAAAAACTTAAAAGAATTATCCAGTAAAAACTTATATGCCCATCACCCAGATTCTACAATTAACATTCTGCTCTATTTGCTTTATCACATATATATTCATGTATCTATTCTTTCCTCTTTAGTACTCTTATTTTTGATGTATTTGAAAGAAAGTTGCAGATGTCTATACACTTTACTGAACAACAAATACACGTACTTGTCTATAGGCAGAGATTAATACTCATTCATATTTTTAACATTTAAATACTGTGAACTACACAAATATTAAGTGTACTACTTAATGAGTTATGTCAAATGAGTATGTTTGTGTGGCCCAGTAGCAATTACATTAGGTAATTGGAATTACAGAGGACAATGATGTTACAGCCAGGATGTCACGTGGATTTCCCATAAATTGGTTGTTTTTCTCAAACAAAAGATCTCATCCCGTTCTGTCACTAAGTTTCAGGAACAACTTTCTACTTTCAGACTTTCAGCCTTTTGGGTGGTAAAATTGTCCTACTCTTACATATCCTGAGATATTACACTGATCCTTATGTTTTCTTTACATTTGGGCGATGTCTATGTTCTACATAGGTATAGTCCTTTTATTAAACTTTGTATAAACTATCTTCACTTGAGTGTACCATATTTTATCTGCTGATACTTAAAGTTCCAGTAATTGGTATCAGTTGTAGAATCAAACAGAATATACTTAAAATGAAATTTTAGATGTATCATTTAATTTTTGATAAAAAACACCAAAACTTAGCAGTTTGAAGAAACTATTTATTTAACTCAAGAATCTGTGGATCGGTAATTTGGGCTTGGCTCAGTTGAGCATCTCTTCTATTAGTTTTGGCTGTGCTCACTCACGAATCTTCAATACACTGCTGGTCAGCTATGTGACTCTATTTCTGTGTGGTTGCCTATCAGATGGGGTGAAGAGGGTAACTGAGCCACCTGCCTTTCATTACCCAGGAGATTAGCTCAGACTTATTCACATGAAAGGATGTATTATGGACTGCACGTTTGTGTACCCACCAAATTTGTATGTTGAAGCCATAACCCTCAATGCGATAGTATTAGGATGTGGGGCCTTTGGAAGGTAATTACGGGTAGAGTGGGTCACGAGAGTGAAGCCCTAATAATGGGATTAGTGGCTTTATAAGGAAATGAAGGGACCAGAGGACCTGTCTCAACCTCTTTTTCTATCTCAGTGTGTAAGGATATAATGAAAAGATAAGAGGAGGGCTGTCTTCAAATCAGGAAGTGGGCCCTCACCTAACACCAGATCTGTCAGCGTCTTATATTGGACTTCCTGGCCTCCAGAACAATGAGAAATAAATGTCTGTTGTTTGCACCATCCAGTGTGTGGTATTCTGTTACAGCACCTGAACTTAGGGTGGAAGTAGTTCTGAGAGCAGCAATAGGAAAAAATTCTCCCATGTCCAAATACTTTTTATGACTTAATCTGCATTATCTTTGCTATTATCCCATTGACCAAAGCAAGTGATATAACCAAGCACAGAGTCAGAAGGGGAGGGTGAGGACAGGCAACATGATCAAATTAGAGGCCATTATTTCAATTATCTATCCTATGCTGTTTGGATTGCTCATATAGCCAAAGAGCTCTGGAACACTCTCTCTCTTTTTTTTAGGTGAAATGGGATTTGAATAACCTGTAGCTTGCAGTGATACAACTCAAATTGATCAGTACAAAAATTAACCCAAATCTGTCTTATTTGCAAAAAACAAAGTGTTTCAAAAGTGTTTGTTGAAACTTTTAAACCATTTTTCTCCCATAATTCTGCAACATTTATAGAAGTATCACATTTGCAATCATCATATAGTTAAACAAAGAAAACTGAAAAATAACACCAAGGTTTAAGGGGAGAACATAACAATGCACTATTTTCATAAACAGAAAGATTAGTGGCAGTAAGAAAAGCAGAATTGGATTTAACAAAAAAACTGGAGGAGGTGCTAGCCCAAAACTACAATTTGCTTCAGGAGCTAGGCAGTGGGAATTTGTGTGTGTGTGTGTGTGCGTATGGGTGTTGGTGATCAGAATTATGTAGTTTCTTATATTATTTAACCCTAAGTCTATTTTATACTACATGGATATTTTTCATATGAAATTTTTAGAAGATGAGGCAACAATAAATTATCTCATGGGTATTAGAAACCCATGTCCATGAAATTATCTCTGTTGATGATTTTATACTTCAAAAATGTAATGCTAAGTATTTTTTAGTCAGTCTTTTCTTTTCCAAAAGATAAAAGGCAATTTCCATTATTTAAGGGCAGCATATAAACTTTATAGCTGAACTGCAAGACCAGCAATCTTTAATTATCCCTCGACTCTGGGAAATGTTCATTCTCATACAACACAGGATATAGGAAACTTCTTCATATGTCACTCTCATAATCCATCCAGATCCTTCTCCTTTTGCACTAAAACAGGAGACAGGCATTCTCATCACTCCAGTAGTTACTAGTTAAGGTGCTTGTCAGTGACAGTGTTTTTCATAGTCAATGACATGGCAGTTTTATACAGCTTGCAACAACAGCAGCTAAAATTTTTTAACAAGTTTCTGTGTACTGGGCATTTTTCTAAGTTATTTACATGTATTATTCATTTTTATCCCCATAATAATCCCATCACAAGG
Source organism: Equus caballus (assembly GCF_041296265.1). Classification (NCBI taxonomy): domain Eukaryota; kingdom Metazoa; phylum Chordata; class Mammalia; order Perissodactyla; family Equidae; genus Equus; species Equus caballus. Next base: position 70,591,349 of record NC_091685.1, on the reverse strand, counting down.
ATATTTCTAACCATGAGAAACAGAAAATTATATAATTTGCCCAAAGGTTATGTGTATCTGTTCTTTAACTGTTGATCTAATCTGTCCATTTATTTCCAAGCCAGTGTTTATCCTCCCAGCCTTGGTCTGCCTATCATAGTCTGAAGGAGCATTGGAAATCTTTTTAAATTGAACAACAGATAGCTAACGATGGGTCCTATACAATAAACCCTCTTGTTTGTCTTATTCCAATTCCATGCTACGGTACCAACATATTTATCACACATTTGTCATTGAGCTCTTTTATCCCAAGTAAGTGTTACTAAGATATTTTAAGATTAGAGAAAGTAGCTTAAAATTTTCTAGATCAAACTCTGATAATGTAAGGGAGGTCGTTGTGTAGAGAAACATATCTTTCTTTAGTTCTAGAAGAATCCTTCTGCAGTCTTAATGTGTGTGATTTTATAATGACCTCATCTCAATAAAAATAATAATTTTTTACCTATATTTCTGAATTTACATTATGCTACGTTCCTCCTGGTCACTAAATATCACTTTTTCACACTTGCCAAGCTCTTTTCTGACTTAGGGATTTTTGCATGTGCTCCTTCTTTTTATGCTGAACTTCTGTTCCCCAGTTCATTGCAAGGCCAACTACTTCTAATTCTTTAAGACTCATCTTGACAACTATCTACTCAGAGAATGAAGACTGGAAAATCTATCTCAATGGACAGCAATAATTTGTTTCTTTTCAATTCTCTCCAACAAAAATGAGTATCACAGTATGAGTGCTTACTATCCGAAAATTTCATTTATTTAATTACCAGAAGGTTGACTGCAAGTTCAAAAATAATACAATATGAGCTTAATGACTGGAGGCAAATCCAGAATTCATGGGAGCTTGACGTTCAGTTAAATATCTAGCTTTACTGTTTAATTAAATAGAACTACTAAAAATAAAATAAATCTAAAAGTAAGTCCAATAAGTACTTGTTAATTCAGCACATCTTGTACATTAAAAGGATAATCATACATTTGTCATTGACCTGTGTTCCAGTGGTAGATCCTCTGTTATACAAGAGATATGTAAGTGTGAGAGTTAGATCAATAATGAGATGATAGAAACCAGATATTAATATATTTGGCCTCTTTGAGATAGTCTGCTAAGATGATCCTTATTTCCCTCACCAAATCAATGTAAATACGCCATAACATCTACCTCTGCTATTTCTCTCTAAAGTTTTTCCTAAAGAATGGGTTATAAATAGGCTTGAGAATCGTCACTAAGTAAAAGGAATAACTAACCCTTGGGCCCTGCTTAAATTTATCCTTGATAAGCCTCTTCTACTCAGTGATAAAGAAATCTGGGAATTACTGATATAGGCTAATTTATAGAGATAGTCAGATATAGAAATAATAATTAAAAAAGTTTGGCATCTGGTTATTTTCCATATCTCTTCAGTTCCTTTTGTTTTTAGAGATACTACATTTAGGCATAAGAAATCAATTTGTAAGAATAAAATTTGTTCTGAAAAAATTAACAATAACATTGAACAGACCTAATTAATTCAGCAATAAAAGAGAATATACTATTAACATACAAAGCAACAAAGTTGGATTTCACAGACATAATGTTCTATGAGGGAGATCAAACACAAACCAGGTAAAACTATATGAAACAATTTATATGAAGTCCTACAATGAGCAAACTATTTTATGGTGCTAGAAAACAGAGGTTACTTGGGGAGGACGATTGACTGAGAAGAGTCATGAGGTCGTTTTTTGAGCTGTCAAATGTTACATATCTTGATAGAAGTGTGGGTTATGAGATTGTTTGCATTTGTCAAAACTGATTAATGATCACTGCCTTACAATGTAGGTAAATCATGCCTCAAGAAAGAGATAACATATAAAATTTGGGTAAGCAGCATTCATGTTGTGTGGTTTGGTTTTGACCACCCTAGATGCAGGAAGTTAGCCTGTAGAATGGAGGTTTGCTGAGAAAGGGCTTCATCTGCACTGGTTCTTCATTAACTACAGTGGACATTGTTCATCTTTTATTTTCATTTGGCCGAGATTGTCCCCATTTATGTATATTTCCTTGATGGATTAATTTTACCTCTGTTCACTCTCAAAAGTGTCCCAGTGTGGAAGATAAATAATATCGTCACATTACAGTTAATTAGCCAGTTGGCCTGAGAGAAATAGTTGGCTTGGCATGGTCCTCAGCCAATTTAATGCAATTTGCATAACCATCTTGTTCTCATTTACTGACTCCTAATCCCTAGTACTCATTAGCAGAAAAGACCCCCGAGACATTCTTACACTTTTCCCTAGTCAACCCTCTATTTTCATCCTCTAATGTGCACTTTCAGACCTTTATTCAGTTTAAATGAACTACCTTGAAAATCTGAACTTGACAATAAAATAATTACAGGAGGCCGATCACGTTGTTAAAACTCAATCAATGAAAAACGCTACATCTTCCTCCCTGAACCAGCTTCTCCTATGATATCTAATATTGTACCTAGTTGACAGTGTGTTAGAGTAGCTTAACAAATGTAACAGGTTAAAAAAAATAGAAGTGTGTTTCTTGCCTGTTTCTTGTTTCTTGGTTCCTGGTTAATGGGGAAGAGCAGTCTTTTGATAGCAGTCTGTGCCACATGTGCTGATAATCTCTTTTTTTTCATTGTATAACTGACACATAACATTAGCTTAGTTTCAGTTGCACAACATAACTATTCAATATTTGTATATATTGCAAAATGGTCACCACAATAAGTCTAGTTAACATTTATCACATACATAGTTACACATTTTGTTTCTTGTGATGACAACTTTTAAGATCTACTCTCTTAGCAACTTTCAAATATGCAACACAGTATCGTTAGCTATAGTCACCATGCTGTATATTACATCCTTATGGCATTTATTTTATAACTGGAAGTTTGTGCCTTTAACAAACAAGCTCACAGATCATCTCTTTGTTGGTCTCCCTAATTCTCCTTTTTCCTCTAGTGTATTATTCATATCAAAGACAGAGTAGAATTCTAGTAAAACATATCACATCATGTTACTTTGCTGCTTAGTATTTTTCTTGGATTCCCTACTAGACTTATGATATACTCCAAATTCTGATTGACAGACTGTAAGACCCTGGATCAGTCCTGACCAACCCCTCACACATTATCCTCCAATGACCTGGCCTCTCTATGCCTTACACTAACATAGTTGGTTCTCAGTGTAAAGTTTTCTCCATCCATTAGTTATAATGTTTATAAGTGTTATAATTGTATTCCACAATGAATAACTAAAAATTCTATCAAAATGGCTTAAAGGAAAAAGTGGTTGGTTTCTCTTACACAACAAAAATTTAAGGGCAAGGTGTCTAGGAATGATCTAGAGGCTCAATCAGATCCTAAAAGATTCAGGATCCTTTTAACTCTGCATAACCACGTTTTGTGTCTCTCCTTTATTCTTATGAAAGAAAGATGGCTGCTCTACTTCAGGCATCACATCCATCTATAGACAGAATTGAGAGGAAGGACCCAAAGTCTTTTCCCTGTGAGCGTTTGTCCACATATTCTGGTAGGAAAACTCCACTCTCATATTTTCTCCTTCATCACATTGGCCATAAACATGTCACATTGACACATCTAGATGGAAGGAAGGTTGGACTTTGCAATAGTAGAAGAAGGAAGGAGAAGTGTTGTAAATAGTTTTTGGGTCGCCAATTCCCAGCAGCTTCCAAATCCCAGAACTTTACAACCTTATTTTATACTACCCATTCAGTTTTAGATTACATGTCACTTCTTCAGGAAGGCCTTCTGTGCTACATATTTTCCATGTGTCACTCTACATCATTCTTTACCTTGCTATGTCCCTAAGGGACTGATCTCTGTGGATTTCCTCAGTTGGATTGACTGCCCTTTGACTTCGATCAAGGAAAGAATTTGGAGAATGACAAAAGCCTGACCTTTGGTCATTCATCTCCTATCTCCCTCCCTGCCTATCTTCAGGTGTTCTCTTTCCTAATGTCCTTCATCTCCTCTCTGTCACTCATCTGGTACAAGTAACTTATCTGGGGTTCTCTGACTGCTTCCTCTACAACATCTTCAGACTTGGGGTGGTAATGGCTCCTTAGTTCTTAGCCTCAAGGATCTCACCAAATACTGTTAGTTTTTCTTATCCTTGTCCTCATCTTATTTTATAAACAGTCCCTCTACTAAACTTTGCTCAACTGCCTTATTTGAGTGGGCCATTTATTTCTTTCCAGCATCTTGGCTAGCATACTTTTTAAGCTACCCTATTTAAAGTAGGTCTCAAGTACCTTTCAGTCGCATCATCCTATTTTAATGACTTGCACAACACTTATTACTATCTGAAATGTTTTGACCACGTATGTACTGTTTACTTCCCTCTAGTAAAAAGTAGGCTCCTTGAAAGTTGGGATTGTGTCTGCTTTGCTCACTGTTTTATTTACAGTACCTAGAATGTGGACTGTCACATAATACTTGTTCAAGATTTGCTAAATGAATATTAAGTGCTAAATTTATATTTGTTGATTGAATGTTGTCTGGAGTGACTCCTTGTCCAACAACCCCAGCCCTTCCACACATTGAGCTCACCTTCAGGCCCCCTATAGTTTCACCAAGAACATCTCTATACACCAAAAGTATCTGCAGTTTAAACCTTTCCTGGACTTCCAAACTCCTGTTTATCAAAAAGTCTATGATGGCTTCTGATTTCTATTTGAATCCTCCTGTGAAGATTTCTGAACTACTTCCTTTGGTCTTTACTGCCATCAGATTAAATTATCTTTGGCCATGTAAACTATCACCAAGCAGTAAGTCTATTTCAGAATGAAAAGAAAAGCCGGGTCTGGCCCAGTGGTGCAGCAGTTAAGTGCTCACGTTCTGCTTTTCAGCGGCCTGGGGTTCGCCGGTTTGGATCCCGGGTGTGAACATGGCACCGCTTGGCAAAAGCCATGCTGTGGTAGGCATCCCATGTATAAAGTAGAGGAAGATGGGCAGGGATGTTAGCTCAGGGCCAGTCTTCCACAGCAAAAAGAGGAGGATTGGCAATAGTTAGCTCAGGGCTAATCTTCCTCAAATAAAAGAAAAGCCATGTATTAATGATGTGATTGCAGATGATAAATGACACATAGGACACCTGTACCTTTACTTGTTGGTTGTGGACAAACTGATGCATTTTTTTATTCTCAGACTGTCCATGCTAATACGGTTTAATATATGTCATAGTTCCAAATACCATGTCAAAAACTGCTTTCTTACATGTTCAAGAATGAATTAAACATTCTATCACACGTCTAGAAGTATTAACTGATTCATTTTCAGCTCAGGTCAGTTTGTTAATAACTATCTTTCATTGAAATGCTCTCATATCCAGAAATGAAGATTGCAGAGGGATTAAACTAAACTCTGAAGAGTGGACACTCAAACCACACACACAAAAAAGCTAATTTCAGAGTTTAGGATTGAGAGTGTGTCTATCTGTTGGAAAAGACATAAAATGTAATCTGACACGGTTATGACATATGGGATAATCACAACTTAGTTTAAGTCTGCCATATGAGGATTTATCTACCTGATCATATTGTTATTATTACATTTTATTACCTCATGTTTTGGGTGGAATGTTTTCCTTCTTATTAATAGTTAATAGTGTGAATATGGATGATATTTTAAGAGATATCAGCTTGAACTTAATGGAAAAAATAGGCAAGTAAGAAATGATATGTGAATGTATGTTTGGATTCATAAGGTGACAAACATTAAGGAGAGTGCTAAATAGCCCAAAGTTTATGGTAAAAACAATCAGGAGCTTCTGAGGTGAGACAACATAGAATGATAAAGGTAAAAGTGGTTTTTATAAAATATTTAAAGGGTTTGGCCCATCTGTGATCAGCAGCTTGACTGCTTGATACATCTTATTCTGTTTAACTTCTGTCTCCCCCACAACTGCACATTGCTTTTCAAGGGAGGAATCATCAGCTACACAAAGGTGAGCAGAGGATTAATTTGCTGTCCTGCTCACCTGCTGCTGATACTGGCCCTGATATCAGTTCCCCTACATTAAACCCAGAATATATGGGGTTAAAATCAAAGCATTCATCCCCTTTCCCTGCTTACTCCCTGGCTCCCTGGCATTAGAATCCCCATCCCCTGATGGAGGCAGACAACCAAGGCCAGCTACCTGTGGATTCTGTTATCTCCTTCTACTCCTTTCTACAAGCAGCCTCCCAAGGCTAAATGCAGGGTGGTGGGAAAGCTCCGACCAGCAGGGCTACAGGCTCCCCACTCCCTATAAGAAGCCACATTCCTCTCAACCTTTAAAACCCCTCGCCTCCCATCTTTTGGGGAGATAAGACAAATTTGAGGGTTCATTCTTCTCTCCCGGCTGATGTCACCTGAAATAAAAATCCTTTCCTTGCCATAAGCCTCGTGTTCCAGTTTTTATTTGGCCCCTCTTGTGTGGTGGGTAAAGAACATATGCATGCAGCTGGTAACACTGCTACAGTGCCACTTCGAGAGAGGTACTCTTTGACTCTTGTCCCACTGTAATCAAAATAGGAGATCAAAAATAAAACTGGAGAAAAGCATTCCAAAGGATATTGAAAAGGAAGAAATTAAAGCTAGAGTATGATGTTAGTAAATCCATTTTTCAATTGGGTGCCACCTCGGTGTATTTAAAACAAAATATATTAAATATTGAAGTAAATGGCTAGTGTCAAAATGATAGAACAATTCCACTCAATTTCAAATGAAATTTGAGTCTATTTTTTTAATTCTTTCTATGTTTCTTTAATAATTACTGTTTTCCTTTGTTTATCTGTCTTCTTTTCTGGTGCTATCAACCTATAAATTGGGCGTATATGGAATTCCATGCCTTACTGAGCTTTATACCACATAACTTCGTGGGAGGTCACTAGAAGTGCTATTGACCAATTAAAGGATGTTTTATATTTTTTGCAGGTGGAGCAGCTCATCATATCTCCCCCTCCTTTCTGATTCATTCCATCTCAAGACCATAGGATTTTCAAGTGTGTATATGGTGTGTTCCAAATAGATGGCATTTATCCAGCCAGCTGAATGTTGCTCATGGCACATATCACATTTCATGGTGTGTAAAGTTCAAAAGGGAGAAAGATATAATCCTTCTATGTGCAGGTACCACAACCTACCTTAACTTAAACCAATGAAGAGATGGAGATGAAAGGATAACAGAGTTTTGCAGTCACACTAAGCAGGTAAATGACTCCATGTAGAAGAGCCAATGAGCCACAGAGAAAGCACAGTAGGATATTTCTTCCCCAAGTTCTCGTACCATGAAAGTTCCTAATTTACAGAATAATGCATGAACTTGAAAACTGTAGGAAGACATTCCCTCCACATACTTTTTGAAAACAGTGTTTGGACATGTAGAAAATAGAAAATTACCATAATAGAAAAATATTCCAAAATTATAGGTTATTTAGAATACATAGTGTGCATGTATTATAAATGTTTTTTAAAGTAATTTTTAATTCAAAGTGACATATGATAAGTAAAAACAAATAAATAAAAATAGTCCATCACCAAAATATAATCCTTTTTCATATTTTGGTAAGTACACTTCTTGATCAGTCCCCTATCTATCTTTCTGGCCACTAGTTTATCTCGCAGGTGTGAGAGGGCTTTTCTGGAAGTATGTTTTGCTAAACTATGGGATTAGAGGTGGGACTAATCAGAGCTACTGAGTCATAGGTCCATCACATGTGACATAATATAACTGTATTTCCTCCTTTGCCAGGTCAGTTTTCCCCAATGTAACATAGCCATCTAATGATGTTGTATGATCTTTTTTTTTACTTAAAGATAAGAAAGCTCTCACAGAGTAACATAGGCGAGGAGGCCAGCTTGCTCATTCTCTTGTACCACAATACTAGGGGATTGCACAGCCCTCCGTCGTTGCCCTATTTCCAGCATTCAGTACTACAGTGCACCCATTTCACTCAGGTGATTGCGCAGAAAGAAGAATCTGAGCCCTTGAGTCCAGCACTTCAGGCAACAGCCAAATGCAAACGTAGACTTTCTCTATCTGGACATTGCATTACTCTCTGTGTGAGACATGAGTGAAGATTCTTGGGCCCCTTTCATCTTTTCAGCAGGGGGAGCTGGTTTTCAAGTTATCCATGAAGTCAGGATGCTCAATAAAAGAAGCAGATGACAGATGCAATATCTCCAGATACACTGAGATGAATGTCACCAGAATCAGGAGAATGTTCCTTTAGAATTTTACGAGATCTCTGATTTCTAATGGGTTTTAGAGGTAACCTACCTTTGAAACATGTAACTGAGCAGTGGTTTGAGAAACACAGTAGAGTAACAGCTAAGGATATGGACTCTGGAGTGAGACTGTCCGGGTGTGCTTCCCAGCTCCACCATTTATTGGCCACATAGCTTTTGGCAACTTACCTATCCTCTCTGTGCCCAGTCTCTCTTTACTGTAAATTGGATGTAATATTAAGTGTACCAAAGGGAGAAAATGGTCAAAAAAAGAAAGAAAAGTCTCACTCCACTGGATACTTTAACTTCTTTATTTTTGTATCTCTACCAGTAAATATAATCCTAGGCACACAGGGTTTTCTCAATAGCTATCTCTTACACGGATGGCTGAAGAAATGAAGAGAATCTGGTAAAGGAAGGGAAAAAAATCTATTAGATATATGTACATGGAGGTTACTAGTAATGCTAATAAGCATGTCAGTGTCCCAGGGAGACTAGAAACTAGAAAAAGGGTGTGAGAGAATAAAATCAAATTTGGAAAAATATTTTTAAATATGTTAAGTTAGGGAAGTAAATAGCATGGAAAATAGGGGTCAGGAGGATGTATTATGCTTTATAAAGGAAGAATTGAGTAGTTTTATATATTGAAAAATCTGTAGACTAGACCAAGACTAAAGATAGAGGAGACTGTGGGAAGTACAAAAGAGGAGATGGGATATATGGCTGCTATTTTGACACTGGAGTCTTACTACTCCTAGGGGGACAAATACATTCTACTGGGGCCGAGACAAGATGGCTTTAAGGGAATCAATTTCAGCCCCTCACCTTCTGCATGTATGTATTCCTACAGTTGATGCCTGATCAAATTTCCCCTGACTCCTTTCGTAATCGTTCTCCTCCTATTCACAGCAAGGCACATTGTTCCAGGGAATATACATCTCCAAACGAAAAGACAATTCTCAATATTGGTGGTAGTACCGAAAATAATTAAAGATAGTTATAACTGGGTAGTAAATTACTCTGCAATCAGAAGTTTTCCAATTCTTTACTTAAAAAATAATTGTAGTATTACCTAATACAATTGTAAGCTGATATATCATTAAAAATAAATGTCATAATATATCCCATAATGATTGTTACCATATCACTTGGACGGAGGTTCTCAGAATTTATATTTGTAACAGCATATAAAAAATAGTGATAGAACTGATGATGAAATGACTCATTCTAGCAAGTGAATTAATACATTTATTTTAAAGCTCCATTCTTCCAATTAAATGGTAAACTTACAATTAAAATTTTCAACTATAAATGTTTTCTTAATATTTAATTTTTAAATTGTCAGTTTGGTTAATTTACGATATTATGATAGCAATGACAATTCAAACCAGAGGAAAACACTTCACACCTAGAGACTTATGATAATGATACTTTAAAAAAAAATAACAAATTTTATGTCATGTATATGAGTATGTATTTATCGCCAGTTAATAAGATAATTTATGTTACTATAAGTAAACTTCTTTGGAAACAAACTAATGAAAATACAAGTTCATGATGGCAAAAGGGAAATTGTCAACTTTCTGTTTATACACTGGCTTGTTGATTGATTCATTTGTATTTTGTTAAATATGAGTAAAAGTCTAATGTAGCATATGTATTTTAAATTGTCAATACTTACACTACACTGGAAATTAAGACTACTTCAAGGATTTTAACACATGATAAAATATTTTTATTTAAACTTAATGTGTAACACTGTTTTTTAAATATTAAAATGTAAAATAAATTTTTAAATTTTTTTATCAGGTACACAAAGTAGTCTTTTCAAGACCACTGACATAAACCATTACCAAAGTGGTTGGCTATAAAAGGAAGATAAATTTTTTCCATGGGTTGAAATGGAGGAGGAAGAGTGAGCGCAAATGGAGTGATCGTGGATGATGAAGGAGGAAGCAACTTATAAAAGTTTTTGTGTTATGGCTTTAGTTTTCTCAATGAAATCAATAGCTGTGAGTGCTGGGACAACTTTTATTTTAATAAAATGTCATACTTTGGTTTAGATGGTGAGGGAAAACGGCAAGAGAAGTGACTAGTGTGGGGAAAATTTAGACTATTAGACACTTACGAGATTGTTAAGATTAGAACCGTGAACGAGCAATGACACCAATCTCTTTTATACAATGTGTCATTTTCCTAAGCAGTTCTTAGAAACTTGGGTAAAACCCACGTTACACTTAGCACACTGCCTGCTGCATAAGACATCCAGGATAGAATGGAAAGATGACGGAATGGCTTCAGATACAGGTGGGATTTCCTAGGAGTGTGTTTTGTGTGATAAAAGATAGATTTCAACCTGATTTCTGCCTCCAAAGACCTCATAAACAAAGTTTTAAATACTTGAATTGTAAGTATTGTACAGCAACATTGTAAAACTATTGTTGTTTCAGAATCCACAAAACAGAGACCCACAAAAGAGGGGCCATAGTGCAATGACATCTCTTTCCAATCAGTAAAATGAGGGAAATTGAACAAGGGAAAGAAAATCAACATTCTGAGCACCTACTACATGGCAAACACTAGGCAAAGTGTTTAATGTTCATTATCTCGTTTAGTTCACAAACTTATGAGATACGTACTATTACTGCTCCCCCATTTTGAAAATGAGGAAACTCAGGCTCACAAAGGTTTAGTAAATTACCCAGTGCCACATAGGTAGTATGAAACAGTACTGAGTCTCAGCCTAATCATCATAACAATCCTACGCAACTGCAAAAGAAAAAGAAAATCAGAATAAACTATTTATTATGTCAGGTGAGGTACAGCACTGTGGAATATCCAGACATACCTGAATTATGGAGGACTGACCTCATTAATGCTCTGTAATCTTGGGCTGCAGGGCAGGCAGCTGCTAAGTATTCACAGCTCAATTGATGATGGCATCTTTTAAGTTTTCCTCTAAGTGTTCAGAATTTAAAACTGCTACAGCAGAGTTCTGGAGAAAAAAGAATGCTTTTTCCTTGCTTGATTATGAGACGTGCATTGCATGATTTTAGTTGCTGTCAATTAAACATAAATGAAGCCGTGATTTCTAAATCTGTAAAATTACATTCTTAATTGGGATACTGGCTTACTTATTTAATTCTCATCTCTGACATACTTTAATTGATACATAACAAAATATATCAGTGGGACACAGGGAAGTGAGCTGTTAGTTAATTGTATATATGAAATTTCTTTCTCATTGAGTCTCTCTTGTAACAGACGTGATGACAAGCAGAGTACTTTATTAACTTCACAGATGTGTACAGAGTAAAATCAGTAATTAAAATGCTCATTCACAGAACTGACTATTTATATGCAGTTCTGGCTGTCAAACTTAACATTCATTAAATTGAGAACAATACTTAGGAGTATTACAGCAGGATTCACAACATGATTCAAAAATTATCATGAGATTAGTTGTCATATTTAGAGGTTTTTAGATAAAATTGGAGGAGGATGATCATTCTGCTGATATATTTTATACTTTAATCTTGTCTGAAGAGAAGTATTATTACATAACAATTCCTCCAATAGCACAAACATTTTGAAGGTTGATACAGAGTAAGTGTGATGTATTTTCTACAGTAATGATATTTAAACTTGTTTTATTATTCTTATGTACTTACATTGGTATCTTAAACCCAAAACAGAGACTAAAAAATTATTTTCCTGTGTGAAATCTACTGTTCTTGTAGTATGTTTATATACAGACATAAGAAAAAAATCTTCAAAAATTGGAGAAAAGTGAAAGATGTGTATTTACTGATCTAATTTTGAAAATTTGCCCTCCTGTTGGTATTGTGTTCATCTTTGTTTACTTCATCACTATTTTCTATCTAGCGGAAGCAACTATAGTTCAACTAATTATTCTAAGATTACTCAAAGAAGCATTTGTTAGTTTCTTCACAGTGAAATGTATGTAATTTGATATTCTAGTGTAAGTTACATGTTTAATTAATAGAATAACAAATAAACATTTTTAGAATATAACACAGATAGGTCCCTCTTTGCTTTAGGACAATCATCTGTAGCCTGATTAACCATAGGAATTCTAAATTCAAAAAGCCAGATTATATTGCTTGACTGTAAATGCTTAGATGTTGTCATGTATGTATTTTTTATACCTTCATTCTTGTTCAAGAGTTATATAGCCAGGAAGCTGCTGGTATAAAGCTGCCAGTTATTGATTGGATGATGCAATAAATGGGCTAAATGGGGTGAAACTCTACTTTCCCAATCATATTTTTAAGTAAAACAGTTTTTCAAAACAAACCTTACTGTACACATATGAGCAAAAAACCACACTAATGGTAAAGAATCTTGTATTTTCACTGATTAAAAGCTATTTATTAACTTTTGTAATGTGAAATGAAGAATTTGCTAATTGATGCACCGGTAAGATACAATTCCAGCTGAAAGTTTCTCCCAGAAGGTCTGAGAATTTCCTTTGATCATGTAATTACCTTGCAAATATTCCTCATGAGAAAGGCTAGAGAATTATTTCCTTCACCTTTATGTACTTTCCATATTGCAAAGCAATTTTTGTGTGTGTGCTTGAAGAATATCTCAAAAAGTCAGCACTAATTTCTTAAATAATTAGAAAGGTTAATTTTTTAAGATGACTGATGTTTCTTTCAATCCCTGTTGAATTTGCATAGCAAATTAATTTATTTTTGAGTATTTTCAGCAACTGAAAAAATAAATATTGTTCAGTGATGTCCAAATAGCACATAAAATTAGCAGTTGAAGATGAACTATGTGGGATCTAAAGAGTACAAAACATTATCTGGAAAGCAAATGAGATAACACAGCATTTATAAAAATAGGTGAAGAAAAATCCTTTGAACAGATAGCTTTCAAAATCCATTGCTTGAAAAGGAACTATTGAACTAAAACAGGAGTTCTCAAACTTTTTGTCTAAGGAATCCTCTAAATTCTTAATATTTACTGAAGTCCTCATAAAGCTTTTGTTTACGTAGGTTGTATCTATGGATATTTACCATTTTTGTAATTAAAAATAATAAATAAATATTGATTGGTTGATTGATTTAAAATAACAGTACACCCATTAAAGGTTAATATTAATTATTTTCATGAAATGCAAGAATATTTCTCAAAACCAAATAAAAATTACTGAGAAGAGTGACATTGTTTTACATTTTGCAAATCACTTTAATGTCTTTAACAAAATACAGCTGGATTCTCATATTGCTCTTTGTCTCCTCAAAAATGTCGTAAAATCCTTTAGACACGAAACCATTTTTTTTCAAGTTATATCCCCAGAGCCAGGCATAGAACAAATTGTCAATACATCTTTTATGAATGAATGAATGAGTCAATGAAATCATGTATTCAAGTATATTGCTTTTGTTCTTGAAAACTTCCTTTGACAAGATTATTCAATGCATCTTTATTTTCTTGCCTCTTGAATTGCACTCTTGAAATCTGATACCAGCATAACAGAAGCAAAATGTTTCTTCTGTTGGCTTGGTTTTCTAAAACACTTGCACTCTCTGTTAGATTTTGACCTGAATGTGGGAAGAACTAAGTGAGCTGAATAGGAACAAAAGGATTATCTGTTGATTGGTAATAATTTAGTGTGTAAGAATTCATTGTGTTAAATTTACCTCCAAATCACATTCCCAAATGCCAGATGTCATTTGGTAAACTAATTAGGATCTTCTTACTGCATAGCCCTGGAGAACTTATTCATTTTAGGAAAAATTTTCATATATTCAAATATATTGTTAAACATATGTAACACATTACAAGCATATCATTAAGTATCTTATCCATTTCATTCTTAGATTTGTTTTTTATAAACTGGAAATGAACCGAAAGATCATCTACTTCAACCCCATTTATATTTCACATAAGTAAAGATTAATTTTTTCTCAAAAAAATAAGATCTTAATAGAAGTCACTCACATTTTACATACACATTTATCAAGTTTCTAAGAGACTACTTCAGACAGAATTCAATTTGGCTTTTTTTTTTTTTCCTGAGGAAAATTTGCCCTGAGCTAACATCTGTATCAATCTTTCTCTAATTTGTATGTGGGCCGCCACCACAGCATGGCAGCCAATGAGTGGTGTAGGTCTGTGCCCAGGAACTGAACCCAGGCCACTGAAGTAGAGCATGACAAACTTAACCACTAGGTCATAAGGCTGGCCCCGGGAGGAGTTTTTGTTAACATTACTTTTCCATGTAAAAAAATTTATTTTCTAAGAGCTATATCTGCTTACTTTGCTTTTTATGACATTCAGCTAAAGAATATCCATGTGGAATATTTAGTGTCTTACTTCTATTAGAAATGCTATTCATGTTTAGCAAGTCTGGTACTATTTTATTTAAAACTAAATTAACATTTTTGAGCAATGAGCATACTGCTCACTAAATTACACTTTCTTTAAATTATACCAGAAAGTGATCCTCCTGAAACTCTAGCTCTCAGGACACAGACTAAATTCAGACTTGGCATTTTCTAAAATCAGGTGGAAGAACGTTAATACTCTACCTAATACCTGCACAGGTGTAGACTGTGGGGCAAATGTTTCAGAGAGCAAATAAATGAAGGTAAATCAGCTTCCTTGTCATTTGTACCTTTCCATTTGGAAATGAGAATATGAACCAAGGGCAATTCACAATCCATTTCCCCTTCATTTGTTTCCAAAATATCTTCATCAAACTTACCCAAAAAGAAAGATGTATGGTAGTTTATTTTTAACATAATATGGAACGTTTCCCATATGTGCTATTCATCGCTATTATAAATGTTTTTAATTGAAATGTCCAGTTTCATTTTAAAATATGCAGCAATAGTCTTATATTAATGTGAAACTTAAAAAGAAATTGTCTTTAGGTTTCTATTGCAGGTCAACATATACCTCAAAACATAAAATAACACATAAGACAGCATTATCCATATGTGTTTTCTAATAGGCCAAAAAGATTAAATAATAGCTACTGAATATTACGTAGAAATTTCCAAAGATGGTTTTATCTGAATTCCAGCCAACATTCATTTGGCCCTGCTTTCCCACTGAAATAGAATGATTTTTATTCATTTATAACTTAGATAAAATGATATTTCCTTATTCTGAGATATTAAGTAATTTTTTATAAGAAAAAATAGTCACTCAAAACAATATACTAAAATCTGACCTTTCCCAGGCAATAAAGTTTGTATTTATGCATACGTATGTGTGTGTTTCTATTCCGTTCTGTTGTAGCCTACATTAGAAAATTGATGAATCACTTTATTTCCTTAAGCTGTGACTTCTTCAATGAGTGTCACAAGAATATAATCAGTTATATGTGTTAGAAAGGTGTTTAAAGCGAAAGCATATTGCACTTTAGGTACTTATTTCTCAAATGTTTTTGAACTCATTTCATGAATTGCACTTCAATGCAAATTTACAAGGACTATGAGAAAATTTTCCCCATCATCTTTCTCTCTTGATTTAGGCTCAGTATTCTAAAACTCGATTTGATTAACCAAAATTATATTCATCAGGAATGATTTTAAAATATTTTTGTTGTTTTGAAAAGTGTGGTCAAACCTCAAAGTTAAAAGTTTGCCAATGCTGATAATATTTTTTAAAGTAAGATTTTACAAATGCTATGGGTTAAAAGTCTGAAAATATGTTGAGAATTGATGCTATCATCCACACATACTGACTTTTATTAAACCTACTTTGATTTTAAAGATTTTATTTTTTCCTTTTTCTCCCCAAAGCCCCCTAGTACATAGTTGTATATTCTTCATTGTAGGTCCTTCTAGTTGTGGCATGTGGGATGCTGCCTCAGCATGGTTTGATGAGCAGTGCAATGTCCGCACCCAGGATTCGAACCAATGAAACGCTGGACTGCCTGCAGCGGAGTACACAAACTTAACCACTCGGCCATGGGGCCAGCCCCACTAAAACCTACTTTTAAAAGTATAGATGGATTTGGCAATGATTAGGATTGGCCCAGGAATATTAACGTGGTAATCAACTACAAAAAAAAAAAGCAAAAACTATTAAAACCTGATCACTATTCTAGGAAGGTAACACAGGCTTTTTCATTTTTCTATCTCCCAGAATCACTGTAAAAACAGAAATTACTGCTGGCATAGGAAAAAGAAACATTAGGAAAGTTTGCATATCTACAATCCTTAAATCCTTCTCTCACTTTACTCAGCTAGGGAATGGGGGCATGGGAGGAAGATGCTCTGGGGACAAAAAAAAAAAGAGAGGTGACCTGGTGTATTCTGCGTGTAAACATACTAAGGGTAGGCTTATTTGGAAATAAACTAAATAGTTTCTGTTAGCAGGACAGTCATTATCTACGGAATGCTTATGTCAGTTTTATGATTAAAAAAGTGTATAATTTAAAAATAGAAATCTATGAGTACTGGCTCTCCCTGGATATGTCCTGTGACCTATGTTATTGTCTCCAAAAGTATTGAGATACTTTATAACTGATACAGCACCTTCTACGAACTACCATAGAAGATGTATGATACGAAGAGAAGCTTGGGAGCTGAGCTGTTTCATATGTGCGTCCTGATTACTAGTACTCTTGAAATTCTTAATAAAGCTTGATATTGGAAAAGATCTTATAACTTGCATAAATCTGATTTTACATTCTGATCCTTTGTGTTATATCAGATAGACACTGTAAGAAGAATTTTCTTTCAGACTTAAAGCTGAGTAGCTAAGACACATTATAGTAAGAAAAAAAGGAGGGTTGGAAAAACAACATGAGGACTAGATGCTAGGATGTCTGCTTCTCCATCTGTGATATGAAGTGACTAAGTTTTTGAAGCAGCCTTGCTAATGAAATTTGGAAAAAGACTTAGACCCAGTGGATCTTTCTAAATGGATAGAGTGAGAAAACAGTCCAAAGGGAAATTAATTTTTAAAAATGTATTCTCTGGCTGTTATTAGTAGCTCTGGTAAGAGCCAGACCTGTAAAAATGTAGGAGATGCAGGCAGTAGAAAAATCAGTTTACCAGTTTTTCTGGTCACTGGGAGACGTTCTCATACATTCCTCTGGAACTACTGGGAGAGAGGGCATCTTCACTGGCATAGTAATTCAGTTAAGGCAATTGATTACCAGAGAAACAACAGACTGAAACTCGAGACTATAAACTGAAAACTGAACTGTAGACTTTAAACTTTAAAGTGAATTGTAAAACTGTAGACTAGAACCGTCGATTAGAAACTAAGCTGAGACCCATTTCAGCTACTCAGAATCCTATGTGTGTTCTGTTGAAAAATTAGGGCATTTTATTGAAAAATGACAGCAGATCCTGTTAAGTCATTATAGGCTTGGATTCTTAGAGTTAATGATTGGGGCTTTCTCACAAAGTTTAGATCCTACTAAATATATGAAATTCTTTGGGTTGCCAATGGGTTCTTAACCGTCCTGCACACTTTTGTGAGCAGATACTTCAGGATGATATGATTTAACTTTCTGTAGTGGAAGAAGGCATAGTCAATAGCTATATTCAGAAGGGTAACTTGTCCCTAACCACAAAAATAGTCTCCTTCCAATATGGTTGAAATGCTACAAGTACAAGTGATCTTAGACAAGCTTTGTGATGATTAGAGAGAGACACTTAATTCAGAGCCACTGACATGGCTCAGGATATACTGATATAGGGTCTCCTCAATCTTGGATGCTTTACTGTTAGCAAATCAAGAAAGCATTCTTGAGACACTAATTGGCTTGGTAGTCAGTTATCACATATGGGATGCAGGAAGGACAAAAATTTCTTTGGAACCAAAGAAACTGGATACAAAAGGGAGAAATAAAAATATGGGGGGTAGTGACATGAGGAAACAATAGCCAGAAGATCAACTTGACTAACTTGTAGAGATGGCTTTTAAAGAAAGAGATTAAAAAAAAGAGGAGTTGGTAGGATATTCCTTAAAGGATTGCTAGTACATTATCAATATTTGGAAGGTGAGAAAATAGTTCCAGCCCCACGCTCAGCTCTTAAAGCAGCAGGTCAATTCCAAGTATGAGGATGTGATTTAAGAACACTTGAACAGGGACCTGAATTTATCCCCTCAGTTAAAATTGTAGACTCTGAAAACTACTGAGTTTGATGTTGAGATCTGCTCACTCAATCCTGGTGATGATCTAAGGCTACATCCAAAATTTGGTTGAAATGGCATCAGTGAAGGTATGTACAACTTCATTGTTAAGTACAGGAACTCAATGTGCAGTAATCTTTAAAAGAGATAGGAAAGGTATTCTAAAAGGATAAAACTGGAATGAATGTAGATGTGCTATTGTGGAAGGAACTAATGTAGGAATGAAGTTATGTTTCAGAAAGTATGACTGGAGACACTATTTGGTGGTTAGGTCACCGTAATCTGCATGACAATGAATCCTTGGGATAGATAATTATATGGGAATAGAGATGCTGTCTTTACCTTTCTTATACGGGATATTGCTAAGATCACCCTTCACCATTTTTTAATAGGCCACTCTAAATGGGAATCTTTAGCACTGTCTGATCCTTTCTTGGTAGTAAACATGGACTCATACAGAATTCTAAGAGGATAATGTAAGGATGTTGCTCTGATTAGGGAAATGATTGGGTGAGAATTTTTAATATCTACTATGATGTATTTTCATAGTCTAACTTAGCCAGTGTGTAAGGCAGATGCTTGCTAGAAGTTAACTACAAATTATCAAATATTAACCAAGGCATTTCCTCTGAATACTAAACCGTTACTATGTATGTAAAGACTATACAGGAAGTACAATGGGTGAAGAAGAACTTGTATAACATTATAGATCTGGCTACCACCTCTTCATGGTCACTATTTTGAAAGCCATTTTCAAAGTGGTATGAAATCTATTAGTGTGCAATGTCAATGGTATACATGATATCTTGATCAGCACTGGTCCCACTGTGACACAGGTATGTTAGGAGCTGGTCTTAGGGTTCTGATCAGTTATTCTAGACTTTTCATCATGATGTAAAAGATTTACAAATTCTCATAATAATACAAGAGGGAGTTCTCTTCTAGGAGATAGGCCACAGCTAGGAATTCGTCTAGAGGGACAACAAAGATCTAATTGAATGGATAAACAGGATAATGACTCTAATGGAACATCACATCTATCAACAAAGCTGAAAGCAGGCATGTAATCTCATATAGGAAATACTATCGGATATTATAATCACTATGGAATGAAATGTATTTAAAGTGGCTGGGCGTTTTAGAGAGCCAAGCTAAGGAAGACCAACCATGGAAGTTGGTAGTAAACCAACATTACGGCAGGTTGTCACTGGACAGTGTGGTTTTGTTCTCTTGATGAAAACAAAATTTGTCTTACTTATGGTATAACTGGTTGTGATTGGACTGATAAAGGAAAAAAAAATATCTCTTAGAGATATTAAGGGAGGTAGATGGTTGATGTTATTACATAATGACAACTGAAAGTTGCTGACTGTAAAAACTTATTTTAAAATGTACAGATATATCCACAAATGAGAAGGAATCTAGAGCTGACAAAATAATAGTCTCTACTCAGCATTGTAGTCACTGGGAATGTGTGGTACGTGGGAAAATGTTGCTTCTGCTGGAAAGGAATGGAAAAAGGCTAATTATACTGATGTATGGTATGGCAAATCTTATATTAATCTCTCTGATATAGTTATATAGTGTAACAAAGGATTTGTACATTCATCAATAGATTTAAATAGAAACCAGGCTTATATAGACCAGGGACCAATAAACTACTGCCTTTAGGCCAAATTTGGAATGTAGTGTATTTTTCTATGACTCATGAGCTAAGTATGATTTTAACGTTTTTGAAGGGTTGTAGACAAACAAACAAACAAAACAAAGAAGAATATGTGATAAAGACTGTGACCTGCAAAGCGTTAAGTATTCACTATCTGGCTGTGGTAGGCTAAATAGTGGCCCTCACAAAATGTCTATGTCCTGACCCCCAGAACCTGTGATTGTTATCTTATGTGGCAAAGGGACTTTGCAGATGTTAAATTATGGACCTTTAAATCAACAGATTATCTGGGATTATCCAGGTGGGTCCCAGGTAATCACAAGGATCCTGATGAGAGGGAAGCAGGAAATAAGAGACTGTAGGAGATGTGAAAATGAAAGCAAGAGATTACAGTGATCATAAGTCAGAAAATGCAGGTGGCTTCTAAAAGCTGAAAAAGGCAAGGAAATGAATTCTCCCCTCAGGGTTTCCAGAAGGAATCACCCCTGAGGACACCTTGACTTTAGCTCTATTAGACTCTTCAGACTTTTGACTTCTAGGACTGCAGGAGAAAAAATTTATGTTGCTTTAAGCTGCTAAATTTATGGTAATTTGTGACAACTGTAACAAAAAAACTAATAGACAAACCCTTTACAGAAATAGTTTGCTCATCCCTGGGGTAGATGATGATGCCCAGGATGAGAAAATATTTTGGGAGCCTGGTTTAAATCCTTAAATGATATAGTGCTTATGGAAACTGATTTCCTACAAAAATGCTTAAATTTGGCCTTAGGAAAAACACAGACTCAATTAAATGGCTCTATCATCACATATGAAAATTTCCAATCATTATGGATGATGGGGGAAAAAAGTAATTCTTCTTGTAAAAGAATATCAAAAGACATGAGGGGATATGGTCAAGATGAACAAACTCTGTAGAGGGAAATCCTACTCACTATTGGTTGCTCAAATTACAGTGTTCATTGGGGGTGTTAGTAGGCATATTTATTTTTATAAAATACTACAGAAAATGTTAAAAAACTAATAATGAGAAATACATTGCAAGGAGATATTGACAAAATGAGAAAAGGAATGCAAAGGAAGTTGTTAAGCAGCATGTCTACAATCCACTTTTTCCTTTTTCTGGGCAGTGGTCCTGGCACAGAAACAATGAACCAACCTGGATTATTTCTAGTAGAGCATGGGTTCTTCCAAATATTGGTGCCCAAAAAGGGATCAAAAGAAGAATGAGAGACAAACTTGTGCAACAGGAATTTCACTGGTCTCTGGTTGAAAACAGATCACGTGTCTACAAAATGTTGAAAATAAGAAATACATGCATATAACACAAACATAACTTCAACCAGCCACTCTCTGAAGTCCACACCTCTAGTTTCATAAAAGGTTCAGTGAAAGTGTTTTCATAGCTTAATGCATACCTGTAACTATTTCAGGGAACACTGGGAGGCCATTCAGTTCAAAGCAGGATTAAGACCAATTATGGTAAAACTAGGTTTAATTCTATCAGCAGCAGCAGCCCTAATGGTAACACAAGGGTTAACAAATCAATTCAACCTTTCTAAATGAATTTGTTATATTACCTTCTATTGATCTTTTCTAATGCAAATGCATTGCTGGCAAAATACACTGGAGATTTGTTTGACCTCTTTATTGTTGTAGGATATGGCAATTAATTTTTTTATTGTGATTCCAATTAGCTTTCTGCTCTTACAATGTTTTACCTAAATCTTCCTTTAAAGTTCCCCTAAGGTTACCAGAAAAAGATCATCTGAGCATGACTGTATTACAAGGTAGAAGTAAAGAAAACATTACTTATGTTGTGTACAAAATTGAGGCTACTTCAGGTTAACTGAATTAGATTCCTTGAAGAGATAAAGATACTCTAAATCAAGAAGAATTAATCAGAAAATTCTAATTGAAAAACAGGACCACAGTAGTCTATTATAAAAGGGGGAAACTGCCAAATTAGCACAACAGAGCAGGGAAATTTGAAAGAAATGTTATAGACCATTGCCATCACGACCCTTGTAAAAGTGTTTTTAGAGAAAAAAACAAAAAATAAAGCCCCAAGGAGCAGGTTTCATGATTAGGACTACCCAAGGAGAGTCTCTAACAAAAGAAAATTGATTTCTGTAATTGGAGGTGTTCTGCATTTAAAATATTCAGATGTCCCTGTAGACACCAAGACAGGGGGTGAAGTCTCAGTGCTTACTGAAGGGCAGCCGAGAGGAAGGTTACAGGAAAATTTACAGACATAACAGTGGAGAGAGAAGAGCTTTCAAGTATAGCTCTGTAACAATCCCGGCTAGTACCAAGGGTTCAGGTTAAAAATTAAAAAGTACATTAAAAAACTGTCCTGTTTCTACTGCTGATCTACCTGACGTTTACTGACCTTGAATAAGAGAGTGAGAGAGTGACTAAAAAATAAGAAGAAAAAGGTAGGACAATTTGAAAATGTTCCTGGTATGCACAAATCAAACCACAGAACATTCACAGTGAAAGAGAACGCTGCTAAACCCAACTAGGCATTTCAGCTCAAAGTGGGAAGTCTGTTTTTCAGATCTGAATCCCTCAGCTCAGGGGGTTTGGAAGAGAGAAGGGAAAGAAGGGAGGTAGAGTGTGAAAGCCCAGAGTATCCCATTCTCATACCTAAATCTCTACCCTGGGGTCATTTATTCTTGCAAAATGAGAGACTAAAATTGGATTAAGTTGTGACTTCAGATCAAGTTTTCATTAATTTTATATTTCTAAATATACAACTTCTAGGCAAGTTTTGCTTGTTGTGAAAGGCATTGACAGTTTATTACTTAAACATTTACTTTTGAAAAGGAAAAATATCTGATATTGTTACTGCACAAAAGGCATGATCTGCTCGCCACAAGACAAAAGCCATCGTCATCTAGAGGCAAGATGGTGGCAGAGATAGGGCATCTCATTATAACTTTCAAGAAACGGGGAAGATGGCAGACTGATGTCCAAAAGAGCTATCTTAATGGGGGCACAGAATCTTGGAGCAGTTATATGGGCCAATGGGTTATGGGGAGGGGGTTGGGAATACTGACCCTCTGGTGTTACAGATTGGGAATTGACACACCAGATCTTTCAGTTTTCATTGATGATGGCTAGCAGCATAGATTCTCTGTTTGGAGGTCATCACATTCCTAAGAAATTCAAAGGAATGAAATTATCATCTTTTCACAGCTGGGGGGAATTTGCACAAGCAGGGGTCATAAATCTACAGAGCAGGTAGATCTCCTGGAGGGTGCAAATCCAGCTGAGGTAGTTAGTCAGAGGTCATTCAAAGTTGCAATATGGTCTCTTTTCTACAATACGGCTTCCCTTATGTCAAACTTGTGTTGAGCCAGTTTCAATATAATTTAGTTTTTATATTGCTGACATGTCTTTGATTATCCCTTTATATCTGTACTTCTCATACCAGGCGTATCGAGTTTGTTGGCACATAAAAAATTATGTGCTTTGGACTAGACTACATATTAATCTTAGATATGATTCAAACATCAACATTTATCATACAAAAGCGTTAATAATTTCACAGTGGTTAGGCATTTGCCATTGTCACTGAGGCATTGAAGTTTAATGCTGAATTACTACATTCTATCACTACATTGAGCTACTTTTTGGTATATTTCTAATTCATACCTTTTTTTAAAAATATAATTAGCTGTATCATTGAGAAAATTCTTAAATTCTCAGATTCTTTCATTTCTAAGAACAAGTCAACACTTAGGTTAATTTAGCATATCCTAAAGCTGCCATATAATCCATGGTAGTATTTTTATCGCTTGGAAACTGTGAAGTCAATTTTAATAATCAAAATATTTACTTTATCAGGAAAAAGGATTTCAAAGCAATAGGTTTAGTTTTATCTTCTTAGAGAAGAAAGAAGTTTTAATTTACATATATTTGTATTAGACAGTGTTTGAAGAGAGATTTAAATGGAAAATGCCATGACCTAGCAGATGACCTAGTCCTTCTTTCATTTCTTTGCTCCATTTCTATAATACTTATTTCACTTTGGGCAGATAGAACACAGTCTAGTAATAAGAGTTGACACATAAATGTGTTAGTTGTGGCTTTACAACTAAATCATAAGTTCTTTATATTTAGAGTTTATATCAAGACCTCTTTATAAACTTCAGCTTTCAGACAAAGAATTTGTTTAAAATTTAAGTTCTTTATTTTATTTTTGTAATATGCTGAATAATAGTTACTGGAAAATGTGAGGACATCTTCATGTGCTCTTATAGGATCCTTTATTCCAAGGAGAGGAGTAAGGAAACTCATCAAGCAGTTGATGTAGAATGTAAGGATTTAGATTTTAACTATGTAGACAGAAGTGTCTTAAGAAAACAAAAAGAGAATTTGGTAGGATTTTATATGATAAAAGCTAAAATGTAACTAAAAAAAGCTGATTAAACAGTCTCTGGTGGGTTAGATTATTTATTAGCTACGCAAAAGTGAATAAACTTGACCTAGTATATTTGCAAGATTTTCATTAATAATAAACTATTTAAGTTGTAACATTCTTGATCACATAGGGAATTAGTGTTTGATAAAAATTATTCTCTTCCGTGTTCATTCTTATACCAATTTCTACAGAATAAGATGACATATCTCTTTAGTTCGGAACCTTGCAATCCAGAAATAAGCCTACAAGCAAACCCAAAATACAGACACAAGAAAACAAACTTAAACCACGAAATTAGCCTGTAGATTTAAATGTAATGCAATTTAGGAAACAGAAAGAGTGAGTGGGCATAAATATTTGTATATCAATCAAAGAAACAATTTTCTGCTGGAACTTATCTGGAATGGCTACGTGTAGGAAACAACTTAGAGACTTTGAACAGGGCAGGGAAATTATATGAAGCAAAATTATCCACTTAGAAAATAATAATGATCATATTTAGGTTATAATAAAGGACAAAGAAAATGTTTTTGCTTAAAATCCAATGTTAAAATGTATTGAACTATTAGGACAACTAAGGTAAAAGGAAGCTGACTAAGAAGAAATATTGAAGTCACAGACTAAGAGTTTTCAGGGGCAACTTGGAGTCACTCTAGAATTCCAAAAGTGGAGAATGACCAGTCCATATAAAGACACTTAAGCCTGATAATTCTCATTATTGTATGTTGATGCTTTAGGGAAAAATAACAAATTGTCCTTTATGGAACCATGTATAACTAAAAGTTTTAAGAATGCAAAAGGGTATGTTGTTATCTGAGACTATGTGACAAGAGAAGAATAAGTATGAAGTTGCCTAACTGGTGACTCAAATTTTTAAATGGATAGATATATAAAATATGTATGTATATGAAGCATATAATGAAACACAAAATATAAAAGAAGATAAAAACTACTTTGAAAGATGAGACTTTCATAATTTTGATTGAAAATTAAAATGTAATTATAATGGGAAGAAAACATGTAAATCTGAGAAACTATTCAGAATATTCTCAGTAGGGTATTGTAAATAATGGCTATGAATGCTGATATCTCAACATACTTGTTGGAGGGGCTGTGGGAGCTCCAAAGGAGTGAAGTAACCATTATGGAACAGATGTTTTCAGAATGCTCAGGGGCACAGAATAGTTTTACTCCATTTTGTATTTGGTTGCAAGCATTTTTCTTAAAACTTGAAGGTCTCTAATTAGAATACAATAAGAAAAGAGCTATAACCCAAGAGAAAATCTTTATAGCAGACGGTTTTTGAGAAATTTCACTGAAATAAATATGACAAGACTGTAAAATAAAAATACTGAGGAAAAAAGTAATCAAAATCTACCTTTATTTTAAGTTTGAAAGTTTGCAGTGCTTCTGCATTAATATTAAACATATCTAATATTCTTATTTTATAATGGTATGAAGTAAAAATTTCTTTGGGAAGACTAGCCACTTTTATATCATGTAATATACTAAATAATACTTCCTTTTAAATTTAATAATTTTTTATTACTTGATGGATATATCATTAGGCTTGGGATTAAACTATTCAATAATATACTGCTTTCATCTGGAATTTGTTAACGAATTTTCAAATATGTGACTACATAATATATTAAATGATGAAGTATCAATTATAAAAAGAAAATGCACTCTAAGAACGCCATCTGTGGGTTAAAAGATATGCTAGAATCTCTCAAATGCATGACTTTAACTTTTACATTGGAAATTAATTTAAACATCTTTGTCTTAAAAATATTTGAGTTATTTTTAAATGTCAATGTAAGAGATTACGTTCTAGGGAAATCGTATATAAATCATGTAATATTTCTCTCTCCAAAGTATACCCTATTCTCTTATAGTAATTCTTTGAGTAATTTACCATGGGAATATAATAAAGAAATAAATATATATTGGTGCTAGATGTTTTTAAATTTTGGCTTAGTGAGTCAGATGGTTTCATTAGCATATTAATTTCACATGTCTTAAATTTGCATAGTCATGTCTTAGGTCAAAAGCTTCATAATATTTATTAGATATTGAAGGAGATCAGATTATGTCACCCCAAAATATTCCACCTTGCCGTAAGGATTGTTTTGAGGTGAAAGTAACTAGCTCTCTGCCCTCCCCGTTTCTATCTAAAAGCAGGATATAAATTTCCGTTTGTAAAGGAGTCTCTCTCTTCAGTACCAGGAAGAGGAGAACGACTCTTAATCACTGGAGACAACTATTACCGATGGAGATGGCATCAAGGAGAGTCTGCATAAGAAACCTTACTAAATGACTCTTATCTTCCCTTGGTTACCCCATATATTTACCTTTCCCTATTTTTGCTCCTAGAAGCATAACCCCACTCTCTTTGTCTAGTTACTTTTCCACAATTTATTGCCCTTTGTTAAAATTTTATATAAGACCCCAGATCTAACCACTTCTTTTGGATTTCACTTCCTTTTTATGAGGACCCCTGTATACATGAAAAATTTTCCTGTTAATTTGTCTTTTATCAGCCCCAGTTACTGAGCTTAAGAGGGTAAAGGAAAGGGGTTTTTTGTTTGATTTTCCTTTTTTACTTTCTCTGCAATATTAAAGCATGGTAAAAAAACTATAATTTGAGTAAGAAATAAAGTTGAGAAATTCAAGATAAACCAAGTTGATGCTTCTCTCTCTTTTCATATCTTGATACGTAAATTGTCTCTTATTAAAAAGAACAAATCTTCATTTTCTATTTCATCAATACCTAATGGGAGAGAACCCACTCTGGGAATATAATAGGTCAGAACAGAGTAATCTCGGATCTAGAGAATAAGCAGATAACATAGGGCAGGCCAGATAATTCAGTTTCAAACAGAAGATGATCTAAGGAGGCAAAAAAATCCAAACATGGTGGAATGGTAGAGAAAGAACATCACACTGATTAGGCAAGATTGCTGACTAAGCCAGTACAAATCTATGTGACCTTATTTTCTTTTCTTAACAATGTTCTTTGGGCACTTGCAATTGCCAGACATCCATGAGGGTGATACATATATATTTGTAAACACTTTACTTAATTTCTGCATATCTTGATCAAATAAATGAGCTTCTACAAGCTTCACTTACCTCATATGTAAATATGTTCATAATAGTAAATAGCTCTTAAGGTTGCTGTGAGGATCAAGAAAGCAAATATGAAATCTGTATATAAAGTTCACAATAAAGAACAGATAATATTATTATCGTCAAGAACGAGTTTGAGGCGAGCTTGGTGGCATAGTGGTTACGTTTTCAGGCTCCACTTCAGTGCCCTGGGATTCACCACTTTGGATCCCTGGTGCCAACATACGCACTACTTGTCAAGCCATACTGTGGCAGGCATCCCACATATAAAATAGAGGAAGATGGGCACAGATATTAGCTCAAGGCCAGTCTTCCTCAGCAAAAAGAGGAGGATTGGTGCCAGATGTTAGCTCAGGGCTAATCTTCCTCAAACAAAAATGAAAGAAGGAGTTTGGATAAAGGTCTGTAATTCTCACGGTACTGGATTGAGAACTTTGAAAGTGATCGTCCTACTTTGAACAGTATAAAGATAGCGACCTTGTTGCTAAAACTGATATCTGGAGATTTAAATACAAAGAATAAAGAAGTGGTTAACTCATTAATCACTCAGATCAGACTCTTGAACCTCAGTTTATACTTCAGTGCAAGGATACAAAACATAAGTTTGGAACCAAACTGCCTAAAGTTTAAATCGCAGCTCTGATTCATATTGGCATCTTAAGCTTTTGGAAAATTTTTAGTGTTGTGAGCCTCATATTTCTTATCTTTAAAATGATAATAATCATAGTACTCTTGAATTACGGCATACAAAGCATTTAAAATAGTTTCTTGCACTTAATGCTCAACAAACGTTTGTAATAATCTTTAGTACGGGCAGTGGTCCATCACCTTTGGAAATTATATGCAACAGTTTCCATCTTTAGAGCCAGTGACTGTAGGGATACTGAAAACTCACAGAATCTATTAAAAAAAGTGATATACACATAACATTAGTTAACTTCTAACTTCCATGTAGAGTAGGATATTGAAAATAGCCTCTGCACTTCAAGCTGAGGTGATCTCAAGTCCCTTCCTTAGCCATAAACTACCAAACCAGATTTTGTAAACAATTCCCAACTATAACCAAGATTGATCCCACACTGTGAGATGGTACTGAGATTAGTCAGACTCCAAGTGGTAGCAATTATAGAGATCTTTAGAAATTTTGTGAAGTAATTCATTGATATTAATTTAAAAATGGAAACTTTCTGTTGTATTTTAAGAGTACAAGTTGCCAAAAATTCTGCTTTATTTTGTCTTATGTGTGTTTGTCTTGTACTTTTAAAAGTGTATGTTATTGGGGCCAGCCCAGTAGCTCAGTGGTTGACTTCACCTGCTCTGCTTCAGCCGCCTGGGGTTCGCCCTCTTGGACCCCAGGTACGCACTGCTTGTCAAGCCATGCTGTGGCATGTGTCCCACGTATAAAGTAGAAGGAGGGCACGGATGTTAGCTCAGGGCCAGTCTTCCTCAGCAAAAAGAGGAGAATTGGCAGCAGTTAGCTCAGGGCTAATCTTCCTCAAAAAAAAAAAGAGTGTATGTTATTTGTAGAGATATATTAGCCTTTTCTGTGTTGGCTAACCTTTCCATTTTTTAGATTTTGCTTTTTAAATTTTTAATTATACTTCTAATTCTTATAACAAAATTAACTTACATTTTCCCTTTTTATTGAAAGTTTATTATTTTTTAATGAATGTGAAAAGAAACAAATGGCTAGAGGTATTGGCTAAATAAATTTAGACCTGTAAATATCCAATGTGACCAGCAAAATGGTCATTGTAAAGGAAGCTGGAGAATTGCATTCTAGTTCTTTCCTGTCATAATGAGCCATATGAACTCTGAACCTCATAATAAAGTTACAGTATTCTCATCGGGTAAGCAAGGAGGATGAACAAAGGGCTTTTTGCTGCTTCCTCAGGAAGGAAGATGATGAGGGCTGTTCCCTCTCCAGGGGCTTTGCCCCAGCAAGCATCACTGTCTCTGCCTCTATCTAGGGTCATCTGACCCTCTCAACTAGATGGCTTGTCACACTACTTCCTATTTACTGAGGCCGACAGTCCCCGAAGACAAAAGAAGATTGCCTGCGTCCCAATTACCAGAGGAGAACAAAAATGAGTTGTGTAATTGTAACGCTTCTGATGTTGATAAAGTTCTCATTGATTTTCTAGAGAACAGGACAATGAATCAGAATCTTTTATTGAACAAATCACAATTCAAACATCAACCCAAACAAAACAAACAGTGAAAACAAGTAAGTATTTTTAGGAAGTAATTCAAGCGGTTTACGAAGTCAAAAACTAGTCACCGTTTCCATTAGTAACAGCTTTCAATAAGAAAAGAGACTTATCAGAGAATTACTATAAGAGAATAATAATTTCCCTACATTTTGGAGGATAACAAATCTGTCTTGGAACATTTTCCCCAACATGTTACTGTGAAATTTTCAAATATAGAGAAAAGTTGGCAAAATTTTTACAATATAGACTTCATATGTCCACCAACCAGATTCTACCATTGCATTCTACCATGCATGCTTATCACATATCTATCCACTATCCATTCATTACTCTGTCTTATTTCCTGTTATATTTCAAATCTCAGATGTCAGTTATTTCCTTCGAATATATCAGCATGCACGTCATTGCATAGTGTAGCATTTGTTTATAGCTTTCCTTTTGATATAACTTTATATACAATAAAATGAAAAAATATTAACTGTTCATTCCCTGAGCTTTGACAAATAGACACAAGTGTGTCTTAGAACTTATGAGCAATCAGGGAGAGTAAATTTTCAATTGTTAATGTTTAACAAAAACACTAACACTGATAATGGAGTTTAAGAAGCAGTCTTCCAAGGTTGAAATTTTATCAAGAAAATATTTCTGAAGAATTTCCTGCATCTCTGAAATAAATAACTCAACATGACCTGGAAAGGAAGCAGATGGGAGAATAGGAGAATGAAGTACATGTTCATACCGACCAGATTTCAAACGTAGCAACAGTAGTAACGAAAGGAAGCTATAGACATCCATGAGCTGGGCAAACAAAAGGAAGAACACAAATATTTTTTAACTTGCAAAATAAAATAACTCTTTGAGAGAGATTCTGCAGATAACAGAAGAATCATTCCTCAACCTCAAAAATATGACTCAAAATAGTTCAACTTTGCCAGAATTGTTAACTAACAGTGATATGTGTCTTAGGAGGATGAAAAACTTTGGATTCCCTGAACTTGATTGTACTATTTGAAGGAATTTACATGAATTCTTCCTGGAAATCAACTCAGTATGTTCATTAGATATGCTTTTATATCATCCCAGTTATGGCAGGCAGCTTTTGACAATGTTTTTTAAGATTTTATTTATTTATTTTTATTTTTTGTGAGGAAGATTGGCCCTGAGCTAACATCTGTTGACAATCTTCTTCTTTTTGCTTGAGGAAGATTGTCGCTGAGCTAACATTTGCACCAATATTCCTCTGTTGTTTATGTGCGATGCTTCCGTAGCAGGGCTTGAGAAGCAGTGTTAGGTCTGCGCCCAGGATCTGGACTTGCAAATGCAGAGCCGCCAAAGCAGAGCGTGGACTTAACCACTATGCCACCTGACCAGGCGCAAGATTTTATTTTTTTTAGAGCAGTTTTAGGTTCACAGTAAAACTGAGGGGAAGGTACAGAGATTTCCCATATACCCTCTGTGCACCTGCTACATGCATAGCCTCCACCATTATCAACATCCCCCATCAGTATGGTACAATAATTAGCAATTGATGAATCTACATTGACAAGTCATAATCAACCAGAGTCCATGGGTTACCTTAGGGTTCATTCTTTGTGTTATACATTCTGTGGGTTTGGACAAATGTATAATGACGTGTCATTATTATGGCATCATAATTTTCACTCCCTTAAAAGTCCTCTGTCCTCTGCCTATTCATCCTTTCCCCTCCCCTCAACCCTTGGCAACCCCTGCTCTTTGTACTGTCTCCATAGTTTCAGCTTTTCCAGGATATCATATAGTTGGAATCATATAATGTGTAGCCTTTTCAGATTGCCTGCTTTCACTTAGTCATGTGTATTTTACTCCATCTTTTCACGGCTCGATAGCTCATTTCTTTTTAGCACTGAATAATATTCCATTGTATGGATGTGCCACAGGTTACTTATCTTTTCAACCAATACAGGACATCCTGTTTGCTTTCAAGCTTCTGCAATTATAAATAAAGCTGCTATAAACATTCATGTGACAGTCTTTGTGTGGACCTTAGTTTTGAATTTCTTTGGATAAATACCAACGAGTGCAACTGCTGGATTGTATGATAAGAATATGTTTCATTTTGTAAGAAACCACCAAACTGGCTGTACCATTTTGCATTCCCACCATCATGAATGAGAGTTCCTGTTGCTCAGCATCTTTAACAACATTTAATGTTGTCCCTGTTCTGGATTTTGGTCATTCTAATAGATGTGTAGTGGTACCCCATTGTTCTTTAATTTACATTTCCCCAAACTGGTGACAAATGATGTAGATTTTTTCATATGCTTATTTGCCATTTGTACATCTTCTTTGGTGAGGTGTCTGTTAAGGTCTTTGAACTGTATTTCAATTGAGTTGTTTGCTTTCTTATTGTTAAATTTTAAGAGTTCTTTGTATATTTTGAATAACAGTCCTTTATCAGATGTGTATTTTGCAAATATTTTCCCCCATTCTGTCACTTTTCTTCTTATTCTCGTGACATTATATTTTGCAAAGTGGAAGTTTTTAAATTTAATGAAGTCTAGCTTATCCATTATTTATTTCATAGATTATGACTTTGGTGTTGTAACTAGAAGGTCATTGCCATACCCAAGGTCATCAAGATTTTCTCCTATGTTATCTTCTAGGAGCTGTATGGTTTTGCAGTTTTATTTAGGTCTGTGACCAACTTTGAGCTAACTTTTGTGAAGAGTATAATATCTGTGTTTAGATTCATATTTTTTTGCATGTGGATGTCCCGTTGTTCCAGCAATGTCTGTTTGCTCCATTAGATCCATTGTGTTGCCATTGCTCCTTTGCCAAAGATCAGTTGACTATATTTATGTGGGTTGGCAATTATTTTTAAACTGTGTGAATCATCATTTTGCCAGTCTCCAATTGCAGTTTCTTCATTGCTTTTCCAACATAGTCTGTTTATTTACCATTTTTCCCACCTTCCCCAACTATTTCCTTGTGCTTTCCAGCCTCCATATCCTACCCAGTTCCGCAGACTATGCCATATATTTTATATTTTTGTTATATTCCCAATTATAGTCTTCAATTTTTTGTTGGTATCTATTTCTCCCTAATAAACTACCTCCAAACTCAGAAACCTTAAGCAATGATTTATTTAATTACAATTCTGAGGGTTTACATTTCAGGTGATATTCAGATGAGATGCCTCCTCCCTCCCACATAGTGTTGACTAAGTTCTTCATGTGTTTGGGCTTCCACTGAAATGACAAGTTGGCTGGAAGCACAAGCACTTTTTTCCATATGCTCTCGTCTTCCAGGAGCCTAACCTCACTTTTCACATGGTCATGGAAAAGTTTCCAGAAATAAGAGGACAAGTCCTATAGCACAAGGAATTTTCAAATGTCTGCTTGTCATATATGTTAATATCCCAATGGCCAAAAAAAGGTTCATGAGCAAATTCAGAGTCAGTGTGGAGGGGAACAACCCAAGGACAGGGATACAGGAGTATGATTCATTGGGGGCTATTAACATAACAATGTACCACAGATAACATTCAGAAATGGCAGGGGCCAATGGCAGCACTTAATCAGAAGAGATAACATCTTTATGGTTACTTAAATGGGTTCTAGATATAATAAACTTTCACAGTAGTTTCTCAGGGTAAATCAAAATTCATAATTCTTTGATAACTTGCTTCTAAAGAACCTTGACCATCCCACAATCTTGATGTTTCACAGTGTTGACAAGTTTGCTTAGAAGCTTCCCAGCAAGTAGTGGTATCCTACATACCTTGGTAAAAAATATGAATGCCAGAAAGTAGGAAATTAAGCACAGAAACACTGAAGGCCTTGCCATCTCAGTGAATCTTCTGGAGGTCCGATGTCAGTCTCTTCTCTCAGAAGTGAAAGATGAGGTTCTACCTTGTGTGCTGGCTATCATTAAGAAATAGCCACGTAATTTGCTGGGCCTGTCTAGATTTTTGATGCAACATTTACCAAATTGCTTGTGTTGATCCTCTCCATCCACTGAAGAACCTGTCAGGCTGCCTGCTTCAGGTGATTCCCAGGACAAAAGAATGCTGCCTTTCTCATAATGTAAGGCAAGCTGAACTGCCACTTGAACTTCAGTTTCACTTCTAAGCAGATACAATGGAGTTCAGACTATCAGTGGAAGTTTTGCAAGTATTATAATGCCTGTGATATGCCCCAGTGTGCAGAAGAAACACCATGCAGTGTTTTGTTGAAAAGCACTATTCCCTTTGGCAAATAATTATTTGAGCTTTGAGGAATGGCTGCTTGTTGAGTTTTTGATCAAGCCAGAAAGACGTAACCATGGGACACCATGTGATGATCGAGCTGACTAGCCCAAAAGTACATAGATATTATCTTATCTTCCAAGTCGTACATCTGTGTGCACGCAGCAGAATTCCATCAAGTGAAAGTGGTATATTTAAGTTCAGGCTACAGCAGGTTCTGACAGCAGTGTAATAGCACAAAAAAGATACATTAGCTGCTCATATTCCTGATATACCTATTTCTGTCTATAGTCTCAAATAATGTTTCAAATGATTGTTAGCTAAAAAAGAAAATTCTTGTATGGTTTATAAATAATTATGCAGTACATCCTGCTATTGGTCAGAAGTGGACTACCACAATAGAACATTCCCATTTAGGAGAAGCCTGAAGAACAGTAAGGGAGAAAAAGCATTCTGGAAGGAAGAACTTGGAATAACCCATCAAGTTATTTACTTTGCTTGGAAAGATATATGAACAGAGGTATATTTATAGGTTTTTCATGATTAGTTACAAATAAGTTGCAAGATGGTGAGGAAGTTGAAAGGAACAAGATTGGAAGATTGGTCACAAGGAGCCCTTACATGGAGGCAAGTAAAAACCCCTCTCAGAAAGCATCCAGACTTCAGCAATATTTCTAACCCATGTGGGTGCTTAAAAAGGGCTCTGCCTTCAGGAAAAAAAAAGCCTCTTGAAAATAAAATAACATAGATAACATGCTGCAGATTTATATCAGCCATTTTTTGAAACCGTATCAGTGTCAGCTCAAAGAGCTCATGAATATAATGGCCATGGTGGCAGGGATGGAGGTGACGTATGGGCTGAACAACATATCCCTCTTCTCCAAACCAGAACTGGTCTCTATTCTTGCTTGCTGCTTAATTTTCCAACAGAAGACACAACTGCTGAATCCCTGTTACGGCACCGTGCCCTGACACATACCAATGTAGCCTATCTGGTGGTATGTTGAATAAATGGATCCTTCTAATTACTAAAACAAATATTTGATCTTGATATAGATCCTCTAATTTTTCCGGCCAGGTATCCTAGTTAAAGATTTCACTGTTTAACCAATAGTGCTAGAGGATCCCCCATTATAATCACGTGCCACTTAATGTTGGGGATAAGTTCTGAGAAATGTGAGAAAAAGAAAAGTACCTTGGATACTTGGTTAAAGAATTTCAATTTCAAAACTTTTGATTTCAATTAATTTTTGCTAGTCTTCTTCATTTCCTCTCCCCTAAATAAATCTTAAGTTTACTTATCTCCGTGTTAGTCTGTAAAAGTTGTTGCCATCAAAATCCATCTCCAATAAAACTACCACCGACTTTGGGAAAGCCATTTCTAGCCAGTGATGATATTTTTTTCCTCAAAATTCCAATATTTTGGTGTTAGTTGCTTCTACACATTATCAAATATATCTTTCCATTTTGTGTAATATTCAATAGCTTTTTACATATCTTAGCATAACAAAATCCAAATTCTCTGTTTCATTTTGATTTTTTCTTGTACACAAATGGGAGCACAGTCATAGGTGTTTACTGTATGTGTTCAGTAAATGTTTGTGGAATATTTTAATGAATCAATTTCGAAAAACAATATATTTTATGCAATCATTCTCATGATGTGTCTATCTTAGATTATAGCTTAAAATCTAGCCTAAGAATTGTGATTAGAGTAAAAATTATACACATACAAACACAAACACATACACACATATTTTTAATTCAGTAAAGTTTAAAACTCCAATGCATATAATGCTTAAATAGGGTAGTTTTCAAAAACTTGTACAAATATTTGTACTAGAAATATATAGGTTTATGTACATTCATATGTATATGTATAATTTACATTAACTACAGTGACAGAGATACAGATAACAGAAAATAAATGACAATTCAAATAAAACTGCAAAAATTATATTTTTGATACATGATAAAATTTGAACATGAACTGAATATTAGTTCATATTGAGGATTTAAAAAAATTTGAATGGATAAGAACGTCATCATGGTTATATTAAAGAAGAATAATATCTTGTGAGGGATACATATTGGATTCTTTAAATGTAAAATGAATTGTTTTCTTGAATTTGCTTTTAAAATTTCCAACAATAATGGATTAACACAGGATTG
Source organism: Equus caballus (assembly GCF_041296265.1). Taxonomy (NCBI): domain Eukaryota; kingdom Metazoa; phylum Chordata; class Mammalia; order Perissodactyla; family Equidae; genus Equus; species Equus caballus. The sequence continues at coordinate 70,555,111 of NC_091685.1, read as the reverse complement.
GTTCAATCTCAGCAATTATTGCGGCTCAGAGATGGATACAAAGAGGTGCATTTACTGTTCACTCCAGTTGTGTGTGTGCTTGAATGTTACTGTAATAAATGTTTAAAAAAGTCACTCATACGTAAATTACAATAGTTCAGTATGAGAACATAAAACGACCATTTAAAAGAACTGAGTGGGCAGGTGATTTTACAAATGTCTATTTGATTTACAATTCAATAAAATAATATCTATTATACAAAGATTGCAAAAACTCCAAGTTCCATATTTTTAAATATATGTTAAGGAGAAGAAAACAAATGAGTCCAGTTTAAAGGGAAATGTATTATGGAATCAAAATGTATCCTTTTTTATGCTGAAACAATAAGGTGTTTGTGTCGATGCAATGATTTTCCCTTTGCTCACTTAAGTTAAATATCTCTAAAGACAAGTTCAGCTACTTCCCTCGAACCTAGATTTTCATGTATTAATATATTAATGAGCACATTGATTTCAGGTCAACTCTAACGTTTCCATAATTTTTGGTAAAAAAAAGACTTTGTTCCCTACTAAATACGCTTTTCTTCCACCAATAATGCTAATATTTGAATGTATTACAAGAACATTTTTTCTCATTTTTATCTTTTTTTCATATTTACCCTGCTCTAGAGGCAATATTTTACAAGTGAAGTTCAAAATTATCTTTATTTCAGTTTAAATTCAAGTCTTATCATGCAGCTTTTGCTTTGCCCTCAATGATTTAGATATACTATTTAGCAGATGTGTATATTTTATCTGGAAATGATAAAAGGGATTTTGGTAGTTTTTCCTGAATTTCTCTAACATTATCTTTGACATATTGTGTATGTATGCTTTGTATTTTTAAGTAGTTTACAGTTTAATAAAGAAAAACAAAAAGATCATATCAAGCCTTTTGAAATTTAAAAAATACCACAGTGGTAGTTCTTTTTGTTACAAGCTCATGTAACTAATCATGGTGGTGGGGGGGTGGATTGGACAAGGTTAGCAATAGCCTGCTTTTCTTGGCAACCAAATTTTAATATAAACGTTTTGTTTTACTTGCTTCTTCCTTGAATACACTGTAAATAAGCAGGATCATTTCCTCAATAGAGAAAGGAAATAAACATGAACTATATATCACATCTGAGAAGATTTAGATGCTTTCCAACATTCTGTTAATTTTACAGTCAAGATGCAATCTTTCAATAATTCAAATGTCATCAGAGAAAAAAATCTTTTCCTGGGAAAACATCAAAGTAAAGCAAGTTTCTTTATCTGGAAATGTAATACTAGGGAAAAAATACCAGTGAGTATTAAGAAAGAACCTAATATTTTAAAAATATTAAGACAAGAAGCAGAAAATTATGAGACATATATTCTCATATATGAATATATTGTCTTTACGTATATCACAATGTCTTATGTTTATGGAGTGTCTTTAAAACTCACATCTGTCTTTAAGGTAGGAAAAAATAAAACTAATAGAATTCTGAGAATTTTTTCTTATATTTGGAGTGCTTGTATTAATCGAGCAATTTCCTAAGCTTAGAATGACGTAATAATGATGTGTTGAATAGTTTTAAATTTACTCCACTGTCTATTTTTCTGTGTTTGTTTCCATTATGTTCTTCTAAATGAGTTCCTTGTCCTTCCTTCCCAATCTCTGCTAGAGATACCATCATTTTAATGTCACCCAGATAGAAAACTCTAAACCACCTTAATTTCTCCAGCTTCCTTCTCTCCCAGTCAGCACTCACCCAACCACAAGCCTTGTTCTTTTGTCCTTCAGTGTATTTCTTGAATATTCCTGTGCTTTTAACTTCTGTGGCTAGTAGCCTTGTTCATTACCCAACACGGTAGGAGCTGGCACTGAAAGTTACTTAAATCTAGATTGTGAAGTTCTTTAACAATTCCATTTATATTTTATCCTTTCCTACCAACTGTCAAACCATTCTGCCTACTTTTTCCACATCAGAAATTTTCTCAGTGCCTATGCCTTCGTCCAACGGCTTTCACTCCCTGACCACGTACCGTGACTCCCTCCCCTTTCCAGTCATATCTGTATGCATGACTGAACATGCAAACAGCTCCATGTACTTGATCTAGACTATTACTCAATAACCAGAATAGCTATAGCAACTGAATAATTTCTTTTTCATCCAAACTGCAGCAGATTTTTGTTTTATTTTTACATTCTATCACGTGTTCTGTTATTATCTTGGCTCAAATTCACTCTATTTTTCGTTCACTGTGCATGTCTTTTGTTTTCTTCTCTGTTACCAATGACTCTTTCAATAGATCTGTCTTCTTCATTCTCTTTCTAGTGTAAGTCACTTTTCTTTAAAGTACTACGTTATAAAATTAAAGTATATTGAATCAATTTTGGTTTCTGAATAAAGATTTAGACAATTCTTAATGTGAAAACTAAGTGAATTAAACAGTATACTTGCTTATTTTACAATAAAAGGAAAAAGTTGAATTTACTCCCTAAATAACATTCAATAGAATAAAATGTACATGTACATGTGTGCATAAGGTTGGATTTCCGTTATTACAGTACTTTCAGGGAAATTAATATTTATTACTGTGATATTTGAGGCAATGCAATTATGATGTCCACAAAAATAGCACATGATCCTGAATTTAGTTTTGCATGTTTTTTCTATTCCCCAGTTCCCTCTGACTAATATGCTAATAATATTTATCAATCATGCTTTCTATTATCTATTTCACCCATATCCTCACTACTGTCAAATACTTGAAATGATAAAAAATGGTTTTGTTTTTATTTTGTTTTATATTTTAAATCTCATGTAGTAGAGTGCTTAGCATGTGGAAGATATCCCATATATACTTTTAAGATGAATGAATGAATGTTTGAATAAGTATTAATCTAGTTAATTTTTCCTCTGCTAAGAGTAGATATTGTTCCTGGACTGTGTGATTGCATTTTGAGATTACAGAAACCAGAAAACTAAGCTATATTAGTTACATAGGCCATGTTTAATAGTTTCTCTCATCATGCATAGTTTTTGTTTGCTTGCTTATTGTTTTTTTTTTTTATTTTTTGATCTAGGAAATATATACATAACTTAGAAAATTCTAGAATGAGCAACAGCTTCTTCTCCAAATCTTCTCACTTTTAATTTTCTTTTCCAAGAGCCAACTACTTTACTGCTTCCCTGGTTTAGTTATTCTAGTCTTTACCCCTCGTATCTGTGAGCAATATGCTTGCACTTTTATATGTTGATTTTTACACTTTTGACCTAATTTATTATCTTCTACTGTGATAGCAAGATTTACCTAATTTTCACAACCCAGTAACTCTCCTCTCCTTCCTTTTTCCCAAAATAATTATCATATCATTCTCAGTTCTTCCACTGGTCATCACTAAAACCTCAAACTATACATTTATATTTCTGCTTCTTGTACCAACTCTTATTGGCCAAGATAAAGCATATTCTCAGGGCTTTCTGAACCATAAATCTTACTGTTTATTCTATTGAATCCCTTATCTGATCTTGAAGTCTTTCAAAGTTTTGTCCCCTGAGTTCCAAACTGTAATGCTTCCTCTCTAGTCCTGTCACCCAGGGGACATCTGACAACCTCTATCTCTCTCCTTGTGGATCCACAGTTCTAGGATCTTATATACAATTCTTGAATTATTCAGTTATTTTGAAAACATCCTTAAGTAATCCCCTAAAAAGTAGTAGATAGAAGAAAAACGTTGTCTTCTCTTACTTCTGAAAATGTTTTTATTCTCTTCTTATACCTGATTGTTGAAATAATCTAAGCTCAATATAAATCTCCATGAGTATTGTGAACACCTTGCTTCATTTTCTAGTATTTAATGTTACTGATGAGATATTGATATTGGTCTTATTCTCATTATTTTGCCATGTATCCATTTTTTACCCTGAATACCTTGAGAATGCTCTTTAACTTAGCAGAACATTTCACAATAATATTTACTAGAATTGGCTTTGTTAGGGCTTAAATATACTAGTTTCACATAAGCAAAGGCTACAAGGATGTTTGGTTTCAAAAACCTAAGGTTTGATATAGAGTGAATACATAAATTTTAGTTCAAACTGGGACATTTGAGAGGGTAAAATGAAGTACTCTTAATAGTTATGCTAGGATAATCAGGACAACTAGGACAGTCCTAAGTAAGGAAGAATATGTATTTGCTCTAATTACAAGACATATGAAAGTTCTCTCTTCATATATGAAGAGTTCTTGCACAAAAAAGGAATAAATAGGCACAATTTAAGATTTAAGGTGCTATTTATTTGAAAAAAAATTTCCACTCTTTTCTCTTTATTTATCTTCTGGGGTCCTTTTGTTAGATGTTTGAAATCTTGGATTGTTTCTTATCATCTATTTCCTTATATTTTCTATCTCTTATGTTTTTAGTACATAATTTAGTTGGCAATCAGGAACAATTGATGGGTTTGAACAGAGTAATGATATTATTAGTGATGGGTTTAGGGAATATTATTTATTTTCTTAATAATGATGTGCAAGATGGATTGGAGAAGATAGTCAATAGGCATGTAGTACCATTAAATCATTCAAGCAAGTATTATAAGATATGAATTCAGCTGGTAGCAGTGGGAATAAAGAGAAAATTAGAATGGGTTGTCTTGTGATATAGTAAATAATGCTTAGGAAAAAGTTTCAAGAGGCTACTAAACACTGTTGTGGGAAAGAATTCACCTTGCAATTGGAGATGCCAGAGTTTAAATGTTTGTCCTATCAATATCGATCTTTATATTTTCATACAGATGGAAGGAAGATAATCAGAGAAACTTGTAGTTCTCTGTGGATTCCTCTTCAGTTTAATTTCCCTCTTTCTCTCCCCAGTGACAAGCACTGTCAATCATTTTATTTTTACATTTTAGTCAATTTATTTTCATAACCACTTGATTATATTAATGAAGGACATAGGCAACTACTCTGTGTATTATTTATTTATGTAAATGACACATGTATATGCTATTCTGTATGTTGCTATTAGTATTCAGTTTCATATTTTTTGAAAACTGTCCACATTGATATCTGAAGATCTATTTTCATTGATTTGAACTGTTGAATATTTTTGTCTATCATTCTATATGGCTTTATGTTGTTTACAGATTTCAAATTTACAAACAATACTTCATCAAATTTTCCTTTCCTCAGAGTTGAGACACTCATTCCCTGATCTCCTGGGAGTGCTGGTGGTCAACAGCTTTCACCCAAGTCCCTCTCTGAGGTTTGCCATCAGGTGAAGAGAAATTTCTCATTCAAGGCTATCTCCCATTCCCATAACTGGTCCATGTGGGACTAGCCCCAGTTGCAGACAACTTTAAAGAGCTACTTCAACTCTAGATCATAGTTCAATTTGTCCCTCAGCGGAATCCTATCTTATTCTTTTCTTCCCCTACTGGTGTTGACCCTGAGATTATTCTGCAATAAATGTTGCACACAGATGTCCCTCTCAGAGTGCTTCTCAAGGGACCTAAACTTCAACAGTTGGCATGAGAGGTGGTTTAAGAAAGTAGACTCTAAAATGGGATTTTGGAACTGGATCATCCATCATCTGCCTTGTAACAAAAACCCCACCATTTATGGTAGTTAGAGAAGACATAGCCTCCAGCATGTGCAATTGGCGAGATCGTTAAAATTTTACTGGAGGTGAATTACATTAGTAGAAGAAAATACCCTGGTGCAGGCAATTTATCAGGCATTTGAGAAATACCGGAAATAATAATTATAAAGATTATAGAATGCAATGGGCTTTATTGGGCATTAATGATGAATTAGGAAAAAAAAAAAAGCCATGAAAGGATGGGAATGATTAATCACTAATTTATTGAAAAATGTGAAAACCAGAGGCTCTCCATGATAGCCTGTGAGGGGAATCTTGTCTCCTGCTAAGGGAGGTCAGAAAAAAGCTTCAGGCCCAGCACTTGATTCTAAGGGTAGTGTTACTCCAGAAAAAGTTGAAATCTCAATAGTGATAATTATGCTATACCAAAGTCAGTGCTCTGATTGGAAAAGGGTGGAATTATTAGGCAGGTATAGGGAAATCTGGGTCTTTTCACTAAAAAAAAACCTAAGCTTTCTCTTTGTTAAATGCTGGTGATTCCAGCTTCCTTGATGCAGATTCCTCTGCCTCACAAGACAACAATTCTTCCTTCCAATCCTCTCACACCCTTCCTCCTGTCTACCAGACCAATGACAAGGAATAAGTCACAATGTATATCCCAGCCAAGTAAGCTCTGCATTTGCTAAGAGAAAATGAGAAAGAAGAGAAAATACTGTGATAGATCTTTGGGATATTGCCAAATATCCCAGTAGGAGCCAAGAGAATGCATATGGGATTGGAGAGGAATGACATAAAGTTTGGCAAAGGAGAAAGCTTTCTTCCATGATTCAGAATATAATATCCTAACAAGAGGCTCCAGGAAATTGTAATAAAAAACTGTTAAGATGGCGTTTAGTAGCTTTGAGAAAGTTACAGCCCTTGGCGGCCGCCCGGTAGTGCAGCGGTTAAGTGTGCATGTTCTGCTTGGGCAGCCTGGGGTTCGCCAGTTTGGATCCTGGGTGCGGACATGGCACTGCTTGGCAAGCCATGCTGTGGTAGGCGTCCCACATATAAAGTAGAGGAAGATGGGCACGGATGTTAGCTCAGGGCCAGACTTCCTTAGCAAAAAGAGGAGGACTGGCAGCAGTTAGCTCAGGGCTAATCTTCCTCAAAAAAAAAAAAAAAGAAAAAGAAAGAAAGAAAGTTACAGCCCATAGTATATGAAGGAGAAATGTCAAATCTACCATGAGAGATGTTGAAGGAAGGAGTAGAAAGATTCAAAGAAGCAGGCATGCTAGAGTAGGTATTACTACATGAGGGCAGAAAACCCACCAAATGGATATGATACCCAAGTGGTCCCAGACGACACTTCATTTCACAAAGCAATAAAGAATGTATTGGTGATACGGACAATGAGAAGATCAGTGGTGGATGCTCTCTGTAGGCCACAGTTGACAGTATGATATGCCAGTATAGAAATGAACTCTCTGGTAGCAATAGGATTGACAGAATCCTGAAATAATAGAGGCCAAGTGAAGGTGCTTCACCATCAGAAATAAAAGGTGGGCAGGATTATTAAAATGAGCAAAAAAGGTTTAGGATTTCAGTTAGGATATCATTGTCTACAGAGAGAAAAGAAGTTGGTTAACAAAAGAGAATACTCAGGGGCAAAATAAGTGAGTTTCTGGCTAGAACGTGGTCCAAAAAGATCAAAGATAGATAATCAGGAAACTATGGCCAACTGCTCCAAATAAAGTCATTATCTTTTGCCAGTTTCTGGATCTGTGCCAGTTTTCAGACCTGGACCCTATTGAGTGTAAGCAACACCTGGTCTCAAGATGCAAGGACCTTGCAACACCATGATAGTGACATTTGATAATGAGTTCCAAATCTTTTCCAAAGGGATATATGGCCTTTTACATCAGTATCCATGTCCTGGGAAAGAGGAATTCCAAAATATTTGAGGACTATTGGACACAGGATTCAAGTTAACATTGACACAAGAGGAGCCACAGCATTTTATGGATTTCTATTGAGTGAGTGTGCATGGGGACAAGGTGATAAATTGAGTAGGTGATCAAGTCTGGTTCACAGTATACTCAATAGGTCTACAGAGCCCCTGGTGGTAATTCTTTGATTGCCAAAAGTATAATTGAAATGGATATATTCAATAAAAGGTCAAAACCCCATATAGATCTCTGAGGTATGAGCTCTCCTAGGTGAAGTTTAGTTGGAAGTCTCTGAAATTATGTCCTTCCCATCCATGAAGAAAATAAATCAAAACCATGCTATATTCTGAGGGAGTAGCAGAGATCAGTGTCTGTCTTAAAGAACTATAAACAGCATTGAATGACCAGGTGGCCCAACAAAAGCCAGATAAATCCTGGAGGAAGATAAAAGACTACTGCAATCTCAAACCATCAGTGTCCCCTATTACAGCTGGTATGCCATAGGGGGTGTCTTTGTTTGAAGAGATGAACACAGCATTAAACATATGATATGTGGCCACTGATCTGATAAATGTATATGCTTTCAGTCCTATAAATTCAGAAATAATTTACATGGTTTCATGGTCTTGCCCCAAGGCTAGATTATGTCTCCTGTCCTTTGTCATAATGCAATCTAAAGGGACTTGGAATAGCTTGACATCTGCAAGAAGAGCACATTGGTACACTCTAAAAATAACATCACACAAATAGGATTTATGAACACGAAGTGACAAGTCTTTTGGAGTCCTTAGTAAGACACATATCCCCCAGACAGTGTGAGACAGACCAAGATCAGGATATTGCCATATCAATGTAGATTTCAGAGTGTCTGAAGGTCTGAGGTATTCGAGAACATCTGAAAATAAGGGGCACATCACTGCATCTTGCAATTCCCACCACTAAGAAGGAATCACAGCATCTAGTAGGCCTCATCAGATTTGAAGAAAGCATAATACACACTTGAGAATACCATTCTGACCTATATGCTATAGAATACAGAGTGTTACTAGCTTCAAGGGGAACCTAGAGCAAGAATGGGCTCGAAAGAAGATACAGGCTGAGATAGAAGTGGTTCTGCCACACGGGCCACATGGCCTAGGAGATTCAATGATATTATAGATATCTGTGGAAGGAAAAGATGCCATGTGAAGTTTATGTCAAGCCCCAACAGAAGAATCACAACCTACACTGGACCCCTTAGGTGATGGGTCAAGATCATGTCACCTACAGTAGCCATTTATATACTTTTTGAGAAACAGATCCTGTCACTGTTATGTGTGTGTGTGTACATATATATATATATATATATGTATATGTATGTGTATATGTATATATATACATATACACATATCCTTGGCCCAAGGATATTAAGTGAACTTGTGGTCAGAACTACCTTTCATTAGCTAGGTTCTGTCATATCAACCAAATCACAAGGTCAGGTTGGACCAGCAGCAATACATTATAAGATGAAAGCGATTTTGCATCATGCGTGAACAAGACCAAAGGATAGGAGCTGCATATGCAGGAGGTCCAGACTCCTATGTTATCAGCTCTGTCATACTGCCACCTTCCCCTCCACTCACCTCTGTATATTGGTGCAAATGTTAGTCCCCCTCAGGAGTGGCCCTGAACTATAGTGCAGAGGAAAGTTCTCCCAAAGGGCACTTAGGACTACCTCTGAGTCTGGGAGAAAATAATGGCCACAGCTTAGAATATATATGTACTCATGGGCAGTGGTAAGTAACTTGACTGACTTACCTATTCAGCAGCCTAAAAAGGGGAAAGATGGGAAAATTAGGGTCAAGGAGATTAGGGGAAATGGCATGTGGATGGACCTATGGGAGTGGATATGAAGTGTGAAAGTCTTTGTGTATCATATAATGTTCACCAGAAAGCACTTACCACAGATGAGGCACTAAATACCTAAGGACATAGAATGCCTGAGCCGTGATGTCAAAAACTGAAGCTGAGCATCGGCTTAATAACACAGGCTCCCACTCACTGCAGCCGACATAGTTACTGCCAACGCTGAGTGTCTCCTCTGCCAGCAACAGAGCCAATGTTAATCACCCATTATGGCATTTCTATCTCAGAGACCAACAAGGAACTTGGTAGCTAGTTGACGAATTTTTACCCCATTTACTCTGGAAGAGGCAGTGACTAACATTGACTGGAATCTACATCTATTTTAGGCATGAGTTTGCCTTTCTGCCTCCAGGGCCTTGACCACACTATCCAAAAGCTTAAAAGTTTCATTTTGTTTATTTTTCTATCAGCATGGGATCCCACATAACATTTAATTAAACTATGGAATCTACTTTACAGAAAGGGAGATATGAGATTGGACACATGGTGTGACAAAATATGGAAATATTAAGGTATTTGACGATGGGATCCTGCCCCTAACCCTCCTGATCATGTTATAAAGTATACTGTACGTGCACCATCTTCTCTTTCTACACTCTAAAGATTTCTGAGTTCCAAAGCATAGCTAATAAGATTTCATTCCTATGCCAATTATATTTAAAATGTAATAAAACTCATTAATATATTATTTTTAAAATAGCAAAACCTGAGTTCTCCTGGGGATATTATGTAACATAATTTATTAAACTTAGTTCTAAAATAAGATATTAGTCTAGAAATTACTTGAAGCAATAACAGAAATAATTTGGCCATTATATACTTTATTTTAATACATACAAATTACGTTAAAAAATGTAATGATTTAGAAAGGTAGAAGGAAGAAAAGATGTACAGAATAAAATTGCTAAGGACTTATGGTGTCCAAAATTCTATAGCCTATATATAAAATTATCTTAATTAGCTTTGTATGTATACCTAAGCATAAGTGGTAAAATTATTTATTTTTTTTAGTACGTCAATTCATTGGTTTTACTCATTGAGTTTATCTCCATTATTAATCCATGTTACTTGGCTTCTCTCTCCTCATTTTCTATTCTTTCTCTAAATCTCTCTTCTCACACAATCAATAGTTTTTAAGATTTCAATTTAATTATTCCCTTGGTAAATAATTGTCCTGTCCAATGGTTTTGTGTTTGTATAACAAATGGTTCTATTGAGAGGGTTAAGCATTACTTCCCAGCTCCTTTAGCCTAATGCTTTCTTTAGGTAAAATAGAGCATGAAATGAAAAAGTGAGGTGTGTCCGGATGGAAAGACCCTTCTGAATGAAGGGATAATTAGTGAGATGCATATACAGAAATGTTAGGGTAAAACAATCTCTGAATTTCTCAGCATGTACCAAAGTCTGTAAATTAAGCTCTCTATATAACCTCCAATTATGTCTTTGAAAGTGAATATAATCTTAATATTAAACTTCTAATTGATGCCACCATTTGTGGCATAGACCATCCTCTGTTTAGTGCTCATTTACAATCATCATCCTTATAGTTTTTCATTTATTTTATGTTACTTTCACTTGCTGGAGAACAATTATGTCATTTCATCAAGGGCGTGGTTTATATGTTTAAATGCAAATTTTCTGTGTGTATGCAATATTTCAATGACACATAAATGACCACTTATAAATTAGCAACCTGACAAAGATAACAAATGACTAATTAAAATAATACTACAATTAAAGTATTTAAAGAAGATGCTTTTACCATATTTGGGTCATGGTACATGAGTGTCTACAGTATTATTTTCTGTAATTTTTTGCAAATTTTTATATTTTATAATTAAAATTTTTGACAATTTCTCAATACATAAAACAAAGATGTTCTCCCAAATTAACAATATTTTTATATAGAAATCATTCTCATAGGGCTTTTAATACCTATCTAATTTTATAGTTTACAGTATTTCTGCTAATAAGTTTTTCACTTGTGGTTTCATTCATGGTCATTTCTGGCTTCATTTAAGAGACCATAGAATTGCAATTTGTGAGGAATATTGCAAGTGCAATATTTTTTTTCTGTTAAATTAACTTCATGGGATTTTAATAGAAATATTAAAGAACAGCTATATTTGTAATTTAGCATTTATATACTGGTCTAAAAGCTTCTACTCTGTTTCATTAGCTGGAATCTGGAGTGCTACGTTTCCTCCTTCGTGCTAATTTTGCACCTATATTCTCAAATACAGTTTTTTGAAAAGTGCTCATTGTGCATTTTTAGTCTCTCTCTCTCTTTCTTAGTCTTTCTCTCTGACCAGAAACGTGTTGCAATCTCATAGATTATAAAATCCTCTCATCTTCTCTGGGTTTCCTAGTCTATGTACTATTTTCTATAAAACCACTTGAAAAATAGACCCAAAACATGTTCACTTCTCTCATATTCTAGACACTTAATCTAATCATAATGGTCAGTCTTCAGTGCTGCCCTGGAATTGGCCACAACAGTCAAAATGTACTGGTAAAGATGTGCTAATTATGCTGTATTCTAGAGAGATCCACAAAAACTGAAACCGTTAGAACTTCCTTCCAATCTTATGAAGGCTGTTCATCAAGTGTTATTCTGCAGTGCCACTTTCTCATAAATCAAGTGTTCATATATGTGTGTCATAGCTGAATTCTCTATTCTGTTTCATTCATCTATTGTCTATCTTTCTGACAAGACAGCATTGTCTCAAATGGTATAGCTTTATAATAAGTCTTTATATCTGGTAATATAAGTGGCCACAAGAAAGTTCTTTGTTTTCAAAAAAGTCTTGGTTATAGTTTTTGCTTTGTGCTTCCGTATAAAATCTAAAATCAAGTGATCAGTTTCAAAAATAACAGCATCTAAACAATTTTAATTTTACTTTATCTTTTCAATAAATGGTGTCAATGAAAATCTATAATGAAAAATTGAGTCTTGTTCCAAAAATTACGCTATACATAAAAATCAGTTTCAGAGGAATTCCAAGATGGCGCCGTGAGTAGTCCTCTTTGTCTCTCGCCCTTCGAGTCTACAATTATTTGGACACTTATCGCTTGACAAAGGATATCCAGACAGCATCTCAGGACGTCTGAGACACCCACGCGACTATACATCAGAAGGCGGACGGACTTTCCTCCGGGAGGATGTGGAAATAGGTGAAAACTCTCCGACCCCGACGGGCAGCCTAGTACCCGCAAGCGGCTTTCTTCCAACGGACGCCCCCAGAGGATCCACACACATCTAGGGCAGGAGCAAGAACACAACAGAGGAGCGACGGTGGAAACAGGTGACCAGAACCCTACTTAAACCCCCCGCAATTACTCCTAAACGCAGAGGGAAACTTTGGAGTTGCACACCTGAGCCCGCGGGGAGAGTCTCTCCCCGCCATTGGCGGGGAGACCCGGCCTGGTGCTCGGGGCGCCCGGAGGGTCCCAGAGACAGACACGGAGGGCACGGAGGTCTCCCAGCTGCCGTTGCCCGCCCCGTGGGACTAGGGATTGCCGGAGATCTCGGAGAGGACCGGGGCGGGGGAACTTTCAAAGGCGGGTCTGGCGACCCGGTGGGGAAGCGCCGGAGCTCCGCCAGGCAGCAGACAAAACTCTCTGTCTGCCGGTAGCAGAGGGGCCACGCTGAGCACTCAGGGCTCCCGGCAGAGGCCCGGAGAGAAGCCCAGAGGGCGGGGCGACCCCCAGCTGCCGTTGCCAGCCCCGGGGGACTAGGGATTGCCGGAGATCTCGGAGAGGACCGGGGCGGGGGAACTTTCAAAGGCCGGATCGGCGACCCGGAGGGGAAGTGCCGGAGCTCCCCCAGGCAGCAGACAAAACTCTCTGTCTGCCGGTAGCAGAGGGGCCACACTGAGCATTCAGAGCTCCCGGCAGAGGCCCGGAGAGAAGCCCAGAGGGCGGGGCGACCCCCAGCTGCCGTTGCCCACCCGGTGAGGCTAGGGATTGCCGGAGATCTCGGAGAGGACTGGGGCTGGAGAGAGTTCCAGAGACCCAGCTTAGTAGCCTAGGGGGAAACCCTACAGGCTCACAGAAGCCTTAGGGAAAGCCTCTGCACAGCACCAGTAGAAGGCACCCAGCCGCCAGCCACAAGGCTGGAAGACCCCAGGGCAAAAGCAGCATAGCTAGGTGTACTAACCACAGACTGTAGAAGATGCCAATAGCTCTCCTGCGACCCATAGAGGACAAGTGAGATTTGGTGGGTGCCGACAGCAACCGAGCGACAAATAAAAGTGATCCCACCCCTGGCCGCTGGAAAAGCCCATAACACCGTTGCAGACCCCAAGGAGAGAGCGCATCTAGGTGGGCAACAACAGTAGGCACCTGCAGCCTGAAGCCCCCCGTGACGGCCCCCACGGCAGAGGAGGGAATCCAAAGGGCCACTGTGGCTACGAAGAGGGGCCCAGGCCCAGTTAGCAACTACGGACAGGGTTCCTGGTTGGTGAAGTATAAACAGCTGCTCCCCCCACCGCAGCAGCTGAAACAAGTGAAAGGAGCAACTAAACTCTATCTCCATGCGGAGGCACAAATCAACATCATCAAGCAATATGAAAAAATACATTAAATCTCCAGAACAGAAAGAAAGTAACAAATACACAGAAAACAATCCCAAAGAAAATGAGATATATAACCTAAATGATGATGACTTCAAAACAGCCATCATTAAAAAACTCACTGAGTTAAGAGAGAATTCTGACCGACAACTCAACGAGTTCAGGAGCTATGTCACAAAAGAGTTTGATACGATAAAGAAGAACCAAACAGAAATACTGGAAATGAAGAACACAATAGAGGAGATTAAGAAAAATCTAGATGCTCTGAACAGTAGGGCCAATAATATGGAGGAAAGAATTAGCAATTTGGAAGATGGCAATATAGAATTGTTGCAGGCAGAGGAGGAGAGAGAAGCAAGACTTAAAAGAAATGAAGAAACTCTCCGAGAATTATCAGACACAATTAGGAGATGCAACGTAAGGATTATAGGTATACCAGAGGGAGAAGAGAAGGAGAAAGGGGCAGAAAACCTATTCAAAGAAATAATGGCTGAGAACTTCCCAAATCTGGTGAGGGAGATGGATCTTCAGGTGACAGAAGCCAATAGATCTCCAAACTTTATCAATGCAAGAAGACCAACTCCACGCCATATAGTAGTGAAGCTAGCAAAAGTCAACGACAAGGAGAAAATATTAAGGACAGCCAGGCAAAAGAAACTAACCTACAAAGGAACCCCCATCAGGCTATCAGCAGATTTCTCAGCAGAAACTCTACAGGCTAGAAGAGAGTGGAATGATATATTCAAAAATCTGAAGGACAAAAACCTACAGCCGAGAATTCTCTACCCAGCGAAAATATCCTTCAAATACGATGGAGAAATAAAAACTTTCCCAGATAAACAAAAATTAAGGGAGTTCATTGCCACAAAACCTCCTCTCCAGGAAATCCTCAGGAAAACCCTCATTCCTGAAAAATCCAAAAAAGGAAAGGGGCTACAAAACCAAGAGCAGAGGAGATAAGTAGAAGGACAACAACAGAGAGTAGCAGCTCTACATCAGAACAGATTAAACCATGGGACGAGAAACAAAGGAAACTGAAGAAAACCAGAAAACAAGACACAAAATGATAGTGGTAGGTCCCCACGTCTCAATAATCACCCTAAATGTAAACGGATTGAACTCCCCAATCAAAAGACACAGAGTGGCAGGATGGATCAAAGAACAAGATCCAACAATATGCTGCCTCCAGGAAACACACCTCAGCCCCAAAGACAAACACAGACTCAGAGTGAAGGGATGGAGAACAATACTCCAAGCTAATAATGAACAAAAGAAAGCAGGTGTCGCTATACTAATATCAGACAAGGTAGATTTCAAAGCAAAACAGATAAAGAAAGACAAAGAGGGACAGTATATAATGATAAAAGGGACTCTCCACCAAGAAGACATAACACTTATAAATATATACGCACCCAACACAGGAGCACCAAAATTTGTAAAGCAACTCTTAATAGAACTAAAAGAAGACATCAAGAACAATACAATAATAGTAGGGGACCTCAACACACCATTAACACCAATGGACAGAACATCCAGACAGAAAATCAATAAGGAAATAATAGAATTAAATGAAAAATTAGACCAGATGGACTTAATAGATATATATAGAACACTTCATCCAAAAACAGCAGGTTACACATTCTTCTCAAGTGCACATGGAACATTCTCAAGGATTGACCATATTTTGGGAACCAAAGCAAACATCAATAAATACAAGAGAGTTGAAATAATATCAAGCATCTTTTCTGATCATAACGCTATTAAACTAGAAATCAACTACAAGAAAAAAGCAGAGAAAGGTGCAAAAATGTGGAGACTAAACAACACGCTTCTCAACAAACAATGGATCATTGAAGAAATTAAAGAAGAAATCAAATATTATCTGGAGACAAATGAAAATGAGAACACGACATACCAAATCATTTGGGATGCAGCAAAAGCAGTCCTAAGAGGGAAATTCATCGCAATACAGGCTCACCTCACTTAACAAGAAAAAGCTCACGTAAGCAACCTCAAACGACACCTAACAGAACTAGAAAAAGAAGAACAAACAAGGCCCAGAGTCAGTAGAACGAGGGAAATAATAAAAATAAGAGCAGAAATAAACGATATTGAAACAAAAAAGACAATAGAAAGGATCAATGAAACAAAGAGTTGGTTCTTTGAAAGAATTAACAAAATTGACAAACCCTTAGCCAGACTCACCAAGAAAAGAAGAGAGAAATCGCAAATTAATAAAATCAGGAATGACAGAGGAGAAATCACAACAGATACCAATGAAATACAAGAGATCATAAGAGAATACTATGAAAAACTATATGCCAACAAATTGAACAACCTGGAAGAAATGGACAAATTCCTAGACTCCTACAATCTCCCCAAACTGAATCAGGAAGAAATGGAGAATCTGAATAGACCAATCACAAGTAAGGAAATAGAAACGGTAATCAAAAACCTCCCCAAAAACAAGAGTCCAGGACCAGACGGCTTCTCTGGAGAATTCTACCAAACATTCAAAGAAGACTTAATACCTATTCTCCTCAAACTGTTCCAGAAAATTGAGAAAGATGGAGAATTCCCTAACACATTCTATGAAGCCAACATCACTCTGATCCCCAAACCTGACAAGGACAACACAAAGAAGGAGAACTACAGGCCGATATCACTGATGAACATAGATGCAAAAATCCTCAACAAAATTTTGGCAAACCGATTACAGCAATACATCAAAAAGATTATACACCATGATCAAGTGGGATTTATACCAGGGACACAGGGATGGTTCAACATCCGCAAGTCAATCAACGTGATACACTACATTAACAAAATGAAAACCAAAAACCACATGATCATCTCAATAGATGCAGAGAAAGCATTCGACAAGATCCAACACCCATTTATGATAAAAACCCTCAGTAAAATGGGTATAGAAGGAAAGTACCTCAACATAATAAAGGCCATATATGATAGACCCACAGCCAACATCATACTCAATGGACAAAAGCTGAAAGCCATCCCTCTGAGGACAGGAACAAGACAAGGGTGCCCACTTTCACCACTCCTATTCAACATAGTTCTGGAGGTGCTGGCCAGAGCAATTCGGCAGGAAAAAGAAATAAAAGGAATCCAAATAGGTAACGAAGAAGTAAAACTCTCGTTGTTTGCAGACGACATGATCTTATACATAGAAAACCCCAAAGAATCCACAGAAAAACTATTAGAAATAATCAACAACTACAGCAAAGTAGCAGGGTATAAAATTAACGTGCATAAATCAGTAGCATTTCTATACACTAACAATAAACTAACAGAAAAAGAACTCAAGAACTCTATCCCATTCACAATCGCAACGAAAAGAATAAAATACCTTGGGATAAACTTAACCAAGGAAGTGAAGGATCTATACAATGAAAACTACAAGACTTTCTTGAAAGAAATAGGCGATGACATAAAGAGATGGAAAGACATCCCTTGCACATGGATTGGAAGAATAAACATAGTTAAAATGTCCATACTACCTAAAGCAATATACAGATTCAATGCTATCCCAATCAGAATCCCAAGAACATTTTTCACAGAAATTGAACAAAGAATCCTAAAATTCATATGGGGCAACAAAAGACCGCGAATTGCTAAAGCAATCCTGAGCAAGAAAAACAAAGCCGGAGGAATCACAATCCCCGATTTCAAAGCATACTACAAAGCTACAGTGATCAAAACAGCATGGTACTGGTACAAAAACAGGTCCACAGATCAATGGAACAGAATTGAAAGCCCAGAGATAAAACCACACATCTATGGACAGCTAATCTTCGACAAAGGAGCAGAGGGCCTACAATGGAGAAAAGAAAGTCTCTTCAACAAATGGTGCTGGGAAAACTGGACAGCCACATGCAAAAGATTGAAAATTGACCATTCTTTTTCACCACACACCAAAATAAACTCAAAATGGATCAAAGACCTAAAGATTAGGCCTGAGACAATAAGTCTTTTGGAAGAGAATATAGGCAGTACACTCTTTGACATCAGTTTCAAAAGAATCTTTTCGGACACTGTAACTCCTCAGTTGAGGGAAACAATAGAAAGAATAAACAAATGGGACTTCATCAGACTAAAGAGCTTCTTCAAGGCAAGGGAAAACAGGATTGAAACAAAAAAACAGCTCACTAATTGGGAAAAAATATTTACAAGCCACTTATCCGACAAAGGGTTAATCTCCATAATATACAAAGAACTCACACTGCTTAACAACAAAAAAACAAACAACCCGATCAAAAAATGGGCAGAGGACATGAACAGACACTTCTCAAAAGAAGATATGAATATGGCCAATAGACACATGAAAAGATGTTCATCATCGCTAATCATCAGGGAAATGCAAATCAAAACTACACTAAGATATCACCTTACCCCCGTTAGATTGGCAAAAACATCCAAAACCAAGAACGACAAATGTTGGAGAGGTTGTGGAGAAAGAGGAACCCTCATACACTGTTGGTGGGAATGCAAACTGGTACAGCCACTATGGAAAACAGTATGGAGATTTCTCAAAAAGTTAAAAATAGAAATACCCTATGACCCAGCCATCCCATTACTGGGTATCTATCCTAAGAACCTGATATCAGATATCTCAAGAGTCCGTTGCACCCCTATGTTCATTGCAGCATTATTTACAATAGCCAAGACGTGGAACCAGCCTACATGCCCAGAAACTAATGATTGGATAAAGAAGATGTGGTATATATACACAATGGAATACTACTCAGCCATAAAAAAAGACGAAATTGGCCCATTCACAACAACGTGGATGGACCTCGAGGGTATTATGTTAAGCGAAATAAGTCAGTCAGAGAAAGACGAACTCTATATGACTCCACTCATAGGTGGAAATTAGTATATTGAGAAGGAGATCTGATTGGTGGTTACCAGGGAAAAGGGGGGGTGGGGGGAGGGTACGGAGGGGGAAGTGGTGTACCCACAACATGACTAACAAAAATGTACAACTGAAATCTCACAAGGTTGTAATCTATCATAACATTAATAAAAAAAAAAAAAAAAAAAATCAGTTTCAAGTAGATGTTAAATTTAAATATTAAAGATAAAATAAATCTTCTAGAAGAAAACCATTATGCATAAGTAAATATTTCTTAATGAGTACCAATGTTGATAAATTGGACTACACTAAAATTAAGAACATTTTCATCATTGAGACACCAATGAGAGGGAATAAGGCAAGAGAAATAAAAAAGGTGAGGCAAAATAATTGAAATACATAATATTAACCAAGGACTCTCCCAGAATATGAAAATACAATTTAAAAGATCTAGTGACATGAACATGCACTTCAAAGAAAATACTCAAATGGCTAATAAATTTCAGAAATATTGCTCAGCCTCATTAGTTATCAGAAAGAAAAAAATAATTAAAACCACTATGCAATATCACTGTGTACACAATAACCAAAATTCTCCAGAAAATTCTGTGAAGCCAGCATTAACTTGACACCAAAACTGTAATACAATATTACTAAGCAAGAAAACTAAAGTCCAATGACATGTGAAACTAGACACAAGGATAAATAATAAATATTTAGCAAATTGAATCTAAAAATATGAAAGAAGATAATATAATCTGACCAAGTGTGGTTTAAGGTATGGAAGTCAAGGCTGTCTTAATATTCAAAAATTAATCAATGCAAAGAAGAACTAAATGATGGAGAGATATTCCATGTTCATGGAAAAGAAGACTCAACATTGTCAAGATGTCAGTTACTCCCAACTTGATCTATGGATTCAATGAAATCCCAATCAAAATCCCAGCAAGTTATTTTGTGGATATTGACAAATGATATGGAGAGGCAAAAAAGCTAGAACAGCCTACACAAAATTAAAGGAGAAGAACAAAGTTGGAAGACTGACACTACCCAACTTTAAGGCTTATTATAAAGCTACAGTCATTGAGACAGTATGGTATTGATGAAAGAACAGACAAGTAGATCAGTGGGACAGAATCGAGAGCCCAGAAATAGATGCATATAAATACAGTCAACTTATTTTTTACAAAGAAGTAAAGGCCATGAAATGAAGCAAAGATAGTCCTTTCAACAAACAGTGCTGAAACAACTGGGCATCCATGTGAAAAAAAATAGATCTTACACACTTCAAAAAAATTAACTCAAAATAGATAGTAGACCTAGATAAAAATGCAAATCTACAAAACTCCTAGAAGATAACATAAGAGAAAACCTAGATGAGCATGAGTATGTTGATGTTGATGACTTTTTAGATACAACTCCAAGGGCATGATTTGTAAAAGAAATAATTGATAAATTGAACCTCCTTCAGATTAAGAACTTCTGCTCTGCAAAAGACAATGTCAAGAGAATGAGAAGACAAGTCATAGACTGGGAGGAAATATTTGCCAAAGACACGTCTGATAAAGGACTGTTATCTGAAATATGCAAAACACCCTTAAAGCTCAACAATGAGAAAACCAACAACCCAATTTAAAAATGGGCCAAGGACCTTAAGAGACAACTTATCAAAGAAGATGCACAAATGGCAAACAAGCAAATGAAAAGATTCTCCACATAAGGGAAATGCAAATTAAAACAATGAAATACCACTACACATCTATTAGAATGGCTGAAATCTGAAACACTGACAATACCAAATGCAGGCAAGGATGTGGAGAAACAGGAACTCATTTCTTTCTGATAAGAATGCAAAATGGTACAGCAAGTTTGGAAGGCAGTTGCAGTTTCTTACAAAACTAATATTCTTACCATATAATCAACCCTGCAATCATGCTCTTTGGTATTTACCCAAAGGAGTTGAAAACTTAGGCCCACCCAAAACGTCCACGTGGATATTTATAGTAGCTTTATTTATAATTGTCAAACGTGGAAACAACCAAGATGTCTTTCAGTAAGTGAATGGATATATAAGCATGGTACATCCAGAGAATGGTATATTATGCAGCATTAAAAAGAAATGAGCTAAGAAGCTACGAAAAGACATGAAGGAAACTTAAATGCATACTAGTAAGTGAAAGAAGCCAATCTGAAAAGGCTACATAGTATATGATTCTAATGCTATGACATTCTAGAAAAGGCAAAACTATGGAGACAGTAAAAGGATCAGTGGTTGTCAGGGATTGGGGATGCAAGGAAAGGAATTAGTAGGTGGAGCACAGAGGAATTTTGGGACAGTGAAAATACTCTTTTTGATAACCATAATGATAGATATATGCCATAATACATTTGTCCAAACCCATAGAACGCAGAACACCAAGAGTGAACCATAATGTAAACTAGGGACTTTGGGTGATTATGATTTGTCAATGTAGGTTCATCAATTGTAACAAATGTACCTCTCTGGTGAGGGATGTTGATAATGGGGGAGGCTACGCATGTGTAGGGACAGCAGGTATATGGGAAATCTCTCCCATCAATTTTGCTGTGAACCTAAAATTGCTCCAAAAAAATGTCTCCACGAAAAAGTTAATCAATGTATATTCCCACATTAACATACAACTTAATAAAAACCACGTTATCATTCCTATTTGTGCAGAAAAATAATTTGGCAAAATCCAGCATCAATTTCTGATAAAAACTCAACAAACTAAGAATAGAGAACTTCACCAACATACTGGTTCATCTATGAATAGCGTACAAATGAGACCATTTTTAATGACAACAACCTAACTCCTTTCCCTCTGTAATTCTTTTACTTTTAACAGCTTTATTTGTGTTAAATGGATATATGCAAAAATGCCCTTATTTAAAATGAACAGTTTGATGAGTTTTGACAAATGTATATATCTATAAAACCTCATCACAGCCGAGAAACTGAACATATGTGTGTGACCTCTCTCAAATTTCCTCATTGCTTAGAGATCAATTTGCATATTCTAGAATTTTATAAGATCCAATAATAAAATATACTCTTTTGTTATTGTTGTTTGGCTTTTTTTTTCACTCAGTATAATTATTCTGAGACTTTTTAATGTAAGGCTACTTTTGGTCCATACGCCTTATTTATTAATATGGTTCCAATTGCATAATATAGTTATAGCAAGCCTATTGCAATTTGTTGATTTTTTTTTATATTTCTTCTTTTGCACAATCTGCTTACCTTGTCTTGAAAGTTCTTCTTCTTTAGCTACCCAGAAAAATACTAAAATTCTTAGAAACCTAGTGAATATTACTTATATGTGATGCCTTCCTATAAAAGTTTGTTCTTAAAGTAATACATTCCTTCTAAAATGTCTCTACCTCTTATGGACTACTATTTTAAAATTAATGTGACCTGGTAATTCACACATATGTCTTTCTTACTCCACAGTAATTTCATTAAAGGTAAAATCTAATTCTTTTCGCTTTTCCATTCTCAGGGTTTAGCATAGTTCTTTCCATGCAGGTAAACCCAGATCCTCTTAAATTGAATAGGATATTTTTAAAATGGAATAAAGGCTTTTTGTAAAGAGAGTGTTATGGGCAGAATTGTGTCCCTCAAAATTCACACGTTGAACTTCTAACCCATAGTACCTCAGAATGTGACTGTATTTGGACGTAGGGTCTTAAGAAGTAATTAGTTAAAATGAGGTCTTGGGGTGGACCCTAATCTGACTGGTGTCCTTATAAGAAGAAGAAATTTGGACTTAGACACTTACAGAGGAAAGACCATATGAAAACATCGAGAGGAGACAGTCATCAACAATCTAAGGAGAGAGTCCTCAGACCTGCTGACACCTTGATTTCACACTTCAAGCCTCCAGAATTGTGAAAAAAATTCTGTTGTTTTCGCCACACAGTATGTGGTATTTTGTTAAGACAGCCCTAGCAAACTAAAGCAGGAAAGTTCTACTGTAGGCCAGAAAACAAATGATAGATTATGTCTATTTTGTCAATATTTAGCAGTGAAAAATTATCCATAGTCTAAAAAGCATCTGCTTCCATTTTCTTATCAGTTTTGTGTTAGCCATCCATACTACATAGACTTTTGCATGCAAATTACCCCACCCAATATTGCATGGAAGCCTAAAGTTTCATTAAATTTAATCGGCACAATTGGACAAATTATGTTTTGTATAATAAGGTGCCTATTACAATTATTTGTAAAATTTGTGTTACGTGCTTCTGTCGCAACTTTTAAAAATTTAGACAATCTCATTTCTATTCAGTAATACCGTTTGAATGAACATGTGTGATTGAGCTTAGTCTCAGTGCTCCAAATACATGGTTCTCTTTACAAATGAAAACTGTTTAGTGTTTTGGGAGTTTGCTTCTGATCACATTTACTTCTTTTACCTCATAAAAATTAATCTTCACTTAGTCAAAGACAATTCTTAACATACGAATTAGGGGAGCTCCGTCTTGCGGATCAAATATTACTATGAGGACATGAACCCACGATGTATAACAACCGTAAATTAGTCAGTACGTATGATGAATAATTCATTCCTGGTGGAGCCTTTGGATTGCTATCCTTTCATTTCTCTCAACTCAGTGCTCTGGGAGAATCACTGGGAAGAGATTTCACCTGACGCCAACACACCTTTGTCTCTGCGAGGGAGTTAAGGTGGGTTTCTCCTCAGGAGGATGGCCCTAGGTTGACTCTGTTCTCATTTCACTCTCCTGAATATTAATGGACATGAAAGCATTTGCAATGCTTCCTGTTCATGGTCTACTGGCCTCTTTTGATTAAATATATGTTTAATTCATTTTTAACATGTCAAATATTTAGAATTTATATTAAATCTCAACATCAGTAAAGAGGTATAACAAGATATACAGAGGAGAAGAAAGCTTTTTTTCGAATAAACGAATATGATATTTAAAATTTGCAAGTTAGTTATCTCCTGATGGACTTTTATATCGACCATAATTGATATGGGTAAAGGGGTAACTGAGAACCTGAACCACGGTCAAAAGTGAAAATTAGGAAATGACCAAGGAGTATACGAAAATCTGCAAGGGCATCAGGAATGAGCGTCAGCAAATTGGGAATAGGAAGAAAGTCAGATGTAGCTGTTTTAAGCTAGAGCAGAAAAAGAATAAGGATGCATGTAGGAATGGTACGTGCCCAGCATCATATAGCTAAGGAACGTATTCAGGGACCTGGGTATCAATCGCTGCATACCTGATTATCAGGAGAAGATCAGAAGCTTAGGGGAGCAGAAGCAGAGGACAGGCCTTCTCCCAACAAATTGTACTTACCATTAATAGAACATTTATTCTAATTCCAGTTAAAGGACTTGGTAAGGCCATGAAACTAGAAAGTTTGGTAAAGCCTGCACTTAACATCTGCTCTCCCAGTTTTTAGTTTTTGATGTTTTTACTGGGTTATAGTTGTCACACTCTGACTAGATTTAAAAATATATTTTTCTCCTGGGATGGAGACTGACCAGAGAGCACGTCCTTCTTAGGTCTTGCAAATAGAAGATACGAGATAAAATGTGAGTGTAGAGTGGGAGATAATGGCAGATTTTGACAGTCTTTTTATAGCAGGTCTAATGATAACATTTCTTGAGAATATATACATAATGATGATAAGGCTTGTGAATAACTTGAAGATTAAACTCTCTGTCCATCAAGGACAGATATGACAATATGACTGTAATCTCTCTAAAATCCATATTTGTTATCTAATTGAATTTCATTGTCATTGAGGGATTAACTATTCTCTACCTTTTGGAGTGAAACATACATGTCAGGTTTAGAAAAAGCAGCAGATTCCAAGTCTGCCTTGGCTGCCAACCTGGGTCCAGTTTTCTCTCCAGGAAGAAGCTTGTGAAACAAAGGCTCAGCTCACAACTAGAATAACCCAAGCTTACAATAACGGGCAACTGATTAACAGCAGTGAATGGCTATGAGGGACAAGGAGGCCAGCTTTTGGGAAGAGAGGTATGGAAGTTAATATACAAATGATGGAGCTGGAAATCATGCAAAGACTTTGCAGCAAGCCCGAACAGCAATAAAGAAAAATGTCAGGCATACACCATTAACAAATAGGTGAAATTAAAAAATGAAAAAACAAAAACACCTCAGTCCACACAGCAAATGTAGCGCAAATTTTATTGTACCAATTTTTAGCATATAAAAAATTCTCAAATTAAAAACAGTACTTGAAACAAAATATGTTACATTATCAGTAACTTTGAAATTCCTGTTTTAATTTTTAAGAAAAAAAGTTTAAATAATAGATGCATATTTTTAAAAAGTAAAGATACTGAAAACTAACTGGAAGAACCACTCAATATCCCACTTTCTGGAAGTAGCCTTTGCCAATATTTGGTGAATCATCTCAATCAACTGTTCGTGAATATACAGACAGAAATGTTGTTACAATGACGGAGAAGTGGGGAGATATAGAGTTTGGCAAGAATCGTTCTCAAATGGAATGTTTCTCAATACGCCCACTAGAACTAAAATAGGAAATATAATTCTATTTGAATTTGTTAGAAACAACAGAAATAGGGGCCGGCCCGGTGGCGCAGCAATTAAGTTCACACGTTCTGCTTCTCGGAGGCCCAGGGTTCACTGCTTCGGATCCCACGTGCGGAAAAGGCACCACTTGGCAAAAGCCATGCTGTGGTAGGCATCCCACGTATAAAGTAGAGGAAGATGGGCATGGATGTTGGCTCAGGGCCAGTCTTCCTCAGCAAAAAGAGAATTGGCAGTAGTTAGCTCAGGGCTAATCTTCTTCAAAAAAAAAAAAAAAAAAGAAAAAGAAATAAAAATAAAAATAAAACTTAAGTAATTACTGTAGATAAATGTTTCTTCAAAAAATAATTACCATACAAAGGACATTTTCAACATAAAAACATGAAGAAAATGTTGTGTTATCTTGTTTTTCTGTGACAAATTTCAGTTTTAGGCATTGACTATTAACTTTGTGCTATGAAATATGAGGTTATATGCACTCAACTCATCTGAACTATAAATAATGACTGTTTATTAGAAAATATTTTCAGTCACCAAGATTTTATTTGGCTACTTTATTGTAACTATAATGCATATATATTTTTATTTTTACTCTATATTTTAACATTCATAATGAGTTGGTTCATAACCAGTGCTTTTATCATTGTTTTTCTCTTCCTGAGTTCTTCTCTTTGATTCATTCTTTAATTGGCTAGATTTCATTATCAAGAAAGGTTTTCTTTATTTGTTTTCAAGAAGGGTTTAAATGTGCTATATTCCTTGGGTTATTAACAGTCTAAATACCTGTTTGCTATCTTTCACTTGAAAGAAATTCTTGGATCATATACTGTTTCATCCAGAACTTTGTAGATGTTTTTATATAATCATCTTTCATAAAATCTTATTACAGTGAAATGTGAGGCCAGCCTGAGATTTTTTCCTTTATAGAGTATTCTAGTAGTTAATTTTTCTATTTGGATTTCTATAGGACTTCTTCCTTATTCTATATCAGCAAATTTACCTATATATACCTAGATACCTATCATTCTGTATCCTTTGTCCTCATGCAGAGAGTATTCTTTGGATCCACAGTTTCAAATATTTCTGTGTTTCAGGAAATTTGAGGTAAGCTCTTTTCTATATTCTTAAAGAAGAAAAATTCTTATAATATTTTGAATATATTTTGTTTTGTTCTATTCCTCTGCATACAATTTATGCATATATTAGATATTTTTTATCTATCTTTAATAGTTATCATATTCTATCCTATTACTTATGTTTTGTTATTTTCTCTTTTCATTATGTGTAAATTGAGTTAGCCTTCCATATACCTGAATGTTTCTTTGTTCAATATTTTCAAAATTCTTCCTTTTTAACTTTTCACTATAAAAAATTCCACCTGTATAAAAGGGGAAAGGATAGTACGACTCCCATCCTATCACTGAGCTTTAATAGTTATCAACTCATCACCTATGCTATCATTTATACAATTATCAACCAAAATTGGATTATTTGGAAGCAAATTCATAAATATGGGCCAGCTTTATGAGTGTGCAACCTGTGTAGTCATACACATTCTCATGCTTTGAAGAGCCTACGCTTGGCTTAATGCTTTGATATCACTGACTTGAAATTTGTAATAGTTTTCAGAGGAGCACCTACAGCCAGTCTTGATCCCTGCTAACTCTGATCTGAGATTTGCACCAGTTTTGAGCATAGAAGTGACCTCAAAGCAAGATTTAGTCCTGGTGATTTTATTGCTAGTAATAACAGGGGATTGAAAAGTAAGTTATAAGATTTTCATTTGTCATGTCATTACACACACTCTCTTTAATTTTGACTTGTGCCCTGTAAGAGAAGACAAAATTAAATTTGCTTGCAAAGTTTAAGGGAAAAAAAGATGATATACTTTAAATTACACTGAATTGGGGTCAGAAAACTCTAGTTTACACTCTGGCATTGTCATTTATCTCTGAGTCTCAGCAAATCATTTCCTCCTGTTCTATTTTCTCATTTGTAAAATGGGTAATAGAATTTGTATCACAACGTTATTGGAAGACATTGTATATAAAGTACCTTAAAGAGTGCCTCAGGTGTAGCAGGTGTATGACATGTCAATTTTTTGTCTTTTCATAATAGGAAGTGTTTTGTGGTTTGGATATTCGGAGTAATAAAAAGGACAAGGCTCTTTAATAGGGGTTGGATATGAAACAGATTTCTGGGATGTTGCTAATTATGTGCTGTGTTAGTGATAGCAAGATATAGTAACTAGAGAGAAATGGAATGTGTGTGAGAAAGTAGTAGTCAACTATTTACCTGTCCTTTCCATCTTCTTCCACTCTAACCAAACACTGAACTGATAAGCCAGAAGAGAACAGAAGCAAATTTAGAAAGTACAAGAAGATTGAAGTGAATGATTATAAATGTTTTCTTGGTTACAAGAAAAAACCACTCTGGTTAATTTAAGCAGAAAGATATATCATTATTGGAAAGACATTTAGTCTCCCATGGGAAACTAAAAAGTTAGTCTCAGAACAGAGCCAGTGCACATGGTAAGGAGAATTTGCTGAGGATACCCTTTCTGGCACCTATAGCCCATGCTAATTTTGAATGCTTGTCTCAAGAAGCATTCAAAACCATGATCATGGACTACGTACAATCATTACCAAAAAGAATGATCTTTTTATAAAACAGGTAAACAAAAATATTTGTCTATATCTATCCATCTACTTGTGTGTATGTATATAAATATACATACATGTATAAGACTATATATATTTTTAAATAAATATATGATAGAAGATGAATTAAAATGTTAAAAGGTTTTATCCCTAAGTGGTAGAATTTCATCTTTCTTCAGTATATTTGTCTATAGTGTTAAAATATTTATAAGAAGTAGGTTGTTGATTGAGTCAATTCTAATTCTGAGTGACACTGTTTATAGCAGAACAGAACTCTGCTCAGTCTTTTTGAGCAATCGTCCCACCTTCCAGTGCTATATCAGACAATGCTTCACTGCTTTTCTGTAAATAGGTGGCTAGGTCCTTTTTCCTAGGCTGTCTTCTTGGTCTGGAAGCTCTGCTGAAACCTGTACACCGTGGGTGACCCCGCTGTTTGAAATACTGATGGCACAGCTTTCAGCATCAAAGAAACATGCAGCTGCCACAGTATGGCAGCCAACATATTGGTAGGGTGATTCTCTGACTAGCAAATAAACTCAGACCACAGCAGTGACAGCACTGAATCTTAACCACTAGACTACCAGGTCTGGCTATAAGAAGTAGGTAATACTTACATAATTAGAATATCAAGGAAATACATTTCAGTGTAAAGAAAAGTAACTGATGACTCTAAAATTGGCCATTTTTGACAAGACTAAATATACTGATTACATTTTAAAGTTGACAATGACAATAATCTACTTCATAAGTCCCTAGATACTATGGGTCAATAGATAGAGTACAATTCTACTATATAGATATAATTTAGAGTTATTTATAGATCAAGAAAAGAAAAGAAAATGACTTTTCCCATAGTTCCCATGTCTAGGAAAATAAAACTTTTATATTGAGAGTGGTAAGGAAATTTGGGACTCCAAAGGCAGGTAAAACTTATAAGAAGATATTTTAATTGAGTTTTTTGAGCTAACTCCAAGGCATCACTTCTAAAACTTGTCGCCCATACTACAGGAAACAAATCATCATTGTATCATGGGCTATGGGAAGTTGAGAAATGGAGGCTAAATGCAAAGAATAAAGTGTTCCCAAGGGCTAGTTATTCTCCAAGGAACTCACTAGAATTCATCAAAAATTGTAGGCTGAGCATTGCACTGCTCCCATTGAAGAACAGTTTTGAGAGTGAAATATGATGCCATTAGTTCTGTGGTAAGCGAAAGAACTTTAGCAATAATCTGAGCCTAAGGATTTATTTGACCCGTGGGAATGTAAGTGTCAATTACAGAGTGAAACCTGTGCCCACTGCATTGAGTAGAATAGGGCAGATTCCTGCATGACTATTCAGAGCCATGAGCTTCATGGAATACTCTGCACTAGCTTCCTGCCTTTAGAAACTGATGGTCAAAATCCAAAGGAGATATTAGTCATGTCTAGTAACTTTATTGGTAAAGAATAAGTTTATACAGTATGGCACATTAGGCACATACCATTTCTCAGGCACTTTGGAAGTGATAATTTTACTATACATTCAGAATTCAGAGAACCTTCAACCACAGTATGAGTTTCAGCCCCCTGAGGTGAAGAAATTCAATACTGGGGCCAGGCTGGTGGTGCAGCGGTTAAATTTGCACCTTCCACTTCTCAGTGGCCCGGGGTTTGCTGGTTGGGATCCTGGGTACGGACATGGCACCGCTCGGCAAAAGCCATGCTGTGGTAGGTGTCCCACATATAAAGTAGAGGAAGATGGGCACGGATGTTAGCTCAGGGCAAGGCTTCCTCAGGAAAAAGAGGAGGACTGGCAGTAGTTAGCTCAGGGCTAATCTTCCTCAAAAAAAAAAAAAGAAAAGAAAGAAATTCAATACTGTATCAGCCATGTCCCAAGGGAGACACCCAAAAGGACTTAGGAGTTTAACTGAATGCTGCTTATATACTGGAGGAACTTTTTCCCAGAGGAGGATGGACAAAGGAACCAATATGCAGAATTCCCACTACATGCCTGTGATGACATTATAAATGAGGGTATTGATTTTTGTTCTTGTTTCTTAACGTTTAAGCAGGAATCTAGGCTATACATTGATCACTGCTTCAAGCTGACTGAGAGAAGTAGGGCCCTGAGAAATTTTACTCAGTAAGTAGCTAACCAGAGGGACAAGTTGTAGGAATAATTCTGGTTAGCTAAGGACATCTAGAGCAATGTTAGAACGAAAAAAAAAACCCACAATGAAATGATGTCAGGCTGATCTAAAAAGCACTAAAAGATCTTTGATTAGTCAGTATGGTCTCTAGATTATGCTGGGATAAACAATAAACTCAAAATATCTGAAACTTAAGGCAACAATGTTTTGTTTCTGACTCATGATAAATATCGATTGTGAACCTAATGACTTTGCTCTGCTCCCTCCTCCTCCTGTTAAGCAGGCTGATGAAATGGACACTGTGGGAGGATATTGGCCATTACCATGAGAGAGAGAAAGAGTTCACCACACCTAGAAAAGTTTCACATCGCTTCAGCTCACATTTCATTGGCCGAAGAAAGTCATATAGCTGTGACCAACTTCAATGCATCATGTAAGTGCATTTCTGCCTCATGCCTGGAAGGAGAAATGGAATATTTGAAACACCCCTTATGGCTACCACAGAAAGGGACTACTGTTAATTATAATAGTACTGTAAATTTTCAGGTAAAAAATATCTGAAAAATCTACTCTCTTTTTTGTACTACTTATATACGAAACAATAAAACTTGAGACAGGCTAGTTTGTTATCTACAGAAAAAATCAATTGCTCACAGATAAATTCAGAGGATACAGTTCTTATTTATTCCATCCTGTGTAGAGATGTGCCCAAGGGAGGGGGCAGTTTCTCAAAGAGAAAGTGTATGTTTTATCTCCTAATTCTTCAGGGATGAGAGAAGGATTGAACAATAAGATACTTTGGTAAAAATGGAACTGATGTTTTTCTAAATTAGAGAGAAAGCTCATTTCAGGCACAGAGCTAGACTTGTCTTAATATTTTGAGGCAAGATACACACCTAATCATAAGCCAGAGGTTTACGGGTGTCCCAGAAGAATTAAGATCTTTGAAAGCCGTGCGGAGCCTTAATCATAGGTACGGGAGTCAAGAAACAACCAGTGTATAGGTTCACTTCCACTCTATCTGAGGAGTTTGTAAAATATTATTGACACAGTCACATGCTGCATGGTACCTGGAAGCTACAGCTCTGACAATACTGTGTCTAGGTAAGACTGTCCCTTTATCTTCAGCATGGTGGTGAAAAAACAGGTAGTACAGCAGAAAGTCTAGTGAGAACAGTAATGCTCCAGAAGTTAATAAAATAGAATGTAACAAAAAAATACTTACTTAAATATTGTTGAGGGAAGAGGCATAGTCAATAAGAGAATTTGACATTTTCCAAAACAAGAAACAAACAACAATGGTTTCTCAGAAATTCAAAGAGAAAAAAGTTCCCTTTTAACTGAAATCTAGTTAACAAGAAAAAATGCAGAGATCTCAAGTGATCAGTTCAATGAGTTTTGACAATTGTATACATCCATCTAGCCATTATCCAAAATAAGACAGAGAATATCTCCATCACCCCAGAGAGTTTCCTCACATCTATTTCCAGTAAATACTCTCCTCCTCTCCCAAAGGAAGAACTTACTGACTTCTGTCACCACTGGTTAGTTTTATGTGTTCTTGCACCATATACATATATATATATATACATATATATATATATCTACATATCTACCTATCATCTATTGAGATATATATATATGTAATAAGTATATATTAGTTGTATTTCACGACTTTAGTCAATGACATTTATTCAAGTTATTGAGTGTATCAGTAGTTTATTTCTTCTACTGTTGAGTAGTATCGTACTATTTTACCATAGGTTGTTTACCCATTTTCCTGTACTGGACATTTGGTTTAATGGTATTGTGAATTAGCTGCAATGACAAGTGTCAAACAAAACGCTTTGGTGTATATGTGTTTTCATCTATCATAGGAAAATAATTAAGAGTGGAATTGCTGGATCATAGTGTAGATATATTTTTAACTTTGTAAGAAAATTCCTCCTTTCTTACCTTTAAAAATAGGCTCATGAACTTCATATAAACTTACACATTTTATTTTCATAAGGACATTTTTTTGAGAGAAAAAAGAGTAATGAGTATTAAAAGGAAATCTTCTCTAAAGGAGGCCATTTAGTTCCTGTCTAATAATAAACTAGAAAGAAGATAGAAGAACACTCCATGTAGTCTATTTCTTGGAACAACAGATGAGGGGCATCTGCTCTGAAAAGGGGGAATAGAGCTCTATGGGATATAATTTTAGTGAAAGTTATTAAGACTGGAGAAAGAAGAGTTTGTTCCTTTAGGCAGTGGACCACATGGAAAAAAAGACTGAAGGGCAAAAGACAGCTATAAAAGAATGAAACCAATGCAGCCTAGTGGCACAGTGGTTAAGTTCACGTGCTCTGCTTCGGCGGCCTGGGCTTCACGCGTTTGGATTCTGGGCACAGATCTACACACCACTCATCAATCCATGCCATGGCAGCATCCCACATACAAAATAGAGGAAGACTGGCACAGATGTTAGCTCAGACACAGTCCTCCTCAAGCAAAAATAGGAAGATTGGCAACAGATGTTAGCTCAGGGCCAATCTTACTCACCAGAAAGAAAAGGAAAAAAAAACAAAAGAAACCAATGCCTGTAGACTGTCTATGGTTTTTGTGAGTCTAGTATATTCCAGGCATCAGCTAAGCAGCTCAAAAGGGTTTTGTTTCTTCTCTCTGGTGAAGGGATACACTTTCAGCAGCCTCCACTTAGCACACTGCCTCTGAGTCATTTAGCAGAACTAATTGTCATTTGTGCTTGGAAATTTTCTGATCCCAATCAAAAGTCTCATGTGGATCTTTCAGTGGCTTAGGAATTTATAATCTGTCTAACCTCCAAAACAGAAGAGAGGGTCTGGACTCTGAGACAAGTAGTGGTGGTTTGAAAAGGAAAGTCTCCATCACGTGTACTTGACTGGGGATCCCCTGTGGTAAATAACTCACCCCATTATAAAGAGCTTTGATATTTGGTTGGTATTTCTGGATCCTAGAGGTAAACACACAAGCTTTTGAATGACTCTGTTAGTGTAGACTTACTTAAACCTTGATTCTTTCCTCAATTAAAATGCAGAGCCGAATTGTTTGCTCTGTGGAATGCAGCCACTATTGCTTTCTGTCTTTATGACTATACAGAGAGAGCCAGCAAAAGTATATGTTGGCTGAAATGTGAACATTTTTTGTGCAGCAAATTGAGAGACTCTTGTTTAAAAAAATTCAATCAACAATTGGTTTCTCAGTATTAATTTGATAATGAAATATAGCTAAATTTTTCGTTTGGATTAATAATTGATCTACGCAACAGCTGATTCTTTTTTGGAGGAGGAGAGTTCCATTCAATCTATAAAGATTTGGTCTATGTCTTGCAAGGTTCCTGATGTTGTAGAAATAACTTCAAAGCAAGTTAAGGAACATTTCTTGGGTATTCCTCATACCACTACCTGGCTTCTGCCAAAACAATAAAATTCAATGAGGCATCATTATTCACTTAGAAGGTAAGGACACTGAACACTAAAGGGATCATTTAACAAGAGGGCACTCTGACAATTTAATCTTGTGTAGATGAATGAAGCTGAGTGAAAACCAAAAGTATCAACTATGCATAGAAGGCTGTAGTAATGCTTGCTTTTATTTTATAGTCATAAATAATTTTAATCTTCATGAAATGAATTGGCTCTTATAAGGATCATAAATGACTTTCACATCGACAAATCTTATGGCTATATTTCATCTTATTACTCAACTTCTTAGCAGCCAAATTTGATTTAGTTGACCACTTCTTCCTAAAATCACTTTCTTGCCTAGGCCTCTTTGACCTCACGCTCTCCTCTTTTCCCTATTACTTCATTAGGTTCCATGTCTTGGCCTAAGTTCCCTAGAAAACGGAAACTGAAGCAAAGATCAGTGCTAACGTTTTATTAGGGGATGCATTCCAAGAAAGCAAGAGTAAAAGAAATTGAAAGTGATACAAGGAAAAAGAGAAAAGCAAATACAAGGAGATGAATTACTAAGCCAAATGCTATTTGTCAAGAAACATAGCATTTTTAAAATTTATTTTTCCCTGAGAAGGACATCACAGGAGAATAATTTTATCTGAGTTCAGTGCATTGCCAAGGAAGAAGTGAGAGCAATTTATCTATCAATTTATCCAGTATCCTGTCTCTCATTGTTTGAAGTCTGTCTTAAAGGAAATTGCCTTCTTGCACTTACAGTATGTATTATCCAGCCTCTCTGGGTAGTTCTTGGGGAAGACAGAGCTTCTGTGGGTACAGTCAAGCCTGACATGGGCTCTGCAGTTGCTGAGGTCCCAAGCTTATCAAATACAACAGAAGTCATGCTGAAGCCAGCACTTGCCTCTAAGGAAGAATGGAGCAGCCTAAGGTAATGCTATGGGGGCAGTAGCCAGAGTTTATTTTCTTCCTTCCAGAAGCATGGCAAGCAGTCAAGACCAGGGAGGCAGGCTATAGCAGCATGGATGAAATTAATATATATATATTTTTTTACTATTCGATTGGAATCCCTTTATTGACTTTCCAGCTGTAATTCTTATTTTTTCCTAGTGGTAGTTGATTTAGGGATAGAAATATGCACCTACACCTTACTAGAGTCTACCTTAGGGACACAGGCGCATAGGGCTTGGCAAGGTTTAAGGGTAGAGAATCTCATTTGTGCTCTGAGCTCTGGATGAGTAAAAGGCAGTGATTGCTGGCTGCTAGAAGCCGACCTGAAGCCCATTCACACCTCAGACTTTATCTGATATGCAGCAGAAGGTGTCTGTCAGAGGTGGAAGGGCAAGAAACCTGCTCACTCCTGGAAAACAACCCTCTTTGACAGGAAAGTGATTTTAGTTTCTCTCAATATATAACCTGAAGTGGGATTGCTGGACCATATCGTAGTTCTATTTTTAATATTTGAAGAACCTCCAAACTGTTTTCCATAGTGGCTGAATCAATTTACATTCCTACCAATGGTATACAAGGATTCTCTTTTCTCCAAAACTTCACCAGCATTTATTACCTCTCGTCTTTTTGATAATAGTCACTCTAATGTGTGTGAGGAGTTTCACAGTTTCAGGTACTACATTTAAGTCTTTATTCCATTTCAAGTTAGTTTTTGTGATTGGAGTGGTCTTGGAGAAGATCTCTTTGAATTGAATTTGTTTGGGGACCTAAGAGCTTTATGAACCTGGATATCTAAATCTCTCCCTAGTTTTGGTAAGTTCTCAGTCATTATTTCTTTAAATAAGCTTCTACTCCTTTCTCCCTCTCTTTTCCTTCCGGTATTCCAATAATACGTTGTTTATTTTCTTAATGATGTTCCATAAATCCCGTAAGCTTTCTTCATTCTTTTCTTTTTTGTTCCTTTGACTGGATAACTTCAAATAAAATGCCTTCAAGTCATTGATGCTTTCTTCTGCTTGGTCCAGTCTGATATAATGCTCTTTATTGAATTTTTCAATTCAGTCATTGTATTGTTGAGTTCCAAAATTTCTGTTTGGTTCCTTTAAATGTTTTCCATCTTTTGTTGAACTTCTCATTTTGTTCTTCTATTCTTTTTCTGATTTCATTAAATTGCTTATTTGTGTTCTCTTCTAGTTCTTGAGTGTCTTTGTAACAATTACTTTGAATTCGTTGTCAGGTGATTCATGTATCTCTATTTCTTCAGAGTCAGTTACTGGAAGTTTTCTATGTTCTTTTGGTGGTGTCATTCTTCCCTGATTCTTCATGATCCCTGTAGCCTTGGGTAGGTGTCTGTGCATTGACTGACTTTGATAAGTAAAGAATTCACCTGTAGGTAGGGGCACACTAGAGTGTGCTGCGACCCCAGGTCTAGTGGTGCAGGGTGCCAAATGCAGAGGCATGTGGTAGCTCTGGTGTCAGGCAGACATAATGTCTTGTTGTCACAGGCTGCTGGGGTCCATCCACAACACCAATAACTACATGATTGTTTATGAGTTCTGTAGAGGGTCTGCAGTGGCTGAAAGGACTGTAGGAGTACTCAGCATTGCTTCCATGTCCAGTAGCTAGGGACCAAGGCAGGCAGTGGTGGTGGCCAGAGCTGGTGGTTTGCACACACTCAGCTGCAGGAGCTGGCTGCATGTGCCTGTGTATTGGTAGTGGCTGGTTGCACACATATGTTTTGTCAAGTTCACAGCCAGCATCAGGGGCCAAGAACAGCCACAGGCACACTCATGGCTGCAGGGGCCTTGATTGTTGGGGTGCACTCCTGTGACTGCAGGTTCTCATCACAGGTGTACACACGGCACTTGAGGCCAGTGACAGGAGTTAAGCTGATGGGGTACAGGTGCAAAGCTACAGGGAGTAGCAATGCAGGCCAGTGACAGGAGACAGGGCCAGATCCAGGCCCACAAGCAGCTATGGAGACCTTGGCTGTCATGTGCACTCTTGTGGCTGCAGATTCTCACCATGGGCACATATGTGGCAGTGGAGGATGATGATAAGAGTCAGACTAGGGGCATGCAGCTGCACAGCTGGAGGGGCTAGCCCTGAGAACTCACATGCCCGTGGACATCAGATGCAGGAGTCTAGGCTGGCATCTTGCTCATGTGCAGTCACAGAGACAAGGCTAACTGCTGGTGTGGATTCTGGGCTCCAGTGAGGGCAGGTTTGGGAGCGGAGTGGAGACTAACACAGGTGGCTGGCACCTGAAAATGTGAAGACCTTGGGCCTCAAACCTCAGTGATATCTGCAGGATGTCCATGGCAGCTGTGCTATTTGTTGATTTGTTCAGCAGTGAAAGCTGCTGGAATCCTACACAGAGCAGGCTACTGGGAACCACAGTCACTCCTGATATGTTGTAGATATTAGTAGCCTCTGAGCTATTTCCTGGTTCCTAGCACTTCCTAGATGTCTTAGCTTTTGCCAGTCTCTGAGTGGAGTGAAACCAAAGAGAGTCCTTTTGGCACTGCCGTGAAAGGCTGGGGCAGCTATTTGCTTACCGACTCTCCTTTTCTCTCTTTTGAGGGAAACTCTTTTGAGCCAGGATTTCCCTCTTGTCAGTGCTGGCCTGGGGGATGGGATGATGCAGGCAAATGAAGTTGCTCTTCCTTCTCTTTTAGTAAGATTATTTTCAGATTTTTTATTCCAGTGTTGCTGAAGCTTCTAAGATGGGCTCCTGTGGACTCCCAGAGCTATTTTTGCTCATGAATAGCTGTCTAATTGTTGATTTTTGTGAGAGGATAGAGGCTGGGATCCCCTACTCCAGCATGTTGGTGGCGTTACTCTCCTGGAGTAATTTGAAGATGTTCATATTGAAGAAAATCATGACAACAAATTTCCAAACCAAGCTCAACTCAAGTCCCTGTGCTAAGAGTCTGACTGAAAAAGAAGCATACCTACATCCAATCAAAAAAATGACTTATCTCAATCTCTATTTTTCTTTTACATGCCATCTCCAAAATTCAAACAAAAATTACAAGACACGTGAAAAACAAGAAAAAAAGGCTCATTGTTAAAGCATGAAGGAGTCAATAAAACTAGACTCAAACATGGGTGGGTATTGAAACTAAGAGAGATATTGAAATTACTATGAATAATATATGAAAACATCTAGTGGAAAATGTGGACATATGCAAATAAGGGGAGTTTTGTGCCTGCAAAGTTTTACCCTCTATGGCTGGCCTCTCCTCCACTTGTCCCTATCTAAACCAGGCATGTACTCCCAAAACTGCTGACCTATGAAGGGCTGTCTTCCTTGGAATTATGTACATTAGGCTTCCTTCATCCATGGCTCTTTGTTAACACCCTCTAAAATTTTGACTATTTTATCTGGTTTTGTATTATTGAGAACACGAGGGTAAAAGTCTTTTGCATCATTTTTATTATAACCAAACATGAAGTCTTGCTCATTGAACCTGAAGCAATGCATACAAGGAATTTGCTATTTTCTGCTTGTCGGTCATCTTTGGGAGCTACTTCCACACTATCCAGCTAGGTAATATCATACAGTCATGGGACTTTTAATTTCATCCATATGTTTATGATTCTCAAATTCTTATCTGTAGTCCTGGCCTTGCTCTTGTACATCTAATTGCTTATTCAGTACCTCTACTTACTCTCAGATAACGTCAAAATTAACAAGTCTAAAGTAGATTTTATTTTTCTTAACTTGTCCCTTAACCTGCTATTCTCAAAACTTTTTTACCTCAGGAAATAGCACTACTTTCTATCCAGCCATAAAAGTCAAAACCATGAGACTCATCCCTAACTCTTGTCTTTATACCATTTCTTATTTCATCCATCAGAATTCCTGTAGATTTCAACTCCAACCATATTGCAAATCCACTTGTCTCTGTTTTCATTATTTCTTTCACCTGGTCAGATGCAGTAAGGAAACTTGTGTCCTTGTTTCTATTTGTGCCTCATTGATCCATTCTCCAAATATCTCCGAGAGTGGTTTATGAAATATGTGAGTGAAAGAATATTGCTCTCCTGCTTAAAATCTTCCCTTTTATCCCTCTTAAAGTTAGAAAAAAAATAGAGCAAAATCCAAATCCAAGGTCACAGCACACATGATCTGGGGCATGCCCAGGGCTCTGACCTTAGGTGTTTACTCACTCCCTTTGACCTAACCATACATGTCCCTGCGTTTCCCAAAACTGCCAAATCATTTCAGTTTAGAGGCTGTTCAACAGCTCTTTACTTTGCTCACAAGGCTGTTCTGTTTTTTGTTTTGTTGCTGTTTGCTTATTTTTGAGTTTGAATCCTAGTCTGTTGGTAAAAGCAAGTGAAACGTCTTTACTAATCACGAAAGTAAAACTGTTCTTTAATCACTGCCTATTTTACATTCTTAATTATGTCACTAATATTTTTCTTTTAGTAATAATACTTAACTCTATTTTCCATGTTCTTTTAAACTTATTTATCTAATTGTTTATTGTGTGCTACCCTGCTATTATAGGTAAAAGTTTCATACGTATCATGGTATCTCATGGTATTTCCTATTGTGTATCTCCAGGAGTGATAACAGTCCCTGATACACAGTAGTACTCCATAAATGTTTGTTTAGTCACTAAATTTCAATTATTTGAGAATCACACTATTTACTGGAATCTTTGACATAACAACCATTTCATAAAGTTGTTCCTGCATGGCTTTGTTTGCTTCTTAAATACTCCTCCGAAGCGTCTTTGGCTTTTCAAAGTAGTACAGATTTTCAAGTCTTCAGAGGAGTCTCTAGGGACAATGTATTCCCCCAGCTTGACAATATCCTCTTTCAACATACAAACTGTGCATCTCTGGGATAAGTAGGATGACAAAAATAAAATACAAGCCATTAGTATTTTGGGAACTTATTTATTAAGCATTGTGGAGCATTCATTGACATCAGTAAAAATATTTTGTTGCTGTTATCTGAGCTCACATTAAATTGATTTTGATTCAGTTCTATATTTTTATCTTAACAGTTTCAAGTTGAACACCAAGACATAGACTAACATTACTGGCAAACATTAAATCATATTAAGGACAAGATTTTCTCCATAAAGACTGGGAATTAACTTCACATATTTATAATATTAAATCAAATTAATTTCCCTTAATAAAATAGGTTCTTCAATTTAGGCAACTCTGTTATTATTTCAGCTGATTGAGACATAATTACTGAATTATAATTATTATATTAGCACTTTTCAAGACGTATCTTATAGCTTTGCATATTGTCAATGTTTAAATGTCACTAATTTTGCAATAGTATCTCATACAATTTTTTCTCGTTCTGAGTCATTTAAAATTTTGAGAAATATTTGTATACATTAAAAATATATTTAATCTAATTTATTCATATTATCAAGAAATTAGCTCAACTATATAGACAATTTTAGTTCAGAATTCAATAAGT
Source organism: Equus caballus (assembly GCF_041296265.1). Classification (NCBI taxonomy): domain Eukaryota; kingdom Metazoa; phylum Chordata; class Mammalia; order Perissodactyla; family Equidae; genus Equus; species Equus caballus. Next base: position 70,515,033 of record NC_091685.1, on the reverse strand, counting down.
ATATAATTATAGCTTTGAAACACAGCTAAATACAAAAAGTTACATTTTATTGCTCAGAAAAATCCTCAAAGTGATAAATATCTGAAAGTGTCCTGTCCCCTGGCTGTAACTGCTAGCCTGTTTAGGCTATCTGCTAAGATTATAAATATCAAACAATTGGCAAGAATGAAATAACTTGATGTAAGAATTGTGATAGTCTTGTTAGGCTAAAATTTTAGTTACTCCCTTCAAATCTTGATTATTTTCTATTCTTTATACACTTTTAACATTCTCTATTACAATATTTAATTCATTTTACCCCATTTAATGCAAACACTATTCTTCTTAGTCATGAAGACCATGGCTTTTCATAGTCTTTATTTGGTTCAAGAAATGGAGAGGAATTTTAATATTTTAAGCAATATAGCATACCAAGAAAGAGAAATTTGTTGAAAAAGGCTATGATCAAATATGAATATATTATTAATATCCATTTTTTAGCTAATGGTCTCCCCGAACTGGCTTTAAAGCTTTTGAAAAATGAGAATGCATAATATGCTTTTCACATTTCTTATATTTGTTCTCACCATTTTGTAAATATTTGAATCAAGAAGAAATTGTGTACTGTGGTAAATGTAGGAGAAAACAGAAGCTTTGCTAACAATTTTGCTGTTTTGGGATGTGTAGGGAAAGCGGTATATGCAGTAACTTTAGGTTATTCTAACAGTAGCTTGTGGAGCCCTGGACCCTACTTTTTTTTTCATTTTCTGGGGGAAGATTAGCCCTGAGCCAACTACTGCCAATCCTCCTCCTCCTTCCAAGGAAGACTGGCCCAAAGCCAACATCCATGCCCATCCTCCTCCACCCGATATGTGGGATGCCTACCACAGCATGGTGTTTGCCAAGCGGTGCCACGTCCTCACCTGGGATCCAAACCGGCGAACCCTGGGCAACCTAGAAGCAGAACGTGCGAACTCAACCATTGCGCCAGCGGCCAGCCCCCTTGGACCCTACATTTTTTATTGGCTGTTTCAATAAATTACTTCCCACCCCAGTATCATGCTATTTGCCACGTTATGGAACTCTGAGCCCTTTCTCTGTTTTTCTACATGAGAAATTACTCAGGTGTGATCATAGGTAGAGCATTTTCTCTCTTCATACAGAAACACACTTTAGTTCTTGACGCATTTGAACATGCTTCTCTATTTTCGCAGAGTATCCCAGTGAGGAAAACTTTATACTGTGATTAAGTTTGCCTGTGTTTGAATGGCAAAATTTGGAAGAGGTACGAAGAAAAAGGATGGGAAAATTAGGGAAGAGAAATGAGGTGGAGAAGACTTGAACGTATTTCCCGTTTTAGGTCTAAGGGTCTTCCAAGTATGGTCTTTAAATATTAGACCAAAATAATTTTTGATAAAAGATTGTAGTCTTCAACTATGGGAGAACATTTACACTGTATAATACTGATAATCTCAATAGTTATTACCAAAGTTTCCCTTTTACTAAGTAAGCTATGGTCAGTTGTAAGGATTTTATGCTTTTGACAAATTGTTTCTGTTTAAACTCCCAGCAAGGCTTAAAGTGGCATTAACATACCACTGTTAGTGGAATGGTTTGTGTTCATTTAACATAAATTAAATTGGCCCTGTCAAGTAAATTATAAACCTAAGATGGGAAACTGGTGCATAAAAATGGTTTTGGTGTACTATAAACGTCAGTGCCTCTGACGAACTCCCATCTGCAGGATTGAGGAATGTGGATCCTGGAAAACATTCTCTATCATTGTGAAACAGTTTTGCTTCTAGAAATTGCGTTGCTTCCTTATGTTCTATTCTTCATGCATAATTTTAGCATAACATTCATACCCTTCTCTATCTTAATGCACATGGCAGAGTTCCAAATGTTCTTTGGAGTAGAACCAAAATCAATACCCCTTTTCTAAGACCCACACCTGGCTATGCACTCTTAGTTTTATTTTGTTATGTTTTTTTCAAACCCACTAATCCCCTTTTCCCAGGGAGATTTATTCTTTACATCCTTATTCTGTTCCTATGTCTACCTCAGATGCTGAGGTATTCTCACTAACGTCACATGAAACTTATCTACTTTTTGAGATTCAGCTCAAAAATTGTTTTTCCACTAAGCAAAAGTGATCATGATATTTTATTTAGTGGAAAAAATGAATGAAGTTGTTGATCACTCATTTATCCCAATAATCATAGAAACTTATACAAAATTAATCTTCCACTAAATTAATATGTGCTTGTCATTTATTTGTATAAACAAATACACATTTATGTTTCACTATAATGTAGTTTAAATGTACAAATAGGTATATATTACAAATAAGATAGATATATAAATCCAAACAGCTTATAAACACATAGAACAGAATCTGTGAAATGATGGAGAAAGGGGGCACTTTGAAATATCTATAAGAATCATCTATTAGAATTATCTCTATATTTAAAAGTGGGAAGTTTCAAGTAAAATTTTTGTATAGTATCCGTTTCCTTTAAAAGTCAAAAGTTACGACCATATTTTTATGTATGTATGTGTATGCATGTGTGTTTTTGTCTCTAATAGTCAAAGAACATTTTAAATATATTACATTCACTTCAGTTACTTCTCTCTTTTTCGTGATCTTTTAAATTTGTCATCCTTGATTTAAACAATGGTGGAAATGCTTTTACACAGAGTACTTGGGAAAAGTGTTCTGTAGAATGTATTGAAAATTTCTCAGTAAATAAATATCAGATGAGAAAAAGTGGGATGCCTGTCAGCCCTTTCACCTGGTTTATTTTTAACTGTAAATTTCCCTAGTTTTCTACCGAAACTGACATTAATGCTCCTATTATGAGGTCATGTTTGAGTTTGCTTAGTAAGAGATAATTCTCTGCAGCTTTTTTCAAGTGTTCAAATGAATATAAATAGTGTTCCAATAATTTTATTTCATTATACAATTTCTAATATGAAATAGGAGTGTCCAGTATTTTTACGGCATGATATCTGCTAACATTTTTGAAGAGGTAAGAGGTTTCTATTCTGAATAACTTCTTTAAGAGCAGCCATCTCTTTTTTCCTCCAATGCAAGCCGTAGAATTTAGTACATGCCTCAGGGCTTCCAATCAGAATTCTTTTTTTTATAAGGGAGATTTACTATATTAAATATGAGATATGTATTTTTTTGGCTGGGAAACATTCACCCTGAACTAACACCTGTTGCCATCTTCCTCTTTTTCTTTTTTCCTCCTCAAAGCCCCAGCACATAGTTTTATACTCCAGTTGCCAGTCCTTCTCGTTCTTCTATGTGAGCCACCATCACAGATGGCTGCTGACAGATGAGTGGTGTGGTTCCAAGCCTGGGAACTGAACCCCGCGTGGCAAAGTGGAGTGTGCCAAACTTTAACCACTAGGCAATCAGGGCTGGTTCTGAATCAGAATTCTTAATCCTTTGGCCATCTTCACTATTGTAAGTGCATTTGAACTGAGTTAGGCAGATGTTTCTTATTCTAACCGTTTTATCTGGTGCTATTAGAAAGATATTTCCATTCTTTACTTGGGTTTCTAGGTGTAAGGATGATATTAGCCGACAGTCCCTGGTCACCATTTTCTTGAAAATAAACCCAACAGAGAGGAAGGAAGAACCCACTTCTGTGGACCTTGTTCCAAATGAACCTGATCCAACTAAAATCTGGCTATTCCATGTATACGAGCTATATTAGTTTCTTAGGGCTGCCATAACAAATAGCCATAAACTGGGTGACTTAAAACACAGAACCTTACTGTCTCACAGTTCTGGAGGCTAGAAGTCTAAAATCAAGGCATCAGATGAGTTGATTCCTTCTGGGTGTTCTAAGAGAGAATATTCCATACCTCTCTCACAGCTTCTGGTGCTTGTTGGCAATCCTTGGCCTTCTTTGGCTTGTAGATGCATCACACCAATCTCTGCCTCCACCTATACATGGCATTCTTCCTATGTGTGTCTCTGTGTCTCTCTTCTCTCATCTCCTGATAAGGAAACCAGTTATACTGAATTTAGGGCCCATTCTAATATAGTATGACCTCATCTTAAATAATTACATCTGCAAAGACTCTACTTCCAAATAAGGTCACATTCACAGATTCAGGGGAACATGAACTTTTAGGGGGGACTATTCAACCCAGCACATGTGCCATGACCATTCATTCTACAATTTTTTTTTCACGTAGTTTATTTTGACTTTCTAAAACTTAAAACAGAAAGCATATTAACTGACATTCACAAACCATAACTTGTATTTTAAGAAATAACTAAAGTGGATATTTTTTCTCATTTCTCTCCATACATTAAGTATAAACCTAGTACCGCTTTTAATCCTTCTTTGAAGTTTTCTGCTCATATAGCCTAATAATTCATATTTACTATAAAATCATTAAAGCACTATTATATACCTCACAGATTATATTAATTTATGAAGTCTTTTGTTTTATGATCCATCTTAGATTCAGTTGAATTTATGAGGTAAAAGAACTTAATCACAAATAAAACTCTTTTAGGGTTATACATGAATCTTCTTTATTCTTTTATTTTTTTATTTTTATTTTTATTTTTTTGCTGAAGAATAGTCTCCCTGAGCTAACATCCTCTGCCAATCTTCCTCTTTATTTATTTATTTTTTTCATGTGAGCTGCTCCCACAGCATGGCCACTGACAGACGAGTAGCCTAGGTCCATGCCTGGAAGCAAACCCAGGCCACTGAAGTGGAATGCACTGAACTTAACCACTAGGCAACCGGGGCTGGCTCCTCCTTATTCTTTTAAATAGATCTTCCAGCTCATGCTGAATTACAATACCAAAATAAAATAACAAAATTCATGTTATTACTGTTAAATCATATGTCTATTGTGCAGCTAGAGAATTTCATTCTCCATTAGTATCACTCATCTCTCTTAATTTGTTTGTATTTATCTAATATGCCCAAAATGAAATGACTGCAAATGTTTGAAATATATTTGAAGTAAGTTTCATTTTACCCAGGTGCTCTTAGATCTTAATTAGTTGATCCTGATGCAAATTCCATTTTTACTTTGTATTTCAATAAGGAAAAATAAGTCACAATTATAAGTTTGAATTTTGATTTTAGTTTAAAAATCTGTATCTTGATTCATGATGAACATGACTAAAGATAAAGAATTATTAATAATCACCATAACTGGATGTAGAGAGAAGTGATTTTACTTTTCATAAAATCAATTATATATTTATACTATAAATATATTATAAAGTATTAAAAATAGAAGTTACTAAAGAGTCAAAAATAGCTGTATTCAAGAAAGCATTAAATGATTAACGATAGTTGGATCTCTATTAATGATGAAATGTATTTCTTTTACTTATTATCTCTATTATACATAAATTTAACTTTAATCATGTTCAGAAAATTAAATATTCAGAAATTTTATTTCTATTTACTACTATAGAGTGTTCATAAGAAAGAAGCAAGCATTGGTCTTTTATTTACTATATTTTGTTTTCTCAACAAGATCAGACTGAAACAGCAATTATAGCATCAAAATATAAAGTATTTGCTTTTTAAAAATGGAAAGCCACTGTTGTGGAAAAATTAAAGCCAAATAATATAGACTTTTGTTAAAGAAAATATAAAAAATATATTTGATGAGGTCTGTATTGTATGGGATTATGAAAATAAATGACCTTTTTGGTAAAATCGGGATGGAAACTTATCTTTGCCGTAAAAAGACACCATAGAAATAATGGTATCAAGGACTGAACGCCTAAATTAGACCAATAGATGTGATTTAATCATTCCTAGGCATTAGAAATTATTTAATTGTTTAATTTATACTTAAAATTTTCTCTTTTGGTAATTTCCTCATAATACTATCATCTGACATTCCTGAGATACGTCTGGCCTGTGCTTTGCTTGGTACAGGCAAACTGTCAACATGGTCTTCAGTATTTAAGAACAGGCACAATTAACAATGTTTCTTTAGCCGAATGAGAAAGTCTCTTTCAATTGGACTGAAATGAGATAGAATTAATGCACCTTCCACCTACTATGAAATTTAATTCAGTTGGGTAACAAGTAGGAAACAGATTTATATTTTTTTAAAGAAAAATTTAATTCCTATGTGCATTGATGACTACAGCCAAAAGTTTCTGCTTCTGTTTGAATTTACATGTCTATTTACCAATACTAGAAGTTTTAATATTTTAGTACTTTCATAACAAAGTTGGATAACTTTCAGAGTGGAATATACTCCTTCAGATGTATTAAGTGGAATAAAAGTTTTTTCAAAAAAAATAAATGGCTATTTATCCTAATCATATATCATTGTTGATTAATTCATGCCTAAGGTTTACTTCTAGCTGTATTTTGCTTCTGAGCAACAAACATTCTTTAAGGCATGTCTCATTAATCATTTAATTAGTTTATAAAAACACTTTACTTTCCTGTCACAGCAAGTATGAGACTAAAGAGAATTTTAATTGATGACAGGAGAATTTTTTAAAATTTAATTTAAAAAGAAGTAAGGGAAATGAGAGCAAGAATGAAAAAAAATTCCAAAAAACCTCAAAAGAAAAGGAGATGAGAAAAAACTAAATTAGATGTTAATAAGACTAAGATTTCAGTAGCTTTAATTTTTCTAACTAAAGGTCTTCAGTTTTCATTGTTGGTCCCAAAAATAGTGCATGATAAAGCAATCAGAGGCTAATTTTATGTAAACTCAGAATTTTAATGATTGCTATTGCTAAGATAAGGAATAAATTTTAAGCTTAAAATTTGGGAGGCATATTTATAATACATGCATCTAAACACCTTTTTCGTTGTTGCTGGCACTTTCAAAGTTATTGTTGAAATTAGGAAAATCTCTGTAAAATGTGGTAGTAAATTAAGGCTCAGCATAATGTATTGATTTTATGTCATAATTCATTGGATCTTTGTTTCAGTTCAACATGAGGCTATTTGTAGTAGGGAAGTCCGACAGCACGAAATTTTTTGTTTAATAACGTGCAACTATGGGAAAATTATTTAAAATTTCTAAGTCACAGTCTCATTATCTGCAATATGGGGATACTATCTATCCCGCTTCACTGAGTTGCAGTGAATGTTGTTAACAGTAAAATAATGACATAATGCATGAGAAGCAAAAAAAGGAGTACCAGGCAGAGGCTAACTACAGTCTAACCTGATTACATGCTGGAAAGCTGCAGCTCCCCCCATCATGCTCCTCACCACACTTCTAATTGAAAAGGAATCCAGTGCTTAGAGACTTTACAGGAAAAGGATAAAGATAAGAGAAACCTGGATAGATGAACCTGACTTTTCTTCAATGTTTCCCTTAAGTCAATATTTATAAAGCAAAAGACACAACTGAGAGAATGAGAGACTGAGCTGGCGGACACAAATTAACTTTTAGAAACTGTAACATGTTAGAAAGCTTAGTAAGCAACCCAGGGTTTTGATTGGCACACTGAGGAACAACATCCTATGCTACGGACTGAATTGTGTCCCCCCAAATTCATATGTTACAGCCTTAATTCCCAATGTGATGGTATTTGGAGATGGACTTTTTGGGAGATAATTAAGTTCAAATGAGCTCATGAGGGTGGGTCCCTCGTGTTGGGATTAGTGCCCTTAAAATAAGAGGAAGAGCCATCAAGCTCTCTGTCTGCGTGCACACAAAAAAGAAATCATGTGAGCAGGCAGCAAAATGGCAGCCATCTGTATGCCAGGAAGAGGGCCCTCACGAGGAACAGAATCTGCTGGCACTTTTATCCTCAACTTCTCACCCTCCAGAACCGTGAGAAATAAATGTCTGTTGTTTAAGTCATCCACTCTGTGGTCTTCTGTTCCAGCAGCCCAAGACAGCCTATGAGTAACATGACCTCAAATAACACATATCAGATAATTTCATTTCTTAATTCAATTAAATTGATATTTCATAGATTTGTTCCTGCCAGAAGCAAAAGAAAACCACATCCAGAGCCTAAAATTATCCCTATTTGTCTTAAATATAATCTCAGCACTCAAATCAATGTAACCAAGCACATAACAAGATAGCAGTTTAGTTGAAAACCAAGAGAAAAATAGACAATAAGAATAGACACAGGCTATGCAGATATTTATTTTATCATGAATGAAATTTTATATAACTACAATTAATATGTTGGAGGAATTATATAACAAGATTCAAAATGTCAGTAGAAAACTAGATATGCTAGAGAAGAGCTAATAAAAATTCTCAAATGAATATTACAATAACTGAAGTTAAATAATCAGTGGATATGGTTAATAGCAGATGAGGCACAGCTGAAAAAATGAAACAGTGAGCTTAACAATGGGTCCTATGCTGTCTCCACACTGTGGCATGGGAGAAAAAGGATGCAAAAAGGGAAAAAAAAACAAACAGAAAAGAGTGTAAGAGACACGTAAAGGCTAAGAATTTTCATAAACTGATACAGGGCCCAGAGATTTAAGAGTTATAAGCTAACGAAAGATATTTGTCGTAGTCAGTTCCAGCTGCCATAATAAAATACCATAGACTGTGCAACTTAAACAGCAGAAATTTATTTTCTCACAGTTCTAGAGACTAGGAAGTCCAAGATCAAGGTCCCAGCAGATTTCCCGGTGATAGCTTTCTTCCTGGCTTGTAGAAAGCCACCTTCTTGCTGCGTCCTCATGTGGAGGGAAGAGAGAGAGAACAGACTCTCTGGTATCTCTTCTGATAAGAGCATTAATCCCATCATAAGGATCCCACCAATGACCTCATCTAACCCTTATTACTTCCCAAAGGTAATACTATCTCCAAATACCACCACATTGAATGTTACAGCTTCAATATATGAATGGGGCAGGGGGGGGAAGGAACACAATTCAATCCCTAGCAATATGATTGCCAAGTCAGATTCATTTGACCAGATATCTTATCCATTATTCAAGCTTTACAACTACTTTCCAGGATACAGGCAATACACACGCTCACATAAAGCAGAAAGTGGCCTGAGACATTATGCGCAGGTTTCAAATTCTTCATTTCCACAGAAGAAATAGTTTTCTTATCCAACATAGACAATCTTTCTAATAAGGTACATGACATATCACTTCATCTCACCTAGAAGAGAATGATTATGTTATGAATATCTCCATTTTATACTGCACTGTATGTCACATTTTTGAAGGAGTTAAGCATAATAAACTACTATAGATTCTGGGTTTATTTACTCTCTACAATCCTTAATCAGAAATACCCTGTTAAGAGGCTTCCATAAATAAGGATCCTTCTCCTAGCAAATATCGTAAATATACTAATCCTTAAGTTTATTTATGATGTTGTCAACAAGATTAGACTGGATCGCTTTCCTTATTTTTTTCCTCTGAGAGCATCCTTCCTATAATGGCAGTAAATAATGCATAAGACCATGAACACCCTCGTGATCACCAGAATTTGTTTTCCAAAGGGAAGAAGGAATTTCATCTATAAAACATATGAATTGTTTTTAATATCTCTTCATAGGTGTACTGATATTCTTTAACTGGTTGAATTACTGTTTATTCTTTCTTATCTGTAATTATTGAACCTTTATATATATTGAAGGCATTTGATGGTGTAATCTTCTTAAAGTCAAATTCACTTCAACTGGTTTCTACAGGTATTATATCAATCCAAGACTTCATCTCAGCTTCCCAAAATATTTTCTCATCCTGGGACCATGATATGCATAAATGAGGTTTTCAAGTAAAAGAACTTAAAGCTCTTTGTTACCAGGTTGCTATGATAAAGGGATTAAAGTCATATTTTTCACACTGTATGTCAATTAGGATTACAGTAGCATATTCCATCATTTCCCAAACAAAGTAACTTTTTTCATATTAGAAATGACTGAGGTGGTGAATGGAGGCAATTTTTCAGTCAGTTCTGTACTCTATGTGGTTTGTGAACATAACTGTCTTCCAGATAACACTGTATGGGTTTTGACAGATACCAACTTCCACGTGTTATCTATCTTCCATAAGGATAACACCGTTATGTTCTCTTTTCTTTCATACCTAATTTGCTGCACCATGGGGTCCACGATATACATAATAGAGAGGCTCAAATGAACAAGAAAGGAAAGATGGAAATCAATCTTATTTGTGGCACTTGGGTCATTAGAAAACAATGATAGCCACACTATCTAATGATGACCTACAATACTTTAACCTTACCAAAGTTTTCCCATAGTTATATGTCTCTGACTTGGCTTTCTAAGATCCTGACCACAGAACTTTGCAAACATCAGGTTTCATTGAGATTTGAGTATCTAATAGTTCTTCCTTGGAGAGGTTAAGAGCTACCCCCAGAATTGCTGACAAGTACGAATACAGTCACTACTGATTGTTCCATTCAATTAGAGCTGTGTTGTCTCTCCATTCTGAAAGAGAGAACCATCTTATGAACCTGTTTGGATTAAAAAGTCTCTTTCTTTGTGATGAAAAGCCTCTAGTTAATATTTTTTCAGCCTCACTTTATATACTATGACCAACTCCTAATATCTCCAGCAAACATTTGGCCTCCTGGGGCAGATGCTGATCAAGCTACTGAACATTTCATTCCATTGTGCATTTATGAAATTGTAAAATTTGGGGATATGGTCTGAACACCCAAATATTAGGTATCCAACAAAACTGTCAACGGGGTATATTCTACCCCTGAATAGGTATACTGGGTATACTGAAAGTCTTCCTGTAAAAGTCTCTTGTATACTTTTGAGGGGAGATCTATACTGTCAGACCATACAATCACATCTGTACCTAATACCTTTGAGGATGTTCAGTTTCCATTTGCATTTTTTTTTTTTTGAGTAAATTCCATGCAAATTCACATTTGGCTTAACCAAAGGATCACAGTAAACTGTGACATACTGTCCAGGCAGTCTCAATTTTCTTTCTATCATATCCAGGCAGCTGTTTTAGCAACATCTTATCTTCTTATAGCCTGAAGGATGAAGAGGCTCTACTCTGTAGCATCCTCCACTTTATCCCATTAACGTGACTTCAAGTCGACAGTGTGCTACGATCTTTTCCTCAAATTCACTAAGTAGAATCTTTAAAGAGTGCTTGAAGATTAGCAGAAATCTAGTCTCCTTTCACCAAATGAAATCTATCCAAGATTTCTCCCAACACTGGCTATTACTCAATACTAAATCTGAGAGAGAAAAATCTTAATTCTCCCACTCGAAAGTGCTAACATGGAAATAGTGTGATTGCATTTTTGGGAGGGATTTAAAAAGCCTTGTAACTATCTTTGCCATCTATATGTTCTCTCCTTTTTTTTCACATTTATTACCTATTTTGACTGAGGCAATTTATCCCATAATCGGAGTTTCTATTTCAGCAGAGGTACTGTTTACCCACAGATTTGATAAAAATAAATAAATAGATAGATACAATGACAACAAACAGACATTTGGTAACAGACCTGCCTTCATGGGGCTTCGAGGAGGTGAAAGTATCACTCCCCCTAAATACCTTTCAGAACACAGATAGTGACTTGAATGCAGTCAATATTGCATGGCGTTAAATTCAGCTTTCTGGATAAATATAAACTTAAACTTGATCCCAGAGCCACCGAATCAGGCCAGACAAAATAAAAGTTTGTTAGGTTGGAAGGATGCACAGCCATGGAATTATATTTTTGCCACCTCCAGATCTTAGAAACTTTTCCATCGTGCAACAAATGTTTCAATCATCCATTCCAGTTTTCAGTGAGGCAACTACTCCAAGGTTGATAAGGTACATGATATGTTTGTTTCCCTGTTCACGTCCCTACTTTCGTAGCAGGGAAACGCATACCTTGATCAGGAGAAAAAATCCAGGTGGGTTGAATTGATAGGTAATTCTTTATTGCAAATCTTTACTTGTATTCATGGAATTGCTCCAGACAAGATTAGTGAATGCTAGAGGAGAACAGGTGTTGATCCCAGTTAACACTCACTTATCACACTCTGTGGTTACCGGTAGAAATCTATAGTAATCTATTAATCTAACTTGGCTTTGACTAATACCGAATAAAAATTTAGCAATTGTCTTTCATTTGGGCTTTTAACAGCTGCGTCCTCAGGCAAGTTTTGAGTAAAAGTACCAAGAGGCGGGACCAGCCCTGTGGTGTAGTAGTTAAGTTCGTGGCTCTGCAGGTTCCCATCACAGGTGCAGACCTAGCACCACTTGTCAAGCCACACTGTGGCAGCATCCCACATAAAGTAGAGGAAGATTGGCGCAGATGGCAGATCAGCAACAATCTTCATCACAAAAAAAAGGAAATACCAAGAGGCATTCATTGAATAGCCCATTTCAATCTATGCCAAAGACTCTGACCTGCAATGTTGCAGTTGCAGATACTTGTATACCAACTAACCAGGTGGATCAGAAAGGCTTAGTTTTACTGCATGGATCATTACTCTCCATAAATCTTTTAATGTTATTTCTCTTCAGGACCCCTGGAGAGGTTTTGTTGTTGTTGTCAGATTTTTTCTATTGACTTTGTGAATACAGCTCAAAAGGATTCTTACATGAAGAATATAATTTCTTCAAACCTTGAATAACCTGAGTAGAATCTGAGCTTCTTGTTTATTGGCAGAGTCTATAAGAGAGGACAATGTATTTGTTACAATTTGAAGAATGTGTCCAGTTGATCCAGTCTACATAATTTCCAGAAAGTTCACAGATTGGATTGGGCCTTTGATATTAGTTGGATTCATCAACCAGCTTATATTTGTCAGATGAGTAACTATGATCCTTATCCTCTTTTGAGCTGAGGAGGCCATGTCATTAACTCATTTCCATACCATGAGGATGCAAATTGTGGTTGGCTGTACTCCTAAATTAGAATGGAAAAGAAGGTGTTATTAATTCTTGATGGCATATCAGGTCTCCTTGACTTATTGCTGTTCCTATACAGATTTTACTACATCAAATACAGCTGAAACAATAAGAAGAACTGTATTGTTTAATCTTCGATCGTCTACTATTAACCCTCAGAAACATTTCCTTTATGTACTGGCCAGAAGGAACGTTAAAAAAGGGACTCAGGGAAAATCAAACTCCTGCCTCAGTCAGTTCTCTTGCTATCCCCATCGAATTCTGTATTGCTCAATGTTTACTACTGAGGAGGGCTCAGGCAATTGTAAAATTTAACTTGGCATGACCAATTAAAACTGGAATAAAAGTGGACTTAGCATGTAATTATCAAAGGCAATATGTACCTGCATTAGCTTCCTATCGCTGATGTAAAAAAATGATCGCAAACTTAGTGGCTCAAAACAACACAAATTTATTATCTTACTATTCGGGAGGACAAAAGCCTTGTTGACAAGGCTCTGTTCCTTTTAAGGTTCTAGGGAAAAATTTCTTTGCCTTTTTCCAGCTTCTAGTGGCTCCCTCATTCCTTACTTTCTGGCACCTTCCATCTTCACAGCCTGCAATAGCATCAAAATGACTCTCCTTCTCTTGTGACATATCCTTCTTTGATTGTGGTCCTGTCTCTCTCTCATGAAGACCTTTGTGATTGTATTGCCACCCTCACCTCTGACAATCCAGGATAATCTCCCATCCTAATATCCTTAACCACATCTGCAAGGTCCCTTTGCCACATAAGGTAAGATATTAAAAAAGAGATAAATTGCCAAGAGAGACACACGTGAATCAGAAATCTTATTTACTTTGCTAACAATTTCAAAGATCTAAGGGACTGAGAGGTCGTGGAAAAGCAGAGAAAGTCTAGGTTATACCAGGTGACTTCTCATGTCCTTGTTTCCTTCATTAAACATGCTTCATAGCCCACAGTGATAGACAAGATCTCTAAGCGAGGTCTGTCAGACACCACACAGGGAGCAGTTAGGTTATGAAATACCTCGTTTTTATACCCAGGTTTTTATATACCTTACTTGAAACTTTTTGGAAAACCATGTCTCATAAATCCGTAGATTCTAGGATTGTTTGTCATAAGCAATTATAAGCCACGGATGTTCCATTAAGAGCTTTTCACAGATAAAGATTTTCCTGCTAACAAATATCATTAGTCTATTTATCAAGAGTCAGTTATCAGCAAGTTTACAAGGACATTAGACTGGAATCCTTCTTTCTTTCCCCAATATCGCCCTCCTTCCCATAATTTGAAAGAAATGGATGACAGGCCAGCTCCTTTAATTCCTTTGTTCCCAAGGGTACTATATTGTATGTAATTGGTAAGACTGGAAACACTGGAATAAGAAAGGTTTGAATTCATATCCTTGAATATGTATTCATATCCTTGAATTCATATCCAGTTCCTTTATTTATAGTTATGTAGCTTCGAAAGAAAAAAATAATGTTTTTGGATTCAGTTTTACCATATATAAAATATGAGTAACAATAATACAGAACTGATAGATTTACCTTATATAAAATGCTTGACACAGAGTATGAAAACAGTTGTATATTCAAAGAAATGATGACAATTGTTCAAAGGATGAGGGAATGGGTAGAGTTTTTAAACTGAAAGCTTATTCCATTTGTGAAGATGGAAGTAGCGAATAGGAAGAGCATATTTAAAAGTACCGTAAGTGGAGCTGGCCCCAAGCTGAGTACTTCTCATGCTGCCATTTCTCTGATCCTTTACCTCCCACTTCTACTTTTAAGAGCCATTGTGATTGCATTGCACTTTCCAAGATATCCCAGGATAATCTCTCCATCTAAATGTCATTAACTTAATCATAGCCACAAATTCCCTTTGCCATGTAATTTAACATATTCATAGGTTGCAGGGATGTGGACATATTTGAAGGATCTTTATTCTGCCTACCGGAATACCATTATCTCACATTTTGTCTTTAATTCGTGCAAAATGGTTATCAACATATAGGTTCAAATCATTTGGAGGATCAGTAAAGTGTGTGAATTAAAAGATTTTGAAATTTGATCTTCTTTGCAAAACCTTCTGTTTCTTTGTCAAACTTCTAAATGAGTCAATGAAGTAAGCTAGTCCATTCTCTAGTTGGAAGACTCCCTTTCACTCATCCTTGTTTGAGTTTGCATTTAAACAATTTTTAATCTTTAATTTGCTTTAACTCTCCCAATCCAAATTTAAACGTTCTTGTGAGTTATGAAACTCCATTTTTCTCAAGAAAAGTCCATTATTTTCATAAGCCTACAATAACACACATTAATACTTGACTAAACAATGAAATTTTGTTTTATATACCATTATATCATATATATATTTCTAAATATCCACCACTTTCTATTACTGATAGCCTTTGTGTTGATCTTCTGTGCTGAGCCTTAATACAATAATCCCCCATGAGTTTATCTTGCAGCTCACTCAGCCCAGTGTTTTTGGCACGAAGGGTTTACCGGCCAACACAAGGAAAACAACTGACAGTCTTATACATTTGTGGAATGTGATTAATACAGCACACTTCATAAAAGCCAAACTGCTAATAAAGTTGGCATTATGTAGTAATGAGCAAATCTATTAATTGCAACACAGCCTTTCACATTTTAGATTGAGACAGAGGCTGCTGTTGCCAGTGGAATTGGCTTGAGAAACTCACTGAAATTAGCAGGATTAGATGCTAATTACTGGAAGGAAATGGAGAAGATTCATCATAATCACTTGCTGGTACTCCTGCTCTTAACCAAATTGTCTTTTTTCCTCAATTCAAACTCTTATATATTTACGTCATAGTTAAAATTATGCTTTTTTGTACCATAAGAATTTTCCAATGACTTAGAAATAAAAGTCTGTCTTTTCCTCAATGCCTTTTTTGAAAACTGATGTGTATTACATTAGCTGACCTCCCACATATTGAGTCCTAAATAAATTACAGTTACTATTGTTACTATGTCATCTTCTCCTATTTCTTCTATGGTATCACTACACCAATTATGTATTATGTACTTTCATCTTAATGCTATAACCAACTAAATCTTTTTCCTACAAATCTTCTCACCATAAATGTCCACCTGGTCTTTAATGGCAATGGGAAGAAAGAAAAAGAGAGAGGGAGAGAGAGAGGGAAAGAATGAGAGACTGAGAAAATGATTTCTACTTCTGCCTATTAAGAATTAACTGCTATAGAGCCGGCCCTGATGGCGTAGTGGTTAAAGTAGTGCACACTCTACTTTGGTGGCATGGATTTGGTTCCTGGGTGTGGAACCACACTACTTCTCTGTCAGTAGCCATGCTGTGGTGGTGGCTCACATAGAAGAATCAGAAGAACTTACAACTATACACACCTATGTTCTGGGGCTTGGCGGGGAAAGAAAAAAAGAAAAAAGAAGGAAGAATGGCAACAGACATTAGCTTAGGGTGAATTTTCCCCTGCAAAAAAAAAAAAAAAAAAAAAAAAAAGCATTAACTGCTATAAAACCTGCCATTTAGCCACAAGCAAATGGAGAAAACAAACAAAAACTTAAGCAAAGATTTTCAGACATTGGACAGCAGGCAGTGAAGGGCTGCAATCTCTGATAAAAAAGACACAATGAAATGAGCCCTATTATTTCACCAGATTGCTTCCCAGTATCAGTTTCCAAGTTGTAACTCAGAGCTGGAAAATCACAACAACCTGGGGGGATTTGCTGAATTAATGAGACAGAAATCAGTTTGGAGAGGCTAGACTTGTCAGAATCCCCAACATGAGGACAGGAAGTGGGAGATGCAGAGAGAGAGAGCACTGGAGATTTGTAGAGGCCTGTCTGAGTCTTTAGATGCTGATCAGTGCCTCTGAGATGACAGGATAGAAGCACTGGAAAGCAAGTAGGCCAAATTATTGACATGAGGCTGGAAGTTAATTTCTCAACAGCAAATTGGAGACCTGTATCACACAAGGATTGGGTGGAGTCCTCATAGAGGACATACCTTTGCAGAGAGACCAAAGTAGCCCTAAAGACTATTCTAGATCTGCCATAGAAAACCTGAAAGTAGGGTTTTAAGGGGACAAACTGATCCTCAAACTGCATAATGCCATGCCAATGAAAATTCAGAAGTATTTTATAAAATTCTGCAAAATGCAGCACTCAACAATACAAAATCCACAACATGAGACATCCATCAAAAATTATACCTCGCTATCAATTATATCTCAGTAAAACTGGAAAATAAGATTTCGTTAGTATATGTTTTATAGGAATTACATAACGATAACAAAACCAGCTAGTAACATATCGATGATTCAGGAAAATTGAAAAATACCCTTTATAAGTAACCAAGGGCAAAAGACTTGTGAAAATAAGTGATATTTTCATGTCGATGGGGATTTGACTAAAATGGATATGAGTTTACTTCCAGTAAAATGTAATTGGAAATGTGCTATGCCCTTACTTAATATCCAATATAACTCTATAAAATGATCCACCTTGAAACCACTTCTAGTTGAATTTATGTTTTTGAAAAATCAAAAACATTTTTTGTTGCAAGTCTCTTTTCCCTAGAAGGTAGTCTGATGGCATAGTTCATCAAGACATCATGAGTTAGTTAACTTTACAATGCTAAGGAAGCAAAGACCAACATTACATAGCACGCTTGTAACTGCCCACCTAGACAATGACATGCCATTCATTATTAGAGCAACCATCAGTTTGAAAGTATGGATGGAGCAGTTCAAATTCACACTCACTTCTGAAAATAGCTTGAATTTTATGGCTTTCTGTTGATAAGTTAGCAGCATCATTTTTGATTAAAGTAGAATAATTTCATACTAGAGATTTAGTTTGTATTTTTAAATTTTAATCTCTTAAGAATGTTAGTGAGACTTAAGAATTATTTAGACACCAGGTTGAAAACTGTAAGTAATAAGGATGATGGAAGGAAATGTCAACAGTGAAAATATCCTGATTAAGAGGTATGTATTAGATGCAGTAAAGACCTGGTGATATATTGCCCATATACCCACCTTCAACGGTTCAGCAAAGACCAGGTAAGAGGTCAGTTTTGCAAGAGGAGCAAGGGAGCCTTTCTTCGTAAGTCTCCCTATACCACTTGATATATAGTCAAAAGAGGCAGATCTGCATGAGAAGGGGAAAACTTTTCTAGGTAGTGGAGGTCTTGAGTGGAGAGAACTGCCTTGATACAAAGAGTAAATAGGAATTATATTCTTCCAGTCAGAGCTTGACTCAAGGCCTTTGGGAGCCTATTGGCCCTGGTCTTACGTCAGCCAGTATAGACTACCACAAGGAAAGCACACTTACCTGTACACATCTTTTCTTTTGTACTAGAGGTGTGACAGGATATTATTTTTCCCTTGGTTACTTCAAGTTATCCAATGAAACTTCCTCCATTAGCACAGCTTGACTACAAGGTCTTCATGGCCTGGGAGAAGGACCTCTACTCTGGAAAGCAGAGAAGAGGTTCCAGAGCCTCAAGTCTAGACTCTATGTTATAAGTTCCACACCCTATAAGTCACATAAAAATAACTGAGAGCATGCAAGAGCTTGGCATGGAAGGAGAAATGAGAATCCCAAGACCTAGAGGGGTCTTGTGGACAGAGACCAAAGATGAGGCCAGAGCAAGAATGTCCAGAGGATGCTAGCCTGGACTCTCAAGGACAAAACTCTCATGCCTCACTAAGGACTTGGCTTAAATATAACTTCAGGGAAATTTTGTAGTTATGGGGAAACAATGAACTGACTGACATTAAATGAGGTGCTCAGTGTAGAAATAAAACTGACTCATTGGTCACCTGAGGTTGAGGACTGAGATTTGTTTCTGTTACAGATGTTAAATTTCTTGATGCAGAAACCATCTTTCTCATCTTTTCAGTCTTCACGCCACCCAGCATATTTTCATCTACTTAATAAATTTTTATTTAGCACCTGCTAAGTGCTAGGCAAATTAGAATTAGTTCTTGCCCTCAAGGAACTCCAAGTTAGACTGCAAGACATATGCATGGGTGAATATTTGCAATGTGGTGTGATAAACACCATAATAGATAGGTGCTCAAGGAGTAATGGCAACACAAAAGATGTAATGACTTACTCTGTGGAGTAAAAGTGGAGAGAAGTCAGGGAATACTTTGGAGAATATAGCATTTAAGAACACTTTAAGGAGGAATAGGAATTTGCCAAATGGACAAGCAGGAAAAGGTTTTTCAAAACGGAGAAACAATATTAGCAAAGGCAAAGTCATGAATAGTGTATCATTTTTTTCCAAAGAGAATGGAATCAAAAATTACTGTTTTAAACATGATGAAACTGCTTCCTGTTTGACCTTAAATTGTGGAATGGTGATGAAACCCAAAGAAAATAATGTTAGTAAAACTCATCTGAAACTACACAAATGTAAGGTTATGATAATATTATTTAATGAAATATTTACTAAATAAAGATCAGAAAAATGTATACCTCAATAAACTTAAGAAAAAAATACTAAAGAGTCCAATAGGTAGAAATATATAACTTATTATTGGAAGAAAACTCAATCAATAGAATCTAATGCAGGAATAACAGGGGTCATAATATAAACAGACAATTATCTTAAAACAGTTTTTATAAATGTTTTGTATGTTCAAGAAAGTGGGGGAATACATGAACGTGCTGAAATGAAAAATGAATACTGTATTTCTTTCCTGAGGCTACTGTAACAAAGTACCAGAAACTGGGTGACTTAAAACAACAGAAATTTACTCTCTCACAATTCTAGAGACCAAAAGTCTGAAGTGAGTTTCATTGAGCCAAAATCAAGTGGGTTGTTCTCCCTAGGGAGACTCTGTGGGAAAATCTGTTCCTTGCCACTTTGGGTGATGGCTGACATTTCCTGACTTGCGGCCAGATCATTCCCATCTCTGTTGTGGTGGTCACATTGTCTATTCCTCTTCTGTGCATGTGGCAGATCTCATCTCCCCTACCTCTCTCTTATTGGACACCTGTGATTGCCACAATAATTCCGATAAGTCAGAATAACCTTCCCATCTCAATACCCTTACTTAATTACATCTGCAGAGACCCTTTTACCTTATAAGATACCCTTTACAGATTGCAGGAATTATGATCTGGTGTCTCTGGGGGCCATAATTCTGCCTACTACAGATGGTATACTTAAGAACTACATGAAACTTCTAGAAATTAAAAATAAAATCTATAAAGTGAAAAATACACTAGAAATAAGAGCAAATTATATACAACTGAGGAAAACTTCACAGGGCTGAAAGACAAAACAATAAAACAAATTCAAAATGAAACGCAGAAAGAAAAAAATAATAGAACCCCAGAAGCTGAGGGGTGGATAGAAAGAAAAAGATTGAAGAAATAATGTCCAAAAATTTTCAAATTTGATTAAAACTCTGAACTAAATATCAAAGAAGCTCAATGAAATTCAAATAGGAGTAACAATAAAAAATTTAAAAACTGACGTATGATGCTGTTGAAAATAAGTTATGAAGGAAAAAATCTTAAAATGCAGAACAAAAAAAGATTTGCAAAAAGAGAAAGACAGAGAAAGGCTATTCTAGAATTCTAAATCCTAGAGAAAATATGTCTCTAAAATGAAGATTAAAATATTCAGAAAATCAAAAGCTGATAGAATTCATATTAGTAGAACTGCACTACAAGAAATATTAAAGGAAGAATATAATCCCACTTACAACCCCAACGAAAAGGATAAAATACCTAAGAATAAATTTAACCAAAGAGATAAAAGATCTGCACATTGGAAACTAGAAAACATTGCTGAAAGAAATAAAAAAAGAAACACAAAGAAATGGAAAGATATTCTATGCTCATGGATTGGAAGAATTAACATAGTTTAAATGTCCATACTTCCTATAGTAATCTACAGATTCAGTGCAATCCCTATCAAAATCCCAATGAGATTTTTTTATGGAAATAGAACAAAGAATTCTAAACTTTATGTGGAACTACTAAAGACCCTGAATAACCAAAGCAATCCTGAGAAAAAAAGAACAAAACTAGAAGCATCACACTACCTAATTTCAAAACATACTACAAAGTTATAGTATTCAAAAGAGCATGGTACTGGCACAAAAACAGACACAAACATCAATGGAACAGAATAGAGAGCCCAGGAATAAGCCCACTCATCTGTGGACAGCTACTTTTCAACAAAGGAGCCAAGAACATACAGTGGAGAGAGGAAAGTGTCTCAATAAATGGTGCTAGGAAAACTGGACAGCCACATGCAAAAGAATGAGTTATTCTCTTAATTTAGTCATTATCTTTTATTCATTAAAAAATCATTATCTTATACCATACACAAAATTTAACTCAAAATAGATTAAAGATTTGAATATGAGACTTGAAGCCATAAAACTCCTAGAAGAAAACACTGGCAGTGTACTCTTTGACATCAGCTTTAGCAGTATCTTTCTGAATACCATGCACCCAAGGAAAGGGAAACAAAAGGAAAAATAAACAAGTATGACTACATCAAACTAAAAAGCTTCTGCACAGCAAAGGAAACTATCAATGAAACAAGAAGGCAACCTAACAATTGAAGATATTTGTGAATCATATATCCGATAAGGCATTAATAAAGAAAGATAAGGCAAAAATAAAGAAAGAACTGAAACAACTCAACAACATCAAAACAACCCAATTAAAAAATGGGCAGAGGACTTGAATAGACATTTTTCCAAAGAAGATATACAGATGGCCAGCAGGCACTTGAAAAGATGCTCAACAGGAGAAGATCCAAGATGGCGCCGTGAGTAGTCCTCTTTGTCTCTCCCCTTTTGAGTCGGCAATTATTTGGACACTCATCACTTAACAAAGGACATCCAGATAGCATCTCAGGACGTCTGAGAGACCCACGCGACTATACATCAGAAGGCGGACGGACTTCCCTCCGGGAGGAGGTGGAGATAGGTGAAAACTCTCCAACTCCGACCGAACAGCCTAGTACCTGCAAGCGGCTTTCTTCCAACGGACGCCCCCCAGAGGATCAACACACACCTAAGGCAGGAGCAAGCACACATCAGAGGAGCGACGGTGGAAACAGGTGACCAAAGCCCTACCTAAACCCCCCACAATTACTCCTAAATGCAGAGGGAAACTCTAGAGTTACACACCTGAGCCCGTGGGGAGAGTCTCGTCCCGCCATTGGCGGGGACATCCCGCCTGGTGTCCACGGCGCCCAGAGGGTCCCAGAGAGAATCACAGAGGGTGTGGTGGCCCCCCAGCTGCCACTGCCTGCACAGCAGGGCAAGGGATTGCCACAGATCTTGGAGGACAGGGGCTGGGTGAAGCTCCAGAGGCCGGCTCCGTGCCCTGGAGGAGAAGCTCCAGAGTTCCGCCCGGCAGCAGACAAAACTCTCTGTCTGCCATTAGCAGAGGGGTCATGCCCAGCATCCACAACACCGGGAGGGTCCTGGAGAGGACAATATCAGGCAGGGCAGCAGCTGACCAGCTACCACTGAAATCAGGATCTCTGGCTATCCCCCAGACAGGGCAAAGGGCTCCCCGAGTTCCTGGGGAACAGGACTGGGGCTGGGTGGAGTTCCAGCGACCCAGCTCCGTGGCCTAGGGGAAACCCTACAGGTTCACAGCAGCCTAAGTGAAAGCCTCTGCACAGCACTAGTAGAGAGCACCCATCCAGCAGTCACAAGGCTGGAAGACCCCGGGACAAAAGCATAGCTAGGTGAGCTAACCACAGACTGTAGAAGATGCCAATAGCTCTGCTACGACCAATAGTGGACAAGTGAGATTTTGTGGGTGCCGACAGTGACAGAGTGGCAAATATAAGTGATCCTACCCCCAGCTGCTGGAAAAGCCCATAACACCGTTACAGACCCCAAGGAGGGAGCACATCTAGGTGGGCTGCAACAGTAGGCACCAGCAGCCTGAAGCCCCCCGCCCCCCCGTGACAGCCCCCATGGCAGAAGAGGGAATCCAAAGGACCACTGTGACTACGAGGAGGGGCCCAGGCCCAGTTAGCAACTGTGGATAGGGTTCCTGGTTGGTGCAGTATAAACAGCTGCTCCCCCACCACACCAGCAGAAACAAGTGGAAGGAGCAACTGAACTGTATCTCTATGCGGAGGCACAAATCTACAACATCAAGCAATATGAAAAAATACATTAAATCTCAAGAACAGAAGGAAAATAACAAATACACAGAAAACAATCCCAAAGAAAATGAAATATATAACCTAAATGACAATGACTTCAAAACAGCTATCATTAAAATACTCAATGAGTTAAGAGAGAATTCAGATAGACAACTCAACAAGTTCAGGAGCTATGTCACAAAAGAGTTTGATACTATAAAGAAGAACCAAACAGAAATACTGGAAATGAAGAACACAATAGAGGAGATTAAGAAAAATCTAGATGCACTGAACAGTAGGGCCGATAATATGGAGGAAAGAATTAGCAATTTGGAAGATGGGAATATAGAAATGCTGCAGGCAGAGGAGGAGAACGAAGTAAGACTAAAAAGAAATGAAGAAACTCTCCGAGAATTATCAGACACAATTAGGAGATGCAACATAAGGATTATAGGTATGCCAGAGGGAGAAGAGAAGGAGAAGGGGGTAGAAAGCCTATTCAAAGAAATAATGGCTGAGAACTTCCCAAATCTGGTGAGAGAGATGGATCTTCAGGTGACAGAAGCCAATAGATCTCCAAACTTTATCAATGCAAGAAGACCAACCCCACGGCATATAGTAGTGAAGCTAGCAAAAGTCAACGACAAGAAGAAAATACTAAGGACAGTCAGACAGAAGAAACTAACCTACAAAGGAACCCCCATCAGGCTATCAGCAGATTTCTCAGCAGAAACTTTACAGGCTAGAAGAGAGTGGAATGATATATTCAAAAATCTGAAGGACCAAAACCTACAGCTGAGAATTCTCTACCCAGTGAAAATATCCTTCAAATACGATGGAGAAATAAAAACTTTCCCAGATAAACAAAAATTAAGGGAGTTCATTGCCACAAAACCTCCTCTTCAGGAAATCCTCAGGAAAACCCTCATTCCTGAAAAATCCAAAAAAGGAAAGGGGCTACAAAACCAAGAGCAGAGGAGATAAGTAGAAGGACAACAACAGAGAGTAGCAGCTCTTCATCAGAACAGATTAAACCATGGGACGAGGAACAAAGGAAATTGAAGAAAAGCGGAAAACAAGACATTAAATGGTAGTGGTAGGCCCCCACATCTCAATAATCACTCTAAATGTAAATGGATTGAACTCCCCAATCAAAAGACACAGAGTGGCAGGATGGATCAAAGAACAAGACCCAACAATATGCTGCCTCCAGGAAACACACCTCAGCCCCAAAGACAAACACAGACTCAGAGTGAAGGGATGGAGAACAATACTCCAAGCTAATAATGAACAAAAGAAAGCAGGTGTCGCTATACTAATATCAGACAAGGTAGACTTCAAAGCAAAACAGATAAAGAAAGACAAAGAGGGACAGTATATAATGATAAAAGGGACTCTCCACCAAGAAGACATAACACTTATAAATATATATGCACCCAACACAGCAGCACCAAAATTTGTAAAGCAACTCTTAATAGAACTAAAAGAAGACATCAACAACAATACAATATTAGTAGGGGACCTCAACACACCATTAACACCAATGGACAGAACATCCAGACAGAAAATCAACAAGGAAATAATAGAATTAAATGAAAAATTAGACCAGCTGGACTTAATAGATATATATAGAACACTTCATCCAAAAACAGCAGGTTATACATTCTTCTCAAGTGCACATGGAACATTCTCAAGGATTGACCATATTTTGGGAAACAAAGCAAACATCAATAAATACAAGGGAGTTGAAATAATATCAAGCATCTTTTCTGATCATAATGCTATGAAACTAGAAATCAACTACAAGAAAAAAACAGAGAAAAGTGCAAAAATGTGGAGACTAAACAACACGCTTCTGAACAAACAATGGATTAGTGAAGAAATTAAAGAAGAAATCAAATATTATCTGGAGACAAATGAAAATGAGAACACGACATACCAAATCATTTGGGATGCAGCAAAAACAGTCCTAAGGGGGAAATTCATCACAATACAGGCTCACCTCACTAAACAAGAAAAAGCTCACATAAGCAACCTCAAACGACACCTAACAGAACTAGAAAAAGAAGAACAAACAAAGCCCAGAGTCAGTAGAAGGAGGGAAATAATAAAAATAAGAGCAGAAATATAATATATTGAAACAAAAAAGACACTAGAAGGGATCAATGAAACAAAGAGTTGGTTCTTCAAAAAAATTAACAAAATCAACAAACCTTTAGCCAGACTCACCAAGAAAAGAAGAGAGAAATCTCAAATAAATAAAATTAGGAATGAGAGAGGAGAAATCACAACAGGTACAAATGAAATACAAGGGATCATAAGAGAATACTATGAAAAACTATATGCCAACAAATTGAACAACCTGGAAGAAATGGACAACTTCCTAGACTCCTACAACCTCCCCAAACTGAATCAGGAAGAAATGGGGAATCTGAATAGGCCAATCACAAGTAAGGAAATAGAAACGGTAATCAAAAACCTCCCCAAAAATAACAATCCAGGACCAGACGGCTTCTCTGGAGAATTCTACCAAACATTCAAAGAAGACTTAATACCTATTCTTCTCAAACTATTCCAGAAAATTGAGGAAGATGGAGTACTCCCTAACACATTCTATGAAGCCAACATCACTCTGATCCCCAAACCTGACAAGGACAACACAAAGAAGGAGAACTACAGGCCGATATCACTGATGAACATAGATGCAAAAATCCTCAACAAAATTCTGGCAAACCGAATACAGCAATACATCAAAAAGATTATACACCATGATCAAGTGGGATTTATACCAGGGACACAAGGATGGTTCAACATCCACAAGTCAATCAACGTGATACACTACATCAACAAAATGAAAAACAAAAATCACATGATCATCTCAATAGATGCAGAGAAAGCATTCGACAAGATCCAACACCCATTTGTGATAAAAACCCTCAATAAAATGGGTATAGAAGGAAAGTACCTCAACATAATAAATGCCATATATGACAAACCCACAGCCAACATCATACTCAATGGACAAAAACTGAAAGCCATCCATCTGAGGACAGGAACAAGACAAGGGTGCCCACTTTCACCACTCCTATTCAACATAGTACTGGAGGTGTTGGCCAGAGCAATTTGGCAGGAAAAAGAAATAAAAGGAATCCAAATAGGTAATGAAGAAGTAAAACTCTCTCTGTTTGCAGAAAACATGATCTTATATATAGAAAACCCCAAAGAATCCATAGAAAAACTATTAGAAATAATCAACAACTATAGCAAAGTAACAGGGTATAAAATCAACATACATAAATCAGTAACATTTCTATACACTAACAATGAACTAACAGAAAAAGAACTCAAGAACTCAATCCCATTCACAATCGCAACGAAAAGAATAAAATACCTTGGGATAAACTTAACCAAGGAAGTGAAGGATCTATACAATGAAAACTACAAGACTTTCTTGAAAGAAATTGATGATGACATAAAGAGATGGAAAGACATTCCATGCACATGGATTGGAAGAATAAACATAGTTAAAATGTCCATACTACCTAAAGCAATCTACAGATTCAATGCTATCCCAATCAGAATCCCAAGAACATTCTTCACAGAAATTGAACAAAGAATCCTAAAATTCATATGGGGCAACAAAAGACCACGAATTGCTAAAGCAATCCTGAGCAAGAAAAACAAAGCCGGAGGAATCACAATCCCCGATTTCAAAACATACTACAAAGCTACAGTGATCAAAACAGCATGGTACTGGTACAAAAACAGGTCCGCAGATCAATGGAACAGAATTGAAAGCCCAGAGATAAAACCACACGTCTATGGACAGCTAATCTTCAACAAAGGAGCAGAGGGCCTACAATGGAGAAAAGAAAGTCTCTTCAACAAATGGTGCTGGGAAAACTGGACAGCCACATGCAAAAGGTTGAAAATTGACCATTCTTTTTCACCACACACCAAAATAAACTCAAAATGGATCAAAGACCTAAAGATTAGGCCTGAAACAATAAGTCTTCTAGAAGAGAATACAGGCAGTACACTCTTTGACATCAGTTTCAAAAGAATCTTTTCGGACACTATGACTCCTCAGTTGAGAGAAACAATAGAAAGAATAAAAAAATGGGACTTCATCAGACTAAAGAGCTTCTTCAAGGCAAGGGAAAACAGGATTGAAACAAAAAAACAGCTCACTAATTGGGAAAAAATATTTACAAGCCACTTATCCGACAAAGGGTTAATCTCCATAATATACAAAGAACTCACATGGCTTAATAACAAAAGAACAAACAACCCGATCAAAAAATGGGCAGAGGACATGAACAGACATTTCTCAAAAGAAGATATAAATATGGCCAATAGACACATGAAAAGATGTTCATCATCGCTAATCATCAGGGAAATGCAAATCAAAACTACACTAAGATATCACCTTACACCCGTTAGATTGGCAAAAACATCCAAAACCAAGAGCGACAAATGTTGGAGAGGTTGTGGAGAAAAAGGAACTCTCATACACTGTTGGTAGGAATGCAAACTGGCACAGCCACTATGGAAAACAGTATGGAGATTTCTCAAAAAGTTAAAAATAGAAATACCCTATGACCCAGCCATCCCATTACTGGGTATCTATCCTAAGAACCTGAAATCAGAAATCCCAAGAGTCCCTTGCACCCCTATGTTCATCGCAGCATTATTTACAATAGCCAAGATGTGGAACCAACCTAAATGCCCAGAAACTGATGATTGGATAAAGAAGATATGGTATATATACAGAATGGAATACTACTCAGCCATAAAAAAAGACAAAATTGGCTCATTCACAGCAATGTGGATGGACCTTGAGAGTATTATGTTAAGCGAAATAAGCCAGTCAGAGAAAGACGAACTCTATATGACTCCACTCATAGGAGGAAGTTAACATATTGACAAGGAGATCTGATCGGTGGTTACCAGGGAAAAGGGGGGGTGGGGGGAGGTCACAAAGGGGGAAGTGGTGTACCCACACCATGACTAACAATAATGTACAACTGAAATCTCACAAGGTTGTAATCTATCATAACATTAAAAAAAAAAAAAAAAACACCGTCAAAAAAAAAAAAAGATGTTCAACATCACTAATTATTAGGGAAATGCAAAATCAAAACTGTAGTAAGACATCACCTCACACCTGTCAGAATGGCTATTGTTGAAAAGATAAGAAATGCCAAGTGTTGGAGACAATGCAGAGAAAAGAGAATCCTCATATGCTTCTGGCTGGAATGTAAACTGGTATAGCCAATATGGAAAACAGCATGGAGATTCCCCAAAATAGCAAGAATAGAACTACCGTATGATCCAGCTATTCCACTGCTGGGTATTTATCCAAAGAACAGAAAAACACTAATTCAAAAAGACATACACACCCCTATATTCATTGCAGCATTATTCACAATACTTATATTTTTAAGACAATTAAAATAAATATAAAGCATACAAACTGGAAAGGAAGAATTTTTTTTTTCGTTTGGAGATAATCTTCTATGTAATAAATCATACGGAATCTAAAAAGAAAAAAAGCTACTAGAAGTAATAAAAATTTTTACCAAGGTCACAACTTCTGCTTTTAAAAAGACATTGTTAAGAAAATTAAGAACATTGAAGGGCAAGGCACAGACTCAGCTAAATATTTGTGAAGCATATATCTGATCATTTGTATCCAAAAATATATTGAACATTTACAATTCAATAACAAGATAAACCACTCAATTAAAAAAGATCAGGGGCCAGCCTGGTGGCACAGTGTTTAAGTTTGCATGTTCTGCTTCAGTGGCCAAGGGTTTGCCAGTATGGCTTTCAGGTGCGGACCTACATATCTCTTGGCAAACCATGCTGTGGCAGTTTTTCCAAATATAAAGTAGAGGAAAATGAGCATGGATGTTAGCTCAGGGCCAGTCTTCCTCACCATAAAAGAGGAGGATTGGCAGCAGCTGTTAGCTCAGGGCTAATCTTCCTCAACAAAAAATTAAAAAATGGTCAAAATATTTGGATTTTCCCAAGGGAGATATACCAATAACTAAAAACCACAGGAAAAGATGAACGATATCTTTACTCATTAAATAAATTCTATTAATGCTGCAATGAGATAACATTATACACCCAATACAACGGCTAAAAATAAGAAGACTCTCGCTATCAATTGTTGGTGAGGATATGGAGCAAAAACTCACATGTTTCTCTCTTAGGTATTTATCACAAAGAACTGAAAGAATACATCTACAAAAATACTTGAAAGTTAGTGCTTGTGTCAGCTTTATTAAAACAGCCTCAGAATGGAAACAAACCAAAAACCCACCATCAAGCGGTGCATGAATAATTTTACAAAATGGAATA
The DNA here is from genome assembly GCF_041296265.1 of Equus caballus. NCBI lineage: Eukaryota > Metazoa > Chordata > Mammalia > Perissodactyla > Equidae > Equus > Equus caballus. The sequence goes on along the minus strand of NC_091685.1, from coordinate 70,485,663 downwards.
CTACTGAGCAATAAAAATTAATGTGGTTTATTCACAAGATGTATGAATTGCAAAAGTTGCCATGAGATAGAATTCAGATGGAGAAGGCCAGTGATGATTCCATGCATGTAAGTGCAGTCCAAGAATGGGAACATTATAGCGACAGAAAGGAAATCAGTGTTTTCCTAGGGTCACTGGTGAGAGATGGGAATTACTGGCAATGGTTAGGAAGGAATTTATGAGGAGGTGAAAATGTTCTATGGCTTGATTGTGCTGGTATCACACAACTGCATATATTTCTTAAGATTCATCGAGCCATACATTTAAAATTGGTGAGTTTTATTTCATGCTATGTGTTCTACTCTTTGAAAGATACTGTTATGAAAATTAATGTAAGTATACCTCAATCAGCAGAAAGAAAGAAGAAAAAGAGAGAGAAGGGAGGGAGGGAGGGAAAGAGGGAGAGAGAAAGGAAGGACCCTGACAATGTTGTCTTCAGGGGCTAAAACCTTACTATCTTTCTTTCCTTTCTAAGAATAATGAAAAAATAATTTGCTTTTTCCCTAAAATATTTAAAATATACAATTTACTGAAATACGCTTTGTCATTTGCTACGATGATGACATTGACTCTTGAATGTTATCAGTATTCTTAACTGTCAGTTTTAGTATTTTTATCTAAATCCACATGCATTTGGTAATCACTGACTCACTGGATACAGCTGACCACTCTTCTTTTTCAAAATTCTTTCTTGGTTTTTGAAACACAGCGATATTCTGGTTCCCTTTCAACTTCCTTTAGCTTCCTTTTTTTTTTTTAAGGCTAATTTCTGCTATGCTGACTATGTTACTTCCTACCCTCAAATTTTTTTCTGCTCTATCCTTAACACCGTTAAAATATTCGGCATTGTTTGTCATATTTACAATCCAACCTTATATTTTCTCTCAGCTTGCATATGTCATGCCCCTCAAACAATCCTCCCAAAGGTAGATTCTTCCCTCTCCAACAAAAACTCTTAACTCCGCTAAGTTTAAATTCCTATCATATATCTACTGTTGTAGAGTACACTAATTGCTCTCCATATGTGCTCTTCCCTTTCTACTTAGTAATAAAACCCCTTAGCTCAGCACATGGCAACCTAGAATAATCAATACATTTCCAAGCTTCCTTTGCATGTAGGTGTGGTTCACTGACTACATTCTGGCTAATGCAATGTAAGTGGAAGTGTTGTGTATAACTCCAGTGACATGACATGCCCTCCTTCCCAGTCCTCTCTGAGTGGACTGTAGACTGGCAGAAGATGTATAAGATCCTAAAGTCACCACAGGAATGAAATGCAAGCGTGGCAGTGCAGGAAGATAGAAAAAGCCTGGGTCCTTTACATCGTAAAACACCATATCTTCCCTGAATTGATGACCTCAAGAATTCTTGACTGTGAGAGAAAACTAACCTTTTATCAAGCTCTTACTTTAGAATTTTCTGCTACTTACAGCTGAACCCAATCTTAATAGTACTATATGATTCTCAGGTACCTTCAATAGCTGTTTATTGTCCAAGAAACAGAGGAAAAACTCTTAATCTGCTGTGGGTCCATCACAACATGGTCTATATGTACTTTTCAGGCTTCATCTTTCAGTGCATCCTCTCTTGAAATTAAGCTGGTTTGATTTTTTGTGTGCACACTTGTGTATCCACAAGTGTTTCCTCTAAATGTGCCCCAATAATCCATGGCTTAGTAATTGCAATTCTGTTGTCTCCGCAGATGTCCAAATACCAGTGACTGACTATATCTATCTCTAAACATGCTTCATTCATCTTTGCACAGCTTCAGTAATCTCTTTTCTTCGACTTATTGTAGATTTCTATCTGCACCTTCATTAAGATATTAACATTTACTGCCTTATTTATAATTATTTGAGGATCTCTCTTACTTTTTATAATGATCTGCTCTGTTTTTATATGTGGATATGTGTAAGTCACATGTTAGAGACTGAATAAAATCACTGTACAAAAACACTATTTTAAAAATTTAACATGTATTGAGCAACTGAATTCTCAGAACTATTCATTTTATAAGACACTATTGACTATTTCCTTTTTTTTCTTACTGTTTCCAGTCAATAGAATAAAATGCTTTCCATTTGTCTTACATTTTGACAGGATGATTTTCACTGAATTAACTTTTGGCTAAAACTTATCTGAATTTTCTGTTATTTTTATTGATACAATGTCATGAATTGACTTCATTTTTTGCTGCTTCTTAACTGTGTCAATTATTCAAGCTAAAATGTGTTACTTTTATTTTATCGCTAAACATAATTTTAGTACTAAATTTTTCCATTTATAAAACTAATAAATAAGCAACAGGGTTAGTACTGAGTGGTGGATATTTGGGTGGACTCAGAAGAAAGACTATATGGTAAAAATCCTCACTCTACTATTTCTTATTTATATAGAAATAAATTGGGTTCATGGGTTGTTTATAAGCAACAGATTATTCATAGGATGCTATGTAATTTAATCTTTTACGATTAAATTTAAATTATATAATGTGTCTAAAATGCATAAAAAAGTGTTTGGCCCAGGATGGGTATTTAAGAAATATTTACTATTGGTTTCAGTGTCACTAATGAACTTGAAAAATACAAAAACATCTTATTATCTGCATCCTCACAATCCTTTGATATTTTTTCTTCATAGTTAGTGCATGTAATTCCAGTGATTTTTTTCAGGAATCATAAAATTAACTGCAGATTTCTTAAAAACATGAAATATCAAAATTACTTGGTTTTATGTATTCTATTTATTTTATGTATGGGTAATCTTCTCCAGGCAGTTAAATAATCTCCAAACTTCAAATCCCCAAGCTTCATTTATTGTGATTATTATACATTTTTTTAAAAAAGATTAGAATCTCATGTATCCTTGAAAGTCTCAAAATATCTCTAAACTTCAAAGCATTTTATAAATGAAAAATTCTATTTAATCCTTTGCATTCTATTTCTTGGGAGGAGAAATATTAGTGTGATCAAATGCTATTGAATGGAATCTACTAAAAAATTACAGTTGGACAATAAATATTAGTTGTAACCATTACAATTGTGGAAATATAATGTTTAACTGCGACAGGTATTCTAGTCAGCAAGGAATGGAAAATTATCAAATTCGGTGGTATTTTATTTATTGGCTTCATGCCATCTTGAGAAAATCAATTTTCATAGAATAATTGGAAATTATAAAATGAGAATACACTATAATGGAAATATTTCCTATGCCAGAAAATTATATAATCAGCATCACGAAAAAATTTAATTCCAAAAAATTCAGAAACATTACACTTAGTATTAAATTAATACATGTTACTATTTAATAAAATACAGTAATTATTTAATGTATTTCCAACCTGACATATGGAGGAAATAGGGACATGTCTTCCTAGCACTTGGAAGTGTGACTTCTTTGACTTTCTTCCTAGAAATTGTAAAATCAAAATCAGTTCACAGTAGATCTGGTTAGAAATTTATAAATTGGCAGTAAAGATGAAATAGAGGGTTCTAACTGGCAAGACAAGTTTGTAAAATAAATGATGATATCGTATTTTAAGAAAATATGTGTCCATGGAAATCGTTTGAATCAAATTGAACAGTGTTCATCTGAGCACCCTCCGACAAAGAGAACTTCAATACATACAGGCTTCCAGATTCAGAATCCTGGACAAATGTTTCCCTTTTATGGTGATTGTATTTATAAACTTTATAATATTTTGTCTCTTGGTTAACTGTTGTATTCACAGTGTCCAGACTAGTGCCTGACCTAGACTAAGCTCTCGGTAGATATGTATTGACATACAAAAAATGAAAGTTTCTGAGGTTCATTCTTATGATAATCACAGAAATGAAAACTACTATAATGCATAAGATTTCTCAACTACTAATTTGGGAAATATTTAAAATATCGATAATAGCCAGTATTGGTGAGGATGTGAGAAAACTGGTTTTCTCCTAGACTTTTAGTATGAATGTTCATGAGTAAAACCTCTTGAATATCAGATCAGTTTGGAAACAACATATATATAATATATATGTAATATATAATATATAATAATATATATATAATATATAAATTCCGGACTCAGAAATTTAACATCAGAGAATTTATTCTACAAGATGTATCCACACGTTTGTAATGATATATATACTAAGATACTTACTGCAGGATATCTGTTTCATTAAAATTTGTAACAAACCCAATAACGATTTCAAGTGTACTGGTTATATCTGTATTACAAAGTATAATATCTGGAATAAAATAGTGTGGGAAATATGTATGTAGTTACCTGGCGAGTAGAAATCACAAGTTTCAGAAAAATGTACATTATATAATCCTTTTTGGGGAAATATATGTGTGTGTGAATACAAATGCATGCACAAATATATATACCAACATATACGTATATTTATTTATATATTACGTGTAAATTATTATTTATTTATATTATATATACATATATTTGTATGGATGTATGTGTGAGATACAGATATGTATATATGCACATACAGATATATCTATTTGTGTGTGTGTGTTTGTTTACATAGGCACTCCTTAAAAAGTGATTACCTTTGGCAAATTGAATGAGGAAAGATATGCACATAAGTTATTTTTACAAAAACAAATTGCAGTTATAAATAAAATACTTTATATGAAAATGATTGACTTGAATATGAAGTCAGTTTAGGAAAACCAGAGCAAAGAAAAGGCACTATCAATCTATCTACTACTGGACTATTTTCTGGTGGTTAGCCCGACCTTATCAGGATAGAAAGAGATTGAAAACATACGTATAGATGAACTTGTACTTTTCCACAAATTCAATTGTAAAACTAATAGTTTTACTTAAGAAGTAAACTTCTTTGCTCTCCATCTTCTTTCAATTTTTATTTTAAGCAGACTCACGCTTAGAGAAAAATTAAAAGGAGGGTAAAAATAAGTCTCTTCTGACCAACTTGAGAGTAATTTGCTGACCTCATGTCTCATCTTTCCTCTTTGCTTCAGTATGTGCTTCTTACAAATGGCCATTTTCCTATACAACTAAAATACACTGTCAAAATCAGCTAATTAACAAAATATCATCAGATTCTAGGATGAATTCAGGTCTCAGTAAGGCCTTTTATAACAAAAGCTTCCAGCTGAGGATCATAGAGTGCTTTGTGACCCTGTCTCTAGTTTTATTCAGCCTGGGTGAGTATCTCAGGCTTTTCTTGATTTTTGTACACTTTATATTTTGAAGATTACAGTCTAGTTATCAAACTGGCTCAACACAAGGTTAACATAAGGGAAGCCATATTGTAGAAAAGAGACCATGTGGTAATTTTGAATGACCTCTGACTAACTAACCCAGCTGGATTTGCACCTTCCAGGAGATCCACCTGTTCTGTAGATTTTATGATCCCTGCCCGTGCATATAGCTCCCAGCTGGCATCAAACGATATCTTCATTCTTTTGAGTTACTTAAGAATGTGATGACCCTGCAGACAGAGAGTCTATGCTGATAGCCATCATTAATGACAACTGAAAGATCTGGTGTGGCAAATGCCAGTCTGTAACACCAGAAAGTCAGCATTCCTAACCCCCTCCCCTATAACCCACTGGCCTATATAACTGCTTCAAGATCCTGTGCCCCCCTTAAGATGGTTCCTTTGGACATTAGTTGGCCATCTTCCCTCTTGCTAGCAAGCTGTAATAAAATGCTGTTTCTCTGCCACCATCTTGCCTCTTGACGATTAGCCTTTGTCTCATGGCGAGCAGATCGTGCCCTTTGTGTGGTAACAGTTATTTAGTAAAATCTTCCTCAAGTCACATTTGCCTGATGTTTCATCACGACTAGATTCAAGTTCTCTATCTTTGGCAGGAACATCATTCCAAATGTTGCCGTTTCCTCATTGCATTTTATGGATTGGCACAATATTTCAGTTTACCCTGTTACTGATGAAGTTCACATTGCTAACTTTATTAAAGTACTGACTGTCTGCCAGATTTCTCCATTATAAAGTTATGCCTTTCTGCAACATGCATCATAATTATGTAGGTCCCCATATTTCATTAAAATTTCAATTTATTCAACTATTTATATCCATATGCAGTTGTGATTTATTATTTTATTTAATGGCTTATTTTTTATTGCTATCACTATTTATTTTGATGCTCAAATTGTCCCAGATTTGGGCAGGAAAGTTCTATTATTTTGTGTGCTTTTGTCATATTTCCTTTTTTCATTAAACATTGCCTTTCTTTCTGGCAGAAGATATTCCATGTTGTTTTGTATTTTCTTTGCCCCAGTCCATGAATCAGAAATTTCTCTAAGCAGCTCTGTTTTGTTTTGGGGAAAAATGTTAAGTAGAAACCAAGGGATGGACGCTAGATGTGCTGATTTTTATTCCATGCCCCAAGCCATCTCAGTGGATATAATTAAACTGTACGTGTATTTATTCACACACACATATAAACATATACACATTCATGTTAGTATCTACATTTATTTCTATATCTCTATCCATGTATTAAAAGCCCTGGGTTCACATGGAAACATCCCATTTATATCCAAACTACAAGGTTCATGCTAGTTTTTCCACTTTCTGAGTTGCTCTTACAAACACAGTTTCCTTAGGGTACTTGAGTTCCAGCTCTCTATGTCAGTGTGTCCTCTTCACTCTGCTTGGGCTCTAACATCCTACAACAGAATGCCCCCTTCTGTGGAAGCCCTTCTGACATTGCTTGGTCTCTGTCACCCCACACCAGGACGCCCTCATGCATGCATGGCCGCTCACCGCCATTATGCTCTGGCAGCCCACATTCACAGATGCTATCTGATCGAGACTGGGCTCCATGTGCCTCCTCCGTGAACGCCCCCCCTCCCTCGCTTATTCTCCCTTAGCGTGCCTCCCTTACCGAGTCACCCTACTGCCTGGTTGCCCAGCTTTCCCTTTTTCGGCTCTGACTCGACATGTCACTCTAAATGTCATGACCCCATTGGAGATGGGTGCACTCCTCTCTCTGATCAGATTCTGACTTCCCACAGCAGCTGCTCCACAGCGTGTACAACCTTGTCTCACTTGCTTTCGTTGTAACTCCGATGCCTGGCCACCTCTGCCCTCCTGGAAGAGAGCCTCAGCCCACCTGGGCTCTGACGTTGCACTCTGAGCCTCTGCGCCTCGCACCCAACCCTAACCCATAGTGGCTATCTTCCTTGCTTTGCCCCCCCCCCCCCCCCCAATAGATTTATGCCTGAATTTGTGGGGAAAGGAAGGGAACAGAGAAAAGAAAAGAAAGAGAAGGATGAAGAGGAAGATTTGTGTTTTCGAATCTGAAACTCATTGTTCTTTGTGTAACTATTTTTATATAAGTTGAGTCTTTCCAATTACTCAGGAATCCATTTATCTGTTCAATAAATACATTCTGGGCCCTTATCATTTGCACAGCATTTTAGATTTTTTTTAAAGTTCATGTATTTGTTCATTCGAACAAACAAAACTATTTCCTTCAGATGTATTTAGAATCTCATGCCAAACTGAAAAATTCAGTAAATGCTATACTGAGATCAGGATGCATAATTTCATCGATAACTAATCACTATAAATAATATTAAATTAATATCCATCCATGGTATTTCCTTCTTCTTGTATGTACATGTTTTAGAAAATTGGTTGTTAATAATTTGGAGACTATATGTGAGCTAGAAGCCATTTGAAATAACGATTTGCTATGTATTCCTTCATCGAATCATTCTCTTTTTGCTTAAAATTGACTTTCAATATCATGATAATAATGGCATATACCTAGACCATTTGTGTGTAAGCCATGATAACATAGTTTGTATACCAACCCTATTAAGTAGGTATTTTTATTATCACATATAACAGGTGGAAAAACTGAAGTGTTGAGGTTACGTGACTTTTCTAAGCTCACTGATATTGTAAGTGATGGGGCATGGAATTAAACCTGGGTTGTTATAGTTACTTACTTAAAATTCTTAATCTTTATTTTTTGTGTTCTGAGATCCAATCCAGTTCTCATCAGAAATTCGAGTTCATCACTTTTCTTTATTATATACCTCAAAAGTATCAAAGTGTCCATTTTATAACTCCTTTTATATGTAGCTGTTCCCACTGTTTTGAACTTTCACTCTGTACACCCCCACCTCCATAATTTCTGTTGTTAACTTATTCTTGCTCTTAAAAATCTAGGACAGGAATCACCACTTCATTTTGAAAACCAATCTTGACCACTTGCCCACCTCCTGGTTAGTAAGTTCTACTTCTTATATATTCAAGTATAAAATACTCAAATGAAGTTGAATATTTTTAATATATTATTAGTTACTGAGTTTTTGTGAATTGACTTTTTATATTCTTTCTAAATCTACAGCATGATCCTTACCATTTTGGAGGCAATTGCTAATTTACGTTAACTTCTAGGCTATTCCAATGTCAGTGCTTTAGAAAGAGCAGATGGTTATTTATTGTACAGTACAGTAAAAAATGGCTGGGTTTAATTTTTGGAAGGACACAATCTCTAAACCTGTACAGTAGAATGGTCATTATGTAATAATTCATATTAGTAGTTAGAAGAAAATGTTTGTTCTAAAATAAATGTTAGTGATATAGTTTAGATTATGTTTAGCTACAATAAGTGAACGTGTTACTCATTTTCTTCTTAACATTTTGGCACACGTATTCTAAGTATTCCATATTGGAGGAACGTATTTCCTCTCCTTGGACTAGTAGTTTAAAGAGAGAAAGTAAGTCTGAGTATAAATCAGTTTTTGCACTGTTGAATACAAAATAGTCTATGGTATGTGATAAATTCTAATGTAAATTTGAGCAATGAATACATGCAAAAATGACATCACGATGCATTAAATCTGTGTTCACTCCAGAACAACTAACCTGTCCTTTGCTTGTGAACACAGGTTAAGAGTCAGGCAGAGAGTACCAGCTTTCAGTCAGTAAAGAATATTCCAGAATAACAATGGATCAAATTGATGATCTATATCAATGGCCAGACTACTTCAAATGATTTCTCAAGTGACTCTCATGCCTTTGTGACCAAGAAAGGAAAATCCCCATTTTATTACATATATCTGAAAGAAATTATTCTTTTGTCCACAACTTAGATTACAAATTGTTCTCATAAGTGCTGTAGTAAGAGTGGAGTATCTGTTTCCATGTAATTTTTCAAATATACAAATATTTGAAACATGACAGGAAACTTGACAATATTGTTGATAATAATTTAATTTACAGTAATTTGTATTCTACATGCACAGGCTGTCCATAAGTAGAAGTCAATGTACATATTTGATATTCCACTTTTTATATGTCACTGAATTTTCAATCTGAACATCACTTTTACTTCTGCTTCTCAACTATATTGCCTTTGAATTTACTTTTTTCCTTCTAAAGTAATAAATGCTGTTCACTGATGCTTTGCCTCAAAATGGTAATGATATATTACTGAAAATGAGACTTTGTATGTATAATTGGATACTGTGTAGGTACTCTATTTATATTTCTTACATAGAGACAAGATTTTTAAATGTTTGACATTAGTTTTAGGATTATGGTAATTATCTTTTTATATCCTAACACAAACAGAATTTAGCCACAATGGGCCCAGAAGTAGACTTATACAGCCTATATCTGTGTATAGGTGACTTATGACAAGAAATAAGATTTACAGAAATCTCTCATGCCAGGTTATATAAAAGAGTTTAATTGAAGAAAGATATTTGGGATGCACTGAATTAGTAGTTCTCAAATTGTGGTATTTGGACTAGCAGCATTTGTATAACCCCTGAGCTTGTCAGAAATGCAAATTCATGGGCCACATCCTAAAAAACCGAAATAGAATCTCTGGGAATGGGGCCTGGGAAATTGTTTTAATAAGTTTTCTGGGTGATTCTGTTGACCATTAAAGTTTGAGATCCAGCAGTGAAAATCTATCTTTTTATCTATGTAATCTCATCTAATAATGATTAAATACCTAAAATGTGGATATTTTAATATATAAATAATATTATTCATATATAAATATTCAATGCTATATGTAAATATAAATCTCTATTGAGCTCTAATTGCTGGGTCTTGTGTGTGCTCTAGATCACATAGGCATGGCTGGTGTCTCTTGGGAAGGTAAGAGATGGTTGTCAATGATAGCAGCGAGTCATGTTGAGGGAAGTACGGAACACATATGATTCTCATGACCAGAGTCTAAAAGTATCTGGGGAGAGAATGTCAGTGATGTGGTGTAAAAAATTCAGGATCTCATAGTATTGGCACTGAGAATGAAAGGATCACATATAAGAGTGACCTGAGTTTCCTATAACTGTTCTCAGGAGACACAAAAAAATATAATCAGTTGATTTTAAGAAAAGCTTCTAAAATAGTTACTTAAACTTTTTAAGAATAATCCATATTTATATTACTTAGTAATGTTCAAAGCATTCACTAAACTTTTATTTTTGTTAACTTCATTTTTTTGTTTTTAAAGACTTCATTTTTTAGAGCAGTTTTAGCTTCACAGCAAAATTGAGAGGAGGAACAAAGATTTCCCATATACCCACTGCCCCCCCACATGCATAACCTTCCCCATTATTAACATCCCCCACCAGAGTTGTACATTTGTTACAATTGATGAACCTACATTGACACATCATAATCACCCAAAGTCCATAGTTTGCCTCAGGGTTTACTCTTGGTGTTGTACATTCTACTGGTTTGCACAAATATATAATGACAGGACTCCATCATTATACTATCATACAATTTTCACTGCCCTAAAAAGCCTCTGTGCTCTATCTATTCATTTGCCACCCCGCCAATCCCTGGCAATCACTGACTCTATTACTGTAGCTATAGTTTTGGCTTTTCCGGAATGGCATATATTTGGAATCATATAGTATATAGCTTTTTCACATTGGCTTCTTTCACTTAGTAATATGCATTTAAGGTTCCTTCATGTCTTTTCATGGCTTGATAGCTCATTTTTTTTAGTGCTGGATAATATTCCATTATCTTGATGCACCATCACTAAACTTTTTAAAACTTCTTATTTTGAAATAATTTATATTATTTACAGGGGAAATGGAAAAATGGTCCCATATAATGCAAAGTGTTCTCATATAACCTTCACCCAGTTCCCTAACGTTAACATCTTATTTCCTTAGTTTTGATAAACGTAACCATGGTACAGTAATCAAAATTAAGAAAATAACATTGGTACAATGCAATTAACTAAACTACAGACTTTATTTGATGTCACCAGTTTTCTCACTAATATCTTTCTTCTGGTCGGAATCCAACCCATGATATCACATTGCATTTAATCATCATGTCTCCTTAGTCTTCTCCAATCTGTGACAGTTTCTTTGGTCTTTCCTTGTGTTCCATGACCTTGATATGTTTGAAGATACTGGTCAGGTATTTTGTAGAATGTCTTACAATTTGGGGTTATCTGATGTTTGCTCATGAATGCATTTGGGTTATGAAACTGAAGAGAGACTATCACAGAGGTGAAACTCCCTACTCATTGCATCATATCAGGGGATACATGATATCAACATATTTTATTATTGGTTTCTGTTAACTCCATCATTTGGTTAAGGTAGTGTCTGGTAGTTTTCTTCACTGTAGAGACATTATTTTTTCCTTTCATGCTCTATTTTCTAGAAGTGAGTCACTAAGTTAAGCCTACACCCAAGGATAAGGGAGTTAAGTTCTACATCCTGGTGGAAGAAATATCAAAAATTTGTGAACATATGTTAAATACACCACAGTAATTAACAAATATTTTGGGGAAGATAATCTGAGGCTATGCAAATATTCTATTTCTTCTTCAGGTTTGACTGGCTAATTTTAGCAGCCATCTGTGGATTTTGCCTACTGCAATTATTACTGTAGTGATCAAGTGGTGATTATGTTTCTCATGACTTTTTTTTTTTTTTTCGGTGAGGACGATTGGCCCTGTGCTAACATCCATTGCAAATCTTCCTCTTTTGGCTTGAGGAAGACAGTCCTTGAGATAATATCTGTGCTAATCTTCCTCTATTTTGTATTTGGGATACCACCACAGCATGGCTTGATGAATGATGTATAGATCTGCACCTGGGATCTAAACCCATGAACCCTGAGCTGCTGAAGCAGAGCATGTGGACTTAATCACTATAGCCCCAGGCCGGCCCCTCTCATGACTTTTATATTTGTTCATTGGAATTCTTTGGTGAGACAGATTTATCCCTTCTTTCTTATTTATTTATTCTATCATTTATTTATTTATTTATTTATTTATTTATTGGTGCGGAAGATTGTCCCTGAGGTAACATCTGTGCCAGTCTTCCTCTATGCTGTGTGTGGGACGCCACCATAGCATGGCTTGATAAGCAGTGTGTGGGTCCACGCGCAGGATCTGAACCTGTGAACCCTGGGCCGCTGAAGCGGAGTGTGTGAAATCAAACACTACGCCACCAGGCTGGTCCCTATTCTATCATTTTAATATATGGACGGGCTCACCTATTTTTTAATCATTCTCTGGTTATTACACAATATAGTCATAATTTATTTTGTTGCTAACTTTTTCCAGTTTTGGTTATTAGGAGATCTTTCAGGTAGACCCCTGCTTTTATTTCTTAGCCCTTCTTTTCTTCTGCAACTACAAGATATTCCAGGATTGTCTTGTACTTTTGTTGCGTCTGCCCTAGAATAAACTATTTCTTTAAGGAACCATGGTTCCTTGTATTGGAGAATGGTATTTAAAAACAAAATCTGAGTGACACGTATGTTCATTGTAACTGGAGTGTACTGTTCTCAGGGGACAGAGATAGGAGATATATACATACATTCATAACAACATAGCTATTTATACTAACCTATATATACATGTACCTAAGCTTTATTTCTGCACTTTTAAAAATAGATAGAAATTCATACTGAAATCTCTCATTCCAATTCAACCCCACAAATTTTGATCAATATTTCCTCCCTTGCTTATTTGTGACTTCTTCCTCTGGCAGTGAGAAAATTGGCTCGCGTTATTGATAACTTATTTACTTCAATGCTAGTATGTGTTTAGAGGACTTCAGAATTGGTAACCATACCCTTGTATGAAATATATTTACCAACTACATTACAGTATTTTAACACAATTGTTCATTTGCTTTGAGCTTTCCAATGTCCAATCAAAATACTGTTTTCCAAAGTTACTTAGTTCTGCTCCTTTTCCCTTCATGTCTTCAAGTGAGATATAGAATAGTAATCGCGACAGTTAAATTAGTTTGTCAGGGACTGAATTTCATCCTGTGTTTTCCAAATATCCTGGTTGATGTTTTTGTTGTTATTATTCTTGCTGTTTGTTTGTTTTTAAAGTGCACTCTTTGAGATGTACAGTTCTACAGATTTGAGAAAATACATATGCCATTTGTACCACCGCTGACCCTAAAAGAATGGTTCCATTGCCCTAAATATTCCTTTGGGCCACCCCTTTTTAGTCACATACTTCTCCTTTCCCCAACTTCTGTCACCCACTGACAGGTATTCTCTCCCGGCGGTTTTGAGTTTTCCATAATCATGTATAAGTGGAATCACACAATGTGCAGCCTTTTGGATCTTAGAAAATAAACTTTTAAAATCCATCCATAAAATCCATCTGTGTGAAACAATATTTCACTTCTTTCAATTCCTGTGTAGTATTAAATTGTAGGAATAGATAGACTATTCATCCATTCCCCTGTTGAAGGGCATATGGTTTGTGTCCAATTTCTGGCAATTTTGAATAAATCTTCTATAAACTTCAACATGCAAGTTTTTGGTTGAACAAAAGTATTCAATTCGCTTTGGTAAATATCTAGAAATAAGATAATTTGTCAAATGGTAGATGATTGTTCATCTTTGTAACAGACTGCTACGCTATTTTTCAGTGACCACAGCATTTTGCATTCTAACCAGCAGTGATCGAAAGTTCCAAATGCCCTGCATCCTTTGTGATATTTGATATTCTCAGATTTTCCCCCCTCTGTTTGCATTGTTTTTATTTAGTTTTTCATTTTCGCCACTCTAATAGATGTGTAGTAGTGTCTTATTTGTGCTTTTAATTTTCATTCCCCTAATGATTAATGATGTTGGATAGCTTTTCATTTGTTTATTTGCCACCTTATAACTTATTTAAGATTCTCTTCAGATCTTTGACCACTTATTTTTGGAGTTGTTTTATTTATAATTTTAGGAATTCTTTCAATTTTGTGGATACATATCCTTGTTATATTTCTTCTGCTTGAAGAATTTTCTTTGACTTTTACTTTAGAGCCTGTTTGCTAACAGTCAGTTCTCCATTGTTTCTTTCCAGTTCAGTTTGAAGGATATTTTTTCTGGATAGAGAATTCTGGGGTGAATAGGATTTTTTTTTTCCTGGCATCTAAATATGTCACTCCATCGTCTTCATACTTGCATGGTTTCTGATAAGAAGTTTACCATAATTCTTATCCTTGTTCTTCAGTATATAATGAACCATTTTTTCTTTGTCGACCTTCAATATTTTTTCTTCATTTTCAACAATTTGAATAAGTTATGTCTAGGTATTTTTTGTTTTGTTTTCTTTTTCTTTTTTGTGTTTTTAATCGTCTTGGATCAGTAGGTTGTGGTCTTAATTTTGGAAAAATTTGACCATTATTTCTTCAACTATGTCCTCTTGCCCATCTTTTCACACTTCTTTGTCTGGGATTCTGATCATACCCATGATAGATACTTTGATATTGTCCTGGAACTCTAGATAATTTTTTCTGTTTTACTCACTTATTTTTCTTTGCATTTCAGTTTAGACAATTTCCAGTGCTCTTTCTTTAATTGTATTCTTCCCTCACCCAATTCAAGTCTTATGATAAGCCCATCAGAAATATTTTTCCTCCCCATCACTGTGTTTTTGATTTCTAGCGTTTCCACATGCTTCTTTCATATAGTTTCCTTCTATCTGATGACATTAACTAATTCCTCTTGCATGTGCCTACCTTTGAAATTGGAGCCTTTAACATATTAATCATAGTTATTTTAAATTCCCTAAGAGTTTAAACATCTATGTCATATCCGAGACTTGCTTATATTGAATTTTTGCCTTTGGTGTGCCTTGAAATGTTGTTGTTATTGAAATTCAACATGTTTTATAAAATGGTAAATACTAAAGTAAACACTGTTCTGCTTAGGACTTAAGCTCACTCTTCAGCTATATCTTTAATGTGAGGGTTTGTGTTAATCTAGTTAGAAATTGGTCTGAGTTCTAAATATTTATTTTTGTGATCATCCTCAGTGCCCCACACTGATACCTTGTATTTCTCTAGTGACAACTTGTGTTTATGATGTGGGATAATATCCCAGAGGCTTTCTCTCAGTAAATGCTCTCTGCTTTACTCTGGGTCTCCCCCTTTGACTTTAGGTCTTCCCTTCGTGTTTCTCTGCAGATGGAGCTAGCTCTTGCAGCAATTTCAACTGTTTTCACTTGATTCTTATTAGTGGGGCAGTGAGGGTATGTAAGTGCGTT
Source organism: Equus caballus (assembly GCF_041296265.1). Lineage (NCBI taxonomy): Eukaryota > Metazoa > Chordata > Mammalia > Perissodactyla > Equidae > Equus > Equus caballus. The sequence continues at coordinate 70,470,108 of NC_091685.1, read as the reverse complement.
ATTTGCTAAAACCCCCTCACAGGAAAACCTCAGTCTTAGGTAGACACTGTGAAACTGGGTGCTAGGTCTGTGACCACCCCACACCCCTCGCACCCGGCTAGGTAGCTTTTTTTTTTTTTTTTTTTTTTGAGGAAGATTAACCCTGAGCTAACCGCTGCCAATCCTCCTCTTTTTGCTGAGGAAGACTGGCCCTGAGCTAACATCCGTGCCTGACTTCCTCTACTTTATATGTGGATGCCTACCACAGCATGGTTTGCCAAGCGGTGCCATGTCCGCACCCGGGATCTGAAGTGGTGAACCCCTTGCCACTGAAGCGGAACATGTGCACTTAACCACTGTGCCACCAGGCCGGCCCCACTGCCAGGTATTCTTGCTTCTCCTCCAGACTAGCGCTAGGCTGTGCCTAATATCCCTGCCCGTCTCCAGGAGTGGAGACTTTGTTTTTCCTGTTTGTCTCTCCCAGCTTCAAGAGTTTCCATGAGTACTCTATGTCTACAGGTTTGCGTATGTGTTTTGTCTTACTCACTGCAGATTAAGGTTGATGTTCCATAAGGGCTAAAGGGAAGGTGTCCTGTGTGGAGTTTCTGCAGTGCCTTCTGTCCTCTTCTCCCAGCGAGCATCATGGGAAGTTTTCTCTGGATTCTCTCCATCTGAGTGGTTGGTGGGGTTTCTGGAGAAAAAGCAAGAGGGTGCAAACTCCCCTGTATCTGCATGCCCCTAGGGGCTTTATACTCTCACGCTGCTCCACATTCATTCTTAGCAATTCGTTAAAAATTTTCTATCCAAAACTTCTTAAGGATGACCCAACTAAACCAATGCTCTGGTCCTGTTTCTTCCTACAGATTCCTTTCTTAAAGTCACATGACTCTTCTGCCTCATTGTCCCAATATTTAAATGGTCAGGGAAGAGCTCCACTGGATAAGCATTTCTTGTGCATGACATAGTATCTTTGCACTAAAGCCTCCAAATGTGAAACCTGTTCTAGATCTGTTTGAAACTATCATAGATGTTTCAAGAAACAAAAACAATTTTTTTTTCTGCTTGTGGATTTTATGGCAAGAAGTTGAGGTGGGGTATCTCAGCTCCTGCTTCTGCTTTTCCAGGCAGAGGTTGCCTTCTGCACATGGGGTGGGGATGGCTGGGGAGTGCACAGTTGGGGTGGTGGGAGGGAGCTGGTGGGCAGAGGGACATCCAGGGGGCCTGAGAGGCTGGGCGTGGAATGAAGGCTTAGGTCTACTGTCCTGAAGTCCTCTGGAAGTGGGGTCAGGAGGTGGAAAGGTGGGAAGGAGACAAGGTGAAAAAGGAAAGGTGGGACAGAGCCAAACAGTGCCAAGGGGGTGGGGGCCGGGCGGGGGTTCCTGAGGCTCAGAGTTTGTGGGGGTTAACCTACTTGTCGGTGTCCTGGTGCTGGAAGCGCACTCTCCTCCTCAGCTCGTCTGCCTCCACAGGCCTCTGCTGCCATAAAAGGGTATGGGCTGGTCTGCTTGTGCTCATTCCTTTGCCGCTGCGGCTGGAAGACCTGCCCAGCCTCCTGGCCTCAAGCATCTGGCTCCCACGGAAGCCATCCAGGATGAGGTGCTCAGACACATCCAGAAGCTTCCCATTCTTATATCTGCTGTGATGTGTCAGGTCCAGCTCCAACTCTTCGGGGCTGAAGAACATGTCAGGCTTCTTGGTCATCATCTTGGTGTGCATGGCTTGGTTGGGCGACACGTCAATCCCCAGCTCGTTGCTCTTGCACTCCTGCTGGAAGCTGTCACCAGCCTTGCCAAAGCACAGGATGAAGGACGCCTGTCCCACCTCTCATTCTCTACATAGAGGACGACAGCAGTGAAGGTGGCAGTTGCGGACCCGTGGGTCACTGTGGGGACAGCCAGGTACCCTTTGGTGGCCTCGCCCTCTCGTTGGTGTTCCCCACATACTGACCCAGGACAATGTTGTTAACCTGCACTTTTGAGATAACGTTTGAACACTTTGACCTTCTAGTAATGTGCGTCATCTGAGTCCATGGAGGCGAGCTTCTCCATGGCCACCAGACATAGCACCTGTGTGAGGTGGTTCTGCATCATGTCTAGGATGTCTCAAATTCATCAAGGTAGCCCCCCATGGCCCTCAGCGCCAAAGGGCTCCTTGACAATAAGGATGACGCAAGTGACATTGTTCTGGCTCCAGATGGGGCCAAAGATCCTGTTGGCAAACCTCAGCACCATGAGGTTCTGGACCATCTCCTTGCCTAAGTAGTGGCTGATGCAATAGATCTGGTCCTTGTGGAATATGGAGGAGATGTGGGTAGACAGCTGATGGGGTGCTACCAGTCCTTCCCAAAGGGCTACTCCATGGTGATGTGGTTCCAGTCTGTCTGGATCATGCGGTTCTTGCAGATGTTCTTAGTGACAGCCTCATAGATGGTTGAAGGCAAAGCCAGGTTTAAGAGGTAGTTGGCTTTTGGCCCTTGGTGAAGGGTGTTCATGTGGCTGTTAAGACACTCGTAGGAGGCCACGTCCTCCTACATGCCAGCTACACCCGAGTTTCAGGCAAAGAACTCCTCCAGTTTGGGCTTCTCCGGGATGGCCCTGAAGAAGGGCTCACTCAGGTTGATTCCTTATACAAACTTAATACTTCAAAATCACATGGTCATGTCAGGGAACTCAGTTCCCTGATTGGTTAAAAAAAATTGTTAATTTGCATATCTGTAGCCTTTTCCTTGTTATAAGGATAGAAGAAATGTTCTTTCCCACTCTGTATCATATGAGCTGAAATAAGCTCTTATTCACTTATTTTTAATATTTTAAAGGATTTTTAGGTACTGACTATTGTTTAATGAGATTGTTAGTGAAATTCTCAAATATTTATACAAATTATAGCAGTTGGCATTTGTAATGATTATATTTTTATAGTTTTCAGTTAATATTTATAATGGAGAATTTATGCCGTTTTTATTCTCTTAATGCCATGAATGATTTGAGCTCAAAATTATTTCTGATTTTATAAATGTATCAAGTTGAGTGTTAGATTGTGTGTAACCTATAAGAGAAAACTTAGCTTTATTAAAAGTCTTGTGGCATCAGTTGTAAAGAGAAGAAATTTGAAAGGCTATAGAGAGAGGTTATAGTAGTAGAAAATATAGCAGGCAATGACTAAAATTTTGAAAATGGAAGTGGGCATGATTGTTGTTGAAAAGACAAGTTTTAAATCTAGCTTGAATGGGGTAAAGTGTTTGCACTGGGGAGCACTGAACATATATCTTAAGAGAAGGAAATAAGAATTTAAAAGAATGCAGGAGAGTGTTGAGTGCTATCTAAATCCTGTGGAATTACCTTCTTATAGGGAGGCAAGATTGTTGGGAGATGCTGAATATACATTAAATGAGAGTTTTTATTTTAAAGAGGAGTTGTGGAAAACTTAGGTAATTTGGGGGGGAGATTGCATAAAGACTTTTTTGGACGTAAATAAGCTTCTGAATAAATTAAACAATTTTTAGACATACTATGAACTTTAGTATTTATTTATTCTTAGTTTTAATGGGTCTCAGACTGAGTGATGACTTGTCATATTATTCTAAAATACAGTTGGTAGCTTTCTAATTTTGGTTTAGCAACAATTTTTCTCATGTTACAATCACAAGCTGGTAAATTACTCAAAGTCAGGAAGCTATTTTATTTGTATGGAAAGCATGTAAGTCTAATCTAAAATATAGTGGGAAAATTCATGTGACCAAAATTTAACAGTCATTCCAAAATTATAGGTTGGTGTAGTTAAAATCAATATAACATATTAAACACTTGATGTGAATAGAAGTTACTTTGTCTCACCTCCTTTTTAATTTGTTTATTTTTAAAAAATATTAGATAGGATAAGTATATTAGGCCCAAAATGCTGTCTTAGAAATTCAGTTTTAGGAAATTATACAGCAATTAAGATTTTCAAAACACACTTCTGTAAACTAAGAAAATGCTCCTACTCTGTAGTAGCCCAGAAGATACCCTTTCTCCATAATAGGCCGAAAATCTATTTCACTCTTTTAGTAAATCTTAAGAGAAAAAGATACTGATTTTAAAAAAGATATTTTTGGTAAGACAGCAAATCTCAGCAATCACTTTCCACTAGAGGGTGAAGTATCAGTTTGAAAGTCACACAATCAGTTTTCTCTGAGTTTTCATACTGATTATTGCTAATTATTAGGGAAATTATTCTCTCCACCTTCGCTTAAATGTTTATTTGTCATTAACCTAAGTATCAATTACCACAGAAACATATCGGAAAAATTTGCTATATCAAGCCAAATGATGGTTACAGACCTGAGCATTTTCCACTCACTTCTTATAGATGTTGGATGGCAAGAGGCAACAAACTGGGGTTTTATGAAGGGGAGGCAATGGTTATACGACAGTAAGTGTAAGGAAAATAATGCATGAGTATTTAGCAATGTGCCAGTAGTCATATCCTGCGTCTGAAGTATACATGAATCTGTAAAACCTTGTTGGGGAATGGATTAGCTTGCTAGGGTTGCCATAACAAACATCACAGACTAGGTGGCTTAAGCAGCAGAAATTTAATTCTCACGGTTCTGGAGGTTCAAAATCTTAGGTCAGGGTGTCAGCAGGGTTGTTTCTTGGGAGGCCTCTCTCCTTTTGTAGATGGCCATCTTTTCCCTGCGTCCTCACATGGTCTTCCCTCTGGGTCTCAGAGCCCTAATCTTCTCTTCTTACAATGACACCAGTCATATTGGAATTGGGTCCACCCTGATGACCTCATTATAACTTAATTATCTCCCTAAAGAACCTGGCTCCAAATACAGTCACATTCTGAGGTACTAGGAGTTACAACTTCAACATAGGAAATTTGGGGAAACACAATTCAGCCCATAATAGGGAGATGTTAGAAGTTTCTGGAAAATATGTTTAGATCTGTTACTATTTTAGAATGATTATCACAAAGTGACTACCATTTATTTTTAGAACACATGGATATGATATAAAAATTTAGTTTCTAAAGATAAAGTTATGCTGTAAAATAAATTTATTTACTTACACAGAATATTTCTATACTGAATATCAGGTAATTTTATTCAGAAAAACAGGTCTGAAAATGAAATTTAATCTGCATCACTGGCAAGAAAGCATTTTTTATGGGTAAGACAACATGCAGTTTTCAAGTTCTGTAGCAAGTTGTCTCATATTCTGTGCACTTTAAATACAATGTGAAGTCTGGCATTTCGAAAATGTTCTCACTTAGCAGCTGGTAGAAACAACTTCACTTAATAGTAGATTTAGCAGTATTCCATGTGGTGAAAAGAACAAGAGTCTGATGATTTTACTTAGGAGTTGTATAACTGTATATCAAAAATTAACTTCTCAGAGCCTCAGTTGAATTATCCCTAAATTAAGAGTAATTATATCACCCTTGTAAGAATCTAAGTTATGATTTCTCAACCTGGGTGCTACTGACATTTTGGACAGGATAACTTTATTGTGGAGGCTGTCCTTCCAACGCATGATGTTTAGCACCATCTCTGTCTTCCACCCACTATATGCCAGTAGCACAACCATCTCACCTTCAATTGTGACAACCAAAACTATCTCCAGACATTGCCAAATGTTCCTCTTGGAGGCAAAATTACGCTTAGTTGAGAACCACTGATCTAGCCATATGGCAGAAAAAAACATTCATATCTGATGAAAAAGGAGTAGTTGCAAATGAAGTCATACCGCTGGACCGGTTAAATATCAGCGCCACTGCAGCTTTAAAAAAAATCAAAATTATTCTTTCTAAATCCCCTGTAACCAAGAGAAAAGCTTAAAATTTTCAAGAAAATGATTAGAGAGTGTTATCTAGACGGCATTCAAGGTCTTGACCAAAAATCTTTAGAGGACTGTGGATTCTGATGGGCTTACAGTGAGGACCAGATATGTCACCCTCCTTCCACCATTCTCCTCTCACTTCAGAGATGCCTCCAATGCAGAAAATTTAAGAAAAATACAGGACAAAGACACAAAAAGAGAAAACACCCACAGCTGAAGCAATTTATTGTGCATATAAGGACTTTAATATAGGAAAGCAGAGATTTATACAATCTTTGCAAGTGCAGATTGAGCGGCCACCAATGATATCAATCAGAAGCATCTGCTTTCACATCTGTGTGCAACTGCCTCCAGAGAATAGTGGCCTCCCCACAGTCTGCTGCCTTCCAAATCTCATCTGACTGCCTGTCATCAGCAAACTCTGACCAGAAACCTTTGGGGAAAAGGACACTGGGGATCTGAATGACAGCTTCCCTTATGAAACCCGTGGAGAAAATAGAAGGAGGTTGAGATTTAAGATGATTTAACTTCAGGTGATTAAACCCTGGCCAATCCTTTTTGAAATCAAATTTCATACATGCCACTTTTACCAATATTTAATTCAGTGTAAAGAAAGTAGCATGATGCTTTTGCCTACAATAATGTAGCTAACCCTCATACAGATGAAGACATGCTCGGTCTCCAAGGTATTGCCACCCAGATGGCACCACAACTGAACCTTCAATAGGCTATTCGACTCCTCTATTATGCCCACTCATTTGGGGTAAGCAGACATTAATAAAATTAGTAAATTAATGAGCGTGAATGTATTCCCATATTCCTTCATTATAAAATGAGTTCCTTGGTCAAAAATGATGCTGTTTAGAAAACAATGACGGTGAATAAAGCATTCTTTAAGTACTGGGTGGGCAGGAAGGAAGATTCATATCTACAGAAAATGTTTATTCCCGTGAGAATAAACTTCTGCCCCTTATGTTATGAAGAGTTTCAATTTAATAAACTTGCCTATTCTGCCCTATCAGGGGCTCATCTTGTCCACAAGATTGTCAAGAACCTCCTCTGCAGGGTGGGTACTTTGAGAGTATTCATATGGATTCAAATACCTTGGTACTCATTTCTAAAAATCTATCAGAGTATCTCTTCCTCAAACCTACTTGCTACCAAATTTTCAGTATGTTACTTATATGTCTCTTACTGTGATGGTTAATTTTTTTTTTTTTTTTAAGATTTTATTTTTTCCTTTTTCTCCCCAAAGCCCCCCGGTACATAGTTGTGTATTCTGCGTTGTGGGTTCCTCTAGTTGTGGCATGTGGGACGCTGCCTCAGTGTGGTCTGACGAGCAGTGCCATGTCCGCGCCCAGGATTCGAACCGACGAAACACTGGGCCGCCTGCAGCGGAGCGCGCGAACTTAACCACTCGGCCACGGGGCCAGCCCCTGTGATGGTTAATTTTATGAATCAACTTGGCTGGACCACAGTGCCCAGATATTTGGCCAAAGATTATTCTGTATGTTTCCGTGAGTGAGTCTTTCGATGAGATTAACGTTTAAATCTTGGTCTTTGAGTAAAGTGGATTACCCTCCCATACCATGGGTGAGCCTCATCCAATCAGTTGAAGGCCTTATTAAAACCAAGACTGACCTTAGCCCAAGCAAAAAGGAATTCTGCTAGCAGACAGCTTTTGGAAGTGAACTGCAAAACTGACTCTTTTTGGGTCTCCAGCCTGTCAACAATTCCTGCAAATGTTGGACTTCTCAGCTTCCATAATTGAGTTAGACAATTCTTTAAAACAAATCTCTCTCTCTTTCCTTCTCTCTCTCTCTCTAAATTCCTATCTCTCTCTCTCTCTCTCTATATATATATATATAAATATATATATCTATATCTCCTATCGGGGTTTTCTTTGGAGAACCCTGACTAATATAATTACCATCCCTACCGTGAATCACTGTAGATTTTACCTCTAGCCATTTTGCCTTAAAGGCAAACCTTAACACCCAGGTGTATTTCTCAAAGTTTTTCAGAAAGGATTCATCTTCTCCACTGTCCTTTGGGGACAGGGGGGCTGTAGTGTTACAACTGTTCCTTTTCTGGTTTTCCCACTGTATCAGGCAGAACTATCATTTTTTCATTTATAATTAGTATTTTTTTTCTATTTAATGAATCTTTGCCTATCTTGGAGTAATGAATACATTTTTTCCTCTGTTTTATTAAAAAATTTTTTGAGGTCCTGGTAATGGAAGTGTGTGAAAGTTGAGCAAATCCCTCAAAACGAATATAAAACTAGATAAAATTATTTAACAGACCATTTCAGTGCACTAGAAATAAATCAAAGGTGACAAGAAGTTTAGAAGTGCTTATACATGAAAAGTCTTAGTGGAAAGCTTGTGGCTTTCTTGCCTGGATGCTTTCCCCTCTTGCTACCTCATCTTCAGTCCCAGCTCAGGCTACAAAAACTTGCCCTCTTTCTGGCTGGAGGGGATAGACCCACTTCAGTGTGGCTGATAAACCAGCTAAAAAACTTATTTTGGGAGTGAGAGGGCTATAGATAGGTTGAGTTAATAAGCTCTCTATACTGGCTCTCTACCCTGACTACTAACTGGCTGCATGCTGGAGACTCCAGATAACCCAGACAAAATTGGAAGCCTGGGTAATTTGCAAACTCATTGAACCATTGGTGACCCTCAACCCACAATCAGCTCAGAGGGCACAGATTGGAAGCTGTATTGGCATAAAATGTCTTAGCATAACCACTACTTAAATTACTGACTGCCAAACTATGCAGACACAGGGGAGACACCTATGGGTGCCAAGCTTAAACAAAGCAAAACAGAGTAGAGATATTAATGGTTGTACATTGTGGGGAAACAGATTCCACATTTGGAATTCAGGCAAGACAATTGCTTACTGAAACCAACAACATTTAGAAGAACAAAACAAAATCCAGAGATGCTATAAAACAAGGGTATGCACCTGGACCATTTCTATTCAGTGATTTAGTAGAAAACTTAGGTAGTGCAATAAGGTAAAAAAGTAATAGATACACAGATTGGAAAGGAATAAGTAAAACTTTATTTGCGGGTGACGTAATTATGAAAATAGATACTTCTAAGGCATCTATAAAGTAGCTACTAGAACTTTAGGTGAGTTTAGCAAGGTCCCATATATTTATAAAAGATACAGATTGATATACAAAAAAAAATCAGTTGTAATTCTTTCTATTATAAACTTAAAATCCAAAAACTAATTTTGAAAAATTTCATTTATGATAGTATAAAAATATTTAGCAATACATTTGACACAAGAAACACCATATCTATACACTGAAAACTACACATCATTAATGAGAGACATTGTATAAAAGAACACAAGAAAGAAATATCAGAGACCTATAGGATTTATTACCTGCAGAGAATTGGTAGGAATGGGGTGGACATAGTGGGGAAATAGGAATGAGGTAATAGACATGAGAGAGAAGAGACACTTCTTGGAGTTTTCCTTTTTTTATGCCTCTGATTGTTAGAACCATGGCACTGCATCACACATCCCAAAGTAAATAAATAATGAAAATCATCCAGTTTATGGAGGACGCCCCAAATGGAATGCGCTCAGTAACACATAAATCTGTCTTATAAGTGAATACCATAGCTATACTCAAGGGTTTGGGAAAGGAAAGAACTAACTTAAGTGATGCTGGAAAACAATATTTTGACTGTATATTGTAAAGTCAAAGAAAAATGAACTGTAAACAAGTGTGTACTATAGCTAGTAAAGATGATTCTCACAAGGATATGAGTTAGCAATTCTGAAACCAGTTCATGTGTACACTAGGATTAAGTTATTAAGAACATGTATTGTGGATAACGAGAGCCAAATTTCTCACTGACAGGGAAACAAGTAGAAAGATGGAAGATTAGAATGAATCCTAGTGTTAGACCGAACATTAACACTAGAATGGAGCAATCTAGTGTTAGATTGGTATTAAAAGTATTAGTATGAACGTAAGATTGTTTGTTTGTTCCTAATATATAATTATTAGATAGGGGCCGGCCCTGAGGCCGAGTGGTTAAGTTCATGTACTCGGCTTCCTCAGCCCAGGGTTTCACTGGTTCAGATCCTGGGGGTGGACCTAGCGCCACTCATCAAGTCATGATGAAGCAGTGTCCCACGTGGCACAACTAAAAGGAACTACAACTAGAATATACAACTATGTACTGAGGGGGGTGCGCTTTGGGGAGAAGGAAAAAAAAAGAGTAAGATTGGCCACAAAGGTTAGCTCAGGGCCAATCTAAAATATATATATATATATATATATATATATATATATATATACACACACACATATATATACACACATATATATATATAAGATAGATACAGAGATAAAATAAATGTATATATGTGTGTGTTAGTATACATACGTATTTCCTAGCTTTATCTGCTGAGACTACAAGCATTGGCACCCCAGAAGCAATAAGTAAATCTAGGACCCAGGTTTGATTTCTAAGCACCATTATCCAGTTAAAAGTGTCAGGGCTCCGTGAAGAAATGTTTAATTTCAGTGCTGGGACAGAGAAAGTCCAAGATGAACCTGGAACATCTTATGGTGCCAGCAAGTAAGGAAATGCTCAGAACTGATGGGGACATGTTGAAAGGACACAGGAGGCAAACAAAAGAGTTCCCACCCGCCAAAGCTGTAATAATGTGAGCAAAAAATTAATAATGATATTCAATTATTACCTATAAAATAAGTATTATTTAGTTCATGCCTATAAATAAATGAATAAATAAATGGAGAAGAAGGAACAATTCTTTCCTACAGTAGAATTTTAATGGTAAAATGTAGAAGTAATGAGTGCAATAGGAAATCATCATGTGGTATCTACTTTAGTGATATATGTCACAGGCAAAATTGGTTGATGGATGTTAAAATTAGCTTGGAAAAGTGTGATGAGAAATAGAATATTTGCATAGACTCCAAGTATCTCCTCACAAGGTACTTATTAAAGGTAAACATATATAACTTTACAGTGGGGAAACTCAGGCAGACACCACTTACACCAACTGATCAAGGTAGTAAGACATATTGACATAGCATACTCCCTGATGACATGCACTGAGAATGGCACAGCTCCATTTCTGTAGTATTGCTGCCAATGTATATGACCACGGTCAAACTGAGAAAAACTGCAGGCCTTCCTCAACTGAATATCCAGATATTCCAAAACTATTAGAAAATATGTTTTCTCTATTAAATTACCTTGATTTTGTTGAAAATCAATTGACCACATATATGCGTGGATCTATTTATGGAGTCTGTTTTATTGCCTTGGTATAAATGTCTATTCTTATGTCATTACCACACTGTCTGGATTATTGTATCTTTAAAGGAAGTCTTGAAATTGGTAAAAGTACTCAATATTTGTTTTTTATTTTCTAAATTGTATAACATGGTCTCAGTCCTTTGGATTTCCGTGTAAATTGTGAAAACAGCTTATCAGTCTCCACAGAAAATTCCGATGGAAATATGATTGGAATTGCATTGAAGCTATAGATCAATTTGAAGAGTAAATATTTAAAATACTGTCTTTCAATACATAAAAGACATCTCTCTCTCTCTCTTTTGTTTTTTAGGTCTTTAATTCTTCCCAATGTTTTGCCGCTTGCAGTGTGCAGGTCTAGAAGATATCTGTTAATTTATTGTTAAGTATGTCATGGTTTTGAGGTCACTGTAAATGGTGTTTTTAAATTCTTTTTTTTTTTTAGATTGCTGCTGGTACTGTATATAGGAATCAGATTGATTATAGTACCTGAGCTTAATTTTGGCACCCATGATACTATCACTTGTTAGTTCCAATAGCTTGCTTGGATGACAGTTAAATCCTTTTCTGAGATTTACAGTTAAAGTGGATGTTAACATACCCAACTGCAGCAAACCCTGTACTCTCACAGGAGTTTTCCTTATGCAGTACAAGGTTGCCTTAATTCCAGGGGAGGAGAGTCAGGCTTCTTCTCCCCCTGCCTGATTCTTTGTCACTTTGAACTAAGGGGACATCTTCAAAACTAAAATTCTTAGCATACTCTGCCAACAGATTACTTCTTGTTTCTGCCAAAAAGAATGATGTTTCTTAGAAAGAGTATGCTATTACAATGTGTAACTCAATGTGCAATGATGGCTAAAACGAGGGTTGAAGCAACAATGCTATCTACCTTAACCAGTGGCATCATCCTGAAAGAGAAATGGCTGCCCTTTTCCATTTGATGCAGACTAAGCCAGCAGGCCTTTGTGTTATGACTTTAAAACTGTGCAGGCCATGAGGAAAATACTAATACATTTCTCAATTTCCAACTCAGCCCCGTTTTGTTTATAGTTATAATTACTAGAAACGCCTTCCAAATTCTGAAAGGATATTTTATTAGAATTGTAGTTTTCCATTATGTTGTGAGTTTTGTCTTTTAATATTTTCTTCACATTTTTGACTGAGAAGATGGTAAAGCCTCCATCAGGAAAACATGCCAGTTTCTGGTTTAGAGATGAGTGTGGGGCCTGGTACAAGGTGAGGTACCAAACCTCAGCTAGAACCTGAAGGGTGAATAGAAGGTAAGGGTAAGAGTAGAGAAGAGTATACCAGGATGAGGGAAAAATATGCACAAAGTCAAGGATATTTTAAGTAAAAATTTCTATCTCCCAATTAGCGTCCCTTGCTGTATTTTATGTATCTTTGTATATCTCTTAAAATCACTTTTATGGGAAAAACATAAATAATCAAATAAAATGAAATCACAGTAGCTAAATTTTATCCATTAAATGAAAGCAAAAATTAATTTTTATTTTATTAGAATTTTGGCACTCACATTTTCATATAAAATGTTAACTCTTTTTTTTTTTTTTTGCTGGAGAAGTTTCACCCTGAGCTAACATCTGTCGCCAATCTTCCTCTTTTTTTTGTATGAGAGCTGGAACCGCAGCATGGCCACCGACAGACAAATGGTGTAGGCCTGTGCCCAGGACCTCAACCCAAACCACTGAAGTGGAACATCTTGAACTTAGTGGGCCAACAGGATGGGACCAAATAATGTTTTCTTTGTCAGTTAATATGGTATATAAAATATGAAGTAATTTAGAAATAAGCTATAAAAATAGAACCTAATAATACTATTGCTAATATATGCTATTTCAGTTTTTCACAGATTAAATATGTGTTTGTATACTCATGTGGGAAACAGCGCTAGAATGTGTTTTTAAGGAGAAGGTATTAGTTTTCTGGTTTTTTTTTTAACCTACTAACAGAGTACGCACGAAGCACAATTCCCTGTGGCAGACTCACTAATATTTAGAAAATATAAATGCCTTTGCTATTGTCATGTTGGTTCTGAGATGAGCAGAGAACCTTGTCTTGGTAGTTCTCAACCTGAAAAAGTACATTCATTTGTTCATCACACATTTCTCAGAGGCCTCGACATGGGTTGTAAAACTTTATTTTGTTTTTAAAACAAACGAAAGCAAACATAAGGAACAATGGCATGCATCTAGATCATGATCGTCTCTGAAATGATTATCTTTGTCGAGGTAAACAGCCTAAACATTGGGCCTGAACCACCCTGCTGAAGTCCACAGTCCTCCTGATGGCCTCTACCCACAAGCACAGCCCTGTACTGCAAGGGCCATTGCTACCATGTGGACTGTGCTTACTACCTGTCTAACTCTGCTGAAAATCTTACGAGGTAACATTACATTCTTATTTTATAGAATGTGGAGAATGTGATACAGGGAGGTTAATGACTAACCCTGATGTCTGTGAATCCAGGACAAGAACCCATTCAGTGGGGATCCAGTGTCTTCACCTGTGACTTCTACGTGGCATTGTCTCCATTGGTGTGATATGGGGCTTCTTCACGTTTCAGCCCTCTATCAGAGAAAGCAAATGTATTTTTCCAAGAGGGTTATCATTTTCAATTCACATTCTAATCTATTTTAGAGGATAATGAACTTATATTGAAGTTTTATAAGTTTCCACTGATTTTTTTGGCCTTAGAGAATTCACAGTGATACATTATTTGCATGTTGAGAAAGAGAGAGGTTTTTAATAAGTATTGTGAGGTTCAAAGAGAAGTCCTAACATTCTTGATTAAACTAGAGAATTTTAGACTTAGAACATAAAATCTGAATCAAGTTTCAGTTCTTCTATTTTTCATTCTTTTCTTAATTCACAGTTAGAAATAACTAGTGCTTTTTAAAACTGGGAGAGTTTGTTCATTTTTTCTTCTCCTCAGTGATTAAGAAGTACTTTGTCAGAGTGCTCTAGATGTCTTATATCTCATAATCTCCTTACAATTAAGTCACAGATGGAATGTTCTTTGCTAGATGTCTTATTTAACGAAAATACTTTATTTTCCTGTTCTTGCTTTGTATGACATCTGTTTTTCCAGGATGGGTAATAAGCTTCTTGTGATTATCTCTGTAGTTTGATAAGAAATTATTTGGAAAAAGAAATTTTAAATGAAATATATTTGACAGACGTATTTGCTAATATTAGCTTTCTTTGAGTTTCACACGCCTGATTAATTAATGTCCTATATATGTGGAGACAACTGTACAGTGCCACTGCTAGTTACTCTAAAACTTTTTACACTGATCCCCACCAAATTCCCCAAATGAATGATGATATTTAGTGGCCAATGAAAAGAGACATTTTATTTACCCCTTCCTGTTACTTCTTTAAGGTCAACTCATTGTGTGACTATGAGGTGTAAGATTTTCTGCTGAACAATCAAAAAAAATCATGTTTGCTAATTAGTTAATTAAGTGTATATAAAAGTAAGTTTAGTACAAGGCAAAATGTGATATATGTATGTGAAGTTCAAAGAGATGTGAGAATTTAATAGGAAAATGATAAAAGATCATAATTCAAGGAAACGACAGCGTGTCAGATGGGGTTTGGAATAAAGATATGATTTATACCAATCCATTTAATTAGAAGAAAATACTTACCACATCTAGGTGTTTCTCTAGGACTTGGAAGGAAATACTAAATGAATCACAGCACAATCTTTATCTAAAGAAATTGTCAAATTACTAGAAGAAACAGACATAAACAGAAAAATGCAATTCAGGGTGTTAGTTTCTGGTTTAGAGATGTATGTTCTGAGCTGTCACATGGTTGAGGGACCAAATGCAATTAGAACCTGAAGGACGAATAGAAGTTAAAGCTAAGATTGGGGAAAAGAGTGATCCAGGATAAGTGATTATGCGTACAAAAGCCAAAATGTGAAAGAGTACATATTTCCAGCTAGCCGAAATAAGGTACATATTATTTCAGGGCATAAAGCGTAAGACTTGAGGAGATGCGGCTGGTGAGGCAGAGCATAAACAAAGGTGTCAAAAATGCCAAGGAATGTGCACTTTCTAAGAACAGTTGATTATGACAACTAAAGGGTGGTGTGATTAAATTTGTATGTTAGCAAAATCACCGACTGTTGAGTCCAAAACAGATGAGACACGGATAAAGTCTGTTTTGATGGTTCAGATTCATAAAGAAAGTGATCAGGAATCAGGATGGCATTAGAATCCTCAAAATAAATTTCTTCCAGAATGTAGAAGAAAATAGGAGAATTCCATCAAAATTCTAAGGGAAAGTTGTTTTCAACTTATTATCATATACCAAGGGATATATGTTGTAGTGTTAGGTGGGAACATGTTTTTAAAAAGTGGAATGTCTCAAAAATTATCCTTCATATATCAGGAAGCTACTATAGGATGTGATTAAAAAATGAGGGATAAAACAGAAAGGAAGGAAGGGAGGGAAGAAGGAAAGGAGGAAGAAAAGGAGGGAAGAAGAAAGACATAGAATCTAGGAAAAGGGAGATGTGATGAAAGAGAGGAATAGATTCCTATTCTTAAGAGGGAAGAGAATGTCTGAGATGAGAGATGGGCAGCTCACACAGTTAGAATAAGAAGGTTAAGGCGCCTCAAGACATCTCTCTAAGGAAGAAAGGAATGGATCAATCATCTCGTGTACCTGACCATATTAGGAGAGTCCTGTAGCAAGATTTTCATATTCTCATATTAATTATTGATGAGTAATTAAGTAAAAAAATACTAAGTTAAAAGATGAGACAATTAACTTCAAAAAAACATCATGACAAGAAGGAAAATGTAATCATATAGTACAATATAGGTCAGCATTGAAGAACATTTACTAGCAAAATGATGCAAATATTGAATATTGATTTAAGCATAAATTTTAAACTAATATTAGGAGAACAGAGGGATCGCATGTTTTAAGGAAAAGGAAACAATAGTATAAAAAAGCTGAATTTCCCTCTTTTGTATTTGAAATATATTATACAGTACTGTCTAATATTAGAAAACCAAGTAGTGTTTATTATGTAGCAGAAAGAATTAAGTAACAGGAGAAACATCTAGAGAATGCCAAGTGGTTGACTATGGATGGTAGAATCTACAGGTAGTAAGAGTTGAGTAAAGTAATGATGATATTTTTTTAAATTTTAGGCCATGTAGAGCCATTTGACTTTTTAGCTAAGTATTATGATGAGAAAATGAAAAATAAATTTAAACTAGAGGACTTATAGGCATAAATGATAATTAACTTTCTGAAAAAGTTTAGTAGCAAAGGACCAGAAATGAAGGAAGATAGCTTGAAATGATTACAAGTTATTTTCTAATATTTGAATATCTGAGCATATTTGGAGGTAGAGGAAAAGGAAACAATGGCATTGGAAATATTAAGATAGAAAGAGAATCTGGCTAATTGATTGAAGTCCCCTAGAGAGCAGGTAAGACTAGAATGGGCATATGCAGTTTTTTAGTCATAGTTCTCTTTGCTTTCTTCAACTATTGTTTACTAACAGTAAAGGAAAATCTGCCACATTCCTTTTTTCCCACTCCTCCTATGTCGTAAATTAATAACCTTAAGCATGCCATTGGGTTTAAATGCAGTGGTAGGTCTATGTCTAGCAAAAGAAAACTTACTAGTTGAAGTGAAAAATAGTTATAAGAGCCAGGCTTATCATTTGATATGTAAAGAGATTTAGGAAGACAAGTCTAAATGCAGTGTGTAGGGTGAATATGAAAGAGAAAAGTAGTTCAAAGAGATTGTTCCGACTCCCGGGGAGAAGGCTCTGACTGAACTCATTGAGGACTTGAGACTTGGAGAAGCTGAGAGGAACAGATAATGCCTGCCTATTAGAGGAGAAAAATTAAGATTGCAGGAGCAAAGGAAACTTTTCCAAAGGAAACTTTATGCAGTATTATTCCCTTCTTGGATGTTTAGTGTCCCTGAAAAGCCTTCATATTTTAGTTGTAAGAAAGGGGTTTCCCTTGAGGATTAACTTTTCAGTTTTCCAGTAGAAGTTCTTCGTTTTGTGAAACTCAGAAATGTCGAATGTTTTGCATATGCTTTCCTTCATCAACCTCCCTTGAGGAAACCATCTTTTACCTACTTTTTTCCTCCAGAAGTACTAAAAGAGTCTGCTTTCGCATGTCTGGTGATTTGCTTTTTCCAAAATAAAACTGACTCTCGTGAACGTCACTCTCAGAAAACAAAGAAAATGGCTAATTTTTTTAAGTCAAGATAAATTTCACTTATCTTTTTCAGCAACTTCACTGCTAATTAGACTATTAGCTATTTTTCAAAATCCCACATTTTAGATATTTGGACAAAAATTTAATTGCTTTCTGTTACCTCTGTATTAAGTAAGATTTTGCCGTGTTTTCTTTCAGAATATTTCTGTTGGATAAACCAGAGCAGATTCGTCTTGCATGCTTCTCTGTGGTCCAGGAAAATGAGTTGCAGAACATAGGTTTGTTGACACAGACAGACCTGAGTTCCTATTATAGTCTTTCCATTTATTGAATGTGGCCTCAGGGATGTCATTTATTTTCTGTAAGGATATAATATTACCTGTCCAAAAGGAGTATTGTGAAGATTGTGTTCTCCCTGAAGGCTGGTGTGGAATCTTGTTTCTTTCATTCCTTCCTTCCTTTCGTCCTTCCTTCCTTCCCTCCCTCCTTCCTTTCTTCCTTCTTTCCTTCCTGGCACCTATCATGAGACCTTACACCTAATAGGTAACTCAATGAATGGCTTTTCCCTTTAACTGACTGTGATGTATAAGTGTGGTGTTTGGCACAAGTTAGAGGTTCCGTAAGAGGTATGCCTTCCTTTCCCTCTAGAATCATCTTCTATGAAAAGGCTATGAGCTAGTTTATTCCATTTTATTTCTTGAAAAATTTGGGTTATCCCTCTGTGGCCCGGCCCAACACACTTTTGAGATTATATTCTTTCTATGAGGAGTAAAATAATTATTTTAAAATTCTGTCTTACATTGATTAAAAATATATGACTATGTTTTTAAACAGGAGATTGTCTCAGTTATGAATAAATAACCAGAGAGATTTTTTTCTCTTGATTTTTTATATTATCTACATATATGACACCATTGCAGTGAGAGCAGACTCAAAGTCATGCTTTTGAAGCTCTATGAAAGGTAACCAATCTCCCTTCCAATGTCCAAACTCTTTAGAGAGCAAGAGCTAGACAACAAGAATGAAGGAGAAGGTTTGTGCAAAGTTGGGAAATCTCAAATCTTGTAACCTTTGAAGCTGGATTGTTGGATTGCCAAGCTAGAAGCAAGCAAAGGCCAAGGGACATGGTAGAAAATATGGCGTATTTGTGAGGTTAGGATAGGGCTGTCTGAGAAGGCAAATAAAAAGCAAAATATAAAGATAAGATACATGCGGGCTGGCCCAGTGGCATAGTGGTTAAGTTAGCATACTTCACTTCGGCAGCCCAGGGTTTGTGAGTTTGAATCCCTGGCATGGACTTACACACCACCCATCAAGCCATGCTGTGGTGGCATCCCACATGCAAAAATAGGGGATGATTGGCACAGACATTGGCTCAGCCACAATCTTCCTGACCAAAAATAGGAGGATTGGCCACAGACATTAGCTCAGGGCCAACCTTCTTCACCAAAAACTAAAAAATAAAAAAAAGCAAAGCAAAGAAAGAATGTTGCAGTGAACATCTTCTCACAAATGTATAAAAAAGAAAAAAATATGGATGAAAGTTGTTTTAAAAATCTTGAATACTTGCTATGTACCAGGCTTTATGCTGGTTATTAGACAAAACAGGAAATCCCCATTTCAGTGAGCTCACCTCTAGTTAGAGGACAGGGGAATAGGGACAATGCATCACAATAAGTGTTCCTATAGAAAATATTTTTAAAAATTCTATATGAGGAAATCCCTAGTCTTAAAGAATCAAATAAAATTTCCCTGGGGGGCGAGAATCCCTAGAAGAAGAGTACTTGCAACTGTATATAGACTTCAAAAGAGAAAGCAAGAAATATAAGCAGTGCTCAGATGATGTGACCCTATAGTCCATGCAAAGGAGTTTGGATTTTAATTTATTGCAAATGGGATTGTGGAACAAGTTATTATTTTCCTTTATCTTTTAGAACTAACTCTGGCAAAAAGGCAGTATATGGGTTTGAGGGAGGTAAGAGTGGAGGCGTGAAGATAAATTACTCAGCTTTGTTATTAATTAATTCTTTTGTTAAACAGCTATTTATTGCTTATGAAGTGCCAGGTACCAGGTAAGGTAATTTTTAAAAAAGGACGTAGAAGCAGTTATGGTGAATCACAGACTACTGAATATTTAGAAAGTAGAATTAACAAATTTGTATATGAGATTTGTAGAAGATGGAGGTGATGAATATCAAAGCCAGCCTTATTGCCAGTTGGAGCTGCATTATTTTGCTAACCCCCCATTACTAAGTCTTTTATAAAGACTATGACTCACACCTCCCCTGCACTTTTGTTCTGTACGTGTATGCTTGAGTTAACACCTCTGATTAAAATCTCAACCAGATGGAAGAAGATCTGGTGGATAAATACTTCTCAAGGTCAATCCTTAGGTTGATAATTCTGAGAAGCATCTTATTTTCATCGGAAGCTCCTGAACAGGAATGAGCACCTCTTGGCTTCAGTGTTGACTTCAATAATCACTCTTATAGTAGCTTTTCTTTCTTCATCTTACTTCTGTCTTCAATTATTCTCAGGTTCTCCTTTCATGTGGGTCTCTAAAAAATACCAGATATAAAAAGCAGTATTTATGTTGGGCTCCAAAATGCTACAAAGGCTAAACACAATATTGAAAATGGGATTTTATGAGCAATGTAAGCTAGTAGTGTCTACAGTTGCTAGTTATTTTGGTACCCAGGGCAGACTGCAGAGGTGGACTTATCTCCAGACATCTTCTAACTAGAATGTCTATACTTCCTGTTTCCCTCTATTTTAAATTTTGTATCATCAATAGTTTTCCCCGCTAAAAATTAAAATTCCACATTTAAACTATTTAATTTACTTCCATTTGCAGGTAATTTTCTTATGATTTGGGATTATATAAATGTTGAGATTCTTATGATACTAGTTGAACTAGAAAAAGTAATTTGCCATCAAAAAAGATGACATTGACAGTCTTTTCCCACCCTGAATTAACATGACAACAACCTTATAGAGAATTTTCCCAGATGTGGAAATTCCTTTGGAACTTTTCAAGAGGTATGAATATCAAAAAGGTATCCAGGTGTATATTCTCACATATTTGGCCTCCTTGATAAGACTCTACCATTAAAAGTAAATAAGTAAAAACAGTAATAAAGTGAAATTCAGAGTGCAAATATTAAAACTACTAAGGAAATTTTAAATTGTTGGGTTATATTTGTTTGTTTGCTTTTTCTCAGAGTATATCAGAGAAGAAAAAAATTGATATTTTCACACATTTTCTGTTGTTGAAGGAAAAATGGTGTTGCAGACCATGAAAAATGATTTTCATATGGATGATTTTTATGGTGATAGTTGATAAAATCTGAGAGCTTAATGCTGAATTATAGTCTGTAAAACAGACTATAAATGGACCATATTTAGCAGGCAAGGCAATCATCATATGCACATTATTTTCATACTGTGCATATTCCATCATGCTTAGGAAGCCACATTTGAAATGCAGAGCAGAAATGAGGTACAATATTCAGAAGCCGCAAAAGAACCTCATGCAATTTAGTCATTAGATTTCTAGGCCTATTTAAAGGAATATGACTATATTCTACAACAAGAATTATTACTTCCAGCATAATTTATGGTAATAAAATCTATGCCAATTGTAGAGTCAAAATTCTATCAGTTCAAATAGAATCAAATGTAAGAAAGCATTAACTATATAGGTGGATTTGATTTTATGAAAATATTAAGGTTTATCTAGCCATTGTGGCATCATCTTTTGTTTCCTCACATTTCTGTATAAAGCAATTTTAGTAATCATCTGTTTTAATATGTAGCAAGTATATTTGGGGGAGAATTCAGGATGTTTTTCTATGTTGTTTTGTATCACAGTGACAGCCATTAAAGTGATAAATATACAGTTTAAAATTTTTAAAAAACCTGCTTTTCCAACTAAGTCTTTCAAAATACAATTAGTCTAATATTTTAGAATGCATCTGCAATATGTTCAGAGCATCAAATACCACTGTGGAGAATTTCACACTCACATTAAAGAAGCATTTCCAATATATGTCTCCTGTCCTCATCTTTATTAAGAACTCCAGATGAATTTATCTTACTGTATAATTGTCATTTCTAATTAGATATATAATAGACATCTTAAAATTAATATGGCCAAAACTAAACTTGATTATTCTGTAACCTACAAGCCTCACAGTCACCTCCATGTTAGCCACTAGCCAGACTCTTAAATCAAAAATATGTGACTTATCTCTGATTAATAATTTTTTATTGAAGTATAGTTGACATACAATATTGTATTAGTTTCAGATGTACAGCATAGTGATTCGACATTTATTTACATTAAAAAACGGTCGCCACTGGGGCTGGCCTGCTGTACAGTGATTAAGTTCATGTGATCTGCTTTGGTGGCGTGGAGTTTGTGGTTTTGGATCCTGGGCGTGGGCCTACAAACCACACATCAAGCCATGCTATGGTGGCATCCCACAAGCAAAATAGAGGAAAATTGGCACAGATGTTAGCTCAGGGCCAATCTTCCTCAAGTAAAAAGAGGCAGATGGGCAACAGATGTTAGCTCAGGGCCAATCTTCCTCACCAAAAAAAAAAGATCACCTGATAAGATTAGTTACCATCTGTCATAATATAAACTTATTACAATATTGTTGACTGTATTCCCTATGCTGTACATTACATCCCTGTGACTTATTATTTTATCACTGAAAGTTTGTGCCTCTTATCCCCTTCATCTGTTTTGCTCTTCCAACACCCCCCCTGCCCTCTGCCAATCACCAATTTGTTCTCTGTATCTATGAGTCTGTGTTTGTTTTGTTCTGTTTTTCTGTAGATTCCACATATAAGTGAAATCGTATGATATTCTACTTTCTCTGTCTGGCTCTTCTCACATAGTATACCACCCTCTAGATCCATCCATGTTGGCACAAATGGAAAGATTTCATTCTTTTTTATGGCTGAGTAATATTTAATTGTGTATATACACACCACATCTTCTTTATCTGTTCATCTACCAATGGACACTTAGGATGCTTCCATATCTTAGCTGTTGTAAATAACTCTGCAATGAACATAGAGGTGCATATATCTTTTTGAATTAGTGTTTTCATTTTCTTCAGTACATATCTAGAAGTGGTATTGTTGAGTCATACGGTAGTTTTATTTTTGATTTTTTGAGGAAACTCCATACTGTTTTCCATAGTGGTTGCACCCCACCAACAGTGCAGAAGGATTCCTTTTTTTCCATATCCTTGCCAACATTTGTTATTTTTTGTCTTTTTGATAACAGCCATTCTGATAGGTGTGAGTGGTAGCTCATTGTGATTTTGATTTTCATTTCCCTGATGATTAGTGATGTTGAGAAGCTTTTCATGTACCTGTTGGCTATCTGTATGTCTTCTTTGGAAAAATATCTATTCAGGTCCTCTGCCTATTTTTTTAATCAGATTATTTGTGTTTTTGGTATTGAGTTGTATGAGTTCTTTATATATTTTGGATATTAACCCTTTATTGGATATATCATTTGCAAATATATTCTCCTGTTCAGTACATTGCCTTTTTGTTTTGTTGATGCTTTCCTTCACTATGAAAAAGCTTTTTAGTTTGATGTAGTCCCATTTGTTTATTTTTGCTTTTGTTGCCCTTGCCTAATGAGACATACAAAAAAATATTGCTAAGACTGATGTCAAAGAGTATATTTCCTGTTTTTTTCTGGTAGTTTTATAGTTTCAGGTCTTACATTTAAGTCTTTAATCCATTTTGAATGAAAAAATCCATTATTAATAAATAACCTGTTAATAAATATTCATTTTTTTGTATTTGGTGTAAAAAAGTGGCCCAGTTTCATTCTTTTGCATGTAGCTGTCCAATTTACCCAACACAATTTGTTGAGGAGACTGTATTTTCCCTATTGTACATTCTTGCCTTCTTTGTCATAGATTAATTGACCTTATAGGTGGGGTTTATTTCTGGGCTCTCTCTTTTGTTCCATTGTTCCATTGATCTTGTGTCTGTTTTTATGCCAATACCATACTGTTTTGATTACTATAGCTTTGTTATAAAGAAAACATAGTGGGTAAGCTCTTTGACATTGGGCTTGGAAATGATTTTCTGGATATGACACCAAAAGCAAAGACAACAAGATCAAAAGCATAATCAAACTAAAATGCTTCTGCACAGCAAAGGAAGCCATCAGCAAAACAAAAAGGAAATCTACAGAATGGGAGAAAATATTTGTGAACCATATATCTGATAAGTGATTAATATACAAAATATATAAATAACTCATACAACTCAATAAACAAAAAACAGTCTGACTAAAAATTGGGCAGAGGTACTGAATAAAAATTTTTCCAAAGACATATAAATGACCAACAGGTACATGAAAAGGTGCTCAATATCATTGACCATCAAGGAAATGCAAATCAAAACCACAATGAGATAACATCTCACACTTGTTAGAATGGCTACCAAGAAAGACAAGAGAGGACTGGCTCTGTGGCCTAGTGGTTAAGTTTGTTATGCTTCACTTCTGTTGCCCAGGTTTGGTTCCTGAACACAGACCTACACCACTTGTTGACAGCCATGCTGTGGCAGAGACTCACATAAAAGATAGAGGAAGATTGGCACAAATGTTAGCTCAGAGGGAATCTTCCTTGAGCAAAAGGAGGAAGCTTGGCAACATATGTTAGCTCAGGGTGAATCTTCTCCAACCAAAAAAAAAGAAGAAATACAAGATGAGTGCTGACAAAGATGTGAAGAAAAGGGTACACTTGTGCACTCTTGGTGGGAATATAAATTGTTGCAGCCAATATGGAAAACAATATGGAAGTTCCTCAAAAACATAAAAGTAGAATTATCATAAGATGTAGAAATTCCCTTCTGGGTATAAATACAAAGGAAATGAAGACAGGATCTGAAAGTTATATTTGCACTCCCATGTTCGTTGCAGCATTATTCACAATACCAAGATATGGAAACAACCTATGTGTCCATCAATGGATGAATGGATAAAGAAGATGTAGTATATATATTATACTCACAATAGAATATTATTCAGCCATGAGAAAGAAAGAAATCCAGCCATTTGTGACATGGATGGACCTTGAAGGCATTATGCTAAGTGAATAAGTGAGACAGAGAAAAAGAAATACAGTATGAAGTTTGAATTCCATATCAGTTATACTTGGAATCTGAAAAGGCTGAACTCGTAGAAACAGAGTCTAGAATGGCAGATGCTAGGGGCTAGGGAATAGGGGAAATGAGATGTTGGTCAAAGAGTACAAACTTCTGGTAGTAAGATGAATAATAGTACATAATAGTTGGGTACAAATCTTTGTGGATTGATTTTATGAATACATTTCTATGTAGCTCTGATCCTCATTAAAGTACTTTCTTCATGGAAAACAAAGCACTTCTCTTACGTCTCACAATGTGAAAAACTGGTCATTAAGAAATATTAAATTTCTTTCTATTTCTAGAGTCCTAAATGAACTCAGTATATTGAAGGACAAAATAAATGTTTGTTTTTTAAGTTAGTTAAATTAAAAGGTGTTATTCTAGTTTAATATAGATGATCAAAACACCAATAGTATATCATTGCTTCCGTTTGTTTACACCACTAAGAAACGAAACTAGTTTCTTGAGATGCGGAAGACACAATTCTCATAAGATTCATGAGTCATTTAAGCTGGAACTAATTAAAATACATATCTGTGTCCATAAAATTCAAATTCATAATTCATATATTCAAGTTAAAATTTCAGTTCAAATTCGTAAATTGATATAGATTTATAATAACATTTACCTGATGGTTTTTCATAATTCAGATAAAAATATGATTCTCCTATTAGTTATGATCACAGACAATGGGAGACTGAATTTTCTCTTAGGTGTAACAAAGACATCACTTTCGCTGGTCCCTATCTTCATTGGGAAGATGGTAAATATTTCTTGTCCTTACTACAGAATCTGACAGTTCAGTAGGTTACATTATAAATGACATTATTTAAAATTTCAGAAATTAAATTAATTGTTGGGAAGAATATCTTGAGGATGAAGGAAAATTAATATTTACTTTATAGTTGGATATAAAGTATTGATATACATCTTATAAATATGCTTTTATGTATAAGATACTTATAAGATGTATAAGTTTCTTATATCAAGTATTGATATATATCTTATATATCTCCAGCCATGTTAAGCCTTTGTGTTCTGTTCCTTAACACAGAATGCCATCCTAAGTATAGCATCTTCCCCTCAAATTTAGAGCTTTGTTCACATAGGAGACAGTGTTGTTGATTCAACAGAAATTCAACCACGTCTAGAAATTTTTTTGAAAATATATAAAATACAAATGAGGTCAGAAATAGAGAAATGAAGGCTACAATAGGAAAACAAATCTTTTAAATTTTAACATAATTGTTTAAATCAGATTTCTGAGGAATTTTTTTTTATGATGAGGAGGATGGGCCCTGAGCTAACATCTGTTGCCAATCTTCCTCTTTTTACTTGAGGAAGATTGTCACTGAGCTAACATCTGTGGCAATCTTCCTCCATTTCGTATGTGGGATGACACCACAGCCTGGCCTGATGAACAGTGTGTAGCTTTGCACCCAGGATCCCAACCCACAAACCCGAGGCCACCGAAGTGTAATGAGCAAACCCAACAACTACAGCACCAGGCCGGCCCCCTAGGAGTGTTTTTATAAGCAAAATATTTTGTATGAAGTTTGAATTCCATAGAATGTTAAAGTTATTTAATCTCCAAATCAATTATTTGTTATGAACAAGTCACGTGATTTATTAATTATACAATAATGGGTGCTTTTGAAGCAAAATGCTTAAAAAATCAAAAAGAGAAGTCAGTTTGAAATGTGGATACGGGGAGAGGCCAAAACAGGAGAAAACACTCAAGGCATAAAACCCTATTCAGGAATCAAACTCTGGGGAAATAGGTGAGAGCTGAACATGAGGAGTCTGTGAAATAGGAACTGTTAATATCTTTTTTCATTTATCATGTTTTCTTTCCTCTAAATAACTCCTGAATAACTCTTAATTTCCAGTGGAAGCCTTTCAATCCTATGACAGCAGTGGGACACATTTTATGGCTTTCTTTGACTTTATATAGAGCATTGAATAGCATTACGAATTAAATGACAATGAATATGCCATAATATAATCTATAAAAATAAGCTTTGCTTAATTTTCTGCCTCTGAATTTTAAATAAGAAAATAAATGGACAGAGTCCCTTCAAATAATACGTCATATGCTTTATTTATTTTTTTAATCTTTCTTAAACAAAATATATTTTCCTTCTTTATACCAGGCTAATACTTGGACTACTTCTTCGGCAACTAACTTTCTTTGGCTTTTACCTATTTGTGTATTCTCTCATCTCACAATTAGATTATAAGTCCCTTAAGGTCTTAATTTTAAGCACTTCCCCTCCCTATTCCTCTCTTTAGCAATTGCTCAGTAAATATATTTGTTAACCATATTGTTAAATAAGATTCAAACTGTAAGAGTTTTAAACAATGTAAATATATTAATATTTTCATTAATTAACTTGCCTAGATACTGGTGAATACCAAAAAGAAAAATTTGTCATGATTACTACTGTTTTCTAAACAGCTATCATTCTGATTTTAATTAGTATGATAAATATAAGCAGTAGACATATCCATTTATCATGTAACATTATTATTTACATCCTTTATAATTAAACATGAATGAGAAGATATATTTATAGAGTAGGAGTTATACTTCTCTTCATTTAAACATCAAAATGCCAACAATCTATTATTTACATTATAGACTATTAAAGGCATTTATGCTTTCTTTCTCTTAGCTGCATATGAGATACCAAAATCTTAATGTTATGTTGGCCTATTGCTTGCTATTTGAGGGAGAAACATGGAGATACTTCATTTTTGCAAAATATAAAACAATTTTTTTGGCAAACGAGAGAAGTGGGTTAGAGAATGGAATTTGTTTCTAGATGAATTACTTACATTCTGCTATCATTTTGCTTTGCATCTTTCCTGAGCATTTAAGAGGCACAGGGAAGGATATAGGATATGGTAAATAAATTTTATATTTTAGCTAATCTTTCACTAAAGAACAATATTTTGTCATTTCATTTGTCCATGTATTTTGTGTCCTCTTGCGCTAACCTGCCATGTAACTCAAAGCAAGCTTATCTTCACTGAAAATGGTTTAAATCTTTACCTTGCTCAGCTTCATTTAACAATGTCTGAATATACGGGAGGCAATTAGCAGTAATTTACTGAACACATACACATATGTGAGCAGTGTTCTGGGCCACACAATGCTTGACCTCATGGAATTTATAGTATAATTTGAAAAATTAAAAATGTCCAATGCAAGATAGTAAAATAGTTCAGCTTCTTGGGTGATTTTTATCCTGAAATAGAAAGAGTATTAATTAGTTGGTTAGGTATGAGATCACTGTATGGGGTTATGTACATCATTAGTTTATATAGTTGCAACTTCCAGATGTAGGAAGGATATACCACGTTTTATTTATCCATTCATTGGTTGATGAGTATTTAGGTTCTCTTCCACTTTTTACCTATTGTGAACAGTGCTGATAGGAATATTTGTGCGCCAATTTTTGTGTGGATGTATGTTTAATTTAATTATGTTTCAAGGAATGAATTTGTGGGTTCATATGGTAATTCTGTTTAACATATTGAAGAACTGTCAACCGTTTTTCAAAGTGGCTGCACAATTATATATCCCCTGCACCAATATATGAGGGTTCCAATTTCGACACATTGTCCCCAATACTTGTTATTGTCTTTTTGATTATAGCCATCCTACTGGTTGTGAAGTGGTCAATCCTTCTCATTTTCACTTCGATTTCCTTGACAACAAACGTAGAGCATATTTTTGTGTGGTTATTGTCTCTTCTTTGGAGAAATGTCTATTAAATCTTTTTCCTATTTTAATTAGACTATTTTTCCTTTTATTTTTGAATTGTAGGAGCATTGTTTTTTATATTCTGGATAAAACTCCACTATAAAATACATTATTTGCAAATGTTTTTTCCTATTCTATGGCTATGTTTTCACTTTCTTGACAGTATTGTTTGCAGCACACATTTTTTAATTTTGATGTGGTCCATTTTATCTATTTCACTTGTATCATTTGTGCTTTCTTTTTGTATTTAAGAACCCAAGATCACAAAGATTTACTCCTATATTTTCTTCTAAAAATTTTATAGTACTATCTCTTAGATATAGTTGGTAGTTTATTTGGAGTTAGTTTTTGTCTGCGCTGTAAGGAAGGCAGCCACCTTTATTCTTTGGCGTGTTGGTAGACAGTAGTCTCAACAACATTTCTTGGAAAGACTATCCTTTCTCCAATAAGTTTTCCTGACATCTTTGTCAAAAGTCAATTGATCAAAAATGTATGGGCTTATTTCTGGACTCATAGTGCCATTCCATTGATCTAAATGTTAATCTGTATGCCAGCACCATACCGTCTTGATGACTCTTGCCTTTTAGTAAATTTAAATTGGGACGTATGAATCCTACAACTTTTTTCTTCTTTTTTAAGATTGCTTTTGCTATTCTAGATTTCTTGCAATTCTGCATGAATTTTCAGAGAAACTTGTCATTTTTGAAATTTTGCTAGGCATTTTATTGAATTTGCTAGGCATATTATTGAATTTGTAGATTAATATAAGGAGTATTGCCAACTTAACAATATTAAATCTTCCAATCAATGAACGTGGAATATCTTTTCATTTACTTATGTCTTACATCTTTTTAAATTCCTTTTAGCAATGTTTTATAATTTTTAGTGTACAAGTCTTGCACTGTTAAATTTATTCCTATATATTTTATCATTTTGATGATAGTGTATATGGAATTGTTTATTTTGGAATTTTTAATTGTTAGTATGTCAAAATAAAATCACTTTTTGTGTATTGATCTCAATATATGCATATATCCTTTAGATTTTCTAATAATCACCTGTGAGTTCCTTAAGTCTGTTACATTGATTTTTCATCTAGTCAAAGGACGTCTACAACTATTTTCTAAGTGACTCTAATGTATCTTAATCATTCAAGCCTGTAGATACTGAAAATAAACACTTTAATGTAGAAAATGAATGATGAAACATTCAGAAAACAGGTTTGATTGAAATATACCACATAAATAGAATTGAAAACAACATATCATTAAAAAATATATAAAGAAGTGCTCAATTACACAGATTACCTACACAGTTGGGCAAGCTAGACTAGATTTATTTGCAACAAAAATTCCAAAGATGTCTTTAGTTGCCTATGTCTTCAGTCTTTGTATAAAACCTAACCATTTAGCCCCTGCCTCATCCTGGGGCAGCACTGCCTCAAAGAATTTAGCCACATTAAAGCCATAGATCTCATATGCTTGCCCAACTCTGAGGACAAAAACCCCAAAACAGGAGCCGGCCTACTGGTGTAGTGGTTAAGTTCGTGCGCTCCACTTCAGTGGCCTGGGGTTCACAAGTTCAGATCCTGGGTGTAGATCTACCTACTGCTCATCAAGCCATGCTGTGGCAGTGTCCCTCATACAAAATAGAGTTAGATTGGCATGGATGTTAGCTCAGGGCCAATCTTCCTCACAAAAAATACAAACTAAAAACATAAAAGCATTGAGGAAAAAAATTGCCTACAAATCTGAATATTTTTTACTGATTTACTAACATTTCTGCTGCTTATGTTGTCCTGCTCCTTCCTTCCTAAATCTGCTGAACTTTTGAACTCAATTTGCCTGCATTTTGGACACAGAACCTATGAGTTAGGAGGAATTTTAAAGCCACTTTTCATTCCTCCTTTAGCAAGATAAAGGATGTCTCTTGGCTTTATGAAATTAGGTGGGCAATATTTAAACTGTAAGAGCATTCTGTTCAGGAACATGCCTGTCCTGGCCTCTCATGGCCCACTGCATTGCCTGGTATTCCAGTACATTCCTTGATTATCCCATTATTCGCCAAATCTTCCATGTCTTTCAAAACCTCTAATTGCTCTAAATCTTCTCTGTCTCTCCCTGCTTCTAGTATCTCTCATCTTGCCTATGCCTAAAATTATCCCTATGCTCCATCAGCTCCTCAATGTTCACTCAAACCCCTTACATTTGTATTTGCTTATAAATATACTTATTTACTTAATATTCTCCTTTATGGCATTTTCCAATATTGGCCAAAAAATACTTTAACATTCTTGTAAATTGTACATGCTTTGAAAGTTGTTTTCAGTTTTTTAAGTAGATTGATTACATTTAAAGATAATTTCTTTTCTTCTCCCACCTTCCATACCTTACTACCAAAATAAAAATAAAAATAAAATAAGATGACTTAAATATAAAAATTCCTAAACGAGGGAAATAAGAGAATACATTAACATTTGGTGAAGGCCAGCAAAGGAAATTGGATTACAATTCTCCATTTTCCGTTATGTTACGTTATATTCATTGAAGAGTAAAATTAAAGTAAAGGATGTGAAATGACAGTTGATCCAAATCTTATGCTGTAAGACCTAACCTTTCATCATTCCTTTCAAAAACATGAAAGTTGATATTAAGAAATATTGAGAGAGAATCTCTGAGAAATAAGAATCTAAAGTTGATACCAAAAACTGTCAGCCACTAAACTATGATTAAATATATTAGGTCAAGCACTGTTTTATTAGCAATATTACAAGGGAGATGACATATTGAAAATCTTTAACACTGGTTTCCTGTCAGTAGTGAAAAATTGTATGTTAACATGAAATCTACCTCTCCATTCCAAGCCTTGTTTATTACATAGAATAGATTGAAGTTGGCTACCAGCTGACCAGTAAAATAGATTGATTTTGGCAGAAAACTGCCTGGATAAGAAATGAGTCAGACAAGAAGGTGAATTGTCACCTAGGCTGAAGCCTGCTTCTAGAAACTGAGAATGTTTAGCCAGCTAGAGAGGATAAAGCGTGGAGTCCTTTGCAGATTTTCCTATAGCATTGTGCAGTTTAATCAGTGTGCAAAGATAGACAGCCAGTGGGGCAAGTAGAAGTCTGAAGTGCTGACATCTCTAATGCTCATCCTAGGCACAAACAGTCAGTCCATAAGCCCTCGTGCATCCATCTGTCAGTGGAGGGAGGAGCTCCTTTTGGTATTATGTTTGTTCAGAGAGGCTCTTTAGTGACCTTCCTGCTCACAGAGGTGACTATTAGTAATAGGGTTGCTTAAAAGTTGTTTGTATTTGTGACTGTTCCAGATCATTTATAAGCAACACGGGCAAGCTCCAAGTAAAGTTCCGTTACTGGAAGAGATTATGGTTTTTCTTCATATAAACATGTCATGCCTTTCCCATGTTCCAGTGACTATTTAAACCTCAAGCCATCAGTTCTACTTCTTAGACTTCATTCAAGGAAATGTCATTTATTCCCTTCTTCACACAGGGAAGACAGAAGATTTGAACTCATTCCACGCTGGTTCGCAATGATCCTTTTCTCCTCTCCAGTTACAATGGATGTAGAGTCTGCTTTCTGCCCAAGACTAATCTTTACATTTGTGCTTTGTACAGAACACTCTTCCATCCTCAAAGTTTGTTCTCCATCCTTTCTTCTTTTGTCTATGTATTCAGCTTCCACAACTTTACAGGCTACATATTATCCCTATTTTTAAAAAAACGCATACAAACCTCTTAAATCTTTAAAATGTATTAAATGTAGAAAAAATAATTTCTCCCCTTCTATTCCCATTCTTGGTGCCACATAAACAATACTTAACAAAATTTCTTGAAAAGAGTTACCTAAAGTCCTGACTGCCTCATTTTCCATAAATTTCTCAACCCATGTCCATCTGCCTCCTATCCCTCACCCCCACTCGATGGAAACTGTCCTTGCCAAACTCGCCAAAGTTGGTCTTTTTTTAATTTTTAAATAAGTTTAATACCTATTTCTCAGCGTTCACATTTTAGAGAATTTTTACAGTATTTTAAAATTATGATTTCAACCATGTTTCAGAGATGTCTCATCTTTTTTTCCAATTATTTTATTGAAGTCATAGTGATTTAAAATATTGTATAATTTCAGGTGTACATTATTGTTTATCAGTTTCTGTACATACTGCATCATGTTCACCAATAGCCTAATTTATATCTGTCACAATACATATATACCCGTTTACCCCTTTTGCCTACCCTCAACCCCCGTCCTCTCTGGAAATCACTAATCTACTCTCTTTGTACATATGTTTGTTTATTTTCCACATATGAGTGAAATCATGCAGTGTTTATCTTTCTCTGTCTAGCTTACTTTGCTTAACATCATACAGTCAAGGTCCATCCATGTTGTTGCAAATGGAACAAATTTGTCCTTTTTATGGTTGAGTAGTATTCCATTGTATATATATATCACATCTTCTTTATCCATTAATCAGTTGAAGGGTACTTGGTTTGCTTCTGCATCTAGGCCATTGTGAATAATGTTGCAATGAACATAGGGGAGCATAAATCTCTTTGAATTGTTGATTACAAGCTCTTTGGATAAATGCCCAGTAGTGGGATAGCTGGGTCAGACGGTATTTCTATTTTTAATTTTTGAGAAATCTCCATACTGTTTCCATAGTGGCTGCAACAGTTTGCATTCCTACCAGTAGTGTATGAAGGTTCCCTTTTCTCCATATCCAATCCAACATTTGCTATTTTTTGTCTTGTTAATTATAGCCATTCTGACAGGTATAAGGTGATACCTTGTAGTTTTGATTTGCATTTCCCTAATAATTAGTGATGCTGAACATCTTTTCATGTGACTGTTGACCATGTGTATATCTTCTTTGGAAAAATGTCTGTTCATATCCTGTCCCCATTTTTTGATAAGTTTGTTTATTTTTTGTTGTTGAGTTGTATGAGTTCCTTATATACTTTGGAAATTAACCCTTTGTTGGATATACGATTTGCAAATATTTTTTCCTAGTTAGTAGGTTGTCTTTTCATTTTGTTCATGGTTTCCTTTGCATTGCAGAAGAGTTTTAGTCTGATTTCATCCCATTTGTTTATTTTTTCTTTTGTTTCCCTTGCCTGAGTACACATGGTATTCAAAAAGATGCTGCTAAAACCGATGTCAAAGGGTGTACTGCCTATATTTTCTTCTAGTAGTTTTATGGTTTCAGGTTTTACCTTCAAGCCTTTAAAAATTTTGAGTCAATTTTTGTGTATGATGTAAGTTAATGGTCTACTTTCATTCTTTTACATGCGGCTGTACAGTTTTCCCAACACCATTTATTGAAGAAACTTTTTGTCCATTGTATGTTCTTGGTTCCTTTGTAGAAGATTTACTCTCCATAGATGTGTGGTTTTATTTCTGGGCTTTCAATTCCATTCCATTGATCTGTGTGTCTGTTTTTGTTCCGGTACCATGCTGTTTTGATATTGCTATAAGTTTGTAGTACATTGTGAAGTCTGGGATTGTGATGCCTCCAGCTTTGTTCTTTTTTCTCAGGATGGTTGCTACTTGGAGTCTTTTGTTGTTCTGTATAAATTTTAGGATTTTTTGTTCTAATTCCATGAAGAATGTCATTGTGATTCTGATTGGGATTGCACTGAACCTGTAGATTGCTTTAGGTAATATGGACATTTTAACTATGTTTGTTCTTCCAATCAGTGAGCATGAAATATCTTTCCATTTCTTTATGTCTTCTTCAATTTCTTTCAATAATTTCTTAAAGTTTTTAATATATAGATCTTTCAACTCCTTGGTTAAGTTTATTCCTAGATATTTTAATTTTTTTTTGCTATTGTAAATGGGGTTGTATTCTTGACTTCTCTTTCTGCTAGTGTGTTATTAGTGTATAGAAATGCAAGTGATTTTTGTAAGTTGATATTTTACCCTGGAACTTGTTGATTATTTATAATAGTTTTCTCATGGATTCTTTAGGGTTTTCTATATATAGGATCATGCCATCTGCAAACAGTGAGAGTTTAACTTCTTGCTTTCTAATGTGGATACCTTTCATTTCTTTTTCTTTCCTAATTGCTGTGGCCAAAACCTCCAGTTCTGTGTTGAATAGGAATGGGTAGAGTGGGCCCCCTTGTCTTGTTCCTCTTCTCAGAGGGATGCTTTTAGTTTTTCACTTTTAACTATGACATTGACTTCAGGTTGCTCATATATAGCTTATGATGTTGAAGTACTTTCTTTCTGTACACAGTTTATTCAGAGTTTTTATCATAAATGGATGTTGGATCTTGTCACATGCTTTGTCTGCATCTATTGAGATGATTATGTGATTTTTATCCCTCACTTTGTTAATGTGGTGTGTCACATTGATTGATTTATGGATGTTGAGCCATACCTGCATCCCTGGAATAAATCCCGCTTGATCATGGTGTATGATCCTTTTGATGTATTGCTGTATTTGGTTTGCCAATATTTTGTTGAGGATTTTTATGTCTATGTTCATCAGTGATATTGGCCTGTAATTTTCCTTCTTTGTGTTGTTCTTGCCTGCTTTTGGTATCAGGGTGATACTGGCCTCATAGAATGAGTAAGAGAGTGTTCTATGTTCTTCAATTTCTCGGAATATTTTGAGGGGATAGGTATTAAATTTGCTTTGAATGTATGGTAGAATTCTCCAGAGAAGCCATCTGGTCCTGGACTTTCATTTTTTGGGAGATTTTTGATTACTGTTTCAGTCTCTTTACTTATGATTACTCTATTCAGATTCTTTATTTCTTCTTGATTCAATTTTGGGAGGTTGTATGATTCTAAGAATTTATCCATTTCTTCTAGGTTATCCAATATTTTGGCATGTAATTTTTCATTGCATTCTCCTATAATCCTTTTTATTTCTGTAGTATCTGTTGTAATTTCTCCTCTTTCATTTCTAATTTTATTTATTTGAGCCTTCTCTCTTTTTGTCTTAGTGAATCTGGCTAAGGGTTTGTCAATTTTGTTTATCTTCTCAAAGAATCAGCTCTTAGTTTCATTGATCCTTTCTACTGTTTTTTTGGTTTCAATTTTATTTATTTCTGACCTAATTTTTTTTTATTTCCCTCCTTCTGCTGACTTTGGGCTTTTTTTGTTCTTTTTTTCTATTTCTGATAGATGTAGTTTAAGATTACTTATTTGAGATTTTTCTGGTTTGTTGAGGTGGGCCTATATTGCTATGAATGTCTCTCTTGTAACTACTTTCGTTGCATCTCATAAGAATTTTATTTTGTATTTTTTTATTTGTCTTATGGTACTTTTTAATTTCTCCTTTGATTTCTTCATTGATCCAATAGTTGTTCAGTAGTATGTTGTTTAGTGTCCACATATTTGTAACTTTCCCAGACTTTTTCTTGTAGTTGATTTCTAGTCAAAAGCCTTCCTTATTTTCCTCTTGCCTTTCACATATTTTATAGAGAAGTTCTTGCACTTCTCTGACTATAGTGACACTCTCCTTACTCTTTATTTTATATCTCAATTTCTAATTAAGATGCCACTTTAGGGATACAAAGTAGCATATGCGACTACCTTTGGGAAATATCCACTAGGATATCCCAGAGGCATCCCCTACACATATTTAAAAGCAAACTCATCAATAGACAAACCTTATTCAGATTTGCTCTTCTTATCTCAGATAGCGGTATGCCACAATAGCTAACATTTAGTGAGCATGTATCCATCAGGTGCTGTATTAAGTGCTATAAACACATCAATGTATTTAATCCTTTCAATTGATCTTCGTGATAGGTACAATGAGTATCTGCATTTTCCAAATGAAAAACTTGATGTACAGACAACACGTGATCAAAGTCACACATCTGTAAGCAGTGAGGCCTTGACTGCCCCTCAGGCAGTCTGGTTCCAGAATCCGTCCTGACAGCTACTTTATTCTCCATTGTTCAAGTTGGAAAGCTAGTTACATACCTGATGCTTCACTCTCTTTTACCCCAAATAAAGTAGTCATATCATCACCAGTCATATAGAACTACTTACAGATATCAAAAAGTGCCATGTTTTTCTTTTCTTTCTTTTGTAACTTTATTTTACCTAACATGCTCTTATTTCTACCTCTCTAAATATCTTACAAATCCATTGGTTCCCTCCAGTTGTCACTGCATACAAATCTCCTTCCTGTTCCTTACATCTCTTACCTATTTTACTACAATAGCTTCTATACTCTGGTCTCTAATTTTATTATTTCCCATGCCAATCTATGATTTTTTAATCCTGAAAATAGAGTGAGTTTGAAACAAAAAGTACATCTGATTATACTATACACTTGAATAAAAGAGTTCAATTACATTTTGAGCAAAATTCAAAATTCTTAACAGTTTACAATATCAATCATAATCTTCCTCCTGCAAGCAAATAAAGCATAGTTCAAAATACTATTTAGAAAACAGCTTTTACAAATAAAGTGATTTTTTAAAATTCTTCTTCATTAGCATCAATGTTACAGAATTAATTGTGCCATAACTAAATTGAATTAATCTTTTGAAAAAGGGTAGATTAAAAAGAAGGTTTTTATTTGTTTAGAGACAATATTTAAATGAACAATTGTTTCATAGTTAATTTCCTTGGAGTGTAGCAGTTGAATTCTCTTCATACAGTATACTTGATTGAGTTCCTCAATTAGGAATCTACCTTTCTTGTCAATCTAAAGGTATTGATACTGACAAGGGAAATGTTTTAAATTTATTATTTTTTGCATTTCCTGGATTCATTCAGTTTGGGAATTTATATGAATATTTCAACACTAATAAAATTGATAAATATACATTTTAAACTTGGGCAATGCTTTAATAAAAGTAATTATTAAAAGCAAGTATTAAATGAGAATTTGGAATGATGAGAGTAATTGAATTGAAGGTAAAATTCTAAGTCATAAGAAACAGTTGATTGTTAATATGGTAAAAATCAGGATACTTATTTTTAATAGTTATCAATAAAAGTTAATAGATGAAATAACAAAATCCTCATTTCAGCTTTAAGTATTGTGTGTGTATATGTATTTTTTTCTTAGCCAAATAAACATGGAAGTGAAATGGAGGCTCTGAGAGAGAAATATTTTCTGGTTTAGAATCCGCTTTACCATACAGACAGAAGTTGCTTAACAAATGTAAGTCATGCTCTTTGTCCCACAATTTACTCACTATTCTATCTGTTATGAAATAATTTATCAAAAATGCAAAAGGGAATTATATTGCTGTGTAGCTCTGTTTTATGAGTATAGTTAGTTTTAAAACACTAGTTTTCAAATGACAAATGTACACTGTAAAGTTCTGAACATTTTTTAGTAAGAATTATTCTAAATTGCAATTTGATGAAACATTTCTGAATATATCAGTGTATATAGAGATCAGTAGTAGGACTCTATCAATATTCCTTTGCCAAAGAGGTAACTACAAGCCTGAAACTGCAGATATTTTGGAAGGTATACTCTAAAGATTGTGTGCTTGACTATGACAATCACCAAACAAAACTTGGTGGTTTTGTATAGCTCCACTTGTTAACTATCACATTAACCTTGGTATTCTGATATACAGCTCTCCATAGCCTGGAAATGTGCTTCCTTTATTACAGTAGATCTTAATGTCTCAGATTGCAGGGTGCTATTTTGAGATGTAAGACAGACATTGTTTTAATTCTTCCGTGTGTGTGTGTGTGTGTGTGTGTGTGTGAGTTTACTCAGGATGCCATAACAAAATTCTATGGAAGGAGTGGGTTAAACAATAGAAATTAATTTCTCACAGTCCTGGAGGCTGGGAAGTCCATGATCAGGCTGCCAATATGATCCAGTTCTGGTGAGAGCTCTCTCCCTGCCTTGTAGACAACAGCCTACTCATTGTGTCCTCACATGGCAGAGAAAGAGCAAGCTCTCTGGTCTCCTCAGAAGGCACTGATCCCATCCTGAGGGCCGACCCTCCTGACCTCATGTAAACCTAATTATCTCCCAAAGGCCCCATCTCCAAATACCATCACATTGAGTGTTAGGGCTTCAACATATGAATTTTAGGGGGACACATTTCAGTCCACAGCAACGTATATGAGTGTGTGTGTGTCTAGATAGATACAGAGATGTAATACATAATATATGATATGCATATATAATGTAATTTTTAATTGTGGCCCACCGTCATCTTTTTCCCAAGCATCACTAATTTAGAATTGAAAATATCTCTTCCAGTAGATAGATTATATCTGTTATGGATATAACGGATCCGTAGATATATGGGATCCAGCAGATAGATGGGAGAATGCATCTTCTCAGACTTCAATTTTTTCAAAGTTTAAGGACAGATGAAAACAGAAAACTGAATTTTCGTTGTTGTTACCTTCTGGGACTTAAGGCTGTGGTACTGTAGCTTTGGGCCAAGCAATCTAAGCTGCCTTATTCGACTTATTTCACAACCGAAGAAAAGAAAGATTTAGAAACCAGACGCATATGTGTGTGTGTATGTTGTAATTTTCTTTGCTTCCAACCCATTTGAATTTTGGCATTTTGTTTAAAATGACCTTTATATTGCTTCAAAACAGAAGCATTTTTCATGATTACTAGAGTGATAGTAAGAATGAGAAAAAGGAAAATCTTCTCCACACTGATTTTCTTTGGAATAAAAGGTGTTTCAGATAGGAAAACAAATTAAGAAAGTAGTTTTTCTGTGCTGGGATCATATTAAGTTCATGTCCAAGCTACAGTTCTTTCTTAACCCTTTCCAGAAATGACTTATAAATATGTAGTGAGATGAAGAATTGATTTCATATGACTAATTTCGCTTATACCGAGGCTTTTAATTGTTTTCCTTTTTAAAGTATTTTATATTCCACCTCTAATTTATTTCAGGAATGAAAACTAACTAAAGTTTCATCAGGGCAGTGAAGACAGACCTTCATGGATAATTTGAAAAGTGAGTAATGAGCTGCTGTAATACATGTTCATGGCTTCAAGAGACATTATCCAAATCCCCTTTAAATAGTGAGTATGTTGGCTGCCTGACTGCTGTCTTTCCCAGAAGTTTTCTAGATGGCTCATCTCTCAGTGAAGTCAGCCATTCCTCTTCATAGTGTGGGTCACATGTATATCAGCAGACTTGTTAAAGCTCAAAGTGAGGTGAGAGCTGCCAACCTTGCTGAGTACAGATTTCATTTTCATTGCCAGTAGGTGAACTCTCCATGGGTCTCTTATTAAGGTCAGTCTGATTCAATAGCCTGGAACCTCCTTGAAGCCAGTCTGCTTTCTCTCTGTTTTCATTTTTCTTATTGCTATTTTCTGTTAACCAGGAAAATGCCATAAACAGACTTTTGTCCAGAGGCAGATAGAATTTAATCCTAATATTTTCTATGTAATATTTCCATACATTTTCAAATTAAAATTGTGTTGCTAATAATCATTTTGGTATTTTCTGGATTATTTAGTTCATTTATGGATAATTCTTAGTAATTCAGACACATTAAGTGAAATAGTAAGTGAATATTTCTGAAATTGATTCTATTTCCTTTTATAATATATCATAGCTGATTTGACATCCTATGTAGAAGGAACTAAGGTGTATAGTCAGTTGGCATTGAAGAGACTCTCTTTAATCCCTAAAGTCCCCTCTTTGGAGATTGTTTTAATAAGGTGGGGGGAGCCCAGAGTTTGAAAAGTTATGGGGCAATAGAGTAGAAACAGAGTGGAAAACAGTGGAACACATGGAGTTAAGGAAAATGCACAAAGCAGAGTTGATTATGGTCATTTTCATTATGTAGAGATGGCATTCAAGTCCTGTTTGTCTTTCATGTGATTTCCCTTTCCATCATGCCAGCCAAAGAGGAGAGATTCAACTCCTCAGTGAATGAAGGAATTGCTGTGAGGAAGGGGAGAGGAATTCTTTGAAAGAACAGAAAGAAAATATTTCATTTAGTTGTGTCACAAGTTGAAGTACTGGTCATTGTGTGGTACTTTTGAAAATCTCTATAGATAGACACACGTATTCTTTTTCCTCCAATCACCAGTAGTCTGAGCACAGTAAATACCTCAATAAATACTGGACACTAAACTTTCTTTTTGATTACTAAGAATCTCAGTTCAACCCTGTCTGAGTGACAAGGAGAACTTGTAATGGTCTTAGAACATTTCCCAGTTAGGGTTTATCGTCTACATGTTTTTTTCTGAAGTAGTTCCAAGAAACTGTAGTGGTTCATTGTAAGCTTCGCTGGCCTTCATCTTACCATACAATGCACATATTTGTAAAACACTAATGGAAAAAAAGAGAGGATTCTAGGAATATGGAAAGAAAGAACTAGACTTTTCCTGCAGAGAAGCAACATGAATTTAGTGGTAAAAGGTACAAGTTTTAGAGTAAGACAAAATTGGATTCAAATCTCTCATTAATTGCTTGTAATCTTGGGAATATAAGTTATACAAAAACATTGTTACCTAACTTCCTGAAAATGAAAATGGGAAAAAAATTACCATATAATACTATGGTAACGACTAAAGATAATCTTACTAATACTCAATTTCAGCTTTAATTTTGCCACCACTGCCAATTATTGTCATGATTTTAGAAACAGTTTGTTCTGGAGCTCCCAACTCCTTTGAAATATAACATTTTGCAGATGTGATGCAGGGGAAAGAGTTAGCATATCAGGAGCTATTTAATTTGAGGTGTTTATTCTGCCTGGTTTTGAATGAAAGAAAAAGGAATGTTATTTTGGCGGAGTCAGATGTTTCAGTTTTCCTAAAGAATGATAGAAATAAAGTGAAAAAATTATACTTTATCCTACCTTTAAATCCTGTCAGCATCCCTGCCCTTCTGAAACCACCTTGATTCTTTATACAGCTCCAGTCCTAAAGCAACGCCACTCAGGTGAATATAGATTAGTTTTAATGGTCCTTTTCAGGAGAAGTTCTCCCGAATAGAAGCATCAGCTTTTCCACTAAATTTTGGAGATTCTTGTGTTCTTGAGTTTTTCATAGGTAATATTATGGGAGCATAAGTAGCATATTTACAAATTATTAATGATTTTTAGTTATAACAACTGACAACAAAACATCTCTGGTCACGTCTTCATTTTCTTAGGTTTCATTTCAGAAAGTGTATTTTTCTGTATCTGTGTCACATGACAAGTAGCTTATTCAGTAGCCCCGTATTTACTAAGTACTTCCTGTATTTGGGGGGTTGTAATTTTGGGGTGTTTTATTATTTCTCCCTGATTAGTTTCATTTTAGAATGCAAAGAAGTTCTTAGGGAAAGATGAACATTCTTGAATTAAAATGGTAAAAGGATAAAGAGTGAAATTTGATTTAAAAAAGTCTCTTCATATTAGGAATATCTACAGTCAAAGGAAATCCTATGAATCTAAAATTAACCAACGAGTGTTAGAATGACAGGATATTAAGATTCTGTCACACTGTGAAGATGTTACCAAAAATAAAAAAGATGTTACCAGAGCAACGATGCCAAGTGCTCAGTAGTGTTGCAGATTAGTTTTTTTCCTCCCTTTTCTCAGGAAGAAACAAGTTCCTATAGAATAATTCTGGACAGGAATAGGCAAAGTAAATTCGTTTTACAGGAGAATTTTCATTGTCATTTATCATTAACTTAGAGTTTAAGTGTATGTTTAGATTAATAGAAGCAATAAGGATAAGTCAATAGTAATAATTTTTATAAAACTTTTAAAAATATTAACAACTTAGAGAAATCATTAGAACAACAAGATCAATGAAATGATAGTGGATAATATAAGGAAAAATGATATTTTTAAAAACTTGTCAAAATGATTTTTTAATTAAAATTTATTTAAATAATTATTTTTAAATTAAAAATCATTTTGTTTTGATTTCTTTCTTGTTCCTTTCTCTAGCATGTGAAAATCCCTCTGTGATTGGGTTATAAAATCCAAAGACATTTAGGAAAGGAACATTAAAAAATACTTTAATAAAAGCCCACTGACCATTGAAAAGTTGCAAGATAACATGAAACAAAAGTAGCTGATCAATATTCTTTAAAAATGTTGAGATGGTAAAAGACCAGGAACAATTGGGGATGTTATTGTTTGATTTCTGAATTTTAAATACATCATTCATTCATTCAATAAACCCACCATGTGCTATATTTTTTTATGGAGCTATATTTGTTTTGCTAATATTTTGCTCAGAATGTTTGCATTCGTATTCATAAGTATATTTGTATGTCATTGTGTTTTCTTGTGTTGTCCTTCTCACATCTTGGTACTGAGATAATGCTGGCTTCAAAAAGTGAATTGGAAAGCATTCTCTCCTTGTTTCTGAAAGGGCTTGTGTGCTGTTGGTTTTACTTCTTCCATAAATATTACAAAACTCACCTGTGAAACTGGTAGAGTTTTCTATGTGAAAAGATTTTTAAATACTAATTAAATTCTTTAGAAATGCAAGGCTATTGAGATTTTCGATTTCTTTTGGAGCCAGCTTTGGTAAGTTGTGTTTTTCAGAAGTTTTTTTAATATCATTTTATTTGTCCCATTTATTTGCAAAAAAGTTCTTCATATAATCATATTTTATCATTACAAAGTGTAAAATCTGTCATGATGTCTCCTTTATCGTTCCTGACATTGGTAAATTTTTTTTCTCTTAATTTTTTTACTGTTGATTGTTGTAGTTAGAAGTCCTCAGTTATCTCTTATGGATATCACATACTAGCTTTTTATATTTTTCTATTATTTTTTGATTTTCTATTTTATTCATTTCTATTCTTATCTTCATTGTTTCCTTTCTCTTGATTAATTTGGTTTTAATTAGCTCTTTTTCTAGCTCTGAAGATAGAACCTTAGGTCATTGATCTTTTTATTTACGTATATAAGTAACCTGTGTTGGAAGAACTCATTCTTCTTCCTGTATGTTTCTCCCTTAATCTTACACTACTATCATACTCACAGTATTTCTGACATCAGATATGTGTGTGGTTTTTTTCCCCACACCAAGCAATTCTGTGACGTCAGCTAAGTGTCCTACGATTTAACTCAATTCTGGCTCTATCTGAAGATAGTGTCAGATCTAGCAGGTGAAGAGCTCAGCCTCACAAGACTGCAATCCCTCTTCAGATGCCAGTTGCAAGTCCCACATTGCCACCTGTATTTCTCACTGACTGTCTGCAAATTAGGGTTCCCATAACCCCCTCCTTGAGCTTGATCATTTGCTAGAATGGCTCACAGAACTCAAGGAAACGGTGTACTTATTGCTTACCAATTTATATATATTCTAATATATAGAAAAGCAATTGAGTTTTATCAACGTTGCCTCCTGCAAACTTATTATAAATGTTTATTTTTTCCAGGAGTATTTTTTTTTACTTTTTATTGAGATTATGATAGTTTACAACCTTGTGAAATTTCAGTTGTACATTATTGTTTGTCAGTCATGTTGTAGGTGCACCACTTCACTCTTTGTGCCCACCCTCCACCGCCCTTTTCCCTCCAGGAGTAATTTTTGTATGTATATTCTTTAGCATTTTCTACATAGGCCATAATGTCATTTGTAAATAAAGACAGTCATTTTTTTTCCTTTCCAATCCATATTTATTTTATTTCTTTTCTTTTCTTACTACAGTAGCTAGGACTTCCAGTTAAGATGTTGAGTCAGGGTCGTGAGAAAAGATATCTTTGCTTTGTTCTCAATTTTAGGAAGAAAGTATCCAGTTTCTCACCACTAAGATGATGTTAGTGGTTAGATTTTTGTAGAGGTTCTTTAACAAGTTGAGGAAGTTGTCTTATAATGCTCATTTTCTGAGAATTTCTAAAATGCCTGGATGTTGAACTTTCGTCAAATAATCTTTCTGTGTCAATTTATGATGATATAATTTTTCTTCTTTTGCTTGGAATTTGATAGACTACATTGACAAATTTAAGCAAACTTATCAAATTTATGCAAACTTGCACACCTAGATTAAAAATCACTTTATCATGGTTGATAATTCTTTTTATACATTGTATATTTGATTTCTTAATATTTGTTGAAGATTTTTGCATCTATGTTCACAAGATACATTGGTCTGTAGTCTTCACTTCTTGTAATGTGCTTATCAAAATTTGTTATTCTGGTAATGCAGGCTTTATAAAACAACTTAAACAGTGTTTTCTCTGCTTCTATTTTCTGGAAGATATTTTGGAGAATTGATATCATTTATTCCAAAATTGTTTATCACTGTTCACAAGTGAATCCATCTTGACCGATTGTCTTTTTTGGAATATTGTTTCAATTTCTTTAATATGTGTAGGCCTATTTCACATATTTGAAATAAGTATTTGATATAAGTATATATTGCAGAATAATTACCACAATAAGTTTAGTTAACATCCATCATATTACATAGTCAAAAAAATTCTTTTCTCTGATGAGAACTTTTAAGATGCACTCTCTTAGCAACGATCAAATACATAATATGATATTGCTAACTATGGTTACCATGCTGTGCATTGCATTCCCAGGACTTGTTTGTCTTGTAACTGGAAGTTTGTACCTTTTGACCACCTTCAGCCATTCTCCACACCCCCTCCCCCAGCAACCAACAATCTGTTCTCTATTCCTATAAGTTGAGT
This sequence comes from Equus caballus, assembly GCF_041296265.1. NCBI lineage: Eukaryota > Metazoa > Chordata > Mammalia > Perissodactyla > Equidae > Equus > Equus caballus. The sequence goes on along the minus strand of NC_091685.1, from coordinate 70,425,208 downwards.
TTTTTTAGATTCCACATATAAATGAGATCATAGCTCATTTGTCTTTTTTGTTGGACTTATTTCACTTAGCGTAAAACTCTCAAAGTCCATCCATGTTGTCACAAATGGCATAAATGTGTATAATATATATATATACACACCACATTTTCTTTATCCACTCATCCATTGATGGACTAGGTTGTTTCCATGTCTTGGCTATTGTAAATAATGCTGCAACAAACATGGGAAGTACAGATATCTCTTCAAGATAGTGATTTTGTTTCTTTTGGATATATACCCAGAAGTGGGATTGTTGGGTCATATGGTATTTCTATTTTTAATTTTTTGAGGGCTCTCCATACTGCTCTCCATAGTGGCTACACCAATTTACATTCCCACTGCTGTTCTAATTTTTGCTGTTTCTTCTTTTTTATGCTTTATATTTTCAAATATATACATGGATGCTATAAATTTCCCTCTAAGTACCACTTTTGATGCATTCCAAAAATTTTGATTTTATATTTTCATTTTCATATAGTTCAAAATAAGTTTGTCTTGAGACTTCTTTGAATCATTTTTTTTATGATTCAAAGTAGTTTAATTTTCAAATATTTGGGATTTTACAGCTCTCTCTCTGTTATTTGTTTTTATTCTAATTAATTGTGGTTTGAAAACATGTATGCTTTGTGTTCTTTTAAATTTATTAAGGTATGTTTTATGGCCAGAATGTGTTCTCTCTTGATGAATAATCCATGTGATCATGAAAAAAAACTGTATTTGGCTGTTGTGTGGAGTCTATCAATGTCAGCTAGATCATATTGACTCATAGTATTGTTCAAGTCCTTGTATCCTTGCATCCTTCTTGCTTGATCTATCAGTTGCTGAGAGTGGTGTTGAATCTCCATCTATATCAAATAGATTTGTCCGTTATCCCAAGTCAGTTGCCTCAGCTTTTGCCTCACATATTCTAATGCTCTGTTAGGTGAACACAAGTTTAGGATTGTTATGTTTTCTGAGGAATTGACCTTTTTATCATTAGATAATGCCCCTCTTTATCTCTGATAATTTTCCTTGATCTTAAGCCTGCTTTGTGTGAAATTAATATGGCTACTTTGGCTTTCTTTTGATTAGTGTTAGAATTATACAACCTTCTTAATCTCTTTACTTTTGAAACATCTGTATCTTCATATTCATAGTGGGTTTCTTTTAGATAACGTATAGTTGGGTCAGTTTCTATACATACTTGAACAATCTCTGCCTTTGTTTGGTGTATTTACCTTGTTGACATTTAAAGTGATTATATAGTTGTTAATATCTACTGTGTTTTTAATTGCTTTCCTTACGTTGCATTTGTTCTTTGTTTCTCTCCTCTTCTTTTTCTGCTTTCTCTAGTTTTAATTGAGCATCTCATATGTTTCTACTTTACCTTCTCCTTAGTATATCAATTATACATCTCTTGTTTTGTTTTGTTTTAGTGGTTGCCCTAGGGTTTGTAATGTGCATTTTCAACTAATCTAAGTTCACCTCAAATAATTCTGTTATTATAAATCCATCTGTGGTACAGCCTCCTTATAACAGAATATTCCCAATTCTTTTCTTCCCTTATAGCATTACTGTCATTAATTTCTTTTATCCATATGCTATAATCAGCTAGTATATTGTTTTTGTTATTACTTTAAGCAGTTATTTGTTAGATTGATTTAGAATAAGAAAAATACAGTTTGCTTTACCTTCATTTATCTTTTCTCCATTGCTCTTCAAAACTTTCTTTATGTAAATCCCCATTTTTTTCCTATATCATTTTTTTCTCCCTAAAGAACTTCTTTCAACGATTCTTTCACTAATCATGAATTCCCTCACTTTTAGTTTTTCTGGTAAAGTGATTATTTCTCCTTCATTTTTGAAAGATAATTTTGTTACCAATTTTTCTTCCCTCCAGTGGGACTTGAACCAATAATCAGAGGGGCCTGGAGGAAGAGCCCAGTGTTGGTGGTCCTCAAACCCACAGCCAGCCCTTTTTTTTCCTCACAGGATTCTTTTCTGTTTGCTGTTGTGAATTTGAAATGAAACCAAAGTTGAGCATTCAATAGCACAAGCTTTATTCAATGGCGAAAGAATGGAGAAGTAGGAACTATGTTCACAAATCAACTTCTCAGCTCTTGGGGCGATCCAACAGCAATTATAAGGGGTTAAGGCAATGAAGGGGAGGAATAGTTATAGAATACTGGGAACTAGGTGGGCTTTTTTGGGAAATGGGGTTGCAGCCTAGCTTTGGTGGTTACTAGTTTGTTTCTGTCATTGTCCTGGCAATTGTCAACTGTCATGGCGCCAGTGGGTGTGTTATGTAGCATGATAGTGTATTACAATGAGCATATAATGAGCTGTGGGATCTATGTCAGGTCAAGGTAAACTGCCATGTTTCCTTCAACTGGTTTTAACTATATGTCTCAACCATCTTCTCCTTCCTTTCTTTGTGGTTTCCTGTAAGCTAAAGATAATATGGTAGGCTTGTTCTGAGCAAGGTTGTGGTTAATGTCTTATGGGGTCAGTGGACCAGGTAACGATTTCACTTGCTATAAAATTCTAGATTGGTGTTTTTAATTTCAACACCTTGCATATTTCACTCAAATGTCTTCTTTCTTTCATGCTTTCTAACAAGAAGTCAGCTATAATTCTTATCCTTGTTCCTTTAAAGTTAAAGTTTGTTTTTCCTCTGGCTTCTTTTGGGACATTCTTTTGTGTTTGGGTTTCTACAATTTGAATTGGCATGCCCAGGCGTAATTTTTTGCTATTGTTTTTATTTATCCTATTGTTCTCCAAGCTTCCTTGTTCTGTGATTGATTGTTTCATTAATTTGGGAAGCTCTTGATCTTTAATGATTTAAATGTTTCTCCTGTTGCTTCCTCTCTTCTCCCTCTGATATTCCAAATACACTTATTTATGCCTTTTGAAATTGCTCTATAGTTCTTGAATTTTCTGTGATTTTTTCATCTGCTTTTTCTTTTCAGTTCTGTTTAATAAATTTTGCTGACATATTTTCAAGCTCTTTGATTCTTTCCTTGATCATGATCAGTATACTGATGAGCCTATCAGAGACATTCTTTATTTCTGTCACAGTGTTTTGATTTTCAGCATTTTCTTTAGATTCTTCCTTAAGAGTTTTCATATCTCTGCTTGTATGCTATGTCTATTCTTGACTGCTGTCTACTTTTTCCATTAGAGTCCTTAACATACTAATCATAGCAGTTTAAAATTCCATGTTTGGTAATTCCAAAATCTTTGCCATATCTGAATATTATTCTTATTCTTGCTTTATCTCTTCAGCCTATGTTTTTTCTCACCTTTTAGAATGTCTTATAATTTTTCAGTGAAACCTGAACATGATGTACCGGGTAATAGGGACTGAAATGTGATGGTTTTAATCTGACAATTTATATTATCCTGGAAAGAGGTTGAGTACTGTTCAAGCTTTGCTATAGTTGCAGATGCCAGAGGCTTCAAATTCCTTTAACGTCCTTGTTTTTTTGTCTTCTCCCTCAACTTTGGGCCTTTCTAGGCACTCCTCCTAAGAGACTGCATATTGTGGCTCTTTCAGTTGTTCTCCATTGTTTTTATACAAAAGTCATGTTTATGTGGTGGTCAGGTGTGGAGAAGGAAAAGCTTTCTATAATCTTATGATTAAACTGATACTTTTAGTTGTCCTGTGTTTCAGAACTGTGACACTCATAAGTATTTTTCCATTGGCATAGATTCCTTCTCGTCCCTTCAGCCCCTTGCTGAGACAAAAATACTAGAAGGGAATAGAGCGAGAGGATTGCTCTTGCACAGCTGGGGTAAGGCTCTGGTGAAATCAGTTCCCCTGGAGACTATGTCTTTTTTATGGACAAGGCTCTATATACTTCACAGTAATTACTCTTCTCCTTCCCCTGTCAGATTCAGGAAGATATCTTTCTCAGATCATCACCAAGAGACCTGGTGGAATTCCTGGAGGTAAAATCTATGAAAGTGTGGGGATACCACCAAGACTGCTGCTCTAAAGAGTGTGTCACTCAAGAGGGTCCACACTCAACCCTCAACAATTTGTCAAAATGATCATTTAAATCTTCCTTCCAGTTTATGGCTTAAACGTCTGCTCCAGTTAAGCAGATCTTCTCTGTGGCTTTCTTGGTGTGCCTGTCTCTCCAGATTTAAGGGTTGTGATTTGTTTTGAAAACTTAGTTCTCATGGGTCCAAAAAATGAAGTAGTTTATTTTAAGTTTGATTGGCTTTTTCTTGTTGATACATTGGAAATGACAACTTCCAAGTTCTTTACATATTGAGATTGAACCCATAAGTCCTCTAGATCATTGATTTTTAAAACTTTCTTCTCTTCAAAGCTGTTAAAGATCTCCATTTCTTTCTAAACATTGCTTTTGCTAAATCCCACAACTGTTCATACTGTATTTTCATATTCTTTCAATTGGCAATACTTTCTAGTGTTACTTGTCATATGTTTTGTAACATGATTAGGAAGATATATGTTACTGAAATTGCAAATACTGGGGCTTTTCCTCACATTGTATTTATTTATTTCTAATTTAATCCTTTGATTATACTCTTAAGAGTTTGATCTTTTGAAATATAATTTTCTATTTCCCAACATCTGGTCTATCTTGGTGAATATTCCATGTACAATTTTTTTTTTGAATTTGTATTCCGGAGCTGTTAGATGTAGAGATCTTTAAACAAATTTTGTTCACGGTGTTGTTTAGGTCTCCTGTGCAGTAACCAATTATTTTTTAGTTCTTCTATAAATTATTGGAGATAGTTGATAAATTTTCCCACTGTAATTGCAGATTTATTTAATTTTCTGTTTAGTATTTGTTCATGTATTTGAAACACACACAATCTTCTTGATGAATTAAACCTTACAAAATAATGAAATATGCCTTGTAAACTTTCGCTAATGGTAATAGCCATATCAGCTTTCACATGATTACTATTTGCATTGGAAAACTTTTCTATCCTTTCCACTTTTTTCCCACAATAATTAAGGTACTTCTTTTATAGAAGCATACAATCGGTTTTTGCATTTTTATCCAGTCTCTCAGTCTCTGCCTTAAAATAGAAGTATTAGGTCCATTTACTATTTATTTATTGTTTGAGGAAGATTATCCCTGAGCTAACATCTGCCACCAGCCCTCCTCTTTTTGCTGCAGAAGACTGAGCTAACATCCATGCCCATCTTCCTCTACTTTATATGTGGGACACCTGCCACAGCATGGTTTGACAAGTGGTATGTAGGTCCACACCTAGGATCCAAACTGGTGAACCCCTGGCCACCAAAGCAGAACATGCAGCCTTAACTGCTGCTCCACTGGGCCAGCCCCAACAATTTATGTTTTTAAATGGTTGAGTTTAGCTCTTGCACTTTGCTCTATATTTTCTATTAACCTATTCAGTTTTTTTATTTCTTCATTTATACATTCTTGACTCCTTTAGTATTGAGTATTATTGTTGTTATTATTTTATGATCAATTCTCTCCTTTATTGGCTTCTTAGCTATATATCACTGTATTATTTTTAATGATTGCTTAAGGGATTGCAATAGTATAATTCTACTTGCACCTTCCACACTTTGTGCTATTGTTGTCATGTATAATGTTTGCACATACATTATTAACACTAACATATATGTTATATTTTTTCTTGAACATTTGTTGAATTTATCAGAAAAGTTGCAAGAAGTGAATGAAAAGTCTCATAAAACTTCCCTAGATCCAACACTTTTTAACATTTTGTTACTTTTGCTTTATAATTTCTCTCTATCGTTTATGAATAGATAGTGTGCGTGAAACTTGTAAATGCCTCAAATTCAAAATCATGTCATTCGCTTAAGAAAAAAAGCATAAATTGGAACGACAATATGGAAAAAGCAGTTTGGCAGTATATACCTAGTGTCATTTTTAAATAATTTAAATCTTACTTTTACTCTATAAATAAATCTTATGAAATTTACCAGGGTTCCATGCAAAAAACTTCAGATATTTTAACATTAGCTCTATTAGCCTTAACTAAAAATTAGGAAAATTTAAAGTTGAACAAGATTAAATAAATTATGATGTCATTTTGGTAGAATATTAGGCAGCATTCTAATACAGATTGTCCCCAACTTATGATGTTTTGAAATACGATTTTTTGACTTACTGTGGTGCAAAAGTGATATGGATTCAGTATAAATTATACTTCAGATGTTCAGTTTTGATCTTTTTTCGGCTAGTGATGTGTGGTATGATACTCTTCCATGATGCTGGGCAGCAGCGGTGCCCAGTCAACCATGCAATCATGAGAGTGAACAACCAACACACCTAACAACCATTCGGTGTTTCACTTTCAGTACAGTAGTCAATAAATTACAAGAGGTGTTCAACACTTTATTATAAAATAGGTTTTATGTTAACTGTTTTTGCCTAACTGTAGTCTAATGTAAGTGTTCTGAGCACATTTATGGTAGGCTAGGCTAAGCTATGATGTTCAGTAGGGTTAGGTGTATTGAGTGCATTTTTGACTTAGGATATTTTCTACGTATAATGAGTTTATTGGAATGTAACCTCCCTCATAAGTTGAGGAAGATCTATACTTAATAACGTGAATAAATTTCATGATGCAGTATTAAATGCAAGCAGGGTAAAAAACTATATTTAATATAAAAATTATATATACACCTGATATCTTTCTCTGTCCATATCTATCCTGTACCAATAAAGATGAAAGAAAAGACTACATAAAAATATTTTAACAACGTTAATATCTTGTTTGAAGAATTATAATTGGGTTATTGTGCCTTCTCTATATTTTCAAGGATTTCTTTGAAACAAAATTATTACCAATGAGTTCTCTGTATTCACATCACTTTAGAATTTAAGAAAACATTTTATTATTTCAGTTGGTAAAATATCTTTTAGCAATGAAAATAACATTACAAATGGCTTAACAATGAAAACTATAAACATAAAATTGCAAAGTCTAAAAAATTAGATACTTTCACACTACAACTATGACTTCCTTTAAAACAAGGATTCTATCTTGTTAACTTCTATAAATAGCTTGAATCTAGCATATCTAACATCTAATAGCCACAGTTTAAATATTTGTAAAATCACATTAAATTGAATTTTAAAAACATTCTCTAATATTAATAGTTAACATTTGTTGAATATTCTGTTTATAAGCCATTCTTGTAAGTGCTTTACCAATGTATTTAAACCACATGACAACACAATGAAATAAGTATAGTGCATATCCTCATTTTACAGAAAAGCAAACAGTGCAAAGAAATGTTAAGTGATGTTTTTTAAAAGTATGTATTCAATAAATGGCAGAGTCAAGAATCAAAACAGAAAGTCAGGCTCTAGACGACAAATCTTAATACGTACCTTAAACTGCCTTTCAGCATACTAAAAACTGTTAGGCAGCCATTGACACTAATGAAATACAATGTTTGTGCTATAGGTCATGAATTGCAAACTTGTGTTTTGGTCTGTTTTTTCTAAACACAGAATTGAAATTGACGTTCAGAGAGGTTTAAAATATCAGAGCTCTTGGTGTACCATTGATGGATAGATAGATAAGTAATATTGTACTGGTAACGAAGAGGCAAGTGCTTCAGACAAATAGAAAGCCTAGATTCAGATTCTGGATGAGTCCAGTAGAACCTGAGCAAACACTTAGTGACTCAATACTTCAATTTTCTCATCTGTAAAACGACTCAGTGAGAATACTTAAACGTTGGATTGCTGAAGATTAAATTAATTAGTATAGCTAAAGCACTTAAAACAGTGCCTGGTATAGAATGGGCTCTACCTGTATATGTTAATTGGCAGTATACATGAGATAACATTTCTAGTTGATTCTAATAGGGGAAAATGCATAAGCAAATATTAACTGTATGTGAGAATTTTATATGAATCTAATGAAGAAGACTTTAATGTCTAAAATCTTTAAAACCATGGTGATAGATTTTGAGTGTGACATATTTAGGAACTTCTTTGTGAGAAGAAATATAGATTAGCTATAATATGGGTACTGTAGTAGGATGACATATGTCCCAATTTGCCTGAGATAGTACAGGTGTTTGTGTTCTATCCTAAGGTGCATGTTATTAACACCTATTTTTACTCTAAAAACTGTCCTGCCTTAGGGGCTACAGTATGTGCTTACCTTAGTTATTAGGTTTCTTAATCCCCATGTTAGCTTATAGAATTAGAAACACTGACCCTCACAATTGAAGTCAAGTAAGGAAAAATTAACTTTAACAATTCTCCAAATGCAAACATTAAATTTTCTACTCACATTTACTTTTCCCAGTCTTCCAACTTACATGTAAAATTATATGATGAGATAAATGGTCATTTAAGAATCTCAATGAATATTGCTTGGAGATTTACTAAGGATATGTGTGTGTGTGTGTGTGTGTGTATATACACACACATACATATATATATATATATATATATATATATATATATATACTGCATATAAGATGACATTCATGTGATAGAGTTTCAATCAATATAATCATTAAATTTTTAAAAATAGCCATCAAAGGAGTAGTTTAAATATAAAAAGATCCAGTTACCTGGTAACTGATTGTGAAGCTCCAAACAATAAAAAAATGTGCTGTACAATAAATTTTCTCCCATGTGTAGCTGTTCTATTCCTTTGGGATGGCTCTCTTTATACAGAATTGCAGTGCATATCTTTGAATTCTAATTCCAATTCTAACAGTCAACTGAAGTCTGTTTGCCCCTCAAGAATGCTATGAACATTATGTTCATAAACTATTTTGATCTCCTTAGAAGAAATATATGTAAACAATATGCATTCTTGGGAATAGAAATTATTTACCTTGGGAATTTCGACTGCTAGATTGTTTGTATAATGCCAGCAAGATAATTCAGATATGCTTTGGGAAAGGGATCTTTGACTTTCATATTGCAACAGCTCAACTATTTTTATATCTTGAAAAATGTACTCTTAAAGCTTACCCTGCATGAAGTACTGTATATTATGTTGCTGGTCTCTTTAATGAAAACTAATCATAAATATGAAATTACACAATTTATCTATAACTTCTTCAACCTGTAATTTCTATTCTATTTTCCTCTCACAACAAACACTAATCACTCAGTGAATTATATTGGACTTTTATGATTGCTCATGTTCAGGGTAAGTAACTGAGTTAATGCAAAGATTGAACTCTCAATGCAGATTCCCGTGAATCATGGATCTTACCAGTCACCAAATGTTATCTGACACATCAAACATCTTTCTTCTATATTTCTAGCTGCTCTGTACTACACAGACTGAAGGCAAAAAAGTAATATAAAGTTGGGTTGAATCCAGTGAATTTCCATTATTCAAAAGTTGAACCCTCCCCAGTATATCTTTTATCTTAGGTCCTCTCCAATTCTTTTAAATAGTTGTTTTTAACATATATTTCACCTAGAGTTAATATCTAAATATTATCATCTCTAAGAGATAATACAAGCTGCTAGAACTGGAACACCTTTCTCTCACATAGCTTTTTTCAAAGCTCATAGAACAAGGAAACAAAAAATCAAGAATAATATAAAAATATGAAGAACAAAATTAGCAAACCTTACACAATAGACAAAAAATGGATGTTTCAACCAACAAGAAAAGAGTACACATTGTGTTCAAATGCACATGAACTATTTACCAAAACTGATCATATACACTGTACAATAAATAAAGTCTCAAACATTTCAAGGAACATTCAGCATATGTTCTTTGATGAGAATGAAATGAAACTTCAAATCATGGTATGATACTGGCACAAAAACAGACACACAGATCAATGGAACAAAATTGAGAGCCCAGAAGTAAACCCACACATTTATGGACAGCTAATATTTGGCAAGGGAGCCAACAGCATACGATGGAGAAAGGAGAGTCTCTTCAATAAATGGTGTTGGGAAAACTGGACAGCCACGTGCAAAAGAATGAAAGTAGACCATTCCCTTACACCATGCACAAAAATCAACTCAAAATAGATTAAAGACTTGAATGTAAGACCAAAACCATGAGACTTCTAGAAGAAAACATAGGCAGTACGCTCTATGACATTGGTCTGAGAAGCATATTTTCAAGTCCCATGTCTGACCGGGCAAGGGAAACAAAAGAAAAAATGAACAAATGGGACTACATCAAACTAAAAAGTTTCTGCACAGCAAAGGAAACCATCAACAAAACGAAAAGACAACCTAACAATTGGGAGAAGATATTTGCAAACCACATATCAGATAAGGGGTTAATATCCAAAATATACAAAGAACTCATACAGCTCAACAAAAAAAAACCCAACAATCCAATTAGAAAATGGGCAAAAGATCTGAACAGAGATTTCTCCAAAGAAGAAATACAGATGACCAACAGGCATATGAAAAGATGCTCAAAATCATTAGCTATCAGGGAAATGCAAATCAAAACTACAATGAGGTATAACCTCACTCTGGTCAGAATGGCTATAATTAACAAGACAGGAAACAACAAATGTTGGAGAGGGTGTGGAGAGAAGGGAACACTTGTTCACTGCTGGTGGTAGTGCAAACTGGTGCAGCCACTATAGAAAGCAGTACGGAGTATCCTCAGAAAATTAAGAATAGATCTACCATATGATCCAGCTATTCCACTGCTGGGTATTTATCCAAAGAACTTGAAAACAGAAAGGCATAAAGATACTTGCACCCCTATGTTCATTGTGGCATTATACACAATGGCCAAGACTTGGAAGCAACCTAGGTGCCCATCAAGGGACAAATGGATAAAGAAGATGTGGTATTTATACACGATGGACTACTACCCAGCCATAAGAAATGACGAAATCCAGCCATTTGTGACAACATGGATGGACCTTGAGGGTATTATGCTGAGTGAAATAAGTCAGAGGGAGAAAGTCAAATACCATGTGATCTCACTCATAAGTAGAAGATAAAAACGACACACACAAAAAAAACATAGCATTGGAGATTGGACTGGTGGTTACCATTGGGGAAGGGGGGGAAGGGCAAAGGGGTGATTAGGGTCACATGTGAGGGGATGCACTATAATTAGTGTTCGGGTGGTGAACATGATGTAACGTATCCAGAATTTGAAATATGATGTACATCTGAAAAAAAAAATTAAAAAAAAGAAAGAAAAAATAAAAAAAAAGAAAGAAAGAAAAAAAATAAAAATAGCCTTTAAAAAAAAATTTCAAAAGGAACAAAATTTCAAGTGGAATAAAATAAAATATCTCTTTTACTCCTAAAAAAAAAAATCTTGATTTTTATTTTACTCATTGGTGATTATACACTCTAAAGACTGTGGATTTTGTTGTCTGTCTTTTAAAAGTGTTTACTTTTGTTCTAGAAGGCAGTTAAATTATGAACTGACCTTGTGTGTGTGGAGATTTGTTCAGATAAGTCTATTTCAGTTTTTCTCTGGATCTTGATGATGCCTAAATTGTGGGACACAGTCTTTCATCTAAGCATGAACCTTTTGGAATTTTAAATGAAAACTCAAAGTGTGTAACTTGCAAGACTCAGACTCTGAACTCTTTTTCTCCTGCATTAGGAGTCAGCAGAAGTATCCGCTCAGCTCTTTAAACCTTCTACCGCTTGCTTTCTGTTGGGATACTGGGAGTCTCCCCTGAGCAAGCACAGTTCATGGTGCAGTCAAGGTTTTGAAGGATGTTTACATTTAGATGTTAGGCACAATATTCTGTGGCTCCTCACATTTCAGGACTTTCTTTCTCAGTTTATAACTACTTTGGGATCTCTGAAATTTATCTGACACATCAAACATCTTTCTTTTATATTTCTAGCTGCTCTGTACTATACAGACTGAAGGCAAAAAAGTAATATAAAGTTGGGTTGAATCCAGTGAATTTCCATTATTCAAAAGTTGAACCCTCCCCAGTATATCCTTTATCTTAGGCCCTCTCCAATTCTTTCAAATAGTTGTTTTTAACATATATTTCACCTAGAGTTAATATCTAAATATTATCACCTCTAGGAGATAATGCAAGCTACTGTAACTGGAACACCTTTCTCTCACATAGCTTTTTTCAAAACTCATGGAACAAGGAAACAAAAAAATCAAGAATAATATAAAAATATGAAGAACAAAATTAGCAAACCTTACACAATAGACAAAAAATGGATGTTTCAACCAACAGGAAAAGAGTACACATTGTGTTCAAATGCACATGAACTATTTACCAAAACTGATCATATACACTGTACAATAAATAAAGCCTCAAACACTTCAAGGAAGATTCAGTGTAGGTTCTTTGATGAAAATGAAATGAAACTTCAAATCATTTAAAAAATTTACAAAAAATCCTCAGTTGTTTGGAAATTAAAGATTCTAAATGATCCATAGATCAAAGAAGAATCATAGAAAATTTAAAAATTTTTTAACTGAATGATTATAAATGATAATCAAACCTTGTGGGCTGTAGGTAGAGCTGTGTTTTAAATGTATATATTAAAAATTCATATCATTCAATCAACTTATCCTATATCTGAAAACATATGGGAAAGTAGAACTAACTAATCTTATAAAGTAAAAGGAAAGTAGTAACAGAAGAGCATCAATTATTAAAATTGAGAATAAGTTTACTTTAGATAGGTCTAGCAAAGTGGAAAAATAGTTATTTGAAATAGCCAATAAAAGTGATAAACCCTGGGAAAAATTTTAGGAAAAGAGAAAAGAAAGAAGGAAGAAAAGGAGAGAGGGAGGGAGGGAGGAAGGAAGGCGGAAATGAGGGAATGAAGGAAGGAAGGAATGAAAAAGAAAAGAAAATAAGAAGGTAGGGAGGAAGGAGGAAGGAGGGAGAAAGGAAAAAAGGAAGGAAGAATGATGGAAAGAGGGAGGGATGGAAGGATCAAAATCTGGAATGCAAATGTCAAACCTTTAGGAAACACATCATACTGTGACTGACTAAAAGAAATTAAAAGTCCAACTAATCCAATATCTAGTATAGAAATTGAATTCATATCAAAAAGTTTCTCAAAATAAAAAATCTAGACCCAGAAATCTTCACTTGTTAATTTTAACAAAATCAAATACAAGTATTACAACATTTTTTACTTTAAGAGCATTACCCAACTTTTTAAATGGGTACATGCAAGGTTACTATAAAACCTAGCGAGGAAATTACAAGATAGTTAACTTATTAGTCAATTTTATCTATATATTAAAAAATTCTAAACAATATTTTAACTAAATAAGTGCAATTTTACATAAAAAGGATAATACATCAGCATGTTGAAATATCTGAGAATTATCAAAGTCAATGTGAATTTTATGTTTGATTCCTTTGCCTTAATAATGTGCATGACCCTTAAATTATGTGAGATTTAAGTAAGCCAGTAGAGCTCAAAAGAAAGAAAATAACATTCTATTCCATCCAGGCAAAAACCCTATGAAAGTGTTTCATTTGGGAAAATCTTAAATGAGAGACTGTTGCCACAAAGGTTAATTATCAGGAATGCAAGTTTAGTGTAATATTTGTGTGTACAATATTATCATTTTAACATATTAATAGAATAAATGAGCAAAATCATATCAATTTAACATTTGCAGGAAAAGCATTTGATAAAATTAAACATAAATTTATTATAAAGTCAGTTGCCTAATTAGGAATAGAAGAGAACTATCTTAATGAGAGTTTAAACTTATTCCACAAGTACGGACATCTAAAATTTCACTCTTTAGTAAAAACCCAAAAGAAATGAGTGCAACTATCCATCAAAAGACATGCACAAGAATATTGTTAAAAGATAAATAGAAGAATATTAAGATTTCTAAGAGTTTATTTGAGTAAATATCAGTTTGAATTGGGCAACGCCAAACCAGAAGTGGTTAGGGGCACTCCATCTACAGGAGCCAGGGGAGAGATGTTTATAGAGAAGACATGTAAGGAAAGCAAGGGACTTATTTGATTGGCTATAGCTTAAGGGATTGCCTTATTTGGAAAAGCTTAGTTGGCTGTTTGTGATTGGTTGTCCTTAGGTTTCCATTTCTTAACATTGAGGTATTTACATGCTTGGGTTTTGGTTTGCTTATTTAGGCTCTCAGGTATTAGAGCCACCTCAGTCTAATGGCTTTCTTGTTTAATCAATTTAACAATATTTAATATCAGCATTATTCATAATCACCCCTATTGGAAACAACACAAATTTCCATAAAGAGAATATAGGTAAATAAATTAGTATTTTCATATATTGGCAAACTATGTGATAATGCCAATGAAGAAACAAGGGAATAGACTTTAGAACAACAATGATGAATTTCACAAATACAATGAGAGAAAAAAATGTACATATATTAAAAATATGTAATGTATATAGTGTCGGCTTCATGAGTGTACAACTTGTGCAGTTGCACAGTGGCCATACTTGGTTTAATATTCTACTATCTCCATCTTGAAATTCTCAATGAGTTTTGATCAAGTGTCCCAGCCTTTTCATTTTGCATGGAGTCTCTCAAATTATGTAGCCAACTCTGACCATGTAACTACATTTACATAAATATAAAACAAAGGAGGTCATACTAATATATGGATTATAAGTCAGGATATTAGTTATCTTGGAAAAAAGAGTTGGTGTTTATTTGGAGAAGGTCTCTGGATATAAATATGGAAATTTTCTTTATCTAGATGTAGATGCTGGTTACGTGAGTGGGCTTACTTTGTGATAATTCATTGAGCACTTTTATGTGTATATATGTTATACTTCAATTAAAAGTGTTTTAGAAAAGATTTATTTGGTGCTGATGTTTTTATATTGTTTATTGGAATCAAGATGTCTTAGAATTCTTTTGAATAAAGTTAGTTATGAAGTCAAGAGCTTGGGTATTAATAAGCTTACTTCATTTTCTACCTCTCAGTAGAAGACAAAACCAGTGAAAGCCTGATTCCATTACATTATCTGTGTCTTTAACAAAAGCATATTTTTGTGGAATGGTTATTTGTAATTACTCTAACTTTGAGAGACAAGTATATTAACTCCTGTCCCATCGGTATGTTGAAATATCTGAGAATTATTAAAGTGAATGTGAATTTTATGTTTGATTCCTTTGCCTTAATAATGTGCATGACCCTTAAATTATGTGAGATTCAAGTAAGCCAGTAGTGCTCAAAGGAAGGAAAATAACATTCTATTCCATCCAGGCAAAGCGATTGTGCCTAATGGCCTTAAAGATGCCTTACAGTTGGGCTTGGGGTGGGTCACTGTCTGTGTGCTTCTTTGAAAGTGTGTCATTTGGGAAAATCTTAAATGAGAGACTGTTGCCACAAAGGTTTTTTATAGATGAGGATTTTCTATTTAAGTTCCCCATATTATATCGTGTGCTTTCAACCTGTGGTTTTGTGCCGTATTGTGGATCTATTTTTCAAGAATGATTGCAGTTGAGGAAGAAAACTTGAATAGACAAATCAATAAAACTAGATAAAGTTAAATCAATGAAGAGACATTGATATATTAAACTCTTTATCTGTCAATCATTATCAGATACATCAAATATCAAGTACTAAAAAGGATTTTATATTGTCATTAAACTATTTTATTTCATCATGTATTATGTGTATACACATCTTATTTGTACATATGATAGGCAGTCCATATTGATGGAATCGTAACTTGTGAATAATTTCCCAGAAATAATAGATTCATTTTCCTTAATTTGATGCAATCAGAAAGTGAACATAGTTGAAGAATGTACGCTGATTTTTTTGGTCTTAAGATTTCACTTTTTAACATTATAGTGGCCTTTGTGCACAAAAATTGCTGACAAAATTATTGTATTTTCTCCAAACATTTTTCTTAGATTTGAAACTGCAGCCAATGTTGTTACAGCCTGATAGTCTTTGAAGTCCTGTTTTTCTCCCTCATAATAAGCCTGTAACCATAGATCAAAAATATCCACTTCGTCTCTGACTGCAGTAGCCAGGACTTTATCGTTAATGGTCTGATTTCCCAGCAGGGCCACATTATTGGAAGTTGTGCTTCAAGGTGTCTTTTTTTTTTTGCTTACGCATACCACTCTTGGTTGACCCACTTCGGCTCACAGTTAAAAAGCTGCTTCCCAGTCCTCAGCCAGATGGCTGAAGCATTCGTTATTAAGTTTAGGTGATGATGACTACCAAATTTCAGAGTCATGGGTTTGGCCATCCCAGCCACACCCACTCACCCCACCACTGGGGCAAAGGAGACAATTAGCCCCAGACAATTTATCAGAATAGAATATAAGGTGCTCATTATGCTTTGTTTTCACCGAAAAGAAGCTATCCTACTTCCCCAAACAAGAGGAAACTGAAACAGTAAGAGAATCCTGCACAGTACATGCCACAGTGTATGCCCTACTAGAGCATTAGCTCTAATTTGAAGTAAAAGCCATTTAGTTATAACATAAGAAGGCACAGCAACAAGACAATGACAACAGAGGAAGCTGCACATCAGAAATGGATGAACAGAGCTGAGGACAGATGAATTCTGGTCAAAATCGGAATATGGACCATATATATGTATACATATGCAAGGAACAAGTGAAATGTGTGTGTGAGAGAGAGAGACAGAGACAGAGAGAGAGAGAAAGAAGCAGAGATCCAAACACTGTAAAAAGGCATGCACAGTAGAGCTAAAGCCAGGAAACTAGTTTGAGAGAACAAAGAATATCATTCAGGGAAGAGCTAATCTGTAAATCTGGCTACCTTGAGGCTTTTAGAAGAGAAATGGAAACATTATTAGCAAGAGAGTAAAGATCTTGTAAAGAGGATTATTCCCTGCTGTGGGTTTCCCAGGCAGAAGAATTCTCAAAGACATTCTTAAGAGCATGAGCCTTATGGATTTTGATTTCTAGTTTCACCTGCAATCACAAAAGATCAGTGACATATCAGAATCCCTGAATATGCTTAATTATGTATAAAATCTTCTATTAAATTTTTATGATAGACTTGGGAAGAATTAGAAGAAAGAGAGAGAAAATCATTAGATTCGACCAGGAAAAAAATATGTATATTTCACATTTCTCTAATGGCTTTCCTGAGGTGTTAATTTCCCTCCTAACTATTATTTTATTCCCCACTTTTAATCTTTGAGTTGAACTTTTTCTTCTGTCTACTGAAAAGGGAAATTAAATGAGTTGGGCAAATCTAATTGTCGATATTGGATTTCTGTGGATGTGAAAGTTGACTACAGCATCTCTTCTAAAATGAAATAATCATTGTCCCACCTACCATGAACACGACACTGTGATAGACACAAGGCAGGAGTATGCAAGGAATTGTAAATTTTGAAAATATCTAATTTAGTTGAAGACTGAAAAGGTCAATCTAACATTTGCTTTTGTGGACACTACCCCGGAGCAGCTACTTTCCTGTGTCTCAGGTAAACTTTTACTATATAAATCTGTCTTTTGTATATTAATTCTTATAGAATCACTATATATCCTTCTTACATATTTCCAGTAAAAATAATGATTTAAATTATTCTTTTATTTCAACCTTATGTAGTCAAAATAAGCATCTTTTTAAAACGAAATTGAGATTTTCTTGAAGTTCTCATTTACGTGTTCTGCCACTCCTAGTTTATGCCCTCTGAATGTCTTGTGGGCCACTGGTAAGCTAAAAGGAAATTTGTTATGATTTAAAAAAAATTCTTACATTTTATATGAATAGCCTATCTTACGCAGATGGAGATTTATGAAATGCATTCAGAACCAAAGTAACTTATTTTATATCTACTAAAGTTAAAAAATATTACTTTGGTGATTCACAGAAACCACAGAAATACCCGAGGCATGAAATATTGAAATAATTATAGTCATCATTTTAAAAGTGATGAATTTCTTATTGATTACAGTAATAGATTGAGGTGAGGGCATTTTCTTTGTACTCTAAGAAGCTTCAACATATAATCGAGTGTAACACTAAGAAATAGTCATGCAGGAAAACAATCTCTCACTGTAGAATATCAGACTGTATTATTAAAATCATATAAGATACTGAAAGAGTCTCTATTCCAGTAATATGATTGTTAATCAATTTCTGGTAACAGGGTAGATTAATATTAGTTGCTCCCATTCTTTTTTTTTCACTTATTTCTAGATGGTTTTAAGCACTTAGAATTCATTTTCTCTATTTTAAAAAAGGCATCTAAGTGTATTGGCTTGCCCTTCTGGTTCATGGAGCATATCTGTGAGCTGCTGAGTCACTTCCCTGACAAAGAAGTTCCAGTATTGATCTTTATTCCCCAGGGAACTGGACCTTTCTTTATCTTGTCTCCTATTAAATTACTATGTGCAGTGTTATATTTTAATGAAACCTTTGGATTGAGCACATGAACCCTTTTAATTCTAAGGGCTTTCAGACTGTGATTTGAAGGAAAGCTTATGAGTAGAAGTGAAGTGTAAAATTGCCATCAAAGTTTCGTGCCTTCAGCCCTCCCCTTTTTGTATATTTATTCCTCTGAACAACCATGTTGGAGGAAGACCATTCATCTTCCAGTTGCCCATGCCTTCATGATCTCTCTCTTCTCCCCCATTTGAAAACTGTTCTCAGAGAAGTATTCAAAATTTAAACAGCCTTAAGTAGTGTCCATTAGCTGATGATAATGAAGCCAGGTACCTGAGGGTTACTGTAAATATTCAATAAGACCGTGATTATGCTTCAACCTTGTTCCCAACGCAGACATAGATGTAAAGAAGATGATCTTTTCAATTTGCTGTTTTCTTGTTTAACCTGAGAGGTGACTCAACGGTCAAGAGGATTTATGAGCTTCTTTTACAGAGGAAAAAGAATGCCTTCAAGGAGGTTACAGTCACCAGATAACCAGATCACCAGATAACCAGTATTATCTGGTGCAGCTGCACTGCAGTTGATGTTCAGAAGTCAGATTGCCCACGGGCTTATCTGGAGTGAAAGAAACACAGTTACACCTTTGTTTCTCCAAAACTCCTCCTGCCAACTCCTTAGCTCCATAAAACCACCTGCTTTCTTCTCTTGTTAAAGTGGATTTGAGAGAACCTATCCTCCCACCTTCTCTTGGTGGTCAATTCAAACAAATCTTTTTCCATCTCCAAGCACCCAATGTCTCTGTGATTAGTTTACTGTGCATTGGGCACACAAATTTGAGATTAAGAGGTTTTGTATCCATAAAATTGATACATGAAATACAAATAACACTTCTCTCCAAGTCTTTGTATGTAAGTAATGGGTTAAACTAAGTAACAAATCAGGTATAAATGAGGCAAGTAGTAGAGTTTAAAATATCAATCATTACGGGATATTTGTATTTTAACAATGACATCACCGAGTGACCAAAGATTAATTTCACCAAGTTAGAATTTTAAGTTCTGCTGAGCAGCTGGGTTGTAACTTCTAAGAAAAATAGCAAAACAGGACATGAGTGAAATCCCCAAAACAGTGAATTTCAATTAAGGAAAGATATGAGGACTTTGTGATGTGTATGGCTTATATCTCTATTTCTGACCTAAAAGGTGTTTCCAAGTTTAAATAAAATTTGATACAGAGTGTTATTGGCAACTTAGTAGTTCAGACTGGCCCCATTCATAAGCATATTAACATCGTGTTAGTAAAAGCTGAGAGTCAGCTCATCTTCTGAGGCCAGAATATGACTCTGAGAGTAATTACAGATAGAAACCAGTGATCCACTTGCATGTAACAGAATATTGTAACTTGTCTTGTCTTGGAATGTTTAAATATTTATTCATTTATAAATTCATTCACATAAACAACAAAAATAAGAAGGTTACTCTTTGCAAGGTACTGTATTAGGTAGTCAAAGAAACACTGTTCCTGCTTTCATGCAGTTTATTTTCTCACAAGAAGGGAAGATATTAAGCAAAGACTACAGAATTAATGTAATTCAAAGTAGTACTATAGAGGTAAAATATAGAGTGCTGTAATAATAGTATTTATATTTATCAGCACTACCTATACAAGATTCGTCAGGTTGTATTTGTACTGGAGATGAAGTAGGATTTTCCTAGGTAAAGACAGCTGAAGCACAGAGTACATGCAGGATTTACTGCCCGTGGCTGGCTGTAGTGTGTAGATAGAAAGAAATATAACAGAATATAATGATGGAAACCTCCAAACTGAATTGGTTCTTAAGACTTATCAGTGGCCTGTGTACCAGAATAATTCTTAACAAAAGACTTCATAAATCTATCTTATTTCATTTATTCATTTATACTACATGCTCACTTATTTTCTTCTCACATTTTCTTAAAGTGAATCTTCTGGAATCATTATCGCATAGCAATCTGTCATTATGTTTAAATGTGGATCTAAAATAATGTGAGTTAACTAAAGCATCAACTTTAGGCCCTACATTTGTTCTCTGTGCCCTGTTGCCTTTCACCCATTCATCCGATGGTAGCCATTGAGAGAGAAAGCATGTGCAACTAAGAGGGAAGACACGGCTTGCTTCAGGTTTCAAAGTAAGTTGTTTTTAATTTATATTTTTAACCATAATAGAAGATAATCTAAAATTCAAGTTATTTTTATTTACCAGAACTGGACACTTTAGAAAGAGAAAATGTTTATTTTTCTTTTATATTTGTGAATCAATTGGGTTTTGCCGCAGTAACTCCTATGTGCAAACAACTACTGATTAGTGGCATAAAACAATAAGCATCAATTTGCTCAGATATCAAAAGGTTTGCTGGCGACTGACAGATCAAGAATGCTTTCGGGCTTGGTGACTCCGCTACACTCAGCTAAACTCACCCACACATCCTCAAATTAGATGGGGATCAACTTTTCTAGACTGACCACAGTAGTATTTCATGAAGCACACACACAGGTGCATCTGCACACACACAGAGTTTCAGTGACATACAAGAAAACATTTATTGAATTCATACTTCTGATTGTTAAATGGAGCTAGCAGATCTAGGCTGAGCATAGTTGGGGGCTTATCTGGGGCAGTTTTGCTCCATGTTTCTCTCTTCCACCTCATAGGACCGTCAGGCACCATCAGGCTTATCCACCCATGTTCTTCTTAGGTAATGACAGAAGTATAGGGATAAGTAAATTCAACTGTCCAAGCACTTTTCAAAACTTTTCTTGCATTATGACTACAAATGTCCCAATAGACAAAGCCAGCCATAATGCTGAGCCAAGAATCAAAGTGGGAGGTCGCTGCAATCTCACATGATAAAAGGTGTGGATGTAAAATTCTGTTACATGGATAGAGTCAAGAGTTGGAACAACAAACAAATGTACCAGACTTGGTTTTTAAAAAATTTTTTTTATTGTGGTAAAATAAACCCAAAATAAAATTTACTATCTTATCCATTTTTAAGTATACGGTTTGGTGATATTAAGTACATTTATATTCTTCTGCAGCCATCACTACCATCTATCTCCAGGACTCTTTTTATCTTGTGAAACAAAAACTCTATACATATTAAACAATAACTCTCTTTCCTCCTCCCCTCAGTCCCTGTGATCCACCATTTTACTTTCTGTCTCTGAGATTTTGACGACTCCGGGTACCTCATATAAGTGGAATCACACAGTATTTATATTTTTCAACTGTCTCATTTCACTTATCGTAATGTGCTTATAGTGTATCATATGTCAGAAATTCTTTCCTTTCTAAGGCTGAATAATATTCCGTTGTACTTATATACCGCATTTTGCTTGTTCATTCATCTTTCAATGAACATTGGGTTACTTTCACATTTTAGCTATTGTGAATAATGATGCTATGAATATGAGTGTATAAATATCTTTTTTGAGACCCTGCTTTCAATTCTTCTGGGTATGTGCCCTGAAGTGGAATTTCTGGATAACATAATTCTATTTTTGTTTTTTTGAGGAGTTGCCATATTGTTTTCTACAACAGCTATAACATTTTGCATTCCCATCAACAGTGCACAAGGGTTCCAATGTCTCTACATCCTCACCAATGTTTATTTTCTGTTTTTTTTTGTTAGTAGAAGTCTTAATGAAAAAGAAGTGGTATCTTATTGTGGTTTTGATTCATATTGCTTTAGTGATTAGTGATGTTGAGCATCATTTCTTGTGCTTATTTAGAGCACATCTTTTCATGCATCCACTTTGGAGAAATGTCTTTTCAAGTTCTTTGCCTATCTTTGAATTGAGTCATTTGTCACTCTTACTGTTGAGTTTTAGGAGTTCTTTATATATTCTGGATATTAATCCATTATCAGATATGTGATATGCAAATATTTTCTCTTATTCTGTAGGTTGCCTTTTTACTCTGTTGATAATGTCCTTTGATGAACAGATTTTAAAAATTTATACGATGTCCAATTTGTCTATTTTACTTTTGTTGTCTCTGCCTTTAGTGTCATTTCCAAGAAATCATTCCTAAATCCAATGTCATGAAATTTTTCCCCATGTCTTCTTCTAAGAGTTTTATAATTTTACCTCTTATGTTTAGGTCTTTGATGCATTTTGAAATAATTTTTGTATATAGTGTTAGGTAAGGGTCTAATTTTAATCTTTGCTTATAGATTTCCAGTTTTCCCAGCATCATTTGCTGGAAAGACTGTCCTTTCTCCACCGTATTATCTTGCAGTTCTCGTTGACAATCGTTTGACCATATATGTGAGTGTTTATTTCTGGGTTCTTAATTTTATTCCAGTGGTCTTTATGCCAGTACTGTCCTATTTTGACTACTTTAGATGTGTAGTAACTTTTTATTAGGAAGTATGACTCCTCCAAATTTGTTTTTCTTTTTCACAGTTGTTTTGGCTATTTGGGGTCCATTGAGATTCCGCATAAATTATAGGATAGATTTTTCTATTTCTGCAAAAACCTTCGTGGGAGTTTGATAGGAATTACATTGAATCTGTAGATAACTTTAAGTAATGGTAATATCTTTCCATATTTTCTTCCATTTGATGAACATGTCTTTCAATTTATTTATGTCTTTTAAAATTACTTTAGGCAATGTTTTGCAGGTTTCATTTTTAAAGTCTTTCACCTTCAATGTTAATTCCTAAGTAGTTTATTCTTTTTGATCCTATTATAAATGGGATAGTTTCCTTAATTTTTTTGTCAGATTGTTCATTCTTAATGTACAGAAATACAAATAATACTTTTGAGTTCTTTTTCATCTTGCTACTGAGATGAATTTACTTATTCTTACAAGTTTTTTGTGGAATCTTTATGATTTATAATTTTAATGCCTTTTTTTTCTTTTTCTTGTTTTATTTCTCTGGCTAGGACTTCCAGTAATATGTTAAATATAAATGGTGAAAGTAGCCATCTTTGCCTCATTTCTCATCTTAGAAAAATCTTTTAAGTTTTTCGACATTGAGTATGATGTTCACTGTGAGTTTTTCATAGTTGGCTTTTATTATATTGAAGTAGTTTCCCTCTGGTCCTAGTTTGTTGAATATTTTTATCAATAAAGGGTGTTGAATTTTGTCAGTGCTTTTTCTGCATTAATTGACATAATATGTGTTTTTTCCTTCATTATGTTAATGTGATATATTACATTGATCAATTTTTATATGTGGAACCATCCTTGCATTCCAGGAATAAAAATCCCACTTGGTCTTAGTGTATAATCCATTTAATATGCTGTTCAATTTGGTTTGCTGGTATTTGGCTCAGAATTTTACATCTATGTTCATCAGAGATATTGGCCTATAGCTTTCTTTTCTTGTAGTATCCTTGTCTAACTTTGATATCAGGGTAATGCTGGCTTCATAGAATGATTTAGTAACTGTTCCCTCCTCTTCAATTTTTTGGAATAGTGTGAGAAGTGTTAGTGTTAGTTTTTATTTAAATGTTTGGTGGAATTCACCTCTGAAGTCATCAGGTGCAGGGCTTTTCTTTGTTAGGAGAATACTGATTTTTGATTAAATCTGTTTAGTTGTTATAGGTCTCTATATATTTTCTGTTTTTTCATGATTCAGTTTTGGTAGGTTTTGTGGTTTTGGAATTTGTCCATTTTATCTAGGTTATCCAATTTGTTGACATACAATTATTCCTAGTACTCTCTTACAATCCTTTATATTTCTGTAGAATCAATAGTAATGTCCCCACTTTCATTTCTGATTTTACTAATTTGAAGTATCTCTCTTTTTTTCTTAGTCAATCTAGCTAAAGGTTTGTCAATTTTGTCAATTCTTCTGAAAAACCAAGTTTTGGTTTTGTTATTTTTTCTATTGTTTTTCCATTCTCTATTTCATTTATCTATGCTCTAATCTTTATTATTTCCTTCATTCTACAAATTTGGACTTTGTTTATTCTTATTTTTCTACTTATTTAAGTTGTAAAGTTAGATTGTTAATTTGAGATCTTATTTTTTGATGAACGGGTTTATAGTTATGAATTTCCCCTTTTGCACTGCATTTGCTGCTTCTCATAGTTTTGGTATGTAGTGCTTTTGTTATCATTCATCTCTAAGTATTTTTAACTTTTCCTGAGATTTTTTCATTGATCCACTTGTTGTTTAACAGTGTCTTGTTTAATTTCCACTAATTCGTGAATCTTCCAGTTTTCCTTCTGTTATCATTTTCTCACATTGTTATGTTGTGGTTGTAGAAGATACCTTATATGATATCTATCATTTTAAATCTATTGACACTAATTTCATGACCTAACATATTGTGTATCCTGAAGAATGTCCCATGTGCACTTGATGAGAATGCATATTCTGCTTTTATTGGGTGGAATATCTAGTATATATATGTTAGATCTGGTTGATGTATTGTGTTGTTCAAGTCCTCTATTTCCTTACTTACCCTGCATCTATATATTATTGAGAGTGGGGTATTGAACTCTTCAACTAATGTGGTAGTAATGTGGTGGTAATGCCTATTTCTTCCATCAATTCTTCACTACATGTTTTGCTGATCTGTTATTAAGCACATACTTGTATCTTCTTGCTGTATTGCAATTTTTATTATTGTATAGTATTCTCATTTCTCTTGTAACATTTTCCTAATTTAAAGTTGATTTTGTCTGATATTAATATAAACACCTCTGCTCTCTTTCTGTTGCTATTTGCATGGAATATGTTTTTCCATCCTTTCACTTTTGACCTCTCTGTGTCTTTGGATCTAAGATGAGTTTCTTCTTGACAACATATAGTTGGATCTTGTTTTTTTATCTGTCCTGCCAATCTCTGCCTTTTCATTGGAGTGTTGAATTCATTTATGTTTAATGTAATTATTGATAAGGAGGGACCTACCTTTGTCATTTTTCTATTTTTTTGCTATATGCCCATTATGAGTTCAATATTTGTGTCCCCACAAAATTCATACATTGAAATCCTATGTCCCAATATGATAGCATATGGAGGTGGAGTCTTTGGGAGGTAATTAGGATTAGATTAAGTCACAAAGGTGGAACTCTTATGGGATTTATGCCTCTATAAGGGTCATGAGAGAGCTTGCATCCTGTCTCTCCTTCTGCCATGTGAAGATACAAGTAGAAGTTGGCACTCTGCAACCCAAAAGAGTGTTTTCAGTAAAACCCAGTGATGCTGGCATGCTGATCTCAAACATCAACCTTCTAGATCTAAGAGAAATAATTTTCTGTTGTTTATAAGCCTCCCAAGCTACGATACTTGGTTGTAACAGTCCAACTGACTGAGAGAATGTCTTATAGCATTTTTATTGCTCATTTCTTGCATTATTTCCCTTTTATGTTTAGTTGATTTTTTTGTAATGAAATGTTTTAAGTCCCTTCTTATTTCCTTCTGTGTATATTCTATAACTTTTTTTTGTGGCTATCATGGGGATTACATTTATCACCCAAAAGTTATAACACTCTAATTTGAATTTATATCAACTTAACTTTGATAATATGTAAAAACTCTACTCATTTACATCTTTGTCCCCACCCTATTCAGTTATTGTTGTCACTAAATTACATCTTGGTACATTATATGTCCAAAAACATAAGTTAATATTTGAGGTGTTTTATAGTTCATTTGTTCCTTAAATTATACAGAACTCAAAATGCAGAGTTACCAAACAAAGTTACAATAATGCTAGCTTTTATAATTTCCCATATATTTCTCTTTACTGAGATCTTTATTTCTTCATGTGTCTTTGAATTACTGTTTAGTGTCCTTCCATTTATACCTGCAGGACTTCCTTTAGGATTTCTTGCAGGATAGGTCTAGTCATAATGAATTCCTTCCACTTTTGTTTATCTGGGAATCTCTTAATTTATCCTTTACTTTTGAAGGAAAGTTTTGACAGATATAGGATTCTTGGTTGACAATTCTTTTCCTTTACAACTTTGAATATATATCAGCCTACTGCCTTCTGGCTTCTAAAGTGTCTGATGAGAAATCTGCTGATAATTCTATTGAGGATCCCTTGTATGTGATGCATCACTATTCCCTTGTTGCTTTCAAGATTCTCTCTTTATCTCTGACCGTTGACAGTTTGATTATAACACGACTCAGTGTGGATCTCTTTGAGTTCATCCTACTTGAAGATCACTGAGCTTCTTAGATGTTTATATTCACATCTTTCATCAAATTTGTGATGTTTCCAGTCATTATTTCTTCAAAAAGTCTTGCCTCTTTCACCTCTTTCTGGGATTCTCACAATGTGTTTGTTGATTAGCTTGATGGTGTTTCACAGATTCCTTAGGCTCTGTCCACTTTGCTTCATTCTCTTTTCTTTCTGTTCTTTGGAATCAATTTTCCTACCCCCAAGGTCATTGATTCTTTCTTCTGCATACTCTACCTTTGAATCTCTCTAATGAATTTTTCATTTTAGTTACTGAACTTTTCAGCTCTATAATTTCTTTTAGATTTCTTTTTAGATTTTCTATCTCTTTTTTGTAATTTTCATTTTCTTCACACATCATTTTCTTGACATTCTCTAATCTTTTAGTTCTTGGAGCATCTTGTTGATAATTGTTTTAAAGTCTTTGTCTAGTAGATTTGCTATCTCATTTTTCTCAGAGACAGTTTCTGTTGTGTTTTTTGTTTCTGTTGTTCTGGGTTTTTTCCTTTGAATGGGCTGCACTTCCTTATTTCTTTGTATGCCTTATGACTTTTTGTTGCAAACTAGACATTTAAATCTAGTATTGAGGTAACGCATGAAATAAGATTATTCCCATTCTCCAGTGTTTGCTGCACTTAATTTTTTAAATTATTATAATTAATATCTTCTTTTGATTGTTGTGGGTTGTCTGCCTGCTGAAGATCAGCCTGAAGTGTGAACTAAGGTCTTCTCAAGTTTTTTTCTAAGCCTCTGACTTTCTCTGGGCAAGCAGAGTAACTTTCTAGTTTCCTCTGTATATTTAGTTGCTTTTGAATATGCTAGTCTTTAATGTCTGACTCCCAAAAAGGGAAAAAGAGAAAAATGAAGGTGGGGAAGGGCACCAGCCCTTTAAAAAGTCACCAGAGATGGAGGGTTTTGCTATAGTGAATAAGGGGTGCAACTATTATGCTCACTTTTGTGTCTGCACTTCCTTGATGAGAAGCAGCAATCAATATTCAGAACACAGATTCTTGATATTTGCAGAACAGGGGCCTATTGCCCTCCCAGGCTCCCACAAGCTACATAAAAGCTGCTCTATAAACACTTGCAGTCACCCTGCTGTGGGGCTGGGAGCTGGATAGCTGCTGCTGTGCTAGCACCTGAAATTGACCAAAATTAACTGCAATTTACCATCAAAGCCTTCTTCTGGGAATTGCAAACCTTCAGGGGAATCCAAAGTTCCAAAATAATTAAATCATATTGTGCCATTCAATTGCTGTCTGGATGGGGAGACAGATTCCTGGTGCTTCTTGCTCTATCTTCCCAGAATCCTTTCTCCAGGCTCACTTGTTTTTGTTTAATTTTGTTTGTTTTTATTATTAAAAAAAGACTCTGCAAGACAAGAGTTAATTCTCAGTGGTCTATAAGCATAAGATTTATCACAGTAATGAATTAACTGGGAAAATACTTGGTAATGATAGAATAGTTTTCTTAATACAAAAAGAGGAGATAATCTGCCTTACTGGGAAGGGGTGATGAACTGGGAGATTTGTAAAAAGAGAAGAGAGAATTATGATGGAAGTGAGAGATTCTGATTGCTGCTTCCCCTTTTAGGATGGAAATATGTGTTGAAGGTGATTAAAAGCTCTAGATAGTTAAGATTTGGAATCTTAATAAACAGAAGATTTTTTTTGCCCCACTTATTGAAAGCTCACAGAGAAGACAACTAGCTGAGTGGCCTTTGCCAACATGGACAGACAGCAACATTAGAGTAAGTGGAGTAAGAGTAACTGCATGACAGGTCTATGCAGAGGGGGGTCTATGAGGTCTTTACCACTTTTGTCTTCAGACCAACACAATGAGAAAGAGAGCATAAGTCTCATCTGTAGTCAAGGGAATTCTAAAGGTATCCCAGAATTAAGAACCCATATGCCTGCCTCATGGTTACTGTGTACAAGCAAGGAAATCTCAAGGCAGAGGCTGCACTGTGGACAGACCAAGTTAGGGACAACTGGAGGTAGAATCTGAGTTTCTGAGGATCAGAGATGAAATAAGATCTGATGCAAGGCTGAGTCAGCAAGAGGACACCACCAGCCTCCCTGAAGCACCCACTCTACATTGTTTATGCTAAGAGAATAGATGATAAGAAAGGCTACCAATACCTAAGAGCAGGGAGAGAAAAGCCTTAGAATAGATGCCACTCCCACAATACCAGGAAGATATATGAGGTCCTGCAAGGCTCAGATCATCTCTGATGAGATAAGAAGTAATGGTAGGTGCAGGAATATTTTGTGGAGGTCAAAGTGCTCAATTAGGAGTTAAACAAAAGAGATTGAGCTTAAAACTACAATCCCTGAGTGGTTAGAGTGAAATTTTGGCTCTTATTTCTAGGAATGGAAAAATAAAGTAACTTCTATCTCTATATATTCAACTTTAGTCCTGTACATGAAAAATGGCTTTGTCCTTCTTATCTATCCATCTATCTATCATCCATTCACTCTATATTTATATCCTACATTCATATATGTATATATATATATATATGCATAATCTAGCTCAAAATTTTCTTCCTTTTCTACATATAATTATACCCATAATTATGGATATAATATATATTTGATTATGTTACTGATAAATGATTAGCAATTAATAATGGTATTAGTTGTATAATAGGGATATATACATTATATATCACTTATCCCTATATATTGCATTATATATGTATATTACATATACATTAATGTACATCCCTATGCATTTTATTATATATGTTCCTATTACATTATATATGTATATGTGTATATTTACATATATACAAATTTTTATATATAGACTACATATATGATTATATTATATATAGGTAAATATATATAAATATTTATATATATATTTAAAAACAGGGTTGACATAGCCTATCATTTTTGGCACCAAATGAAACAGAAAGCTCTGAGACTATCTGCATGAGCTGGCTTTGTCCTATTTCAGTAGGTGTCCATTTCTAGTACTTTAGAATACTTTTTCTACCTCTCTGTGCTATGTTGTGAAAGTGACACTGACTTCTGTCCCTCTTCTTGATGAAATTACATCTGAGAACCATTTTTCAACTTTTACCCAGTAAAGTGGCTCTCAGAAACACTATAATGTGTAATCTTTGCTCAGCACAATATATGGCCATTGACTTTCTACCACTCACCCTTTCATCATCCATTCTCGCTCTCCCACACACTCAGGCATGTCTTATACTCTGTACCTCTTCCCAGCTAACCATCTGCTGCTTTTATTGTTTCTGCCCTCCACCAAAGCAAAAGAGGTTCAGAGCCCACAAGCCTTTCCCCTCTGCCCTGAAACACAAAGACCACCTGAACAAGGCACACTCAGGAGACCGTGGAAGGCTCACTCTGGTAGATTTGCTTATAATATGCTCTTCTGTTTTGGACCCTGAGGGATCAATTTTTGTAATTTTCTTATGTGTTATCAAGCGCTTTTACTAGAGAGAAAGTTAATTATGGGGTTTGTAAGAATATTTTGCCGTGTTTCTACTAACATTTCTACTTTTAAACTGCTGTAAGCTTTCATATTATCCCAACAGCTTTACTACAAGAAACTGCAGGGGTTTGAAGTCAATCTTATTTTATCCTCAGACACTCTCAATTAACTGCTGTCTTTGTTTTATGAGAAATTGCTTTTGATTAGCAGATTTCTTTGTTTACATGGTTGCTCAGACCATATTGCAACAGAACAGCTAATTTGCTATCCAACTGCTTCTCTCTTACATTAGTGATACCTAGAGTACTACAGAGAATGTTGCCTATATTTAAGTTATTACTAAGTAAAATACACCAAAGGTTTTACTGAATAGAGATTATTCTTTGTGTTGCTCTTACCTTATACCATTTCTAAAGCTTGATTGCAATCCCACTTCTTAAAATAGGGTAAGAAACAGAAAAGATTTTTGCAATATATTAATTATGATTATAACATTGAGCACTTTGAAGTTAACCATATTCTCTTAAAAATATTTGGAAATTATGAGTATTAACCTCCTAGATTCAAGCTGCCTTTCAGCTAGACATAATGATCAGAATAATATAAAATCACAAAATCATACTTACTGGCATTAAAAAGGTTCATTCCATCTCTATTTACATGAAATCCACTCTACTCAATGTAAAAATGCCAAACAAAAAATGTCATAGGGGTAAGAAAGGCTACATCATGCCAAAACATTTATTATTCACCAGTGTTTGAGCAAATAAAAATATGACAAAGTATTTCCAGATTGTAACCCTAAACAGTATATTTTTGAAATTATAATCATCTATTTGCTTACATAATAACATTAAAGAAAATAATTGTTCACTTAAAGAATAGTAAGGCAAACTTTGTTCAGGACCATTGTAAAATAGTTTTAGGGACCATCGCAAACGGATTTTGCAGTAGGGGAGAGTGACAGAGCTCAACTCTGAATGCAAGAAGGTAAAGAAGAAATTTATAGCTGAGGAACATGATAGAAGTCAGTGAATAGAATATTACTAAGAGGAAACATCAGGCATAAGGGGGGATTCTGGAAAAACAGACCTTACAAGATACTTGCTGAAGGCAGGCCAGGGTGATCAGACATCACCTGGAGGATGGGAGATTCTAGCTAAACCAACTTAGCAGGATTCTTGTTAAAACTGGACAATGAAGATACAAACGTGGATGTTCAAAACTCAAGTCCTAGTTGAAAAAGAACTCAAAAGAGCCTACCTAGATTTTTGTCAAGGAGAGACTGTTTGTCGATCACCCCTCTTATTCAACAAGATAAAAATAGACGTATAAGTCCATTTTCTTGTTTGGTTGCCTTTCGTTCATAAGAACCTGCGGACCTTTTGTTGGGACATGGTAGTAGAGGATATTTGCTGTCTTGTACAGCAGTTAAGCATTTAATGAGGGGAGTTTCTATTAAAATAAAAGAAAAACAAAGATTAATGGTTGAAATAATTTCTGGCAGAGAGCAGCCAGTAGAGAAAATTTCTAGGCTTGAGCTTGAAGCATCCTTTAGATGGTGAAGCGAGGATGGCAATGGCAATCTGACTAATTTCCTGGTGTGCAGTGAATGTCTCTGTTCATGGCATCAGGCCTTTCAGTAAACTTTTTGAGTGACCCACACAGCAGCAGACATGACAGTTGTCCATACACGATCTGTTGTGGTGATTTCTTTAAAGTTTATATCATGTTGTTCAATTTCAGTTTACAGGACTTTGGGAAAAGGGCAGTTTTAATTCTCAGTGACTCCAAGTCATGGGGTGGGAGAAAAATTAGAAGCGTTAGTTTGGAGAATTGTAGATAGATATTGGAGAAACCAGAAAAATTGAGAACCCACAAAGATGCACTATAGTTTTCCATTGAAACATAAAATTTCTGTCTACAGTAACCCCCCTTTTGTTCAAAGATAACCAAAGTAAGGCTATTCCTATTTAAAAAATAAATCTTG
This sequence comes from Equus caballus, assembly GCF_041296265.1. Lineage (NCBI taxonomy): Eukaryota > Metazoa > Chordata > Mammalia > Perissodactyla > Equidae > Equus > Equus caballus. The sequence continues at coordinate 70,393,248 of NC_091685.1, read as the reverse complement.
TCTCATTAGTTTTGGCATAATTATTTATGTAAGTGCAGCAATAATGGTAATTGATCGTACAGGCCTTTTTAAGTTTGCTTTGCTGGAACTTTTCATAAGGAATTTCAAATTAGACTTTTAAAAGCCTCTCAAAATCTAGGAAGTCAAGTGAAGAACTCACTATCAGATTTCACTTTTGGTACTTATGGATGTGCATGACTTCCTCTCTTCTCAAGTTCCCAAGATATCCTGAGATTCCAGGAACTGCCAGGAAGGGACCTTCTTTACTCACTGTAAGGTCAGGAACACTGTAAGCCAAGTAGCAGGCTGGTTTTTCCAAGAGAGCTTTGTAAGCATTGACTCCATAAAGTCAACCTTAGCCTTAAAGCTGTTGGTCGCATCTGATTCTGTGTATCATTCTCAAATATGACAGTCCAGTCAAAGCCTTGGTAATATAACTGATGTTTCTAATCATGACCTGTTACAATAAGATTCTTATTAAACTTATGCAAATAATTATATTGTCATGAGAATAAGCATACTCAATAAGAATTTCTGAATTCTAGAGGGATCCCATAGAGAGAAAAGCTAAATGTTTCATTTTTTTGAAAGCATTTTCAGGAAAGCATCAGCATATAATGAAAACTATCTGTGGATGACAATAATAGCAACAACAACAACAACAACAAAAAGTTTAAAAATGGCCATGGTTAAAAATCTGATGAATGTTCATTATAATGCAATTTACAAGGAAATTTGGTTATTTCTATAACATACAATATTTTAAGATACTAAGCAGATGTGTAACTGATAACATTATACCAGGCATATCATGGACAATGAGTATTGACAAATTTTTCTGAACTTCATACAACTTATAATACTTATATTAATAACTTTTACCCATATAAATATAACCTAAGGAAGATCAAGTATCTCTTCTTATTTGGCAACATTTTTCATGCAATGTAATTTATCAAATAAACCTAATTGGTTTAACTTTTTCTTTTTACAAGGTGAAAGAACAAATCCTTTAAGATTTTCCAGGAGCCTCTGGGAAATCTCAAAGAAGGGTTGAGAACAGGAAGATTTGATTTAGGATTTTATTTTGGGAAGGCAAAATTGTCAAAAACATACAAAGATTTGGACACGATTAAATAGGCTTATAGTTTACTAGGAAGCAATAGTTAGTTTCTTTTAAATAGTCAAGAATATGATAAAGGTTAACACGAAGTACAGGAAACTATTCTGATAAGACACAGAATCTTGGTTTCCTAGGTAGATTACTCAACAGAGAAAGAAAAACTTTTTACAATCTCTTATTAATAGCAGACCAATAATCCAAGAAAACTTTGTTATTCTAGTTTTGCAGCAGTACATTTTTGGTGTTAACACTCACTTAAAAAAGACCATAAGTTAATTCATTCAAATCTTAGCCAGCTTGACTATATGAGATAAGGTCTCTTTTCTATAAAACTTTAAAAACTTTTTTATATCCTTCCAGATTTTTTCCCTAAATTTTCCTCTTTCTATTTCAGGAATAACCATCCATTCTACCTTAGAATAAAATTACTCTCTTTTTTCCTCTCAAAAACACATCCTACATACTTTCCATAATTTTCATGCAAAGTTGTTTCTCTTCACCTTTATGAATTCTATGGTTTCATTTACATATATTGATTCTAACTTTTAACCATTAGTAACATTTCTTTTACAAAGAAAACTAAGAAGTGGATAATTGTGAATTGTCTGTCACATACCAGGATTTTACACAAGCAGACTAGCAAGTTTTATGAATATGTCCCCTCACATTTCTTATAGGTATATGCTTTTATCCTTAGTTTCCTCATAGTATAATTTATCATATTTATTAACAGAGTCAAATACATTTAGCTTCTTTGTATCATATAGAAACAAGATAGATAAATATATAAACTTAAATTTATTTTCACTAATGAGTGTTTCAGTATTTTGTCTTTATCTTATGTCGGTGTCGCAATCCAATGTACACATGGATAGATGCGGAGAGGGCTGATGGCCACTCTGAGTTTATTATAACCAGCGTTTCAATATATACATAGCTTACATCTGTTAAACATACACAGGTGTTCTGGATGAAGTAATTAGCGAATGCCAAGAATTCTTAGTGATTTCTCAAGGAGCCCTCCCTTGGCCTGTGTTTTGATATTATCATGTTGTTGCTGTGCCCCTATATTTTTATCTCAGATTAGGCAAGGTCTCTTAGGCAACGGTCCCTCTTGCTCCCGATATCGATATCGTTTCTCCATCTGTGCCCCCTGGGCGCCGCCGCCAGGCTTAGGTTGCCCCCCCAGGGGGTCTTACCCGTCATTGGCTAACCGGCCTTCTCACCTCCGGGTCACAGTTTGTTGGCAAGCTTTTTCCAGTGATTATTAACCCTTCCTATGTCAGGGGCGGCTACATCTTATTCCAGAGGTATCGTATCTCTTTAGGAATAATTTAGGTATGTAATGAATGTCTATTACTTAGTTTACCTTAGTAAAACTCTAGGTTGTGAGATGTCAAAAAGCTTTTGGAAACATTTTTTAGGCAGACATACTATAACACCAAATAAAGCTGGCCATCATCTCAAGTTATTACCCTATTAACTATTTTTAATCTTCTTTAAACCCAAGCATAATAAAAATGTATGCTTATATTATACTTAATGCTGATAACTCAGAAGACAAAGTTGTTCTTATTAAACCAAAAATATTAAAATAATCTTATCAAAGATTTACCCAAGTCTCATGAACTTGAAAAGGATTTGGATTGGTTCTTATTTTTCTGAGAGTTTTAGGAATATTTAACTTATATAATTGCTCATTTATCTCTAAGCCAATTTGAATAGAACTCCTTTAAGGGATTTTATAAATTAATTTGGTAATATCATCCCAGGGTATACAAATATCACATATACATAACATACACACATACATAAACATACATTCATAAATAGATGCAAACAGACATATTAAAGCTTTGCATTCTAAAATTTTAGCCATGAATCAGTCAACACAGTCATACAAAACACACTGGCTTTTCTCCACTTTATATTTTCATCTGAATTGTGTTTCCAACAAAAATGGGACAAGTTGAGATTACCTACTCAATAAGGACTAAAGTTTTTCATTAGTCAATATTTGTGGAGAAGACTTTTAAACTTTCTTTTTTCCTGATGTGCAATCTTATGGAGGCTGTGGACTACATTTTAAGTATACGACTGAGGAGACATTCAGTGACTGTCTGAATGTCTCCAAAGACATCTGAGTGGATAAAATATTCATTCTGTTTCCAATTCGCCTTTTTCTTTTACAGCCTCAAGTAGTTGCTTTGAGGGGACCCTGAACATTTCAGAGCTCTGAAGGGGCCTAAAAGTTCCAGTGACTATAAGGAGCTGAGTTGACAGAGTGGGAAGGGAAGGGCCTGGCAGGGGTGTAAAAGGGGGACAGAGGAGGCAAGGGTCTGAAGGCAGACATGTCAAGTATTCAAGGGAACTGAAGGGAAGGTTGAAAGTAGTAAAAGGAGAAAAGAAGATTGGAGGAAATGGGAAGGGAGATGTCTCAGAGGACCCAGTTTAGGGAGATCTTAAGTTTCACAAAGAGACCACTGAAGTTTCAAATCATCCTTAGTAAAATTATGCCAGTGAGAAAGGGGTGGACAGAGATGGTGGAGCATATAGTCAGCAGGGGTTCAAGAAATGGGTTTCAGTCTATTGAGAAGTTCCCATGGTAGGAGTCGGACCAAAGAAAGAGAACAAAGAGACCTCCTAAAAAGCCAGGAAAAATTTTCCAGCTCAGGAGTCAGGGAGTGGATCTGCTCTCAAAACAAGGAGTCAGGAAGAATTTCCAGTCCAGGAGTCAGGGAATCATCCCTAGGTAAGGTAGACAACCAAGTAGAAAGACATATAGCCTAGCAGGTACCTTTCAAATAGACGCCTGGGCCTCTTACCCAGCTTCTTACAAACAGCAACTTCCCTGGGACTGCAACCAAGATTCTTAGAGAAATCTGTGACTCTAACCAGCCTCTGTTGTCTGGAACTCTAACCCAGCTCCTAGAATATACTCAGATCTTAAGAATTAAAATCTGTCCTTACCAGCTTCAATGGATGTCAGTCCAGAGCAGTGGCTCCAGAGTCAAACTTTCCAATGGATTCTTGATTAGTTAGTCAAGAATGAAGTCAAAGGCTTCAAAGATATGCACGGAGGGTCTTGGGTAAGAGATTTAGGGATTCAGTCATGAATCTAACTCTATCTGAGTCACAACACCTTAACTATTAAAGAAGAAAGTATTCATTCTGATGCTTATCAAAGAACAAGAAGACAAATTTTCTTCAGGACCATTGCAATAGGTGGGGAACTACTGCAATGGAGTTTTTTGTAGGTGGAGAGAGAGATTGAGTTCAACTCCAAATACTAAAGGAAAAGCGGGAATTTATAGCTAATGAACAAGCTGAATGTCAGTGGATGGAAAATTACTAAAAGGAAACATTAGATGTAAGGTAGAACTCTGGCTAAACTCCCCTAACAGGATTCTTGCTGTAAGCAGGCCAAGGTGATCAGATATCACCTAGGGGATATTGGAGGATAAGCAACTTGATGAAATATCAAGGGTGATGAGATATCAAAGATGGCAGATTCTGGCTAAACCAACTTACCAGGATTCTTGCAAAAATTGGACAATGAAGAGACACACTAGAGTCCAAAAGTCAAGGTCTGGTTGAAAAAGAGCTGAGGAGAGCCTACCTAGTGTTTGATCAAGGAGAGAATCTTTCTGACTAATGAGAACTTTAAATGCATTTCAACTTTTGAAGAGTTATTTAAATTAAAGCTTTTAAATGAATGGAATTTACTAACATTTTCCCTCAGGATTCTTATTCATTTTTTCCATCTTTTTAATCAATTGATTAGTCTGTCTTTCTCCATAACGACACTTCAGTCGTTTAAATTAAGCGTTTCCTTAAATAACATGACATTCATGGATCCTTCCTTCCTTCCTTACTTCTTTCCGTTCTTCATTCCTTTATTTCTTTCTGGAGCTACTTAGAACAGTAGACAAGCAATTCTAACACTACATTTATTTCTTCCTACTGTATGCTCATTACTGAAAATATAAAATTCAGTTCCAAAGGGAATTGCCTTCTTAAAGAAAACCAGGCTGAGCTATTAGACCTGCATATGGACAAATAGTTATTAAATTTAATATATAAATAAATTGGACATGTAGTTATTGCCATATAAATGGAAACTTTTATTGTTGACTAAATATGTGATCGTATAAATCCATTTTATCTCAGACATTCCAGTCTACTAATTATATATATATATATATATATATATATATATATATATATAGTTTGTAAATGGAATATTTTGGAACACTTGTACCCCATTGCTTTTTTATATCCCAGACTTAATTTCAGTTATTATAGACTTTATGACAAAAATAACCATCTCTGCTCATATCTAGAAAAATATAGATAGCAGGGTAGAGACAACCAATTTGAACAAACTTTTTGGAACTGAGTGGTATTACCTCAGTAACCACATGGGAGTAGTTAGGAAACTAAAATAAATAGAAATAAACAGGTCACTTCATGATAAATATTTCAATGCAATCTTTGAATGTGGACCCTCAGCACAAGAAATACTTTAAAATGCCTTTAATGGTGAATGTGCTTCTAGATAATGTAAATTGATTTTAATGGATTTTTTATACATTTTTGATAGGTATAAGGGTTGATGTTTTGAAAATCAATCTTTCTTACAATCTTTCCTTGATGAGCATAGGCACTTATGTTACAATAAGAAAATGTCCTTTCAATCTCACTGTGTCTTCAACAAAGAAAAAGAAAAGATGATTGTTTTGATATTTGCCCAGTAAATTGTCTTATTCACCTTTTAAATCTTTGAGAGTCATAACTTTAAATTGAAACTTCCAATTGAAAAGCACTTCTAACCTTTGCTTAGAAATATAAATTATTCATTCTCAAATTGAGTTGAAAAGTTATCTGTATGGATATCGTTCCTCTTTTATGAGGCTTTCTGACAAATAGGCCCTAGGTAAATTTTAGCAATGATTTTGTCATTGCAAGGCCTAAGAAAAATTGGAAGAAAATGAATTTTGACTTTCTCACCTTCTATCTCATTTCCATACTTTTTTCCTCTTTCCTGAGACCCTAATTCCTATAAGCCCATTCTGTATTCTATTTCATTAGCAGCATTACCCTCCTAAGGTTTAATGTGGGATTTTAAATGCTCAAAAGAATAAAAAGTCAATGATATAAATTTTACGCACCAACAACCAATCTAGATAAAGAATATTTTATTTTTGAGTAGAGTTCTTGTACCTTCAAAATAAGACTGTGAGGGGCTTTTTTATTGTGTTTAATTGTAAGGCCAAACCTAGTCTGTGACTCCATTTAACCTTTACTACACCTCAAACGTGTGAATTGAAGAAAGAAAGAAAGAATACTTATCAATAAAATAAAAAAAAACCTGTTAATGATTTGGTGTGTAAAAATTTTTTCTTACACATGCAAACACACACTCAGACATATATTACTTATAGTAAAATCGGCTTCACATTTGTAACTAGTACATTTAAATATTGAACATTTAACAAGATAATATAAATTTCTTTTAGGCCAATAGATATTCACAAACCATAGTTTTTATTGAATTAGTGTATATTATTATTTGGATGAGCTTTAATTTATCTTACCAAGTCCCTAGAACTGGACATATTCTTTGTGTAAAAATATTGCCATTTTTTGAAGTGCTGCTAAGAATATCTGTATAGCTTATTCTTTGTCTATTCCTTTCAAATCTTTGTTTCCAAGAAATCTCCAAAAGTTAGAAATAAAATTGTAAATAAACACTTAAATCTCTTTCTATCTCTTTATAAAAAATTTTTTGAGATGATTTGAGACAATTGCACATTCTTGTTATAAGGTCATGAATTTTTCCACTGGAATGATTCATTTAGAGCTTTAGTTTTGGTCTTTTGGCACATGGCTACTTTAGAGAATATGTTAACAAAGCAATTGATGAGTTTTGATATAAGATATAACTCTTGCCCCATTTTTCTAGGTCCTAGCCTTGAGTGAGATTTACTTCTTTCAATATATACCCCAGGATACTTGCCGAACTGTTAGTTAAATAACAGTTGCTCATCTTTTTTAAGCAACAGGCACAAAAATAAATCACTTTGAAAAGAATTGCTTGACTTTATTCTGTTTTGCCTTTTGTAGATCCATTCCTACATTTCACATCAAGTATAAAGAAGTCATTTCTAAAATATAACATCTTCCTGTAAAGTCTGCACCCAAATGTGAAATAAGATATTTTAACTTTATTTTACATATATATGTGTTCTTATCTAAACTAACATACAGGTTGAACAGTGTTGGATAAGCCAATTTTATTCAGACTAAAATATAATTCACAATTAGAAGACAATCACTTCATTTTAAATAATTGAACAATTCTCTTGTGCCTAGAGGAGAGAAAGAGAGAAAGAGACATAGAAAGACAGAAAGAAAAGCAAAGACACACCCAGAAAGAAAGTTATAATACCATTCTTCTAGTGAAAGTATTTCTATTTTTAAAATAAAGACATTGAATGGTATCTTGTGGTAAAATAAATACGTTATCTTAAGACAGTACAACAAGGATTTCTTCCTTACTGAAAATACAACAAGGAAAAACATGAAGTAACCTACATATTTTAGTTTTTAAAAAGATGAATATATATATGAATATATTATATATCTTATTGAGTATTTATAGTCAATATTTAGAGGGGTATGCATTTAGGAGAAAATTAAAAGCGAAAGTTAAAAAAATGATTTTAGGTTAGTAAGAGTAGCTGTTAGGACTCTAATAAAAGCTAATTAAAAATTCAGTGTTGCCTGATAAAAAGAAAACAGTAAAATGAATTTATTCACTCAAATGTCTACAGTCCAAGGGTAAGTCAGATTCCAGGGGCAGATATATTCATGGCTCAGATTATGTCTGCACTCTCTATCTCCATCAAGAAATCACATATGGTGACAACTGATACATTGAAGCTCAAATAACATCACATTTCAGGAGAATAAAAGTTTGGCTTCTTTAATAAACCAAACAAATTCCAAAAATGATGCACAAAGACAAGTCATGCCTCCATTCCAGAATCAGTGTGTGTACAAGAGAGCTCTAAGACACCTACCACCTTGTCTATGTCAGATGCTAGACCAGGACATCTGGGCTGAGAGCGGGAGAAGATAAATTTTCATGAAGCAAGGTTGAATAAATGTTGCCCTAAGAAAATGTAGTAAATGCTCAGGAAAAGAAAACAAAACAAAATAAAAACCGCTACAACCAAGAAAGAAAGAAAGTAGTGATATACTATAGTATATTCAGTGAACAAATGGAAAAGAGTAGCACATTCATTACATGGAACTGTAGCTTCTTCTTGGATAAATGTTAAGACAAACATAAACTAAAATATCACAATCCCAAAGCTACAAATCTCTGCCCAGAGTCTGTTCTTGGACGGCCTTGGCTTTGAGGAAGATGCTGGCACTGAGCAATGCTAGGACTTTGAATTGCACTTAGAGAGTCAATGAGACTATGGAATATGTGCAGTGAACATAGAGTAGTTTTCCCAAAGGTGAATGTGCCTTTAGAAATGACAGAAATTAAACTAAGGACTCTAATTAAAGGTTCTCTCATAGGAAAAAGATCAAAATCTTAGTGGCCAAATCCATAAGAAGGACTTATTGAGGAAAGATGAATGTTTTACATGTTACTGTGTTAAGGAGGATTAGCAATGGTCCCAAAAACTTTAACAGGAGAGGTCAGTAAAAGGATTCGAATATTTTTTAATTTCTTAGTAAGATATTATCTTAATGCAAATCAGACTGTAACTGAAATAAATCTCCCAAAGGAGAGCTTATATTTGCAAAATGCATGAATTTCACTCTTGGTTAAGTCCCTTGGTTTGGAAAACTATTCTTAGAAAGAAGGTGTAGGAAATAAATAAAACTAAATAAGAAGGCAACAGAAAGGTAGGCATATCTAAGAGTGGAAGTTTAGGAGATCTGCAGATGATGGAGGGATCATCAGTAGCGAAACAGGAAAGGCGTACACTATAAAGAAAAGAAAATGGCTGGAGAATGAGGAACATGTATATAGGTTAAAACTGAGATGGTACAAAAAGAGAAGATACATGGAAAAGGAGCCAGGACAGAACACATGGAGTCCAGATCTAATTTAAATGGTGAACTAACTATTGAAAGATACATTCTGGATGGAGTTACCCAATCATGAAAATAGAAGTCCACTTGTGGAAATATAAGTGTTGGTTAAGCCCTCAACACTGCCTTTTCTTCCTATTCATATGTATTAATTTCCTTTTCCTTTGATCCCTTTATTCCTGGAACCAAAATGCTAAACCAAATATGACCTCGATCTCGAAGAAGACCCTCTACGTTATTGTGAGCAGTGGTCCTTATAGTTACATCAGGGAATTATTTTAACCTGGAGTCAATGTAACTTAGTAGTTAACAGCATGAGAATGGAGTCAGATTTATTGAGATGAATTCTCTGATCTTTAATTTGTTAACTGTCTTTTCTTATACTAGTTACTTAACTACTTTGTGCCCTCAGGTTCTCCATCTATAAAAGCATATAAAAATAGCATTAAGTTGCTTGAGGATTAAATGAGATAATATCTAGAATGTGCTAATTTGGGATAAGCCCTGGCACAGAGTAAACTCAATATATTTTAGACTTTTTTTAATTATATTTTTGTCAAGATCCAAACTCTTGCAGTCTCACACAACTCCTATGCCTTGATATTTTCTTACTTATCTATTTCTTGAAAGATTACAGTGTTTTTAATAAATTTAAGTCACAATGTATACCAAAGTTTCCACAGCTGTTGTGTCCTCTCCAGGGATTTCTTAAATCCATACTACAGGGTGAAAACTTAACCATTTTTCTTTCTCTTCATTCCTTCTGTTGACGGGGAGTTGTAGAATACCTTCTCAGCTTGTTCATTACCCTGCATTTTGCTTGTCTGTTGTTTTGTTCTTAAACTTGACAAATAAAAATGGCAAGTAATAGGATATATTGGAATATATAAGGAAGCCATTTGGTATAAACCTAACTTGGCCTGACCTTGTCTTTCCAAAAGGGCCTGACCAAGGCCATTGAGCATGCATTGTATATCTGCTTTAGAGATTCCCTATGGCAAGAACAAAGGCCCTTGAGATAAAGGTGCAACTTTCCTCCCCCTCCCAACGTTGGCGTCTCCTTAAGGATTAAGTATCTTTCCTTAGGCTAGAAACTGATTGCTGTGCTCACCTATGACCACCCAGCCTGAGACAATAGACTTGCCTCCTGCTTCGCCCACCAAGATAGCAGACCCACTACCTGCTGTGTCCATCAAGTGCTGTGCCAACAGGGCAATCTTGTGACTATTGTGGGAGGGACATTTCGATCATATGTGAAACACCCTCTTTGAGGGTATATAACCACCCTGTGTACCCCCAATTCTTTGGAGTGTTCTGTTCCTTTGTGGAAAGACTCTCCCAGGTTATAATCCTAAGATTTAAGCTCAGCATAAACTCACCCAAATTTTCATTTATAGATTGGTTATGGATTATTTTCATCGACACCTTGTGCCTCATTCAAGCCACCTGAGCACAAAACAATTCTGGACTCAGATTTCAGTACAGTGAGGTGGCGATGGTGAAAAAGAGAATGTCCTGTGCTTACTATTTTGTTAGAATCTTGAAGTAGACCTGACAAACAGTGCCCTTCTTTTCCCAACCCAGTGTACTACAGTTGTCTGGAAAGAGGAATCAAGCAAAACACACACTTAGCAACTGCAATATTTAATTTATATGAAATCTATATTTGGTCATTCAAATGATTCAAATATATTTTTCACATGTATTTGGTCTTTGTCCACAGCTCCTGGCTCACAGCTCTCCAAACCATTGGAATTTCTTAAGTTGTGAAAGTGCTAATGGTGTCTTTTGTTATGGTAATGAGTTGACTTTTGGAAAGTACTTAAGGATGGGAGCTGGTTGCCAATGGAGCCAATGTGTGATTAGAAGGTTGGAATTCTCAGTCCCACCCCCTGACCTCTGAGGAGGGGAGAGGTCCCAGAGATTGAGGTCAATCCGCAGTGGTCAATGATTTAATCAATGATGTCTACATAAAAACACACAAGGATGGAGTTCAGAGAGTTTCTGGGTTGGTGAAGCACCTCTCTGACATGGAAGTCTGGGAGAGTGGTGTGCCTGGGGAGAGCATGGGAGCTCTGAGCTCTTACCCCATTCCTAGCCTTATGCATCTCTCCCATCTGGCTATTCCTGAGTTATATCCTTTATAATAAACTGGCAATCTAGTGCGTAAACAGGTTTCCTGAGTTCTGTGAGTCACTCTAGCAAATTAATGGAACCCACGGATGGGGTCATGGGAACTTCTGATCTATAGCCAGTCAGTCAGAAGCATAGGTAACAAATTGGGCTTGTGACTGGCATCTGAAGTGGGTGAGGGGGGAATCTTATGGTAGTTAGCCCTCAGCCTGTAGAAACTGATGCTCTCTCCAGGTAGGTAGAGTCAGAATTGAATTGAATTACAGGACAAGTTGGTGTCTGGAGAATTGCTTTTTGGTGTGAGGAAACCCTCCCCACCCCTCACATGCAAAAGCACTTACTGGGATTGATGATCAAAACACCTGTTTAGCAATAAAACAACACTTCGTTTAAGTTGATACATTTGTGCTTGTGTCTTCCTAGATATCCTCATAGAAAGATATGGCTGTGGCCTAAGGTAGTTTTGGTGTTCCACATTTGGTGTTCCAAAGCTAGTGTTCCACATTTTCTTTATCCATTCATCCACTGATGGAAACTTAGATTGAGTCTCTATCTTTGCTATTATGAATAATGTTACAATGAAAATGTGAGTGCAGATATCTCTTCAAGGTCTTGATTTCATTTGTTTTGGATATATACTGAGAAGTGGGATTGCTGGATCATATGGTAGTTCTATTTTTAATTTTCCAAGGGACCTCCATATATATATACATATATATATATATACACACACAATAGAATATTATTCAATCTTAAAAAAGAACTAAATTTTGTCACTTGCAACAACATGGATGAAGCTAGAGGACTGGAGGAGACTATGTTAAGTGAAATAAGCCAGGCACAGAAAGACAAGTGCGGATGACCTCAATTATATGTGGAATCCCAAAAAGTTTGTCTTATAGACACAGAGAGTATAAGGTGGTTGCCAAGAACTGAGAAGTGGGGAAAATGGGGAGACGTTGGTAAAGGGTATAAACTTTCAGTTATGTAGGTTAAATAAGTTCTGGAGATCTAGTGCACAGAATGATGAAGATAGTTAATAATACTATGTGGTATACTTGAAATTTGCTAAGAGAGTAGATCTTAAATGTTCTCACCACAAAAAAAAAAAAATGTGAGGTGATAGATATATTAATTAGCTTGATTGTGGAATTATTTGACAATGTATACATGTATCAAAACATCACATTGTATATTGTAAATATATATAATTTTTGTCAGTTATACATCAGTAAAGCTGGGGTAAGAAACAACCATTGTGAAAGAGAATTTCTCTCTCCATCACCATTACTTCAGTGAAGATAATAAGGAAAGAATCTGTCTTGGATGAACCCAAATTAGAGAAGGCAGATCTGAGCTGTCAAAGGAAAGAGATTCAATCCTGGTAGTGTTGTTTGATCCAGCAGGCCCGTGGAAAAGAGAAGCACTTTCTATGCTGGTGGCAGAGAGAAGGCAAGACCTCAGAAGATGACTTTGTGCTGTTTCTATACTGACAGGGTCAGAAAGTGAAGGAGCCAAGTGAAAGAACAAACAGAGAACTGTGAAAATAAAATGTCATGCAAACCAGTAAAAGGAGCATACCAGCAAATTCCTGTTTAGACTGGTGGCCCAGGATCAGATCCCAAACCAAACCCCAAATGCCTTTGTTTTAATAAGTTTACAACTCTGGAAAAATGTACTGATAACTATGGGTTTGGACTGGACATAAAAATTAAGTTATAGAAAAAAAAGTTTATCATTTTTTTAAACTTGAGTTGGCAGAGCAAGATTCATATACAATACATATTCTGTAGCCTTCTGTCAGGTTGAATAAAATTCTGAAATATTTGGGAAGTTTAAGAAACATTTCTCAGGAGGCATTTAGCATCTCACGGAAATAGTTTTGGTGAAGTTCTTTCTTCAAGCAAGAGATAGATTAAATATTCTTTTAATGACTCAATGGTATTTGCTTTTATGTTCAGTATAAAAGTCGGTATTTATCTTCAAAACCAGTGGCTTTTATGTTCTTTTTTTTAAATTCTGTTACAGTTTTATTATTTATATAGGAAAAACTTGAATCTCCTTAGGCACTGCATAATAAGAATCATGTAGTATAGAAGAATTGAATTTTCTTTTTATCTTTGGCCACTATTGATAGCAGGGTATAGATTCCATAGTCCATTCAAAGCAGAAGGTGCAATGTGTTAGCTCTAAACGTCATAGCTTTTTGATGTCTCTCTTTGTTTAAGTAACAGCTAGGCATCAATAATCACCATGAGGCCTTTTGCTTGTCTTCATTCCAGTACAGAGGCTGTGTAATACATTATGTCACACTTGAGAATCTGATAAAACTTAGGATCACAGCCCATTCCTCCAGTTATTAGCTATAAGAGTGGGACAAATAATTTATTAACTCTGAAATTCCATTTCTTCATAAAATGTACATGAGTTATTTTATTAAAATCAAGAATATAAATTAAAACATATGAAGTAGACACATATTTTAGAACCCTTTTTATTTCAGATCTCTCTTAAGCAAAATTTGCTGAACCTAATGATTCCTTGTACTTGGTGTTTGATTAAAATAAAATATTAAACTATTTTCATTGGTTGTCAGAACATTAACAAAAAAGCATAATATTAAGTGCTTTTTAATCGTATTTTATCCTTACAACATCCCAAATAGGTCAATATAATTATTTCCCTTTTGTACATGAGAAAATAGAAGCAGAGTAAGTTGAAGTAATTTGGCCTGAGGTGGCAAATCTTGAGAGTGGCCAAAATAGGATATAAGCACAGATCTGACTAAATCCAAAATATGTTCTCACCTAAGTACTCTGCTGTACTCCTGGTTCTACTTTTAATTGGTCTAACATTGAGATGAGCCACTTATCTTCTCCCTGCTTCAAAATTCTTTTCTGTAATATAGGGACTGGGGCCAAGTGACCTCTAAAATACAGTTTGCTTCAAATATTTTATTCTATGAGACATATTTTATTGTTATTATTCATGTATTTTGTTCTATGAGACAATAACTGGGTATATTTTTAAGAAATCAACACATCTGTGAACATTATTTATTTCCTCAATAAAAAATGACTTCTAATATATTTTTGCTAATTAATGCTATTTTTTGTATATGGAGGTAACATAGTTTTAGTAGTGTCCATAGGAATAGAGAATCCTTTTAAGGGCTTTGTATTTTTAATTTTAATTTTTTGCAAAATAAAAATTCTATGTATTTAAGGTGTACAACATGTTGTTTGGATATATGTCTACACTGTGAAATTATTACTATGATTAAGCTAATTAACATGTTGGTTACATCACAGTTATCATTTTTTGAAATTTTTTTTGGTGGTAAGAACATTTAAGAGCTGCTCTCTTAGCAAATTTCAAGTATACAATATAGTACTATTAACTATAGTCACCATACTGTACATTAGATCTCCAGAACTTATTCATCCCTCATAACTGAAACTTTATACCCTTTGACCAGCATCTCATTTCTTCCAACCCCCAGCCCTTGGCAACTACCATTCTACTTTCAGTTTCTGTGAGTTCATCTGTTTTAGATTCCACATATAAGTGAAGTCATACAGTATTTACCTTTCTGTTCCTGGCTTACTTCACTTAGGATAATGTGTTCTAGGCTCATCCACGTTGTCAGAAATGGTAGAATTTATTTCTTTCAGAAGGCTCAATAGTATTCCTTTGTATATATATCACATTTTCATTACCCACTCATCTGTCAGTGGACATTAGGTTGTTTCCATACCTTAGCTACGGTGAATAATGCTATAATGAACATGTGAGAATGCAGATATCTCTTAGAGATATTGATTTCATTTCTTTTGGATATATAACCAGAAGTAGTATTTGTGGATCATATAGTAGATCCATTTTTAATTTTTTTGAGGAACCTCCATATTGTTTTTCACAGCGGCTGTACCAATTCACATTCCTATCAACAAGTTACAAGGTTTCCCTTTTCTCCACATCTTCCTGAGCAGTTGTTATCTCTTATTTTTGGTAATAGCCGTTCTAACAGATATGAGCTCTCAGTGTACTTTTGATTTGTATTTCGCTGTAGTTTTGATTTGCATTTCCCTAATGATTAGTGATGTTGAGCACTTTTTCATATACCTGTTGGCCATTTGTGTGTCTTTTTTTGAGAAATGTCTATTCAGATACTTTGCCTGTTTTTCAATTGAGGTGTTTTCTTGCTATTGAGCTGTGTGAGTTCCTTACATAGTTTGAATATTAACCCTTCATCAGATATATATTTTACAAATATTTTCTCTTTCCTTTGGTTGAGTTTTCACTCTAGTTGTTTTTTGTTTTTTTTTTTACTGTGCAGAAACTTTAGTTTGATGCAATCTTACTTATCAATTTTTGCTTTTGTTGCCTGTGTTTTTAGTGTTATTTCCAAAAAGTCATTGCATAGACCAATGTCAAGAAACTTTTTTCTGTGTTTTCTTCTACTAATTTAATGGTTTCAGGAATTACAATTAAGTCTTTAATCCATTTTGACTTTATTTTTGCATATGGTGTGAGATAAAGTTCCAATTTTATTATTCAATACATTTTGAGTTGAGTTTTATATATGGTATAAGGGTTGAATTTCATTCTTTTGCATGTAGATATCCAGTTTTTCCAACAGCCTTTATTAAAGACAGTATTCTTTCCCCATATGTGTTTTTGGCATGCTTGTTGAATATCGGGATTTATTTTGCGGCTCTTTATTCTGTTCTGTTGGTCTTTAGATCTTTTTTTATGACAATACCATTTTATTTTGATTACCATAGTTTTGTAATATACTTTGAAATCGGAAAGTGTGATTCCTACAGCATTATTCTTCTTGCTCAAAGTCAATTGTCTACTAAAGATCTTCTGTGGTTCCACATGAATTTTAGGTTTGTTTTTTCCATTTTTGTAAAGAATGTCATTGAGATTTTGATAGCAATTTCGTTGAATCTGTAAATCACTTTGTGTAGTGTGGTTATTTCAAAAATATTAAGTCAGTCAGGTCAGGATGGTGGTGTAGTGGACACTGAATTCACCTCCTCCCACAAACACAACAAACTTACCACTGCTCTTGGAAAAATTACCCTTAAAGGAGAACTGAAAAGTGGATAACAAGAACCCCTGCAACAAGGCACAGTGCTGACTGAGGTGGAAGAAGCAGAAATTCCTTTCTGGAGAGAAAAATGCTACCTTCTTGAGCTGCAGCACTTCACGTCTGACTGGGGACAATCCTAAGGTATGGAGCCTTCCCTGGAGAAGCAGGGGATCTGAGAAGGGGAGCAGTACTGCTATAAGCAGATTTTGGACTCAGCGTAACCTAGATGAGGGTCATAATATCTGGCTTTGCTGGCTACTAACAATGAGGAATACTCTCAGAAAAGCAGACATAAGGAAAAGAAAAGCCTGCTCTTAAAGGACCCACACAAAATTCACTCATTTCAGAGAGCAATCTAAAATCACCAGAAAGAAAGGCTCACAGTCTTTTGGTGAAAAGAGACTCACTTGATAGGATCTGGGTGCATTTCAGTGAGAGATGAGACCTCCTCAGGGACTGAGACATTGGCAGCAACCATTGTTATGACCTAGTACAGGCATGCTGACACAGACACTGGCAGATGCCATGGGTGTTCTTCCCCTGGCCGGTTAGCCAAGAGTCTTCCCCAGCTACTAGAGCAATGATTTAATCCAGCTCAGCCTGGGCATGCAGGACAGTTTATAGATTAGCCCCACCCAACAGCAAGCCCTCAGAAACTTGTGGGTCTGCATAGGCAGGGTGCCTGGAACCTCTGCAGCCTGGCAAGTGGGTCTGCCTCTGTGGGGCAGGGTGTGCAGGAGGAGTGGGTGGAGTGTGTGGGGCATTGTTGGAGTGTGTGGGGCCTCTGCAGTGGAGCAACTGAGTCTGCTTCAGTGGGTTAGGGCATGTTCATGGGGCAAGACTGTTGATAGAGTGTGTGGCTCTCTGAGCAGTGGGGTTTGTCAGCTTTAGCAGACTTGTACTTCTCAAACTGCCACATAGGGGATCAGCCCCATCTTCCAAAGCTTTAAATAATTGGATGCTCCCATGTCTGGGGCCAGCCCAATTCAGCTGCAATTGTGTGAAAGCTGATAACAGCCTTGCAGGCCAGAGGCTTCCAGCAATTGTAAGCCCCTGAGCCTAGCAACCAGCCATGATGGGGGCCTACCCAGTTAACAGAAAAACTGAAACAGGGATGTACTATTAGACCTTGTAGCCAACTGTGCTGGGGCTCTCCATACCCAATAAACTGACTGAAGTGTCTGTAACAACCACACAAAGCTGAGCATTACAACCAGCTGGCCAGGTGGACAGCCCAGCCTCCCAGGGCACCTGCAGCAAGAGCAACCCTGTCACAAGAGAAGGACACATGTAGCCTACACAGGGGACACTCCTGGAACATTTCAAACTGGTGATGAGAGGGAAGGACACAACTGGGCCTCTTAAGGCATCTTTTACATAAGATAACCTCTGCAAGATTGGGAGATAAAGCTGACATACCTCATACATAGATATAAACACAGAGAAAGAAGCAAAATGAGGAGAGAAAGGAATACATTTCAATTAAGGGAACAAGACCAGACACCAGAAAAAGAACTAAATGAAACAAAAATAAAGAATCTACCTGACAAAGAGTTCAAACAAAAGTCATAATGATGCTCACTGATCTTGGGAGAAGAATGGATGAACTTGGTGAGAACTTCAACAAAAAATTGGACAATATAAAAAAATCAATCAGAAATGAAGATACAATACTGGAAATGAAAATTCACTAGAAGAACTCAATAGCAGAGTAGATGATACAGAAGGACGAATCAGCAAGCTGTACAAAAAACTAGAGGAAATCACCCAAGCTGAACAGATAAAAGAAAAAACAACTAAAAAGAATGAGGACAGTCTAAGGGACCTCTGGGACACCATCAAGTGCATTAGCATCCATATTATAGGTGTCTCAGAAGGAGAAGAGAGACAAAGGGACAAAGAATCTATTTGAAGAAATAATAGATGAAAACTTTCCTAACCCAAGGAAGGAAACAGACTTCCAGGTATGGGAAGCACAGAGAGCACCAAACAAGAGAAACCTAAAGAAGATCACACCAAGACACATTATAATTAAAATGTCAAAAATTACAAATAAGGAGAGAATCCTAAAAGCTGCAAGAGAAAGTCCACAAGTTTCATACAAATGAAACCCCATAAGGCTATAAGCTGACTTCTCAGAAGAAATCTTACTGGCTAGAAGGAAGTGCCACGATATATTTATAGTATTGAATAGAAAAATCTACAGCCAAGAATACTCTACCTGGCAAAGTTATCATTCAGGATGGAAGGAGTGCTAAAGAGTTTCCCAAACAAAAACTAAAGGAGCTTATCACCAATAAAACAGCCTTGCAATAAATGCTAAAGGGACTTATTTAAGTGTGAAGGAGAAGACCAAAATTAGGAATAAGAACATTATCAAAAACAAAAAGCAATAAAATCACTGATAAAGGCAAATATACAGTAAAGGTAGCAGATCAACTACCTGTGAGGCTAATATGAAGGTCAAAAGACAAAAGTACTAAAATTATCTATTTCTGCGATGAGGGTAACAGATACACATGCACATAAAAAGAGGTTAGATATGATATCAAAAGCATAAAATGTGAGAGGAGGGGAGTGAAAAAGTAGAGCTTTATACAAGAGGTCAAACTAAAGAGATCATCAACTCAATATAGATTACTATATATGCAGGTTATTATATATGAACTTCATGGTAATCACAAACAGAAACCTATAATAAATACACACAAAATTAAGAGAAAGGAACCAAACATAACACTAAAGAATGCTATCAAATCACAAGGGAAGAGAGCAAGGGAAGAAGAAAGGAACACAGAAAAACTACTAAAACACCCAGAAAAAAGTAACAAAATGGCAACAAGTACATACTTATTATTAGCTACTTTAAATGTCAATGGACTAAATGCTCCAATCAAAAGACCTAGGGTGGCTGACTCGATTAAAAGAACAAGACTCATACATAAGCTGCATACAAGAGACACACTTCAGACACTCACAAACTGAAAGTGTAGTGATGGAAAAAGATACCCCATGCAGATGGCAAAGAAAAGAAAGCTGGGGTAGCAATACTTATATCAGACAAAATAGACTTTAAAACAAAAACTGTAAAAAGAGACAAAGAAGGGTACTTAATAATGATAAAGGGAACAATCCAACAAGAGGATATAAAACTTGTAAATATCTATCCACTCAACAAAGGAGCAATTAAATACATAAACCAGTTATTAACAGACATAAAAGGATAAACAGACATTATCACAATAATAGTAGGGGACTTAGCACTCTACTTACACCAATGGATAGATCATCCGAACAGAAGATCAATAAGGAAAGATTGGCCTTAAATAACACATTGGAGTAGGTAGATTAGTAGTTATATACAGAACATTCCATCCCAAAACTGCAGAATACACATTCTTTTCAAATGCACATGGAACATTCTCCAAGATAGATCACATATTAGGCGACAAAATGTCTCAATAAATTTAAGATTAAAATAACGCCAAGTATCTCTTCTGACCACAATAGTATGAAACTAGAAATCTACAACAGGAAAAAAATCAGAAAACTTCAAATATGTGGAGATGAAACAAAATGCTACTGAACAATGATTGGGTCAATGGAGAAATCAAAAAATACATGAAAACAAATGAAAATGAAAATATGACATGCCAAAATTTATGGGATACCCAGAAGCTGTTCTAAGAGAAGTTTATAGCAATACAGGCCTACCTCAACAAACAAGATAAAGCTCAAATAAACAATTTCACAGTGCACCTAAAGGAACTAGAAAAAGAAGAACAAAGTCCAAAATCAGTGGAAGGAAAGAAACAATAAAAATCAGAGAAGAAATAGATGAACTGGAGACCAAAAAGAGAAAAAATCATTGAAACTAAGAGGTGGTTCCTTGGAAAGTTAAACAAAATTGACAAACTTTTAGCTAGATTCACCAAGAAAAAAATAAGAAGGCTCCAATAAGTAAAGTCAGAAATGAAAGAGGAGAAATTACAATGGATATTTCAGAAATGTAAAAGATTATAAGAATACTACAAAAAACTATATTCCAACAAATTGAATAATTAGAAGAAATGGATAAATTCTTAGAATCATATAACCTTCCAAAACTGACTGAAGAATAAGTAGAGAATTTGAATTGACCAATTACCAGTAAGGAGATCAAAACAGTTATCAAAAACCTCTTCAAAAATAAAAGTCCAGGACAAGATGGCTCTGCTGGAGAATTCTATCAAACATTCAAAGAAGAATTAATACCTATCCTTCTCAAACTTTTCCCAAAAATTGAAGAGGAAGGGAAGCTTCCTAATTCATTCTAAGAAGCCAACATTACCCTGATACCAAAACCAGACAAGGGCAACAAAAAACAAGAAAGTTATAGGCCAGTATCTCTGATCAACACTGATGCAAAAATCCTCAACAAAATACTAGGAAATAGAATAGAACGATACATTAAAAAGATCTTACAGGGGACAACCCTGTGGAGCAGCAGTTAAGTTTGCACATTCCCCTTCTGTGAACCAGAGTTCACTGGTTAGTATCCCAGGTGTGGACCTATGTACTGCTTGTCAAACCATTCTGTGACAGGCATCCCATATATAAGCTAGAGGAAGATGGGCATGTATTTTAGCTCAGGGCTAGCCTACCTCAGCAAAAAGAGGAGTATTGGCAGCAGATGTTAGCTCAGGGCTAATCTTCCTCAAAAAAAAAAAAAAAAAATCATGCACCATGATCAAGTGTGATTTATTCCATGCATGCAAGGATGGTTCATCATTGAGAAATCAAGCAAAGTGATACACCATGTTAACAAAATGAAGAATAAAAATCACATTATCATCTCAATAGATGTAGACATAGCTTTTGACAAGATACAGCATCTATTTATTTTAAAAACTGCATAAGACGGATATAGAAGGAAAATACCTCCACATAATAAAGGCCATATATGACAAATGCACAGCTGGTGTCATTCTCAATGGAAGGAAACTGAAAGGTCTCCCTTTAAGTTGGCCAATCCATGAACATGAGATGTCTTCTCATTTCTCTGTATCTGCTTTAATTTCATTCATCCATGTTTTATCATTTTCTGTATACATGTCTTTTACCTCTTTGGTTAAGTTTATTCCTAAGCATTTTATTGTTTTTGTTGCTATTGTAAAAGGGATTGTTTTCTGCCTTTACTTTTTGGAGAGTTCATGTTTGTATATAGGAACACCATTAATTTTTGTATGTTTACTTTGAATATTGCCAATTTACTGAATTTGTTTATTAGTTCTGACAGTTTTTTGGTGGAATCTATAGAGTTTTCTACATATTTGATGATGTCATCTGCAAATAAAGATACTTTTACACTTTTACTTCTTTCTTTTCCATGTGGATGCATCTGATTTATTTTTCTTATCTAATTGCTCTGGCTAGGACTTACAGGATTGTGTTGAGGAGAAATGGAAGGAGTGGGAATCCTTGTCTTATACTGGGGTTAGAGAAAAAGCTTTCAACATTTTCCCATTAATTATGACATTAGCTGTGGGCTTTTCCTATATAGACTTTTTCGTGTTGAGGTAATTTCTTTCTACTCTTAATTTGTTGAGACTTTTTGTCATTAATAGATGTTTAATTTTGCCAAATTCTTTTTCTGTATCTATTGAGATGATCATGTTGTTTCATGTTGCTTTCATCCTTCATTCTGTTAATTTGGTGAATCATATTGATGGATTTATGTGCGTCAAGCCATCTTTGCATTCCAAGGATAAATCCCACTTGACTGTGGTGTATAATCCTTTTACTATTTTGTTGAATTCTGTTTAGCTACTACTTATTGAGGACTTTTATATCTTTGTTCATCAGGGATATTAGCCCGTAGTTGTGTTTGTTTGTTTGTATATTTGTTTGTTTATTTACTTTTTCTTGTGCTGTCCTTGTCTGGCCTTGGTAGCGAGTGATGCTGTCCTCATAAAATCAGTTTGGAATTGTTCCCTCTTCTATATTTTAGAAGATTTTAAACATTCTTTGACTGCTTAATTGAATTCACCAGCAAAGCCATCTTGTCTTGGGCTTTTCTTTGTTGAGATGTTTTTGATTCCTAGTTCAAGCTCCTTATTTATTATTGGTCTGTTCATGCTTTCCATTTCTTCTTGATTCAGTTTTAGTAGCTTGTATGTTTCCAGGAATTTATCCATTTCTCCCAACTATTCAATTTGTTGGTATATAATTGTTCATATTCATCCTGTATGATCCTTTTTATTTCTGAGGCACCCATTTTAATGTCTTCTCTTCCATTTATTTGTATTTTATCTTTTATTCCTAGTTAGTCTAGCTAAAGATTTGTCAGTTTTGTTTGTCTTTCCAAAAAATCAATTTTTAGTTTTGTGGACTGTTTTCTGTTTTATGTTCTGCTCTAATTTATATTATTTCCTTCATTTTGCTAATTTTGGGCTTAGTTTGCTTTTCTTTTTCTACTGCCTTGAGGTTAAATGTTAGTTTATTAGAGGTCTGTCTTTTTTAAAGTAGGCATGTATCACTATAAACATCACTCTTAGTACTACTTTTGCTACATTCCATAAATTTTGGTATATTGTGTTTTCATTTTTGTTTGCCTTGAGATATTTTTTAAAATTCTCTTTTGAGGGGCTGGCCCCGTGGCCGAGTGGTTAAGTTTGCGCACTCCGTATCAGGCGGCCCAGTGTTTCGTTAGTTTGAATCCTGGGCGTGGACATGGCACTGCTCATCAGACCACGCTGAGGCAGCGTCCCACATGCCACAACTAGAAGAAGCCACAACAAAGAATACACAACTATGTACCGGGGGGCTTTGGGGAGTAAAAGGAAAAAATAAAATCTTTAAAAAAAAAAAAAAATTCTCTTTTGATTCCTTCTTTGATCCAATGATTGTTCAAGACCATTTTCTTTGTCTTGTTTCTATGTATTTTTAAATTTTCTGGTTTTCTTCTTGTTAGTGATTTCTAGCTTCATTCCACTGTGGTCAGAAAAACTACTTAGAATGATTTTGATCTTCTTAAATTTGTTGAAACTTGTTTTGTGACATAATATGTGATCTATCCTGGACTATATTCTGTGTGCACTTGACAGAAATGTGTATTCTTCTGCTCTGCTGTTAGGTGGAAAGTTATGTATATATCTGTTAGGTCCATTTTGTCTATAGTGTTATTCAAGTCAGCTGTTTATTTATTGATTTTCTGTCTGGATGTTCTATCCACTTTTCAATTTGGGGTATTAAAATCTCCTACTATGTTAGTATTGTTAATACAATAAAAGTATCGTATTTTTAGCTGTAAGTTTATCTTTTTAGATTCTTTTAAGTGCCAACAAACCATCCAACTAAACAAGAATGTATACTTCTGATTAGGATGCAACAGAGGTTAAAAAATCACAAAGACTTGGCCAAAGCTTTGAAGTTACATGTTTTTCTATACTGTGGGTCTGATATAATTCTCATAGAATTCCTTCACTAACCTGTTCTTTATAATTAGAGGGGAATCATAGATAACTTTATCATCTCCCTTGATAATATTAATTTCCAAGATGAGAATGAGGGACAGGGTTCTTCTCCCTTAACGTCCATTTAATTTGCTTATTATATAAAAAAGGAGATAGATTCATGTGCATAAATTATGAAAGACCATTATATGAAGTACACAGTTTTCACAGTGGGATTTTAGTGATGATAATACAGCCAAAAAATGGAAGACTATGGCTGAAAAGTTACAGATGTTGAGGAATCTAAAGGTTGTGAACTAAGAAAGCAATAAAATAATCAGATAAAAGTTGGATATAGAAAACAATAATTGTAAACAAGAATAATTTAATATTCAATATAGTTCTTTATACGTTCTATGTAATTCATTTTATTTTATTTTATTTTTTTGAGGAAGATTAGCCCTCAGCTAACTGCTGCTAATCCTCCTCTTTTCACTGAGGAAGACTGGCCCTGAGCTAACATCCATGCCCATCTTCCTCCATTTTATACATGGGACGCCTACCACAGCATGGTGTGCCAATCGATGCCATGTCTGCACCCGGGATCTAAACCCACAAACCCCAGGCCACCAAAAAGCTGAACGTGCGAACTTAACCACTGCGCCACCAGGCCAGACCCTCTATGTAATTTAAAAAACACAATTCTGAGAGATTAGAACCATATATTCTTTATTAGATTAAATGTTACTCTAAGCTCACCAGCCAAAACTAACTGAAGACTCATCTATGGTCAAATAAATTATGGTTATTTAGCTTTCTACAATAAGAGAAAATGCATTCCAGAGGAGATCTGGGAAATGTCTCAATAAAAGAGTGTGGAGAAGCTTTTTAGGAAGTTTAGGCTTATGATTCTAAGGAAGGTAGAGGAAAGTGAAGTCCAGGTCTGGATTGAGTGCTGTCAAGTAGCCAGGACATTTAGCAATTTGATAGCTGAGTAATATATGTTGAGAAGGTGAGAAGAATGAAGTTCTGAGATGGAATGGCTGAGATGCCATTGTCAAAAAACATCAATGACTCAAAATGAGGGCTTGCTATTCATTTTACAGCCATAGTACGGCCATTGGAGAAGCATTGTTTGTATGGCCTGTCAATATCCCATTGTAAATATTGTTTTTGTTCTGCTATGAACATAACAGTCAAGTTATCAACAGGGATGACTTTCACGTTTGAATATTTATGCTCCTCTCTGAATGATTCAGGATGGTTTGTTATTTACTCATTAAAAATTATGTATTTAAACCTATTGTAATTAGAATCTGAATAAAATATAAATCCTGACCTTCAAAGGGTGTTTAGGCTATTGGTAAAGAGAAAGACATTGATAACAATTATTGTAGTATTTTGGTAATGAGAGCATTAATGTTGCAAACTGACCCATGCCAATTTGGTGGTTCTGCTAGTATCAAGTGCCTTTGGTAAACATTATTAGCTGATAATGGATAGATATTTTGGGGGGTCAAATAATCAGGTGGAATGCCATATGAAAGTACATCTAAGGTAAATTTCTCCAAACATTATTAGGAATCAAGAAAAACAATCATGTACCTGTTCTATACCTCAGAGTTTACATTTGCTAGCAAAGCACTATAATTAGCATGTTGCGTGAGGTTTGATTTGGAAGTAGATGAAAAGATATGTAGACAGAAGGACCAGCCAGCCTTGTAACTGGAGGGAGGTGGAAAATCCTTTGTGAAAAGAGATATAGAGGATCAAAAGTACTCTTGACAGAGTAGTGCTCCAGGAGCATTGGTCTGGTCAGATTCTATATCTTTTTCATTCATGGCTTGAGATACCTGTATGATACTTCCTGCCAGTTAAAATCTTGAACACTCATTACATCATAAAAATTATTTCCAACATATTTTATGCTAATGAACAAACTTCCATTCTAATGCTATTAACAAAGTAGAAATGACAGATTATTACCTCTGATTGAATTGATTCTTGATTGGAGTACATGTGACAGTATCAGAAACATTGATTCTGATTTTGTTACCTCCCATGCTGACTATTCCTAGATTAAAGCAAACATATGTAAATATGTACGATACGGTTTATGCTGAAGTATTCTAATGTAAATCACAGTAAAGGCCAAACAAGAGATATATTGTGGTGAGACTTTGGACTTTGATTGCTCTTCCAAGACATACACTAATTTCAGACTTAGATCAGAGTAAGATAATAGTCATTAAAGGAGAAGTTGATGGGTTGCACTTTCCACAAGTGTAACACAAAATAGACATGCAAACAAAATAAACATTATAGTTTAGTTCGCTGACCTTAGATACTTTTTCTGAGTTTTCAAATAGATATTGACCCCAGCTTCAAAATCCGAGAAAAAGCTGCAACATTTCTTCCATTCTCTAAATACTCTTATTCTATTTTCTACTGAATTTTCCATCCTACCTTCTTTTGCTCATTCTTTCAGCAAAGTTTAAATGAGGACCAGTTATATTTTGACAGTATGTTAGCTTAGATATAAAGTGAATATGATGTGATCTTAGCCTCAAAGAACTTGCAGTCTTATATGAGAAGAAAATCCAGTATGGTAAGTTCTAACACAAAGGGACAAACAAATATGGTGGGACTACAGAGATGTAATGCACTTATTGATGAATCATTTTATTGTTATGATTATTTTGTTCTAAAATATGGTGACGCACACATTGCTTGGTTATTCTTAAAATCATTTATACTGCAGGATGCATCAAGATTTTATTGTATAAATGAAATTCACCTGTTTATTAAAAAATTCTTCTTGGAGTGGGGTGATTATCTTATATTGTAGTTAAATGAGAGCTGCCAAATGTACAACATGGGTGCAACCACTCTCTTACCTGATCTCAACTCAAACATAGTTAGTAAATCTTACCTCTCTCACTGAACTTGAGGTAGGTTCAAAATCTTCAACACAGTACTCCAGGCAGTTGGTACCAATCATCCATTGGTAGAAAGTAAGATGCAAATCATTTGTGATCATTGGTAGAGCTGATATGATCTAATGAGTGTGTAATATTTTAAAAATATTTGAAAAGTGGTCCTCAAAAATGTTAAACTTTACTTAATGCATTTGTGCAGCCTAAAGCAAAGTTTCACTGTGCCAATGTGTTAGGGAGCTTTACAAAACATATGCTCTGTGTCCTTTGTAAAAGCAAACCAAATGTATTCTTAAATGAGGAGCAAGTTCTGAGCAAACTAAAACCTTTCTCACATAACCTTTTAAATAAAAACCTTCAAAGGGTATTTTCCATGAGTTTCTTTTGGTTTCCATGAGTTTCTGCTGACCCTTTATACCTGACACAGTTTCCCAATGTGTTTGCTATGTTGTGCTTTGACATATTGTAGCTTCATCCCTTTCAGCATCCAGTTTGGGCTGCCTTTAAAAACAGCTTTGCCTCATTATCCTTTCTTTTGTGCAGAGAATACTAAGTGGTAACCTGCTTTCATGCTGCTGCCAAAGCAAATTAGGTGCTGTGATTCCTATGAAGTGCCCCAGTTACAGGTAAGGAGAAGAGTTACCATGCGGGACTTGCCCTGATGTGAGGGAGGCATCGATTTCAACTGGAAAATAGTTGTTCCCAGGAAAAACACTTATGACTGATTATATATATTTGATATCATTTCAAAACTAGAAAACAGAAATTTTCTATGAGTGTCTAATTTTTTGTAAATGTCAATGCAGATAAGATTGAAATACCAGTTCTAGGCAAGAAATGTATATAATATTTTGGTTTAATTTCGCTATGAATTGGAGCTTATGTTTCACACTTGGCTCTTTACATATTTTTAGGTCCTTCTTTTTGTACAGATACTCTTATCTGTCTTCTGTGCCGATGAGGGAATTTAGAAAATGAGTTTCTGTTCTCATAGAAATTATCAATTTAGTGATGCCCTTCCCTTTCTGGCTGTTTTTTCGTTTGTTTGTTTTTCTGTGCATGGCAGGAAAGGCAGCTAATGGTTCTATAATATGTGCCAGGAACAGTGCCGAGGACTTTTACATGTTTTCTTTTCTTTTATTCTTCAGATAAACCCTGCGAGTTCCTGGAACACATTGAATTCCTAGCACATATTCTTTCTATTTTACAAATGAAAAAAAAAATGGAGATAGAAAGATTAGGTAAGATTGTGTAAGATAGAGTAAAAGAACCAAGCCAGATTTCTAGAGGCACAGTCTATAACCTTGGCCGTCTGTTCACTGGTGATCTCTCGCTCTTCAGCACCTCAAGAATTGGTGTCATAGGGACATTTTCTGATTCACCTTCAACCCAGTGATACTTAATGGAAGAAGAAAGTTTGACCCTTCTTTGTCTAACTACTTGCTGTCTTCTACTCACAGAATTCTGCTTTTGTCCCTTTGTTTATGTTGTTGTCCTTTCCCATCCCCATCTCAGTCTCTTCATATAATGCCCTTTATCTGTTCTAGGGCCTCTTATCTGAGATGAAACCTCCAGGATCATTCCAAACTATTTGGATCTCAAACTTTCCCAGATCCTTTGCTCTTACTGTCTGAAGCACTCAGCCGGCAATTTCTAAAATCCCACCTTCCCTTAAAAATGTGTCACTCAGTTTAGGACTTTACTATTCATAATGTATGTCTTTGAAATAAAAAGCATATTTGCCCTGGTTGTGCAATAGAATTAGCCTCTGACATCTTATTCAATATTTTTTGATATATTGATTTTTTTGACAACTCATCTGGACTGAATGATTTCGTGAGTAAAGACTATATCTTCCACCTCTTTTTGAGCCCCACAGAGGTTTAGCCCCACATTAGCACCATAAAAAGTGTCCAAAAGTATTTGATTGATTGAACCCTATGCAAAACTCGGTAACCTTAGAGTCAGTCTGCTGTTCTAGACTCTAGACTGCTCTGCTTGTTATGCCACTAAGATTGACATTAAACTTTGCAAGCATGTGCATGAGCAGTTCAAAATGATTCCCAATATAACTCAAGTCTGATGACATTTGGTACTACTGCACTTTCCAGAAATTGATGGAAAATGTCAATTCTTCCCTGTGGCAATTTTGCCAATTTCAACTAAAGTGAAAGTCGATGTTGCTGGGCAAACAAACCAATTTTTTCCAGAAAAACAAAAGAGTTAATGAACTAGCTGCTTTGCTTCCAAAATATGTGCACCCTGAAAAGGATGTAGGATAATACAGAGATTAGACTGAGCAGAGGAACTTTGAAATATTTTGATTAGCTAATTAGCAGTCTGAGTTCAATTACTTCAGCCAATTTATAATTGATATAACTTCTTGAGTGTAAGGCAACAATCGTTTTGTATATTTTAGGAAAAATCCAAAAATTAATTAATCCCTCAAACAAATACCCCTTGAGTGCCTATTATGTGACAATCAATCCCTATGATAGGCACAGGGGACTGACGTTTGATCAAAAACTGGTCCCTGAATTTGAAGAACTCATAATCTCATATAGAGAGATAAATAAATAAGGATAGTGAATTGTGATTACCGGTATAATAGGAGCATTCGCAAAGTACACTAGTTGCACACAGCAAGAGGCTCTAGTATTTATCTCGGAGTTCAGACAAAGATGGTTAAAATAATCTTGTGCTGAGGACTGAAGGATGAATAGGTGTTCACCAAGCAGATGCAGTGGGAGAAGATCATTTCCGCTAGTTTTAATACTATAGTCTAATGTCCAAAATATATATTATGCAAGTATATATTATATGAAGTGGAAGTCGGAAATGAATTGCTTTTATAAGAATTCTGAGTTACATCGTTTGGATACCTTAGGTAAATATGTAAAGGTTTTATGCAGAAAAGTGAAAGAAATCCCTTACCATTTAAATTGACCCCTCTGGCAGGAACACTGAGCACGGAGGTTATTGGAGTGGAGGTGGGGGCAATGAAACAGGAAGAATAGTGAGAAGAACTTTGCATCAGTGCGATATAACTGGTTATGGATAATGAATATTAGATTAGATTGATCACGATTGAATGACCTCAAAGAATTTTAATGTTGGTCTCCCACATTAAAAAATCTGGAACTTCAATATTTATGCTATACATAAGAAATTAGATAATTAAAATATGGCTAATGAAAGGAGATTTAGTTTGTACCAGAATGTCATTTTAGGACATTCCAGTAAAAAAATACCTTCTAGTGAAGTTAAATCATGAGCAAAGGTGATTTTGTTTTAGATTGTGTTCACAGAAGCCATTATAAATCCATATATCCAGTTCTGCTCAAAGCCCTAAGGCACTGATTAACATGTCCTCCATTTGACAAAGCCCAGAAAGACACTTTTCTACATTTCCCACTCAGTTTCATTTATCAGTGGAGTAGAGTCCCATCAAGGATACAATCAACCTAACTTAATTCAATTCTATATGCAGAGAGAATGAGAGCAAGAGATTGATTTTAAACTTGCAGGTCAATCTGCCTTAAAGGTAACTCCTCCAGCATTTGTTCCGGATTGAGTGTGTGTTATAAAATGTCAACCAATTCCCTGTTCTCAACTATCAGTTCTCAACTATCTCTTATAATATAAAGATGATTCTTAACAGTAAAAATAAAATTTTTAAAATTAAATGTGTCTGCGTATTGTGTATATTTTTAATTTTCTGTGTGCTATGAGTATTGAAATCTTAAAAAAAAACCTTCCTGGCAAGGGAGAGACTTTCTGGACTAGCTAATTCTTAGAGATAAGAAAGGGCCAGCTCGGAATGTGTTTTTGATATTCAAACTAAGCAATCCAGAGCCAGACCTCTTCTGTCTGCCCCATGCTCCCCAGAAGGCAGTATTCCTCTGCCTTAATCAGCCCAGAGCTTGGGGCCAAGCGACTAGGACCACCCCTATAGCCCAAGCCCATCAAAATTGAAATTATCCAAAGTAGCCAGTCCTAACCTGTTCACCCTGCCCTGCCTTGCCTTTCCTGCACAAATTCCAGTAAAGGCTCTAGCTTAATGCTTTCCTTTCCTCTTGTTCCTATATTCTGTCTCCTGACTACCCTGGTGTCTGTCCCATGCAGCCCTGTGTGACATGCCATGCCTCCTGTCTGTCGGGCCTGTAAGTACCGTAAACTTTGTTTTCCTGAGCTTCTCTTCTGTCTCCTCTTGTGGCATCACCTGACTGACCATCACATAAGAAATACAAAATAGTCTGCATATTTACTTTGACTTTACCTTATTGGTGATTTAAGGAAACTTCAAGAGTATTTTCAACTCAGTTTTCTAAAACACTCTTCTATGCCTCTAACTCTATCGACGTTCGCGTTGATAATCACATCCTGATTGATTCAGAAGGAGATCTTCTAATGCCTGGTTTCCTGTTTCTTGTTTATGTGATCTTTTTTCTTTAAAGATTGGCACCTGAGCTAACAACTGTTGCCAATCTTCCTTTTTTTTTCCCTTTCTGCTTTTTCTCCCCAAATCCCCCCAGTATATAGTTGTATATTTTAGTTGTGGGTCCTTCTAGTTGTAGTATGTGGGACACCACCTCAACATGGCCTGATGAGTGGTGCCATGTCCACGCCCAGGATCCGAGCCAGAGAAACCCTGGGCTGCCGTAGCAGAGCGTGTGAACTTAACCACTCGGCCACAGGGCGGGCCCCCCAGGTTTCTAATATAGGTCTGTTTATATGCCTTGCGGTTTCTTCACGTTAGATTGTGTCATAACAGTTCTATGTGGGATGATGGGAGGACCTCTAAAAGTGAGTCAGATATTCCCAGTTAGGTCGAGGCTCAATGACGTATTCACACTGGAATTTTTTGTAAACTCATTTATAATTTCTGAATCTTAATTTTCTCATCTGTATTAGCTTTGTATTGCTGCTTTAACAAATTGCCGCAAAGTTAGTGGCTTAAAACACACATTCGTAATCTTACAGTTTGGGAGGTAATCCTAAAATCAAGGATCCTGTCAACCAAATGCCAAATCCTGTCAACAAGAATGAAAATTAGGCTGAATTCCTTCTTGAAGTTCCAAAGGAGAGTCAGTTTTCTTGCCTTTTTTCGGCTTCTAGAGACTGCCTACATTCCCTAGCTCCTTTCACTTTTCTGCATCACTCCAACCTCTGCTTCCATTGCTGCATCTCCTTCCATGACTCTGGCCCTCCTGCCTCCCTCTCATAAGGGCACTGTGATTATATTAGGCCCAGTCAGCATCTGCAAAGTCCCTTTTGCTGTGCAAGGTAACAGTCACAAGTTTTAGGAATCAGGCCTTGGGTATCTTTGATGGGGCAGGGTCATTTTTCTGTCTACCACGTCATCTTCTAGAATTGGGAAAATAACACCCTCCCCACTTATTTCCATGCTTTGTCATTAGGCTCAAATGAGATAATTTTAGGGAAAGCTTTATGCAATCGGTAAATGTATCATTTACTATAAGAGAACCCATTCTAATGCTCCCATTTCATGTATTTTTCTTTGTTGAGTAAAATATTTTTCTCTGTATACTTGGATCATTTTGTGAATTGATTTCAATGCTGTGATTCCTGCAATTTTTTATAGTACAGTGTGTTTTATCACAGAATTATTTTTTTAATTCCCCGAAAATTTATTAAAAATATATTGATAAAGGATTATAAGTCACAAAATATGAAATGCAGCATTGTTGTAGACTGCTTTAAAATAGAAAGCCTTGATGCAGCAACTGAAATCAGGAAAGCAGACAGAGGAGAGATTGTCATTTTTGGCCACAGATGCTTGCCGTTAGCTGGCTCCACAATATTATTTTATTTATTTTTCACAACTACATCAGCAACTCATGCACTGAAAATATGTGGACTAGTTTAAGGTGACAAAAATTCTGATTTCAAGAGCAAGAATGCTTGTCTGTGTGAAATGCCTATACACATATCTAACTGCTTCATAGACACTCAAGCCCATCTGTTTAGATGGCATTGTGCCTGTTTCCAGTTGTTTGTGTTTAAGTTCAAAGAAAGACATGTAAGAGCAGTGTAATATTATCATTGATTGTGTTCACATTCTGTTTGAGGCAGTACTCTGAAACATTGCATCAGCTATAGATACAATCATAGAATCAGTTATATTTCTATTTTTGTGAGACCCCTACATAATGAAGTGACAACGCTAATAGATGCTAGAAGGTGTCAAAGAAAGATTCAGTTTTGATTTTCAAATGTTTTTTCAAACTATATTTATGTATTTTGCTTTGTTTATTTTATAAATCAACACACAGTAAAACTGAGTTTTACTGGTGTACAGTTCAATGAATTTTAATATATCTATAGATTCATTTATCTCCCACCACAAACAGAATGTAGAACAGGTCATCACTCAAAAAAATTCTCAGCTACCACCCTTTTTTATGTTGACTACTCCCCAACCTCTGATAACAGCTGACCTGCTCTCATTCACTATAGTTTTCACTCCTTGCTGGTGGGAATTCAAAATGTAAGACAGTTTGGTAGTTTTTTGTAAAGATGAACAAGTACTTAACGGATCTCCAACAGTTCCACTCCTAGGTATTTACTGTAGAGAAATAACAACTTATGTTCACACAAAATGATTATAGCAACAGCATAAATAATGGCCCCAAACTGGAAAAAAAAAAAACCCTATATATTATTCAACAAGAGAGAGGATAAGCAAACTTTGATATATCCATAAAATGGAATACAACTCAGAAATAAAAAGGAATTGAATGAAGTTTAAAACAGTGATTTATTCGCTAACTTGATCTAGCACAGTGATTCTCAGGGTGGCTCAGGAAGATTCCAAGACTTTTTCAGAGAGTCTACAGGTAAAACTCTTTTGATAATAATATTAAGACATTCTTTGCCATTTTCATTGTGTTGACATTTGCACTGATGTTACAAAAGCAATGGTGCTTTAGCACAAATCAAGGCGGTGGTAACAGACTGTACTAGTAGGTATTGTGTTTGTGACACATTAAAAAACATGCCAGTTTTCCTTTTAAATGTCCTTGATTTTAACAGCCATGAGTTTCTCAGATCTCAAACTGTAAGACTCCAGACGCTGAACTCTGAAATCATTCCGCTCCTCCTAGCCAATGAGCAGTGGCTGAAGGCGGCGCAACATTAAAGCAAGCTTGTTCTTGGGATAGTAGGTCTTTTCTGGATGGAAACTATGGCTGGAGAACTCACCAATGGTCTTGCCAAACATTCTATAGAACTGGACTGCAGTCTAATGTGCTTTTTCTAGCTTTCTTTTCTTTTCTCTCTCCATGACTCAGAGTCAGACCTGCCTTGTGGTCTGACCCACGTGGCTCACTTTATATATATTTCTTACAGCTATTTCTTCCAATAAACTTCTTGCAAGTCCAAGCTCATCATGATGTCTATGTCTCTGAGGGCATCAATCACAACATTGATGGAACAGTAGAAGTTACTCGTTTTATTAAATCTTGACCATTGATTACACATTGGTTTAATATTCTGAATGAAAAGAATGGATGTATATATAGAGCACTTCTGCTACACACAACAATACGATGGTTGTGTCAGTGAAAAACTTTTGTGTGACTATTTGAGTTATTAGCTAAACTAGTCACTTATTTTATGGAACATTATTCGTGCTTTAAAGAATTACTGACAAACAAAAGATCGTCATCCATATTTGGGTACTTTGCCAGACATTTTGTTAGAAATAAATGAAGTGAGCCTATTAGTTCAAGAAAAACAACAGGCAGGGGCCTGCCTGGTGGCACAGCAGTTAAGCGGTTCTGCCTTGGGAGCCTGGGGTTCACTGGTTTGGATCCCGGGTGTGGACATGGCACTGCTTGGCACACCATGCTGTGGTAGGCATCCTACATATAAAGCAGAGGAAGATGGGTGTGGATGTTAGCTCAGGGCCAGTCTTCCTCAAAAAAAAAAAAAAAAACAAAACGAAAAACAAACTGGCAGTATTTGGTGGCAACTATAAAATTCAAGTTTATATATGAAATTAGAATTTTGGGGGATGTTATAAAGTTTTATATCTTCATTATGGTGGTGGTTACACTACTGTGTGCATATGTCTGATGTTTAGAACTACACATTAAAAAGCGTGAATTTTGCTATAAAAATTTGTAGTTTAATAAGCTTGACAAAAGGAAGTCTATTCAATATATTTCAGTATATATACTCATTAATTACTCAGAATCTCCCCACCAGCACCACAAATCTGGATTCTGTTTCCTTCACTCTTCCTAAAGTCCTACATCTCATTTATCAAGCTGATTTACTAAAAAGCATTTCTCAAGCAATGTAGTCTACTCTGTTACAGAAGGCCACTTGAGTTTATTAAAGTTCTAATCATTGACTTCCCACACATTCATCGATATTCAACAAGTATTGAACAACTATTAAGAGCTGGTGTAGTCATATAAAGATAAAAACCAAGTAATCACTTCACCTCCCCAAGTAGTTTGGGCTCTATGTAAAGGCATACATGTAACGAGGTAATCACAATGTACAGTGATACCATTGATGCTAAAGTTGTGACAGGGTTACAGGAATCTAAAAAGAGGGTGGGATGAGGCACTCAATCCACGTTTGGTGTGTCAAGAAAGGTGAGCGCTGAACTATATATAGAGAATATATACTTCAGGCCCCTAGAACAGGCAGATCACTGTCTATAATCCCCACTGCTAAGTTAAATACACTTCTGCGTGTCTCCTGCAAACTGAAAAGACAAGTTGCTGTTTACTTCCTAATCTGGAGACTATTCCTCATACAGCTGCCTTTATGAACTATGTCAATGTCTTCTCTATGTCATTGCTGTTAGCTTTTCATAACTTGTCCATGTTTGTCATCAAACACTTTAGAGACCAGTGCATATCATTAAGTAAATACACATTGCTCATCAATATACAAAAACTTGTATTCATGTATTTGAACTTCTTTTTATTTCTGTCTTGACCACCTAGAGGGCCTCGTCATGTCATATGGTCCTATCAGAATGAGTTGGTCTGGTTTGGGAGATGAGTACTCTCAAATGATATTTTGAACATTTTTGCTGCCTCTTAATTTTCTCAAATTCATTCAAACAATGCTTTTTCATTTTCTTTAGAGAAATATCTCATTTTATTTCTTCAACCACCATTTATTGATATTGTGCTGTGTGCTAGACCAGGGTACAGATCAAGTAATACATAGTTTCTGTCTTCAAAGAATTCACAGTTTGGTAGAGCAAACAGATATGAAAACAATACATCTTAATATAGTGACACTTATATTACAGTAATTCATATTGTGCTGTGTGCATGGTTTGGGGAGGTACAAGCAACTTAAGGACTTCAGGGAAACCATAGAAAATTATATTTGATCCATACATTAAAAGGTATATAGATGATTTCAGTTGAACAAAGGAAGACCTGAATTTTAGACAGAATGCCAGATAAAAGCACAAAGAGAGAAAAAGAGAGAGAGAGAGAGAACTACACATTCAGGAGACAGTGAAGGGGCATTTATATTGCATCCCAGAAAGTGGCAAGGAATGAAAATGATAAGGTGACTAGATACCAGAATATGACAGATATTTTATTCCATTTTAAGAGATTTGGTCTTTCTCTTTAAGCCCATGGATATAAAACACACTTTTAAACAGAGGAATAACATAAGCTACTTTGTATTTTAAAACATGTTTCCAGCATTCACCCAATAAAATAGCACTTGTGATTGGGAGGTAAAAAATATTATTTTCCAGCAGTCTAATTTTGTGCCTTAAGTCCATAATAATGAGAATTTAGGAGTTATTAGAGAGAGATCAACAGGTGAAATAGTCCAAAAACTGTAATTTCCCTATTTTGAGAGTTGGAGGAGGGTGCTTTTGACTGCAAGGTATCAAATTTGGTAATTTAGTTCATAGAATAAATGATGATGTTAACCAAAACAGGGAATATAGGAAGAGAACTTTTGATTTTTTTAAAAAATAGACTGATTTTTAAAGCTGTTTTAGGTTTACAGTAAAATTGAGGGGAAGGTCCAGAAATTCCCTGTAAACCCTCTGCCCTACACTTGCATCTTTCCCTCTTAGGAGCATCCCCCATCAGAGTGTTACATTGGTTACAATTAATGAACCTACATTGACACATTATAATCACTCAGGGTCCATAGTTTACCTTAGGGTTTACTTTTGGTGGTGTACATTCAATGGGTTTAGACAAATTTATGATGTCATGTATCTATCATTACAGTATTACACAGAGCATTTTCACTGCTCCAAAAATACGCTGTTACATCTATTTATCTCTCCCTCCCCCAACCCCTGGAAACCATAGTTTTGCCTTTTCCAGAATGTCGTATAGTTGGAATAATACAGTATAAAGCCTTCTCAGATTGGCTTCTTTCACTTAGTAATATGCCTTTAAGCTCCTTTTGTCTTTTCATAGCTTAATAGCTCATTCATTTTAACATTGAATGATATTCCATTGTCGGAACGTACCACAATTTGTTTGTCTTCACCTGCTGAAGGACATCTTGGTTACTTCCAAATTTCGGCAATTGTGAGCAAAACTGCTATAAACCTCTGCGTGCAGCTTTTTGTGTGGACATATGTTTCCAACTCTTTTGGGTAAATGCTAAGCAGTGTGATTACTGGATCATATCATAAGAGTATATTTAATTCTGTAAGAGAACAAGAAACTGTCTTCCAAAGTGGCTATACCATTTTGTGTTTCCATCAACAAGGAATGAACATTCTTGTTGCTCCACATCCTCACCAGCATTTGGTGTTGTCAGTGTTATGGATTGTTATGGATACATTCTAATAGGTGTGTAGTGGTATCTCGTTGTTTTAATTTTCATTTCTCTAATGACATGATGTGGAGCATCTTTTCATATACTTGTCATCTGTATATCTTCTTTGATGAGATATCAATTCAGGACTTCTGTCCATTTTTTAAATCAGTTGTTTGTTTTCTTATTGTTGAATTTTAGGAGTTCTTTGTATATTTTGGATACTAATTCTTTATCAGATATATCTTTTGCAAATATTTTCTCCTATTCTCTGGTTATCTTTTCATTCTCTTGATAGTGTCATTTTCAGAGCAGAAAATTTTCATTTTAATGAAGTCTAGCTTATCACTTCTTTTTTTGATGGGTCCTGCCTTTGATGTCGTATCTTAAAAGTCATAACCAAACCCAAGGTCATCTAGATTTTCCTATGTTATCTTCTAGGAGTTTTATATTTTTTCATTTTTCAATTAGTTCTGCAACACATGTTGAGTTAATGTTTGTGAAGTGTATAAGGTCTTCACAAATTTTTTTATTTGAATTTATTTATTTACTTATTTATATTTATTTTTTATTATTTATTATTCTATTATTTATCTATAATCGATTATTCTATCTATTCTATTATTTACATTTTCATTTATAGTGTACTTGTATAAAGATAAGTTATAATTTTTGTAAGTTATTTAAATAGAGTTATTCAGTGTATAGCTAGATTTATGAGTCTGGAATTCAGGCCAGAGGTTGGGATTTATATGTAAACATTTACAAATTATTGGCCTGTAGTCAAAGGCATGGGGTAAATAGATAACACACAGAAAGAATTTATAGCGTTGAAAGAGAGAAGAAAACCAAAGACTCAGGGAAAAAAAAAATGGTGGTATTGGTAAAGAAATGGGGATGAGAAAAGAGCCAAAAATGAAAGTAATAGATATAGATGCTCAATAAGAACAAGTGTATAATAATGAGAGACTTCAAGAATATGAAGTGTTGTTATTCATAACACAAAGAAGTAAAATGTAATAGGAATTTTAAGGGGGTCATTGGCATTGACAACTAGTCTTTGTTGACATTTGCTGGAAGAATTTCAATGGAATGGTTGCATACAACTGTTGGGATGGATGAAGAGTAAATAGATTAAGCATAAACTACTTTTTTCAAAGATTTACACTCCCAAAATATTTAAAATTATATAAGGAACCAAACAAGATATAATTACTTTGATTATAAAAACATTAATTTAAAAAATATAAAATTTCTTTTAAACAAAGCACATTTGAAAGCATGGTAAAGGATAGGCCTGATGGTTGTTCATACTCAGTACCATCTCCGTCTTTCAAAACTTACCTTCATGGAAGTGAGAATCCCGAAAACTTCTCCCCTTCTAGGAGCGCTCTTGTCAGATTCTACCAATGAATGAGTAAATGCAGACAGGGATGATGGAAAAGAAAGAGAAGCCATTATTCTCCTTGGTAGCTTTGAGAAGTCATATAGGCCGCAGATAATTGTGATTTATCTGAAGTTTCTAGATTGTCTTCCAGGAGTCATTCACATTGGTACTGTTGGTAGCTGATGTCATCAGTGGTGGCTTCAAAAAGTTCTGAATATTGTCCTAGAAAATATCCACTTTGGTGCTACAGGGTGCTGATACCATCCTTGCCATTCCTGCTATTCAAGATTCTCTGACCTGTATTCCTC
This sequence comes from Equus caballus, assembly GCF_041296265.1. Classification (NCBI taxonomy): domain Eukaryota; kingdom Metazoa; phylum Chordata; class Mammalia; order Perissodactyla; family Equidae; genus Equus; species Equus caballus. The sequence continues at coordinate 70,353,915 of NC_091685.1, read as the reverse complement.
CAGCTTCCAGGAGTTGTTGAAGCCTCAACTTTCAACTTTTCAACATTTTTTTTAAGCTTCAACTTTTTTCTTAAGCCTCTTCCTCCTCAAAACATCTGCAGAAGATTTTGTTTTCCTGACTAAACACTAACTGATCATAGATAGATATATAGATAGATGATAGATAGATAGATGACATAAGTGTTTAATTGCAGTATTCAAATATTTTTAGATATTTTTATTCTATAATGATTGTGCTTTTTAATGTATTTTCCCCACACAGAAATAGAGAAATTCAGCTGAACTAAAAGCATTTTCTATTTCTTATATCAGATACTTACTAACTTTTCATTTTCTAGATTTGTCTTATTTTCACAATCTAGTTCTTCTGCAATTGCCCTTGATGCCTTTGTATCAACTATTGACAAACGGTTCTTGACAAACATCCCTCAAAGTTGGTTTATTAAATTTTAATGTGTCATGATTAATCTTCAAAGGCATTAGCTAGTTTGTAAAAGTCAGAGCATCTGGAATTCTTTATTTTTAGAAATCCAAAGATGAGTCATTCTGTAGACATTTATGTAACTTCCTTTACCAAGAAGTTTAAAAATAATGCAGTAATTAATTGATTTTACTCAGAATTCAGTAACTATTACTAAATGTATAGATATCTAGGATAAAGTAACCATTAGTGAATTAAAATCTGCTACACTCACTTTTTTGAGATGATTCATGGTCATTGGCTATTAGCTGCAACTCAAAGGATCGTTTCTGGTGATGAATACTTTATTGTATCACTTTTGATAACTTTGGAGATGATTTACTAGAGAATATTGATTTTGGTTTTCTGGTATAATTTCTTAGTAAATCTACATTATGATGGTTCTTAGTTGACGCCATAAAATCTTCAGATATTTGCTTCACTGTAATTGAAAATTGTAGAAGAATATCAAATAGGATGGAATTTTATTTACTTTAGTAACAGATGAGAGTGAGATCATAGTCTGTTAGATCCTCAAAGCAAAGAACTATATTTTGTAAACTTTTTATACAACTAATGAGAAATATAGTGGTGAATTCTTAATAGATGCTTGTTGAATATTGTTTTATGAAAGGGCAACTAATTTTCAAACATTTTAGCTAATTATAGAAGTAGTAAGAATATTTGTCTTCACTCAACCATGTTTCATAGATAAAATAATTTGGATCATGTGATATAAATTAATAGATTCTGTACTGCTACCTCCTAGGTTCTTATTACTGATCCTGGATGATCTACTTTCTGAACCTATTAAGTTTCTGCTCTTCCTAGGAAAGAGACCTTGATGCACACAGTCAAGACAGGAAGCTGCATAGATTTGGCAGTATACATAAAGTGCAACCTCAAACTGTCACTCAGCCATACAGAAGAAATATACACTAATGTAGCTAATTTAAAAGGTCACCAAGGGTACATGTGTTAAAGTTTCAGATAATTCGATGACTTCACATCTTTAATTGCATAGTTATGGACCATAAAATTAATTACTTTATAATTCTTATTTTATGATACATACAAATGTGGGCATACTGACCTTTCTCCAAACTACAGTTAAAACCGCTCTAAGCTACATCACGAACAAGAATGCTTACTAATGAAGCCTCACAATGATATAACATGTCTCATTATTTCAAAAATTGTCTCTAAAATCGTGGTCCATTTGTTCACTTCAACGTTATATCAAAGTATTGGATCCCAGATAAATTGAGTCAGCATCCTTCTATCTCTACATTGAATTTGACTGTGACTATGAACTATTAGAGGTTTACTTTCCCATAAAATATTTAAAATTCAATTCTACAAATACTTGAGTACCTATAATGTTCCAAATATCATAATAGAAGCAAGACCACAAGAACAATGTGTTTTCTGTCCTTTAAGAATTCACAGACCTAGTGGAAGTGGGAGGTTGTAACTCAGATCTTTCATTTGTACTGAATTAAGGAGTTATTATTAATAATGGCAGTGGACTAGGCAGATCACATTTTATGATATCTTGTCAACTTTAAAAAAGTTGTCTATATCTGGCTTTAGACATCTAATTTTTTGCTATTTTTTGTAGTAGCAGATAATTATTTGTCCCAGAATTACTACATGTTCTTAGTCAGCCAGGGTTCAAAGAGTTGGGAGAGTTAATTTAATCTGTTTGAAATTCTGTGGACTTGCCTCTAGATTTCAAAGTTGAATTCCAGTTAGGAGTGGTGTCACTTACCGAAGGAATTGCTGACATGGACATATAATAATGTGAACATTCAGTTTCAGAATAGTGATATGATAAGCATGTACTTTAAAGATTTCAAAAATGATGTTTCACTATAGTCTTTACTCCCTTTCACATTTTCTTTCAATAAAATTTGATTAAGGAAATACAACAGTGTCATTTGAAGACTCCAATTGTATAAGAAATTTATAGAGCTTCTTAGTCAATTTATCATTGCTGTAGAAAGATATATTTAAAGACTTTAAGAGACCAGTGAGTGGAAGAAACTCTCATTCTATGTAATAATTTTCAGTTCACGAAAGGCCGTGATCCATCTCGAAAAAGAACTTGATTACTAGAATAATTATAGACAGAGATTAAATGCCTATTTATGTCACATTTACATACACCAGAAAAGGTGAAACTAGTTGAGAATTATCTCATATGAATTTTAATCTTATTATGTTTATCTACTGTAGTTTGTCACTATGACCATGTTTCATTAAGTTGAGGGTGCTCATATTTTCACATTTAGTATCTCTGAAATCTGGATATGGTGACAGCATGTGAAAATAAAATCAGAAGTGTTATTCTTTCTTAGTGGTACATAAAATAATAGAGCATTTAAAAATCACTGGCATCTTAGATTCAACGAAATATGCTGTTACTCTGAGTCTGTTAAGAAATAATTGCTGTAATAAAAATAATGCATAAAAATTTCACAAGATTGGAGAGATAAAACTTCTGCTTACAGCCAGCATCCTGATGTATCCCCCTGCATTAAACTATTAAAACCACAGGATACAACATGTAAAACAAGGGTTTTTGGATATTGGACAATAAACAGCAGAAGACAGTGTCCCTTGGATAAGAGAAATAAATGAAATGAGTCTTTCAATTTAGTCACTTTATTGCCTAGAGAGAGTTTACAGTACACAGCACAGGGAGGATGAACCTGAACAGAACCCTGAAGGCTCCTCAGTTGAGGAGACAGAGTTGAGAATTTGGGGTGAACAAAGCAGCTAGAACACACTAGCTAGAGAATTGAAGAAGAGAAAAGAACAGCATCAACAGGAGAGAGATGAACAGAGAGAGAGCATCAGAGCTTTCTCCACTATTCTCAGCTAACAGGAATCAGCACATGTGTAGAAGGAGAATACCCCAAACCAGACCAGAACCACTGGAAAGCAGAATAACCGCTGGATGCCACATAAGAATGGGAAAAATTAATTTTCCAACAAGTCAGAATGGAAAAACAAAATAAAACAACAAAACTTTGTAATACATCAAATATGAGGTAGAGAACTCAAAACTCAAAAGGATATGGCTTCAGTAATGGGTTATAATAATCATATACTAAAGTCTAAAGGCTGCTCTAGTTTCAGATTTGCTATGATACCCTTGATGAGGAGAGAGCCCCAAAATAAGTAAAGCACTAGAAATTATAGATACCAATGATAGAATCAGTAGACCAAGAATGTTAAAATAGTTATAACTATATTTAATATGTTCAGGAAGGTAGAGGAAAGCATGAGCATATTAACATAGGGGATATAAAAAAGGCTCAAATAGCTCATGCATGGATAAAATATGTAGTGTTGGAGGTGATAGATTAGACACTGCAGAAGGAAAGATTAATGAAGCTGAAGATATAGCAATATAAACTATCCAAAATAAAGAATATATAGGAAAAAAAGAAGAAAAAAACTGAACGAAGTCTTGGGAAGCAACCAAGTACACCTGTATGTCCCAGAAGGAGAGGCAAGGAAGAGCATGGAAAAAAACAAATAAATAATGAATGGCCAACTTAAAAAAAATGATGAAATTAATAAGCCCACTGATCTAAGAAACTCAAAGAATTCCAACCACAAGAAACTTGAAGAAAACTACACTAAGGCAGATCATAATCAAACTGCTTAAAACCTATGATGAGTAAAAAAATCTTTCAAGGATCCAGAGAACAAAAGACCCACTATGTGCAGAGGGATAAAATAACAGAGTTATTAAAAATGCAAGCCAGAGGCCGGCCCCTTGAAGTAGTGGTTAAGTTCAGAGCATTCCACTTTGGTGGCCTGAGTTCACAGGTTTGGATCCCGGGCACGGACCTACACCAATTGTCAGCCATGCTGTGGCAGTGACCCATATATAAAGTAGAGGAAGACTGACACAGACGTTAGTGCATGGCTAATCTTTCTCAGCAGCCCCTAAAAAATGCAAACCAGAAAATAGTCGAGCAACATCTTTGAAGTGAAAAAAAAATCGTTACCCCTACAATTTTATTATACTCATCAAAAATATCCTTTTAAAAAGAAGGAAAATGAAGGCTTTCTATACACACAAGCAAGTTAAGATAATTAACTACTAGAAGACTTACACTACAAGGACTGTTAAAGGAGGTTCTTCAGGCAGAAGAAAACTGACACCAGATAGAAATCTGTTATGACACAACGAGATGAAGAGTGCCATAAATATATATGTAAATATAAAATAATATGTTTTTATTTTTAATTTTTTTAAATTGACTTTACAACAAATAACTATGTATTGTAGGGTTTAACACATATGTATAAATAAAATGTTTCGCAACAATAACACAAGGCCAGGAGAGGAGAAACGAAATTATATTATAACAAGGATCTTACACTACAGATGAATTAGTATAATATTATTTGAAGTTAGATATCTAAATACTATAAATCCTAAAGTAATCATAAAAAATACAAAACAGATGCATCGCTAATACATAAACATAGGAGATAAAATGCACTCATAAATTGCAATTATGAAAAAGATGATCCAAAGATGGTAGAAAAAGATCAAAGAAAGGGGGAGGATCAATAAAAAACGAATAGCTAGTTGATAATACAAACTCAATCAGCTCAATGATCACCTTAAATATAAATGAAGTGGACACCACTCCATTTAAAAAATAACTATTGTTGGATTCTATAAACTCAAAACATAACTGTATGCTGAACATGAAACCCACCTTAAATGTATTGATGCAATTAGTTTAAAAGTGACAGGATCAAAAATGTATATTATGCTAGCAATAATAAAAAGAAAGATAATGAGTTATGTTAATACTAGGCAAAATGTATTTAAGAGAAAAGATTACCAGAGTTAAAGAGGGCCATTATATTATGATAAAGGGGTCAATTCATCAAGAAGAAACATTTATATACATAATAATAGAGCTTCAAAATACACATACAAAAACTGAAAAATCTAAAGGGGGAAATAAAGTAAATCTACAATTAGAGATTTTAGTACAACTTACTTAATGATTAATAGAATGAATAGACAGAAAATGGGTAACAATAGAGAACAGTGACCAGCAAAATTTTTTTCAGTAAAGAGCCATCCAGTAAATATTTTAGGTTTTGTGAGCCATATGGCAACTGAAGCAAATACTTGACTCTGCCCTCAGAGCACAAAAAACACCACAGAAAATCCATAAATTAATGGGCACGGTTCTGTTTCAATTAAACTTTATTTACCAAAACAGACAGTGGATCAGATTTGGCCTACAGCTATATTTTGCCTACCCCTGATATAGAAATTTGAATAATCCTGCTAATCAACTTGACCAAATGGACATTTATGTAATACACCACCCAACAAAAACAGAATACATACTCTTTACAATTATACAAGAAAATTTACCAAAATAAATGATAATGTAGGCAATAAAATAAGTCTCAATATACTTAAAAAGATTCAAGTCATACAAATATTATCCCTTGAATCCCGTGTAATTTAATTAAAATCTAATAAGACAAAAATATGTGGATAATGTTCAAATATTTGAAAATTAATGCATTTCTATTTTGACTCATAATTTGAAAGATTTTTTTAAATCTTAGAAATGACCACTGTGTGAAATGAAAACATGATATTTAAAATTTTACAGAATGCAATTAAATCAGTGCTTAGATTGTATTTTATAATATTAACAACCTACATTAGTAAAAACATGAAAAGCAAATCAAATCAAAGACTTCAACTTCTCTCTCAAAGAAATAGAAGAAGATCAAATTAAACATAAAGCAAGCTGAAGAAAGGAAATAATAAATATCAGAAAGCAGTGAAATATAAAAAAAAAACAATAGAGAAAATCAGTGAAACATACAGTTAGTTCTTTAAAAGGATCAATAAAATTGAAAAGTTGATGGCTGTAGCCAGACTGATTAAGGAAGAAGGAGCAAAACCCCAAAACTAAAGAAACAAATTGTCAATATCAGGAATGATATGCAGGTGATCATTAAAATCCTATAGACAATACAGTGGTGCTAAGGAATATTATGAGTGACTTTATGCCAATAAATTAGACCATGTAGATAAAATGAACATATTCTCTGAGAGACACAATCAAAACATGCTCAGGAAGAAATAGATAAGCTGAATAACCCCATATCTGTTAAAGAAATTGAATTCGTAGTTAAAAGCCTACCCACACAGACCACTCCAGACTTACATAACTTCACTGATGAATTTTAAAAACATTAAAAGAGAAATAATAACAATTCTACCAAATTCCTCCAGAAAATTGATTAATAGGAAAAACTGCAATTAATTCTATGGGGCCAGCATTACCCTGATACCAAAACCAAACAAGAACACTACAATGAAAATAAACTGAAGAACTATATTCCCTATGAACATAGAAACAAAAGTTCTAAAAACAATTTAACACATTGAATCAAAAATGTGTAAAAAATAATATACTCTGATCAGGTGAAGTTGATCTCAGAGATACAAGGTCGGTATAGCATTCAAAAATTCACCAGTAAAGATGACAATATTAAGAGACTAAGGATGAAAAATAATGGGTTTTGTTGCAATAGATATAGAAAATATTTGACAATATTTAACATCCATTCATAATAAAAATTCTCAGCAGAAAAGGAGTATAAGGGAAGTTGCTCAATCTGATCGAAGACATCTATGAAAAGTCTATAACTAGCATTATTCTTAATGATGAATCCCTAAGTTCTGGAAAAATGCAAGAATACCAAGCCTTAGAACTTCTACTGAATACTCTAGTAGAGTCTAGCCAGGACAATAAGGCAAGAAAATGAAATTAAAAGCGTGCAGATTGGAAAAGAAAATGTAGAAACCTCTCTTTATTTGCAGGTGACTGCTTATGTACAAAGTGCTAAGAATTCCAACAACAACAAAAACTAACTACTGGAGGTAATAAAGGAGTATAAAAAGTTTGTTGGATAACAAGTCAATATATGGAAATCATTTGTATTTCTATATATTGGCAACGCAAATTGGAAGAAGAAATTTAAAATACTGTTGGAGGGTGAAATACTTAAGGGTAATTTTGATAAAATATGTGTAAAAACTGTACAAGGACCATGACTCAGAAGACTCAGTAATTAGTTGCTAATTTTCTTAAACTGGTGTATAAATTAATGCAATCCCAATGAAATCCTAGCAGATTTTTTTAGAGAAATCAGCAGGATGATTCTAAAACATACATAAAAGTTCAAAGTTACACAATAGCGAAAATAACCTTGAGATCAAAGTTGGGACTTACACTACCTAATTTCAAGAATTACTACAAAGCTATCATAATCAATAGTATGGTTGAGGCATAAAGGTAGCCATATAGGTCAATACAACAAAATAGGGAGTCAAGACATAGAATCATACATATTAAATAGATAGTTTTCTTTTTATAAAGATGCCAACCCAATTTTATACATGAAGAATACTTTTTTCAACAAATGGTTTTGGCATAATAGGATAACATTTCTCAAAAATAAACGCTAATATTGTCCATTATACACCAAAATTAACTCTCCTCTACGTCTTGATAAGGATGGAACCAATGGGAACACTCATGTACTGCTGATGGTAAGGTAAAATAGTACAACTACTTGTTCAGTTTTTCATTTTATTAAAAAGATTCTGTATCTGCTTACATAGTCATTCTACACTTAGATGTTTACTCAAAAGGAATTAGCGTATATATTCACATGGCTTTGTACATGTATTTGCATGCCTGTATTTGCAATATCCAGAAATTAGAAAAATATGAAGAGATAAATTATGGAAGAATATTAACAGTAAACACGAACAAACTATTGGTACACACAATATAATAGATAAACCCTCAAATAAATATGCTGAATGAAAAAAAACATGCATTAGGTTCCATTTATATAAAATTCTAGGAAATACTAAGTAACCTATAGAAAAAAGATGAGAGTTTGGAGATGCATTACAAAGAGGTTTAAAGAAACTTTTGGAGTGATGGATATTTTCATTATCTTGATTGTATAGATGGTTTTGTCTGTGTATATATATATCTCAAAACTCATCAAATTGTATAATATGTATGTACATATATGTATACATATATGCGGTCTACTATAAATCTATTACACCTCATTAAAGCTATAAACAAAACCTCTCACCCTCACTCACAAGAAATGTCATATGACTAGAGTTGCAATTTTGAAATAGCTTGATTAATATATATTGATTATTAAATATTATATCATACAATTTAAAAATATGAAACATAATCCTGCACAATATTTACATAGTGCTTAGTAGTTAAAAGTCTCTTTCTCATCATTATTTTCTTATCAACACTGTGGACTGCGATCCAGATGTAATGTGCTCTTAGACTAGCTATATCAAAGGCCATTGAACTCTAAGAATAAGGATTACTTACACAAATATTTGTAATGAAAACATTACTATATGATGAGATATACAGCTCTAACAAATTAGACATAACTCTTGAGCACTAAGTTTTGTCTTTTTAAGTAGATATGTACTTTTATTTAATGCTGTAACAAATATTTTGAATATTAGTCTTTGACACATCTATTACCACATCTTTTGAGTAGTTATATACATGTACATTCAAGCGCTCTATACTTTCAAAAAGAACATTTAAAAATATTACCTTGATAGTTCCTACTGGATAAAAGGTATACCAAATATTCAACATGCTTTCTCAGAAATGTCGTATTTAAATAGTTTTTAAAGGCTGTTAAATATTTTGGAAGAAAATATTGGCTTTGAGTGAAATATTTCACTTAAGCAGCTGTTAGTTGACACCTAGTAAGTGATAACTGTATATGATTTTATAATGCCTATTTAATTCGAATAGAGGTTATCTAATTGAAATGATGCTCCCATTTTGGAAGTACAAGGAAATAATAGAACTAGGAATTACATAACTATTATTGAACTATATTTTATTTGAAATATTAAGAAATTCTTAAATACTCTATTGTATTTATTTCCACAAGTAGATTTGCTCTGTTCTATTGAGAGATACTACCACAAATTTAATTATAAATTCTTGAAATAAGCAAATTTTAATATATACATTCAAATCTTAATCTGAGTGTTTTGTATTTATCCCAAATGTATTTCTCAATTTTAGTACCAAATTTCCAAGGAACGAATAAAGACACAAATTAATGATACTGAACTTTGAATCATTCAATGTCAATTAAATGTTTCCAGTTATAGTCTTATTCTGTTAACATAGGCACGTTACTTAAACTTTCAATGACTACTTCATTATTTAAATATTCACATAAACATAAGTTATGCCTCACAAAGAACTTTTGTGGTTGAATTATAAATAGAAAATAGTGATAAGTTACAATACACTAGGCTCCTTTACGGGTCTGAGTACTTTCTTTAGTTATGGTAGTAATGGAACCACCCTGCAGATATGCCAGAACGAATGCAAAAAAGCCTTTCCCTAATAATAGCTGTGGAGTCACAACATTTTAACATGTATGAATGAGACTAAGAATGAGAAGTTTGGGAGGCCACTGACTGCTTCCTACTAATCTGATTGAAATATATATTTAACAGCTCATCTATAACCACATCTAGTTGTTTAAGCTGGATTCCCATTTGGTAAAATTCAGGTCTTAGTATACGATTAAATTCATCAGCTCTTTTTGATTCTGTAATTATGTTTTCTTTTTCATACTGTAGACAAAAAAGTTGCTAAATGATATTCCACCATTTTTCATTTACTAATAAAGTTAATTATTCATCTTCAAAATGTTTTTTTTTTTTTTTTTTAACTTAGTGTCCTCTCATAGTGGTTTGGAAAGAGAAGCATATTAGTTCGTAGTGATCAGTGTTCAGAATTATGCATTTCTTAACCTCTGCTTTAACTTGACCAAAGTTTAGTCAGGCTTCTCTCCTTCCTGCAAACCCCTGAGCTCACAGCTTGCCTGCAAACCTCAGCAGACAAAAGCATAGCAGAATGTGTCTCACTTATCAGCTTCTCCTGGGAATCTGCTGACCACAGAGAGACTCTTTTCCTGTCAGACCCTGGTGGCCATCTCCCCCAGCTCGTCCAGCTTCCTCTTACAATGTTCTGCTTATCTCTGCCTGAACTTCCTTTACTATATAAAAGACTTTTTATGTTTAATTTGAGAAAGTTTCAGATTTCTTAGATCGGAGATTTTTCCCTATTGCAATAGTCTTTCTTTCTAATTAAAGTCTCTCCTTAAATCTGTATTTCTTTTTATTCATCAATATCATTTCTTATTCTATGTCCAATAGTTAGTGCTCATCGAGTGTCCAAATTATTTACTTTCTGAGTCCCAGTTCTGATCGTGATGACTACTAAGGGAGAGAGTATGTGTGCACACGCACATGTGTAAGAAGAGTTTACTTTTGATTCCAATTTTAGTCATGTTAAAATTCAACTTGAAACATCTTATTAAGCTGACGTTCACTGAGATGCCTGGTTGGTAAAGCTGGCCGTTGAGGTCAAAGGAGGCCAATTACCTAATGAACCAAAATCTTCTGAGCTGTAAAGGGTGAAGACTAGTCCCCAGATCTCAAAATTAGGAAGGTTGGTCACAGTGGATGAGAGGGCTGGCTACAGGAAGATTCAGTGGTAGGGAAGAGCAACAAGGTCCTCGATAAACTACTACTTTGTGGAAGGGAGGATTCTGAACTGGTACTCTAGGCTTCGTCAAAGGATTCTGTCTTCATGCAAGTAAGGCTATTTTGGGCACAATATGTGATCCAGCCTGGAAACCCTTAGGACACATATACGATGGTGCATGGTTTCTGATTTTAAAGAACTGTAATTTGCCAATGCTGCTTGTCCAAGAACCTATCCAGGAAAGAGCATCACTGCTGAGCAGACAATATTATTGTGTTTTGACTATGGTGTAACTGTGTGTATGTTTGCTCTGTAGCAAGAAGCAGGGGAGGGTTGTGAATTAACGAAAGTATCTAGATTCTTCCACAACTGGTTTCAGTTGCTTACTGATAATTGGGGAAGGGGATGGGGTCAGTGATGCTAGGTAAGTGGGTAAAGGGCCTCAAGAAAAAGTAAGAGTGATGTAATTTAGTATCTTGATTTGATCAAATGTGTCCTCACAGTTATGGGTATACTTCTATGTCCAAGAGATATTATATTAGACGATCTATGTGGCTGGGCTTTTACATGAGTTTAAGTTTTGAGGTTTTTTGTTTTTTTTTTTTATAAGAAGGATTAGATTTTTACTGTTAATTTCTGTTTGTTAAATTCTTAAAAGTGAAACTTGCTGAGTAAAATATCATCACATGGATATATTATATTGTGTTTATCCATTCACCAATTGATGCACATTTAAATTGTGTCCACTTTTGGATGTTATGAATAATGCTTCTGTGAATATTTGTTTTTTTTTTTTTTTTAAAGATTTTATTTTTTCCTTTTTCTCCCCAAAGCCCCCGGTACATAGTTGTATATTCTTCGTTGTGGGTTCTTCTAGTTGTGGCATGTGGGACGCCGCCTCAGCGTGGTTCGATGAGCAGCGCCATGTCCGCGCCCAGGACTCGAACCAACGAAACACTGGGCCGCCTGCAGCGGAGCGCGCAAACCCAACCGCTCGGCCACGGGGCCAGCCCTGCTTCTGTGAATATTTGTATGCAATTCTTTTAACTTTAAAAGCAAATGCCAAATAGCTTACCTAAGTGGCTATACCAGTGTATATTCCACAATCAACGTATAAATTGTTCTAGCTCCTCTCCATTCTTACTAACACTGAGTATTGTCTGTCTTTTTTTATTATAATCATTCTAAGGGATGTGTAGTGGTATATCATTGTGGCTTTAATTCACATTTTTCCCTAATGACAAATAGTTTTGAGCACCTTTTCAAGCTCCTTTTAGGCTCTCATATGTTTTCTTTAGTAAAGTGTCTATTCAGTGCTTTTGTTCACTTTTTTATTGGGTTTTTGTCTTTTTATTTTTTGAGTTGCAAACGAACTTTATAATATTCTGCTTCAAATACTTTATCAGATATACAATTTGCAAATATTTTCTACCATTGAGTGGCTTGTTTTTTCATTTCTCTGAGGGTATCTTTTGGAGAGTAAAATTTATTTTAGTTTTTATTTTGAAATAATTGTAGATCACATGCAGTTGTAAGAAATTATACATAGACGTCTCCTGTACCCTGTATCCAGTTTCCCTCAATGATAACATCTTGCAACTATAAGAGCAATATCACAATCAAGATATTGACATTGACACAATATACGGATCTTGTTCAAATTTTCCAAGTTTTCTTGTACTCATTTCTGTGTGTGTGTGTGTGCATGAGTGTTGCATATAGCTCTATGAAATTTTATCACATATGTAGATTCTTATATTCATCTTAGTCAAAATAAAGAACTGCTCAGGGGGCTGGCCCGGTGGCACAGAGATTAAGTTCTCATGCTCTGTTTCGGTGGTCCGGGGATTGCCAGTTTGGATCCTGGGTGCAAACCTACACAACGCTTATCAGCCATGCTGTGACAGGCATCCCACATATAAAGTAAAGGAAGATGGGCATGGACGTTAGCTCAGGGCCAGTCTTCCTCAGACAAAAAAGAGGAGGATTGGTGGTGGATGTTACCTCAGGGCTAATCTTCCTCAAAACATAAAAAAATAAAAAATAAATAAATAAACAAAGAACTGCTCAAACACTGCAGAAACCTCCTGTGGCCCTTTTGTAACCCCTCCCACTTCATATCACCTCTCACCCATCCATAGCCCCAGTCACCAATAACCTGTTCCATTTTTAGAATTTTGTCATTTTAAGTTGAATAAATGGAATCTTCCAATATATATCCTTTCGGTATTGGTGCTTTTTTTTCCCACTTAACATAATTCTCTGGAGATTCATTCTAGTTGTTGCATGCATCAATGGCTCCTTCTTTTGTCTAAGTAGCAATCCACAGTATGGAGGTAACACAGTTTTGCTTAATCTACCCAGTGAAAGACATGTGGGTTGTTTGCAGTTTTGGCCTATGGCAAACAAAGCTGGTGGAAACATTTACGTGTAAACTTTTATATGAACATAATATATATTTCTTTGGCTTAAATGCTTAGAAGTGTACTATTAATTGTACTGCTGGGTAGTACTTGGTAGTTTTTTAATTAACTACCAAACTGTTTTTTAGAGTGGCTGTACAATTTTACATTCCCTCCAGCAATCCATGAGTGACTTAATTTTTCTGTATTCTTACCAGGATTTGGAATTACCACTTTCTATTTTTTTTTTAATTTTAACTCTTCTGTTAGAGATGTAATGATATCAAATTGTTTCAATTTACATTTCCTTAATGGCTAATCAAGTTGAACAACTTTTCATTTGCTTATTTACCATATGCATATCCTATTTGGTAAAATATCTGTTCATGTTTTTGCTGATTTTCAAATTGGATTATTTGTTTTTTTAACTAGAGTTTTGAGAGTTTTTTATTTATTATAGATACTAATACTTTTTCTGATACATAGTTGGAAAATGCTTTCTCCTAGGCTGTAACCTGGTTTTTCATCCTTTTAAGAAGGTCTTTCACAGAGAAAGTTTTTAATTTTGATAAAATCCAGGCTATTAATTTATTTCCCTTTATCCATCATGTATTTGGTGTCAAGCTAAGAACTTTTTGCTGAGCCTTAGATCCTAAAACTTTCTGTGATGTTTATTTCATGAAGTTTTATAGTTTTGGATTTTACATTTAATTCTGTTAACCAATTTGAGTTAGTGTTCTACAAAGTGACCTGCTATTAGGTGATCTGGGGCAGTAGACTGGTCAGTGCACGTTTGTTCCACTATTGCTGCTGATGAGGGTAGATTGAACCATTGCTGCTGGTGGCTATGGAGCATGGGAGTCTATTGTTAGATGCATATAGATTTATTACTGTTTTATCTTCCCATGAATTAAGTATTTTACCATAATGAAGTGTACCTATTTGTCTTCAGTAATATTCATTATCTTAAAGTCTGTTTTGTCGATATCTGTATTGCCATTTCAACTCTCTTATGGTTGCTGTTTGCATGGTATATATTTTTACATCCTTTTACTTTAAATCTTTCTGTGTTTTTAAATTTGAGGTATATTTTCTGTAGACAATGTATGATTGGATCTTGATTTATAAGTCAAAAATGATGATCTCTGCTCTTGACTGATTGTTTAGTCCATTTGCATTTAATGTAATTATTGATATAATTGTATACATATCTGCCATTTTTCCATTTATTATTTGCCTCATTTTTTTTGTTTGCTTCCTTGTTCCTTCTTTATATGTTTTTTGTTGTTAACTAAGTACCTTTTTAGTGTACCATTTTTATTCTTCTGTAGATGTTTTTGCTTTCTTATTTTTTTAGGAGTTGCTATAGGGATTACAATATGCCTGTTAACTTATTAAAGTCTACTTCAGGAAAATTTAATTCTGGTAAAATTTATACATTTTGTTCTATTAAATATATTTTTATTTCTACCTATTTTATATTATTATAATCATATTTAATATTTATACAGTAATCTTCTCTTATTCATAGTTTTTCTTTTTGTGGTTTTGTTTACCTGTGGTCCACAGCAGTCTGAAAATATTAAATGGAAAATTCCACAAATGAACACTTCATAAATTTTAAATTTATGCCATTCTGAGTACTATGATGAAATCCCATACTGTCCAGCTCTGTCCCTCCTGGGACGTGAATCATCCCTTGTCCAGCTTACCCGTACTGGATACACTACCCATTCATTAGTCACTTGGTAGCCATCTGAGTTATTAGAACGACTGCTGCAGCATCTCAGGGCTCGTGTTCAAGTAATCTTTATCTTACTTAATAATGGCCCGGAGTACAAGAGAAGTGATGCTGGCAATTCAGTTATGCCAAAAATAAGCCATAAAGTGCTTCCTTTAAGTGAAAAGTGAAAGTTCTCAACTTAATAAGGAAAGAAAAAAATCGTATGCTGAGGTTTCTAAGATCTCTGCTAACTTTTATTGCAGTGTATTGTTATAATTATTCTAGTTTATTATTAGTTATTGTTGCTAATCTCTTACAGTACCTAATTTATAAATTAAACTTCAATCATAGATATGTACATATAGGAAAAAAAATAGTATATATAGAGTTGGTACTATTCACAGTTTCAGGCATCCACTGGGGGTCTTGGAACATAACCCTTGTGGATAAGGGCGGAGACTACTGCACATATATGTTATAAACCAAAAACACATATGTATTTATTATATTATATTTATTGCTTTATACAATCTTATGTACTTTAAAAAATTAAGAGAATGAGTGAGAAAAAATATAGTCTTTTCCATTTACCCTCTCTATATTTAATATTTCTGGTGCTCATTACTTCTTCTCCTAATTAAAGTTGCTTGCTGTATTGTGACATTTCCTTTAAGCCTTAAATATATTCTTTAGAGTGTCTTGAAAGGCAATTTTGCCAGCAAAAGTTATTTCAGTCTTTGTTTATTTTGGAATATTGTTATTTCACCTTTATTTTTGAAGGATATCTTTGCTGGATATAGAACTTTGGTTGACAGGTTTTTTTCCTTTACACTTTAAATACGTTATCCTACTGACTTCTGACCTCCATTACTTAAGATGACAAGTCAACTATTTATTGTGTTATTGCATCCCCATACTTGATAAGATGTTTTTCTCTTGCTGTTTTCAAATTTTTCTTACTGTGTTTAGCTTTCAATAGTTTGACAATAATAATTGTAGGTGTGAATCTCTTTGTTTTTATTCTACTTAGAATTCATGAAGATTATTGAATATATAGATAAATATTTTTCTGAAATTTGGAAAATTTTCAGTCTCTATCTTTCTCTCTTTGTCTCTCTCTTTTTCTGTTTCCTTTTGGAACTCATATGTTGATATGCTTGATGTCTTCCACAGTTCTTTGAGGCTCTGTTCTTTTTAAAAATCTTTTTGTTTCTCTTTTCTTCAGTTTGTAAAATTTTGATTGATCTATCATCATATTCAATTTTTCCTTCTTCTGCAATCTCAATTTTGATGTTGACCTCTCTAGTGAATTCTTCCTTTCAGTAATATGCTTTTGAACTTTCAAATTCCCATTTGCTTATTTTTTTAAGTAATTTCTGTCACTTTTTTGAAATTATTATCTACTAAATCATTGTCTTCACAGTTTCTTTCCTAAATTTTAACATAGTTTCTTTGTTTCTTTAAACATATTTTACAGTATTAGTCTCCTAAATCCAACCCCTGGAGACATTTAGAGATTGTTTATGTTGCCTGCTTTGTTTTCCTGAGTATCGGTCTAACTTTCCATTTTTGTTGTTGCTATTTTTCATTTGTTTGTCTCATAATTTTCTTTCACATAATGACTATTACATGTCATATATTGTAGCAACTCTGAAATCTAATTTCCCTCCCTGTGGTTTGTAGTTTTTTTGTTTGTCTGTTTGTTTAGTAGCTTGTTTTATCTAAACCTGTGAAGGATGTTTTCACTGAAATGTGTGGTTACTGATGTCTCTCCTCAGTGATTGTTTGTTCGTTTGTTTCTAAAGGTAAATTTTTAAGGGTCTGTTCTGTGTTTGCACAGAATAGTACTCATCCAAAATGTTAGTTAGAAGCCATTGAAACACATTGGGCCAAAATGGCTTTTACTCTTTACTGATGGATCTTTTTACAGGTTGTGAATTTTATTAAAACCTCAGGCTTTTTTCCTGTCTGCCTAGGCTTTTACTTTCAACTAAGCACTCTCACGTCTCTTTTGTGCCTGCACAAAGGCCCTGTCAACTAAGAATATTAGAGTGGCCTGGGCTGGCTCTGGTCTCTGCTGCACATGCATTCATCTTCTGGTCAACCTAGGATATTTAGAGTGCTTATCAAGCCACCGGTGTCTCTGTTACCTCCCGGAATTCTGTTCCAAGCTAATTCCCCTGTCGTTGTTTGTCTCAACACAATTGACACCTCATAGCCACTAGCCATTCCTGTTGAATTGCCTGTAAGATAATCACTATAACTCACGGTGCTCTAGATCGATGATCCCCTCTAGCAGTAGCAATGAGTCTTCTGATTTCCTTGGCCTGCCCTTTTCTGATTGAACTACTGAGCTGACAGAGCTAGGTGGGGATGGGATCAGCCTGAGGAAAAAAAGCTGTAGACTCATAATGTTCTTATAAAAGTTTCATTATTTTCATGAATAAACACTTCTCAATTTATTGTATCCTTTGCTTCATTTTCATAGTTCTGAAATGATTATTTTTGACTTTTGTTTCAGTTTTGTAGCTGCTTTTTGGTGACATTTGTTAAGCTCTTCACTCTGTCCTGCTAGAAGAGAATCTCCATAATTCTACGTTAAAAACTTTCTACTACATACATTTTTTAAAATGTGATCCATGAACTATGTTTTGCCTCTACTATGTCAAGATTAACAATGGATTTAAAAAAAATGGATGTGAACTTTTAATTGTTAATTTGCTGGAATGTTCTGTAGTATTTACCACTGTTGGAAATTATTTCCCTTTTGCTTCAGTAAAGGAAGATATTAGGGTCTTCTACTATCTGACTATCCACTTTTTCTTTCTTTGAAGTCTGATCTTCTCCAGCTTACCTCTTCAATTATTGAGGTTACATCTGTACTTCAATTACAATTTCACCCTATACTCTCTTCACTAGAATATATCATTCACTTCACAGTTTTTCTAGCACATGTGATAATTTTAGAAAGCACGAACACAATGGTTAAGAATAAAGAATTTAGAGCAAGACTCACAAAGTTTGAATCCAAGCTCCAAAATTTTCTAGCTATCCTGTAAAATGTGTGACAATACACATATCATATGGTTTGTATAGGGTTAAATGAGTTAATACATGTAATAGATTTATAGCAATGGCAAATATAAAAAATTAACACATCAGTGTATGTTAACAGTGAATATTTTATTCTTGAGTTTTAAACTCATGTGCCCAATTTCCAGTTAAAGAAATTCTGTCATAACTGTTCACCCTTCATTTTTAACAACTTTACATTCAATTAAACACTTTCAATAATGTCTACCTCCTTGAAACATTTCAAAGCATTTTCTTCTCTTCATTCTTCTATTTCTTCCTGAAAACTCCTATATTATCTGATTTGTATTGTCAGAGTCCTGTCTCACTGTCTCCTGTTTTAACCCTTAACCAATGATTACCATCAGTTAAATCAAGTGTCTATAAAATGAGCTTAAAATCTGATTGTGTGACTGAGGAGTCTGGCTTCAGAATAAAATTCTGTTCTGATCTTTCAAGCCTGACCACAACAATTATAAGGCTTGCCAGTCAGGACTCATAGGGGAAAGCTACACTCTCCGCAGCAAATTTGATGAACAACTAGAGCATTAGCTTCTGGAGGGAGTTTCAGTGCAGGTCTCAGGCCCCTTGGGACCAGTTACACTGATGTGCATATATGCTTTCCTACTTAAGAAGCCTCCATTTGGAGGCCTTTTTATCAGGACCTAAGGTGCTTCCTAGGCTCCTCCTCTGAGATCCGCTTTATTGGGGACTTTTACTGAGGCATGTTTCTCCGTTTTGACTGAGAATCTTTCCACTCCTAGCTCTTCCCTCACTCTCTTTTCCTAGCCTACAGGTCTATAAAGTCTTTTGTTTTGGACTCTATAACAGTTAAATTATTTTCCCTTTCTGCGCAGCATCCACCTAATCCTCACCTGGTGATGTTCTGTGAGGAAAAATGGGACACTGGGAGGCTGGCACCTCTTTTTACCTCTTGCATTCTTTCAGTAAGTGAATAAAGACTTTGTGCAAATAATCCGCAATCGATCTATAAATCAAAATTAGGATGAACTTATTATGAGACAGATCTGGGGACTAGCCCAGGGCCTTCCTTCCCCAAGGAATGAAAGGCACCAAAGAAGTGGAGTGTACCGAATGGTTACACACTGTCTTGGAACAAAGAGCACCCATCACGTATGATAAGGATGTCTCCTTTACAATAGGCACAAGATTGCTTTACTGGCACAGCAGATTGGTGAGCACAGCAGGTAGGTTGTCACAAGGTGAGTGGTCACAAGGTGAGCACAGCAGGTCCGTAATTAATCTTTAGTTTAGGGAGAGATGTTAATCCTTAAAGAAATGCTGGTGTGGGGAGAAGTTACATCCCTATCTTTAAGGGCATCGTTCTTGTCTCTGGAACATAGAAAATCTTTAAAGCAGATATACAATGCATGCTCAACAGGCCACGTCAGGCCCCTTTGGAAAAACAAGGTGAGGCCGAAGTAGTTTTAAACCAAATGACTTTCTCATATACTTCAGTATATCCTGTTGCTTGTCATTTATCAACTTGATTGTTACTTTCATTTTGGCTCATTGGTCTGGTTGACCACCTTGACACCTGCTTGCTCCTTGTAATGTCCCCACTGACACCTTAGGAAAAGCTGACACCACCAATATTGTCATGCCCTTTTTCCTACTTACAACTCTGAATCCTAGGCTCTTGGCCAATGATACTGTTTAATGAATGAATATATGAGTGAAATATCAACTAAATGACTGATTTATTACTTAGCAAGACATTTAAGAAATAATATTTTAATGAGCTAGAAAGTTTAAGCTAACTTTTATAAATGAGTTAAATCTGGTTTCATACGTTGGGGGATCTCGATTTCTTTGGAGAAATATTTTCTTTGTTCTGTAATGCTTTATTTTTGTCTCCGAAACACTATTTTAAAGAATATATGTAAGATGTCTAATATTATATTTCCAAAATATTGTATTATCCATATTGTGTAATCCTTAAATATTGAAAATAATTATTCTTATTCTATTAGAAACTATAACCTGAACATATAATTTACATTATTAGAAACAAAACTAAGGTCTATGAAGAGAGAGATTATATAAAGTTTATTCAGCAATGCATCTTGCTCATTGAGCACAGTGGATCATTTTGAGTTTTTACTCAAAATAAATAGATCAAATATTTTGCATTGGACATGGAAATTATAAATAGCATGAGCCATTTTTAAAGTAGGGAGCAGAATGGATAGTAAATCCTGAAATTTTTGTAGTGACACAAAGTGCTTTGGTGCTTATTATCACTTCATTTATGGCAGCTAAAGAAAACTTACATTGTTGTTACGGTTATTGATGTATACTTTCTTTCTCTCTCTCTTTTGTTTTTAGTGAGGAAGATTGGCCCTGAGCTAACATCTGTGGCCTATCTTCCTCTTTTTGCTTGAGGAAGATTGCCGCTGAGCTAAGATCCATACCAGTCTTCCTCTATTTCATGTGTGCAATGCTGCTACAGCATGGCTTCATGAGTAATGTATAGGTCCACGCCCGGGATCTGAACCTGTAAACCCCGGTCCACCAAAGCAGAGTGCACGAACTTAACCACTATGCCACCGGGCCAGTCCCCTTGATGTATACTTTGAATCTTAATAATTTATCTTGATACAATATTACCTTGCAATGTAGTAGAATACAGTACAATATACACAGAGGAACACATTTTTTGTTTACATGGACTTATTCTTTTTAAACAGACATCATGAAATTAACTATTTCAAAGATTTGCTATATCCTACTACTTCTAATATAAATTACACTCCCTAATTCCTTTTCTTCAGAGGAGGTTCTCTTTTAATTAAATTTATTTTTCAAACAGTTTTCTGTTTAAAGAAAAAAAATGAGAAGATATTGCAGTTCCTGTATCCCGCACACTCAATTTCCACTATTAACATCTTACATTAGTATTTTGTATTTATTTTAATTAATGAACCTATATTTATATAATATTATTAACTGAAAATACCACGTTTATTCAGATTTTTGTAGTTTGCCCTTTTATGATCAAGGTCCCATTGTGAACACCACATTTTATTTAATTGTCTTGTCTCCTCCGGCTCCTTTTGGCTGTCACGGTTTCTTAGGCTTTCCTTCTTTTGGTGACACTGACAATTTTGAAAGAGTACTGGTCTGATATTTTGTAGCATGTACCTCTTTTGGAATTTTTCTGATGTGCTTCTCATGACTAGACTATGGATAAGGATTTTTGCTTTTAGTAGGAGTAACAGGTAAAATGTTATCTCCATCATATCTTATCAATGGTACGTTGTCAACATAATTTATTACTACTGATGTTGACCTGAAACACCTGGCTGAGGTGATTTGTCAGGGTTCCACACTGTAGAGTCTCCCCTTACCACTTTCAATCCCCCACTCTTTGGGAGAAAGTTATAATGCGCAGCCCAAGTTTAGGGAGTGGGATTAATGGTTCACCTCCTTAGGGGTGGGGTTTCTACATAAATTATTTGAAATTCTTCTGCATGGGAGATTTGTTGCTTCTCCTCCGTTTATTTATTCATTCAGTCATTAATTCATATCAGTATGCACACATGTA
This sequence comes from Equus caballus, assembly GCF_041296265.1. Lineage (NCBI taxonomy): Eukaryota > Metazoa > Chordata > Mammalia > Perissodactyla > Equidae > Equus > Equus caballus. The sequence continues at coordinate 70,332,035 of NC_091685.1, read as the reverse complement.
TATTTACTGTATTTCATACTTTGGTTTATAATCCAATGCCATTTTATTTATTTATTTGGGTCACATTGTTCCAGCTGTGGCCATTTCGGTTAGCTCCTGTGTCCCTAGGCCATATTCCCATTGATTTTTTTTTTTTTCCAGCACTTCTTGCCTTCTGAAACTACAGTATGTTCCAGGCTCATCTTGTATATTTCATGACCTAGTCATGGAATCAGACATTTCTTCAAGGAACCTGGGCTAATTTTATTGGAAAATGGTATTGGAAGCTAAAGTCTGGTCACCCTGTATGCCCAGATCTCCCTGTATTTCTCTATATAACCATCTGTATCCATATTAAGCTAAACGTTAGTTCGTACTGATGGCTCCAACTCAAATCTATTATCACGTGAATCATTTCAGCCTCTACCACTTGCTTATCTGTATCCTCCTACTCCAATAAGAAGAAATAGGCTTCTAACATTCAATATTTATTTCCTTAACTTTTCAATTCCAGTGTGCTTTTATAGCATTCTCAGACTTGTTAACCCATATGCCCATAGGAAACAACTGTATAAACTAGATCAACTGAAATATATGCTTATGTACATTTCTTTTACATTTAGTCTTACAGACTCATCTCAAAGATTTCTTAGCTCCCCATCATTTATCCTCAACCCTTTAGTGAGAACATGTCACACATTTGTAATATGGTTAGATTCTTTTGTCACAGTCTCAATTCCTTCCTGGGATACCTCAACCTCACAAGTGATTATTTTAAAGTTACATACATTAGGTTCACTCTCATGCTGTAAAATTCAATTAGTTTTCACATACGCATAGTGTCATGTATCCACCATTAGTGTCTTCCAGAATAGTTTTACCGCCCTAAAAATCCCTCGTGCTTCACCTGTTCAGCCATACCAGTCTTTCCCTGAACGCTTGGCAAACATTGATATGTTTGCTACTTCTACAGTTTTTCCTTTTCTAGAATGTCGAATAATTGCAATTATACAGTATGAAACCTTTTCAGTTTGGCTTCTTTCACTATGCAATAAGTATTCAAGATTCACCTCCTTTGTCTTTTGTGGCTCAATAGCTCATTTCTTTTCATTGCTGAATAACATTCCATTGTTTGGATACACCAGTTTGTTTATCCATTCCTCTATTGAAAGGCATCTTGATTGTTTCCAGTTTTTGCCAACATCAATAAAACTTCTATAAATATTCTCATGAAGGATTTTGCGTGAACATAAATTTTTAAATGAGTTAGGATATACCTAGGTGCGTGATTGCTGAATCCTACAATAAGAATATGTTTAGCTTTGCAAGAAGCTGCCTGTCTTCCAAAGTGACTGTGATATTTTTCATTTCCTCCCACAAGAATGCAAGATCTTGTTGCTCCAAAATCACTAGTATTTTGTACTGTAACTTTTTTAAACATAAAATTTTATAAATAAAATAACACTTTCCTCATCTAATAGATTTACAGTGGTATCTCATTGTTTTTATTTGCAATGATGTTGAGCATCTTTTCATATACTCATTTGCCATTACTATATCTTTGGTGAAGTGTTTGTTTAGATCTTTGCCCTCTTATTAATCAAATTGTTTACTTTCTTATTGTTGAATTTCAAGTCTTCTTTTTATGTTTTGAATTCAAGTCCTTTATTAGATACATTTATTTGGAAAATATTTTCTCCTAGTCTATGGACTAGTCTATATTATTATTTTATTTTATACTTTATATTTACTAATAATATTTATATATTATTAGTATATATTATTATTTGGAAAATATTTTCTCCTAGTCTATTGTTTTTGCTTTCTCTTAATAGTGTCTTTCTCAAGGCAGAAATTTTTAATTTTAATAAGTTCCAACTTACCATTTTTAAAAAATAAATTATGTTTTTAGTCTTGTATCTAAAAGCTCATAATCCATAGACTTGTACTTCTCTTCTGAACAGAATTTGAATCAGAAATTGGCAGCATAAAACTATTCATATATAGGCTAAGTATTGTGCTATTTTTAGAGTTTAAAAAGAAAATAGAAGTAATAGCAATTAAAATTTGAATCTTAAGCTAAGTTCACAATATACTATTATGGAAAATCAAAATGAAATAATTCTTTTTATTTTTTTTTTTAGGAAGATTAGCCCTGAGATAACTGCTGCCAATTCTCCTCTTTTTGCTGAGGAAAACTGGCCCTGAGCTAACATTCATGCCCATCTTCCTCTACTTTATATGTGGGACACCTTCCACAGCATGGCATGCCAAGCAGTGCCATGTCCGCACCCGGGATCCAAACTGGCAAACCCTGGGCCGCTGAAACTGAATGTGCGCACTTAACCGCTGTGCCACTGGGCCAGCCTGAAATAATTCTTAATTATCTGAAAACCATGTACAATTTATGAGGACTAATATTGTACAAAAGTGTGTTGTCAGATGACTTGTTCTGAGTAAAGAAGCAATATAGACTTGGGAACATTAGACAGACAAAACATAGTGATGGGCTTTCTTCTCTCTTTGTGTTATGCCTTTTAGGTAATTTCATCTAAGCCTATGTCTTTAAATACATTTGTAGACTGAGGATCCCCAAATTACAACTCTAGTGTTGAACGCTCTTGATTTCCCCTGACTACAGTGTAGCCACACTTGGTTCTTTCACTGACACAGCTAACGTCACCTGGGACATGTAGGACCAGACAAAAGCAATATTAGAGATACAATCTTAAGTTTAAGTTGAATTCCATTCACTAGGAGAATGAGTCTTTTAATACTCTATTAGAGATATGGTTGGGTTAGGATGGCATTGAAAGAAGAAATTTTTAGTACCTGTCTGAAGGAGTATTTGGGAAACTGATTCTTATGGTATTTGTAAATTTTTTCTATATCTCGACATTAAAGGATTTTACACAAGCCCACTTCTACCTTTACACTGACCTTTAAGTTTTTATTAATTTTATTATGCCTACATTGCAAAATGTACACAAATCATGGATGTATCATTTGTCAATTTTTATGAAATAAACTTAAATATGTAAGCACCACCCAAAGTAACATGTAAAGTATTACCAACAGCATAGCACTTAAGGCCTGTCCTGAACATTACTCCAAAATATAAGCACTTGTCTGAACTCTAGCCCTATAAAGAACTTAATGTGAATGGAATCATGGAGTATGCATTCTTTTGTGTCTTTTTTCCTCGACCTTATTTATGTCTGTGAGATCTACTCATTTTATTTTATACAGCTGTAGTTTGATTTTTTGTAGTTGCTAATATTCTGAGGTTCTCTCCTATTGAAGTGTAATGGGTTATTTATAATTTTTGCTTAAGATTGACTAATGTGTTAGGAACATAATTTAATATACATTTTGTTGCAAATATGTACAGGTTTCTTTGAATGTACACCAAGAAATGGATGTAATGACCTATAATATTCATATATTCAGTTAGTAAATAATAATTTTCAAAAGGGAATTTACAATTTACACTACCGCCAATCTTCACTTCCATTTGTTTAAAGGCATGTGCAGTTGAATTTGTTACTTTAAGCCATATTACACAGACACCGACCAAGTTTTGATTGTTGCTACTAAAGTTCTACTAGAACCATTATTATTCATATATAACAACTCAAACACTTTTAAAATTTTCAGTTACTTAGACTCAATAATTATCCCTAATTTTTTATTCTTCTTGTGTTTCATATATTGAATAAAATTTGAAAAGTGTATCAATTAGCTGTTATGATAAAATTGCTATTTAACAGAACCACAAAACCTTAGTGGCATGCAAAAATAAGCACTACTTTGCTCACAAATCTGCAAGTTGGCTGTCAGTTTGCTAATGTAGGCTGAGTCTGTCTACATGTCTCTCCTGATCTTAAATCTGAGTCAACTGGGGATCAACAGATTTAGGCTGAGCTCCGCCCCAGGGGTCTCTCATCCTCCTCCTGGGACCAGTGCATTAGCTGAGCGTGTACTTTTCATTGGAGAGGCCTAAGAGAACACGTCCAAATGTGCAAGCCTTTTCCAAGCCTCTGCTTTGATCACAGATGTAAACATCCCATTTTTCAAAGTAAGTTACAAGTCCAAGTGGGAGGATACTGAAAAGCTATGTGACGAAAGATTTGATATTTCCTCCTATTACTAGGTAATGAGTGAAGAGTTGGAAAATGACGCACTTTGCAACTCAAGATGTAAATTGGAATATTTGCTGGCTTACATGGTCACAAGCATGTTATTTATATGCTGTTTTTGATAAACCATGTTCTTTTTTGTTTGTTTAGGAAATGTTGCCATAACTACACTAAAGTTTCCAGACATATTAAGTGAATATGATGGTTTCATATATAATCGTTTGTGCAGATTCTCTCAAAGGAGCTAAGACATCAAACTACAAATATTTGAGTTAAATAACTATCATATTTTATTCAAGAAGTAAGGATTCATTATATAAAATTTTAGGACTGACTATTCATTTTGACAATTTTCAGCTGTACATTCAAATATGTACCCCTGATGGTACTTCTCTTGTGACTGATATTATGATGATGAGACTAAGAAGTGTCTTTCAAGAAATATTCTGTCTGACAGACAGCATCTTGATTAAGATGAGCTTTAATTAAGATAAATGAGGTTGCTTAGTCATCTGTTTGGCATGATGAGTCCTGAAATCTTCAGAATAATGTTAAAAGGAATGAAAAATTTCCATTTTCTTATTGAAAACACAAATTAGATTTAGAGCGGATGGCTTGCCCACCTGTGCTATAAGCATGCGCCTATTATAAAGCACTGATGCTGCAATTTTATTTTAGTTAGTGATCTTTTGACAGAATATACTGTGCTGACTCCTAAACATCATACAAGGATGCCAGTCAGCAGGATTTGTTGCAGAAAAAAGTTTTTTTAAACAAGGTTAAACTTAATTGGTGCTGATACGTTCTTCATTTATACGACAATGCTATCATCTTTTTTTTTTTTTAATCCATTCAGATTCTCCAAAGAAATTACACAGTACCTTAAACTTTGACATTTACCAGTGTCTCTTGACTGGGAACAACTTTTCTTAGCATCTGTGTTAGTTTTATGTTGCTATGTAACATATTACCCCAGACTTAGAGTCTTAACACCACAAAATTTTTCAATGATGAAAAAATGTCATTTGAAAAAATAGATTTCATATCTAAATTTTCTTGTATTATGATCAGTGAATTAAATTCAACCATGCTCTAACTACACCAACTGGGTCATGGAGAATTAAAAGTAAACACTACTATACTTGTTTTTTGCTTTTTGTTTTTTAAAGATTTTATTTTTTTCCTTTTTCTCCCCAAAGCCCCCCAGTACATAGTAGTATATTCTTCGTTGTGGGTCCTTCTAGTTGTGGCATGTGGGACGCTGCCTCAGCGTGGCCTGATGAGCAGTGCCATGTCCTCTCCCAGGATTCGAACCGACGAAACACTGGGCCGCCTGCAGCGGAGTGCGCGAACTTAACCACTCGGCCACGGGGCCAGGCCCAAAACTACTATACTTTGAAGTGTCAAATCTTTTGATAGGTTTAGGAAATACTTCAGGAATGGTCTTCTTTTTCCCCCAATCATTCAACAAGTAACCTCCCCCCCCCCTTTTTTTTACTAATTGAATATTAAGAAAATCTCTTCCTAGTGTGACTTTGCAAAATAAAAGAGCTAAGAAATGTGAAAAAAGCACCAGGAAAGAGCAAGAAAGGAAGGACAGCATATCGTAATTACACATTTAGAAAAAAGTGGTGCTATTCCTTGAACATGCCAGAACCGCAAGTTACAGAAAATGAAAAATTCCTTTGAGAAATATTTTTAATTTTTTTATCGAGGTAAAATTTACATATAGTAAAATGTACAGATGTTAAATATAAAAGCCAATGAATTTTGATAAACTTATGAACTCATGTACCATCACTGCAATTAAGATACAAGATATTTCGATTGCAGCAATAAGCTCCTTTGTGCCCCCTAGACCCAAATGACTCCACCATGATTTGCCCTAAGTGTTCCTTCATCAGCCTGTGACATTGTTGCTCACTCTCTTCTTTGTCTTTAGAGACACACCCTTTTCCTATGTTTCTATCTATGTATCCGTCCATTCTGCGTATTTCTCAATAAAGGTTACTTTCTTTAACTTTTAAATATTGATATGCTTTGGAATCTATCATGTGCCTACTTATCCTCTCTAAATATCCTCCAAAATGATTATATATGTACATGTTTTCCTACTTTATATTTTCAGTCAAGATCTCTCTCCTGAAATAGACATTTATAAGCAAATATTAGAATGTCTAATAAGCATCTCAAAATCACCATGCCTAAAAGTGAGTCATCATCATGGTCATTACCTAGTCCTTCTCCAACGATTGCGTCTGAGTAAATGATACTGTAGAGATTCCTCACTGCTCTCAAAGCAACTTCATTACTCTTTCCTCTCCCTCTCTCCAGGCAACCACACTATTAGCAAGTCTTGTCCATTCTACCTTTAAAACGTCTTTCACATATGTCTGTTTCACTGGATCCCCATGGCTTCCACCCAAATCTAAGTCACCAGCATCTTTTGTGGGTCGAATGAACTGCTAGCTAGATTTTCTACCTTTTGTTTGGTCCCTAAAAAATCCATTCGTCATTGCATTCTTTCAAAGATAGCGATGTGATCATGTGACTCATTTATTAAAAATATTTTATTTATCTCCCATTTCACTTAAAAGTAAAACCCAAAAGCCTAGATATGACTTAATAAGTCCTCTGTTATCTGGCCTCTGCATGCCTCTTAAGCCTCATCTCTCACTATTCTCTTCCATCCAGTCAAGATCTAGTTACACAAATATTTCTGTATTAATAAGATATCTTATTCTTTCTTTTCCATATGACCGGTCATTTATGAGCCATAGACTTTTCCACTGGAATATTCTTCCTTGTTTCTTTTCATCATTATCTGACTAAGCATTAATCATTCTTCAGCTTAATTCTAAATCAGTTTCTCAGGGAGGTCTGCCTTAAATTCTATATTTAATTAGGCAAAATAGTACTTTGATGCCTGTGCTTTCACTGTCTGAGCACTTATCACACGTTGTTTTAAGCTTAGTTTAATTGCCTGCCTTCTCTACCAGAAGATGACAGGACAAGATTATGTCTCTCTTATCTGATTTGTTTTTCAGAATATACCATGTGAGACAGTCACAAAAGGAAATAATGAACAGTTCTGGAGGAAAGAAGGAACAGAGGGAGAGGGGAAGAGAGGAAACAGGGACAAAAGAATAGAAAATATTTTAAAAAACCCTCTTCTTTGGAAAGGAGCAGTGTATGCATTCATTAGTCAATAATTAGACAAAAGGAGCCATCAAAGGCTTTGAATAAGGAAGTGATAATATTAGATATGACCTTTAACAAGTTTAATTGATAATGTTGGTAAAATAGGTTGGGGCATCAAGAGTGAAGAAAGCCTGTTTTCTAGAGCCTGTAGGGGGAAATTGAATCTGAATTAAGGTGATGACATCAAAATAGAAAAGGAAGGAGATTTATGTGTGAGGTATTCTGATCTTTACAATTATAGGAATTAGACAATAATTGAAAAGAAAGAAGTTGAGATTTATGTAGCTGTGAGAAAAGAAGTTAAAATTGACTTTGAGATTTTGACTTTAAAAAAATTAAGAAAATAATATAGACATTTACTACTTTTTTACTAGCTCACTTCATTGAATACAACTCTCTCAACCTTGTTACAATGTAGTTGAGTTCAATCTCTCTCCCCTACAAGACAGTAGTGTTGACCTCTATGGCATAGTCTTGAATAAAGTCTTAGTCTCAGAACCTGCCTAAGTTCTCACAGCTAATGGGAGTAAAACCGCTATATAAACCTAAGGGGTAAGAAGTCAGAGTCTGGCATGTCTTTATAATTGCCAACCATTTTTGGTGTAATCTTTTAACAGAAAAGACCCCATCATATACCCTGTAGAACATCACCTTTGGTACATCTTTTCTGTTTTGTTTTGTTTTATTTTTGAGGAAGATTTGCCCTGAGCTAACTACTGCCAGTCCTCCTCTTTTTGCTGAGGAAGCCTGGCCCTGATCTAACATCCATGCCCATTTTCCTCTGCTTTATACGTGGGATGCCTACCACAGCATGGCATGTCAAGCAGTACCATGTCCACACCCGGGATCCGAACCAGTGAACCCCAGGCACCGAGAAGCGGAACGTGTCCACTTAACCACTGCTCCACCAGTACATCTCTTCTTTAAGTCTGCATTAGGTTTCTTCCCTTGGAAATTTTCCTTTAAAGACACACAAGACAAATAAATACTTTACTGCTTTTGAATGAGAGGAACCATCATGACATCCCTAGCCCCATGCAGTGCCTGATACAGTTCTTCAGCAAATGTCCATTTTGATACCTTTTTTTCTCTTTAATGGATTTGGAGGATGAGAAAGTAGTAAGAAGCATATATTTGCAAAGCAGCTTCTTAAAGGTAACTCTCTTTACCATGACTAATATCTTAAAAGTGTATGATATTTGTAAGAGAATCTCTGGCTATTTGTTTTCTCAGAAAATGTTAAAAATAAGCAGAAATGAGAAAATGTGTTTAAAATTCTCCATTTAGTGCTGAATACATAAACTCTAATTCCTTAGCAGTAATGTATTGAATAGGCAAATATTACTTTTCCCAACTTCACTATTTTGGGAAAAGAAACCATCAGGTCTGTAATCCTATAAGTACTATTATAAATGTCATCAAGAATCAATTCCTCTTGTAGCTGGAAAGCTATGAAGCCAAATGTGAAGTTTAAATGAAATAATATCACATGTATCTCAGGAATCACACATTACCAAACTCTCAATTTGGCAGTTTTATTAGACTTTACTTGGAATATAAATGACTGTTATTGTAACTTTCCATCATGTATTTATTCTCAGGTGCTTTCTTCCTTCACAATTGTTAGGTAAATTTTAGTACATATTAGGCTACAAATAAGTTACCACTGAATATTTTCATAAAATATTATTTTATAAATTTTACTATGCTTTATTTTTTTAATGCACACAACTTCACACCACTACTCTTTTTTCCTCAATTTTTTCTCATGTCAGAGATTTCATGCTTTTAAGAATCTCTCACTTTACAAAATGCATGCAAAACTCGACCTTTCTGCCTCTTTTTCTTCATTTTCGGGATAAATGTTTGAATGTTAAATTTATGATACCTTTTGTCCATAAAATTTTATGGTTATGATTTTGCTTCTGACTTTTCAGTAGAAATTAAATTCTAAGATTCTGAAATCTAAGCTGAATTTTGGCCGTCCTGGAGAGTCCACTTCAGCTGTTCTCCAGATAAATGCAGCTCCATGAGTGAGCCCAGGAGAAACCAGTCTAGGCACTGCCTGGCTAACCTTGAGAATTATGTGAAATGATAATTTCCCATTATTTGAAAGTACCGAGGTTTGGAGTCGTCTAGTGATAGATAACCAACAGAAGAATTGGTACCTGGAAGTAGAGTTTTTCAAAATGGAAACGTAAACATGCATCTTTGGCTTTGAGGTCATGTGACAAACAGAGCAGTGATGAGACTACAAAAGAAGCCTAGAAAGGCAGTGAGGTGACTGCTCTTGGGAATTGGAGAAAGGGCGACTCACGTTGCAGAACTGAAGAACGATTGGCAAAACCTTTAGTATGAGTAACCAGGAAGATAGAAAATGCACTTAACGCACCTGTAGATCTGGTTTAGGAGATTTTCATGCACAATAATAAAAATGTCACATTACATTTTTATAGCTACATGTGTTAAAACACAGGAAGATAGATGAACCAAACAAGGATCTGTTCAGTTGCGAGCAAAATTTACAAGAAAATTTAGAGGATCAAAAATAAAAGTATTACTCATGTCTAGTCTCTGATGGGCAAAAAATTGTCAATATGAAACCAGACCTGGGGCTAAATATTAGATCAAGAGTATGACCTTAATATTCTTTGTTAAGATCTCTGAAGGATTTAAGATGGTACCTATTTAATATTTCTGAGCAAGAAAAAAGGGAGCTCAAAGAATTGTTAGGAAATTGACACCCAGGGGCCTCAGCTACATTCTAAAACCTCATTTGGTGTTTCAAAAAGTATTAGGAATCTTGCTTTGGGGTGAGAGAACACCATCAGATTCAAAGGAAAGACACAGTGTTTTTAAGGAGTTGTACCAATAAAAATGCCACCCGTTTGGGTTAAAAAAGAAAATGACGGCTCAAAATTAAAGGAGCTCCCAGTGTTTTACAAGCAGAAAACAGGATTAATATTCTTTATAGCTTAAACCTTGGCCATTTACACTGGGTCAGTTACACTTCCTAAAAATGAAATTTGACATTAGAGAGCAAAACTCAAAGCTCAGAAGGTGGAGCCAAAAGCTTGGGAGAAATATGCATTAAGACATCATACCCAGGAAGAGAAATGAGCCCTAATCAAGAAACATTTCCTGCTCCTGGAGAAGGAGGAATTGACATGTGCTTGGATAAATTTCAGAATTCTTGTAGACTGACTGCTATATGCTCTTCCATCTTCTCGGTTTTGAATGAGATTGTCTACTGCTGTTATCCTGTCCCAGTCTCACAGTTGTATGCCTTCTGCCTCTCTGTCTCTGTCTGTGTTTGTGTGGGTCTTATTTTATGTTCATGGCTCTCTGAAGTAACGTAGCTCTGCTCAAGGATCCTCTTGCATAATTGGTCCATATGCAGATAACAAGATACTAGAATTTGACCTTGATGTCATAAATGAGGTTATTGGGATTTGGGGGAGTGGATATATTTTCTATTGAGAACGATGGATGTGGTTGTGACTGGAGGATGGATTGTGGTAGATTAAATATAGCCATGAATTATTTTCAGCTCCTCCCATCTTTAACTCCATTACCTGTTGAATCTAGGGTGGTTTTTAACTTACTTTGACTAACAATATGTGGCAGAAGTAACATTTTACAACTTCCAGCTTCTAAGCTTTAAAGACTCATGCAGTATCTATATTTGCTGCCCTCACACAACTGCGTAAAGAAGCAGTCAGTCCTACTTGAGGATGAGAAGACGTGTGCAGAATAAATAAGACACTCCAGCCAACAGCCAACACCTGCAGCCAGAGAGGCAAATTATGCCATCTTGGCCTGCCAATCTATGCTAATTGTAGCCACATAAGTGAGCGTAGGTGAAATCAGCAGAGGAATAGATAAACAACTGATTGTATTGTGAGGAATAATAAACCCTAGATGTTCTAAGCCATTGAGTTTTGAAGTGGTTTGCTAGACAGCTACACATAACTGATACAGTCAGTGTTTGGAACGAAATGCACCCTTACACAGAAACCAGCACGCAAGCACACATAGCACACACATACTGAAGAGTAGGTATGCATTTCCAAGAGAATCTAAGATTCATGTGGCAAACATTAAACTTGGTCTAGAAATATCTGTTTTGCTCCCTTCTTTCTTTATTTTCTAGTATATCAACTTATAATATCTTAATTTCCTTTCTGTTTATGTCAGTTTCTTTTCCCTTTTTTTATTTCTCCCAATTTGCTACATAGATTTATAGAACCCATGTATCACATTGACAGTTAAATGGCTATTGTAGATAACAAGTATGGACTGAGTAAGTAAATTATATGTGTTTGTGTTTTATAGGCAGTGTAGCCAAAAGTTCAGTATATAGTTTAAATCCTCAAAACATTTCACCATCTTCTGAGTTTTAATGTGGAGCACAATTCAGATAAAAAATAAAAAGAATAAGCAATACATTAGCTACTTTTTTTCCAAGTTAAAGTTAAGATAAATCTGTTTGTATGGTAACATGCATTTCTAGTGTTTCTCTACCACTGTTTCAAAAACTGATGCAGATGTTCATAGCATGGTAAGAACTTTCTGCAATATAGTTTTTTTATGGTTATTGGCTTTATCTTTTTCTTTTTTTTTTTTGGTGAGGAAGATTGGCCCTGAGCTATCATCTGTTGCCAATCTTCTCTTTTTTATCTCCCAAGCCCCAGTACATAGTTGTAAGTCATTCTGATTCTTCTATGTGGGATGCCACCACAACATGGTTGATGAGCAGTGTGTAGGTCTATGCCTGGGATCTGAACCAGCAAACCCCAGGCCCCTGAAGTGGAGCACACAAACTTAACCACTCAGCCACGGGGTCAGCACCCTCTCCAGCATATTTAATGTACCCTCTTCAACATATTTAATGTAGTAAGCTATTCCAATTCTTACTAATAAGTTTTCCAATTAATAAATAATGGTAAGGAGCCATTGAAATCAATAAAGCCTTTATTAAATACTCCTCACAATGAGCAATAATACATATTAAGCATCATATTATAGTAATCAAAAAGAGTGATAGGCCTGAGATTATTTCCCAACTGTTATTACCAGGACTGTGATCTATAAATTATTTAATTAATCACACTTCACTTTTATCATGTTAAAATGGTCATACAACATAATAGTCAGCTCTTGAGATTCTTAAAAGGATACGTAACATTATGAATGAAAATATATAGCAATTAAGGACCAAACAATGCACTTAGTGCTTGAAGTTCAGTGTAGAAAGGAAATAGAGTTTATGTCCTCATGGAGCTGATATTTTGATCATATGAGATAGATCGGTTAAACAAACTTAAAAACTAATTGTAGAATGGCGCAACAGCTATTTTTAGACTGTCTCTGATAACATTTAAAATTCTGGAAAAATATTAAAAATTACTTTTGAAGGGGAACTGAGAATGACGAAAAGGAGACAAAAAGTTGTAAGGAGGTGATCTTTGAAAGAGAGGAAATAGACCAGATGGCTATGATGGTTTTCATTTGAGAAGATGCTCCAGTTTGCATAGGTTAGCGTGGCTGGAACTCAGGCATTCAACTGCAGTCTTACTAGCTTAAAGAGTCAGCGGATTGAGTTTAGATGCTGTGGACGCTGAAAAGTAAGGCAGCAAATATTGGGAAGAAAGGAGCCACAAAGCGATGAATCTTCAAATCTGCTTATAAATTCCACCCCAAATATTTTTCTGTCGTCTGAACTACATATACTTGGAAGAGACTTTGGGACTCCTGTGAAAAGCAATAGCTAGAAAACCATAAAAACTTTTTTGCTATGTCAGATGCTGCCCACCCCAGAGGAGAGAGAAGTTCAGAGGAAAATAACAGAACTCAAAGCCTTAAAAAAGAAAGTATCATCTAAAATATTCAGTATATAATATGAAATTACTAAATGTCCATAGAAACAGTAAGATGTGACCCCACTCCAGAGAACAATCAATGAAAACCAATCTAAATATAGTGAAGAAGTTGGAATGAGCGTTTAAGTATTGTAAAGAAGCTTTTGTAAGTATGTTCAAGTAATGAAGTTAAAACTCAGCAACGGAATGGTAAGTATGTAAAAGAACCAAATCCAAATTCTAAAACTGAACATAGCAATGTTTCATTTCTGAAAATATAGATGAGTTTAAGGGAGGATTGGAGATGTCAGAAGAAAAGAGCAGTAAACACAAACACCTATTAATAAAAATTATCTACTTTAACAGTGGGAGAGAAATAGGTTGAAAAAACACTAACACAGCCTTGTTGAACTGTAAGAAAATATCAAGCATACTAATATCAAACTTATATAATTTAATTCCTGGAAGGAAAAGAGAGAGAAGTAGGCAGAAAAATAAATATTTGAAGAAATAATGGATTAAAATTTCCTAAATATTAAAACAAAAACATGTATTTAGTGATGAAAGGTTAAATGCCAAGAAAAACAAATGCAAATAAAACCACATTTGAGTATTGTATAATAGTGAAAATCAAGGGTAAAATCTTTCAAAAAGATGGAAAAAGTGAAACATTACAGACAAGAAAGCAAAGGCGTGAATGATACATTATCAGAAATAATGAAGATGCAAAGATAGTAGAATAATGTTACTTAAAGTGTGAAAACACCTTGCCTTTCAAGAATTTTACATTTGATGAAAATATTATTCATAAATAAAGATGAAATAAGGATATTTTAGATAAATGCAACAATGTTGCTTGGGGGAAAAATATGACCTTCTAACAGGTCTGATCAAGAAGAAGTGGTGAGGGAGAATACAAATTCTCAACGTCAGGAAATACATAAGGAGCATAACTACAGATCCTATAGACATTAAAAGCACAATAAAAATATTATGCACATTATACAAATAAGTTTTACAGTTTAGATGAAATGGACGAATAAATTACTTAAAATGAAAAAAAGTATTAAAATACCACAGAAGCAATTAGAAAATTTGAATAGATTTATATCTATTTTAATTGAATTCATAATTAAAATTTCTTACAAAGGCAACTTTAGGCCTAGATGGCTTCATGATGAATTCTATCAAACATTTAATAAAGAAATAATACCAGTATTGCACAAAATCTTTAAGAAGAAGAGGAAACACTTTCAACTTGTTTTATGAGTACAATGTAATGCTAAAAATGAAAACAAATAGACTAATAATACTCATAAGCATAGACATAAATATACTTCACAAATCAAATTAGAAACGTTAGTAATTTAAACCAAGAACATGTAAAAAGGAATGTGTGTGTGCACACCTGTATGTATATAGTGTATGTAAATGTATATAAGTGTATGTATATAAGTATATGAATATAGTGACCATGGGAGTTTATTCCAGTAACTGAAAGTTAGTTTTAGAAATCAATCAAGGTAATCCAACATATTAAATGATTGATTATCTCTATTGGTATGGAAAAGCCATTTGATAAAATTTAACTCATTTCTGATTAGAAAAAATTCTCAGCAGATTAGGAAAACAAAAGAATGATTTCAGTTTTATCAGGGGCACCCATGAAAACTTACAGCTAACATCATAATTAATAATGAAATTGGATATGTACATAGATTTAACAAAGAACCATGACCTCATTCATTCCACATACAAATATTATTTTGAGAGGAATCATAGAACTAAGCATAGATAGTAAAACTATAAAATCTGTACAAGAAAACATAGGTAAATACTTTTGCAACCTAAGACAGGTCACTGACAGCAAGAAATAGTAAAGACAAAAATGATGAGCTAGAATTTATTAAATTAAAAGCATATATTTATTAAAAGATATCATCCAGAAAATGAAGAAACAATCTACACACTGGGAGAAAATGTTTGCGAAATCTATATTTGACAGGCATAGACAATGACTGACAATTTAAAAGAGTGTTGGTCAGGATGTGGAGCAATCCAAATTCTCATCCATTGCTGATGGAGGGTAAAATGGGACAATCACTTTGTTTTTGTTTTTGTTTTGTTTTGATGAAGATTGGCCTCAAGCTAACGTCCACCACTAATCCTCTTCTTTTTGCTGAGGAAGATTGGCCCTGAGCTAACATCCGTGCCCATCTTCCTCTACTTTACATGTGGGACGCCTGCCACAGCGATGCATAGGTCCACTCCCGGGATCCGAATCAGTGAACCCCAGGCCACCAAAGTGGAGCATATGAACTTAACTGCTATGCCACCAGGCCTGCCCCAGGACAATCACTTTGGAGAATATTTTTTTCAATCTACAATCCACACTCACACAATTCAATATTTTAAAAAGTTATAACATTGACAAAAGACTTGAATATACACTTTTCAAAGGTATATACAAATGGCCTATAAGCACTTGAAAAAGTGTTCATCATCATTAGTCTTTAGGAGAATACAAATTTAAATCACAATTAGGTATTACTACACAGCCATAGAGTTTTTAATAAAAAGACTGACAATAAAAGAAAAATGTTGGCCAGGATGTAAAGCAACCTAAATTCCTGGCCATTAGTAATAAGAGCATAAAATGGATAAAACAATCACTTTGAAAAATATTTTGGCTGTTTCTTTTAGGGTTAACTATATTTGTTTACCTAATGACCCATCAGTTTCACTGTAAACGTTTATTCAAGAGGAATGGAGAGTGTGTCCATGAAAAGTCTTGTGCAAAACAGTTTAAAGCAACTTTCTGTATAATAGTCCCAAACTAGATACAATGTATATTTCCATTATTGGGAGAATGAATAAACAAAATGCGGTATATTCACAAAATGAATACATTGTTGTTACTCGGCAATATAAAGGAACAAACTACAGATACATATAATAACATAGAAAAATCTCACTGATACAATATTGTCAACAAGAAGCCAAATACAAAAGAGGGCATACTTTATGATTCCACTTTTCTGAAGGCCAAGAACAGTCAAAAACATACATTTGGTGAAAGTAATAAAAATGATATTGACTGGGAAGGGTGAAAAGAGAACTTTCTGGGGCCAGCCCTGTGGTGCAGTGGTTAAGTTCACGTGATCAGCTTCTGTAGCCCGGGCTTCACAGGTTTGGATCCCGGGAGTGGACCTACCCAACGCTAATCAAGCCATGCTTTGGCAGGTGGGCTACATATACAATAGAGGAAGATGGGCACAGATGTTAGCTCAGGGCCAATCTTCCTCAAAAACAAAACAGAAAATAAGTCTCTGTTTTGATAGAAATGCTTTATCTTGATAGGAGTGCATGTTATACAGGTGTATGCATTTTCTTACTAAGTCATCAAATCCTTTGTAAACTCTTTGGGAAATAGCATTCCAAAAAGAGAAGAAAAAGTATTGTGAACATGTGAGCAATGATGAAAACTGTGTCATATGAAATTGAAGAGATTAGCAAGGGCCAGATCATGTATAGTCTCCTGGGCCATTCTAAGGAGTTTGTTTTTTTAAGTGCAACTAAAAGCCATTAAACATTTTTTACATAGGAGTGTGTGTGTCGGGGGGCCGGTAGTTAGTGGGATTTTACTTATGATTTTTTTTTCTTTCTGCTTTTTCTCCCCAAAGCCCCCCAGTACGTAGTTGTATATTTTAGTTGTGGGTCCTTCCAGTTGTGCTATGTGGAACGCCACCTCACTGTGGCCTGATGAGCGGTGCCACGTCTGTGCCCAGGATCTGAACCAGCGAAACCCTGGGCCACTGAAGCGGAGTGCGAACTTAACCACTCGGCCACAGGGCCAGCCCCTACTTACAATTTTTTTAATAGACTTTATTTTTCAGAGCAGTTTTAGATTCACACAAAGTTGAGCAGAAAGTAGTCAGTTCCCATATACGCCCTGACCCCACACACATACAGTCCTCATTTATCAACATCTCCCAGTGCGGTGCTGTATTTGTTCCAATTGACAAAATTACATTGATATGACATTATCACCCAAAGTCCATAGTTTACATTAGAATTCATTCTTGGTCATGTTTTTACTGCCTTCGTAGTTTTGATTTTTCCAGAATACTAGTATTTTTAGAATTTTTCCTTTTATTTTTTACTGTATGAAGAAATAATTTAAAGTAGGAAGATATTACAGTAATCCAGGGAAATAAATAACGATACTGTCTCAGATTAGGGAGATCGAAGTCCCTATGGAGAGACATGTAAAGAATGTTTAGTATATATTCTACGGTTAAGGTTCACATATGGATAATGAGAGAAGGAAGACAATCTAAGGTGACTCTTAAGTTTTGGGTTTAAGCAACTGCATAAACTGTACCACTTACAGAAATAGGGAAGGCAAGGGGGTGTGGGAACATGGGTTTCATTTGGAATATGTTGCTTTGAGATAGTCAAGTTAATCTGGGCTGGACGTCTACATTGGGAGTTCACCAGGAGGATTTAGCATCGAAACCATGGGGAATAATGAATCTACCTAGGTAGAGACTTTAAGAGGGAAATGCTCAGTACCAAGTCTTAAGACATCTACACATTGGAGAGGAAGGTGAGAAATCTGTAATTGAGACTGAGAGAAAATGGTCAAGGAAGAACATACAGAGAGAATGGTGTTGTTTACCCAAGATAGGAGAGTGTTTTGAGAAGAAAGGAATATTGCCAGCATGACATAATGTGATTATTTAAGGGTCCACTGAATATGTCATTAGGAAGGTCACTGTGACCTCTACAAGGACAGTTAAGAGGTGGGGGCTGAAAACCAGAATCAGGTCAGAAAACTAAAAACATAGCTATGGCTATGCTTCTGGAATAAAAGAAAATCTAGATGATTAATTATTTGCTGCTGCTAGAAGTTACTAACTTAAAAAAAGGTCTTTTGACTGTCAATTTAACAGATCTTTTGTCTTTTGTTTGTCTTTAAGAAAACATCATTTCAAAGGATAATAGGTTTTAAAACAGAGGAGAATTAATTGATTCTTAGATCATAATATATACTCAGGACATTTTTTTAAAAAGTTAATTATGTGAGAAAATCAATTGAACCAAAGCCATCATTTTTAAAGTTAGACATTTTTAAATTAGACAAACACATTAAAAAAATTTGAGATAAAAATCTCAGCAAATGAGTGGTTGACATCCTTCTTTCCATTATACTGTCTTTACCTACAATCTACATCATCCAAACTGATGAAAGATATGCTAAACATGCTAGGTTATGAAGTTCAGCTGTGAGGGGCCATATTGAAACAGAGAAATATCCTGCAGGCTGTATTCCTGTTGAGTGACATGGGGTTCTATAGGTGTGTAACCTCAGACTTACATACTCAGACGACCTCATGCTTTTGGTGCTCTTTATGCTTGTGGGAGAATGACTTTAAGGATGGAACATAGCAGAATACACCACCCTAAAATAAGTCCATTTGGCATATTGACTATTTTGAGCTAAAGGCACTTGAAAAACAGCAGATACAAAAGTGACACTCTGGCCTCTCCCTTTTCTTCCTCATGATAAACAACGCAAGATAGAGTAAAGAAAAACAGTGACTATCCTTAGGAGGGTTGGGATCAACAACCAGTGGGTATTCCCAAACCAAATTTACAGGAGTCACAATCCAAAGACTGATCTAATTCTTAGAAATGTTTTTCTCCTGCTAAAAAGAATTTGGAAAGGAAAGGAAATGGAGAAATTCTTCCTCCTTTCTGGGCTGGAAAGCACAGACAGACATGCCAGAGGATGAGGTTGTAAGAATTTTAACTCTTGCTGACTTTTGTCAGTTGTCCCAGATCTCAGCTACAGTCTCTAGGGTGTGTGGGGTGTCCCAGCTGATGATAGCTCATACTTGTTGGCAGACACTTTAGGGAGGCAAAACTGTATCTCGATTTTCTCCGGGTCTCAGGCAGGGCCCTGCCTGAGACATAAACTGACATGAAACAGATTAACAAGAGAAAGGCATACACATTTAGAGCTCACGGAAAAATGAAGACTCAAAAAATAGATAAGCCTAAGTGCTTATATACTAGGTTCAACAAATAGTAGTAATCGTGAAAAAGTAACTATAATGTAAAGACTAAAGGAAGCTAAGGCCGTCTTAACAAGGTCTGCTTGTATGGATTTTTCTCCTCCTCGACTTCTTGTCTCTGGTGATGACTTTTTTCCCTCCCAGTAAAGGGAAGAGCATCTTTCACATGGAAGTTTCATCTTCTGTTTCCAGGAAGAGAAGGGGGAAATCAGAGTGTTCCTTTTGTATCTGCAATTTTTCAAGTGTCTGTAGCTCAGTAATCAATATACCAAACAGACTTATTTTGAGGTGGCATATTCTACCTTTCAGTACAAAACTGTGCCCATAGATCTTACATTTGTTTAAAAGGTGAAAAGTCTGGTACTCGTTCACTTCTATCAAGTTCAAGGTATGGAATTCCTGAATCCAGTCTTCTTGATGACAACATATTTTCAGAGGAAATTTGGACTAATTATTGGTAGATGTGATATGATGCCATTGACTCTCCTGCCAGCAACACCTTACACGGAGGCCCTTTTGAGACATAGAAATTCGGTAAAACGATCATATAAAAAATTGTCATTAAGATTTCTATTGGAGCAACAGCAAAAGAGTTCTTAAATTATTTAAGACATAAGGTGACAAGACATAAGACATAAGGTCATGGAATTACAATGAAATATACGAGGTATCTGGATCTGAGAAGTCAGAGACATTGTGATGTTTAATCAATAGTCCAAAGAGTCACTATTCTTTCTGTCTCAATCCTGAAACATCCACAGTTCTAGAGTTCTGGCTTGACCTACACATAATGGTCCATGCCTTCCACCACCCTTCTTAGGTATGAGAAATGAGCCATTTTTATACTTGGCACAGTATTGGATTGTAACCTCATTGTGCATAGCCAAGTCTTGGTTCTCTGGCCAGTTTGCTCTAGTTTTCTCATGTAATTCCTTCATATTTATACAAAGTATGCTCCTTGTAGAAGAACTTGGCATTGGGTTATATAAAAAAATGCATCTTATGTGTTGCATAAAAAACATTTTGTCTTCAATGAAAACACTTCCTTTTCTAAACATAATGACCCTAAAAATATTTTGCTTCATTTAAGGAAGGGTGATGTTTAATATACATACACTCCTAAAATTCTTTAGCTTTGCAAATGAGCCACAATTGTTTATTGTCCTGCCCCTGGGTTACTGTAAACTTAAATCAGTTAAAATCCAACAATTATCACACTAACTTATTCCATTTATTTAGACCAATGGCTGCTGATGATGATATCAATAAAAAAGTTGCATACTTGCTGTCTTTCTAAAGCTACAGAGTTTTGAAAACTTGAGACTTCCAGCTAGAATATTCTGCAGTTCACTTTCCTTTTTCTCTAAAATTAGACTGGCAGCAAACATTTATGTGAGTTACTGAGCCTGACATCTAATTAACACCGTCTTTACAGGTTTAATGAGCAGTAATAAATTTCTATCCTTTCTTTGGCACATTTTAATTAGTTGTAATTATGGGTGGAGTGACCTGAAAAGATTGTTGTCCCACAGAATCACAGTAAATTTGTATAATTTATACTTGCAGGGGCAGAATATGTTTTTATGACTTGAAAATCCAAAAGGTTATTTAAGCCATTT
The DNA here is from genome assembly GCF_041296265.1 of Equus caballus. Lineage (NCBI taxonomy): Eukaryota > Metazoa > Chordata > Mammalia > Perissodactyla > Equidae > Equus > Equus caballus. Next base: position 70,311,156 of record NC_091685.1, on the reverse strand, counting down.
AGTAGTCATATAAAATGCCCTGTAAAGTGCAGGTAACTAAAACATCGGACATTCATATTTTACCAACATCAGGTGAGACGCTTCATAAATCACATTTATCACAGATCATTTCTCCAGAGTCAGCCTTTGCAATATATGTGCAACCTGAACTCAGATATATATATTGTTTTATCTCATTAATTAGGAAAAACTATGTTAATTTAGTATAATTCTTAATATTATTTTAAAGCATAATTATTAATACTTTGAGGACTAGAAAGAGATACCTGTTTGCACATAAGTTGTTTGAAAAGTGCCATATATCTATCAGAAACAAAATGAGGAACAAGGCAGATACTAGTCTTATTTTTATAAAGATTATAGTGAAGCAGAAGGGAAAAGCAAAGAGTTCTAATAAATGCCAACATATGGAGGACAACTAGTGCACGTAATGGGAAGACTGATATTTGCAACTGAGGGATAAATGACGTCTCTGAGGAGTGATGATGATTCTGATGATGATGTAAAAAATAATAACTGACACTTTCTTTGTGCTTACTAATTGCTAGGCACTGTTATTAGAATTTTACATGGTGAAAGGCTCTCATGAAAGAGACTTTCAGTTATTGGTAATTTTTAGGAATGGGAGGACTAGTCGGTTGAGGTTTTTTCCCATTTAGAGCAAAGTTGTAGAGATAAGGAAAATACAGTGTATTGCGGGTTACATTTGGGGACTCACACCCAGTGGAATACCCTATAAATACACATCCTACCACTTCCATAAGGCAATGGGTCTTATTTTGGCTTTCCTCTCCCCTCTCTGCATTTCAAATATAACTTTTAATGCCAAGTAAGCATCATTAACACCAAACCTAAATTAACACTCCATTTCCTACAGCTTCCAACTCCTGCCTGCTTCAGTCCACTACAGTCCCATTTGAACCATTATTTTCACAAAAGAATCCAGTACCTCATTCATCTTGGGAGAGTTGTATAACTTTCTATCCTTATAGGCTTTCTTAAGAGCAAGATCTTCCAATTACGTATCTGTCATTGTCATGGGGCATGAATGAATGAATTAATACCCATGAAACCTCTTCCTCAGTCTTTTCTATCATAATTTATAGAAGACTTTTGCTTTTCTGTGAGATGTTGTGGTGAATTTTATTTTATAAATATGGCTGGAACATATCTCTTATTCCATAAAATCTTCAGCGATAGGATTTTGGCATGGCTCCCATCAACCCTCATATACATGCCTCCACCTGAGTGAGGTTGGGAATGGGTTGTGACTCACTTGTAACCAACAGAAAGAAGCGGACTCTCACTGCATGACTTCTGAGAATAGGTTAGAAAAGACAATGCAACTTCTGCCTAGCCTGCTGGAACGCTCTCTTTGGAACCCTGAGGCCACCATCCTCAAGAGTCCATTTGGAAAGACCCCATGGAGAGGCCTTGTGACCACATGAAGAGAGACAAATGCCTGGCCAGTCCTCAGCTACTCCACCTCCAGCCACGATATGAATACAACTGCATATGAGACCCTGAACTAAAACTATTCAGCCCAGCACATCCTGAATTGCTAATACATAGAAACTATGAGACAATGAAGCAACTGTTTTAAGCCAATAAGTTTTGGCATGATTTGTTATACAGCATTAGATGACCAGAATGGAATTATTGTGTAATGTTTCATGTCAAACTGTGCCCTCCAGTGTTCCTGGGATACTTTGTATGTAGCAGGGTAATTTTTTTCTTTGAGATATCCCACTCTTTCTACATTCCTTTACTTCTCTGTATTAGTGCCTAATAGAAATATTCTAAAAAACTGTCTTTAAATGTACACACACAAAGGAGGATATTATGCTTGCACAATGGGTCCCTTGATTCTACTGCCAGTAGATTCTGAGCACATTCTGAGAATCAAAGGCTTTCATGAGCTGATCCCAGCTTGGCAGCTGTAATGCACTATGGCTTCTGGCAAGTCACTTAACATCTGTGGAACATCTTTTTCCTCTGCAAAGAGACAATAACACTTACCTATATCACAGGGGTGTCGTATGGTTTAGATAAGCCTGCACTCTGAAAATATAAAGTATTATAATTTTAAATTGACATCGTAAATAGACTTCCATATTCTCACTTACGACCATATGGAGTGGGTGTTAAGAGGACTCGGTTTCTAGTTTGCAACGTTTCTACTATTTAAATTGTCACCTTACAGCTTGCCACTTCCCTTACTAACCATTTGAACACTGCATAGGTTGCTTAAATAAAAATCCATGTGTCATCTAGAAATGGGTGCTGTTTCGGCTTCATTTCCCTAACTTTTCAGAAAATTTGCAAAGTTTTATGAGGCTTTAATAGTTCCAATCTACCTTGGATCTGCAAAAGAATTTTTACTTTACTGCACTCCTAAGCAGCCTACATCAGGGAACAATTTGCTATGGAAATATAAAGCCCTGGGTAAGTCTTAGTCAAATTGTTCGAATAAGAACACACTAATGACTCTTGCTCCCTTGCTTACTGATATAAATTCCTTGGCTACAGAATGTATGTTTCTTTAATAGAGATTTGGATTATCTGTATAGAAAATCCTTTATTTTTTTAATAAAGACTTACAATTAGCTGAATTAGTCCCCATTCAATTTCAGGATAGTACACATGGATTAAATACATAAGAAATACTGGAAATAATGGTTTAATATAATTTAACCAAGTAATGTTTTAATATAATTTGGCTGATATTAAGGGAGGGAGAAGTAATCAACATCTTTATTGGACTTCAAACCAGTAATCAATTTAAATAGCAATATCGGACAAATTTAACAGTGCTTAAATTGGGCTGACTATGCCCCTCTCTCTGCCCACATAAGAACTTAAAATAAGATGGAAATATAAAATTGCCTTTTAAATAAGAAATGTAATCCCTTGCATTTTGTCACTAAAATATATAGAGTTGTGACGAGTGAAAGTTTTATCTTGTCTTCCTAATTTGCATTACTCATACTGATCTATAAAGAATCCACATCTAGACCAGGAGATTTACAAGGAAATTATACCACATATGTTTCACCCATTTGACGTTTGAATGTTGTTAATGCTAACCTTGTGTTTCCATCATGTGTTTGTTTTTAATATTAAATTTTAACTCTCTATAAGAGGTATTAGGATACAAGTTGAATTCATTAGAATTTATCCAATAAACTACCAAATTAGAAGAAATTCATAGTTTTCTCTTTCTGTTTTTTTTCTTTTTTTAGTAGTAGTTCTAAAGATTTAACGTCTTTTGTTATTTTAAAGTTTCCGAGACTCTGTGAGTGAACCCTCTGCACTCTTCTGTGACAGCTACAGGAGAAAATTGGTGTGTTCCACCTGTCCCCCAATTTTCTCTGCGTGTTGTTGCTGTTCCACCGTCATCCATCCATAGACCAGGGAGCTTCTGCCTCCTGGGGGCCCTCAGCGTTTTTCTTTAAGATTAAAGCGAGGAGTGCAGTTCTCTGAAATGGACGTTGTGTCATAGGACACGTTCACAGTTGGAGCTGGGACATGAGAAACAGGATAGTGCAACAGCTACAAGAGGGCCCCAGGCAGGACAGACAAACTGCATCCTGAGGAAAACTGAACAGATTGCTGAACCCCAGGCCTTCCTCTTCATACAAACCATGCAAACTTCAGGCTCTTATAATCAAAATCTATATTCACCACTAAGTGAACAGGAATCCCAGTTTGTATTGAAAACACACATACACACACACACACAAACAAAAACACATTAAATGCCATTACTATCCATTCTAGACCTCCCTTTCAAATCTAAACAAATAATCAAAATCCCATTGCAAATGGCAGGAAAGTTAACATCCTGAACATTGAATTTTAAGGAGTAAGATGCCAAAGCCAAGGGATTCTTTACCTTGTTATAGGGTGACTGGAATCCACCAGTTTCTCTATGGGGTGTTATTTCTGATTGTTCTCAGTGAAGAGAATAATTTGAAGCTAGGCATTGGAAGAGAAATCAGGATTTAATAGTTTCAATATTATGGATTAAGATAACTGAGAAGTCTAATGCATATGAAAATAAGTAAATATATAAAATTATGCTTTAAAGGGATTCATCGTTTGCTAGAAGGTTTCATATTTTAGCATTTTTATTAAAGATATGATGAACATTTTATTTTTGAGTGGGGAGTCTTTGCAGCAGAGTAGGTAAAATTACCTACATATTGCATCACAAGAAACTCCAGGGGCCCATCCGGTGGCTCGGTGGTTAAGTTTGCACGTTCTGCGTCTCGGTGGCCCTGGCTTCGCCAGTTCAGATCCCAGGTGCGGACATGGCACCTCTTGGCATGCCATGCTGTGGCAGGCATCCCACATAGAAAGTGGAGGAAGATGGCCATGGATGTTAGCTCACAGCCAGCCTTCCTCAGAAAAAAGAGCAGGATTGGCAGCAGATGTTAGCTCAGGGCTAATCTTCCTCAAAAAAAAAAAAAAAAAAAGAAAAAGAAAAGAAACTCCAATTTTTATCACTTCCATAGTTATAAATCATTTTATCATTTGCACTAGAAATTTACAGTCTTGATCATGCCTTCCTAAGCTCTATTGGTTATGCCATTATAAGACCAACCTACATAATACTAGAAAATAAAACATCTGTGCATGAGTGTGCAAATAGCATTAAAACATAGATTATGTATCTTGACATGGAATAGGTTTGATGTATGTACTCACCAAAGGCAAGAAAGCAAATCAATGGTGAACTAAAAATGGAACTCAGGACTTCCTGATGGTTAGTTATATTTTCAATAAACAAATCAGCTTTGTCAATTTTATTGGCAGTTTTCCAGCAATATCAACTTTGAATTTAACTAACTAGAATTTTTACCAAAGAGAATATCAATTATATGGGAATCTACAAGCATTTGGCCATTTAGGTTAGAGTTGACAGAAGAAGAAGTTGTGACATTATACTAATTACTCAGACTAGTTCTTGGTTCTTTAAAATAATATTTTCAATAGTTCAAGATCATTAATTTGAGTAGTAAATCTCTCACATTCAAGGAAGAACAACCAATAACATGAAATATGTTCAGTAAAAATACATTAGGTCTCCCTTTTGTACTATTTGCCATTCCTCTGTGCGCTTCCATTTACACAACATCCAACTATCAAAATGTTAATCATAGAGTCTCCTCCTGGCCTTTTCTCTAATCTGTGGTCTCTACTAACCTCCAAGCTCAGAGGGGCATTGGATCCTCTAAATCTGGCATAAAGCCTGGTACTTACTAAGTGTTCAATTACTATTTTTAGAAAAATGAATAAACTATTTATACAGCTATTATTCTAATCTCTTCTAAAAGTATACTCCATTGAATGAAGTTATTGTTTTTAGAGGACTTGGCTTTTCATGAACATTTATCATATACTATGAATCTTTATATTTTTGTTGCTTTCAATCAGGAAATTATTTCAAAAGTGTATATTCACCTTTTTTTCTGCTTTGACTTTCCAGAAGTTTTTCATCCTTTTTTTAGAAACTTTAAATCTCATCTGCTTAATTCTTTATCTATATTTTTTTAATTCTGCTGTTTAGAAAAATTCTGGTTATTATAAATTTTATAAAAGTAATGCAAAAACATCTCCACTTACATTTTTTGGTAAATTTTGAAAAATTAATTATTTTTCCTGTGGTTGATAAGTATAAGCAGGAGAAAAACTAAATTTCATATGTAGAAATAGTTTGTGTAAATACAGTTATATTAAAAACGTATATTTCAAAACAGTATCATTGGTGTCACAGTCAAGAATACCAGCTGGAGATCGCAAATACAACTTTTGCCATACTCTAGTCTAGCCTATATTGTATTTAGAAAATTGTGCCCTAGTAGATGTCAGCTGGCTGCCCCAGTGACAGTATACTGGGGAGACAGAATACTAAGCAGGTCTCACAATAAAGGGTTAAGCCATCATGTTTGTAGGTCTGGAAATTTGATTTTGTCTCTCTCCCACAGGTGATCCTGCCACTGAGTCACAATCATCAAAATCCTAAGAGTATGATGCAATATTCAGAATGACTATTTTCTTCGAAGAAAACTACTATAATCAATCCAACTCGTGTTGGTTACTCAGCATAGCCATCTATGAAGGGCAAGATGCATGGGAAATCATTCTCCCTGAAAGACAGCTTTAAGAAGAAAAGCAAGAGGAGTTAGTTTGGCAATCTTCAAGGGAAAATTGCCTGCTGCTTGCTTACACACAACCCAGGTAAGAATAGTTTTCACAGGACCCTCCTTGTGGCGCAGCAGTTAAGTGTGTGCATGCCGCTTTGGTAGCTGGGGTTCACCAGTTCAGATCCCGAAGTGGACCTACACACTGATTATCAAGCCACGCTGTGGGAGGTGTCCCACATATAAAGTAGAGGAAGATGGGCACAGAAGTTAGCTCAGGGCCAATCATTCTCAGCAAAAAGAGGAGGATTGGTGGTGGGTGTTAGCTCAGGGATAATCTTCCACTGGCCCTGAGCTAACATCCGTGCTCGTCTTCCTCTACTTTATACATGGGATGCCTACCACAGCATGGCTTTTGCCAAGCGGTGCCACATGCTCACCCTGGATCCAAACCAGGGAAACCTGGGCTGCCGAGAAGTGGAGCGTATGAACTTAACTACTGCGCCACTGGGCCAGCCCCAGGTTTTTACATTTTTAAATGGTTGAAAAGAAGATCAAAGGAAGAATATTTCCTGACACATGAAACTTGTATGAAATTCAAATTTCAGTGTCCATGACTAGTTTCATAGGAAAAGAGTCACATTTGTCCATTTACATATTGTCTCTGGCTGCTTTCACTATTATGGCAGATTGAGAGTTTCTGACAGAGACTGCGCAACCCACAAATATTTGCTATCTGACACTTTAAAGAAAGAGTTGGCTGACTTGCGCTCTAGAGCCAGGCTTTTCAAACAATACTGGGCTTATCACTCACCAGAGAACCTTTTCAAAATTCACCTTCAGATCCACTCAGTCTGTGGCAGGGCTTGAGACTGCGTTTCCACGAAGCTATGATGGTCTTATTATTTCCATTTAATTATTAGACGATTGTAGTCATTGATTTTTGGGGTAGAATAAAGTAACTTTCTGGTTTCCATAGACTGAATTAGAACAGGGAATGAGTACTGAAATGGGAACAAAATAAAATACTTTAAAATGAAAGGTGAGAATAATATGAATTCTATGTAAAGTAAAGGTCATATGTGAAGACAGACTGATTAACACTGAAGATGGGGAGGCATAGAGTTTATACCTGAAGCATTTGGACTGATGAGACAAACAAACTGAAAGATGGGATAAACTAAATTAAAGTTCTTATAGCCACAGATAGCATGAAAAACTGAAGTGAATTATGAGTACAAGGAAATTAAAAGATAGAAAAGAAACAGAAAAAACACATATTACATTGATGGGCTGCTTTTATTCTTTCAGAAGTTCCAAGTAGTAGAAAATCAGAGTAATGGAGAGTTGTACACCTACAAAATATTCAAAATGCTTTTCAATCCCAATTTGGAGATATCATCAAGGCAATCTGACCCAAGTTTATTACTAAATGGATTAGCCATTTCCCATTTCTATAATTAAAGGCACACCTGTGTATTTTTCTAGCTATGTACATGGACATATATGTACAGAACACATGCCAGCACAGAGAAATGGTAGTGTTAAATAGAAGAATGCAATATTTGTTCATCTATGTGTGCTTACTATGTGCCTGGCACCTCTCTGAGAATTTAGCAAGCATCACGTCACATGGTCCTCACCATTCGTACATATTCACATAAGGAAACTAAGGCTCAGAGAAGTTTTTATGACAAATGCCAGTCACTTACAAAGTAGAGAAGATAGGCTTTAAAACAAGGCCAAGTGACCCAGGAGTTTGTAATCCCAATCACTGCGCTCTGTGATTACAAAATACAGAATAAAAGTGTTCTGATTCTACATTGCTGATGCCAAATTTTAAATTCTTTGAAGTTAAAAAGGAGCATCACATAATTGCAAGGAGTCAATATACTCTTGTTATCCTTATCTTGTTCATATATATTTTTAAAGTAGAGCTTTATGAAAAGTAAAATGCCCACGTCATTAAATATCACCTAATTTTAATGAAATATTCATTGCATTCAGCACTATTATAGCACTAAAGATCTTGGTTCTGTGAAAAAATTAGGTAATGGAAAATATGCTTTTTCCTCCTTTGGTCTTGTTCTAATAAGTGAGAAAAAGTACTTACACTTGCAAGTTATTTTCACCTCAGTACTTTTAGCAACATTTGAAAATACAGCGTAGAGTGCTATAATTTAAATTTCTTACATAAGTCTGTTACCTAATTGTTAGGGACTGACCTAAATGAAATTTTAACTTTGAGTTTAAAGTGCGTTTTACATTTTCTCACATGTATAGTTGAATGCCATGTTTTTGTCTGCTTTGCAAGTTTGGTGAAAAAAGTTGGTTTTTATGTAATAAAAACTGATAGACAACTTGAATCCAAAGCTAGATGTTTAAAAGTAAAATTTTAATTTATCTAAAATAGGGCTTTTAACTAGAGCAAGCAAAAAATAAAGAGAAATTTCTAGTAATTTCATTGGTTTTATGCCTTCAAAAATTGTAGCAAGGATTAAAGATATCTAAGAATAAAACATTCTAAACATGGTTTTCCCTAAAGAAAACATCTGTGCATAGTTTTAAAATAATTTAAATCTAGAAGATAATACCATTTATTAAATAACATGATTTTATTTAATATTCATAACTGTATTGATTCTCTATTGTTGCTGTAACACTTAAATCAACATAGATTCATTATTTTGCAGTTCTGTAAGTTGGAAGTCTAACCCCAGTCTCAACTGGGCTAAATCAAGATATTAGCAGGGTCTGTTTCTTTCTGCAGGCTCTAGGAATAAATCTGTTTTCTTGCCTTTTCCAGCTGCCCGCATTCCTTGGCTCGTGGTCCCTTCTTCCATCTTTGAAGCCAGCAATGTTGCAAGTCTCTGTACTTTTCTTTTCATAGTCCCATATCTCTCTGCCTCTCCTTCTGCCCCATTCATCCACTTTAGGGTCCTTGTGCCTTGTGATTACATTGTGCCTACCCAGATAAAATGGGATAATTTCCCTATTTTAAGGCCAACTGATGAGCAAGTTTAATTCCATCTTCCATCTTAATTCTCCTTTGCCGATAACATAACATATTCACAGATTCCAAGGGTTAGAATGTGGACATCTTTAGGGACCATAATTCTGCCCACCACAAAAACTTACCCTTGGTTTTAATTTAAACATTACTGATTCTAGATTCTTTTATTTAAGTAAAGTGGCAATTATCACTACTTTGACCTTGTGTCATTAATTTTTCTATTTTATTTTTATATACGGTTGATCTATGAATAGTCAAGTAGTGGCATATTTCATAATGAACAAGGAAGGATAAGTACACAGTTTGTGAATACCATTTAGACGATCCTTTATCTTCTCCCTCTGAATTTCCATATCAATTGATTTCGAAAATATTTTTGACAGTAGCCAAGACACATAAATAAGGAGCATTTCACAGGAGGCTTACCTCATTGGAAAAGGAATGGAAGTAAACTACAGACCAAGTTGCTAAGGTGCCTCTATTGGCAAAATGTAGATGTGGGCCAGGGTCTAAAAGAGCAAAGAATGTATTTTGGGAAAAGAAAGCATTATATTAACAGGATAATTGATTTTGAATTATCATTTAAACTGGTCTAAGTTGGCTTATTGGCCCACTATTTTGTTGTAATCAAAGGGAGATAAATTATAAATACAAGTACTAGCATAAGACCAGCCAATATATGGCACAGATCACCCCAAATATTCTGAAAAACTCAGAAGGCTAGAGAGACCTTACTGGCCACTCTCTGAGAACTGTGGAAAAACTGACAAAAACATAGGCAGATGTGCCTTATAAAATGTGGAAAATGGTCAGTTTGTATACAGTTAGGGTGTCTTAGGTGGCCCATCCATCTTCCAATAAGCCTCTTGTCTCTATATGAGGGATCACCTTGTCCCAACAAAGTTTTCCCATTGCCCTCTCATGTTCAGGGATATTTAAACTGCCTATAAAGCTGTAGCAAACCAGAATTTCTCTACAAGTCTAAGCCACGGTGGATTCTAGCATAACAGGTAACAGGTGGACAAAAACTTTTCCTTAGAATGCCAGCTGCTTTTTATCCTTAAGCCTGTCCTGTTTCAGATGGATGTTTTCAAGTGTCCCTAGTGTCAGGGACCCATCATACATCCTGCTCTACTCTGAGCTACTGCCTCTAGCAGTAAACTTCTTCCTTTGACCTGATTAGAATTTATGACTCCGCTGTGCCCTGGAACACCACAGCATTAGTTATCCCCAAAGCCCACTTATGTCTGCAGATAAAATAGACAGCCAAGCGGCACGCTCCACTGGTACATTGCTTGCTGAATAAGCAAGCCTTCTATCAACACATCTTTTCAGAGCGTGAAACTGAGGAGATCGCAACCCGCAGAACACACAGCTCTTGAAATGGAGAAAGCCCTATAAAGACACAACCTGTAATGGGAAAACCTACCCCAAACAGTCAGACTCGACACATACTTAAGGAAACATTACATTTGGACAGTTTAAGGGTAATTTAAAAACTCCTCTGGGCCTCCAGGCAAACAAAAAGACAAACTTCCAAAGGAACCACCACAAAAACAAAATCACGTTGATAACATGCTTTTCAACAATGTTCAGTGAAACAAAACAGGGGAGCCATTTCTCAAAAGTGCTCACGGAAAGAAAACTTACAACAAGGATTGAACATCTAGCCACATGGCCTTCTATGTATCAAGGATATTAAAAAATTAACCAAGTAAGAACTCAGAAAAAATTCTACCCCTGAATACTTCCATAAAAGTCATGGATAAAGTTGTCAAAAGAAAGTGTCCTCAAATAGGATCAGTCCTACCTAGTTTCAAAGAAGAATTGCACAGAACCTTAAAGGTTTAGATAATCCCAAAATATTTAAATTGTTTGATATATACAAATGCACTTACAATATATTAATACATTAAGAACACTTACTCAACCCCATAAATACTAAAAATCATTTCAAAAATTCAATATTCATTCATGCTAAAAACACTCAATAGGATTAAAGAGACAGTTTAGGGGGCAGGCCCCGTGGCCGAGTGGTTAAGTTCACGCGCTCCACTGCAGGCGGCCCAGTGTTTCCTTGGTTCGAATCCTGGGCGCAGACATGGCACTGCTCACTAAACCACGCTGAGGCAGCGTCCCACATGCCACTACTAGAAGGATCCACAACGAAGAATATACAACTATGTACCAGGGGGCTTTGGGGAGAAAAAGGAAAAAATAAAAAATCTGTAAAAAACAAAAAAGAAACAGTTTCTTAATCTGATTATATATTACGTGAGAGTGTTTGTGTATTACATATATTGCCCCCCCAAAACAACATTTTACTTAGCGGGGAAAAATAGGACAACCTCAGTGAAGAGAGAAAAAGGCAAGAATGCCTGGCATCACCATTGCTACTTGATATTCTTTTGGGAGGATTTGCCAAGATAGTTATGGGAGAGAAAGAAATTAAAGATAAATTAAAAGTAAAAGAATATTCAGAATTATCTCTGTTGAAGATAATATAATGATACACCTTAAAAAGCCAAGAAAAATGATTAAAAATACTAGAAACAATACGAGAATCCAATAGGCTAGCATTATATGAAAGAAAAAAATCCTATAATTATCAGTAGTTATACAAACGTTCCTGAGAAGGCAGTCCAGAACCAAAGGTTGTTAGCATCTGCCTCCTAAGACATGCAGAAATGCAGAGACTGGTGGATAATTGTATATAAACAAATATATGTGGGAATTAGTTTATCATACATACGAAATGTATTATCATAAATACGATGTGATGAAATTTCTCAAATCACTGCGAAGAATGGCTTTTTAAATTGATTGATATTAAGGTAAGTGTATAACCGTTGCCTAAAGATATAATAGGTTCTTTAACTTACACTAAATAAATTTCCAGTGGGTTAGAGATCTAAATGTAAAACTGAAACCATTTGTGAGTCTGAAGGGGAAAAAACCCACAAAATTCTTTTTTATTGAGGAAGAGAGAAAGCCTTTATCTGCTCAAAATCTAGAAGCAATAATGGAAAAGATATATAAGTTTGATTTCATAAACTTTAAAACTTTTTATGACAAAACATAAACCGACAACAGTAGTCATAATTACCGCAGCAGTTATGATCGGCAAGTGAGACTCCTGGGTTCTTGCTCAAGTGAGATAGTTCCAACGACAGCGCAGCCCCTGTGGGTCTGGCCCCGTGAGAGAGTACTTAAGTTCGCTGGCTCCACTTCCGAGGCCCAGGGTTTCGCTGGTTTGGATCCTGGGTGTGGACATGGCACCGCTCATCAGACCATGCTGAGGCAGCGTCCCACACAGCACAATCAGAAGGACCTACAACTAGAATATACAACTACCTACTGGGGAGCTTTGGGGAAAAGAAGGGAAAGAAAAGATTGGCAACAGATGTTAGTACAGGGCCAATCTTTACAAAAAAACAAAAAACAAAACAAAATCCGGCAGCCCTGGTGGAGATGGAGATTTCCTGCAGTTACTAATATTAGTGTCATCTTACTTTGACTTCTTTCTTCTCCAGTATTTCCAATATTTTTATAAACAATTTTGATATTTGAAATTGAAACTATTATTTTAGTGGCTTATAGAGGGTTTTTTTTATTGAACACTGTATATAATTTTAAACCATGAAATATTAAACTAAATTGAAAATATCAATATGCCCGTGTAATTTAAAAAATTCTAACTTTATTTACTGAGAGGACATGACGGCAATAATACCTCATCTTCCATATCAACTTTAATGCCGCAATTTTTATTTCTAAATAACATGTCTCAGTATAAGTTATCAGAGTTCCCTGGAGAAATGGTGGATTCTTTTCTGTGTCAGGGAATGTCCATGGTGAGCCTGGAAAACAACTGGTGTAAGAGAAAGCAAACGGGTGTAAAAATTTAATAGGAACACTTAAAAAGGGCACCGGAGTGGCTTGAAAGAACACTGTACCATTGTACAAAGGGGGCAGTATCATTTGTTAAAGCATTTTTAGTTTAAAATGAAATATTTGATGAGATTTTAATATTAAAAAGAAGAACATTTAAAACAAACATCCACACAAACATACCTCCTTAGAAATAATTGTAACTCACACTGACCAGGGATGTTATGCTGTTTCATCATTGCATTTTAACCAAAAAGAAGGAAGGGAGGGAGGAAGGAAGGAAGGAAGGAAGGAAGGAAGGAAGGAAGGAAGGGAGGGAGGGAGGGAGGGAGGAAGGGAGGGAGGGAGGAAGGGAGGAAGGAGGGAAGGAAGGGAGGAGTAGAGCTAGAAGAAAGTTCATTGTAAGTTCGTTTGGTAAACTAAGCAATGTTCTGTAGGGAGAAAGAGCTGCCATTTGAAGATTACCTAAAAGATTTAAATTCTTAGGGCCAGATAGATCGAGATTGCTTTTTATAGACTTTAATAGGTATGCCTCCCCTTATCAAAAAAAAAGGGTCATAAAGAATAAGGACAGATTGCATCTGTATTTATTCACCAAATCTAGGGCATTAGTAAGTTTGAGAGAAGTAATTTAAAACCCATTCAAAGGAATATTTTTCATACGTCATATTAAGTACATTTCTCGCAGAGATGGTGGAGGCTAAGGTTATAAATGGCATGAAAATTGAAGCTGGGCCAGAGAATGCAGTCAGTATATCAGGCAAATAAAAAAGTACTGAGCTAAGATAAGCCAACTGTTGTAGTAAAACCAAAAAAGTAATTTCCTTTCTCTTTGACTTAAAGAAAATTGGTTATTTAGTTTATAGTGAAGATCAGACAAAAGAGGAAAGAAATGAGAGAGGAGAAAAGAGAACGTAACCTAGAGAATGTCTTCAAACCTAAACTATCTGGCAAAGATATGATAACGAAAAGACTTCAGTCTTTATAACTAGATAAACGAGAGTCTCAATCTCAGATTTTTATTTGTCAGCTGTGTAGCTTTGAGTAGTTTTCTTAAACTCACTGAGCTTCAGTTTTCTCATGAAAAATAAGGGTGAAACCAACTCATGCATGGGATAGAGTGAGATGAAAGATGACTAAATTAAATACTTAGCAGCTGGTAATTTTTTAAACATGTAAATATCACAGTGTAACAGTGGGCCACTTTACACTAAAATGAATGTCACAATCAAAAAGTAGTATTGGGTTCTATAGAAAATAGTGATTCCTAGAATACGTTCGATTTGCTTAGTGCTTATGTAGGGTTTTCAAAATCCTTTAATAGTCTCCGTCTTCTCAGTTTCTTACAGCAATGATAGTAGGTAGACGAGAACAGGAATCGTTATCCTCGATTTTACAGATGACCAAAACTTAGAAAATTAAGCAACATACCCAAGTTTGCAGAGTGTGTAAGTGGAGCTAAGATTTGGTCTTCTGACGTCACTACTTTTCCTATTTAAATGTCCAGTAACTGTAGAGTGAACATCAGTGCTGTTTAAATACTCTCCTGTTTACTTCTTTTTTCCTAAATCAATTCACAAAGATACCATACAAGTTGTCATTCTTTGCATGAAACCCCTTCTAGACATCTTCAATCTTTCATCCTCCTAGTATAAGACTTTCTTCTTAGTGTCTTAGCCATTTAAAAGGTGCCTGTTCTGCTTGGAGTAATAATTTTAGGATTAGCTACCATAACACAGTTCTCAATACGGACAATAAAATTTTCACCTCTAGATTGTAGCAACTTCAGGAAAAACGATGTCACTAATTATGTAATTTGCGATTACATATGTAATTTAAATTATTTATTTGATTAATTCTATGGCTTATTAAATAGTTAGTTCTCTACTGATCCACCAAATCCAACCAGCCCAAACTACAAATATTAATTCCCATGAGCTTAATACCAAAATAAATATGTGTCCATGAACTCTCACTCAACCAAAATGTGCAGTTGCTCTTCTGTGTGGTTCCTGCCTTCAGAACCAGTCAAAGTAAAGGAGGAATAAGTGGGTATGTGTTCATCCCAGTTAACAGAATTTGGAACTATTTTGAGATCTCAAAATTACTTCTAAACTTAAAATAACATGCACTTATTTTTTTCCCCCACAGTGTAAAACACTTAATAATAATAAAAAAAAGCTAGAATAAACATGATGGTTAAAAAAATAATTACAAGGAAGGACAAAATACTTTAATCAAATGATGTATTGCCAAAAATAGAACTTCTCTCCTTAATAACGGGTAAGGGAAATTGTTATTTCTAAGAGCAAAAATCATTCTTTTCTTGGACATTTATGGATATATTCAAACCAAGAGTTTATATGTGGTTCAACAGAGCATTAATTTCTTCTTGAGCTTCTTAAGTTTAAATATCCTATGAGCCTTAAGAAGAACTCTAAAAAAAGATACTGACTTAAAAAAATAAACAGCTACACACTCAATTAAATAAAACAGATTTCTTAAGCCCATTCTGTCCTTTCAAGGAGAGAGAAAAAAGACAGAATCAAACAATTGGCACTTATTTTCCTTTATGCTCCATGTTATTTATGAATGTATGCTCTAAATTTCTCTCACTTGGCAGTGGACTTCATTATCTTTCTCTTGTTAAAAAAGAATTGAACTATATAAAATTTAAAATGCATAAAATAAGGTTTCATGAGAAAACTATAAACTCTGTCTAGAAAAATGGTAAAATATTGAGGAGGTATCTCTTAGGAGTCTATGTAACTCATATTGTAATAATGTAACTACGTTCTTGAAGAATAACTGTATATAATATAAATATTGAGTAAATATTAGATAAATTTAAAATGTCTTGGGAAAACCCCCAAATTTTAGAAACATACCAGTTTACTAAGATAGCTGGGAAATATATAGCAAATAAATTTGATTATTAGACCTGATATATTGAGTTATTTGTGAATTGAACATACAGAAAAAAATGGGCACTGTTACAAAGGAGAACACCTCGTGTATATATTAGTTAAGATCAAAAATACTTTTCTATATAGACATTTAGCTAAATATACATATAGGGATATATAAACTTACAGAATTATATTCATATGTAGTAATACGTGTGTATATGTGTAATCGTAGTCTTTTTTTACCAACAACCAATGTCCACTCCTCGCCATGTTAAGATGGTCCGCAGTATCATAGAAACATCAATATTCATCTGTCAAGTATTACTGCATATTTGCTAGATGAGTAAGAACCAAGACATGAGATCATGTGTTCAAATTTATGTGAAGATTTGTAACAGGCACAGGATTCTGAATTCCCAAATCTCTGTATATATTATATTTTGTTAAGCGACTTATTAAATATACAAAATGTAAAATTAATTAATATTTAAGGAATGCTTTTCATCAATGCTTATTATAGCTACTCAAAATATTACTCAATTAGTACTCAAAATTAAAGTCCTATTTAAAATGACACATTTAAAAACCAAATTTAATTATGACGTCTAGAAAGAAAAGCTCATACTGAAAGAAATTAGATACAAAGCATGTTGCAACCTTGAAAGTCTTTGATTTTATGAGATGAAAAATGCTGTATTAAATTGTGAATAACAAACGATTTTGGTCACGTTTAGCATCTGACTATCTTACCTAACAGATCTTTTTAAAGTTAACATATTTTTGCTTAGATTAAATTTAAAGTGTATATTATTGTACATAAGCGATATTGTATTTCAAATTTATTTCTAAAAGTTGTATGTGTGTGCATGCACGTGTGTGTGTCTGTTTGCTTTTTAAGAATTTTAAATAAGTGTCTGTGAAAGAAGATCTCTATTGGTATTCTGGACAAAGCTAAATTTAGACATTAGGGACACTTTACATGTTAAATCACCTGACAGCAAGTTGCATGAAGATTATTATTAACCTAGACGTTTGAAGCTATTACAAATAAAATGATATTAACATTTATGTGTAAATGTTTATATGGAAATTTGCTTTTACACCTCAGGTGAATAGTTAGAGATGGAATGGCTCACTCATATATTGCAGTGTGTTTATCTTTTTAAGGAACTGCCAAACTATTCTGAAAAGTGGTTGCCAGTATTAGAAATACAATGTATTTTTGCATATTGATATTATATTCTGCAGCTTTGTTAAACTCATTTATTAGTTCTACTAGTTTTTCAGAAATTTCATGGGATTTTCTGTGTAGATGATCACGTTGTACACAAATAAAGATAGTTTTATTTTTCCTTTTCTGATCTGGTGACTTTTATTTCTTCCAATGCCCTAATGCACTGCCTACTCTTAAGTAAAATATTGAACTCAAGGGATCACAGTAGATTTCCTTATGGTCAGGTCTCATTCCTCACCATAATGGGAAAGGATCTGTTCTTTCAATATTAAGTATGATCTTAGCTGGGTGGTTTTCATACATGTCCTTTATCATGTTATCAGGTTGAGAAACATTTCACTATTCCTATTTGACTGAATGTTTTTAATCAGGAACAGATGTTGGATTTTGTCAAATTCATTTTCTGTACCATCGATTTGATCATGTGGCTTTCTTTTTTTGTTGTCATATTGTGAATTTCACTGATTTTCAAATGATCATTTCTTGAATTTCCAGGATAAACTCAACTCAGTCATGATGAACTACCCTTTTTCTAAGTCACTTGATTCTATTTTCTGAAATATTGTTAAGAACATTTACATAAGTGTTCATAAGAATATAAGTCTGTAGTTAACTTTTCTCATAAAGGTCTTAGTTTCATTATCAGCAAAACTGGCACCATCAAATGACTTGGGAAGTATTTCCTCTTCTTCAATTTTCTGGAAAAAATTTGTGTATAATTATTACTTTTTCCTTAAATATTCCTAAAATAATAATTATTTTTCTTTAAATAATAATTGATATTATTTTTCCTCAAATAGAAATATGATTCACTTTCATCAGCAAAGCCACCTGAGTCTGGCATTTTCTGATTGGTAAGTCAATATAGGGCTGTGTGTTATCTGCTTCTTTTTGAGTGAGTTTTGGTAATTTTTAAAAGAAATTTTGTCCATTTTATAATTTTTTATGATAGTGCCATGGTTTCCTTAATATCTATGGAGTCTGTAGTGATGTCACCTTTCTCATTCCTGATAATGGTAATATGTTTTTCCTCTTTTGTTTGTGATCAATGTTGCTAGAGTTTTATCAATTTTATTGATTTTTTCAAATAACATATTTGTTTCTTCGATTTTTCTCTATGATTTTAGTTGATTATTCTTGCATTTAAGTCTAGAATATTGTATTTTTATTTTCTTAATTATTTCTTTGTTCTTTTTACTTCTTTTTCTTCCTTTTTGGATATCTGAGTATTTTTTATGAAGCCATTTTATTTCCTTTGTTAGCTTATTGCCTATAACTCTTTGTTTTATGTGATTGATTTAATGTTTTTAGTGTGTATATTTAACTTTTCACAGTGTACCTTCAGGTTCTAACCACTGTATATATAGTATAGGAACCTTACAACAGTAAACTTCATTTGCTTTCAATAGACATTTATCTTTTTTTGTTTGTGTGAGGAAGATTGGCCCTGAGCTGACATCTGTTGTCCATCTTCCTCTTTTTGCTTGAGGAAAACACTGAGTTAACATCTGTGCCAATCCTCCCCTATTTTATGTGGGATGCCTGCACACTGTGGCTTGACCCAGTGCTAGGTCCGTGCCCAGGATCCGAACCTGCAAATCCTGGGCCACCAAAGTGGGGTGTATGAACTACTGAGCTGGACCCAGGGCATTTATCTTTTAAAGAGATTTAAATAATAGAAAAGTAAGTTTCTACATTTGCATGTTTAGTTAACATCTCTGGTGATCTTAATTATTTTCTATAGATCTAACTTCCCACATCAATAAATTTTCTTCTACTTCATGAGCTTCTTTATAAGTTATATTGCTGTTGCTGTTATGCATGTCTGCTGGTGATGAATTCCTTAACATTTTTTATGTCTTGAAAAAGTCTTTATTTCACTTTCAGCTTTGAAATATATTTTTCTGGGTAAGGAATCCTGTGTTGATTTTTATTGTGATATTTAAAAATGATGTTCGATTGTTTTCTAACTTGTGTTGTTTGTTATAAGTAATTTTCTGTCCTTCTTTTCCTTTGTTTTTCTTGAGTGATGTGTCTTTTGTTTATTCTAGCTGCTTTTAAGATTATCTCTTTATCACTGGTTTCAGAAATACCATTGTGATGGTCAATGGTCTAGCTTTCTTTATGTTTATTTTGCTTGGGGTTTGTTGAAATTCTTAAACTCATAAATTTGTAAATTTCATCAAATTTGTAAAACGTTAGGCCATGGATTCTTCTAATACTTTTTTCTGTTCCCCCAATCCTCTTCTACAGGGACTATAATCATACTTGTATTAGACTGGTTGAAATTGTCTCACAATTGTTCCACTACCCCACAGTTCATTTTGTCCAGTCTTTCTTTCCCTCTGTGTATTACATTTTGGACAATTTCTATTGCTATGTCTTCAAGTTCACTAAACTTTTCTCCTGCAATGTCTTGTTTACCATTAATATTATCTAGTATGTTTTTCATCTTAGATATAGTATTATTTTTCTGTAGTCTTTCTATTTTGATGTTTTTATTGAAGTATAATTGACATATAATATCCTATTAGTTTCAGGTGTACATCATAGTGATTTGATATTTATATGCATTATGAGATGATCTCTGTGATAAGTCTAGTTACCATCTGTTACCATACATATATGTATATATTTAGTAGTAAAATATATATTTATCTAATAGTAATATTTAATAATAAATATATATATTTAACTTAATAGTGACAAAAGAAAGAAATTAGTAGGATGATATACCACAAACCAGTTGTAGTGTGTAAAAACATATAAAACTATAAATACACACTACAATTGGCTTGTGGTATACCATTTTACCAATATATCCTTTTGTTACTATTCCTTTTGTAGTAACTTAATTCCTTTTGTTACTATTAAATTGAATAGAATCTTATTTTCCCAAGATAATTTTGGTTTGGGGGCATTAATGGTTATAGGAAGAAATGCTTCTCAATTTTATTTCTGCAATATCTTTTTTATTTGTATCAACTCCTCATTTATAAGTGAACATAATTATTCACTTATTGAGAACTTACGTGCTAGGTGCTCTTTAAAGTGTTTTATATGTATTAATTTGTTTAATCTTCACAACTACCTTTTAACTCTTTTAAAAACAAAACAACAGAAAGCAAACAAACCTGAGCAAAGAAAGTTTGATTAACACGCTCAAGATTATAGCATAATAGGTGCCAACATTAGGGTTTGAATTCATGCATTCTAATTCTAAATGCTGCCCACGCTGTTAAATGCTATGTGTACTGTCTCTGTCTCAGCTGCTCTGAACTCTGATTTGCACATTATTATCATCTGGGGATACTTTTAAAACACGTCAGAGTTCAGATCTCATCTCCTGAACTTCTGGTTTAATTCTTTTGAGATAGTTCTGACATTTTTTTTTCAAAGCCCCTTGGTTATTCTAATATGAATCTGTCATTGAGAATCATTGGTCTAGATGACAAACATTGAGCTATGAAATAGACCAATGAAATATACAGATGGTTGTATGGAGATTCAGACTGTCACACAATCAACTTCAAATTCTTTGAAGTACTTCTGTACCAAGACAAGTGAATCAAGTTATAATTAGTTTAATTAGCACTTCTACAAGATTTCAAAGCCTGTACTGCTAACTACCTTGGTGTCTAAAAGGGCAAAACGTCTTGTTTCATCTAAGAACATAAAGGAAATCACTGGCTGGAAACGTTTTAGTAATTAAGAAGATCCTAGCCTGTCAATCCTAAGAGATAATTACTTTCAGGCATGCATTCAGTTTGATTTTCCAAATAAAATAATAACACATCTAATTATGTCAAGACAAACATAGGAGTAAAATTAAAAATAAAATAAATAGGTAAAAATAAGGTCAATCTTTTCAGACAGGTTAAAAGCAGGAAGAGGATATGATTAGCATAAAATCTTAATCCTCCTTAGATCCTCTTAGCCACTCTTTTGATACTTTATTTTCATACGTCCTTAAGCCTTGTTTATCTCTAGAAATATTCCCCGTTCTCAAGTCTTTTTCCTTGGAATATGATTTGTTTATAGAATTTCTTTTATTCTTCCCTCATTGTTGGTAACCACAGGGTGCACTGCCATAATAAGAGACCATTGGTTTCTCTCTTGCTGTCACTAAAAATCTCTGTACACAATTTATAAGACTCATCACCTTTAAAATCAATAAATACTTCACTATGCTGTTCTCAGCATTTTTGTAGACTTAGCGTATAAATAATTATTTGCTATTTTGCTTGATCTTCTTGCTTCTGTCTTTGTTATGGGTTTTCTAAAATTCAAAATATGTATTACTTTTTTGAGCTGTTAGAGTTCTACCTAAGGATGTAAGCAATTATTCTACCTGTTTACAACCAGAAGCTCTGCTTCTAAGAAATTGTTATACCAAAACTATCTTGAAAAACGTTTATGATCATGCCCCTCGCATACTGAAAAAAAAAAGGGAGGATGGTTGCAAGAACTAAGAAATGCCTGCTGAAAACAATTTGCAGCATCTTTCCAAACATCTTTTATGCATCTTCTCTCCTTTGACCCACGTGTTTCTAAGTAAGCTGAAAACAAGAGTATTGAATAGTATTTTAATATATCTAGCATTGCCTTGTCTCTACGCCTTAACTTACCACTTGAAAAATAAATAAACCTGCACTTAAACATCAAATTGACAATTTTTGCCATATGAAAAGTGATAATATGCTGATAGAAATGACATATTGAAATTGGCAAAGCCTAAAGCAGAAGAATGACATATTTAGAAAGGCATTTTTGTACACCTTTCCAAATGATGAGGACTAAGGTGTTTTCTCTGATAATTTCCTTCACGTTGCCAACTGGACCATGCTTCCATGAAGTGCTACTGTCAACAGAAAGAGGACAAAACACTAAATGATTAATGGTGTGGGCAGTTTCATCTTCCAAAACAGAGAACGTTCTGATTACAAAACATATAAATTTAAAATACCTTCTTCCCTTATGGAAATTGGGTAGTTGAGAATGATTTGTGCATTATGGAGAATCTCTCTATATCCAGTAGCATTACATATTTTAGATTGATGATCCTAAAAATGGAAACTTCTACTCATACCCAGAAATGCACTTTTTAGAATCTCTAGAATAGTGTTGAGAAAAATACATCTGCTGATGGAGTAAATATATTTCTAAGAATAGTATCAATAGTTTCCCATTCATTTAATCTTCCGTATTGACACTTATATGATGCTGAATCTACAGAAAGTGAAAGTGACTAGACCAGGTTTTAATAGTCTCACTCTGCTACCCAAAGCATTCCTCTTTTCTGATGCTGCTGCAAAGGAAAGCTGGCAGGTAATCTCCCAACAGACGTCTGTATGCGCCTTTGAATTATAGTCTAAGTTGGATTTTTGCAAGGATTAAAATCAATCACGTATGCAGTTTAGTTAACAAAGTACCTGAGAGATAATAAGAGCTCAATAAATGGTAGCTTCTGCTATTATTTCTGTTTTCATTTTCATAGGTGTTCCTCTAAAGTTAGTAGTGAGAGAAGAAAGAGCCCTGGAGAACAGTCCACTCTAACTCCTGGAACCTTGTTACAGGTGAAACAAGACTGCAATCAACTATGCCTTCATTAAATGTCATCTGACATGTGACAAGTGCTAACATTAGTGAGTGCCATGTGGATTTGGGTCCCCAACATGATCAATATGAAAGAAAGGGTTCTTTGAAGACACAGTTGTCAATTGCTTCTGTAGTTTTTCAAAATAAATAGATTATTTAATTGTTTTATGAAAAAGACTTTTTGCATTTAAAAAGTTTTAGAATACATCAAGTTGATGGCTTAGAATATTTCTGGGCATCTCAGTACGTATTCAGTGCAATTCCAGATACAGTTACTGCAATGTCAACCTATTTCTCTGATTTTTAGCTGAACATTTTTCTGGAAATGAAAATACTTTAAGGTAGGGTGAGCAGACATCCCATTTTTGCTTGCAATGGTATTGGTTTAATCTTGTTTTCTTGGCATTTCCTGTGAATTAGTATTGTTCTGGGTTATTAGTTGCTTTGAATCAAAGTATCATTGTTTAAAATACATTAAAAAGAGTCATAATATTTTTACTAAACCTCCACTGGTACTTATAACTTTTGCCTTGATCTCCTCTAGTAGTGTGTGAAATGCATGGGAAGAATACTCTCATTTTAATACATGACTGAATCTTAAAAGATGAATGGTGATAGATCATATCTCTTTTCCATACCTTTCTAGACAGTATATAAGCAACACCCCCCACTTCAAGGATACTCTCTGAATAGATAAACCATGCTTAGACACAAGAGGCTGGGGATGCTAATTTCTTCTGGTCTATAGGGATTAAAGGAGAAATATTCTGCTCTCCGGCCTCTGTAGCCAATTTTCAAGTCTCCCGTGTTGTGGGCTGTGAGCTGTGTAACACCTCCAGGCAACCAGTCAGTAGGCTTAGAAGTAAAAGTGGCAAATCATATGATAACTTTGTGAAATGTGTACATGAAATAGACACTGAGCAGGCATGCCGTAGAACATAGATATACTAGTCTTAATGTTCTTGCTACAGGGATTTCAAATTTTATTTTGTGATATGAATTTACAGCTACTTATTTTATTGTTTTGATATCTTGTTTTTTAAACAATAACAAAAAAATAAATTAAATATTATGTACTAGGTTTCAATTCCTAAAAAAAGTTGGTAACAAATGTGGAACTGGCCTAAACCTTGACATTTATCATCTACCCTGAGGGCTATAGTGGTATAAGTAATTAGATGAAAATCAGAAGACACACCTTCTGGCAAACCATCAGTATCTACGTCAGAATTTAGTAGATATTTCAAAAAGACTGTGCTGCAGATAACGACTTAACTCCTGAAGGTGCAGGAGACTTGATTAGCTCAGCACTTTATGAAATGCGGATTTTTATTTAGATCAAATATCTATTCATCAAATTAATTTCATTTACTTTAAATTAGTTTTCTTATGATCATGATTAAAATTACAAAATTAGCTGTTAAAATGTTGCCTCCATCAGTAGATGAACTTTGCAGATATTGAAAATATGTCAAATTCAATAGGTCTGATCAGTTGATTCAAATTGGAAATCAGTAAGTTAATGCCAAATATGTTTTGATTGAGTTCATCTGTCATTATTCATTATTGATTCGTTATTATTGTGAATGTTCTTGCAAATATAGATTTAAAGTTCAACATTGCAGATAAAATAATTTGCTTTGGTGTTGATTGTGTAAACAGATTTTTGTTGAACACAATTGCTGTAGAATATTAATATTCCTACAAAATTAAGAATCTATGAAGTAGAGGGCCAGCCCGGTGGTGCAGCGGTTAAATTCACACATTCCACTTCTTGGTGGCCTGGGGTTCGCCGGTTCAGATCCCGGGTGCAGACATGGCATCGCTTGGCACGCCATGCTGTGGTAGGGCTCCCATGTATAAAGTGGAGGAAGACGGGTATGGATGTTAGCTCAGAGCCAGTCTTCTTCAGCAAAAAGAGGAGGATTGGCAGTTAGCTCAGGGCTAATCTTCCTCGGGAAAAAAAAAAAAAAGAATCTATGAAGTAGAAATATCCTTGGATTTCACAATGGCATCCAAGAGCTCTGGTTTGACTTTTTTCAGTTTGTCCATTGATATTGAGAGATAACTTTCAATGTCTTTGTATTGCAAGCATGATTTTCAATAATTATAACACACTAAACTTCAAAAGTGAACTTAAAAATTGAAATATTTTTTGTGTTGCATGTACAAAATAATTTGATTAAAGATTTGCAACTGATTTTGTACAAAATATAACAAAATTTTGACTATTCACTTACAAAAACGTTGTATACTTTTTTGGGTCACTGTTGTTGATTTAAAAGTAATTATTTAAAAGTTCAAACCTTTGTTAATTAAGTTGAGGATGGTCAGCAAAAAGAAAGCACACATCCTGGCGTGCCTAAGTATAATTTATATTCAGTATCAGCTTTATCACAAAATAAGAGAGTACAATTATTCTGGATATGTGAATATACAAAATTTGAAAACCCTATCTTTTGTTTCTATTGGTTCAATTTTGCAATTTGTTTGGATACCATGGTGAATTCCAAGGATATTTCTTCTTCATAGATTCTTCAGGTTTGGACAAATGTGTCATGGCGTGTATCCATCATTATAGCATCATACAGAGTACTTTCACTGCTCTAAAAATCCTCTGTGCTCTGCCATTCATCCCTGTCCCTACCCCCCACCTCTATACCTGGAAACCACTTTTTACATTTTATTATACTTAGAATAGTTTATCCTGATATTTACTGCGGGCTATTCGCTTTGGTTATATTTAAAGAGGCATAATAATGCTAATGATTAAACACATTCTCTGTCCACTGCAGTGTTAATTGTGCCATGCTTTCATCAAGTACACAATTATTACAGGATGTTTAAGATTATAAACCATTTCCAAAATAGCATTCTTTTAAATAAACTTACTTTAAAATTCTCTTCTACAGATATCAAGATAAATCTAACTAGATTGTTGTGGAGTACTCATCCTGATTCATTTTCAGTTGACTTTTAATGAATATGCATTAAAAATGTCGGCTCAGTTCCACTAAACCACCTTGTAAACAGACGTCTATGTTTGTAAATTATCTACTAATATAGAGCTTGATGTTGGAATAGGGAAAAGAAGTCATAAATAAAGACATAGATTGATGGTTTGGACCATCCAGTCCAATCACAGGTTGGAACTCTTGCCTCCATTAGCACATACCCTGTCTTAAGTACCCAGAATATCTCCGACTGATATAATTCAGGCTAATTCCTTGATCTTGAGTTAAAACCTGGGATGGCTTAAATGTCATTATAGGGCAAAAAGGGTCTCATTCTCAGTCTCCATATTCTCCATGGCATATATTTCAGTGTCTAGTGAGGCAAATTTTATCTTTTAATTCATTCAAGCATGACATAATTAACTACTAGTTTTGTTGTTATCAAGACTTCTACTGAATCTACTTAAGGAATAAAAAAAAATTGTTCTGTCAAATCAGCTATTTCAGGAAAAAGACACATGAATGTTAAAGTATTTATGGAACTCTAGACAAGGTTTATAAGTAATAAATCATTTTAGCGTTCCCCAAACTCCTAGAAAATTCAAATGAATTTTTGTCTGGATTTTCAATTTAATCCATCATCTAAAGTATCATACACCTTAAAGCAAAGCTAAGCATTATTTAAATTTTTTGAGATCCTTTGTATTGGTTACTCTAGAATTTCCAAGGATTTTCCATGCTTGAGTCCCCTGGAAACATACCGGACTGATGAAAACCTTCTACAGCAATTTTCCAAACTGTGGGCATATTAGGAGTTCCTAAGGTCACTAGCAATTAAAAGCAATTTTCAGTCTAGATTCAGACTTCTATTTGCTATTGCCAACGATCTTAACTATGAAGATATTAATTTCTGAAGTTTATCCCTAGACGAATGCGATAATTCCAGTTTTAGTTAACAAATTTGTCAGTTGAGATTGTTACAGAAAAGGAAGAAAAAGAAAAAGGAAAAACAGTCAAAAATACTGGGCAAGGGAGAACACAGAACTTAACACTCAAGTGACAGATTCTTGGCATCCTATTTCATTCCTTAGATTCAAACATTAGAATAATTTTATTTAACTCATGTATTTAATTTCATAACTATCCTTTCATTCAATTATTTCAATCAATTATTTCATTTATACTCACCTAAAAATAATGGCTAGATAGAATAATAGAGCTTTGGAAATACTTTGGAAATGTTTAGGGGGAAAAATAATAAACAGAAGTCTATATTAGTGAACTAAAGGAGCTCGCTGACTGAAAAAGAGGGAAAAGAAAAAACACCTGTGTGGTTTTCTTATTTTTCTCATTCTTCCCATAGATCCTATAAAGCATACTTCTAGTAATTAGGATTTGCTTATTTTATTCTACACTCACTTTATTTAAATAACTCTCAAGTAAATACTAATAAAGTGGAAAATTAGAGCAGTGATAGATGAAATAAACTTTTAAAGGTGGTTACTCTTATTGTAATCCATATAGTTAAAAACTTGGATGGAAGCAACATAAAGTGAGCCTGAGATGTTCACACTAACCACTTATTTAAATTATTGCTGCTCTGCAAGTTCCTCCTGTTCACACTGCACACTCTCCTGCCCTTTAGGACTTGTTTTATGGCTTTATTGAGATATAATTCACACACTATACCATTCACCCACTTAAAGTGTGCAATTCAATGGTTTTTAGTATATTCACAGAACTTTTCATGTTTTATCTCCTCTTTCTCCTGCTCTTTTATTAGGTTTCCTCTGACCTACTTCTCAACTAAAAAGTAGTTTTATTAGAAAGCTAATGACATGAAATGACCTGGTATTGCTATTGGTAAAATCCCACAAAGAACCAGTCCTAACTGAGCTATATTCTAGTACACTGGGTGGCTGTTATCAGTTCACTTTATTAAAACCCATATAGGCTAAGAAATAGGGGTAATAAAAAGATATCTTGAGGATAATAAGAAAATATCACTGGATACATTTGCCTCCAGTAGACCTTGCATCTAAATTAAAAGTACTAAAGGGAAGTCCAGAGTCCCTTTATGTCACGGGTACTGGTAATTCTCGCAAAACTGAAATTCGTAAATGCCTGCCCTGACTTTACCTACCGTAGTAATTTATGAATCAGATAGTAGTAATGTTACAGCAGTTCAAGTTTTACAGCTTCCTGACTACCGTGTGGAAGTGTATGTAATATGAGAGGGCACAAATTAAGTTTCTTATTGATGAAAGGACATGCCCTTGGTCCATGAAACAAATCAAAAGGAATCTGCTTCATGTGAATTCATAATTTATAGGTTGTTGATAATTCCTTGCCGGGAGCCGCCCACCAGCCAGCTAAGCCTCTACCCAAGGACAACGGTCCCGGAGAGAGAGGAGGGAACGCACGGCGGACCCTCAGAAGATGGCGGTTGGCCGCTCCTGATCCTACTCATGCTACTAATCTTAGCAATGTTGCTCTTGATGTTCCTTTTCTGTACATGGGATATCTTGGGGAAAATCTCTCCAAGCAGGGGAAAGAAGCTGATGTAACCTGGCCTTCTAGGGTGGGTTCAGGGGAACAGCAGCCTGAAGGGAAAAAATGTTCTGACCCCCTCCTGGAGAGGCGGGAACGGAATTTGGGCAGCCCTCAAGGAGGAAGCCTTCTAATAATCAGCCTCAAAAGAGAACATTCCCTCCTCAGGTCCTTCTAGGAGGTAGATATTATCCTAGGCCTGTTAGGACAGGAGACAAATGGTGGCACCCACCCAAGAACAGAGGCATACAAAAACTACCCCTTCCTAAGACAACTCACGATCCTGATAAAGTTGCAAAGAAATATCATAATATATTGACACAGGGGAACTGGGATTATGATGAGGATTGGGAACCCTATAATATAGTTAATGGTAAAAGAGAAACCACAAGCACTATGCCTGTGTGGGTTTCAATCCCCTTATACTTTACAAGACTTCTGCTTTCGTTATTACAGGAATAAAGATAAAGGCTTAGGGCCATTCGACCCATGGGGAACTGAATCTAGACGTTACACTCCGTTTTGCAATCATTCTTAAACATCTAGAAGCCTAGTAGACGTATAAGAAAGGTCAATATCTATATTTAATAAAGGTTGCTTACTTCTCACAGACATACTGTGCTAATATTGTAACAAGATATGCTTATGTACCCATTTTGTTTGCCAAAATTATGTACTGGGACAATTCCATGAAATCAAAACGTGTGACCTGGACCCTATATAAGTGCTTGAATGCTTTGAATAAATCAGACTTGGAAACCTCACTCCTTGTCTCACTGCGTCTCTCTCTTGCCGACTCCGTCCATCCCTTCGGGAGACCCTGGACTCTGCTGGGGCTGGACCCCGGCAATTCCTCACACATTTAATAAGTGACACTGAACCTGCATATTAGAACATATGAATACCTGCAAATATTAAAGGCCTTTTAAAAGTTTTGTAGCCTAAGTATCATTTTACTCTATTTTGCATTGTCTCTCAAACTAATTTGCAAGTGTTAAATAAATCAATGTCATCTTAATCTCTACTGCATATCATTCATACACTGTATAATGAAGAAACCCAAGGAGGGATATATTTCTGGGATTGGAAGCTACATGCCTTATGTTTTTACATATAAGCATCTAGAATTGAGTCTTAATTATAGAGTTACCCTACTTTCAATGGGATGTTTTTATTGTTTACTAGAACGATGGAGAGTTGTTAATGAGATTAAAAGTAGCATGCATATTAATGTTATATTTTATTTATCTCTATCACGAGGGTTTCTCTAACAGTAGAAAGTGTCATTTAAACATTTTTCATAAAGTTAATTTGTGAGATAACTACTGTATAGCATGGAAAAACAAAGATATGTAAACATCATTATCAGAAATCTAAATGGTTCCTCTAAAAGAGAAAAACAACCCATTAAATTGTATCTTACAAATGTGTGGAAGTAATTCTATGGGGAAAAATAAACCAACTAAACAGTATTAGAAAACATTTCAATAGCATATAATAACATGTCTACTAAACTAATGATGAGTGTTCATAGATTGTCTCTACTGCCTCTAAATTCTTGAGTAAACAGTAGACCTAACTTAAGATATCAGAACATGTCACTATCTAGTCCAAATCTTCATGCCTCTAGCCCTTCTTTGAAATCTAGCTCAGAAATCTGGAATAGTGGGACAAATTAAACCTCATTTTGCTAATAGTATTCTAGACAATAAATACAGAAGTTCCATACTATATATTAGCTTTCTTCTGACCTATTGCTCATTCAACCTGATATTAAAAAGTATACCTCGTAATTGCTTACAAAAACCACCCTTACACTTCAAAGCCTTACAGAAACTTCACTGAGGGACTCAAAAGGAAAACGTCATTTGGGTACAAACACCCACACAAACATTTACACACACACACACACACGAGTGCACAAAATCCTCTATACTTTGTGTACAGTTCCTTCTCTTCTCTTCTTGATTGAAATCCTCGACATCAGGGCACGTTGATACCTCACTGTTATTATACTGCTGTTGTTATTATATTGTTACACTGCATGAGCACCACATCCTAATGTGAATGAGCAGATAGCCAAAAGTTATTGCACCACTGCATAACCAAAATTATGCTCTTCAGCTGCTTAAATCCTGGAAAAGAGGGAGAAATTTTTTTCCAAAAAATTATTTTAAGGCAAGTTCTTTAAGCAATAATATAAATTGTTGTTAAACAGATCCACGTTAGGGGGAAAAATGATATAAACTATGCATTCCCTAGGTAACTCATCCCTTCAAAATTTATGATGTTCTGTCAGCAAAGAGGGAGAGAAATAAAGTTTATTATGATATAGAGAGATAATAATGGACCCTAGTGAATAACAAGTGAGTTAGACCTGACCCAGTGGAGAATTCCATTGTTCTAATCTAAACAAGTTGTGATGACATAAAAACAAGGCTTCTAGTAGTCTGCTCTGTATCTTTCCATCCTGTTATGTAGCCTAAAAGACATCTTATATATAAACAAGGTGAAAAAAAAACTGTAACCTTCACGTTCATAGGAAAAGGAAACACAGAAGATACGTCTCCCCTAATAAGTAGGTAAGCAGGAATGGAGGAGGAAAACTTCTCTCTAATAGAGTCCACGTCTGAGCTTGTCTTACAATGGTTCTTGATATCCTCTCGGAAATGGAACACACATGACAGACTAGGCATTGTGATTCCCTCACTAGTTCAGCAACCAAGAAAAACACAAAAACTCTTAACTTGATAATCCAGAACAATGTTCATCCTTCTTAGCAATGATACCCAACATTAGGTCAGTTAACTCCTCTTCTGATTAAATAAACTGACACTAGCTTCTTAGCATGCAGGTAAGAATACTGACTGATCCAAATCCCTAGGAAGCTCTACCCCTGAGCCTTGGTCACACCAAATCCACCACGTGGCTTATCATCCTCTCCACCTAGGAGTTCCTTGATGTCAGGTCAGGGCATTTTTCTTACTTACTGTTATAACTGCCAGAGCATCTGAGTACAGCATCGAAACCCAAAAAACTTAACAGCCAAAATTTCTACATTTCTCCACTATCAAAAGTGATTGAGTTCTGATGGAGAGTTAGTAAACTTATTTAATAATCACTCTCATTTACTATTCATAACTTTGACAACTAAAAGTTGTAAATGATTCTTAACTGCCATCCCTCTCCCCAAATGTTTAAAGATACTTTGTAGCTGGAGTCGTCCTCAATCTTGTTGGTCAATTTATGGATTTTTCTGTGGGATGGTCACCAAACCTTCTTTTTTTTTTTTTTTATGATTCTGATTTTAGAAGAAATAACACTCATGTTAAAAAGAGGGAAAATAAAGGACTTAGCAAACCAGGCTTCCTGTGATGGTTGAAAGAATCTCCTTTTTTATAAAATTAAGAGGAAAATAATTTGAGGAGCAAAATGATTCAATTAATATTAGCATTAAGGAGGAATAATTGCAAAAAACTAAGAGTATTTCAAACAAGAAGTACTGGATCTGAATATACACGTACACACACATACACACACGTACAGTTCCCTAACAGAAAGAAGCTCTTAACATTTTCATGCATATTTTCAAAGACATAAACTACCTCAGGATAAAAGAGAAAAACATGTATCACCAGAAACTAACACATTTGCTGGCAGCCTGCTCTCGGCAGCTTGGCATAACCTGAATATACCATTGCTACACATTGTGGCGATGTACCACTCAAGATCACTGGTGCTGAGAATGTTTCTTCTAAACATATTGAATTGCCCCTAGCTAGCAAGTTGCTTAATGGTGGATTGAGTCCATATGTTAAAAAGTAGAAAATTATTTAGAAGAGTGCAAAGTTATAATTATCTTTTCTGTTGCCAGCCAGCACATTGCAAATCATCTTCTCAAGGATAAAAATTCTCCATACAGTAGAGATCAAACCTTAGCTTCTCTTTTTATTTTGAAACAGATGAACCTGAAGTAATTCAATATGATGTTTCAATAAAGTGTGCCCTCAATCACTTATGAAATCATAATCTTGGAGGCTTATTAAAATGAAGATCCCTGGGCCCATCCCAGACCCAGAGAATGAAAATCTCTTGAGTATCTACACTTACTTAGTATGATGGAGTCAGAACTCTTCACACTTAATCTCACTAGGTGGTTCTAAGGGCCCAGTAAATTTGAGAACCACTATATGCAGGACACAGACAGATGGTCACTTGCAGAAAAGGCTTAGAAAAAGTTTGGTTAAATTATTGCTTCATAGAATTATATATGCACAGGCCCAAGCTAAATTAAAAGAAAATCTCTCCTACTATTAAAGTGATTGTGGTTTTGCTATCAAGGGAAATAAGTTCCAGGCCTTTCTTCTCCTCTTCATGTGTTATGATGTTTACTGAAGAGTAAAAGGAATGTAAGGAGCACTGGGATAATTCTATTTGGAAAATATGGCTGCTATCCAATTTTGTACAGGACAAACTTAACTGGCTCCTCTTGGTTATTTTTGTTTTAGCTTGGGGCTTTCAGGCTGAAAGCAACAGAGAACTGCAGATTGTTGGAGTTTATTTTAAAAAGTACAGGGAAGAAGAAATATAAGAAACTTATCGTTAGCCACACAGCCATGCCTCATGAAACTATTAATGCTCCTCATTATTCTAGATAAAATACCACCTCTCGTTTGTACCATCAAGTCTAACAACCCAATGGCAGCTTCACGGGTTCAAGTTTCTTTACGCTTCCCTCACTATTAAGAAGCAAGGGGAGACATCTGTTTCCTAGTACAGAGATTTAAGAATTCTGTTTTGGTTTCACTCTCTAGATTTGCCATATCTGCTCCCATATCTAATTCTATTGCTACTCTGGATTTTATAGGCTCCTTATATTTCATACCCAAATCTTTTTAAAATAAGATATGATCGGATCAATTTTTTAGTCAATATTGGAATCAATTAATGGAAAGATATCTCTGTAAGACCACTCCAGTGCTCATGCCTTCCTTATGTCCAGTTGTGGCTGTTTTGGTTGGCTAGTGAGCAATCTGAGGTAGAGACAGTAACACTCTCTCCAGAGAAATCACCACCAGAAAACTTTAAAGAAGGTTACTGTGGCTGCTTTCCTTGGGGGGGGGGTGGGGGGGTTGCTGAGAGTATGTGTTATGCGCTTAGAATGTTATTGGTTTAGATTTACCTATGAAAGGAGATAGAGATAGAGGGAGTGTGTGCTTTTATTTGTTAAAGGTGATGCTTCCCACTTAGGCAACTCATTCTGGAAAAAAAAAAATCATTTAAAATGGTGTTGAGATATAGGTGATTTGTTAGCTACCCAGCAGTTGGGAGTTAATAATATTATTTAGCCTTTTATGTTAGGTATTTTATGTTGTAAATGGCAAGTTTTCCAGTTGTCCCCATGGTCTAGAGGAGTGACTGAGAATGCTGTTACATCAACCTCTTTGAAAATTTCAGCAGCTACATAGCAGATTGCCAATTTTCTCCATTAAATAGGTTGCTTCTGTCAAATGGCAACTATTGTCGCAATAAGAATGTTCATAAAGTGAGTATTTATTTTCTGACTCTATCATTTTCTCCTTGGTCCCTGATTGTCTTTTACAGCTTCAGAATATTTCTGAGTAAAAGCTACAAAGAAGAAAATGTGATTTTCACAAAAGTCTGCAAA
Source organism: Equus caballus (assembly GCF_041296265.1). Taxonomy (NCBI): domain Eukaryota; kingdom Metazoa; phylum Chordata; class Mammalia; order Perissodactyla; family Equidae; genus Equus; species Equus caballus. The sequence goes on along the minus strand of NC_091685.1, from coordinate 70,277,193 downwards.
TAAAAGCCTTATGTCTCAAATTCTATAAAACTGAATTGTGATTCCAGTAATACACTGATCAATCCTTCTGAACAATGTGTGGAGAAGACTGTTATCAACGTAGTTACATAGGGTACCTAGCTGATGCTGTTACTTTACTCTCTTAGGTCCAATGACACTTGACCTGTTTATTAAATATCCTACTCTGGAAAGAATGTGACTGGGATTGTTACCAGCGTAAGTAAGAAACAAAACAAAGTGTACATCTTTCTTTGTAGAAGTTGTTGTGGGAGATTCTCTGCTTCACTGTATAGAAAAGGAAGGAACTTTTCTATACAACTTACTGAAAATGCTCCTTTTCTTGTTATCTCCATTTAAGGACAAGGGCTAAATTTTATTCACTGTGGTATATTTAATGTCAATCAGGGTGCCTACCACAAGATAGAGTCTCCATAGTTATTCATGGAATAGATGGGTTAATGAATGGATGGATGAATGAATCAATTGGAGGGTATTTCAATTTTTTTTCTCTCTGTCATAAAGCATCTTGTCACATGGCTTCTCAAATTTGACTGTGCGTGTGAGTCACCTGGGCATATGGGTAAAATTCAGAGTCTGATTGGTATCCCTGAAGTAGGGCCTCACATTCCTAATTTCTAACCTCAATGATGCCAAAGCTTTTGGTACTTGTAACCTATTTTGAGAAGCAAGATTGAAAGTATTGTTGCTGAAAGCAACCGATTCCTTAGTTCTGGACTTTTTAAATAAGATGAACAATTTGTAACATTTAAAATGAATGCCAAGGTCCACTACATGACAATATTTTTAATTCTTATATTTGTTAATTAAAAAATATAATATAGATAGCTGCTTTACAATCAACTTATACTTTCAAATGTATCTGCATTCTACTTTGCAAAGCAGCAAAATAATACATGTAGGCATACAGCATTATGTTTATTAATCTGCATAGAATATACATAGTGCTTTAAATCTTTTTAAGCAGTTATCCTCCAAGTGTAGTCTGTAGGAAACAGTGAGGATCCCAAGACAAAGCAAATCCATGAGTTCAAAATTATTTTCCTGATAAAACTAAGATGTTTTTACAACAAAAATTTTTTTTAAAAAAAACTAAGATGTTATTTGCTTTTTCATTGGGTTGACATTTATACGATAGTGCAAAAGCAGTAGCTGCGTAGTGTGAATCTAGACAGTGGCATCAACTGTACTTGTCACTGTATTCTTGACCGCTACGCACTCACAGTAAAAATAATGCTAGTTTCACTGAAGAATGTCCATGATGAAGCAACTCAAATCATATTTTATTAAATCCTAACCTTAAGTACGTCTTTCAAATGTTCTGTGTGATAAAAGAGAAAGTATGCAGACAGCCATTTTTCTGCATAATGAAATACAGTGCTTGTCTCAAGGAGGAGCACTTATGTGGCAGTTTGATTTGTGAGCAAAATCTGTTGCTGTTTTCAAAGGACACAATTTAACTTAAAAGAATGAAAAATTCTGATTTTTCTGACTTGGGTGTGTGGCAGAAATTTTCTTGAAAATGAATGAAGTGAGTTTGTCACGTGAAAGTAAACAACTGACAGTGTTTGTTAGCAATGATTTGAGCTTTCAAATAAAATCTGATTTTCGAGAAATTGTATCTGCCATTGTGAGTTTGATAGCTTACTTGTACCTAACACTTTTCTGATGAGAAGAGTGGTGATATTTAAAAATGTGATTTTTTTTGATATTTTATAATGAAATCTGTCAACATTTGGAAGATATGAATAACACACCAAGCCAGTATTTTCCAAATGACCGATGCATTGTGTTAGAAAACCGTAAATGGTAAAAAAGCCATTCACAAGGAAGAAAGACCAATGGATTTTAATGTAACAGAGTACAAAATGTTTGTTGATATGGTTTTTGATTCCACATTGCAAGCACTAATTTTTTAAAGTACCATTTGTCAAGAAATTGGGTAAAATATCAAAAATACATAGTCCGCATCTTCAATGTGCTCTGTTATATGAGTCTACTTTCAATTCGATGACTGAAATTCATAAAACAAAATTATCAATGTATAATCAGATTCAGATATTGCTTCTCCGCTCTTCACTACTTTTTCTTTGAAGTATGTCTTGACTTAATGAAATGTTGGCATCTTCTAAGCAATCCTGCATTTCTACTAACATATATATATATATGTATATAAGTAAATACATATATATATAGCTTAAACTATTTTATAATGCAGAGACGTATAATTATATATATAATTATACAATGTCTAGTAGTTCATTTACTCATATAATTATATTTTGTTTAATTTTTGGTCACTGTAGATTTATTTGCAAATGTGTGAGTGGGTGTTTATGTGTTCATTTTTATGTTTATTACAATCACAAGCATATGGATAGATCCTGTAAAAATTGTAAATATACATCTGAACATGTAATGAAAAATGAGCAGTTTACAAGAATTATAACACTCAGTCAATATCCCCACTAGTTAAGACTGTAATTCGCTCATTAATCTAGCTATACTATGTGTTAAAGATCAAAGCCATTCAAGCATTTGTTGTTGCTCTTGTCAAATTTAGAGAGTCAAATGCAAAATATGCGTTGATTTAAAAGAGTTCTCAAAAAATGCTGATTTTCTTTTCTTTTCAATATTCCCATGGACTGGGTATTTTAGGGTAAAAAAATAAATATCAGCATGCAATTTTGTGTCAAATATTTTCACCGTAAGCATCTTTACTGTAAACATCTTTGCCGCAGGTGTCTTTGCCACAAGCATTTTCACTGCAAACATTTTTGCTGCCTAACTAAGTGGCTGTAGGGCAGTTTTGCAGTAAAATACAAAATAACTAGTTGACATTTTGGTTAAGATAGGTAACTGGTTGACATTTTTATTAAGATAAAATAACCGGTTGACGGTTTGGTTCATTTCTCCGTTGACGCTGTACTCCAATTTTTATGTTATATGAATCTTAGCTCCTCATTTCGCATAGAACTTTGGAACATCTATCAATGGACACACGACAATATGCCAGAACAAATGACAGCATAGAAGGCTTTTCACAAAGCAATACAAAGCTCAGTTAAAAATATACAACCTGGTATCTGGAAACTGTTATCTCTCTTAATGAGGAAAGAAATTTTAGTGAAAAAGAAAAAATGCGATAGATGCCGAATGAGGAGACAAAACAACAAGCAAAATAAAAATGTGTAACACTATGAACAAAAGATTTCAAAGACAAGTGCTTAGGCACAAGCAACACACAAAATAAAATCAGTCATTTGTGCAATATTGCCATGAATCTACCCACATTTTAAATGTATTCAAATATCTTGAATTTATTTTGCAAAAGTTCTTTTAAATTTTGTTATTTATTTTTCACACTTCATCATGTCCTTTTTAATGTTCCTCTTTTATTTTGTATTTTATCTTTTATGGTAAAATTGCCTTATGGGCAATTAGTTATGTGGCGAAAATATTTGATGCAAAAATTTCTTTGGCAAAACTGCTTACAGAGAGATAACTTAAAGCCACAAAACTTGTCAGTCATAATATCAGAAAAAATACATAACCTCTGAGTTATTTAACCTCTTTGAGTGGGAATTAAGTGTAATAACATTGAAATATAATTAATTTTTAATTTTTTTAATATTATCATCTAAATAATTAAAGATGTGTTAGCAGAAAGCCTAAAGATTTGGATCCAGGTTTGTTCAGGCAAATGGATTGCAGTTTTGTATAATCTGTCTTGTGATCAGAAAAGTTTATAACAGATTCACAAATGTAAGAAGAGAGTGAAATAACTGAATCATTTCCTTTTTGTTTTACTCTAGGAGTCAGTAAACTTTTTCTGTAAGAGGTCAATAAAGAAATATTTTTGGCTTTTGGTCCATATAGTCTGTGTTGCAACTACTCAACTTTGTTGCAGTATGAAAACAAAGACATTAAATTGTGTCTTTACACAATTGTAAGATTGTGTGAGACTGTGTTCCAATACAATTGTGTTTACAAAAAGTCAGTGGTCTGATTTAGTCCAGCGAATTCTAGTTTCCCAACCCAACCTCTGGAAAGATGATCTAGCTTGTCACTGAGTCCCTGGCACAAGTGAGTATTTAGGGAGTATTTGGCTTAATACTAGTCATTGCTATTTTTAGATTTCTTACTGTTTTAGAAGGAGAGTTGAATGCATGCTGTGTGCCAGGCACTGCCCCAGTGCACAGAGTATGGGAATCAATGATCTCAGTGTCAAGTCAAGGATATCAATATATCCTGGACCAAGAATAGCAAATTTAATGGAGGCAACATGCAGGCATTTGCTGTGTCCGTAGCAAGGGAAAATCATGAAACAATAAATGATGAGGTACCACAAGCTGAGTTTGGAAAAGTAAGTGCATTTTACTTGTTTTGAAATAGGATTTTAAAAGCATACAAGTAAGAGGGTATTTGTGTTTGTCTATGTCACTCTTTTGAAGTGATACATTTTATGCTTATGACAAGTATCATGGTTTTGAGTGTACATGATGTTATGTTTTCACTGTACCTGCCTTTTGCTTTTAATTTTTTGTCTGTATTGTTTTATAGCTCCCCTCTGATATCACCTCCATGAAGGGAGACACTTTGTGTTTTTTATTGTCATGTCCTCGAGTAGTCACTGTTGCGAGGGTCTGGCTCTCTGGTGATGGGTTCAGGGTCCCATACAAGTGCACCTCTTCTCTGCTGGAGTGCTTAACCGATTGAGAAAAGAAAAATGAACAAGCAGATGGGGTTTCCGTGAGTCTCCGTGTCTGTTCATAGGTAGACACGGTCGTCACAAATAACTTATTTCATAAGGTCTTGTAAGGATTGAATGAGATAATACTGATAAAGCACTTCCAGCAGTGCCCACTCCATCCACTCAATAGAAGTTACCTATCACTATTAACAAGCTACAATTATAGTTTTAAATAAACAATAATTAATGTGGAGTGTCTCTCATGGTGTTTTTAATTAATTTATATACATCATGATGTTTAAAATTAAGAAAACAACACACTTAGACTCCTACTGTGTTAACTGTAAATTTAATTCTGCTTGATTAGAATTATAAAGGAATCCTGGATTTATTTCTCTTCCATACAAAATGTTGGCTTTTTCCTCCTTGAATCGTTTACTGTGATACTGTAATAGCTTTAAAGCTCCATTTAAATAGTTTTTAATTGCTATTATCTTACACATAATACTTAAAATGAAAGATAAAACCTATAAATAGGGGCTCACACTCTCTTTAATGGGAAACTCAACTCTATTTGTTTATGACTATAAGGGAATGATGGATTTATTCATATACTATATGTGTTTGTGGTGATACTGAAATAGCTTTACATTTTCTATTTAATTATAAACTACAGAAGAGAAAGAGTCCTTCGTATCATCTATTACAAAACCCTTTGTGCTGGATTGGTTCTTTTTGCCTCCCTGCCCATTTACCTGCTGTCTCCCTCTACACACACACACACACACACACACACACACACACACACTGTGTGCTACCACAGATGGGCCAGTGTGGACTCGATTAACTGGATCCCTTAGCTGAAGGCAACCACTGACCAGATCAGAGGAAAGGGTGAGAGTGAGGCTGTATTTATTCCTGGGGGCAGGGTGTCACTGGATGATTTTGACCCTTGACATGAGGTCATAGGTCATGTTAGGCAGCTCCTTCTATGTAGCTCTTCTTTCGTGAAGCTCAAGTAAGTGGTTCCTGCTCTCCCCTCTTGAGGCCTGGGGGGAACTGCTCCCCACTTTTGTTAAGCTCAGGATACTGCTCTATGCCGTGTGGTTCTTTTACACTCTACCACAACTTTGTAAATAATCCTCTTTAAAATTCACTTCAAATTATCCCAATTTAAATGACATATATTTTTGTCCTCAGGACAGTGATGACACACTTTATGCACAAGTAAGAGAAAAAAGGTTTCCAGAATAGGAAATTTTTGTCTTTGACCCAGTAGCTTAGAGGCAGATAGGGGCCTAGAAGTGAGGTCTTTCAGTTGTAAATAGTATGCTTTACCAAGATCTTAATTGTCTTCATCAGCAACTCTGAAAAAAGTGAATACAGCAGTGCCTTTCTATGTATTACACATACACATACACACACAAACACACACACAGAGCACACGTACTGCCTATGGTCCCTATAGGGTAGTGATTAAATGAGGGGCTTTAGCATCTGGTTGCTTTGATTTAAATTGAGGCTTCACCACTTCCTGGCTGTAAAAGGTTGAAAAAGTAAACCTCAGATTTCTTATCTGTAAAGTAGGGAAAATAAGATTACCTACCACATAGAGATGTCATGGAGACGAATTGAGATAAACTTCTAAAGCACTTAGCAGAACCAAGCCCACATACAAAGCATAAATACCTATTATCACATAATTTTTACTAATAGTATTAGTAAATAATGGTAATACCATTATTTGTTAAAGTGAGTTGAGATAGAATCAAGGGGGTTTGGTTTGTTCTCTTTTATTTCATTTTATTGAATTTGTTCATTTGAGCTGAGAGTATTACATTTTTCAACCTTGGGTTGTTAAACTTGAGCCCTTTAATCTACCCAGGATTCTTAAAACGCTTGACGTTTTATGCACATTTGAAGGAAAGCATATTCTTTGGGTTAGGTGAAGAAGAAATAAAACTACTTTAGGATTTCTTTTTTATATTTGAAATCTTCATTATCTTATAGCAGAATCATTTTGGTTTGGGTTAGAAGCTATTAGATACTTTCAGAAGTTGTGCGAATTTCCTGAGTCTCCTCTAAATTTGAGGCCTTAAATGCAGTTCTGTATTTTACAGGCACAAATATTTACGCAGTTAAGGAAAACAGCAGTTTTGTGTGCTAAAATATTTAATGCAAATCTGTAAAATGGCTCTGTTATTGTTTTAAACAAACTCCACTTTGATAAAACCTGTACTTTCACATATATAGGTGAAAATCCAGAGGCAGACACATTCCTACAAGTTACTTTCTCTTAATTTAAATCAAAAGGGATATTTTAATTAGGAAACCTATAGATATTAATCATGAGCTGGAAAGTTTCCAAAATAGATTTAAAAATTCCTATGCTTGTTTGAACAACTCCTTTTAAAAATATGCTCATATTAAAAATAGTCTTTTCCAGGGCCGGCCCAGTGGCCGAGTGGTTAAGTTTGCGCACTCTGCTTTGACGGCCCAGGCTTTCGCCAGTTCGAATCCTGGCCTCAGACATGGCACTGCTTATCAGGCCATGCTGGGGCGGCGTCCCACAGGCCACAACTAGAAGGACCCACACATAAAAATACACAACTATGTACGGGGGTGCTTTGGGGAGAAAAAGGAAAAACAAAATCTTTAAAAAAATAGTAATTTCCTTTAATGATAGCCATTCTAACAAGCATGAGGTGATATCTCATTGTGGTTTTGATTTGCATTTCCTTGATGGTTAATGATATTGAGCATCTTCTCATGTATCTTCTAGCCATTTGGACGTCTTTGAAAAAATGTCTATTCAGTTCCTCTGGCCATTTTTCAATCAAATTGTTTGTCCTTTTTCATTGAGCTGTATGACTTCCTTATATATTCCGGATATTAACCCCTTATTTGATGTGTGGTTTGAAAATATTTTCTTCCATGCTGTAGGTTGTCTTTGCATTTTGTTGATTGTTTCTTTTGTCGTGTTAAAGGTTTTTAGTTTGATGTAGTACCACTTGTTTAGTTTTCCTTTTGTTGCTTGTACTTTTGGTACCATATCCAAAAGTCATTGCCAAGACCAATGACGTGGAGCTTTTTCCCTTTGTTTTCTGCTAGGAAATAATAAGTGTTGGCAAGTATGTGGAGAAAAGGAAACCCATGTGCACCATTGGTGGGAATGTAAACAGGTTCAGCACCTATTGAAAACAGTATGGAGGTTCCCCAAATAATTAAATAGACTACCATATGATCCAACAATCCACTTCTGGGTGTATATCCAAAGGAAATGAAAACAGAATGTTGAAAAGGTATCCGCACTTCCATGTTTGTTGCAGCATTGTTCACAATAGCCAAGATATAGAAACAATCTAAGTGTCTGTCAACGAAAGAATGGATAAAGAAGTGATTTATGTACACACACACACATACACACTGGAATATTATTCATCCATGAGAAAAAAGGAAATCCTGCCCTTTGCAACAACGTGAATGGATCTTGAGGTTATTATGCTAAGTGAAATGTCAGACGGAGAAAGATAAAATGATGTTACTTTCATATGGAATTTAAAAAAAGGCAAACTCATAGAAACAGAGAGTAGAATGGTGATTACCAGGGGCTGAGGAGTGGGAGAATTGGGAAGATGTTTTTAAAGGGTATGAACTTTCAACTAGACAGCGAATAAGTTCTGGAGATCTAATGTACAACATAGTGATTATAGTCAATGATACTGTATTATATACTTCGAAGTTGTTAAGAAACTATATCTTAAATGTTCTCACCACAAAAAAGGAATGATAATTATGTGACATGATAAATGTGTTAGTTAATGCTACAGTGGTAATCATATTGTAATATATAAGTATATCAAATCAATGCATTGTACACCTTACACTTACACAATGTTATATATCAATTATATACCAATAAAACATAATCATTTTCCCTTGAAAAAGCAATTCCATTGATTAACTTGAGCTAAGAAAAATTGAAAATAGAATATAAATAAAGAAATTGAAATAGGAGTGATTTTTATGATATCAAGACCCTGTAGTCATCCAAGCTTAATCCTCCCCTTTAATAATAAACAAATAAGTAAATAGATGCAGATGTAGACTGGTAGTTTCTTTTAGTCATAACCTTAAACAATACAAAGACTAACAACGTGAACCTCCTCATTCAGCTGCCTGTATCGTTTAAACTGTATGATGCTAATTGGAATTGCATTTACGGTGCAAGAAGAATCTCCTGATTTTAAATATGCTTTGTTCTCTCCGGTATATTTACTGACAATTTTCTTAATCTTTATATGGCTTCTGGATGAGGTTTAAATTACTCTATCTGTGTACCTGTTTGAAACTATGCAACAACAAATATTACCTGTACAACCGTTGTGTGCAAAAACTGACAAAACAGTTATTTGGTATATGAATTTTATGTAATGGATTTTTGCAAAATCCACATCCAGTTCTATTTTTAGCTTATTATAGCAGCAAATCTCTGTTGTTCATTGAGAAGCTCTTCAGAGTGAAAATGAAAATGACCAATGTGTGGAGTAAAATGCAGACATTCAAATGGGAAATATAAAAGTGGATTCAGCAACCTCCTGTGTTTAATCATTTTTCCTGTTTCTTCCTGCAGTCATTGACTAGTATCTCTAGTCATACAGGTGCCCATATACACTTGAGAGATGATGCCTTAATGCCTCTCATGTGCAGCACAAAGAGGGTCATATATTGTCCCAATAAAACCAAGTGCTGTTGTAGTTGATCTGATCTTTCAGTGTCCTTTTTTGTACTTTCCTTTTTGTATTTTACACTTACCTTGAAGTGGTGTGAATTTAGGTCACAATCAACAGGATGGAATAATAACAGATTATTGGAAGTTAATGATTACTTACATTTTCAAAACCATAAATGTGGATGCATCCTAGAGTCCTTAATGCGGACCTTTGTTGTTGCTACATTCTTGCTTTACTCTGCTCATTGAAGCAGCTGACTTATTTAGTTAGATAAAGCAGCTGTTGTGCAAGGGCAGCAGCTGTTTTGCGTAAAGTTTATTTACATTGCCGTAATGTAATTTAAGAGGCCATTATAATTCCATTTTTTAAGGCCAATCCCATATTCCTTTGTAGATTTTGTGGGCAAGGTACTTCTATCTTTGTCAGAGCCTAAAGTGACAGAGTAAACCAAATGAAATCATGATATATTCTCTGACTTTATGTTTTATGAGTTACGAGTGGAAGTGTATAATTTCTTCCCCACTTACTTAGTAATAACTTATTTGAAAAACTAAGCATGAGGATTATAAAACATTCAGTACAACACTACATTTAAACATTTATGTTAGGGCGCAAAGTTTATGTGCTTCTTCAGACTTCTCTCTGCTCTTCCCTTCTTCTTTTCTCCTTGCTTGGCATACCTTTTGTGGGGGTTGTCCCCCCCTTTCAGATTTGGATGAAACACTCAACCTGGTGCCTGAGAGGTTGTTGGTGGGCCGATTGATTTTCCTGAAAGTGTGAGCAAGTTAGTCCCTATGGGATGAACCGTAACCAATGAGAAATAGGATCTGGGCAAAATAATCACCGCCCCCCCCCCCCCCCCCCCCCCCCCCCCCGCCTTTTGCTCTTTCTCCTTGACTACTTCATGGTGCAATTACTCCTTCCTCACTCTAATGGGGAAGATGCCATGTTGTGAGCTGCATGGTGGGGATCCCCAAATAGCGGGAATCTCAGCAAAGCCTCCTGCCATCAGCAAGGGAGGAACTGAGTTCCAATACCCTGTGAGCAACTGAATCCTGCGGACAACCAGATGAATGACTGAGCATGGAAGCTGATCTTTCCCCAGTTGAGCCTTAAAATGATGGCAGCTCAGAGGACCCCTTATTTAAACCCTGTGAGAGACCCTGAGGCAGAGAGCTAACTAATGCATACCTTGGTCCGACCTACAGAAACCGTGAGATAATAAATGTTATTATTTTAAGCTAAGCGTTGAGGTAATTCGTTACACAACATTGTTTACCAATTACAACTTTAGTTTAGTTCTAGAATTCCACAGCTTTCCATTTTCTAACCAAGCCTTTTGTTAACCAGAAACTCCTATAACTACATAGGCACCTAGGTGAGCTCTTCCCTTGCCCCTAAAACTATGCAGCATTGTATGGGCCTACCTTCTCTTTTGGAGCCCTACCTAGTCATGGTGAAAGGACTCTTTGCATGGATATTAGTCAGAGATTTCTCACCTGAGTATATATCTCTGTGGATGAAGCATGGGAAATGGGATGTTCTGGGCTACTGCCTTCTGTATCAGTTTTACCCTAATAAAACTAATTTTATATTTACACTCTGCAGTCCTATTTGTATGGGGGTTCAATTTTCATCACACTCAGTGTGATGGTTAATTTTATGTGTATAATCCACTCACCATAGTTTTTTTTAATTATTATTCATAAAACTATTTCTATCTTATATTAAAGTTAAATTGTATGTGTTCATTTATAGGCTTTGTATTCTGTACCATTGATATATTTGTATATCGCTGTGAAATCCAAACCATTTAATTATCATATCTCTATAGCAAATTTTTGTATTTACTAAAGCCATTTTTCTTTATTTTCTTTCTGTTTGATAGATGTACCTTGACTACTGATGGGCCTTTTCTATTCTATAAAAATTTTTGAAATCATGTTATTATGTTTCATTAAAACCCTTAATTGACTTTCCTTAAATATGTAAGTATGAAAGAAATATTTATAATATTCTTTCTATCAAGAAACACAGGGCATCTCTGCAGTAATGACTTTCAAATATTTATATTTCTACATATATTTGTTTTTAGGTGCCTATATATCATTTATTTTTATGAAAATATGTTTGGTCAGTTGATGTCTGGTAGAAAACATGCAATTGTCTTTCATATACAGATCTAAATCAGGCCACTTTGCTAATATTGGGAGGTGCTTCTTCATATGTCTCTCACATGTCTGAACATCTTACCAAGGACATTGATGGATTTTGTGCTGAACTATCTTCTCAAGAATTTCTAGATAGCCAACAGATTCGCAGGACAGAACAAGCGTATTCTGCTTGGGCGTGGAAGATTTTTTGCTGTGCAGGATAACAAAACTAATGACTCCTTTCAAAGCAAAAATTGCACAAGTGTGCTCCAGCCCAACTGGGGATTCCTGACTTTGGGGTTCTTCAGCTATGACACAAACCCACTGAGCGCGCCATCTCTCTGGGACTTAAGGACATGTCTGAGGCCAGTACTGCAATGTATTCTCATCCTGCAGCTTGAAGTCCTGTTGGTAGTAGCCTTAATTAAATATTGCATGGAACGGATTTGGTCCCAGACCCTGTGTGCTCATTAAATACAGTGGCAAATAGTCTAAGGTTCTTATGGGAAAATTTGCCAAAAACTAAGACAGTATAGAAATGAGAGGTGGTTACTGTTGGGAGACAATTCTCCCTGGTTTCTCAGACCCTTATTAACAAGTAGGACAGTAGGGGACTCACCCTTCCCCATCTATCCCACCACTTAGCCGAAAACATTCAATGTTGGAATGAAATGAATGTGGTGTGAGGTATATTTCAAGATTCATTCTTATATATTTTGTTTATAATGAATTACAGTACTTTTTAATTTCCATTACATGTTTCATTCATGTGTTATTTTGTAGTGTATACATTTTTAAAAAAATTAAACATATATGTTTAACAGGCGTTTTTATGTTGACTTCTAACTTCATTGCAAATAACATTTTGCATAATTTTAGTTCTTAAAATTTGGTGAAATGAGCTTTATGGCCCAGAGTCTTCACAGTTTTGATAATGGTTCCATATACGCTTGAAAAGAATGCATTTTTTGCTGACGGTATTTATAAATGTCTTTTAGGTAAAGTTTGTAATTATGTTACCAACTTTTCCAGAGACTTAAGTGATTTGTTTCTGCTATCTGATCTATCGATTACTGGGAATGATATATTGAAAATTTGCACATTGTTGTGGATTTGTCCTTTCACATTGTAATCTATCAACTTTTGTTGTTTATATGGGTTAATTGAACAATATATCATCATGCAGTGGCCCATAAGTTCTATTTGTATAATATTAATATAGCTACGCCAGCTTCCGCTTTGGTAGTATTGATATGATTTATTTTTGCTCATTCTTTTATTGCAACATATTTTATTTGGCTATGTTTTTAGCTTTGCTTCTTGTAAGCAGCATATTATTGGTTTTACCTTTATATCTAGTTCAATATCCCTTTTTCAACACGAGTATTTATTCTACTTATATTTTGTATGATTTTTGTTATGTTTAGATTTAAATCTACAGCCTTATTTTATTCTTGACAGTTGTCCTGCTTATACTATCCTTCTTTTTGTCTCCTTTCTTGCCCTATTTCCAATTATTGGTTTCTTTTTTTAGTTTTTTATGGTTTATTTGATCATTTGCCTTAGTAATTGTGTTGTCATTTCAAAAGTATTTCACAGAAGCTTGATAAAACTACCTTGTGGCTAACATCTGGACCTTATTAAAAGGAGTTTTTATTCTATGGTAATTTATTTCTGTCTTTACTTATTAAATATATTTTCCAACTGTTTATTAACATAGTGAGGTTCAGAAAAAAGGGAAATAAAGTTACATGGAATCATAGCTAAGTGAGGAAAAGGAAATAAAACGACTTATACTCAATAAACTAGTCAGAATCAGAATTGATTAAAGCTTAATGTCATCTCAGTGTAAGAAAATATTTCTCTCAAGTAGAGTCATCCCAAAGTGGAACAGAGTTCCTTTTCATGAAGTGAACTCTGCTCAATGAATTGCTTAGCCATTTTAGCTGTGGTGAATGCTCTCACGGAAAACTTGGGATAAAGGAATTTCTCATTCATCTTGATTTCATTGACATCAAGTCCAAACCAGTCAGTGAATATTTGCACTTGGAAAGCATAGGAAATATTCGGCCTCATTGGACCTGATAGAACAGTCATTTTAAGACAATTACTAACCACTTTGAAGAATGGAAAGTTTTTAAAAAGAATCATCCTATGTTAGTGAGGTTGGTGTTTGGCTGAGGACATATTTTATACTCCTAGGGCATTCAGCACGGTTCCAGCTTCCAACTTTACTTTCCCTCTGTTTTCTTTAACTTCGGCCTCATTTATGTTGTAAAATGATCCTTCATAAGGGTAGTAAACTGATTATTGATATACTTATATAATTCTCCTACCCTAAGAGTCTGTGATGAGATTAGCCAAAACATTTAAAAACACATATTCTAAAATGAGCAGAAGTTTAATTTTAGGTATCATGACACAAATCTCGGTCTTCAATTTATGACTATGTGCATGAAAAGAAATGACTTCTATTCATCAAAGGTGGAACTAAGTTTTGGGGCATTAATGTTAAAATAAGAGTAAATCCTTCCAGCCAGGCTTGGTGGTCTACTGGTCCAGGTTTGGTGTTCTCAACACCTTGCTGAGGTTCACTTCCTGGTCAGGGAACCACACCACCCGTCTGTTGATTGTCATACTGTGGCAGCTGTGTGTTGCTGTCATGCTGAAAGTTATGCCACAGGTGTTTCAAATACCAGCAGTGTGTCTGAAATATCACTGGAAGGTGAGAGTATGGTGCAAAAACATCGGGTAGGGTTTCGCTGCGCTGTACACAAAGTCGCCAGAAAGTACAATCAATTCAACTGCACCTACAACAAAATCCTTTCAAATGCCCAAATGTATTTCAGGTGGATATCAGCATAATCAATTTTATTGTAAATGTTCCCAACTTAGATTAAAAGAAGATTAAAAGTGGGCCACCCTGGTGGCGCAGCGGTTAAGTGTACACGTTCCGATTCTCTGCAGCCAGGGGTTCACCGGGTTGGATCCCAGGTGCGGACATGGCACCGCTTGTCGAGCCATGCTGTGGTAAGCGTCCCCCATATAAAGTGGAGGAAGATGGGCATGGATGTTAGCTCAGGGCCAGGCTTCCTCAGAAAAAAGAGGAAGATTGGCAGCAGTTAGCTCAGGGATAATCTTCCTCAAAAAAAAAAAAAAAAGAAAAAGAAAAAAAAAGGCTTAAAAGTAACCCTATTTTTCTAAATTTCTCTATTTTTTTAATCTAAATTTATTTTCATTGACTCTCAGTTCCAAAAATTTGATCATTAATTGAGAACCTCAGAAATATGAAATGTTTTAAACTGCTGGCAAACTCTCCCTAAAGCCAATTCTATTTTGTTTTAAAGGATAGAAAAAAATGAGAGGGAATTGAAGTCCTGTGTCTTTTAGCTAACTGTAGCCACCTGACCTTGCGATTTTAGCCAAATCTTCACACAGCCGAACAAAAATTTAGAACTCTATTATTTAAAATCTATAAAAATCTTTTGAGTTAATAATAAAACTTTTCAGATGTTTCTTCCTATAGGCTTTATTATCTTTACATTAAAGGTAACAGGATTCTAGTGATATAATTTGTGAAAAAATATTTTACTCTAGTTGAGGCAGTGTATATCCATAGGTACCAAAAAATTTGACTATTTTTTAAAGAACAGTTTATAATTGTTTCTGTTGTGCACTTCTATTTAGAAATATATATATATATATATATACACATCTTTATAATATATCATAATATATATTATAATATAAGCTGGCTACTGCATAAGGTTATCTAAAATTATGGTAATAATAAAAAAGTAATTTTATCCATACAAGAAGAAAATTTGAGAATGGTGACCATTCATGTTAAATTTATATCAGTTTTATAGGTCTTTTGTCACTGTGACATATTTATGAGGCTGTTAACTTTTAACTGCCTGGGGGTTATAACGTACTCGATATGACCTTACATACTAAGTCAAGACCATACAAGTTACACTGACTATATGTCATTCAGAAACAGTAGTAAAATTTAGCTTCCTATGCTTTAATGAAAGTCCATGAAAAAGGACGGCCATTTAATGTCCAAGAAAAAAAGGGTACTATTTAAAGATGTAATTGAATATTATAACTGAAATGCCAAATTTAATATTATCACTGACATGCAAATAATAGCACATCATTAGATATTTTTTAAAACATTAAATTTTCATTTAATAATATTAAATTTCCCAAAAGAAAAGTAAGTTTTTTGTATTTCTAGCACATAAAAATTAAATGGAAACCCAAACCACAAGTCCACCTGACATACTGTCTTGACCATCACCAAGAAGTGCAGCTAAAAGAAGCATATTGATACAAAAGAATAAGGTGGAAAAGTAGTAGTGTTTTGATATTAGATAGATAATGGTAGTATTTATTTGACTGACTTTTTATATATTAATTTGTCTTATTCTTGATGATAGTTGCAAAGAATCTATCTTTTTGGATCAAGTAATAATAGGACAGCTATCTTGTCTGAAAAATTTACTTAATAATTTCTGATCTGAACATTTCATTAACTTTAACACTCATTTCTAATATTTTTACAAAAAGGGATCTTTATCATCTCTTAATTAAAAAACCAAGGGCTGGCCCGGTGGTGTGGTGGTTAAGTTCACACCCCTTGCTTTGTTGGCCGTGGGTTCACAGGTTTGGATCCGGGTGCCAACCTACGCACTACTCATCAAGCCATGCTGTGGCAGTGTCCCATATATAAAGTAGAGAAAGACTGGCACTGATGTTAGCTCAGGGACCATCTTCCTCAAGCAAAAGGAGGAAGATTGTCAACAGATGTTAGCTCAAGGCGAATCTTCCTCTCTCTCTCTCTCTCTCTCACACACACACACACACACACACACAAAATCCATTGTAAGGTTTAGCATTCTTGTTCTTTTTTTCTTGTTCTCTATCGCTCTTTCTCTTTCTCTCCTGGCTTAATACATATAGAACAAAAGTAACATGATTATTTTGCTTTTGTAAATGGCTTCTCAATTGCAAATGCAAATAATAGTTACAATTTTATTTAATCCCCATATTGCTTTTGAATTATATCCATGCAAGTTCATAACACGTTCCAGGGAATGGAAAGACAGCCAAAGGTTCATGGAAATCAGCTTTGAATGTACAAATGAAATGTTCTTGGACTTTAGATTACATCACACTCACCTGTAAGAATTGATTAAACACAGACTTCTGAGCAATTACTGACAGAGGTGAGAATTTGGGTCTAAGAATTTGCTTTTTAAAAAGTTCCCTATTGATGCTGATATCGCTAGGCTGAAGAAAATAATTTTAGAATTATTGTAAAATGAATACAGTATTGTACCCTGGCTCTGACGACTTCATGAACTAGGAAATACAATTAATTACACATGAAGATATTTTTGACCAGTGCAGTGATGTGTTGGTAAAAGTTTCTGGACGTATTTCCCTCTGATTTTCTTTTTATTTCATGTAAAACATAAGCAGATATGACAGTGATCAATTTATTGTCTTTCAGCTCTAAATCCACCCTTCTTTGCTTTGTTTTCCGATACTACAGCAGGACCTTGTAAATCTTCCAGTTTTCCTTCCTCCAGTGCAGAAACACATGGATCAGTGTGCAGAGAGCCGGGGGGCATTCCCCCTGCGGCCTTCTGGGAATGCATTGCTGCACTCTCATGCTTCCTTCTTCATCTATAGCTGCTTCCACAGCAGTTCCAACCACAGTCTTAGGAGCTGTCTCCTTGCTCATTGGCCACTCCTACTGAGCATCTTCTGGGGACTAACTTCTGCTTACCCAAACCTTCTGACAAGTTCCTGGGCCACTGACAGGCTTTGTGCTCCATGGTGGCTCCTTCATTGAAGAAGTCTAAATATCAGCCTGGCCAATGGGAGTGGGCGCCCTCTCCTAAGTCCTTAGTGCCTATTTTGTCCATGTTCCTCAGCCTAAACTATTATTTACAATAAAGCAGTTGCTTCTTCTGCTCCTATTAGAATTTTCTTTTACTATTCTTAATAGTGAGTCCTCTTCTTTATTAGTTAACAGTTCGTATATTATTAAATTTTCCTCTTCAATTAACTACAGTGATTAAGCTTCTGGCTGGAACCTATCTGATAAATCCCGATATATTAAACGAAAGCTTTTTCAATTTCCCTACAGATAAACTTCTGTTTCTTGTTTCACAGTCAGCCTCTTTGTTAAGTCTTGTGAGTGTGAAAGAAGTGGGAATGAATGACTAAGCACAGGTTAGGAAACATTATTTTAAAATCATAGTTTAGAAAGCAAAATGAGGAACAAACCTTCCAAAGATGTTGACGTTTTTAATGAAGTTTTTGATTATTGGAGGACTTGTGTGAGATATCTGAAAATTTTACCTGCTTAATGTGGCAGTTAAGAAATTAAGTCTCATTTGGGCCAGTCCCAGTGGCCTAGTGGTTAAGTTTGTGTGCTCTGTTTTGGAGGCCTGGGTTGGGTTCCTGGGTTTGGACCAACACCACCGGTCGGTGGCCATGCTGTGGTGGCAGCCAAAGTAGAGGAAGATTTGCCACAGATGTTGGCTCAGGGTGAATCTTCCTTGGCCAAAAAAAAAAAAAAAAAAAAAATTAGCTTTCATTTCCAAATCAACATTCCTATGTTTTTCTTTGTGCTGAGACTTCGTTAACATTTCTTCTTTGTCGCCTGGCTCTCTGATGGGCTTTCCCATTAGGATGTGCTAGAAGGAGACTCCAAGGCTGTAGAAAGAATCAATTTAGTCTTTCCTAGTTTGTCTCCCACGTGGTTGCTATATGCTTCCTGCCTCTTTCTTTCCTGTTAGCATCACAAGCTTCTTCACCCTGGCAGCACCCTTCATTCCCTTACATTTTTTTCCATAACCCATCCTGAACCATGGAACCCCCTCAGAGGCAACTTGCTACTGAGACCCCTCCTCCAAGATCAGAGACACACATAACAGCAAAGCTGCATCTCCTTCTGAGAGGGCTGAGTTTCAGCTCTGAGGGGCCCCATTGCCAAACATCTAAATATGAATGGTACTCTCCTCTTTCCTTTGTTCCACCAGCCCAGGGGTGTTGGCTGCCTTCATGGAATTGTGTTTTCAGTGATAATTTAGGATTTTATTTATTTATTTTCTCTTAAGTTATCTGGTTAACAATTTTATTCTTGGTTAGCAATTCCTCACGTTAATTGTTTTTCAGTTCAAACAACTGGAGGATTTTTGTGACAGGACTTTCACAGTAACAGAAATTGGTACTCAATTCATCCCAGGAAACAGACTAAAATATAAAGTGTTGAGCTTGGTTTGATTTTGTTCTTGGGCTTTAACACAGTGCTGATCCTCTTGCAAACTGGAAATGGCATGCTAGTAATCCATGGCACATGGTGGTATTATGATTAATCAAATTTCCACCTGTTACTGATTGTGATGAAGTCTCTACTGAAACAAGTGCCTTGGGGAAGCAGGCAGCTGCTGTGGTGATGGTTATGGCAGTGACAGTGACTACAAAGGCTCTCTGTGGGATGTATTCTTTTCAGTGCCCTGAAGCACTTACATAAAAAACATGTCAAACCTGAGGTCTTTAAACTCTCATCTCGAATTACAGTCAGACTTAGAGTATGTCTGTGCTATTTCTAAAAGATTCTTTTATTTCTTATAGCCACTGGGCCTAATCCTGCTGAACATTTTTTTAAATGTAATTTTACCTGTTGCAGGATTAAAACATAATTTTAATCCAATCTTTCATCAAGTCTCAGATAAAGTTTAGTGCATTTTTTTAGTAAGAAGTGTAACCCTAAAATGTTGAATTAGGACATTTGGTTGGAAGCAGCCTTCTTTCTCGTGTATATGTGTTCATACTTCTTTCATTCTGAAACACAGTAATAATCACACTTAGGGATTTTCCTTTCAATTCTAACTCAAATACCCCTTGTTCCCATTAGACCTATAACGAGGGTTTGTAGGGGAGGAAGCACATTTCCTCTACTCACTCTAGGTCCTCCTGGCCAGACTACTAATTAAATTGACATGAGACAAAATAACATGAGAAAATCAAACAAAGCTTTATATCATGTACACATGAGAGAGACTCAGGCAAGCTGAGCAACTTGCCAAAATGGCAGTCTTTTATCTTAAATACTGTTTTCAGCTAAAGACAAAGGAAGATCTTGGGGGTGAGGGGAATCAGTTATGGGAGATTACCAGAAAAGCACAATAAACAAGAGTAAGGTTATTATGCAGATTTAAGTCCTTGTCATCTGCACTGATACAACTTTCTAGAGATAAGGTCATTTTCCCTTCTTCTTGGTATAGAGGAGATACCTTTACAGATGGAGAGTTCCCTTACAAATGTGAAGGCCTCATACAAAGGGTAAATTCTGCTTTTCAGAGCTTCCTCCATGTCTACAATTTTTGAAAGTAACCAGCCCAAAATAATCCTCATGTCAAAGAGACAGATTTTGGGGTGACCAATTTGGATCGCCACAGGTTACATCCTAGTATTTTCCAGCAGAGCAAGTAAAAGTCTGATGCAAGAAGAAGTGCGTTATATACCAAAACAGTTCAAAGATTTTGTTAATTTATATTGGCAGAACCCTGAGGAATATGTGTGGGAATAGATACCAAAGGTGTTATACTAGGTAGGATTGAATGTAACACCAGATTCAGCTGAATTTATCAATATAGATGAGTTTACCAGAAATTCTGGATTTACTATGTTGGCTCATTCAGCTGCAAATGACCCTAACAGCCTACTTGTTTGGTTGACTGAAATTTGCACTCAACAGTGGTCTACGTTTAATGAAACTGGTGTGCCAGAATATTTCCTAGAATAATATAGAGGATGGAATCCATAGTTTTAAGGAGATAAGAATGTTAGAGTGGGTTTATTATTATTATTACTGTACTTCACATACTGTATCTCACAAGATGGCTCTGAGGACATTCCCTTCATAAGGCATTGGGAATCATCAGTGAAGTGAATACCAACCAGCCTCCCTGACAAACTCTGAGGTGGCTCTGCTCTCTAGGCCAGGGGTATGACAGTGGGAAATGCTGCCATTACTCAGGGCTCCCTGATTTAAATGGAGATAATCAGATCACAGAATGGCAGAGGCCAATTGCAGCTCCTAACTTCCTAAGACAAGATGACAATTGCTGTAAACTGGTGATTAGAATGCTTTGACATGCAGGGATCAGGGTTATGGCTGGTTGCTGTCTATGTTTGCAGGAACAAGATGGTTAGCAGTCAACTAAAATGTCACCAGATATATAAAACAACTCCAGAACTAATGAACAGAAACCCAACTTGAGTTTCCCAAATGGATATTCTCAGTTTCTTACCATGCTTCGTTACCTTACATCAATTCACAGACCAAGCCCCTCTTGATTAAAGGGGAAACTGAGTCTCCTTTACTTCCGCAAGTATATATTGCAATGACCTGAGGTTGTTTTTTAGAGTGATTGTGTACTGGAGTAAAGGAAACGTCCAGATCTATTGGGTGTTGCTAAACACTGCCAAAGTGGTACTGATACTTGAGGACCCAAAGTATAATTGTGGTTCAGGAATCAAAGTAGGGGCATATAGCGTCTAAATGGTACAGTTTTGGCCAAAATTTGAATCACAGTAGATGAGTTGGAAATGGGTCTATCCTGTAGTTATGTCCTCAGTGCTGAATATACAATTGGAATAGACATACTTGTAAATAGACAGAATGACCACATTGATTCTCCAACCCAAGAGTAAGAGCATTTATCTATGCAGGTATAAATTGAAAGTCCTGGAATGTCTCTTCCCTACTAACTTAATAATGTAAAAACAATACTCTATCCCTGGAGTTTACAGATTAATACAGATTAGTGCCACCATAAAAGACACGAAAGATGCAGTGGTGGTAGTAACTACCACATCATCATTCAGCTTCTCGGCTTTCCTGTGCAGAAATTATATACGTTTTTCAGAATGATTATGGATTACTGTAAACTTAATCAGAGACTCCAGCTTCAGTTGCTTTTCCAGATGTAGGTCCCTGGCACCTGTTTTTCAGCTGCTTACCTGGCAAGTGCTTTTGTCTTCATAAAATTTCACAAAAGCACCATAAGCCATAAATGGTTTACTTTACCTGGCAGATTCAACAATATGCCTTCACAGTCTTTCCTCAGAGGTACATGATTTCTTTTACTCCCTGCCATGCCATAATCTGAAGAAATCTTGATTATCTTCAAATTCTCCATAACATACACTGGAGCATTTTATTGATGACATATGCTGATTAGAACAGATGAGCAGAAAGTGGAAAGTGCTTTAGGTGTTATAGTATGACATCCATGCCATAGATTGGGAGAAATAGTCAGTGATTTTCAGGAGCCTAAAATCCCAGTAATGTTTCTGGCAGTCCAGTGATCTGTATGTTGTGGAACTATGCCCTGTTCAGTGGAGGATAGGTCTTGGCACGTTGCACCACCTAACAGTACCAAACAACTTGTGATGGTGAGCCATTTTGGATTTCAGAGGCAACATATAACACAATAAATGTGCTATTTAGACTCATTTATCAAATAACTTGTAAGGCTGCCAGTTGAGTGAGAATCAGAGAAGAAGAATGCTTGTGGACTTATGTTACTCACTTAGTCATACTTGTTCTGTCTACTAATGCTTTCAATCATATAACTCATTTCACAGCATAAAAAGTATAGCAATGGGCTCCACGTATATGGGATTTGCTTACCATTACACTGTCACTGAGAAGCATCTAAACTAATAAACCAGTGGAATGGACTACTAAAGATTCAATTTTAGCACTACTTGGAGAAAAGACCCTGAGAACATGAGATTCAATCTTACAGGATTCAGTATATGCTTGAAATAGCAATCACTATATGAT
Source organism: Equus caballus (assembly GCF_041296265.1). NCBI lineage: Eukaryota > Metazoa > Chordata > Mammalia > Perissodactyla > Equidae > Equus > Equus caballus. Next base: position 70,254,717 of record NC_091685.1, on the reverse strand, counting down.
GCTATGTCTTCTACAGCCAGTATGAAAATTGAGGGGCTGGCCCGGTGGTGCAGTGGTTAAGTGTACATGTTCTGCTTTGGCTGCCCGGGGTTTGCTGGTTCGGATCCCAGGTGTGGACATGTCACCTCTTCGCAAGCCATGCTGTGGTAGACATCCCACATATAAAGTAGAGGAAGATGGGCACGGATGTTAGCTCAGGGCCAGTCTTCCTCAGTGAAAAGAGGAGGATTAGCAGCAGTTAGCTGAGGGCTAATCTTCCTCAAAAAAAAAAAAGTATGAAAATTGAAATGACTTCTCTCACGACTAAGTTAATAATCCAATTTTAGGATTCTGGCTTCCACAACTTTGAATATTGCTGGTTTGGAGGTCTGAGGTCTTTACAGAAGAATACTTTCACTAGGGAAAACCAGTTCCACTGAATTATATGTTGGGACTGCCACCTAGCCATTGGGGCACCTCATACCACAAAACAAATTGGAAAAGAAGGATGCTCCTCTACTGGATGAAATTAATGATCCTGATAACCAAGGGGAAATTGAGTTATTACTAGCTATTGAGGTCAAGTGTTACCTGAGACACCTCTTTGTACTTCCATGCCCAATAACAAAATTAGTAGACCTCTACGTCAACAAAAACAAGGAATTGGGTCCACAGAGAACTCAATCCTTCCAAAAAATTAGATTTAGGTCACCCTTCTAATAAAGACCAGTTGAGGTTCTTGTTAAGAACAAAGTAAATGTAGACATTGTAAATACTAGCTATGGCCTTGTCACAAGTTATGGAAATGAGGAATTTAGTAACTATAAAAATAGTTAGATGAAACAGAGACTGACTTTTAGGAACAACACAAGAAATAACAATTGAAAGGCCTTAAGTTGGGAGGGTGTCTAGTGTGTCAAAGAACAGTAGAGGACTGAGTGGCAAGTGAACTCAGAGAAAGAGGTGGAGAGTTGAGGTCTAAGAGATAAAGGGGACCCTAGAGATTATAGTAGGGCTTTGCAGACAATGGACACTCACATACAGCATAACTTAGAGTATAAATTGGTAAACATTGGAGGAATGTTTGGTAGCACCTCAAAATTTTAAATATAGATAGTTTTTTACTCAGTAATTTACTTACATTGTATCCTGGAGACGTAGTCATGCTTGTGCTCAAAGATGTGTAGCAGAATATTTATTGCAGAATCGATTACTATAAAAATACAAACAACTCAGATATCAGGCTGAAAAAAATTATTGTACATCCATTAATTGAACTCTGTAGCCACCCCTGACGCAGGAAGGGTTAATAATCACTGGAAAAAGCTTGCCAACAAACTGTGAACCGGAGGTGAGAAGGCCGGTTAACCAATGACGGGTAAGACCTCCAGGAGGAGGCAACCTTAGCCAGGCGAGGTCACCCAGGAGCACAGATGGAGACACGATATCGGGAGCAGGAGGGCCCATTGCCTAGGAGGCCTTGCATGCTCCGAGATAAAATATAGGAGCACAGCAATAACATGATAATATCAAAACAGAGGCCAAGGGAGGGCTCGTTGAGAAATCACTAAGAATTCTTGGCATTCGCTAATTACATTGTCCGGAACACCTGTGTAGGTTTAACAGCTGTAAGCTATGTATATATTGAAATGCTGGTTATAATAAACTCAGAGTGGCCATCAGCCCTCTCTGCATCTATCCTGATGTGTACATTGGATTGTGACACCGACAAACTCAATGTAGCCGTTATAAAGAATGATGACTTTCAAATTTTCTAACGATATGGAAAACTCTTTAAGATAAAAGCAAGGTAAAGAAAAACATTCTAGCATTTATTTGAAATGAATATGTATGTTTATGCATATGCACATATATGCATATATGACATTCTGGAAGAAAATAAAATAAATATTAATAATCTTTATCACTGACGTGATAAGGTTTCTTTTCCTATCCTTCTTAACTATTAGTTTACAACTTGCAAGTATTCATAATAATAAAAAAGAAAATAAAGATTAGTAAAATAGATAATTAACTAATTAGAAAAGAAATCAATATAAGAAAAAACATTGTGTTACCTTTTATATCCACATTATGACATCTCTGGTGCTTGTCAAAAAATATATATATATAAATTTGTATTTGAACAGAGTTCAGTATCTTTCAGTGAGATAGAATAGCTTCTATTGTTCTTCTGGTTTGGGATACAGCTGGCCAACAAAGAAATCTAGAAGCCACTATATTTTTAGATACCTGTGGTTGAGAACATTTTAAGAAACTGGTTCAGTGTCCCTTATGTTGAAGTAATCCTGGATTTCAGAGAAATTTATAGCATATGTTTAAAAAAATAATTGCTATTATTGGTGGACAAGATTGAATAAATCCATGTTCAGTTGGCTAAACTGAAAATTCTGTGCCAATAAATTTATAACCAGAAGCCAAACAGTTTTAGAAAACAAAAAATGTTCAAACCAAAAGAACTTCCTTTAATCCTGCACAATAATTTTCATAGACTATACTAAGCTAATCCAATTTTCTAGTCCATCAGAGTTCATTATATTTAGATGACCTATAAGCTATTAGAAATAACTAGAGCCATATCTAAATATATGCTTCTGAAATTTGTGCAGACATTAAGACCTAGTGCAAAACCTTTTAACTGGCAGGTTATAAAGTAAAAGTCAAAGTATTCAGAAAAACGATGTAGGCAAATCTGAAAGCACAAGGAAATCAATTTTATGATGTCAAGTATGTGTACATGTTGTAGAGAATTTCTAATTAAATCCTTTAAAGTTTTGTGCTCTGTTTCATTTTTTCCACACCTTTGAAGAATATTGGAACATTATTAAAAGTGAAATGTGCATGTTGTTTCTTTAGAATAAATGCAGTTATTTTGACTAAGCACTAAATTGTATAAATGATTTATGGGCATCAGATCTGCAACTTAATTTATATACTTTCATTCCTCTCCTTTCAACCTATTTGTCCTTGATTGTTATTGCAAGGTCTTGAACACACCATTTTTTCATAAAATCAGAAAGTTATTAGGAAGGATGGCAAGTTATTTTACATTGAGTTGTACCTGATGAGAATGTGACAATGCTCAAATATATTCATTTATATGCAATAAGTTGTGTACTATAGTTTGCCATAAGTATTATTTCTAGAAGCTGTTTGTTCTGTATAATTGCAAACAAATTCAAATAAAAAATAGCCTTAAAATAATTGCCAGCTCAATATAATATTAACTCATCCCTTATTCATAACTTTTCCATATGAAAAATTTATCATTGAGACAACCAATAATAAATATCCAGATATATACAATGATTTGAGCTTACATGAAATCCTGAGCTTCTATTTTTGGGCTTCTATTTTTCTAAGATATTTGAATAGTTAAATAAATGTGTTATGTTATTAAAATTAAAGAAATTGTAAATATTCTTTTTATTAAAGGTAAGTTAAAATTCAAAAGCCTAAATAATAATTTAAAATACAGTTCAAATTTTTACTTTACTGATGCCATAGTAATCAGTATATTTCATATGCAGTAACATATTACTTTAATTGATTTATTCTGATTTAAGCATGCTAGTTTTGCCATTTTATGTGCTAAAGGCTACTTGGTGGAGTCCTGAGTGATTATAACAGATCCAGCGGTTATTTAAAATACAATTACGTTAAAAATATTGTATTTTGAGCCCGGCCTTGTGGCACAATGGTTGTTTACCTGCTCCGCTTCACAGTTCAGATCCTGGGCGCGGACACAGCACCACTGATCAAGCCACACTGTGGCATCACCCCACATAAAATAGAGGAAGATTGGCAGAGATGTTAGCTCAGGGCCATCTTCCTCACACACAAAAAATATATATGTTATAAATTAATTTAAATATGGCAGTAAGTGGAGGCCTAACATTTTTGTGTTGTTCTCTGCCTCAATTTTCTAAGAAAAATAACTTAAACTTTACGGTTATCATGTGTTCTCAAATGAACAGTGCAAAAGGCCCTTTTAGTTCATTCATCAGGAAATCAGAAAAGTGAAAAAAACAAATAAAATCCCTTTGGAAGTCACTGCCAACTGATTTTCAAAGAGAAGACAACTTAACGTTCATGTGAATCTTGGGTTACCACTGAAATAAAACACATTTTAATATTTAGAAAGTGTTTTTATAATTGACCCTGTGAAGAGTCTTGCTTACTTGGGCATGTGTCCACCTTTCTGAAATCGGCAGTGGCATACAAGAGTGAGGTGATGGGAGCGGTCCCCACAGTGCAGGCAATTAGAGTAAGCACTGTGTGTAGAGAATTTAGAGACAATCTTACAGCAGACTAAAATTCAGTCTACTTTTTATTGTCACCATGTGAGGGCATTTTTAAAGGTTGACAGAGATGAAATACTCCCCTATGTAAAAGTTTTTGTTGTCCTAAGTTGTATTATACGTATATAAATAATATTTACACACAGATACACACATGTGACTACACATATGAATGCTTCAAGTCAGCATTTTTCAAAAACTTTTCTTTTAACAAACCTATGTTTTCTAGAGGCTAATTCAAAGCGCTTCCAGCTCTGCTAGTTGTACAGTCAACCATGACACACGCAGACCTAGCTGCCAGTATTCATTTTGAGAGTAGTAGAGTTCGTGTCCCCAAATCCTGGGATCACACATAGTCCTGTGTTTAAAGAGTAGATTTGGGAAAAAGAAACCATAAAAGACTGAATGTAAAGGAGAAGAATGAGACTTGATTTACTTTAGCTCTGTAATTCTTTGTAAATCACTTGGAGAGTTTCTGTTTAATATTTAAAACAAAACTACGATATTACCTGTACCTGTTAGAATGGCTATAACGACCAAGACAAAAAGTAGTAAATCTTGGAAAGGATGTGGAGAAAAGGAAACCCTCATACACTGCTGGCGAGAATGCAAACGGGTATAGCCACTATGGAAAACAGTTTGGAGATTTCTCAAAAAATTAAAAATAGAAATACCATATAATCCAGCTATCCCACTACTGGGTATTTATCCAAAGAATTTGAAATCAACAATTCAAAGACATTTATGCACCCCTAAGTTCATTGCAGCATTATTCACAATAGCCAAGACATGGAAGCAACCCAAGCGCCCATCAACTGATGAATGGATGAGGAAGATATGGTATATATACACAATGGAATACTACTCAGCCACAAAAAAGATCAAATTGTTCCATTTGCAACTACATGGATGAAATTTGAGGGTATTATGTTAAGTGAAATAAGCCATTCAGAGAAAGAAAAACACTGTATGATTTCACTCGTATGTAGAAGATAAACAAACACATAGATAAGGAAAACAGATTAGTGGTTACCAGAGGGGAAGGGGTTTGGGGGGGTGGCCAAAGGGGATAAAGGGGCACATAAGTACGGTGACAGACAAAACTTAGACTACTGGTGGTGAGCATGATGCAGTCTACACAGAAACTGATAATAAGGCACACCTAGAATTATACAATGTTATAAACCATTATGACCTCAATAATATAATTAAAAAAATGAAAAACCAAAAAACAGTGATATAGAATATGAACATAAACGTGTAGTATTTATCTGGTACATGAAAACTTTTGTTCATACATGAAATATTTCACTGAACTTTAATGATGTTTTGTTACATTTATTCTTTTTAAATTGTGAATTGTTTATAGTAAAACTAAAGAATAAATTTAGAAAAATTTATTACTTATTTGATGTGATTATTACTGAAAATAATTTTGTTGTATAGAAGCAAATAGTGATTAAAAATGCTCCACTCTTGGAATCAGATGTGCTGACAACACTACTGATCAAGGGTAAATAGAAGAAAATTATGTAAACAATGGTGCCCAAAGAAAGCATTTATGGAGACATGGAGAAGAATCATGGTAGATCTTGTGCCTTATCAAAGAAAATAGCAACAAAAGCCCACATAGGCACGTGCGCGTGCACGCACACACACACACACACACATAGTGTCATCCTTTATAGTAATTATTATGATCTCTGTAAATGAGTTTCTTTCTACAGAATCGGATGCTCTAGTCCCTATTCAGGCAATTAGACATTTCTAATTTAGTGTCAGACTACTTTTTTAAAAAAAGATTAATCTTATAAATATTCATTTTAAATATTTCGCATTTTTTTCTTTGAGTGTATTCTCAGAGCAAAAGTCAATAATATTGGGATATTAGATAATCCATCTGTTAATTTGTTTGATGAGTGAATGGGGACAGTAAAATAGACTTGTAGTTTCTGTCTGTCTTCTAGAGTCTTTTAAGTCATACCTTAATTTCTTCAGGAGTATAATTCAGTACTCATCAAGCAATTTGTGTTAAATGAAATAGCGATTGGTAAAACCTCAAATAAAATAAATTTTATATAATATATGTCTCAAATTTGGTCTGTTAAAATGAGGTGAAAAGACCTGACTAAAACAAAGAAAAAAGTAGGTAACCAAAATATTTAAAGTTATTCCTATGATTGATTTTTTCTCATTTAGTGTCTCACAACATCACACCACATAACACTGATATCACAAAGAGTGAAATTCCTGGTTGATCAAGTAGCTGAATATATTTTGCCATTTCTTAACAATAAGTCTGAATATGCATAAATATTTATAAGAAAACATATGAGAAAATTTATCTCAATTGTATAACTTTTAGATAAAGAACCTAGATAGCTCTTATGAATATATCAGTGTCATTCAGGGGAAGCACAGAAAAGTTTTATTTAATCATCACAGTTTCAAATTTCTATCAATATCCTTGAAATGTACTTTGGGAATTTGCTAATGACATTGAATTCAGACTGAGTCAAAGCTAATATTTATTTCAAGTGACCTTAATGTTATATTAAAAACAGAACAATTAAAATTAATAAGACCATGTTCAAGATATCATACCTGAGCAGAGAAAGATAAACTACATAAATATAGCATTCTGCCTTAAAATCAGTAGTTATTAAAAAAGAGAGCAAGATTTATGAACAAAGTTGATAGCCTATTGGTTTGAGTTGCCCATTTAAAAATCATAAATATTAAGATATTGACTTCCAGACTATATAACTCACAAGCTAACTTTTTAAAGAATGCCACTGATACATTATTTCATGCAATGTTTGTAACAATCCTGTGAGATTTATAAAGCCAATATTATTCCTGCATTTTCCGTTTAGGAAGCTCAGGACACCTGATTAGCCTTTTTTGAAGAAGAAGATTAGCCCTGAGCTAACTACTGCCAATCCTCCTCTTTTTGCTGAGGAAGACTGGCCTTGAGCTAACATCCGTGCCCATCTTCCTCTACTTTATATGTGAGGCACCTACCACAGCATGGCTGGCCAAGCCATGCCATGTCCGCACCCGGGATGCGAACCTGCGAACCTGGGGCAGCAGAGAAGCAGAACGTGCAAACTTAACCGCTGAGCCACTGGGCTGGTGCCTGGTTAGCCTTAAGCTGTTACATACCAATTCGGTGGAGCCAGGGCTGGAACCTTGTTCCTGTGACACCCAGGAAGGAAGGGTTAATGCATCTAACGAGCATATTCCTTGCAGATACCCGGCAGAATGAGGTCTTCTCTGGACTTCATAAAATAATTAAAGTTAGAATGAAATGAAAGCTATCACAAAAATGATTCAAATATTGGAAACTTTTATCAACATAAAAGTATTAAAGAGCCACATGGTGGAGAAAAAAAGAGCATGGAACAATTTATTATTCACATTAATACATGTAAATCCTTCGAAACTGGTGGGAAAAAATACCTATCTTTGTTAAAATTCTGAATTTATTTTTCTTCTTCTTATACCAAAAAATGGTGATTGCTTATTGTTCTATTTCTTTATTTACTATCTTTAATTTAACTTATTGTAAAAAGGAGGCTGCATTCTAAGAATGAAACTTAGCGACAAAACTAAAATCTAAACTCATGGTTATGCTTTGAGAACACTAAGTATACAATTGGCTGATGGGCTACCATACTCAGGGATGAAACTCAGAGCTAGGATGTAAGGATGAGATAAAAACCTTGGGGATTGCTATTAACGCATTTCTTTAAATAAAATCTTGTTTAGCCTCTGAAGTCTACAAGACAGCTCCTAATCACAGGACTTTGGGATCCTTGCCTGGTTAAATTAGGCTTTTACTTGATTGCTGCCTTTCTGAACCAGTCACTTTATTATCCTTGATTCTGTTGCAGTGGCTTGCAAGAAAAGACTGCAGCCATCTCTTTCAATATTGAGAGTAAACTCTTGGAACTACCAGAATTAGAGGCCAGGAAAGAGATCATCACATAGTTGGTTCTCCTGAGCTCAGCACAACTGAGTAAAAAGTAACCAGTGTTCACGGTGGCAGTTTTCACGGGACCTTATAAAATGCCAACAGGGATTTGACACTTGAAACTTTAGCTGAGTGAAAATGGATTGGTTTGCTTCCCTAAGAGGTTCTCCAATTGGTCTGAAAGATTGAGAAAGGCTTCTAAAAAAGGAAGAGCTTTCAGAATGAATAAATCTGGCTTCAAAGATTTGAAGCACAGTATCCACCCAGATGGAAGGATTAAAGAGCTTAAGCGAAAGAAGAAACTTCATAGAATATAAACTTTTTTTTCCTCCAGGGTTGGGGCATTCATGAATTTTCAGATTAAAGATTATAATTGGAGTGTGATATCTACATTTCATTCCTTTCTGCTATGAAATGAATAGAAAAATAACCCTAAAAGATTTTATAATTTAATTTTCAGGTGCTCAAAATTACCTGATTGCTTTCTATAACACAAAAATATGGTTAATAGAAAGATGCAGGTTGTTGTTATTTTCCTAATATTGTCAAAAGAAGAATTCAGAATTTTGTTAAAGAAAAATATAGACTCAAATAATAATCATTAAAATATCAATTCTTTAATACATTATTTGACTTTTGTAAATCTGGTAAATGTTGTATTTAATTTTATGAATAAATTATCATTTAAATGGTTTCAAATATTCTAACTTTTAGTGTTCTGTATGAGAGGTAAAAATTCCCAGAACCTTTAATTCTAAATGAAATGGTAACTCAAACTGAGGGCCCAATCTATGCCAACATCTGCTCTGCTGAAGAAAAATATATATCCTAAAATATCCTTAAATTTGACCAAGAAATTGCTTTAAATGATACTATAAGCTACAATATTGCTTTGGCTATTAACTAAAAATGATAGAATGGATGAGTTATTTATATATTTTTCAAGAGGGGAAGTTTTTTAGCATTATTTTTATTATGGAGGATAAAATGAGTTAAAATTAAAAAAAATTAAATATTCAAATTGTTTTTCACCAGAATATGCTGAATCAATAAAATAAGCAGTAAGAAAAAGAGTGGAAAAGAAAAAGACAATTTTACATTGCATGTGTGAACAATCCTTGAAGATTACCAATTAACCTTAAAATAGCATGAGGAAACTCAATCTCTGTTTCGTTATCTGTTCATTTTCTCTATAATTGCTGAATATAGTTATTTGTGCTGAATGGCAAAGGTGAACAATGCAAAGCTTATGGAATCAAAGAATGTTGGAATATTAGATCACCCCCCTGAAATTACATCTGAGGAAACAGAAATCAAGACAGTACAAGAGACTTTAACGAAGTCATTGAGAGAGAGTTGGGAGCAGAGCTAGGGTTAGATATTTTCTGACATGTACTAGATAAAAGTTTGTATTCACCGGTAAGAGCTCTAATTCATTTGTTCTAAATCATCTTAGTGATATAATATTCTGAAAACAACATATTGATGGTAATAACACTGGTTCACCTAAGTAGGAAATTGATATTAATATTTGGATAATCAAAGAAGGCCTTTTTTTCTGGCAATGGACCATTCAACAGACATTGTCAAGTTTCTTCAAATCACCAGATACGCTTTTTTCTTAAGCAACATATATACGTTTACAGTCAACCAAATATTTGTTGATCGTGTTCTTTTTGTCCACCACAATAAAAGAAGCAATATGGGATAAATTCCACAAGCTATGAATACTGTCCTAAAATAACATGAAATTATAAACGCGTCAAAATTAATTTGTATACAACTATACTATAAGTACCATAAAGTGCCAGAGCATATAATCTCCAGAAGGAAACAACTTGTACAGCCCCTGATTTTGTATTATTATATTGATCTCCTTGAGAGTAGTTTCAACTTAGACTGAAGTGGTGTCTCCAGAATTCCACATAAAGTGGCCTAAGAAGCTTAATTTGTAGTCTGGTATGAAATGGGGATCAAGTTAGGCCCCTTATTTTACAGTCGCATTTGCAGAGCATGGTGGTTGTTTTATTTAGATATCATGTTGTAGATCTTTAGAACCATTGAAGTTTTCTAAGCATGTTTTTATAAGCTTAAGAAAATTTAAATGTCAACATGATTTTTACCAATATTCATAGTGGAAGTAATACCATTAAAATGATTTGGAAAGCTGATGGAGGTTACGGGAGGTAACACACTCAATTAACGACAAAGCTACTCTGTGACCCTGTCGCTGTTTTCACCCAGGTCTTATTTTGTTTAAGAACAATAATAAGAATGTGTAGATACATACATACATGCATATAGAGATAATGCTTGTCATATGTTAACAGTTGAATTATCACTGTTGTCACCTGGGAGATTCACTTAAGGATGAAGTTTCCAGTAGATCCTGAGAAGTGGGTTTTGCTCAATCAGAGGATTTCTAATGCTAACTAGGGTACCGATCATCTACAATTCCCTTTCCAGTAACTACTTTTATAACCAGATATTTTGTTTTACAATCCACTTAAAATCAGATGCTCACAAAGTATGTATGTGTAGTTATTCATTCCTTGGATATTGTCCTTTTAGACTTATTTCCTATTAAAACTCATTTGATGTTCTAAAGAGTTGTTGTGTCTGAGGTAGTTCTAGGGGGTGTGAAGTTGTGATAGTAAGAAGCACTCAAAATCCACCCCACCTTCCTGTAAATAGCTGTACAGAATACTTAAAGATCTTATAAATGATACAGGATAGAGCATCCACAAAACCCATTTTTGTGACCATCCTCTAGGACCACATGCAAGATCAGAATTTCCTTTTCAAATTCTGTGACTTTTCAAATGGCCAGTAAAAGCCCATTACACAAGAGTGCATCAGTTTATTGTCAAGTGTTGATTTGAATTTAGCAGAGAAAACAACTACTAGCTAAGATAGATAAATTTCTTATATTAGTTAGAAAACTACAGGTTGTAATTGTCAGGTCTGATAAATCACATTTCATACGAGATGGTGAAACTTTGAAGTGTTTGCAACTTTTTCACTGACACTGATTAAAATATCCAGATCCTTTTGTGGATAACTAGTTGTGTGGATATTTTTGTTTCACTAACAGAGTCTCTGTGCATGCACTTTTCACATATTTAAGGAAATTTTTTGGAAAACATGTATGAATTGTGTCTTCCGGTTATAATTTTCTTACTGTCTTGTACATGACCTCAGGAGGTGGGCTTGAAGAAATATATATTTTTTATCATGCCTCTAAAAACCAGTTTACAAGAGGATTTCTGTTTAAAAGAGCTAGATAAATTTTTTAACTGTTTTCAGGGGTCAATTTAAATTTAATTTCTACCACAATATGAAATGTTAGTCATTCAATATGTGTGTTAATAGTTATTAATTTAATGCACCGATTTAGAGAAGCAATTTTATGAAGCAGCCACATTATTGCAGATATTTATATCTATTTAGGTAAGATTTCTTTATTTGACTTTCAAATCTACCTATCTACCTTTATATTCCTATCTGCTTATATATCTGTCTATATTTCTAGTCATTCCCTCATTTACCCATAAGTTACCATGTACTTCTTGTGTGACCAGCATTACAATAGGTACAAAAGATACAAGAATATGCAAGACGCATCTCTGTCCTAAGGGTCCCGACAGTTATGTGAAAGAGACACACAACTGAATGTCTAGTCAAAAAATAGATGCTAGGAAGAGAGGTTATCTATAGACTCTACTTTGATTCTATGCCGTTGAACAGGACAACAAAATTAAACAATATCAAATTATTTTCTAAAATTCCAAATAGCAATTTAACTTTTACATCTTTCTATGCTTTCAGTAATTTGCAGATTCGGATGGACCATAATAATTTTAATTTGGATGCTATAATTAATTTATAGTTTATCTTTAATACAATATATTATACAGGGATGTATTGCTCAATTCAAAATTATTTAAAATTACAAAGAGGATTCTTAATCTTATTTTTTCAGAAGAAATGTTGGTTTTAAATAAATAAAACTTTTTAAAAAAGATGTCAAAATTAGCCCCCTCATTTTTATGAGCAAGAAGTTTCTGATATATAAAGTGTGAAATGTATGAAAGTGTAGTTTCTTGAACTTCTTCTAAAATAGCAAGCGATAAACAATCTTTTCTGTAAAACTGGCTTTATCGACTTGAATCTTCCTTCCAGTATAAAATAAACTGTCTTCAGTCTGATAATTCAAAGATATGTTTCTGCTTCAATTTGGTTTAGAATGTGATGTGTGAAAATTTAGTCATGTTCAGTGGTTGTAAAAAATACTTATTTATCTTCGAAACATTAACCTCATTTTCAGAGTAACATCTCTGTTTGTCGATAACATCTTATGAATGTTTTAATTAAATACTTAAATTCTAGTACATAAAATAAGTGCAAAGGAAAAAAATCAAAATTTCTATCCAAAAAAAATATACCTTAGAAAGGATCTATTTACCTTAGACTGTAAGATAACGTTTTTCAGTCAGAGGAATAAAAATATAAATATAATTTTATATTTCTCAGTAATTGATTAAAATGAGAAATGCATTCTAATTTTTTATCAAGCCAAAACATGCAATTATTTATAACTAGTGATATAGCTTATTACTGAACTGCTAAAATTGGAATTCTTGAAAAAACACAAAATCATTAGACAGCATTCTTTCCAATTAAGTGTAAAAACTTGACTTTGAAAACTTTTCAGAAATAAGTCAATATTGATTCTTTGGTCAGCTTTGAAATGACTTTTCTATGTCTGATCCATTGGGTCATTACGAGGAAATATTATCAACCACATGACCATGTAATTTGTATTCTGTAACTGGCTGCTTTAAAATTCTTTGCTCTGCTCATTTTCATCTGGGATTCCAGCCAGAAGCTGACAGCTAGAGGACACTTGTGCCCCATTTTTCCTACATCACAAGTCATATCAAAAATGCTGCCTAAAAATAATGTTTTTCCTGTACCTATTACTGTCACCGCATCAAAGGAGAAAGACATATTGACAATGTAATTCCATTCACTTTTAAAGATGTGTTCGTTCCTAGCATAACCATTGTGGTCATAGAAAAAGTTCAATGTATTTATGAATAATAAACATTACAAAAACGTTATATTGCTGGTGTTTATATTTACTGGTTGCATTCTCCTTATGTAAAGAGGCTGGGCATCCTAATAAAATGAACTCAAAGTAGAAATGGAAAAGAGGCCATTGCAATAGATTGTCCTTGAAAAAGATTAGAAAGATATAACAGATTCACTTTTACTTTGTGACAACTTTATTGTTTTGTTATCTCCATTAACCTCAAAATTGACCTACAGAAAGCAGTATATTTCAATTTTATTTACAAAGGAATTGAGGCCCAGAACTACTAAATAATTTACCCAGTGTTACTCATTTTGAATGCCAACTTCTTTACAAAGACTTGAGTTAAAGGAACCACCTGCCTAAGAGCGATTAAGACAGCTTGATTTCAAAGGAAAACACACCTACATGCTCTCACACTCACACAAGCATATAAACACATGAACACGTTCATCCCCAAAATTAAATTAACTTAATATAAAAATGAAAACTACCAGGAGAACTCGTAGTTTGACCAGAAACAAACATACAAACAACAAGAAAAAATTGTCCCTAATTGAACATTTTTTAAAAATTGAGATATAATTGACATATAACATTATGTTAATTTCAGATGTACAATATAATGTTTCAATATTTATATATGGTGAAATGATCCCCGCAATAAGTCTAGTCAACATCCAGCGCGAAAAATAGTTAAATGTTTTTTTCTTGTGATAAGAACCTTTAAGATCTACTCCCTTACAACTTTCAAATGTGCAATACAGTACTATTAACTATAGTCACCATGCTGTACATTACATCCCCGCAACTTATTTATTTTATAATTGGAAATTTGTACCTTTTGACCCCCTTCACCCATTTCACCCACCCCCACACTACCTGCCTTTGACTACCAACAATCTGTTCTCTGTGTCTGTGAGTCTGAGTTTTTGTTTGTTTGGATTTCACGTATAAGTGACATCATATGGTATTTGTCTTTGTGAACACCTTTTAAAACATTTGCTTTCTAAATATATAAGGAATATGTTACAAATGCACTTTATGTGTTCCAGTTCACGTCGTTAACCAATGATCTTTCTTTTTTTATTACTTGAAAAAATAATGAAGTCAAATCCAAGGTTACTGAGTGATAAGCCAGTGAGAGAAAAGTTGAGTCATAAATTAATACGTTAGCAAGCGTTGTTCTTCAAGAAAAGACTATCTAATTTCACTGCATACAATTGGCTGAAAGATAGTAATTCAGTGAATGAAGCACAGTTTAGCATTAATTGATAAACATTATAGCAAAGATTAAAACAATTAGCTTAATTCCTCCTCTCTCATTCTCACATAGACTAGATTAAATTAAATATACTTTTTAGTCGTCAAACTGTAGAAATATAGCTGAAGGAAAGAATAGGCGCTTGGATTTATGATCATAAGTTACGTTTTTAGGCTTGAATTACCAGAAACTGCACACTAATCTTTTTCTTTCAATTTCATTCATTAGTTAAGCCAATCTGCAAGAATCACTTCTTAAGTGATCTTTCTCACAGTGACACCTATAAAAGGGGTCAGAATTGTGTTTGTCAGAGTGTGGATGTGTTTATATGGTGTTCAAAATTTTGAGGAATATGTCTGTGCAAGATAATATCCTAAGGAATGAATTTCTAGTCTGATAGAATAAAACTGTTTCAGGGTTACTACCTTGCTAGCACTTTTATCAGCTGATGCTGTATTTTCATATATTAATTTACTGTGTAGCTTTTCCTTCATCTTCTATCCACAAGGCTGTTATGTTTTTATTCTTTTTTATCTCATTTCTAAACAGTCAGAAACCAAAGAATGTTGACATTATCTATTGTAAATAAGTACGTATTTTCTAGCCCTTCCGCTAAATTATGAGATCCTTGAGGGTTTTCTCATCTTTTCTACATTACATAATGGAATGTACTCACGAGAAGACATTGTCACAACATTCTTATGAGAAGCATAGTATTATTCCCATTGTACAATCATGACCCTGAGAATTAGACAAGATAAGTCCCTTATCCATTATCCCATAGCTAGGAAGCAGAGCATCAGAGTTCTTTGTCTCTGTACATCTGAATTCAAATTCCATTCACGTCTATTACTGCATCATTTCTCTTCCAATCCTCTTTGTGTATGTAGGTGTATGTGTGTACAGGGGGTTGGGGGCGATGTTTCTATGTGCCTGTGTATTTTGAGTACTTCTTTGTGATTTCCTATACTGTTCCCATGTAATTGAACCATCAGACCCATACCTAAGGTTTGGTGAGTTATTTACGGATTTTTTACTAAGTTAGATATACTCATCAATCAGTTGGTATATGCAAATAGTGTAAATATCAGGCTTAACTTACAATGATTTCAATTTTCTTAGGTTTTGTTATATAAATTAATTTAGAAAAAAGTCATGCTATAAAAGATAGCAAATTTGAAAAAACTCAACTTCCTTAAGTCTTCTATGGACTCACCTAATCCATCCCATACATAGTTTATATATTATCCCAGATGCTCTCGGAGTAATCTACTCTCTCGATCTTGGCCAGCTTCAAAGACAGAGAAGCTGGAGTGAAAGCTTACAGCATTCTTGTAATAGTAAAGCCCTGCTCCTGCACATTGATGGACTGGACAGAGAAAGGCCCTGGCTTTGCTAGAATATGCTCTGAAGGTGTGGCTAACACCTTGCAGTGCAGGTGAGTTGAAGTTTCATAAAGCAGACTTTCAAAGTGGGATTTTGGAGACAGGATGGAGTAAACAAAACCTTCTTGTTCTACCAAAAGACAGTCTGAGATTCAATAGTTTCATATTGCTTTGCTGAAAATGCTCCACAAGGCCTCATGTATTGATCACTTACTGCCACAATAATGCTGTGTATCAAACCACTCCAAACTCAGTATTTTACATCCACCATTTAATTTTGACGCAAAATTTGCGGGACAGCCTGGATTTGACTGCTCCACCAACCTTTGCTGGACTTGACCTTAGGCAACAGATTAGGATCAGGGGACTCCACGTTTGTCTCATGCAACTGGGACCAGCAGGCATTCTCTCTGATGTGCAAGAGAAGAGCCTAAGCCCACAAGCACATTTAACCAGCACATTTAAACCTCTGTTTGCATCGTCTGTTAATATGCCAATGTCCACAGAAAAGCACATGTCCGAGCATAAATTCAATAAGTTAATGAAACATGCTGTGTCTCTAATGAGAAGAACTGCAAAACTGTAAAGCAAAGGGAATGGATATAAGTATAGAGTAAAGAACTGAAACCAATAATACAATCTACTACAGCGAGAAATCTGCTGCATTTTTTTGAGTGTGTGTATGAATCTGGGATAAGCTTTATTAAACACCTTTTTCCATTTGCTCTTCCTTTTCTTCCCTCCTTTCTCTTTTTCTTTCACTGCTGCTTGTTTGAAATTGCATCTGATAAAACTTTAGCACAAAAGTTTTTGCCTTAGACTCTGTTTTCCAGAGATTATGAACTAGTAATGTAGGTCTGGGAGTACAAACAGACCTCAGATGGGATTTTGGAGTGGAGTTTTATGAAAACATGAGGGCAACAGACATCCTGATATGATTGATAAAGAGGGTGTTGAAAACCACAAGTAGGCAGTCGTAACCCACTTGGTAAAACTTTCATTTGTGCTTAACATAAATAAGATAGAAGTAGAAGGTGACGGTTCTGGGGTATCAAGTACTTTCCGCGGTCGAAGGCAATGATCACGAAATGCATTGTAGCTTTTGCCGATGACATTTCAAGCCTTGCAGAAAGAATATAATAGGTTCAGTGCAGCAAATAGCCAACTTCAAGCATGTTGTGATACACAGGGGCATTTATATGATCTTTAAACGAAAACCTCATATATCTTTAAAGGAGAAAAACTCAAGAAGCTGAAGCTGTTGAAAATAAAGTACAGAATATGAATTTATAAAAATATCATTTTTGCAAAAGCCACTAAAGGTGCAGTCTTGTGTCAATATCAGAACTCTGTTATGGTAGAAATGGAACTCAAACCTGGGATGGATACACTTGGATAAATGAGCTAAGGAATCTTCAAATCCTAAATCCCACCCAGATCACGTGACAGGCAAAAGTAGCTCCCTCTCCCTTCCAAAGGGGGAAAGGACTTGGACTGGTTGATGGATAGGTCAGGGAAAAACAATGATCAGTAATAGCTACTGCTGAGTTATGGTTCCATTTAGGGATGACCCTGAAAGATGACAGTGAAGGAAAGTTTTCCTAAAGGGTAGACACATTTTTTTTGTATTAAGGTAGCAAAAGCTGCAATATTTTTTCTTATCATTTTCACCCTATGAGGGAGAGGTGGCTAGAGATATGAATCTATACTGACTCAAATGCATATAGTTTGGCCAGTTGGTCACTGACCTAGAATAAACAGGATTGAGAACTCAGAGACAAGGAAATCTGAAGAAGATATGTGTGGCTAGATCTTTGGAAATGGGCAGAAAGACATGAAAATGGTGCCTAATGGTAAACTCACTAGACATTATACAACATTATATCATATTCAATATTTCCTTAGTCTAAGAGATATACTTTGGAGCAAAGGAAGGGTAATAGTTGGCTCACAGCTAAGGAATTCCTTAGTTGTATCACCAACTCCATTACACAGAAGCGTTCAGATTGATTCAATGGTGAAATAGCCTTTTGATAGGTTAGCTACAGTCCTATGTGGGCTTGGGGCATTCTAATTTGTTTTCTAGTTTATGGTGCTATATCCCCAATAGCTCAAGGAACCCAGAGTTTGAAGTAGAATTTACCTGCTTATCCTAACTCTCTGTGACAACTAGTGGAATTTTTTCCTTCCTTTTTCCATAGTTTTCTTTTCTGCTGGTTAAGAAGTGCTGATTCTTAGAGGGATGATATTTTCAATGGCTGAGAAAGTAGGGATTCCATTGAAATGGAAACTTTGATTTCCACATTGCCACTTTGGTCATATGCTGGTGAACTAACAGACAAAGAGAAAAGATATAATACTCGATAGTAATTGGAACCCGTTTAGCATGAATACCTAGGATTGTAGAGACAAATATGCCTGGAACTCCAGGATTCACTTGTGCCTTATGTTTCTTCAAGGGCCAGAAATAACTGTAGAAGGGAAATTGCAACAAGCATAGCTCTACAAGTAGAAGGAAATCAAAGTTCTGTACCTCTTGAGGGTAATGCAGGGCCAAGACAAAAGTTATACGAGCAAGACACACAGGGAATAAATTTAAGGAAGCATTCACTCTCCAGGGTCAGCTCTTGCAAGATCCTTACAGAGTCTTCTGAAATTTTGCTCTGTAGGAACATTGCTAGCCCCATTTTAGTCCAGGCCTTCGGTTTGGATCACTCATTCTTTTAGCCACCAGTTAGACTAAGGTGAAGAAAAGTCTAAAAAGCTGGTGGAGGGAGTAAATGAAATCTAGCTATAATCCTGGGATCAGTTGTTATATCAAGTCTTTGAAGATATTGCAACTCTCTACTTCTTCCCCTCTTCATGAAAGTGAAGGTTTGTTGTTGAGATCAGGGTATTATGAGAGGGTCGAGTGAACCAAAATGGCACAAGGATTGTACTGGACTCAGCTTACGTACCACCCCAGATTGTCAGTCTTTCCTGCTTCCCCTCCAGGATTTGGCAAATTGTCCTGCTGGTCCTAGTGATGGCTGGCATTATTTCTGTGGTTATAAAGCCCATGCTGCTGCACCTGCCACCAAAGTGCCCCAAAAACCCCTCTGTGTGCCTACACTTACAAGGAGAGACTGGTGCACACATAGGCTACCTAAACTCGACCCCAAGAGGCTTTGGCTTCTCTGGAGCGTGATCAAGATGCTAGACGACACAAGCCCAAAGAGCAGGAGAGTTGGTATGCTGTTGGGTGAACTTAGTCCTGTGGGAGATGGAAGTAAGAAGAAGGCAAAGATAAATAGCTTGTGCTTCTTCTGCATCTATTCCAACTGAATGTTCTGAGATGCAATGGTTTCAAAAGTCTTGTCTGAATAAGTACCAATGAAACTGAGTAATCAGTAGCATTATGATGTAGCAGCGATGAGTACTTGGTAATGCATCTCTTGTATTTTCTTTTCTTCACTTTCTCTTCACTTCATTTTTTCCCTCACTTCTTCTCTAGGAATCTTCCCTTCTCCCACCACAATAAAATATTAACAAGAAAGCTTTTCGTTTCTAGGTCTTTTTTCTAGGGTTCTTGACAAAGACAATATCAACCACGACCTATTTTCATAACTTCACACTCTCTGCACCATTCTTCCATTACATATTTTTGGCAAGTAACAAATAAATCAACACTATTTGAGGAAAAATGAGCTAATAAGCAAAATACTACAGCTCTTCTCAGCAGCATGTGTTGCTGCTCTATTAATTTCAGTGTTTAAGTACTACAGAATGAGCCTCCAGCAGAGCATTACCTGGCAACAGCTAAAAACGCAAACACATTGCTAATTGCAGCATTACTTCCTCCAGCCAATCAGAAACAACATAATCATAAGCTATCTGCAGCTAAGCTGCACTGGGAAAAGTGATTTGGCTGAAAAGAAGGTAACTATTTGCTTGTTTCAAGATGAAACATTTCCTCTGACGCATTTGAAAGAGAATGTTAAAAACAACAATAATAATAAAGCTTAGCAAGCTAACTTTCTATTTGTACCATGTGGATAGGAATTCCATTAACTTAGAGTAAATTTCTGTCTTTTCCCACACCTGGATTCTGAAAGTAATGAAGTGAGTGTGCAGTTTCTGCCTAGTACCTCTCCTATATAAACTGTTAATGGATCTTTCTGGAAGTATAGAGAGCTGACTATTCCATCCTTAAATGAATCTCTACAAAAATTCACGCTTTTTCATTAGAGTATAGGTAGAAAAATCAAAAGTTTTAGAAATTAAACTTCAAAGTCCATAAGTGTTTAATGAGTGTGGAAATTTGGTAACATTATAAAGATAGCATTTTTAAGATGTATTATGTTTGTGCTCTGTATGATGCATCTCCCATGTCTAAGTTGTTTGCATTCTTCCTTTTTTCTTTTTTTTTTAAAGATTGGCACCTGAGCTAACATCTTTTGCCAATCTTCTTTTTTTCCTTCTTCTTCTTCTTCTCCCCAAGGCCCCCAGTATGTAGTTGTAGTTTCTAGTTGTGAGTGCCTCTGGTTGTGCTATGTGGAACGCTGCCTCAGCATAGCCTGAAGAGCCCTGCCATGTCCACACCCAGGATGACTGGCCAGTGATTCAGGTGTTAATAAAAAAATAAAAAGAAATTTAACTGAAGGGCCTGCCTTGATCAAACCTTCTACAACACTTATCCTTCCTTTTCACTGTCCAGCATCATCATATATTTTCTTCATATCGCTTATTACAATTAGATATTATCTTGTTCATTTATTTGTTTTCTTGCTTTATTTTTTTATCCTCACCAGAAAATAATAGCAGAGATCTTGACTTTTGTATTCATCACCGATTTCTCATGACCTATAAAAATCCTGACACTTGGTAGGTACTTAAAATTATCTGTTAAATGTATAAATGCATAGTGTGTTAGGAACAAATTGCTGCTCCAAGTAATTCTGTGTATTAAACACTAGGCACAAGTTCCACTGACACATTATAGAAGTTGAGTTTTCAGGTAGATTCTTACTACCAACCTGACTTTCTCAGTCTTTATTTCTTGAAGTAGCAGTCTGTTCTTTCTCATCCCCAAGAATCTTATCAGCTACACAGACACATCACCCCCCACACATATATTCTACTGAAACTACTTTCTCTAAAGTCACAGATTAGTTCTCAATCATCAAAAACAGCAGCCCTTCTTCACTTAATGTTCTTTGTCTTTTTTTTCCAGGAAGTACTTGCTGTCATATACCCTTTCTTAAATCTTCTTTTTTTCCTTCTTTGACACTATAGTCCCCTGACTTTCCTTCTATGTCTGCCCACTCATTTGCAACAATTGACTGTTCTTCACGAACCAGTTATATGTGAGATCTTGTGACTGTCCCCCACAAGGACATTGAAGCACTGAAGAAATTCAACAAAAATAAGCTGGTCCAGAAGCTAGCCAAGAAGTATGATGCTCTTTTGGTTTATAGTCTCTGATCAAGCACATCCTACAAATCCTTAGCCTAGGCCTGGATAAGGCAAGCAAGTTCCCTTCCTTGATGAACCACGGTGAGAATATGGTGGCCAAAGTCAATGAAGTGAAGTCTAGAATCAAGTTCAATATGAAGAAGGTGTGGGTCTGGCAGTGGCCATTGGTGATGTGAAGATGACGGATGATGAACTTGTGTACAACATCCACTTAACTGTCAACTTCCTAGTGTCGTTGCTCAAGAAGAGTTGGCAGAATGTGTGGGTTTATACATCAAGAGCACCAATTGGCAAGCCCCAGCATCCATACTAAAGCACAGCTTAATATGCTTAAGTTATTTGTCACTTCATTGATCTTGTCACTTCGATCTCTCTGCATGGTTTTGATCTTGTCACTTAGTCTGACTACATGTATAAATGACTGAGATCCCACCATGTTTCACACGTTGTGCTAGATGTTAGGAAAACCCTGGTAAAACTAAATCTTTAGGGCTGGCCCTATGGTGTAGTGGTTAAGTTCGCACACTGCTTCGGCAGCACAGGGTTCTCTGGTTTGGATCCCGGCATGGACCTGCACACTGCTCATCAAGCCATACTGTAGCGGTGTCCAATATACAAAGGAGAGGAAGATTGGCACAGATGTTAGCTCAGAGACAATCTTCCTCACCAAAAATCCCCCAAAACCCAAAAAACTAAATCTTGATATGAAGGCTAGGGGAGATCAAGGGTAAGTCCAGGTGCTAGACTTGGACACTGGTCATGTGCTGCTCTCATTCCTTAAGGTTGGCACTTCAGAAGATATATGGTAGTTTTGAACATTTTGAGTTTAAGATTTCTATGTGATATTCCAAGAAATTTGCCTATGATTATTAAGTAGTATCTAAGTTTCTACTGGAAAGTCATTCATTAAAATATTGAAAAAACAATAAGCTAATTGTATAATATATATATGCACACATACATTATATATACAGACACAAACACATATATGTACACACATATACATACATACACATATACAGAATTTTCTTTCTTGAATTTTTATTTTTGCTTTATGTGAATTTGAAGTACATGGATTTGACATAGTGAAATATAAGTCTTAATTGTCTGGATTATGAAGAATAGTTATTAAAAATATTATTTACATGGGGCCGACCCAGGGGCGCAGCAGTTAAGTACGCACGTTCTGCTTCAGCGGCCCAGAGTTCGCTGGTTCAGATCCCTGGTGCGGATGTGGCACCAAGTGGCAGGCTGTGCTGTGGTAGGCGTCCCACATATAAAGTAGAGGAAGATGGGCACAGATGTTAGCTCAGGGCCAGTCTTCTTCAGAACAAAAGAGGAGGATTGACAGATGTTAGCTCAGGGCTAATCTTCCTCGAAAAGAAAATATATGTATTATTTACAAACAGTGGAGTTGAGTGAATTATAAACTGCATTTGGAGACACTCTGATATTGAATGGTAAATAATATCTTGTCAGTTTCACAAAAAACAAGGTATTTCTTTTTATTTTTCCAAGAATTAAAACTTTTTCATATGGTTTTGATAAAATCAACCTCTGTAGAATGTACTATAACAGTAACACTTAAGCATTCATAGTATGTGCCACCAAAAATATCATTTAAAAATTGTGCCTAAAATCAATTTTGAATGAAAATTAAGAAACAATATTATAATATATATTTTATGTATATGATTTAAAAGAAAATATATTAAATTTTACATATAGAATATAAGTACACACAGTATACATTTGTTAGTTTTGTAAAACTAGTTCTGACTTGTGTATGGAAATTTTGAAGTATGTAATCACCCTTTAACTCTAAGAAGGCTTTTGGTAACAAAATTTAATTACTGGTTTCAAGTAAGATAAAATTAATCAATGTAATCTGTGTTTGTTTTAAAACATCTGTTCTGCTTCCTTTGTTTGGAGGCCTTTATTCTTGGGAACAAGCTTCTTTGGGTGATTTAATATTAAAGCAGCAAGAGTGAATGCCCAAGGATAGGTATGTAGCTGGATACCAAAGTGACATAATTCCCAAGTGCACCCATATGTCTAAGTTTGGTTCTTAACTGACCCACTGTTCATACAAAGATAGAGTCGGAGGCAGATATGGAGACTAAGAATCTAGAGTAAGAAACAATGGCAGAAAGTGAGACACTAGATATCACAAACTTTGTTTTCTACTGTTTATTAAGTATCACCAAAATCACACTTGAAGGCCTTCAAATCAAGCAAATGAGACATAACACATACATTAAGCGGATAGGTATTAGCAGCAACCACCTCTTCACACTTTTCTAATAAAACGGCCCCCTGAGTTTCCCAGAAAGACTGCCTATCTCACCACTAAAGATGTCCAATTATAACCAATAAGATAACTCAAATTAAACGTAATTATTCACCTACCTCTCAGAGAACATCAGGACCAATTTCTTCATGTACCAGATCTTGTTTACCTTCATTTCCATAAGAAATCAAGCTTCATAGAGCATTGCTCAGTGATGAGACATCTGTGCCATACCATTCTATGCTTTCTTAGTATGATCAATCACCTACTGAGCTCTCACCTTCCACCTTGCTGTGTGAATTTCATGCTCTGTCATCAGCCTATCCTCAAATCTTTAAACACCTCTTTAGTCATTGCCATAATTTTTTCGCTCCAGCTGAAGTCTTAAGTTTCCTTGCGGATAAGCCTTCTCCCATGCCATTGGGGTCTCAGGCCCTGGAGGGGAGACTGGTGCTCTCCTTGTTCCTCATTGCTCTTTCAGACACTTGTCTCTCCCTTCACTGTAGTGCCTCAGTGATAACAGTTCTTTGATTCCCATTGTTATCACTAATTCACTGATTTTAAATCCTTTTTGTTGGATATTATCCCTCATTTCTGAAATAACCTGTGATCCATGAGTACAACCAATACTTTCTATATACCATGAAAACTATTTCCTCATCCTCCCACACACCAACTTTCTTGACAAAGCCACAATCCTGGTTAATTCAATTCTCTACCTTTCCTTTATCTATGGGAGGAGGAAGCAAAGCCATGTTAGATGATTTCATTTTATATTTGTCTCCACAAACAACAGATAGGTTTTCAGTATGGCTATAGTAACCCTCAAATATTTTTCTACACACTTAGCACTCTGAGAAAGATTATTTCGTACTTTCTCATCCTAAACTTCCAAAATTTGTTTTCATTTTCACCATTGCTTAATTCACTGCCAAAACAAAAACAATAAGATGATACACTGTTAAGAGGAAGAAAAGACCAGCTACAGACTGGGAGAAAATAGGTGCAAAACACATATCAGACAAAAAACTAGTATCTAGAATATTCAAAGAAAACTTAAAAGTCAAAAGTAGAAAAACTAACGACTCAATTAGAAAATGGGCAGAAGACATGTACAGACACTTCACTAAAGAAGAAATTCAATCGGTGAATAAGCACATGAAGGATATTCAACATCCTTAACCATTAGGGAAATGCAAATTAAAACCATGAGATATCGCTGCACACCTGTCAGGATGAATAAAATACAAAATTATGACAATATCAAATGCCAGTGAAGATGTGGAGAAACTGGATCCCTTACAGATTACTGGGGAGAATGCAAAATGGCATAGCCACTCTGAAAACCATTTTGGCAGTTTCTTATAAAACTAACCATGTAATTACCATATGACCTATGTATATCCATACCATAGGATATTACTCATCGGTAAAGATGAACAGACACAACCTTGATGATTCTCCAGGGAACCATGTTGAATGAAAAAGCTTACCCCCAAAAGATTGCATGCTATATGATTTCGTTTATGAAACATTCTTCAAATGATAAAATTATGGAAATGGAGAACAGATTACTGGTTGCTAGGTTGAGGAGGGAGGGTATGGGAAAATGAGGGTAGCTATAAACAGGCAGCAAGAGAAATCCTTGTGGAGAAGAAAATGTTCTTTATATTGACTGTGTCAATGTCAATATCCTAAATATGTATTGACCTATAATTTTGCATGATGCTCTCATTGGGAGAAACCAGCTAAAGGATGCACAGGACCTTTCAGTATTATTCCTTACCACTGTATGTGAATCTACAATTATTTCATAATAAAAACTTTAATCAAAAATAAATAAAAAGAAACACTTCTAAATATATATGCACCTAATACAGGAGCACCAAATACATAAAGCAACTATTAACAGACCTAAAAGTAGAAACTAATGGCAACACAATAGTAATGGGGGACCTCAACACCCAAATTACATCAATGGATAGATCATCCAGACAGAAAGTCAACAAGGAAATAGTTGAAATAAATGAAAAACTAGGTCAGATGGACTTAATAGATATATAAGAACATTCCATTCAAAAACAGCAGAATACACACTCTTCTCAAGTGCCCATGGAACATTCTAAAGGATAGACCATATGTTGAAAAATAAGGCAAGCCTCAATAAATTGAGGAAGATTGAAATCATATCAAGGATCTTTTCCCACCATAATGCTGTGACACTAGAAATAAACTATGAGAAAAAAGCTTGGAAAATGGCAAATATGTAGATAATAAACAACCTGCTACTGAACAACCAATGGATCAATAAAGAAATTAAATGAGAAATCAAAAAATATCTGGAGACAAGTGAAAATAAAAACACATCATATCAACTCATCTTTTGGAAAAGTGGTTCTAAGAGGGAAATTCATAGCAATATGGGCCCACTTTAACAAACAAGAAAAATCTCAAATAAGTAATCTTAAACTACACCTAACAGAACTAGAAAAAGAAGAACAAAGCCAAAAGTCAGCAGATAGAGGGAAATAATAAAAATTAGAGCGGAAATAAATGAAGCAGAAACAAACAAGAAAACCAGTAGAAATGATTGGTGAAACTAAGAGTTGGTTCTTTGAGAAGATAAGCAAAATTGACAAACCCTTAGCCAGACTCGTTAAGAAACAGGTGGAGGAGACACAAATAACTAAAGTTAGAAATGAAAGAGGAGAAATTACAATGGATGCCACAGAAATACCAAGGATTAAAAGAGAATACTGTGAAAAACTATATGCCCACAAATTCAATCACCTAGAAGGAATAGATAAATTCTTAGAATTATACAACCTTCCAAAACTGAATCAAGAAGAAATAGAGAATCTGAAGAGAGCAATCACCAGGATTGAAACTGTAATCAAAAACCTCCTAACGAATAAAAATCCAGGACCAGATGCCTTCTGTGGAGAATTCTAGCAAAGATTCAAAGATTTAATACCTACGCTTCTCAAGCTATTCCAAAAAATTGAAGAACACTTCCTAACTCATTAAATTACATGCCGATGTCACAGATGAAGATAGATGCAAAAATCCTCAACAAAATACTGGTGAACCAAATACAGAAATACATTAAAAAGATTATACACCATGATCAAGTGGGATTTATACCAGGGACACAAGGATGGTCCAACATCCACAAATCAATCAATGTCATAAACCACATTAACAAAATGAGGAACAAAAACCACATGATCATCTCAATAGATGAGGAGAAAGCATTTGACAAAATCCAACATCCATTTATGATAAAAATTCTCAATAAAATGAGTATAGAAGGAAGGTAACTCAACATAATAGAGGCCATATACCACAAACCTATAGCCAAGATCATACTTAATGGTGAAAAACTGAAAGTCATCCCTCTGAGAACAGGAATGAGACAAGGATGCCCACTCTTGACACTTTTATTCAACATAGTACTGGAGGTTTTGGCCAGAGCAATTATGCCAGAAAAAAAAATAAAAGGTATCCAAATTGGCAAGGATGAGGTGAAACTCTTGCTGTTTGCAGATGACATAATTCAATGTATATAAAACCCTAAAGAATTCATTGGAAAACTATTAGAAATAATCAACAACTATAGCAAAGTTGCAGAGTATAAAATCAACTTACAAAAATCTGTTGCGTATCTATACTTGAATAAGGAACTAACAGAAAGAGAACTCAAGAACACAATCCCATTTACAATCACAACAAAAGAATAAAATATCTTGGAATAAACTTAACCAAGGATGTGAAAGACCCATACAATGAAAACTATAAAACATTATTGAAAGGAATTGATGATGACAGAAAGAAATGGAAAGGTATTTCATGCACATGGATTGTAAGAATAAACATAGTTAAAATGTCCATGCTACCTAAAGCAATCTACAGATTTGATGCAATTCCAATCAGAATCCCAATAACATTCTTCATGGAAATAGAGTAAAGAATGCTAAAATTTATATGGGGCAACAAAAGACCCTGAATATCTAAATCAATCCTATGAAAAAAACAAACCTGGAGGCATCACAATCCCTGACTTCAAAATATACCACAAAGCTATAGTGATCAAAACAGCATGGTACCAGTACAAAAGTGGACACACAGATCAATGGAACAGAACTGAAAACCCAGAAGTAAAACCACACATCTATGGACAGTAAATCTTCAACAAAGGAGCCAAGAATGTACAATGGAGAAAGGAAAGCTTTTTCAATAAATAGTGTTGGGAAAACTTGACAGCCACATGCAAAAGAATGAAAGTAGGCCATTAACTTACACCATACACAATCATTAACTTGAAATGGATTAAAGACTTGAAGATAAGACATGAAACCATAAAATTCCTGGAAGAAAATTTAGGTAGTACACTCTTTGACATCAGTCTTAAAAGCATCTTTTCTAATACCATATCTACTCTGGCAAGGGAAACCAAGGAAAAACATGGGACTACATCAGACTAAAGAGCATATGCAAGGGGAAGGAAACTAGGAACAAAATGGAAAGACAACCTACCAACTGGGGGAAAATATTTTCAAATCATATGTCTGACAAGGGGTTGATCTCCGAAGTGTATAAGGAACCCATATAACTCAACAACATAAAAAACAACAACTTGATCAAAAATTGGGCAGAGGATATGAACAGATATTTTGCTAAAGAAGATATACAGATGGCCAACAGGCACATGAAAAGATGTTCAATGGAAAGATGTTCAACATCACTAATCATTAGGGAAATTCAAATCACAACTACAATGAGGTATCACCTTACACCTGTTATAATAGCTATAATTACCAAGACAAAAAATAACCAATGTTGGAGAGTGTGTAGAGAAAAGGGACCCTCATACACTGCTAATGGGAATGCAAACTGGCACAGTCACTATGAAATCAACATGGAGATTTCTCAAAAAATTAAAAATAGAAATACCAAAAGATCCAGCTATCCCATTACTGGGTGTTTATCCAAAGAACTTGAAATCAACAATTCAAAGAGATTTATGCACTCCTATATTCATTGCAGCATTATTCACAATAGCCAAGATGTGAAAGCAATCCAAGTGCCCTTCAACTGATGTCTACAGATATCTATATCATATACACACACAATGGAATACTATTCAGCCATAAAAAAGTAAAATTGCAACAATGTGCAACAATGTGGATGGACTTTGGAGGTGTGATATTAAGCGAAATAAGCCAGGCGGAGAAAGACAGTATTTACTGCATTTTTTCACTCATATGTAGAAGATAAACAAACAAATGGACAAAGAAAACAGATTACTGGTTACCAGAGGGGAAGGGGGATGAGGGTGGGCATGAGGGGTAAAGAGTCACATATATATGGTCACTGAAAAATAAGAAGTTACAAACAACTGAAATTTCACAATGTTATAAACCATTATGACCTCAATAAAATAATAATAAAACCAAAAATAAATAAAGGTAAAAACCACAGCAAATAAAACACCTTCCTTGACCTCAGATTTTCCTTCAGATACTGCTTTATTTCTCAGTTGTACTTCATAATGATCTATTTATTTATTTATTTATTTTTAAAGATTGGCACCTGAGCTAACAACTGTTGGCAATCTTTTTTTTTTT
The DNA here is from genome assembly GCF_041296265.1 of Equus caballus. NCBI lineage: Eukaryota > Metazoa > Chordata > Mammalia > Perissodactyla > Equidae > Equus > Equus caballus. The sequence continues at coordinate 70,225,325 of NC_091685.1, read as the reverse complement.
TTTTATGCTTTATCTCCCCAAATCCCCCCTGGTACATAGTTGTATATCTTAGTTGCAGGTCCTTCTAGTTGTGGCATGTGGGACACTGCCTCAACGTAGCCTGACGAGTGGTGCCATGTCCACGCCCAGCATCTGAACCAGTGGAAACCCTGGGCCAGCATAGCAGAGTGTGCGAACTTACCCACTCGGCCACGGGGCTGGCCCCATAATGATCAATTTAAAAGGCTTGTTTATGGTTGCTTATAGTTCTTGTTTATGCTTCCACCCATCTCATTAACATTGAACTCTATTAAGGTTTTCAATCCCTCCACTCTTCCGAAATGGCAGTGTTAAAGATTCAATCTTGCCAAATTCAGTGATCAATTCTTTCTCATTTTATTCAAACGAAAAAGCAGAAATTTACAGTTATTCTCTCTCTTCCTCCTGAAATACTATATATACTTTGCTTAAATGACACCATCTCTCTTGCTATTCATTTATTTCACTGCTCTTGCTACTGAACCTTTTTTGGCAGATTTCTCCTTCCCTGTGACTTCTAAATATAGGAATACCCCAGAGCATGTACTAATGTACCACAGTTTGTTACTGGAATATTTTTTGTAAGAGGAAATATGTAAATCACCTTAAATGTTCATACATAAGGCATCAATTAAATATATTATGGTATATCTCTAAAATGTAATGCTGTATACATGCAATAAAGAAGGATATTTATTTAATTTTAAATTTTAAAGTGTATAGTTCAGTAGGTATTATGTGCATCCACATTGTTGTACAACAGATCTCTAAAGCTTTTTCATCTTACAAAACTCATATTCTATACCCGTTAAACAACTCCCGATTTCCTCTTCCCCCAAGTCCCTGGTGACCATCATTCTACTTACTATTTCTATGAGTTTGACTGCTTTAGATACCTCACATAAGTGGAATCACACAGTATTTCTTTTTATGTGACTGGTTTATTTCACTTAGCATAATGTCCTTGAGATTCATTCAAGTTGTAGCATCTGACATGATTTTCTCCCTTTTAAAGCTGACTAATGTTCTGTTCTATGTCTGTACCACATTTGTGTATCTATTCCACGTGTTGATGGATATTTGGGTTGCTTCTACCTCTTGGCTATTGTGAATAGTGCTGGTATCAACATAGATGTACAGAGTAATATCCATTGTATGTATATACTACACCACCTTTATCCCTTCATCTGTCAATGGACATTTGGTTTGCTTACTCATCTTGGCTATTGTGAATAATGCTGCTATGGGTAAGCAAAAAGCTCAAAGGTCCTGATTTCAATTATTTTGGATATATACTCAAAAGAGGGATTGCTAGATCATATGGTGGCTGTATTTTTACTTTTGGGGGGAACAACCATTCTGTTTTCCATAGTGGTCGAACAATTCTGCAATCCCACCAACAGTGCACAAGGGTTCTACTTTCCCCAAATCCTCACCAAGAATTATTTTCTATTGTTTTGTTCTGTTTTGTATTCTTTCTAATGGGTACGAGGTGATATCTCATTGTGATTTATATTTGCATTTCTCTAGTGATTAGCGGTGTTAACCATCTTCTCATATGTTTATCGACCATTTGAATACCCTCTTTGGGGAAATGCCTATTCAACTACTTTGTACACTTTTAAATGGGGTTATTTAGTTTTTTTGTTATTGAGTTATAAGTTGTTTATGTGTTCTGTATATTAACCACTTACAAGATATATCATAAGAGAATATTTTCTTCCATTCCATAAGTTCCCTTTTCACTCTGTTGATTGTGTGCTTTGGTGCACAAAAGTTTTCTTTTTTTGTTTAATTCATGTTTTTTTTTTAGAGAAATTTTAGGTTCACAGCAAAATTGAGCAGAAAGTAAAGAAATTTCCCATATATCTCCGTTGTCCCCACAGAGGCATAAAGCCTCCCACTATTGACATCCTTCGCCACCGTAGTTCCTTTGTTACAATCAATGAACCTGCACTGACACATCTTGATCACCCAAAGTCCATAGTTTACATTAAGGTTTACTCTTGGTGTTGTACATAATATGGGTTTTGACAAATGTATAATGATATGTATCCACTATTGTAGTATCATACTAAATAGTTTCACTGCCATAAAAATCCTCTGTGCTCTATTCATCTAATCACCCTGTTCAACTTAATACCAAGCAACCATGGGTCTTATTGTCTCCATAGGATTGCCTTTTCCAGCATGTCGTATAGTTGGAATCATACAGTATGCAGTCCTTTTAGATTGGCTTTTCTTTTACTTAGCAATATACATTAAAGTTTCCTCCATGTATTTTTATGGGTATCAAGCCATGAATGAGCTATAAGCTCATTCATTTTTAGTACTGAATAATATTTCATCTTCCAAATGTACCACAATTTATTCATTTGCCTACAAAGGACATCTTGGTTGCTTCCAAATTTTGACAATTATGAATAAAGATACTATAAATATTCATGTGCAGGTTTTTCTGTGAACATAATTTTCAACTCATTTGGGTAAATACCAAGGAGTATAATTGCTTGGCTGTGTGGTAAGAGTATGTTTAATTTTCTAAGAAACTGTCAAATTGTATTCTAATATAGCTGTATCATTTTTGCATTCCTACCAGCAATGAATGAGAGTTCCTATTGTTCCACATCCTCACCAGCATTTGGTGTTGTCAGTGTTTTAGATTTTAGCCATTCTGAGAAGAGTATAGAGCTATCACATTGTTATTTTAATTTATAATTCCTTAATCCCATAAGATATTGAACATCTTTTCATAGGCTTATTTGCCATCTGAATATCTTCTTTGATGAGGTATTTGTTGAAAAATTTTGACCCTTTTTTAAATTGGGTTCATTTTCTTATTGTTAAGTTTTGAGTTCTTTGATATATTTAAGAGTTCTTTGTATATTTTGAATATACATTATCATTATCAGATGTGGCTCTGATAAATATTTTCTCCTACTCTGTGGCTTGTTTTCTCAGTGTCTTGACATTCTCTTTTGCAGCATAGATGGTTTTAATTTTAATGCTATTTAGCTTGTCAACTATTTCATTTATGGATTGTGTCATTGGTGTTGTATACAAAAAGTCATCGCCAAGAATGGATAAAGAAGATGTGGTACATATATACAATGGAATACTACTCAGCTGCAAAACAGAACAAAATCATTCCATTTGCAATAACATGGATGGACCTTGAGAGAATTATGTTAAGTGAAATAAGCCAGTGAGAGAAGGATAATCTGTGTATGACTCCACTCATATGAGGAATTTAAAATTATGGACTAAGAACGGTTTAGTTGATACCAGGGGAAAGGTGGGGTGGGGGGTGGGCACAAAGGGTGAAGTGGTGCACCTACAATATGACTGACAAACATTAATGTACTACTGAAATTTCACAAGATTGTAACCTATCAATAACTCAATAAAAAAAAGAAAAAAAAACAAAACAAAACAACAACAACAAAAAGTCATCGCCATACCCAACAATATCTAGGTGTTCTCTTATGTTAGCTTCTGGGGTTTTATAGTTTTGTGTTTTACAGTTAGATCATGGATCCATTTTGAGTTAATTTTTGTGAAGAATGTAAAGTCTGTGTCTAAATTCCCTTTTTTCATGATTCTTTATTCTAGCACCATTTGTTGAGAGGACTATCTTTGCTCAGTTGTATTGCCTTTGCTCCTTTGTCAAAGATAAATTAACTATATTTATGTGGGTCTATTCTGGGCACTCTATTCTGTTCAACAATCTATTTGTCTGTTATTTTGCTAATACCACACTGTCTTGATTACCATAGCTTTATAGTATATATTAAAGTTGCCCTGTGTGTGGTGTCAGTCTTTGGACTTTTTCTTTTCCTTCAATATTGTGTTAGCTATTGAGGTCTTTTGCCTCTCCATGTAAACTTCAGAGTCAGTTTGTCAATAGCCACAAAATAACTTGCTGGGAGTCTGGGATTGTGGTAAACCTGTAGATCAACTTGGGAAGGACTGACATCTTGACAATATTGAGTTATCCTACCCATTAACATGAAATATGTCTCCACATGTTTAGTTATTTGATTTCATTAACCAGAGTTTTGCAGTTTTCTTCATGTAGATCTTGCACATTTGTTAGATTTATACCAAACTTTTTCATTTTTGAGTGGATGATAAAGTAAATGGTAATGCGTTCTCAATTTACCTTCAGAGAAGGGAGGTAGGTGACTTGTAGACACAGAGACATGAGAAAGATTTATCTTTGACATATACTTTTGTATCATTTTAATGTTTTACCATATAAACAAGTAACTTTTTTAAAAATGGCAAATTAAATACAAAAATGTTTCCCTTTTGAATGAATTATTTTATTTGCTTCTCCTAAGTTTGATTTTCCTCTAGAACAGTTATCTTACCTCCCACCCCAATTTGCAATGTCTCTTATGCTTCAGAGAATTTAAAACTTTGACAGCAACGGATAAATCGCACTAATTCTGATATACACGGAATGAACAGAAACTCAAGCATTTCATGACCTGAAGCAATTCAGATAGATTTTACTGAACTCACAGTTATTTTTGACCGTAATTATTTATGATGTCACTCAATAACTCTTGCAAATAAAAATGAACCTCAGCTCAGTGAATTGCTACTTAAAATGTTTCTGCTTATTTAGAAATATGGCTACAAATAGAAAATGCATCTAGAATCTTTAATTGGTGATATATTTTTATAGAGACAGAGACAGATGAGAATCTATTGCCTAATTTTGAATTGTATTGCTAAAATACAAATTACATCAGATCACTACAATTATATCAACTGATCTGATTGCGACCCAGTGAGTTGGGCAACTCAATGATAGTAATTAAATAATGTAGTAACAGAGAAATTCTTATTTGTCCCCCCCATCTTCTCTTATCAGTAAGCCTTTCTAACACCACTTCCAAGGCACTAAATCAAATGAATATTTCAAAATACGACTTCCTACTGCAAGGTCCCCATGCCTTCTTAGGTAAAACACTTAAGTGTATCTTCCAAGGTATTAAATTCTGTGTAACCCCTACTGAAATGCATCAGAGCTCAAGATTGATGCAAATGTTAATCAAAATCTATTGGCAAGTATAGAATTTTAAAGGAATAACTTACTTCTTGAATTAAAGCAGATTTTTAGTCTCTGAAGTATAGGGCAAAACCTTGGCATGTTACACATAGATTCTCTGGCATTCATTAAAAAAGGGCAATCAGGAACATAAAATGATTGCTACTCATACAAACTAGCAGTATTAGGTATGTAGGTTTAAACATTAACTTTATCATTTCATGGATCTAATTGATTTCTCTTTCTTACCCTTTGACAATAAAAACAAAAAGGAGAGATTTCCATCACTCTTACTTATCTACCTTTCTTTCAAAACACACCATAATCCATCTTAGCTCATTTTCTCTGAGACTCTTTCAGGACTCCAGAAAAGGAGACTGCTTAATTTTAATCCTTTGCTTCGCATTCTCCTCCTTCTCATTTCCACATTTAAGTAGTAGTAAAAGTATTTTTACATTATAAGAGAGGCAAAATAATTTGATTTCTGAAAAATCTTTCCCTGAGCTTTGGCCTAAAGAAAAAGTAGCTGTTCAGCTTGTCAGACGATGTTTGAATATGTATATCCTCCAACACTAAGATTGTGTTATTAATTTTCAAAGGGAGAAACATCTTTTGTAATTTTGAGGAAAGAAAAAATTAAATGGTATTTTTCTTATTAAAGGATGGGTATTATTGGAATGTCGCAAAATATACCATTTACTTTATATAATTTATTTTTAAGGAAAAATTTTGTTTCTATTTGAAAAGCTGCAGTTCACTATTTTACTAATTATGGTCCTGCAAATGAGGGATTATGAGTTTCTGTGAAGGACTCGTTGAGAATGTAGGTGGTAACGTTGATTGCAAGGGAATAAGGCAAATTCAGCATTGTCAGTCATAATATTTTCTGAAAATATTTGTATGCTAAGTATATCATACACATTTACATTTCTCTGTCTCAACTCATATTTACTTCTGTATGGCCTGGGCCTTGCTTACTCAGCAAAAACCCCCAGGTCCATCGCAGCCATGTGTCCTCCTGGCTCCCTTCTGGGCAGGCAGCCCAGCTACTGGGATTTGTAACGATCTGGGCCTGGCCAGCCTGAATCCTCCCTTATCCCACATGAAGAACATCGCTTCTTGCAGGGATGCCCCTCCATGTGTGCTACTGTTCCTGGGAACGCTGGTAGTACCAAGGACAGCCCTTTGGCAAGCCTGCAGCCTTTGTTCCTCTGCCTATTTAAGCAAGCTTCTCTTAGGTGGTGGTTGAAGGCAGGTGCATACTTCCTTCCAGCTGGCTGCCCCTGGACACTCTCCCTGCAAGTAAGTACCAATAAACCTATATGTCTCGTTCGCAGTCTCTGGGTGGTTTCTTTCATCTCTCGACCCGATACCCCGACATCCTAGCCCAGCTGGGCTTGTGGCGGAACAACTTCAAATATAGTTAATTATTTATAGGCAACACACACAGCATAAAGGTACAAAAAAGCAGAAGTTAGACATGTTTTATTGCATGTTTCTAACCGAAAGCTAAATAAGATTGCATATTTTGGAATATGCATATGTGAGACTGCATACTGTAGGAAGTACCTTGTTCCATGCCATTTACAAATCACTTTGCATATTTATGTTTATATTCATTTATATTTATCTTTATTCTAAATTTCATGATCACAGTTTTACTAAAATACTACAGAAATGTTTCCTGGAGGCAAAAGAAGGATGGGTGGAATGATAAGACTTTACTGTACATCTTTCAATTCCAATATTTACTACAGATTTCTTTTGGTTTTTGAGTCATATACATTAGTTGATATAGAAAATTAACTTTATAGACCATAATCAGGAAATTCAAAAGAAAATTTTCTTTTAGGTCCCATCTTCATTAAGTTTTGTTATCAAGGCTATGCAACTTTCAAAAATGATTTGAGAGTATAATCTTCTAAGTAATTTATCAAAACTGATCTGTAAACTGCATAATTGATGAAGTGTAAGGAATCTGGGATTTGGAAGAAAAAGTTTCAAAGCCTTGGTTTCTTACTAAGGAAAATGAGTATGTTATTGAAGTTTTGATTCTAATTTATCTCATCTATATTATGTGGGTGATAGCATACCTCACATTCTAACAGTTTGGTCTGTTGTGAGGAATAAGTGAGATCTTCTATGTTAACTGCATGGATAGGGCTCTTAGAAATTCCTAAAATGATTTTTCTTTGACTATTGGCATAGTGTGTAAATTTCTGCATTTAAACCTCTGTAATTATTTTTGACATTTAAACTTATGTAATATAATTATCTTTTTTTTATTTTGCTGAGGAATACTAGCCCTGAGCTAACATCTGTCACCAATCTTCCTCTTTTTTGCTTAAGGAAGATCAGCCCTGAGCTAACATCTGTGCCAACCTTCCTCCACTTTATGTGCGGGTCACTGCCACAGCATGGCTATGAACTTTATGTTGAACTCTATAAATATGTTTTTTAGACTTTAAAAAAGAATATGTGCCCCACGTTTATTGAGTATACTGTTCTGCATATCATTTTGGTTATGTTTAGGCCCTGTTTGTTAAGCTTGCTGTTCAAATATTCTGTATATCTGTAGTATAGGTATCTGTTTTGTCCATCTGTCCTATTAGTAGAAGAGGTACATTAAAACACTCCACTCTGGGTTTGTGGATTTTGGAATTGTCTATTTTTTTCCTGTAGTTTTCCAACTTTTTGCTCAGCATGTGGGTGTGTGTCTGTGTCTATGTCTGTGTGTGTGGAGAGAGAGAAGCTATTTTACTAAGTGACCAAAAATTTAAAGTTATTATATCTGTCATAATGGCAGGGCCTTTTATATATACAATGAAAATAGGTAGATTAGATAGATAGATAGGTAGAGAGATAGATATAGATAGATAGAGAACACACTGGCTTCAATAAGTACTTTTTGACTTGATGTATAGTTTAAGATTAATATAAGTAAGCACACATACTTTGAATTAACTTTTATTGACAGAATTTTTTAAGAAGATAAAATAATTTCTGTTGGATATAGTCATGCTTATTTCACTTTATCAGTTTTATAGGTCAGGATAAGCAGTGGTTCTTAATCAGGGGTGGTTTTGCCCTCCAGGGTACATGTATAAATGTCTGAAGACATTTTTACTTTTAATGACTAGGTGGAGTTGCTGCTGAAAGCTAGTGTGAAGAAGACCAGAGAAACTACCAAACATAGCCTAGCATAGGACACCCGCCACAACAATTATCTAGGCCAAATGTAAATAGTGCTGAAGTTGAGATAATCCGAGCTGGGTTATGCTGAAGTAAAATAAAATGCCACACAATCAAATGTCTGCTTATCACTCATACCACATGTCTACATGTCTTTAGGCTGGAGTCATCATTCCTCAGGCTCCCAGACTGAGAAAGTAGCCATTATCTGTAATATTACTGCTCAAAGTGTCAGAGAGAAAGATAGTTCTAGAAAATCTTGATTACACATCAATATTTTCCCTGCGAAAAGTTTAGGTCATTTCTGCTGATCACTTGTTCCCTACTACTAATCAGGTAGCCCTACCTCATCACCAAAAGGCAAATAAATACACTCCAACCATATGCTGAGGATTTGGAGAGGCAGAAATATTCACTGTACAGCACTAATAAACTACCACAGTCAATCCTGTGCTCATCAAATATTTGGTCCTCTCTCCCTCCGGCAGGCAAAATATAGTCACCTACTCCCAAAGAGAAAAATCTCAGAAATCCAATTTAGTCTCAATATGATCTCAAATTGCAAGATTTCTGCATGACTTACAGTAATCTCTAAATAAGGGATAATTCATGGTGGTCTTTCATTTTATCTGGATGTTACTCCTCTGAATCTGGAAAACAACGACATAAAAAATGTTTTGTCCACAAAAAATGCACTAAAAACATTATTGTGGGACAGGGAAAGAAAAAGAAAAAGAAACAGTCCTGTTTGTAGTGCTAAGAAGGAAAGATCTACAGAGATTATGGACTGCAGCTATTCTGAAATTTCAAAGTGCAGAATTTTCAAGGCTCTGCCCTGGTAATGGCTAATGTGCTTTGATTAGGCTTCAATTTCATTCCTATCGATGGAATCCCTAATTCATTACTCTGTGTAGACCTGATCTCTGGGCATTTTCTCCAGTTCCACTGTTCTCCTTTGTCACAAAGCAAATGGTTGCTTGAAAATATGGATTGGTTGGTTGCTAAGAGGATTTCTCAATCTGATGCTTGCCTTTCATCACAAGGCAAGAATTTGCTACTTGAAATGATTTCATTCTCAAAATAAAGCTAAATTGTAATTTGTCTCTATCACTCTAAATTTTACCTTATACTAGTCAGGTTTCCCAATTAGCATTATTTTTTTTTCTCTTGAGTATACAGAATGAATTGCTGGTCAAATAGTACATGCATGTAAAACTTTATAAGAAAATGTCACATTCTTTGTATTTTACAAAGCCATCAGCCATGTCCCTCTCTATTGCCTTCTGACTTCTATAATGTCCAATGAGTAGAGTGCTGTAATTCTTATCTTTGTTCCTCTGAATGCAATACGTCTTAGTTCTTTGGCTGTTTTTCAGATTTTCTCTCCTCACCGCTTTCATCAATCTGACCATTATGTGCTTTGGTGTAATTTTCTTTAAAATGTTCTGCTTGTATTTGTTGTACTTCTTTGATCTGTGTGTTTATAATTGGCATTGCATGTGGAAAGTTTTCTACCATTATTCTTTGCTCTTCCACCACATCTTTTTATTCTGGGGCTCCAATTACACATATGTTACCACCAGTTTATAAAGCCACCCATGTTCATATTTTCAGTTTTTATTTCTCTCTGTGCTACATTTTGGATAGTTTCTGTTGCTAGGTTTTCAGTTTACTAATCTTTTGCAATGTTACTCGATATAGTATTTACAACTCTAGAAGCACCATGTTGATCTTTTCTAGAACTTTCATTTTTTCTTTCACTCTGTTCATGTTTTCCTCTAACATCTCAAACATTTGATGCAAGTTCATGTTAGCATTTAACCCTCTTGTTTGCTAATTCTATCTCTTTTCTTGGCTGTTTCTATTGATTGATTTTTCTCTTCATTGTGGATGACATTGATCAGCTTCTTTTCATGTCTGATAGGGACATTATAAATTATGTTAAATTACCTTTGGATTCATGATTTTATTTTTCACTGGTTCTTACCTGCTGTTAAACTCATCCACTGAATTTTTAATGTTGATTATTGAATCTTTATTTTAAAAATATTCAATCCTTCTTCTAATTAATCACGTGACTTTTCATAATTCCTTTCCAGCTCATCTTTCTTAAAATTTTGCAAATATATTTATTTTATAGTTTGTGTTTGATAATCAACAAATGAAGAACTTTATAAATTTTTTCTATGGCCCATGATTTCTACTAGTCTTGCTCATGGAGAAGAATTTCTTTGTATAACTGTTTGTCTTTTGCTATATGTTAATTTCCTAAAATATGATTTTTAGTAAAAATTAAAGATGTTAATTATGATATATTATTTCAGAGAGGTTCTGAGTATCTACCAGTTTACTAGGGATAGTCTCTTGTGTATAATTATATTCTGAAACGATGACAAACTGTGTTTTCTTTTTACTTTTTTGTCAGGAAGATTGTCCCTGAGCTAACATCTGTTGCCAATCTTCCTCTTTTTACGTGAGTAAGATTGTCGCTGAGCTTAAGTCTGTACCAATCTTCCTTTATTTTATGTGAGATGCTACCACAGTGCGGTTTGATGAGCAATACTAGGTCTGCACCAGGGATCCAAACCTGTGAACCACAGGCCTCTGAAGTGGAGTGCGCGAACTTAACCACTATGCCACCAGGCTGGCCTCTGACAAAACTGTTTTGAGACTTAAGATTCCCTGAACAACTCAGGTAATAAAAAGGGTAGTAGGTTTCTTTCCATTCCAGGATTGGTTTATTTCTAATTCTTTCACTCTCACTTTAAGTATGCAGCCCTTCTTAGATGTTCCTGTTGTAAGGAAGAGTATCTTTTCACAATCCTTCCTTCATCTTGACTTATGAGATCATTAAAAGCAGAATTGAAATTTCTTCATACTGATAAACACAATTAGGGAAAAAACATCCTTCAGGCTTTTTACTTCTCTGAGTTCTGTTTTTCCTTTAGTTTTAACCTGCAAATATCTTTAGTTGGGCTCTTGGATGGTTTTAAGAAGAGTTTTGCTAACATATATAAAGTCTCCAGTTTTTATAGTGTTTTTTCAGGAGGAGATAGGGTCTGAAATAATTAGCCTTCTGCTTTTGGAAACAAGAAGTCTACAACTAATTTTTTGTATTTATTCTTTGTGACATCTATATCTTTGGAAATACTTTATGATTTGATGACCTTTTTAAGTATTTTAATAAGGTGTTTAATAAATAAAGTTAAACTGGTTATAATTTGACTTTTAAGATATGGTGATTAAAAGGAATTACGGAATATATAGCTTTATAAAGAAGATAAATAATATTTCTTTGAATAGAGTATTTGGCAATAGCCAATAAGGTAGGCTCTACCTCTCTTAAAAATAATATAATCTCTTTGAAAAACTTTGTATTTTGAAATAGATGATTTTGGCTGAGTTAGAGGCTACTCCTATAGATGGGTACACTGAACCCTACAGAAAATTCCTGGAATTTTCAAGGAGTGGAATATTCAAGATCTCTGGAAAGAATTGCACCATAAATTCCTTAATTAACATAGGACATGATATTTCTGTTGACAAGAATTTGACCCCAGGCCTCAGTGGTTCAGATACACACAGAACCACCACGTAGACTCAAGATCTACAAATGGAAAAAACAGTGTGAGAGACACCGAGAAAATTGCATCAAGCTGAGTAGCAGAGCTTGTATATTGGAGAAACTACAGACACAAAGGAGAGCATGATCCTGTGTTGATCATCTCCAAACCAGTCCTGCTTTTGAATTCTTGTGAGCTGTGTTAGAAAGAAGAGATTTCTATAACTTTGCCAGGAAAAGTACTTTATAAAGAGCAGAAGAATCTTTCCTGTTGATAGTACAAAATGATTTGAGAGAAGTCAGTAACAACATACATACAACAGGAGAGAAGCATAGTGACTGGAACTACCTAAACAAGATGGTATGAGTCGTAACCACCAAACCACGTGGACTTAAAACTTATAAGCCTCTGCTAATGTATGAGAACTCCATCAATCCCTTCATAAAATCCCAAAGGGAATGATTACACTTAGGGGATCAGAATAAAATGATTGGGAAGCTTGATAAGAGTTATAGGGTCATAAGCTTGACCTTTGGAGTATTGCTGTAAATATGATTTACTTGTACTCACTATTTGGTGAGATCATTGATGATATGGAGCAAAAGATATTCATCGAAATTATGTCATTCAACAAAGAATTTCAAAAAGGCTGTGATCAAATCACATATGTACATGAAATGTCAATGTTAAAGGAGAGTTCCATATGAAAATGTAAGCTGATATCACTGTTCTGAATTTAGCCAATTTAAAAAGAATGAGAAGGAAATAAAACAAATGTCAAATAGAGAGGAAAAATATAAATCTGAAGTTTCTGCATTAGTAGAGGAGGGTCAATGTATTGCTTAATGAGCCCAGTGCCTACAGTTATTCCCAGATAATAAGAAAGGTTTTAGAGGCACATTAACTCTTTCAAACCACTAACCACCTAATTTGCAATTAGGGAATATTTCACAAAAGATATAACAGGAGCTGTTAAGTGCTTTTGCATTTGAAGATATTTCTTGAAATTTGCACTATTAAACTTTATGGAAGAGCAAAAAGCGTGGTTTATAGATAATGATTATAACAATGCAAATGAATATAAAGTTCATATAAACTTTCAATGAAAATTGAAAGACTTGCAATTTTAGTACATAATTGAATATATTTTCTTTGAAAGATATGGGAGACTTTTAGGCTCTATGACACTTCAAGTTAGCAAATATTCTATTTTATAATCAATTGAAGTATAAAAATTCCAAGTTGGTTTTTCTTTCTTCACCTCAACTACATTTCAAAGCATCATTTGTATTTGATAGAGATAAGCATTAAGTACTTGAGCTGAATAGTGAGTTCTCAAGGAGAATATTAAATATACTAAGATTTATTTGTGCATCAATGAGAATGCATGAAATACTAATCTTTTTACAGGACTGTTTTAAAGATACTCAAAACCTAAAGGATTCTGTGTGTTCAGTGATGTTTTGCCATCATATTTTCTAAGGATAAAGAATAATATAACAAAATAAATAAGAAATATATTTACTCCTATTGTTTTTCCCAATTTTGACCTTTCCTTGTTATTCCAGTGGTTTGTAATTAGTTTTAAGACTATGTATAAGCTAGAAACAACACAATATTGCTTTTGGTTTTGATATAGAACAATGCATATTAAACTATAAACTGGTTTTCAACCAAAAGCTTTTGTGCAATAGCTCCAGTTTCTCTCAGGTTTGAACTACCATAAGCAATATATTTTTAAATGTCTTAGAAATACCACTTTAATAATATTTTGTCAGGAGAGAGAAATCACGTCTATTTATTCTAATTTCTCCAATATTTATTTTGAAAATTTAAGAAAGCCTTGGAATTTATTTAAGCAGATCTACCAGCACTTCATGTTTACCGAGACTCTGAAATATAATTTGAAATTGATGGGTTCTCCTCTATCTTAAAGAAAAATATTTTTAGCTGTTCAAATATTTTTTAATAAAATAAACACAGTTCTGTCTGATGTCCAGTGAAATTAAAATATTGAGTAACTTCTGGTGCCCTGCAGCCTTCTGTGGATATCTGGGACTCTTATTGTCACTTGAAAGGAGAGAGAAGCGTATGTGATTACTAAATGTAAAGTGTCCTTAAGAGTAGAAGCTCCCAAATGACAAAGGTCAGGAGTTGAGCCTTTCCCTCCACCCCTTCCTAGTTTTTTGACCTTAGAAAACTTTACGTTTCTAAGTTTCAGTACCTATTCAGAAATGCTAACAGTATCCTTCTCTAAGAGTTACTCTCAAGATGAAAATAGAATTTACACTAACAGAGTTCTTACCTACAATTTCTAGAACAAAGTAAGCACTAAGAAATAGTCATTATTTTTATTACAAAATTATCTCATTAAATTTAGCTCCCTGGAAATACAGTATTGATTAATGTACCATAGAACTGTGCAACTTAGAATATAAGGTAAATCGTTTTTTAATATAACAGCTTTATTGAATAACAAATAAAAATATTAAAGTTCAGTTGGACAGAAAACTAAGTCATCCTTAGATTAAGTTTGTTAACTTCAAGATTCAAGCCTCAAATTTGAAGCACACTGCAATTTTTTTGTGTCATTCTCAACTGTCAATTAAATTGACGCTGGTTGTTATTTCTAGTTTGAAGGGGATTAACCTGACAACCTATTCAATTATTTTGAGACAAAGATTTTAGACATTAATTTAAATGTGCCCATTCGTATTTTCAAACATATGTCTCAATGCACTTATTTATTTGTTGAGTGTTGCATAGATACATATATATTGCATATTAACTTTTTTCCAATAATTGAAGGCTGCATTTCTTTTTTGAGTATAGAAATGCTGAAATGAAATATAGTGTAACAGGTAAAATTCTAGACATTGAGCTATTTGACTTCTTTGAGATTTATATTTAAGTCATTTGGCTATTTGTACTCCTATTATAAAGTTATAGCTCTTTTCAGCAGATGGCAAAGGGAATGGAACATAAATTGTTCTGTTTCTCATTACCTTTCCATGGAATAACTTATTAATTCCAGCCACTGTCTGACCTCACAGTACCATGACCTCCTCTTCAAAACTAACCTCAGTAAATGAACTGAATATTTTTCAAGTGATTAAAAAAGAAAGGTGGAAAGTGTTTGGGGACCGGATTCAAAAAAAAGTTCAGCTGATTAAAGAAAAGAGAAAAAGAATAAAGACAATGATATCAAGCCAAGGAATAGTGTTTTGTGACTATGGATTAATGAATTTGGGACTATCATTGGCTGAAATTTTTCCAAACATATTTAACCAATTAGGATAAATTCAATATTTTGACTGAAAATAATCATCTAAAGATCATTCCTTCTTTTGTTTTAAGGTTGTGGTTTTCATTTAAACAGCATGCTCAGTCCCTAAATACCCCCAAATATTGCACATAAAGGAAAACAACAACACATTCATCATAAATACATAGCCCCCTTTTGCTGAGAGATTGTTGTGTGCTAGGCACTGTACTGTGTACATCACACAGATTATTTCATTTAATCATTAAGATAACATATGAATGGAGGAATAATATTACCCAAGTCTTATAATTATCTATTTTTTAAGCTAATAAACTTTTCTAGAGAAGATTTAGGTTTGCAGAAAAATTGAGTGGGAAGCACAAACAGTTTCTGTACTCACCCGGTTCCCACCACGCAACAATCTCCCTAATATCAACGCCCTGCATCAGAGTGGTACATATGTTACAGTTGATGAACCTACATTGACACATCATTGTTGCACAAAGTTCATAATTTGTGTTAGGTTTCACTCTTAGTTCATTCTATGGGTTTTAACAAATGTATGATGACATGTATCCACCACAGTAATATCATAAAGAGTAGTTTCACTGCCATAAAAATCCTCTGTACTCTGCTTATTCATCCCTCTCTCCTCCTTAACTCCTGGCAACCACTGATCTTTCTATTGTCGCTATAGTTTTCCTTTTCCGGAATGTCATATAGTTGGAATTATACAGCATAGAGCCTTTTCAGAAGGGCTTCTTTCACTTGATAATATGCATTTGAGTTTCCTCCATATCTTTTCATAGCTTGATAGCTCATTTCTTTTAGATGTTAAATGATATCCCATGGTCTGGCTATCCCACAGTTTATCCACTCATCTGCTGAAAGATATCTCAAAAACTGCTTCCCCATTTTGGCAATTATTAATGAAGCTGCTACAAATTTCTGCGTACAGATTTTTTTGTAGACCCAAGTTTTCAACTCCTTTGGGAGTGGATCTTATGATAAGAGTATATTTAGTTTTGTAAGAAACCACCAAAGTGTCTTCAAAGTACAGACATACCTCAGAGATATTGCAGGTCAGTTCCAGACCACTGCAATAAAGTAAGTATCACAATAAAGCAAGTCAAACAAAGTTTTTGGTTTCTCGGTGCATATAAAAGTTATATTTACACAATAGCATAGTCTGTTATGTGTACTATAGCATTATGTCTAAAAAACCAACGTACATAACTTAATTAAAAATACTTTATTGCTAAAACATGCTAACCATCATCTGAGCCTTCAGCAAGTTGTAATCTTTTTGCTGGTGTATGGTTTTGCCTTAGTGTTGATGGCTGCTAATTGATCAGGGTGATGGTTGCTGAAGGTTGGGGTTGCTGGGGCAATTTTTTAAAATAAGACGAGAATGAAGTTTGCCACATTGATCGACTCTTCCTTTCATGAAAAATTTTTCTGTAATATGTAATGCTGTTTGATAGCATTTTATTCAACTGTTGAATTTCTTTCAAAATTGGAGTCAATCCTCTCAAACCCTGCAGCTTCTTTATCAGCTAAGTTATGTAATATTATAAACCCTTTTTTATCATTACAACTATCTTCACAACATCTTCACTGGGAGTAGATTCCATTTCAAGAAACCACTTTCTTTGCTCATCCATAAGTAACAACTCCTCATCCATTAGTTTGATCACAAGGCTGCAGCAATTCCGTCCCACCTTCAGGCGTCACTTCTAATTCTAGTTCTCTTGCTATTTCTACCACATCTGCAGTTACTTCCCCCACTGAAGTTTTGAAGCCCTCAAAGTCATCCATCAGAGTTGGAATTAACTTCTTCCAAACTCCCATTAATTTTGATGTTTTGACCTTTTCCCATACATCACAAATGTTCTTAAAGCCATCTACAATAGTGAATTCTTTCCAGGAGGATTTCAGTTTACTTTGCCCAGATCCATCAGAGGAATCACTACGTTTGGCAGCTATAGCCTTACAAAATATATTTCTTAAATATTAAGAATTGAAAGTCAAAATTACTCCTTGACTCATGGGCCCCAGAATGGATGTTGTGTTAGCAGGCATGAAAACAAGATTAATCTTGTTGTACATCTGCATCAAAGTTCTTGGGTGACCAGGTGAATTGTCAATGAGAAGTAATTTTTTTAAGAGAATCTATTTTCTGAGCAGTAGATCTCAACAGTGGGTTCAGAATATTCAGTAAACCATGCCGTAAACAATGTGCTGTCATCCAGGCTTTATTGTTCCATTTATAGAGCATATGTAGAGTAGATTCAGTAAATTCTTATGGGCCCTAGGATTTTCAGAATGGTAAATGAGCATTGGTTTCAACTTAAAGTCACCAGCTGTATTAGCCCCAATAAGAGAGTCAGCCTGTCCTTTGAAGCTTTGAAGCCGGGCATTGACCTCTCCTGCCTAGATATGAAGTCCTAGATGGCGTCTTCCTCTAATATAAGGCTGTTTTGTCTACATTGAAAATCCATTGTTTAGTGTAGACACCTTCATTAATTATTTTAGCTAGATCTTCTGGATATCTTGCTGCAACTTCTACATCAGCACTTATTGCTTCACATTGTAATTTAGTTATGGAGATGGCTTCTTTCGTTAAACCTCATGAACCAACATCTGCTAGCTTGAAACTTTCCTTCTGCAGCTTCCTAATCTGTCTCATAATTCAATCTTCATAGAATTGAAGAAAGAGAGTTAGGACCTTGCCCTAGATTAGCCTTTGGCTTTAAGGAATGCTGTGGCTGGTTTATCTACTATTTAGACCACTAGAACTTTCTCCATGTCAGCAGTAAGGCTGTTTTGCTTTCCTATCACTTGTGTGTTCACTGATGTAGCCCTTTTAACTTCCTTCAAGAACTTTTCCTTTACCTTCACATCTTGGCTAAATGTTTGGCACAAGAGGCCTAACTTTCAGCCTAACTGGGCTTTTAACATACCTTCCTCACTAAGCTTAAGCATTCTCAGCTTTTGATTTAAAACAAGAGATGTGCAATTCTCCTTTCACTTGAACTCTTAGAGACTATTGTAAGGTTATTAATTGGCTGAATTTCAATATTGTTGTGTTTTGGGGAATAGGGAGGCTCTAGGAGAGGGAGAGAAATGGGGGAACGGCCCGTCAGTGGAACAGTCAGAACACATGTGTTTATCGATTGCATTTGCCGTCTCATAAGGGTGCAGTTTGTAGCTCCTCAAAACAATTACTAAAGTATCATCAAAGATCACTGATCGGTCACCATAAAAAAATAATAATAATGAAAAAGTTTGAAATATTAAGAGAATTACCAAAATTCTTTGTAACACAGAGATATGAAGAGAGTAAATGATGTTGGGAAAACGGCGCTGATAGACTTGCTCGATACAGAGTTGCCCCAGACCTTCAATTCGTAAAAACGCAGTATCTGCAAAGCATAATAAAGTGAAGCACAATAAAGCGAGGTGTGCCATTTTGCATTGCCACCAGCAACGAATGAGAGTCCCCGTTACTCCACACCTCACTTTAGTGTTTTCAGAGTTTTGGATTTTGGACATTCTAATAGATATGCAGTAATATATCATTGTTTTAATTTACACTTACCTGATGACATATGTTGGACATATTTTAATATGCTCTCTCTCATCTGTACATCTTGTCTGGAGAAGTGTTGGTTCACGTCTTTAACCCCCCTTTTTTTGGTCAAATTGTTTGTTTTCTTATTGTTGAGTTGTAAGAGTTCTTTGTATATTTTGGTTAACTTTTTTTTATGAGACATGTCTTTTGCAAATATATTCTCTCAGTCTGTAGCTTTCTTTTTGTCCTCTTGACTGTGTTTTTCAGAGCAGAAACTTTTAATTTTATTGAAATCCTGCTCATCAATTATTTCTTTCATGAATTATATCTTTGGTGCTGTATCTAAAAAGTCATTGTGGGGCTGGCCTGGTGACAGGGTGGTTAAGTTCGTGAGCTCTGCTTCAGCAGCTTGGGGTTTGCCAGTTCGGATCCAGGGTGCAGATCTAGGCACCACTTATCAGCTTATCAAGCCACACTGTGGCAGGGGGCCCACATATTAAATAGAGGAAGATGGGCACAGATGTTATCTCAGGGCCAGTCTTCCTCAGCAAAAAGGGGAGGATTGGTGATGGATGTTAGCTCAGGGCAAATATTCCTCAAAAAAAAATAGGTAAAAAGTCATTGTCATACACAGGTTCATCTAGCTTTTCTCTCATGTAATATTCTAGGAGTTTTATAGTTTGCATTTTACATTTAGGTCTGTGATGTATTTTGAGTAAATTTTTGTGAAATGTGTTAGGATCTATGTCTAGATTCATTTTTGGGTTTTTTTTTTTTTTTTTTGCACATGGATGCCAGTCATTCCAGCACCATTTTTTGAAGGGATATCTTTGCTCCATTATATTTCCTTTGCCTTTAGTTCTTTGTAAAAGATCAGGTGATGGTATTATGTGGATATATGTTTGGACTTTCTATTTTGTTCCGTTGACTATTTGTCTATTGTTTAGCCAATACCACAATGTCTTGATCACTGTAGCTTCATAGTAAGTCTTGAGGTCTGGTAGTGTCAGTCCTCCAACTTCATTCTTTTCCTTCAATTTGGCTATTTTGAATCTTTCCCTTTTTCATATAAGCATTAGAATCAATTTGTTCATATCCACAAAATAACTTGCTAGGATTTTGATTGGAGTTACATTGCATCTATGGATCAAGTTGGGAAGAAGTGACATCTTGACACTATTGAGTCTTCCTATTGATGAATGTGAAATATCGCTCCTTTTGTTTAGTAGTTCTTTGATATCTTTCATCAGAGTTTTGTACTTTGCCCCTTATAAATCTTGTACATATGTTGTTAGATTTATATCTACGTATTTTAGTTTTTGAGATGCTAACGTAAATGGTATTGTGTTTTTAATTTCAAATTCCACTTGTCCATTGCTGGTATAGAGGAGATCAGCTTTGTATTTTAACCAAATATCCCGCAATCTTTCTTATGGCAATAATTATATTGCTTCTTAGTTACAGGAGGTTTATTTGTCAGTTTTTTAAGGTTTTCTGCATAGATGATTATGTCGTCTGTGAACAAAGGGAATTTTATTTCTTCCTTCTGACTCTGGATACCTCTTATTTCCTTTCTTGTCATATTGCATTACTTAAGACTTCCAGTATGATGTGGAAAAGCAGTGGTGAGAGGAAATATCCTTGACTTGCTCTTCATCTTAGCAGGAAAGCTTTGAACTTCTTATTCTTAAGTATGATGTTAACTGTAGAGTTGTTGTAGATTTTTTAAATCAAATTTAAGATGTTTCCCTCTATTCCTAGTTTGCTGGGAATTTTTATCATGAATAGGTATTGAATTTTGTCAAATTCTTTTTCTGCATCTATTCATATGATCACGTGATTTTTCTTTTCTAGACTGTTGGTATGACGGATTATATTAATTGATTTTTTTTTAAAGATTGGCACCTGAGCTAACATCTGTTGCCAATCTTGTTTTTTTCTTCTTCTTCTTCTTCTTCTTCCCAAGTCCCCCCAGTACATAGTTGTATGTTCTAGCTGTAGGTTCTTCTGGTTGTGCTACATGGGGTGCAGCCTCAGCATGGCCTGACAAGTGGTGCCATGTCCCCACCTAGGATTCACACCAGTGAAACCCTGGGCCACTGAAGCAGAGCGCACAAACCCAACCACTTGGCCACAGGGCTGGCACCCTATTAATTGATTTTTGAATGTTTTAATAGCCTTACATGTCTGGGATAAATCACATTTAGTTGTGATATGTAGTTATTTTATGCATTGTTCAATCAATTTGCTAATATTTTATTGAGGACTTTTGCATTTATGTTTATTAGAGCTATTGGTCTGTAGTTTTTTGTTATGTTTTTGTCTGGTTTTGGAACTAGGTTAATTCTGGCATCACAGAATAGGTTAGGAAGCACTCTCTGCTTCTATCTTCTTGAAGAGGTTTTAGAGAATTGGTATAATTTCTTCCTTAAATGTTCAGTAGAATTCACAGTGAACCCATCTGGGCCTGATGCCTTCTCTTTTGGAAGATTCTTAATTATTGATCTAATGTCTTTAATAAATACTTGCCTATACAGGTCATCTATTTCTTCTTGTGTGAATTTTGGCAGATTGTGTCCCTCAAGGAATTGGTCCATGACATCTAGATTATCAAATTTTGGGACACAAAGTTGCCCATAACACTTCTTTATTATTCTTTCTATGTTCATGGGTTTTGAAGTGATGGCCTCTTCTTCATTTATAGTAGTAAATTGTGTTTTCTCTTTTTTTCTTAGTTATCTTAGCCACAGGCTTATCAAGTTTACTAATATTTTCAGAAAAACAGCTTTTGGTTTTGGTGATTTTCTCTATTGGTTTCCTGCTTTGAAGTTCACTGATTTCTGCCCTATTTTTTTATGATTTCTTTTTTTCTGCTTACTTTGGGTATAATTTTCTCTTTAATTTCTAGTTTTCTAAGGTGGAAGCTTACATGGTTGATCTTTCTTCTTTTCTAATATGTGCCTTCAAAATGCCATACTTCTTCATCTGAGTACTGCTTTTGTTGCATTCCACAAATTTTGATGTTATATTTTTTATTTCTTTTACTTCAAAATATTTATTAATTTGTCTTGACATTTGCTCTTTGAACCTTGTGTGATTTTGAAGTGTGTTATTTAATCCCTGAGTAATTTGGGATTTTCCAGATATCTTTGTGTTATTGATTTTTAATTTTAATATCATATTTTTCTGAGATCAGGCATTGTATTATTTCTACTCCTTTGTGAAGGTGGTTTTTATGGCCTAGAATGTGGTCTATCTTGGTGAATGTTCCATGTGAGCTTACGAAGAATGTGTATTCTGCTGCTGTTGAATGAAGTACTCTATAGATATCAATTATATTCAGTTGATTGATGGTACTGTTGAGTTCACCTATGTTCTTACTGGTTTTCTGCCTGCTAGGTCTGTCCATTTCTGATAGAGGAGTATTGAAATCTATAACCAAAAAGGTGACTAATTTATTTTTCGTTGAAATTCTATCAGTTTTTGCCTTTTGTATTCTGACACTCTGTTGTTAGGCACATACACAGTAAGCCTTGTTATGTCTCTTGGAATATTGACCCTGTTATCATTATGTAATGCCTCTGTTTATCCCTGATAGCATTCTTTGCTTTGAAGTCTGCTTTGTCTAAAATTAATGTAAGTACTCCTGCTTTCCTTTGATTAGTTTTGGTATAGTATATCTTTCTCTATCCACTTATTTTTAATCTATAAATGTCTTTATATTTAAAATGGGTTTCTTGTAGAAACTATATGGCTGGTTCTTGGCTTTGATCTTCTCTGACAATCACTATCTTTTTGTTTTTGATTGAGGGATCGTCCCCAAGCTAACATCTGTGCCAATCTTCCTCCACTTTATGTGTGATGTCTCTACAGTATGGCTGAATGAGTGGTGCTAGGTCACTTCCAGAAATCTGAACCCAAGAACCCCAGGCCCCTGAAGTGGAGTGCATGAACTCAACCACTATGCCACCGGGCAGGCCCCTACAATCACTATCTTTTAATTAGTGTATGGGGGCAGAATGTTATGGACTGCATGTTTGTGACCCCTCCCCATGCCATAATCTATATGTTGCAATCCTAATCCTCAGTGGCATGCTATTAGGAGGCAGCATCCTTGGGAGGAACTTTGATTTAGTTGAAACCATGAGATTGGAGTCCATGACGGGATCAACGTCATGCTAAGAAGAGAAAGAGACTAGAATTCACTTCTTCTCTCTCCACCATATAAAGATACAAGGATAAGATTGCCACCTACAAACACAAAGAGGGCTCTCATCAGACATCAGATTTTCTGGTGCCTGGATCTTGGACTTCCCAGCCTCCATAACTGTGAGAAATAAATATTTGTTTTTAAGCCATACAGTCTGTGGTGTTTGTTACAGCAGCTCAGACTAAGATGGTATTTAGAACAGTGACATTTAAGGTGATTATTGATATTTTTGGTTAATATCTACCACATTTGTTAGTCTTCTAAAAATTTTTGCCTATGTTCTTTGTTCCTACTTTGTTTTTTTGGGTTTTTGTGGCTGAATGATTCTTTTTTTTTTTAATTTTTAACTTTCAGGTGTCCATCGTAACATATTTCAAGTTCTATGTAGATGATGTCATGTTCACCACCCAAAGACTAATCACAATCCATCACTACACACATGTGCCTAATCACCTCTTTTGCCCTCCTCCCTCCCGCCTTCCCTTCTGGTAACAACCAATCCAATCTCTGTTGCTCTGTGTTTGTTTGTTGTTGTTTTTATCTTCTATTTATGAGTGAGATCATACTGTATTTGACTTTCTCCCTCTGAGTTATTTCACTTAGTATAATACCTTCAGGATCCATCCATGTTGTCACAAATGGCTGGATTTCATCATTCTTATGACTGAGCAGTATTCCATGGTGTATATATACCACATCGTCTTTGTCCAATCATCCCTCAATGGGCACTTAGGTTGCTTCCGTATCTTGGCTATTATGAATAATGTTGTGATGAACATAGGGGTGCATGTATCTTTATGCATGTGTGTTTTGAAGTTCTTTGGATATATAAGCAGCTGTGGAGTAGCTGGATCATATGGTAGATCTATTCTTAAATTTCTGAGGAAACTCCATACTGTTTGCCATAGTGGCTGCACCAGTTTGCACTCTCACCAGCAGTGTAGCAGGGTTTTCTTCTCTCTACATCCTCTCCAACACTTGTTGTTTTTGTCTTGTTAATTATATCCATCCTGACCAGAGTGAGATGAAATCTCATTGTAGTTTTGATTTGCATTTCTCTGATAATTAATGATGTTGAACATCTTTTTATGTGTCTGTTGGCTATCTGTATATTTTCTCTGGAGAAATCTCCAAAGAAATAGAGAAATCTCTGTTTAGATCTTTTGCCCATTTTTAATTGGATTGTTGGGTTTTTTGTTGTTGAGACGTATGAGTTCTTTCTATATTTTGGATATTAACCCCTTATCTGATGTATAGTTTGCAAATATCCTCTCCCAATTGTCTTTTCGTCTTGTTGATGGTTTCCTTTGCTGTGGAGAAGCTTTTTAGTTTGATGTAGTCCCATTTGATCATTTTTTCTTTTGTTTCCCTTGCCTGGTCAGAGACGGAATTTGAAAAAATGCTGCTAAGGCTGACATCAAAGTGTATACTACCTATGTTTTCTTCTAGAAGTTTCATGTCTTACATTCAAGTCTTTAATCCATTTTGAGTTGATTTTTATGCATGGTGTAACATAATGGTCTACTTTCATTCTTTTGCATGTGGCTGTCCAGTTGGCTGTTCCCAACACCACTTATTAAAGAGACTGTCTTTTCTCCATCGTATGCTCTTGGCTCCCTTATCAAAAATTAGCTGTCCATAGATGTGTGGGTTTATTTCCGGGCTCTCAATTTTATTCCATTGATCTGTGTCTGTTTTGGTACCAGTACTGTGCTGTTTTTGTTACTATAGCTTTATAGTATCTTTGTTCCTATTTTTGACTTCCACTCTTTTTCTGCCTTTTGTGGTTTTAATTGAATATATGATTCCATTTTCTTTCCTTTCTTAATATATCAGTTACACTTCTTTCATAACTTCTTTAGCATCTGCTCTTGGTTTTGCAATACACTTTTGAAACTAATCCAAGTCCACTTTCTAATAACTCTATACCACTTCACACTGAGTACCTTACAATAAAAGATAATGTGTACTCAATTTTTCCCTTTTGCCTCATGGATCATTGCTGTCATTCATTTCACTTATAAATCAGCATACTCATGTATATAAACATACATAATCAAATACGATGTTGCTGTTATTATTATTTTGAACAAATTACTATCTATTAGATCAATTAATAAGAAAAATAAAGTTTTTATTTTACCTCGACTCATTCCTTCTCAGATATTCTTCCTTTCTTCCTGTTGATCTGACTTTCTGACCTATATCATTTTCCTTCTCTCCAAAGAATATCTTTTAGCATTTCTTTCATGGCAGGTCTACTGTCAAGAGATTTCTTCAATGTTTGTTTGAGAAAGGCTGTATTTCTTCTTCACTTTTGAAGGATAATTTCACAGAGTACAGAATCCTAGGCTGTTGGGTTTTTTTCTCTCAATGCTTTAAAGATTTTAGTCCACTCTCTTCTTGCCTGAGTGGTTTCTAAGGAGAATTTGGATGTAATTTTTATCTTTTCTTTCCTATAGGTAGATTCTTCTTCCTCTGGTGTCTTTTAAGACTTTTCTTTTTCTTTTTCTTTGGTGAGGAAGATTGGCCCTGAGCTAACACCTGTGCCAGTCTTCCTCTGTTTTATATGTGGCTTGCTGTCATAGCATGGCTTTGATTAATGGGGTAGGTCCACGCCAAGGATCCGAACCTGCAAACCCTGGGCTGCTGAAGCAGATCATGCTGAACTTAACCACTACACCACTGACTTGGCCCCTTTTTTAATCTTTGATTTTCTGAAATTGAATATGATATGCATGTGTCTTTTTTTGGAATTTGTCCTTCTTAATGTTCTCTGAGTTTCCTGGATCTGTGCTTTGGTATCTGCCATTAATTTGGTGAAATTATTAGTCATTATTTCTTCAAATATTGCTTCTATTTTTTTCTCTCTTTCTGGTGTTCCCATGACACATGTTACACCTTTGCACTTGTCCCATAGTTTTTGGATATTCTGTTTTGTTTTATTCAGTCTGTTTTTCTCTTTGCTTTCCAGTTTTGAAAGTTTCTATTGTCATATCCTCAAGCTTAGAGATTCTTTCCTTAGTCATGTTCACTCTGCTAATGAGCCCATCAAAGCTATTCTCCATTACTGTTAAAGAGTTTTTGATTTCTAGCATTCTTTTTTGATTCTTTCTTAGAATTTTCTTCTCTCTGCTTACATTACCCATCTGTTCTTACATGTTGTCTACTTTTTCTATTAAAGCCCTTAGCCTATTAATAATAGGTTTTTTAAAATTCTTTTCTGACAAGTCCAATATTCCTGCCATATTTTTCTCTAGTTCTGATGTTTGTTTAGTCTCTTCAAACTGCGTTTTTGCCTTTTAGTATATGTTGTGATTTTTTATTGAAAAGTGGACACGAAGTGTTGAGTAAAATGAACTGTGGTAAATAGACTTCAGTCATGTAGGGGCAAGGTGCTGTGGGGGGAGGAAGTGTTCTATAATCTTATGATTAGATCTCAATTTTTTGGTGAGTCTGTGCCCCTAGATTGTGAACTTCATAAGTACATCTCATTTTCCCTCCCCCTTAGGTCAGAGAGGGTGGCTGACAGGGGCTGGAGTTGTGTATTTTTCTTACCCCACATGGAAACCTAGAAGGAGTTGGAGTTGGTTATTTCTCTTCCCTCATGTGGAAGGCTAGAGCCAACTACAGTTGGGTGTTTCCCTTGCCTCGGGTCGGTTAGGCTGTGACATGCCCTAGCAGGTTATGCTCTTGTAAGATGTTTCTCCTGAGGGCAGGCCTTGTTAACAAGAACAGAATGCTCTAGTGTATTTCAGAATGGTTCATTTTTGTCTCTGTATGCCAGAGTCTTAAGGAATTTTTCTCTGATATTCACTGTGAGGACCTGGTTGATCTCCTGGAGATAAACTGCACAAAAGTATCAGGACCCCCTATGACTGGGTCCCCTTGGATTTTTTATCTCTCAGGCTTGTCCACACTGAGTCTCCAGCAATTCATCAGCTACAGTCAGGTTTTCCTATCCTGGCACGGGTTCTTGCAGACGTTTCCGCTCATGAGTTTCTCCTCTAGTAAGTTGTGACCCTCTGTATCTGCTTGTCTGTGTCTCCAATTTGGGGGGCAGTATTTTCCCCTGTGACCTCACCTCTCTGATGGATCAAAGAAGAGTTGTTGATTTTTCAGTTTGTTCAGCCTTTTACTTGTTGTTAAGACAGAGTGAAGACTTCTAAGCTCCTTTCACACTGAACTGGGAGCCAGCAGTCCCCCATTGTTTTTTTCAGATGAAGATTCTAAGACTTGAAAATAATATATTTAATGAAAGTCATAAGTAATGTAAGGTGAGGTACAGAACTGTAACTTGGATGATGGCAGTCCAATCCAGGGCTCTATTACACGACCACTATGACATGCCATAGCACTATCATGAGGCAAAATTAAACAATGATCTCAGAAGTAAATATGTTACCCAGCAGGTAAGTCAAACGTGAAGTAATAGATGTGCAAATAATGATTAAGTTACATATATTAAAGCCCAATGTTTTGTAGGGTAAATACATGAGTGCTGTAAATTTGGCAGTCTGGTAGGTCTAAAGAACAGGAAGAATCTGTTTGAAGCCAACTGCATCGTTAGTGATAAGATCTATATTGTCTATATTCCATGTAATTGCAAACAGAAAAGATATTTCAAGTCACAAAACTGATGCTTCTAGGACTATTTCTCAAAACTTAATGACCCTATTTCTTCTAAACATCTCCTCACAACTGCCTAAATAAATATCCTTGGAGTCTTGAACTACATGGCCAATATAAAACCTGGTTTAATTTTTCAGAGTAAGAAAGAACTGAAATCACATATTTATAAACATCTCGTTTTTTATTATTTTCCTTATTACAAAAAAAATTGATTACAAAAATTTGAGAAGTGAGAGCTTTGTGAGGAAGAAATATATTTTAAAAATCATGCCTCTTCAGAAATGTGGTATAAAGTCTTAGGCACCTTACTTTGCCATCGGGAAATAAATATCCATCCACAGTAATGTCCCGAAGCAGAACACATGAGATGCCACCTGCATCTATCGGTACGTAATCAAATCTCTCCACTTCCTTTTCTATCTTTCCTTCTCCAAGTTCGGCATCCCCCAAGTGTGTACTAACTATACACAGTCAAATCCTCAGGTTCGTATATTGGTTCTGAAGCCAGAGAACTCATGATTTTCTTTGATCCTGTAGATTTCAAAATAGGGAGGTTTCCATCATTGCAACTGGAAAAGGGTTGATCTACCATAAGTAGGCGTGTTTATCATTTTGACAAAGCAGGAGGCTTGCATCTACTGCCACTTCTGGAATTTGAATGCAGAGTCACCACCTATCATGATGAAATTGAAGTGGCAAAGACAAAGCTTCTATTCCTACTCCTTCCCAGGCTGCTTAGATTCATGAATGAATCATGACAATGTTGTCCTGTGCCCTCTATATTATAGCACTTTGGTTTTATACAAGTAGGTGTCCACAGAATACATGCAAACCCACCACTAGCATGAATGAGTGGCCAAGGGATCTTTGAGTTACTGATTCATTCACAGACTCTGAAATAGAATGGCCCGCCTTCTAGTACTCATCATATAACCAGGATTAGACTATTGCTCCTAGTTTTTAACTTCCTTATAAGGTTTTATCTCAGAGGGCTCGTTACATTTTCTGGCTAATTTCATTGATCTGGGTAATATCTAAAACTTTTAAATAACCTTGAAATTTAGGGGAAAAGTAATATGTTTTTCCTCATGAATCCCCTGGACTCCTTATGAAAAGTATAGCATTCCACTTTTGGACAGTGTACCAGCTATACACTAATTTCTTTCACAAAAGACTTAATTTAGGCTTCACTAAACATAGCCGTATGCACACACAGGTTTAACAAGCAACAAGAGATGTACTGAAGGACTACTGTGTACCAGGCGCTGCGATGGGGAATGGGGATACAGCCGTGAACAGACGGAAAAAGTCTTTGCCCTGAAGGAATTTGCATTATTTTCTTAATAATGATATAAAACACTATTGTTTTATATACGGTCATGTGTTTTAAAAGCCTCCTTTTGGCTTTGGTGTGGAGAATAGAAAAGTATGAGGGCAATGTGGAAGCAGAGAGACCCTTTGGTAGGCTACCAAAATAGCGCAGGTGAAAGACGGTGGTAGTCTACGCTAAGGTAGCAGAGGAAGTGATAAGTAGTCAGATTCAGCAGGTAATTTGAAGCTAGAGCAGATAAAATTTGTTGATAGGATGTGCTTAGAGAATGAATAATCTTGGGATTACAATGCATATAGTCTTCTAAGCCTTTTTAAATATACAGCCTATTTATCAATTCTCTCCAGTAAGTGATTTCTTAGAAAATGTGATTTTAATAGGTGCATGATATTTATCAAATGTCTGAACTCATCTTTCTGTGTTGAACTGTCAGTGTTGGCAAGTTCACAGTGTTCTCTGAAGTTCAGGATTGAGACTACACAAAAATAGTGATCTAGGGACTTATCATACACTCTATCAGGCAGATCTTCCGTGACTGCCTTAGCATCGCACTGACTGTACAGACAATGAAATACAGCAAGCAGAACTCATGAAACTTCAAATTCTAGAGCACGAGAAAGGAATCTTGAAGATATACCAGGAGTACAACTCAGCCACCTCATCTCTGGCACTACACTTCTTTTCCCCTTGAACAGACGTCTTTGACCCCATGACATGTTCCTTTTGATGTAGAGGAAGCGGGTGATGTGTAGAGTGAGGGAAAAAATTCTACTCTCCCTCAAATGAAATCTGAGTATAGACTCATATTTCCAAATCTGTGGCTCCTAATCCTTGAATGTGTCCTAAGGTTCATTAAACTGTTGTTAACAAATGTTAACATACTTTTATCATTTGCATATTTATCTCAACAACACTTTTTCTCTATTAAATGACTAGATTAATTGCACCTGTTCATTTCTTTCTTCAGTTTTCTTTTTTAAGATTGCTTCTCTTAGTTTTTTACCATCATTCTTACTTTTCAAACCATTTTTCATTTGTTTCTGATCTCTGAATTCATTCCAATATATATGTCTTTTTAAAATATCTATTTCCAGATTTGAATAAATTGCTCCGCTTGAAATCTGACTGATGCCAAATAAGTCAGAATAATTTCCTTTCATCTGAGTATGGTACATATTTTTAAATATTTTGTTTACTGATAAATATAACAAAAGGACTTGTTAAACAAATTATTGAACCCATAAAACTTCCTATAGTTTATTAGACTACCAATAGATCCATTTACAAGATCTTACTACTTGAGATAAGTGTTAATGCACAAATGATGTGGTCATTTCATCAAATACTGTGGTTTGAACTCTTGGTGACCATTCTTTGATATAGATATGTAGCTTTCATCCAAATTAAAAATATTCTAATCAAATAAAATCAAGATTAATATATTTTTCATCTGTTTAATTCATTTATGACTGGAAAAAAGTATAGAGATTCTCACATCATTTGTAAATTTCTAGGCGGAAAAGAATTTGAAGCTACCTATGTTATTATCACATCCTTTTGGTTCCCATTGCCACCACCATAATTTAAGTCATGATAAAGTCATGCAGCAGTAATTTCTAAATGATTTTCCCCAGCTAGACATGATACTCTTCAACATGATAGATTTCTGTCAAATCGAGTTCCCAAACGCCACAGGAACTGTTTATTACTATTTCCATGTTGAATATTGAAAAATAAGCATTGTGTCAAAAAGATCTGGGTTTGAATCCCAGTTTGAACCCTTTTTTGAGCTTCAGTTTCCTTCTTTACAAAATGATGAAATTACTACTTACAATGAAAAGTTGTTTTGAAATTTACATGAAGATATACACACATATTATCTGGTGCTTATCTCTCTGTCTCCCTATCTATCCATTCATCCATCTAGGAGATATTTCCTTGTCCTTGTTTAAGTTTGCTAAACAGTTATTTCTTAGTAAATTCAGTCATTGCTTAGTCTGGCCTGCAAGAAATTTTCCCATGTGGCAGTAAATTAACATTTCCTCCCTACCCCCAACATACTTTTCTAGTCTTATTGACTATTTTTATTCCAACTGATTGGACTTCTCACTGACATCAATCTACCTCACTTTCTGTTTCTTTCAGCCTTCCTTTGCTATCATTTTTTCCTGCAAACAATGCCTTTCTCCCTCTTCTGCCATGAATACTCTATTCACCTTTACTGAAGATCTTTTGAAGACCATAGGTTCAGATCATCTCTTAACCTTTTGCTATTCTGATTTTTAAACCATTTTTCCTTGATCTCGTCACTCAGTGATTTAATTACGTCTTCCTCATTTGAAAGGCAAAAATAGCAAGAACACTAGGTTGGCAGTGGGAGACTTCAGAGTCAGTTTTGACATTTGTAAACTGAAGAATCTTTATCTTCTTTAGTTTCTATTTATTCATCTTTAAATATAAAATAATAATAACATTCTAAACTATTTCATAGGTTTCTCATGACTGGCCACTTTGATAAATTCATGTAAACAGGCTATATAATCTGTGAATCACTAGATGAATGTGAGAAAATATCTGCTTTTGCTCATTGTCTCTATGTTTTAAAAAAAGCATAATTGAATGTATTGTTTTTAAGTATGCTATATATATATATATATATATATATATATATATACACACACACACACACAAATACATATTTGTGTTAGGAAAATCATAAACTCCTTAAATCAAGGATAATGTTATGTCTGTTCCTATATCTCCTATCGTGTCACACTAAGTATTTATAGAATGCTTAAGGTTACTCTTTATTGTTTTATTAATTTAATTGAAATGTTCACATACCAAATACACACTACTGAATCGTCACTGCATCACTTTAAAAGTTCTTCTTGGACCAGACCGCTGGTGCAGGGGTTAAGTTCGCCTGCTCTGCTTCGGCAGCCCAGGGTTCTCCAGTTCGGATCCTGGGTGCAGACCTACACACTGCTTGTTAGGCCATGCTGTGGCAGGCATCTCACATATAAAGTAGAGGAAAATGGGCATGCATGTTAGCTCAGGGCCAGTCTTCCTGAGCAAAAGGAGGAGGATTGTTGGTGAATCTTAGCTCAGGGAGAATCTTCCTCAAAAAGAAAGAAAAAGTTCTTCTTCCTCTTTGTTTTTTGCTTTTGTTTTGTTTTGTTTATTTTGCTGAGAAAGATTCACCCTGAGGTGACATCTATGCCCATCTTCCCCTGCTTTGTATGTGGGTCACCACCTCAGTATAGCCACTGCCTAGTGACGTAGGTCAGCGCCAGGGAACCAAACCCAAGCTGATGAAGCAGAGTGTGCCAAACTTAACCACCAGGCCGCAGGGCCAGTCCCTTTTAAAAGTTTTAACTATTAAATTTTAGTAGTAAGAGATTTTCTAGGTGCATATAAAAATTACTTTTGGGGGCCGGCCCAGTAGCCCAGCGGTTAAGTGCACACGTTCCGCTTCAGTGGCCTGGGTTTAGCTGGTTTGGATCCTGGATGCGGACATGGCACCACTTGGCAAGCCATGCTGTGGCAGGCATCCCACATATATAGTAGAGTAAGATGGGCATGGATGTTAGCTCAGGGCCAGTCTTCCCCAGCAAAGAGAGGAGGATTGGCAGCAGTTAGCTCAGGGCTAGTCTTCCTCAAAAAGAAAAGAGAATTACTTTTGTACTGAAGATTAAGAGAAACTTAAGTCCTTTAGGAAGATCTCTACAAACACAATGTTTTTCTTTTTCTTTTTTTTCAACATTGGCAGCTGAGCTAACAACTGTTGTCAATCTTTGCTATTTTTTTCTGCTTTATCTCCCCAAATCCCCCCGGCACATAGTTGTATATCTTAGGTGTGGGTCCTTCTAGTTGTGGCATGTGAGATGCCTCCTCAATGTGGCCTGACCAGCGGTGCCACGTCCGCACCTAGGATCCAAACCAGCGAAACCCTGGGCTGCTGAAGTGGAGCGCACACACTTAACCACTCAGCCATGGGGCCAGCTCCCATACAAGTTTTTCTGCATGCTAAAAAATTTAAACATATCAAAGCTAAAACTCATGGAAAAAGTATTCTTTGTCAATAGAACACCTCCACCATTTATGAAAATAACCATTGGACAATATTGAAAAATGAGAAAAACCGTATTTGAACCAGAAATCTATTTTGTTATAATTCTAATAATTTATTCAGAAAAAATGTTTATTAGACAAAGCTGAAAACTATTTTCGTAAAATTTAATTGGAACCAATTCAAGAATTTTTGAAGATAATTCTAAGCTATCTGTTTACGTGTGCTCATTTCTGTGTAGGTCTACACTTACAATTTAATAACATTACTTTTGTGAAGACCTTTGGAACTGGCATAATTCCCTTAGACTTACAGTTCGTCCAACATACCCCACTCACAAACTTGTATATACTATATTCACTTTGACATTAGAGAGATTTTTTTAAAGATTATATAAAAATGATTTTTAGTAACACAACTAATTCTAAAAGTCCCTTTTTCTCATGGCATCCCTCATGATCCAAAATCATAAAGTGTAATGGACTTTGTGAACCTGATTTTTTTTCAGCTTTTTAATTCCTCTATTATTAATGTGAATCAAGGAGAACGTAAGCAATATGTCTGTGCATCCAAAGGAGAGATGAATCTTCTTAGCTTTCCAGTTACGGTTGTTTTAACAGCTTGTGCTTTTGCAATTCGGATATAAACTAATTTCAGTGGGAGCAATGGAGATGTGGTTTCGATGACATTTCTAGGCCTAGTTCCAGTCTTTTCTTCTAAAGAACAGCTGAAATCAACTTCTCTACAGGAAGTAAGGCCTTGCTAAAGTAGGGACAAATGGATGTTAAGGAGATGTATTGCTTCCTTATTTTAAAAAACAACAACTATTTAAAAATTTAAACATGGAACAATCTCTATCCTTAAATCATAACTTTTCTCCAGGCTTTAGCATGGCTCTGAAAGAATTAAACACTTCATAGTAAATCAAACACCATAGTAAAGTGTTGAATTTTGAGTTAAATAATTCTGACTACCTAGTTTTGTTTAATTTGAGGAATGAGGTTTGTTTCAAATAATATGAAACATAACAAAGGTATTGTAGCAGAGGTTTCTGATTTATTTGTTGCATATGAAAAAGAAGAGGGCTGACAAGTCAGTCAATACCACTGAAGAGACCATCTGTATTCTCATTGTTCCCATTGAATTGCAAGACTGAAGGAGGGTGGGGCTTATTTCATCTGGAGTAGCTGTCAATCAATTTTTGTAGTCATATAGTGATTCAAGTTAGATTAAAACCAATAAAAGATTGATGTTTGAGGCTTGTCTAAGTTCTATCATGATATATTATGATAATACCTCTTGCTCCCATGGTTTATTAAAAACCCAGGTATTTTGGGAATTTTGTCTTCCATATGCCTTTATTGCCTTGAATGTTGTTTTATATATATTTTTTTGCTGATTTTTTACCTTGTATATTTTTTTGTCAAGTAAACTTGTGATACATTTATTATCAAAGAATTTGGACAGGCTATAGCTGTTCTGGGTAAAGATATACCCAGAGTTGTTGACAGAGGAAAATATGGCATTAAATGCATTATTGCAAGAAACAGTTTCTTGAAGAGCTAACTGAAGGATGCACTCACAACAGGGTGTCATACACATTATAAAATTTACTAAATATTTGCTTATATAGTATATTATCGCATGCTCATAAAAAGTTTGAGCCCTTCTAAAATCTGATACTTAGAATGATTAAATTACATTATTAAATGATCATATCTCTGATTGTCCTCTGTTGCAAGTGGGTAAAATGCTATTTTTATTTAATACATTTCCTAGAAGAATAGGATTGATTTACACATGTGAACATGACTTCATGTCCCTTAAATATTGCCATATTTGTGAGAACACCAGTTTTATACTAGAAGGTAGGACTTACATCATACCAGCCACATTACATGTACCCCGTCTTTGACTCCCTTTGGCTGTATGTTAGGATAAGTTAACTGAAATATTTTTAACTTGGAAAAATATAAAAGTGTTTATTATTTTACAGCTTCCTTCACATTATGAGTCCCTACAGTAACAGATGAACGAGGATTATGTTCAACAGTACATGTTGACATATTTTGTTGTCTTTTGTTTTTATAGCAAAATTCAATCTATTAATAGTTTTTAGTGTTTGGAATAATGCGTCCCTGACTGTAATGCCAAACACAAAGTTGTCACACAATGTTTTACCTGACAAAGTCTGCCTACTCTGTGTTTAAGAAAGTTTAGCATTATATATTATAGAACAGAGTAGCAATCTCTGTATATATACATGGAGTCCAGTTACCTGGGCTCAATCCCGCCTCTGCCACTTCCCAATTGTGTGACCTTTAGCAATCCTTAAGCATATTGACATCTGTAAAATGAGAGTGATAGCGGTATTTACCTTGTTGGACAGTTGTGAAGATGTTCTGTGGTGATTACACAAAGATTGCAGCAGAATGGTTGTGGCATGTTATGTTCTCCGTTACTGTTAGTCACTTTCTTCAGTATTATTATGCAAGCTTTCATTACACTGTTTTATCACCTTCCAGCAGATGATAAGATGTAAAAGATGACATAGAATAGATCCAAAGCCTCTAAGTCAATTGCTGGATTTGCCTAGTTCTTCTCCATTCAACACATCACATCATATTTAAAAATAGGAGTTAGAATAAGAGTACTTTTACTATGGGCCTGCCTAGAACATTTCCATCCTCATTTGGATTATGATTTGTCTAAAAAACTAATATATGCTCAAAGTGTTCCTCTAAGTGGACCTGGTTTTTGCTAATTTTTATTTCCTGACTTAATTCATGGCTAAGATTAATGTTCTCAGAAAAAGGTTGTTTCTTCTTATTTAAGACTTGCATCTCATAGAAGACAGGGACCTAGGGGCCATGCACAAATTGCAATAGAGTGTCCTATATGGGTTTATCTCCTATGGTAATCAGAAATTTTTTAAATTCGAAACATTTAGAACAATCTAGTTAGAATACTCAACTCCCTCTCTTGAACAATTATCAGTCACCACGAAGTGAGGAGAATACTATTTTTTTCTAGACTGCACAACTGCTGAAATAAAATCTCTTTGTATTTCTACCCTCAAATCTGTTTCACAAATTAGCCCTCTATTCTTCCTATTAATGAGGGCTATCGGAAAGGATCGTTAGCTATGCAAAAAAAGTCTCGAGATTTATTCTTAATCTGTTCATTTTCTTTGAATTTCTGGAGTCATAAAGTGTAGTGCTTAGGGTAGCACTAATCAAGGAAGCCTATTCCCAGTAAAGAACTGTTGTCGAAGGCTTGCTTATATAACCCATCTGTTGCAGCCCTAAAATAAACTTTCTTCAAACTTCTTTCACTTTTGGAAAACTAAGTGATGGAAAATGAGAAAGGAATGTCAGAATTATTAAAATGCTAAGAACTTGGTAGTATTAAATGGTGCTGATATTGACTGATAATGCCAACAATAAAACGGAAGTTCAAGATGTGATTTGGGTCTCTTACATCTTACAAAACACTGATTTCAAACTAGGCCTGACTCCAAGTCTTCATCTTCCAAGGATTCTGACTTGTCATCAAGCATGACGAGTAGACTGATACTTCATTTCATCCCTTCATGCAATGTATTACACATTCAAATAATTTATTAATTTTTTATTGTTAAACAATGAATACAACACAATTCTGCTCTCTCATGGCAGGCCACAGGGAATATTTTATAGGAAAATGACAGTGCTTAAATCCTCCATAGATTTATACCCTCGGGTATAAAAAATCATTTTCCTATTCTAATCCCTACCCATAGCATTACTCCACTCTCTATGTCTGTTCATCAACTCAAAAAACACAGGGACACATTAAAAATGATCTGAATTGCCATGCAACACTATAAATAGCATATTATCACACTAAATATTCCTAAGATGAAGAAAGTTTTCTTGTATCTCTGCGCTGATATTAGGTAGTGTAAATTTAGCTACCTAATTATATACCATCTAATTTTCAATGTAATTTAGGGTTCCTGGAAGTGATTTCACAAGACCTGGAATAAGATAATAAGATTTATAGATATTTTAATAATTATCTCCACATAATAAAACTCTGATTCAATATTTCTTCCACAACCTGAACATTTCTACTTTTATAATGTATTTTGGATTTAGTTCAGGCTATAGATCAATTATCTTAGTTATGCAAACAGAAAAAAGTTTGACCTTAGCTTTAAAATATATATGAATGAAAGGAGTAGTAATAACTTGTAGTTAAATTATTGAGGAATAGTAAAAACATGAGAGCTGCATATAAACTGTACATGCTTCACCTTGACTTGAATAAGTATGCTGTGACTCTCATCAAATGATGTCATTCTTGGTTTTAAATCTGTTTTTATCACCCAGAAGATCTCACCTGCCAATATTTGATTAGAGTGTCTAGCTACCTAAGACAGGTCTTCTCAGTTTGATAGATAATCTGGAGCTTTAAGACTATTGATTGAAGTGGCATTTAATTCAAAAAAAAAAAAAAAAAAGAAGAAGGAAAGAAAGTG
Organism: Equus caballus; assembly: GCF_041296265.1. Taxonomy (NCBI): domain Eukaryota; kingdom Metazoa; phylum Chordata; class Mammalia; order Perissodactyla; family Equidae; genus Equus; species Equus caballus. The sequence goes on along the minus strand of NC_091685.1, from coordinate 70,187,888 downwards.
GAAGATAATTCTGATTACCCTTAACCTGTGACTTCTGCTTCTGCTGCCTTGAGTCCAAACAGCAAAGTATGTTTCTGTCCTATCTCCACCAACAGATTCTTCCATATTGACTGAAAAATAAACTTCAAATGAATTCCACCTTGATGAAGTTTTTAAAATCTCATATAAGAGTAAAAACACTCGATTCTCTTTCTTATATTTTTTATTGAAATAATATGAACTCAAATCATTTGAAAGGGCACTGGGAGTAACATGGCAGTGTATGCTGAAGTCTTTGTTACTAGATGCATAGAATCACACTAGTCATTGAAACTGTTCAAATAAACCTACTACTGCAAAATGTAGACTACACATGAAGTTTCTATAACTGAATTCATAATTCACTGCTTTATCCAACTACTTCATGGATCCTTCTAGTAGAACACAACTGAGATTTAGTGGATACCAAAGGCAGACGTAATGAGCCTAAACGCACGTCTACACATTTGAGCTTTGCACTCTAAGTCTTTTACTACAAACATAAGCCAAATAACAGTATTTACAATACGCCTGTTCCCTGACAAAGAAAATTCTGAAATGATTTCATAAACATCAGACAAAAATTCAGAACTTATAAAGGTCAATTTGAAACCAATTTACATAAAATCAAATACACACATGATTGGCATACAGTTTGATTAAATTTGACAAGTGTGTACATCAGTATAATTGCCAGCCCAGTAAAGATTTGAATGTTTTCGTGATTCCAAAAACTTGCCTCCAGGTTCTTTGCAGTCAATTCTTTCCAATCGTGGATCCAGGCAACCTCTGTCAGTCACTAGAGATTCATTCTCATTTCTAGAATTTAATAAAAAATAAGAGCATACAATATGCACATTTTTTGTATCTGGTTTTTATCATCCAGCCTATGCTTTTGAGATTCATCTATCTTATAGTGTGCATTAGGTCTTACCTTTTTATCTGAGTAGTATCCCATTGCATGGATATCCACCAGATATGTTTATCCATGCAGCTATTGATAGACATCCGTATTGTTTTCAGCTTGGGGCTGTGATAAGCAAAACTGCTGTGGACGTTCATGTCCATATATTGCCATGGACACGTGTTTTCATTAAATTTGGGTAAAAATCTAGGAGAGAAATTGCCAAGTCAGATGGAAATACATGTTTAAGTTTAATAGAAGGAGCTCAGCTCTTTTCTTATGTGTTTTTTCCATTTTACTTTCCCAGCAGTAATGTATAAGAGTTCCAGTTACTCAGCGTCAAGAATGGTCAGTCTCTGGGGCCAGCCCTGTGGAGTGGTTAAGTTCATGCGCTCCGCTTCCTGGGCCCAGGGTTTCCCCAGTTTGCATCCTGGGCACAGACCTAGCACCGCTCATCAGTACACACTGAGGCAGTGTCCCACATAGCACAACTAGAAAGACCTACAACTAGAATATACAACTATGTACTGAGGGGCTTTGGGGAGAAGAAATAAAGGAAAAAAAAGAAAAGAAGATTGGCAACAGACGTTAGCTCAGGGCCAATCTTTAAGAAAAAAATAAGAGAATTGTCAGTCTTTTATATTTTAGCCATTCTAATGAATGTGTAATGATTTTGGGTTGGGGTTTTAATTTGAATTTTACTGATGGCTAATGTTGTAAGAAATCTTTCACATGCATATGTTAGCATTCATGTATTTTCCTGCTAAAGTATCAGTACAAAGCTATTGCCAATTTTTTATAGATTGTGTGTTTTACTGAGTTGAGCTCTTATATATTCTGGATACAAATACTTTGTCAGATATGTACATTGCAAATATTTTCCTCCACTTGGTAGCTTGCCTGTTGATTTTCTTAGTGGTACCTTTAAAAGAGTAATCACTTAATATATTGAAGCCCAATATACCACTTTTTCTCCTTTTCTGGTTCATAGTGTTTGCCATCTATTTAAGAAATCTTTGCCTACCCAAGGCAGCAAAGATTTTCTCTTGTATTTTCTTTTATAAGTTTGATATTAATAAAATTTACATTTAAAGTTAGAATGCATGTAGAGTTAATATTTATATATAGTGAGAGGAATATCAAGGTAAATTATTCTTCATATGGATGTCCACTTGACTCAGGAGTAATCTTTTTTTTTTTTTTGAAAACACTAATCTTTTCCCCATGGAATTAACTTGGCATCTTGGTTGAAAATCAGTTAACCATATATATATATATATGGTTTAATCTGTGGATGATCTCCTCCTCTGCACTATTTTAATGTTTATCCTTACTCCAATACCACATTGTCTCAGTTACCATAGATTTATAGTAAGTCTTGGAAGTGGGCAATTTAAGTACTCCAAATTTGTTCTTCTTTTACAAAATTAGTTTAAATATTGTTCATTATTTGTATTTCCATGTATATTTTACAATAAGTTTGCCAATTTCTACAAATAAAAAAAGCCAATTGGAATTTTGGTAGAGATTATATTGCATCTGTAAATTAATTTAGATAAAGTCTATTTTTAAAATATTGGGATTTTAATTATGAACATAGCTCTCGATATTTAGATATATTTAAATTTCTCTCATCCATATATTGCATTTTAAAAGCTTTATATCTATCGATGATGTTTTATTAAATATACTCTTAAGAATTTTACATGTTTGGATACTTGTAAATTGAGCTTTTTATTTCATTTTCTCGTTGTTCATTTATTGTATATAGGAATATCATTGATATTTTATTAACCATATATTCTGTGACCTTGATAAAAACATGTATTGTTTCTAGTAGATTTTTCACAGATTCCTTAAAATTTGCATATCCATAATCTTTCTTCTATATGTAAATCTATTTGCCCTGTCTTCATTTTATTTTCTTATTATACTTTCCAGCGTCTTCAATATATTTTTGAATAGAAATGTTCATGTGGGCAATCTTGCCTTGTTCCAATCTTAAGTAAAAGTGTTCAGCATTTTATTATAAAGTATGCAGATTGCTCTAGATTTTCTAGATGTCCTTTATCAGGTTGAGAAAGTTTCTTTCTGTTCCTAATTTGGTGAGAGGTTTTTTTTTTAATAAAAGAAGTTTAATTTTGTCAAATGTGTTTTCTTCATCTATTGAGATAATCATATGCTTTTTCTGCTTTTTCTTTTACATCATGAATTACATTGATTTATTTTATTTTATTTGTTGAGGAAGATTGGCCCTGAGCTAACATCTGTTGCCAATCTTCATCATTTTTTGCTCAAGGAAGATTAGCCCTGAGCTAGCATGTATGACAATCTTCCTCCATTTTTTTATGTAGGTCACTGCTACAGCATGGCTGATGAGTGGTATAAGTCCACGTCCAGGATTGGAACCATGGACCTGAGCTGCCAAAGCAGATCGCACCAAACTTAACCACTACGCCATGAGGCTGGACTCTGATTGATTTTTCTTTTTTGACGTTAAGCTAACCTGGTATTCCTGGGATGAACTCAATTTGGTCATGATGTGTTATTCTTTTGGAATATTGCTGGATTGTTTTCGTGAATATTTTTAAAGGTGGGGAGTGGGGGACAGTTATTGCTTAATGATTACATAGTTTCTGTTTGAAGTAGTGAAAAAGTTTGGAAACAGATAGTTGTGGTAGTTGCACGACAATGTAAATGTAAGGAATACCACTGATTTGTACACTTAAAATGATTAAAATGGCAAATTTTATGTTATACACATTTTACCACAATATTAAAAAAAACTAAGAAAAAATATAATTATGAAAGTTTTTCAGACTTATGGTATCATTAGCAATACCTTACCTGAAAAGTTCAATAAGCTGCCAATATATTTGATTTCTGAAAGTCCTCTGAGTTAATTATCAACTTATTTGTGCCCTTAAATATGTATCACACCTTGATATTTCCAAATTCTTAGAGAGAAGAGTGACTCTTCACAACATAGCTCCAGCTACATAGCCCCATTTTGTTCTCTGAATCTAAAATAAAGGATGTGTGAATGAGACAGAGCTGAGTTCTTACCTACTCCAGAGTGCATGAGTGTAAACATTCTCCATTTAAAGCATTGGTTTCATAAAGGAGATTGCCCCAAATTTTAGGGGAATTAGGTTTTCACAGCTCCTGGTCCTAACCAACTGCTGATTCTGCAGTTTAATGAGGACCTCCTCTCTTTAACAGCAGTTTTGTGCAAACAATTTTGAATTGTGTAATCCCACAAGGGAGACAATTGTATTAATTCATGCCGTATTATTTTACAGGTAAAAAGGTAAAATCGTGTTTCTTCTTTGCAGGTTGTAGCCCCTTGCCTGTGTGCTTTCCATTGGGTCAATTTGGACTAAAATTGATAGTGATGCTGTTTATCATAATTTTTTTAATTTCTTTTTGTAATCTATAGAATCTTAGCAGAAAATCACAGGAAGTAACAACAAAATCTAACATCCTGACATTTTACCAGGTTCATGAATACTTTAATCTCAGTTATAACATTGTGAGAATACACAAGATATAATAAAATGTGCATATTTATAAACTGCTTTGCAACTATATGACCTTAATCATCAACTTTCAATTTAATTGTCATTTATAATGTCCTATCTGTAGTCCCCTACACATTTCTGTACTAGTCACAACACTTTGGGATATAAGATACAAAAAAACTACGCAAATTAAACTAAAGTTACAAAGGGAAGGAGTGCATTGGCTTACATAACTGGATTGTTCACGAGAAGATTGGCTTCTGGTATTTTTCAATCTAGGGATTCAGATAATGAAAGTGGGAGGGCATTTTTCTCTCTCTTCACAGCATAAGAAGGCTTCTGTTCACAGATTAAGCATGCTTCTTCTGACAACACAATATTTATATCTCATGAACTGAGCAAACCCACTGGAAATAGAGCATCTTCATTAAGAGTTGTGACTACAAAGGTTGGAAAAATCACATGATTAATGAGCACACTCGGAGAACATTCATTTTGGCCAGAGGCTGAGACAATGTAATTGGCCAGGTCTTGGTCATGTCAACCCCTGCGCCCTGGAGGAGATGAGTTAAGATGGTTAATCCTATCTCAGTTCTGTGGAGCATGAATTCCTCAGAAAAGAAGGTTTGGCAACAAGAAAGAGAACATACGCTGTTCAGCCCCAAACAAAAACTACCACTTACACTTATATTTAAAACTGGAATAGCAATTACTATATCAAAAGGTAATTAAGTATTGAAGGAAATTATGTGGAATGCCTTGGGAATTACTTTCACAAAATAAATGATCAATGGGTGCAATTTCTTTACCTTCTTCATGCCTCTTCAGAAGAGGAAGCTAAATTCAGTAGATTGTAAGTCTACATTATAGAAAATATAAAAGATGGAAGCTAAGACAATCAGATTTAGCGAAAAATTGTTATATTCTTTGCCAGTGAGATATATTACCCTCGTAAAAATGTATGGGAGCCATGACATAGGGTCCATGTGAATAGATCATCCCTTGTCCAGTGTGCTAACAGGGGGATTTGTCTTTAAATGAAAAGACATTCACACATCTGCAAAGTATATAGCTGATTAAAATGATAAACTATCATTTGAAATATTTATTTATCCTAGTGCTAACCATAATTCAATCTCAAAAAAGAAAAAGATTGAAACACAGCCCCCCAAAAAAGTTTAAGAAATGAACTGATTCAGCTGTTAGAAAAAAATCAGAGTAATAAGTGTGTTTTTCTAGAAGAAGGGAAGAAATAATTAGTACAAGGAAATCAAGATAATGTGTGATTATATTTCAGACAGAATATTTCAAACAAAGATGATGCAGGAAAATGTAATAAAGTGTTATAGTGTTAAAGCTATTGAAGTACAAAAAAGTTTCATCAATGAGTGTAAGTACAAATAATAATAAGTAAAATGTTCAAAATATATTTTATGAAGTAATAAGATGCAAAAAATAATGCATTTTAATATATATGTAAGAGAAAGTAATCTATGTAACCTATGTTTATTTTCTGCCATGGAAAATGGCAATATACCAAGAAAATACAAAAATGAGTTATTTTGGAATTGAAATGACTTAATCCCATATTTTTAAAGAAAAAAAGGAATTTTTAATGGCCAGAAGAAGAATGTAATGATGTAGAACAAGCCAGATAAACATTAAAAATGTTTAAAATGCTGCAATAAGTAAAAGTTTAATTTCACTGGAATAAGTAGAGAGAATAACAATAACCTCAATTACATTTAAGATTTCAGTGCTCGGTAAAATTGCCTTTCCCTATCAGAAATGAATACAATTTAATAAATGTAGTTGTAAATACTGAGTAGTCACTGGAAAAATTGCAGTTGGATCTTGATATTTCATGTAACAGTAGAATTATTCCAGCCACATCAAATATTTAAAGTAGGAATAAAGCTATTAAAGATCAGAGAAGACACATAGGAAGAATTTCTACAATGACACAGAAGTCACACATTTTAATACATAAAAATAAAATAATTTCAAAAGACAAATGACCAGTTGGTTTAGGAAAATGAATCACATCTCATACACAAGATTGATTTCCCTAATTTGTAAAGAGTTCTTAAAAGTCAATTTTTTGAATATGCATTAAAAAAGAGTGCAGTATGAATTGAGAAAAGCAAATGCAAATTACTCTTAAATATATATTCAAAAATGTTCACTTGCAATCCTGGTAAGAGAAATGCATGTCAAAACTACTATGAGATGTCCTTTATACCATTTTGAAAAACCACAAGAAGGTTTGATAACAATATTTTAATGAGAGTATGAGAGAAATGGTATCTTCATACATTGATGATGAAGTACAACCCTCTATTAAGGTCAATTTTACAATATCTACACAAATTAATATATATAAATTCGATCCAGTAATACTATACTTTAGGAATTTATCTAATAGACATGCTTGACCATATGTGAATTATGTATGTATGTTTTGGGTTTTTTTACAGGTGCAGACCTACACCACTCATCAACCATGCTGAGGCAGTGACCCACATACAAAAGAGAGGAAGATTGGCACAGATGTTAGCTCAGGGCAAATGTTCCTCACCAAAAATTAAAAAAAGAGAGAGAGAGAGAAAATGGGCATGTTTTGTATACATACATACATTATATATATATATATATATATATATATATATATATATATATATATATAGTGACTTTGTTAAATTAACACTTGTTAAGTAGAGCCCTGGGATGTCAGATGGTAAGCCATGGTTCAACCAAAGACCACAAGGGGTCTTTGAAACAGGTTTATTTCTCACAGCTCACAGAGGAGGTGCATGGAATGTTTTGAGGGGTCACCCGGGGAGATCAAGGCAGGCTGTAGGCAGAAAGAGAGGCAGGATCCAGGGCACATGCCTTCATTGGGTCCACAGGTGGCATGTTTTGGGGTTCCCAGGGTCCCTAATTTAAACCAAAAAGAATAGGATTTTGATAAGCTCCCTGAGGGTCTTATCTAAGCAGCACACACAGAGAAGGTCATGGGGAGCAGGGAATACTGTTGCCTACAAGGGCTGCTGGGGAAGTCATATCAGGAATTTGCATTTGCTTGTGATTCTGTGTGCTGTTATCCAGGGCATGCATTCCCGGGTGGACTAGTTTAAGGCCCCTGCAGGCTGCAGGACCATACAAAATGGCTACAGAGACAGAAATATCATGGAGCAGTTTAGCTAAACTCTCCACACTAGATATATATGAAATATGTCACATGTCTCAGGAAGAATACATGACAGCCTCTGAGGTGGGAAATAGGTGCCTAAGGGACTAGTATGGAAATGAGAAATGCAACCTTTTCCACTCTTTGTAATATATTATTGCATTTATATCTTCAAAAAGTTGTTTAAAAATTATGGCACATGTGTTGCTCTTCTTTTTCAAATATCCCTTCATACTTAAACTACATTATTAAATCTTCTTTATGAATAAATCAGGTCAATTATTATTTATTTTGGACACTTATTCCATGCTTTTCCGTTGGCCCCCTGGATGAATTACGGGACCCATGTTTTGATGTACTCACTACAGTGATAGGTTGAATTGAAGGGAACCCCAGACTATAAGACAGTCACATATTTACCATGGGGAGGGCTCAGGGATGGTAAAGCTTACTGAAATCAATAAGGAAATTACTAAGTTAGTCTATGGACAGAGGGACAATATCTTCAAACAGATGTGGGTAGATTATAACCAAAAGGGAGAATTATCCCCTCTTATTCCAAAAGAAGAGTCAAATACTATTTAGAAATTAGGCAAAAAGCTTGTGGTCAACAGAATTGAGAGAATCAAGCATGACTGCTGGGTGTAAATTGTGTAAAGGATTTCAGGGACTGTAGAAGCTTCAAGTTACAGTATGGGAACACACTATATGGGGTTCCTGTTTTACCTAGGTGCAGATGCGATTATTTAGAATCCTTGATGAATGGGATGGGGTGGTTACATTTTTATTCTGTGTAACACACTCCATTGTATTTGTTAGGCTTTTTTGGTATTATTTTTCTTATAGGATTTTGAACTTTTTTAATTCACAGGTTGTACTTTACATTTCTCTCTATTTCGGAACCTATGGTTCACTGAAGTACTGAACAATTGAGTCAAAGTTTCCTTTTGAGATTATTTTTAATAGTGAGTGAAAGTAGCAAGATAGATTAGAAACACAATTTGGGTGGGAGTGGATATAGAAAGATAAAGATGTAGATGTAGATGTAAGGTATAGATATTGATGTCCATGTGGCTCGAGATTTGCATTGAAGCAGATACATTGAAAAGACTCAGTATATCAATAGAAAGGAAGGTTAGTAGCAAGTGGGGAGTCACAATTAGGAGAGTGGAAGAAGGAACCACAAAAATCTTTACATAGTAAAAGTAGATAAAGTCCAGTACACTGTTTGAACAGAGAGCGTATTAAGTACTTAGGCCTCTGAGATAAGGTAGAAGTGAGAGGGAATGAAATTCCTTAAAGAAATTCTTAAAGCTCTAGAAAGAAGTGAGCCCTAGAAACTATTTTCATGACAATAAACAATTAAATAATTATACATGATTTTAAAAATATGCTTTGGGAAATTCATTTAGATAGATGTCACTTTTTAGACATCAAAATCTTTACAGTATAAACTACAGAAAATGTTTTTTCCCTGATTGCCTGAGAGTGAATCTGAGTGATGTTTTACCAGTTGGAGAGGAGATTTTCCTGAAATCATGGTAACAGAGGCAACGTTATATAGTATAAAAGAGCACGGCCAGGACAAGGATTCATTGGTCCTGGATTTACCCTAAAACTATCCTTGAAAAGTCAGTTAAGCTCTTTAAATCTCACTATTTTTCCAGTAACGTGAGAAGTTTGCTAGATTATCTTTATGGCCACTTCCTTGAAACTGTATCAAATGATGAGCTGACCGTTACAAGTTTCCTTTAGCTACAGCGTCTAATTTTATGGTGTCTCTGTGTACCAGCATGGGACAAAATAAATTATTTGTTTATATCTATTTCCCGTGTCTAGGGATCTGATATCTGAAGCAGTCATAAAAGAGTGTTTGCTCATAAAGTATTCCTACAGATTTTTCGCACTCTTATTTGGGAGCTGCCTCTGCATAATGTGGTGCACATTGTTTGACTGTCAAAGCCGGGGTTGATGGCTGAGGGCTTCCATGAGGACACTTTTGAAGACAGTAACTCCTTCTTGTATGTAATAGAATTCATGATTCTGTATGACTTCTCTAATTTTTATTTATAGCCATATACATACAATATAGCCATTTTAATAATACGTAAATCACTAATCATTATACACATTGCAGAATAAGGTCCTGGCTCCAGATTCCTGAGGGATTTCAGACCTAGGAGGCAGAGATTGGTTGAAAATGCACCACATTCGGAGTGCGGATTTCATTCAGAGTTTGATTAGCTAATTGTGTCCACCTAAAACATGAGCACATGTGCACGCACACACAAATCCACAGAGTCTCACGATGACAGAAATAAATTAGTCATGAATTTGAAATCATTGCAATCTTAAGAGAATATGAAAATATTTATGGAATTTATATATGGTGTTTTGGGCTATAAAAAGAAGTGCATTGTATAAAATGATTTCTTAGATGATTCTAAAATTTAACTTTCTAGGAATCTCTGCAGGTCATCTATAAGGTAGCCATAGGGTTCTTGGCTTTTCTACATATGAATCAAAGAACATAAACACATATTATTTACTCATTGGACCACCAGGACTCGCATGTGTGCATTTTTCGATTGAATATTGGTCACTTCTGGTTTTGTTGTTAAGTCATGAAGAGTTTTTGTTTTGTTTTTCTTTTTTAACCAGAGAGCTCGGTTTGTTATACTCACAGTCCACAATATAGCAAAATCACTGGTCAGTTAATAGTTCTCTCTTTATTTCCTTTTGTCGTCATACAACCTCCATAACTCCCCTAGAAAGATAACCATTTTAATATGTTTAATAAATATCCTTTTATTTGAATGTGTTCTTGAAAAATGTATGTTTGTTTTGGGTGTGTTTGTTTTCATAACTTTGTTTAATGTTTAATATACACTAAAATGTGCACAAATGGTAAGTGTGCAGCTGATGAATTTTCCTCAAATGGACATATCTGGTTAATCTACAAGGATAAAGACATAGAACATTACTAGATCTGCAGAAGACGCCTCATATCCCCTTCGAGTAAGTAACCCTTACCCTTCAAGAGTAACTGTCACCCTGAAAGACTGTCTTTTGATTTTGAGCTTCATATACATGAAATCACATGCTTCTTATGCTCAATATTATTTTTATCAGACTTACATGTGTTGTTTTGTGAAGTTATGGTTAAGTCACTCTCATGACTCCATAGCAGCCTTCCTCAACATTTTACTCCTGAATTCATCTTCAGGAATCAGGGAAGCCCCAAATAAAAGTTATAATAACTATATGTCATGGTAACTTAACATGCTCAGTGAGTTCTCTACCACAATCTAAAAATAAATTGTTAGGCACGGCCCAGTGGTGTAGTGGTTAAGTTTGCATGCTCCACTTTGGCAGCCCAGGGTTCACAGGTTTGGATCTCCCGGGCACGGCCCTAGCACTGCTCATCAAGCCACGCTGTGACAGCATCCTGCATAAAATAGAGGAAGATTGGCACAGATGTTAGCTCAGGGCCAATCTTCCTTATCAAAAAAATTTTAAAAAACAGAGATAAGTAAATAAAAATAAATTGTTAATGCTTATTTAAATAGAAAAAAATATTTTTTTTTGTAGATTTTCTTATTTTGAGCCAGCTTACTCTTTCTTTTTTACTCTTTCTGCTTTACTCTTACCTTTTCTTTTTCTTCTCCTTATAAAGAATACTCATTCTAATCAAATGAATATTGTAGTATAGGAAATTTTCATTTTTTTAAAAGTTTCCACTTGATTTTTTAACTTACTGAAAAGTCCTAAAATCCTCATCACAAATTTGTACTATGCAATATGCTAAGGAGTCAGTGAGGTATGGTATGTGAAATATACATGAAAGAGTTTTGTTTTTTCCTATTTAAAAAAGAATGACTTTTAACTAAAAGTTACTTACTAAAGCAAACAAAACAGCAACAAACCCAGGTGAAGCATAGCTTATCTTTCTTGAAATTAATCTCTTTCTTTCCATGCCATAAATTTTTAAAACATTAAGCAAATGTTTCCTGATAAATAATTGCTGTAATCCAAATAACATTTACTTTTCTAAAGGTAACTTTGGTAGAATTAGTTTAGTGGATGTAAATTGATTTTAATTAAAATTATTTATAACATGAAAATTTATGACAATGTTGAAAAGTAAATATACTAGTACAATAATCCTTTAAACAAAATATGAGTAAATATATAGCTTAAGAAATAGTTTTATACAACACTGATATAAAAACATTTCTTGCTGAGTGACATGATCAAGTCCAAATATGAGGCTAGATGTTTACAAATTATTTAGCACGTGTTAGTATTTTGATCTAACAGCTTTATATATGCATAAAAGTGGGGAGGTTTTATACTCTAAAAATAAGGAATGAACCTCTTTAATGTTTTTATGCTGCACAAATACCTAACTTTTATTAACTATGGAAATAAGCACACAGGGATTTCATATTAACTAGATTGAAACAAGTTTAGTCTTTGCTCAATTCTTTTTAAATAAGGAAATTTACTCACATGCTGAAGAAATTGGAAACTACATCAAAATGCTCATTGCTTTCCTCTGAATGGCAGTAAGTATACTCTTCTTTTATAGAATCTGGAACCTGACTAGGGCAAATCATTTAATCTTATTTTCATCAGAGAATCAGTCTACATTTTGTAAAATTCTTCCTCATCTCTACACGTCAAGTTCTCAGGTTGAGCAGAAGATTCAGAGAAATGGCCCTAACCCAGTCACCTGCAAGTGTTAACAGTGAGGGCAAATGTTTCATCACTTTCAAACCAAAGCAGCAGTGGAAACATTTCAGTATTTTATTTTGCAACATTTTCCCAAAGATTCGGTTTTCTTGTACATCCTAGAATTCTGTCACTTAAAATCAAAACATTTTCTCCATTCCACTGCAGAGATGAGTTCAGCTAATTAAAAAATGTTTGTTAAGTAGTTTCTGCAGACATTCTTCGCTTTCAAAGCACTCAGTAAGTAAAATGTAGCCTACTATTTTTTAAAAGTATTCCTGTAACTCACCTTTCAGATCAATCACCTATTAAGAACTTTTCCTCTGTTAAGCTGTTATATTGCTGTATATAGCAAGAGACGTATGTGTACGCTTTCTACATTTTCAGTTTTTAAAATCTTGATTTAACAGGTCTTTGTTACAGAAAATTAAGTATTTTGAAGTCTCATCTGATAAATGAATAACGTGCTTCATGATTGCAGAGACGTTTCACTGACTGTGAATTAAAAAAAAAAACTATAGATTTACTCATTTTTTAGATTCCAATTCCCTTCTAAAATAATCACTATCTTGTCAAGTGGCAATCGTTTGTGCTTGTGTCTTTTGAAATTTATTGTCGCCATTGTTGTATTTATTGCTTTTTGGCTGCAGATAAGGCAGAACGGGGATGGTGTAGTAAAAAGCTATTTTGCATTGTAGTAGCTTTCATTGTAATGACCAACTTGTTTTTAATCCTTGTTGCACTAGTGCAATCAATGACTCAAAGGATTATAATTCTTCGTCTCTGTCATTATTACCCATGCTCTTCTATTCTTCTATTTAACACCTCTTCTTAAAAATAGTCACAGTGAGGGGCTGGCCCCGTGGCCGAGTGGTTAAGTTCGCGCCCTCCGCTGCAGGCGGCCCAGTGTTTCGTTGGTTCGAATCCTGGGCGCGGACAGGACACTGCTCATCAAACCACGCTGAGGCAGCGTCCCACATACCACAAATAGAAGGACCCACAACCAAGAATATACAACTATGTACCGGCGGGGGGCTTTGGGGAGGAAAAGAAAAAAATAAAATCTTTATAAAAAAAAAAATAGTCACAGTGAGGGCTGGCCCCGTGGCCGAGTGGTTAATCCTGGGCGCAGACATGGCACTGCTCATCAAACCACGCTGAGACAGCATCCCACGTGCCACAACTAGAAGGACCCACAACTAAGAATATATAGCTATGTACCGGGGGGCTTTGGGGAGAAAAAGGAAAAATATAAAATCTTAAAAAAAAAAAATAGTCACAGTGCATTATCAGATATATTATAAATGACAAATTCTAATAAAACATGAAACAGAGACACAAAAGCTAAACGAGAAAATTATAAAAACACAAAATTCTCACAATGCAATTCAGTTCTAACTTACATTACCTAGTTTTCGAATATTTACCATAGCAGCAAAGTAGTAGGTAGGCAGCAGAGTTATTTTACACACAATTCTTTCTAAGAATGAAAATTTTCTCTCCAGTCTTCTATTGCATGAGTAGAGCTTGTTCAGTCCCATAAGTAGGTCAGTGATGGGTAAGAGGAGTTGCATGCAGTCCTGGAGAGTAGTGGGTTATGTCATCAGCTACTGTCCCCCTCCATGTCAGCAGTGTTCCCTGTGACAAAATATAGGTTATGGCTAAGTAACTTGACTAAGCAATGACATATTGCTGGCTTCAAGGCCTGCAAGTACCTGTTCTCTGACCGGATGGTGTAAAGCTTGCTTTATCACCACACCTGCACCAACACCTACATTGCTAGTCTTTCTAAACTTGTCGGTCAAAATGATTTGTTGGCATTCCTCATGTATTACAGATATTGATCACTTAGAGATTATAAACATTGCAAATACTTTCATAGATGCTGTCACATATCTATTTAGTTCATCAAGATGTCATCATTAAAGAGAAAGTCTTATCTTTGATGAAATAAAATTTACCTTGTTTTTTTTTTTGTCTTCTGGATTGTTAGGAAATTTTGCTTACAGATTTTTTTTTGGCACTCTAGATTACAAATACACATTGGTAATATTTGCTTTATAATTGTATCTATAATATTTAGCTCTATCTACGTAGACTAAATTTGTAAATGCATTATTTGGTAGAAATTATGTTTTATTTCTCTCCATACAGTTATCTACTTTCCTAACATTAATATTAAACAATCCAGGTTGCAACCTGATATACTGAGTTCCTAAATACGCCTGTTTGTCTCTGAAACTCTATTTGTTTTCTGTTCTTTCCATTGGTCTTATTTTTTAAAATATCACTTGATATATGTATACTAAAGTTTTGTAAGATGTAATGAAACACTTCAGGTATTTATTTCTAGATTATTTTAACATTACTCTTCTCTTAAAAATAACAGTCATTTCTAGGACTTCATTCCATTATATAGTTGTTTTCCACATCTCTATTTTTTAGCACTTTTATTGTTAAACATAATATGGAAAATGTACAATTTAATGAATTTTAGTGAATAAATAATAGAAAGTGAACAAGCATGTAAATGTCACTCACGTTGTGGCTGTGTGAGATATTACTTCTACATATACTTGGAACTTCATCAGGCAATGATAGAACTTTGGCTTTCAAAAGCAAAGATAATTTAAAAACTCACATTAAGAATAGTTTATTATATTTTCACTGACATTTACTCTTTCTTCTGCTCTTGTTTCTTTCCTGATGCTCCATGTTCCCTTCTGTTATCATTTCCTTTCTCTCTGAGGTACCCACTTTAACAATTCTATTAGAGCAATTCTGCCAGTAGCGTTTATTTCATGTTCTTTCATCTGAGATTGCCATCATTTCAACTTCACTTTTACTGGATATGGAATTCTGTGTTGATAGTTCTTTAATTTCAGCACTTTAAACATTTTTTTCACTTCCTTTCAGGCCTCATGATTTCTGATGAGAAATCTGCAGTCATTTGAATTATTATCCCCCCGTATGCAAAGTGTTCTTTTTCTTTGGCTTCTGTCAAGATATTGGATTTGGCTTTGTCTTTTAAAATTTTGATTATGATGTGCATGGGAATGGATTTCTTCAAGATTTCTCTGTTTGGATTTTCCTGACATTTTTCAATATAGAGGTTTATGTCTTTCATAAAATTTCAGATGTTTTCAGCCAATATTTCTTCAAATATTTTTCCAGATCCATGTTCTTTCTCTTCCTCTTCAGGGACTTCAAAGAAATGTATATCAGATTTTTTTGTCATTGTTTCACAGTTCCCTAAGGGACCATTCATATTTTTCTCTCAGTTCGTTTACTTTCCGTGGTTTAGATTGGATAACTTCTACCAGTCTATTTCCCAGTTCACAGCCTCTTCTTTTGTCATCACCCTTCTGCTATTGAGCCCATCAATATATTTTTTTTAATTTTGTTATTGTGTTTTTCAATTCTGGATTTTCACTTTGGTTCATCTTTGTACCTTTCATTTCTTTGATAACTCTTTTTGATCTTGAATTTTTTCAAGAGTGCTCATGATTGCTTGTTGCAGTGAAGTTAAAAGTGGTTTAAATTTTTTTTCGTATAATTCTAACAGCTGAGTCATCTGGGCATTGGCATCTATTGAGTATCTTTTCTCACTCAAGTTGATATTCTCCTAGTTCCTAATATGTCAGGATATTTTGGATTGTATCCTAGACATTTTGAGTATTATGTTATGAGACTGGTTCCTATTTAAATCTTCCATTTCAGAAGACAGTCAATCTAATTTTCTTTAGAGAACACATGTTGTCCCATTTCTGTGGGCTGTGATTTGAACGTCCTTTTAATTTTAAAAATCTTTACAGTGCTGTTCTGGTCTACCAGGCTTGTGCAGGACTCAAAGACCATTCTGAAACTTTGGAAGTATTCTATACCATAGTTAAATTCTCCAAGCTTTTGCTGTGTTGATTCTTGTTGGTTTCCCAATTAGGCTACTTGATGTGTGCTGAGGACTTCATATTAGTTTTAAATGGTTCTTTTATCTAACACTTCCCTCTCTATTGTCCTGCCCTTCTATTGTCCTAAGGGGTAAAAGTGCCAACTCTGCTTGGATTTGCATAGCATAAGTTGTAGATAGTGAATAGAGCTCCACACTGCTCTGTCTGCAGCAGCCACCCTGGAGTGGAAGAAAAGAGTCACCATGTCTTTGCTGGCTTTTTCCTAGCACAGGGAAAGGTCAGTTGAGAGGGCACCAAGTAGAAGTCTCTTTGTGGACAGTTGCCAGTAGGAATGGGCAGGAGAACTATCTTTTTGCTGATGGTTGCTGCTTAGTACCAGGTAGGATTAGTCTATGGGGCCCTTTCCCAGTCTCCTTAGCAATAGCATCTACTGGGGAGGTTGAGAGGCACAATTTTTTTTTTTTTCCCCTAAAGATTGGCACCTAGGCTAACAACTGTTGCCAATCTTCCCTTTTTTTTGTTTTTTTAAAGATCGGCACCTGGGCTAACAACTGTTGCCAATATTTGTTTTTTCTGCTTTATCTCCCCAAACCTCCCCTGTACACAGTTGTCTATCTTAGTTGCAGGTCCTTCTAGTTGTGGGATGTGGGACACCACCTCAACGTGGCCTGACGAGCGGTGCCATGTCCGCTCCCAGGATCTGAACCCTGGGCCGCCACAGCAGAGCACGTGAACTTAACCACTTGGCCACGGAACCGGCCCCTGAGGCACCAATTTTTTGTTGTTGTTATATATTTTTAGTAGCAGATAGGATCAATCATTAGGATACTGGCCCACAGTTTCCCACCAGCAGGCCCCAGAAGTGAAGTGCCTTTTTGCTGGAATTTACTTAGTGCTGGCTGGGGATATTTTGCACTACAGTGCCCACAATCTCATTGGTGGAACAGTGCCTAGTTAAGAAAAGAGCACAGCCTATCAGCAGCAGCCACTCAAGTGTGGAAGGTACAAGCACTCTTCTGCTGGTGGCCATAGTAGGTTGAGTGTTATCAAAGATGTTCTATCCAGGACAGCAAGATTGCAGGATACAAGGCCAATATACAAAAGTCAGTTACATTCTTACACATGAGATATGAGATATAAATAAAATAATTCTATTCACAATAGCATCAAAAAAAGAATAAAATACTTAGGATAATTTAGCAAAAGAAGTGCAAAGTGTGTACACTGAAAATAAAACTTTTCTGAGGAAAAGTGAAGAAAATCTAAATAAATTGGGTGATATCCCACGTATATGGATTAACAAAGATTTCCATTCTCCTCAAATTGATCGAGAGATTCAACACAATTCCTCTTTAAATTCCAACAGGCTTTTTTGTAGAATTTGAAAAGCCAATTCTAAAATTTACATGTAAATGCACAACACCATAACAGCCGAAATAATTTTCAAAAGGAAAACATTAGAGGATTTTTGTTTCTAGGTCTTATTATAAAACTACAGTCGTAAGATTGGTGTAAGGAAAAACATATAGATAAATATAGATATATAGAGATAAATATAGATAAATATAAATAAATATAGATAAATATAAATAAATGAGTCTTGATATAAATCCTTATATTTGTAGTCAGTGGATTTTCAACCAAGGTGCCAAGATAATTAACAGGAAAAAATGATCTGTGATCTGTTCAACAAATGGCCCTGGGACAACTGGATAACCACAAATAAAGTTAACTTGAAGTTTTTTTCACACAACATACAGAGAAATTAACTCAAAATGTGACATAGACACAAGTTTAACAGCTAAAACAGTAAAACCTTTAGAAGATTACAGAAGAAACTCTGAGACCTTGAGTTAGGCAAAAATTTGTTAGCTATAACACCAAATCAAGTTGATAAAAAAAAGATAGATGGACCTGATCCAAATTCAAAACGTTTGCACTTCAAAGGACATCATTAAGATAATTAAAATACCAGCAACAAACCATCAGAAAAAATTTACAAAATAAATATTTGATAAGGGACTTGTGTCCAGAATTTACCTGAACACTTACAACTTAAAAAGACAAACAACCCGGGGCCGGCCTGGTGGCGCAGCAGTTAAGTGCACATGTTCCTATTCCTGGAGGCCTAGGGTTCACCAATTCGGATCCCAGTGCAGACAAGGCACCGCTTGACACGCCACACTGCGGTAGGTGTCCCACATATAAAGTAGAGGAAGATGGGCACCGATGTTAGCTCAGGGCCAGGCTTCCTCAGCAAAAAGAGGAGGACTGGCAGTGGGTAAATAGGGCTAAACTTCCTCAAAAAAAAAAAAAAAAGAGACAAACAACCCAACCAAAAATTGGGCAAAAGATATGAGACACATTTCCCTAGAGAAGACATATGAATGGCTAATAAGCACATGAAAAATGCTCAATATCATTAGTCATTAGGAAAATGCAAGTTAAAGTCACAATGAGATAACATTTCACACCCACTAAAATGGCTATAATTAATAAGACAGAGAATAATAAATGTTGACAAGGATATGGATAAATGGCTGCTCTCACACAGTGTTTGTAGGAATGTAATATGATGAAAAACCATTTTGGTTGGCAGTTTCATAAAAAGACAAACATAAAGTTACTCCATGATCTAGCAGTTCCTCTCCTAGCTATCTATTCAGGGGCAATGAAAGCACATGCTCGCATGAAGACTTATATGTAGATACTCACAGTAATGTTATTCGTAGTAGCCAAAATCTGGAAAAATCTAGATGACTGTCCTTCAACTGGTGACTGTCGCTCAACTGGTGAATAGACAAAATGTAGTACAGCCATATAAAGAAATAGTATTCAGCAATAAGAAGTAATGCACTACTGACATGCTACCACATGGAAAAATCGCAAAACATTATGCTTAGAGAAAGATGTCAGACACAAGAAACCATGGGTTTTACAATTCCGCTTATATGGAATGCTCCGAAAATGTAAATTTATAGTGACAGACAGTAAAGCTGTGGTTGCCTGGGGCAGAGATAGGAACAGGGGATTAATGTAAATGGGCATAAAGGATCTTATTGGGGTGATGAAAATGTTCTGAAACTGATTTATATTTATGGTTCCACTATTTGGTGCAAAAATAATTGATTCGTACACTTGAAATTGTTAAAGTTTAAAATATATAAATTATACAATAAAGCTGTTAAACCAAAGAGTGGGGGTCCCCTCAGCAAGACCTCTCTTCCTAGTCTCTGATTAGAAGCACTGGCTGTTTCTGGAGCTTTCGTTTTGTTGTGTGTTTGTAGGTTGGTGATTATGGTTGCATAGTGCATACAATGCAAATATAAATCTCAAGGTACTCAACACTGGGTCTTCCCTGTAGTTCCTTCTTCTCTAGATCTTTCAGTCTTCTGATAGTTGTTTTCTGTTGTAACCCATCATGTTTGGATGTAATTTGCAGGAGAGATAGGGTCCAATGTATTGAATCTATCTTGACTCACTACTTTTATTTTTATCCTTTCAATTATTTTAATTAATAAATTATAAATACTAGGTATTACTCCAGACATGTTGTTTTATATTCTCCATTTACTTTTAAGTATTTTACGCTTTTCTTTTTCTATTTTCCTTTTAAATGATATTTCTTTCATTTTAAATTTTTTACATTTTACTTTTCTCATGATTGCTCTTAGCTTAGAACATTTTTATAATGTTCATATTCATTCACTGTAGATAATTGCCTAAACCTTTAAAAAATGTATACATTTTCTTAAGCAAAAATGCACTTACTCTGCTCTTATATCCTTTTTGACTACCTTCAGCCAGCTAAAATGCTGCTTCTGCTATCATCTGCTATGTGAACAACCACTATTTGCATATTCACTGTAATGACTTGCAAATATTTTACCCCAAATTTAATATCTTGACAACCTGTTATGATTAATTTGCCTGTGGGTATTAGCAAAAACATTTACATTGCACATGAGCATGGGTGAGAGATTGTAGTGTCATGTTTTAGCTACTATTTCAAAAAGACTTTTCTCTAGCTTGATTTGTTGTAATGCTTTGGGCATCATGGCTATTATCTTCAACACATTATTAAGTGAAAATTTCTTCTTCAGGTAGTAGGAAAGCCAGTGAAGATTGTAGATGATACTAGAAGGCCTAGAAGAGCCTATACCATAGAAGAAAAAAGTATGGTGATGCAGATTATTGAAGAAGGTGCTCAATTATTGAGAAAAGCGTTCAAGAAAATATCACACAGCAAATGAATGGAATACGCAAGGAACTAGTCTAGGAATTTCTTGCTATTTCCAACATACACAGGATGTGATAAAAACAAAGCAAAAAATATTTGATCTTATAAAATGATCTGGATTCTTGAAATAGCCAAGGAAAAATTTAAGAACTTTTGTTATCACATAGTGAAGTACCAACACGGAGTAATTCATTCAGCTTGCAGCAGGGGTGGCCATGACACTAGGGTCTGACCACTGGCTGTAGGCAGACATGATGTGTCAACTTCATGAAGTGATCTTAATGAGGACGTATGCCCTTCCTTTCTCATTCCTGCTTCTTACTGCTTGAATGCAGGCAAAGTTGCAAGAGAAATCTTGAGTTGTGATCTGAGAGTGACAGGTTTATGAGTGGAGAAGCAACCAAGAAAGTGCCTGGAAAGTTAGCTATCATGCAATCACCCTGTTAACTATGAGATTTTGGATTTACTATTACTAACCAAAATATAGTGGATGAAAATAATTAAACTATCCAAAAATTTTCAGTAAGAAAAACCTGGCTCCATTTATTGGTTGAAAACTGCAACATATTATTTCAGCTCTCAGGATCTGAATAAGAAAAGCATAATGGGGTACTTAAAATTAATAGCTATTATATGAGTCCTTGTATATAAATGACGTATGTATCATTATTTTCCTTTGCAAAGAGAAATGTTGCTCTCAGTAGTCACTCCTGTTCATTAGTTTTATCCTCAAGTATAAAAACTTAAACTGCAAATTAATACAAAATACATCAGATGGGATGCATATAAAGAAAAATTTGATAAAGCATTTGTTGGGTGACATACAATTTAGGGTGAAAGTAAGGGGATATTTTGTCAATGTAATTCAGAAAAATAAAAGAAAATGAGTTAAACAAAACAAAATAAAACTTAAATTAGATTTTAAGCAAGATTAAATAAGCCAGGCAAAAAAGAAAAATCTATTTCCATCACAGTATGGATACAACAGCAATTGATAATGATGGGGGACATAAAATTGAGGCAGAAATTAGCATTTAAAAATGAGTACTATATGACAAAAACCTTAATTCTTTTGAATTGCTTTAAAAAAGAAATGAACATTTGGAGTAGCACATTAAAATTCATTGACTATGAAACAATTTACAATCACAGCAATAAGTAATGTTAGGATAACTTAAAAGGACTGAATTGCTGTCATTAAGTAATATGTACATCTGTTTGTGTTTTTGAAATATGGTCTGTCAGAACTTTAGTGTACCTCAGTTCAAAATACCTGTTTTATTGTGTCAAATTTTTGCAATGGAAAATATCCTGTTTAAATTTTATTATATCCATTTATAACATGGATATATGTTTTCTGTTTTTGAACATAACCTTAATCATTACAAAATAACAGAGTCAATAATCTTTTAAAGTAAGTGGAACTTATGCAAGTATGAAATTTGGCCTGATGTGCCTGGAGCTTAAATGCTTTCAGTAGTTGTTAGTTTAGAAGAGTTGTCCAAAATTTAAACATCTGAAGAGGCCAGTTTGGAACCAGTAATCCATGAGACAGGCCAGCTGGAAATGTGGCCAAAAGAGAGCATGTGACTTCTAAAGTGTGGTGACAACTTAGTGCTCACCTCCTTGTATGAATATGAGTTTGTGTTAGCCCTGTTGTCTCATTTTTCTGGAAAACTCCATATCAATATTTAAATGAAATCTCCACCTATTTAAGTGTCATCAAGACAGCCAATTCCAATTTTTTTTAAAAAAAGATATGTGAACTATTTTAAAAAAAAAGTTATGTTTAGGTCATCAATTTGTAAGATTGGTTGAGGAAAAGAATTGGAAAATAGTGTTTTGCAAAGTGTTATGGGCTGAATTGTGTACCCCCTAAATTAGTAAACTGAAACACTAACCCTGACTACCTCAGATTGTGACTGTATTTGGAGATAGGGCCTTAGAGGTGAGTAAGTCAAAAGGAGACCATTAGGTTCGGCCCTAATCCCGTCTGTCTGGTGTCCTTATGAGAAGAGACGATTGGAATGCACAGAAGACACTCCAGGGATGCCTGTGCATAGAGAAAGGATCATGTAGGACACAGCCAGAAGATGGCCATCTGCAAGCCAAAGGGAGAGGCCTGAGAAAAAACCAAACCTACCAACACCTTGACCGTGGACTTCTAGCTTTCAGAACTGTCAGAAAATAAATTTCTGTGGTTTAAGCCACCCAGTCTGTGGCATTTTGTTACGGCAACCCTAGCAAACTAATACACAAAGCAAAATTATCTTTTGATAAGTATTCCAATTCTTAAAGACAGATATTCTAAGTTAACAACCTGCCTTCGTGTAACAATTTAAACAGTTCCTTTATTCATTTAACCACACTTGTTGCATTTTTCCTTCTTTCTATTTTGCTGTGGAAGAAAGATTCATTAAGTATACTGTCAATATTCATTTGTATTGTATTGCTTTAGTGAAAAGTTCTTTTAATGTCATTTAGGCAAAAATATTCTACTTGGGAATGTTTTCTTGAGACCTAATTTTGAAGTAGCAAAGTCAATAGCTAAGGATAGGACTTAGCAGAACATATGTTCAACAGACCACCAAGGTTGTCTGCTAGAAAAGGTTTAATCAGCTTAAATGAATATACTATCATCCTTAGGTCATATAAATAACATTCACAATTTCCAAATAGCACAGTTATCGATGCAAGCTAAACTGATATGACTAAAGTTTGTGTGGTTCTAATACTCATCTGTTAAGAAGAGTTTGTTGTTTAGTATTTCAAAATCATATACAGAAGGGATCACATAGGAATGCATACTTCAGTCTTATTTTCTTGGGAAATATATGATACATGAAATAGCCCACACTCTTTTTAAATTTTTTAAAACCAGACCAATTTATAATTGACTGCTTATGTTCCAGACTTTATGAATTATATGGTTAAATATTGAACATATGTAAGAATATAAATATGAAAATGTAATGGAAAAGATTAATAGTTTGAATTGTTTCCACAGGGGGAAAAGGAACAAAATCAGGAGGAAAGCATGTAAGCAACATAATCCATGCTTCTAAAGGAGCAATATTGAATCTCCATGGTCATAAATTTCAATATTGAGTTTTATTAACTTAAAAAAAACTTTAAATTTTAAAGTTCAGCAGGAGATGAGACAACATTTAATATGACTATATATTTTTCAGAGTGAAAATAAAAATGCAAGAACTTGCCTTAACCCGCAATGCAAAGCCAGGGGAGCTAGAGGTCAACTCTGCTGAGCCATAGTCTGGCATTTTGATTATAATACAGTAGACTTTTATGATTTGTCCCTTGTGCTTTTTTGCCTTTCTTTGAAGACCCGTTCAACCTAACACCAATCTGCCAAAATGCCAGTGGCATTAGGCCATGTAATGTGCTCTGGATTCTATTTTACTTATTTGTCTGATATAAAGCATACAGTGATGGCATACATTCTAATTATTTTGCAAATAGGAAAAAATATAAGAAAAAGGTATATTTTCAATCAAAATAGGATATATTTAATAAAGATAAAATTAGTATTATTTTATTGCAGACAATTTGTAAAATATGAAAGAGAAAATCCAAGGATATAATTGGAAAACACTGAAAAGTAAATTCCCCAAATTAAAAAACACTGTAATGACAGCTTATCTACTTTTTAAAAGTAAACATTTACATGACTGCTTTATTGGTATATGATTTTATATAACATGATGAAATGTCATCATGTTTTATACATAAAGTATTATATTTTGAAATGTACACATAGCATAATGGTGTAGGGATTTTATTATAGCATTAATAATATTTAAAGACTTCAGCCTAAATATATTCATACTTTTCCAACTTTCAAACCTAAAACACATTTACATTATCTTATTGTTAAATATGTGATGCTTTTCGCCATATTTTTATTCTATAATTTTTAACCTTGGCATTTAAAAAAAAATAAATATTCAGAAACTCATCATGTACTAGAGTACTGAGTAAGAACATGTCTATATTTATTATCCTTACTTCCCTGATTAATTCCCATGGTTAGAATGCACATATTTTATACGTTTGGTAATATTGCCAAATTCCTTTCCAGGAAGTATCAATGGACTCATCCACCAGTAGTGTATGTAAGGATTTGATTCACCACACTCTTATCAGCTTGGACATTCTTTACAAGAACAAGAAAATAAAAAACAAAAACAAATTCTGGTCTCAAACTGATTTTCGTTTCAATTATTTTTGCAGTTTTCTTCCAGTTCATATTTTAGTCATGTTTCATTTTATCATATGATAGTTTTATCTAAGGTTATTTTCTCTTTATGCTATTTATTTTTACTTTACCCACCTAAAGAATTCAGGTCTTGTCATATAGTATTGATTGTGTCAGAGTTTTCTAAACTTTCCTTATGGATCCTATGGTGAATAATTTTTGTCTATATGTCTTGCATCTGAGTCTTCAGGATGATGGTTCATTTTCTAAATATATTCCATGGAGCAAAGAACAATTTCTTTTCTATTACATCATATTGGAATAAGTAGAGATCTATCCGTTCACCACTAGAAAGGGATATGGATTTGATCCTAGTTATTAGCTGATTTTATTTCAGACAATTGTATTTCTTGGCTATACTGCTGGAGGATGGATGGACTTATACAATTCCTAGACTAATTTCCAGGAATTTTGTTCTTTGCTCTCCTCTTACTACTTAGTTTCCAGAAAAATGACCTAAATTTACCATCTTGAAAGGCTACAATAATTTCTGAAAGAGACAAGTGAAAGGTTATAAGCATTGTCTATCTATAAACATATATATTTGTACTTCTTTTAAGTATTGTACTCAGTATAATCAACCATTTATATTAATTATCATTAACCAAATAACCAAGTTATTTTTTCTCCATAGGAGAAAACTGGAGTACAGTTTAGCTTTTTCTTCACTATGTTATTCACTTCACACTATTTTAAGAAATTTGAAGTGACAAAGTAAACATAAATAAATTATATATGTCTATGTACATGTGTAATATGCAAAGTAATTTTCCTGTTTTAATCTATCATAAAAACAAGAGTAAATTAATAAATTAAAATTATGTTTAGAGACCAATGTTTTATGTCAGTTTTTTACTTAGAAATCATCCAGGTGTGCAAAAATTCTTTATTAATTAACTAAATTGTTTCTCTGAGTCCTTAAAGTTAGTTAAAGAACTGGAAGTTATAATTTAAGCTAAGACATTACATTCCTATTATTAGTAGCATTATGGGAATTTACAATTTATGGTAGTCTTGCACAAACCACAAAATTGTGATGACATTATTTTTATATGGTCAGCTAAATATTAAAGACCCTGATTCATGCCCAAAATTAAAAAGAACATCATACTTTTTTTTGTTTTGTTTTTTCTTTTTCTTGTTATGGAGGCTTTTCTTCTTTATCTTGTAACTATAGTAACAAGGGCTATTATGCGAATACTATTTTCACTATCCATGAAAAAAACAGGAACCCTTGAATATATTTTCTTTCTTTTATTTAAACATTATGAATGCTTATCCTGACTAACTATCCCTGGAGTGTTCACGTAACGACAGCAGTGTTTTTTGGTTTTTTTTTTTTTTTGTCTAATTAATCCTTAAAGTTTACTAAGAGAGAAAAAATAGAAACAGAGGAATAAAAAAGGCAACATAGTGAGAGAGGGTCAGCTTCAAACAACTATGACATTATTACCGTAGAAGACAAATTATTTTCCCTCTGCAAGTTGAAGGGAGAAACTTTAGAAAAGAATTTGGGTGCACATACCCACGAATGAGAAGCATTACAGATGTTTTAAGTAATAACTCAGTTTCTTGACAATTATCAAGTCGTATGTTTAAAAAAACCATCACTTATTAATTCCTGAAGTAAGAAAACAGAGAAGAGGGTGTCTCCTACATTAAACCAATGATCTCTTTCCTTTCAACGGGCAAGACATTCTTCTCTGGAGGGTGCCACACTTCTTTGTTTGAAGGCATCTCTTGAATGAAAATTGCTTTCCATATCAAAATTGTACCAAAGTAGCCATTTTAGTTCTAAATTGTTGCTGTCAAAATTTTGCCAGAGAAATATGCATAAAAGCTAATATGCTGGTGAGAAATCCTAAAGGGAGCATGTGATTAGCCTTGGGAGGCAGCTTTGCCTTGAGAGGATCCTGAAGAACCACAAAAGTCTGGAAAGATATGCAACCTCCTGTCTCTAGAATTTAGCCCAAAGCTGACCGTCACCTAGGACATCAAACAAAATTAACTCAAAACTAAAAGGCCTCAGTGAAACGTCAGTGCACAGTTCAGCATGAACTAACCTTCCAGCCATAAGCAGGGTGGTGTGTGGAGCAGATAGAGACTCAGGGGATCCCAGACGTGCTCATTCTTACTGACTTGAGAGTCCCAGGCCAAGGCAACAAGGGTCTTGGATGAATCTCAGTGAACCTCCACTTCTAGTAGTGACCTCCTGCCAAAGGTCACCAGGAATATCGGGTTTATTGGCTCAATGCAGCCAGAGAAAATATACAAGAATGTGCAAAATGCCCCAAGGTGGGAGTAGTTCTTTCTTTGAGATTGTTGCCTTGCATTTTCTGTGAAAATGCAAATGTGGAATAAAAATATTGCAATTTGCCTATTTCTAACATATAGGCATCAAGGACTTATATGTGGAACAGATGATTCATGCAGGTAAGTGTGAACTTGAGCGGGTGATGTAGACCCAAAGATGTGAGAGCCAGCATTGCCATATCCAGGTAGTAGTAGTCTCAACCTATTTTCAGTGTTTCTATTCTAGGGTATTTGGAGGGCTAGCAGACAGGTTACAAATTACTTGAGTTTTTTCTGCAACAACATTTCCAGCGTTTTTAGCAAATCTGGGTCTAGATAGTTTATACACTGTAGGGAGCTACAGGGTATCTCAGTAAAATACTATTAGAAAGGGATTAGAGAGTGAACATATAAACGGACAATGGCCAGACCACATACAAAAACAGAACCCTCACCCATGATTGTAGTAACCAGCCCAGGAAACCAATCCGTTATTTACAATAACCAGTCCAGGAAGCCAGTCTACTATGAATCAGTTGTATTGGAAGTTGAAACACTATCACTAGCAACAATACAGGAAGCCAAGCAATAACCCTTGTAATCATCAGTCCCAAATGGCCTCGGCTTATAAATAATTGACAGCTTTCCTGATTTCTGTCCCTGCTGCCAATTTAGGACCAACTAGAGAAAGTCAAATGTGTACCCTTAACCAATCACATAGGATGGCCTGCTTCCGGTTAGCCGCTCTACAGCTTCCCCATGCCAACAGCCTCCGTCGGGGCATATTTGAAGCCTCACTTTTTTCGCACTAGAAAGTTCTCCCGCTCATCTGCCTGCCTTTGAGTCTCTGCCAGAACACAAGTGTTGGGGGCTGACTCCCTTGCTATACAGCAAGCTCTGAATAAACGGCCTTTGCTTGTTCTCATTTGATTGGCCCTCACTTATTTTCATAGAAACTATAAGAAAGAAATTGATATAGAATTTTATCTTAGGGTAGGTGAGTGGGGAAGAGTTCAAGGAAGTGGGACTCTTGGATTGTCTGAAGTGAGGGTAATTCGATTATTATTAGGTGCCTTCATTGCATCTAGAAGGGAGAAAGAAAGAAACAGGGCTAAGTCCGTACTTGGTAAAGAAGCAGCAATCATATCAGCTAGAACAGGGAGAGGTTTGGTCATTTTTACTGTTTCTAAAATGTTTGGGTTTTGATATGAATACAGAGTTGTGCTATTTCTGTCTTGGCCCATCACAGTAACAGAATGGCTCTGCCTGCTTTTGATGTTGAGTGAAACAATTGGTGTGCAATACAGAATACTATGTCCTAACTGTTTTAGCAAGCCAGCAACACCAAGGCCTGGCTGGTGGTGCCAGGCCAGGTCCTGGTTATTAGATCTACTTTTCACTTTCTCCAGAGTAAATGATTTTGAGGAGAGGTCTTCCCTTAAAAGCACTTCTTATACAATGTAGACCTGGTACCTAGTTTTCTGTGGCAGAGTATATATTTCTATGATAACAAAGGATAGTCTAAGATAGATTAAATTTCTTTCAACATCCCTCACCAGGCTTCTAATCATTCTTTTTTAACATTTTAAATAGCAGAACCACTATCAACACCTCTAACACTAGTAATTATTATAATCAGATCATGAGTCTTTTTATTTCACCATACATTTTCATTAGTTCTTAGAAATTCTACATAAGTTGTGGCTAAAGTTAGAAAATTAGACCTAGACTTTTCTGCTGTTTGTGATTTTTTTTTTCTTCTGCTGTGTCTTCCTGCTCCGGGGTAATTTATCAGTAATTTGGGAGAAGCTTCATCAGGGACTTATATAAGATGCTGTTTTAAACCTAAGCTCTATGCCCTCCTTTCTCCATATGCTTTGTAAAACTTTCAAAAAATAGTAGTTGTTAAGAGCTATTTGAAGGTAGATGGATAAACCATAAAATAATTAGAAAGCTGAGAGACTGCAGGAATTGGATTTAAAATAACAAAAGACAGAGGTTAAAATTTTTGAGTTACATTTATGCATCTATATCCTTTACAGCTTTATTATACATTGCTATATGAAATCTTCTCCTCTCACTCGAGTCCTTAAGTAGAATAGACAGCAGAAATAAGCAGAAGGTGTTTTCAAGGAACGAGTATCATATTTATTTGAAATAATGAGATGCCATGAAACACCAAGATCTTTCTGTGAAAAATTACATGATTTCAAAAAATTACAACTGAAGGCCAACCTACAGAGCCTGCACCCTTTGTCTACACCAGCAGATGAAGAAGACCCCGGGGCTGAGTCAGATTCATTGCTAAGTAATCTTCCTTTCCCAGAAAGATGAACTGGAACAGAAATGTGAACAATGGGGTCAGTGAAAAACAGCCAGACCTCTCTTTAGCATTCATGCTGAAAAGATGCCAGCTCTTTACAGTGACATGTTAAAATATGACTGAATAGTGTATTAAATATGCTGTACTTTATTAGAACCCAACCCTAAGAAGCATAAAATTGCAAGCTGCAAAATTGTCATCATCTTTGCCCAACCAAAATGAGGTCTGCATACAGATTTAGGAGGACTGAAGAGCATTAGAACCTTTTTTAGAATTCCATTATACTGACTTTTTCTTTCCCTCTGGAGACCATTTAAATCTATCACTCTAAATTCCTGAGCAAATAGAATCTCCTTATCAATGCTTTCCCCTCACCTGTGTTTTGCAGTTTGATTCCAAGTGTGTATTTTCTGTAGTTATTTGGGAAATAACTTGTTGCTTGCTACACAGCAGTTCTCAGTGGTTATAAATCAATTCCTTAAAGCAATTAATTAAAAAATTTAAAGCAGTTAATCCAGCCTAAGGCCTCCAAACTCATGGATCACCAGCTGAGTTTATGGAAGCCATCTGGCATATGCCGATTTTTTTCTTTTTTCCCTTTTAAAATTTGCAGCATAGATTGTTCAATCAAGGTCTTTCCTTGAAAGATTCAGGACATAGCATCTTGCTCCAAAAGCCATCTGAATGTAGGCAGGTATGGATATGTGTACAAAGTTAGGATAATAAATTTCATTTGGGGAATAGTATTGCACGTTATACTTGGGAAAAAAGTCTTTTTTGTGTATGTCCCTTTAATTACCCCTCTTCACCCATTTTTCTGAGTCTCAGAAAAGTTCACATTTTAATTCAGAAATTCTTAAACCTGTAAGACCCAAGGACACGTTTTAAGAACAAAAGTTTTATAACATTGCTACCCATATTAAAATGAAATGTATAGGCTCTATAGCTTACCTGTATAAGGAGCATAGACCAAGACAGTGCCATAAATGTAAGGGAGATATTAAAATAATAACAAATAGTCGTGTTCAGTGTAGACTGGAGACATAGTCACATTGGAAGTGATATTGAAGGAGTGAGATGTTTACAATTCGACGTAGAATCGCTATGAATGATGCAAATACAGAAAGATACTCTAATAGAGTCCATTTTTGATGTTAGCAGGGTGAAGTTTTCAAGTTGCCACCCCTTCCCTTCTTCTGTATTTGAACTTGCTCACCCATTCCCCCTGCACCTACACCCTCTGTCTCAGGCCACAGGTGGAAATTCAAATCACAGTAGAGCATGCCACCCACTCCATCCTGTAACCATAATAAAAACTCCAAGCCACCCCTCTCCTCTTCTTGTTCCGCTCCAGACATAATCTGAGCCCTTTTCCTTGGAGGAGTCCACTTCCTATTTACCGTTTGAGTAACAAATTTTATTTCACATCCAGGGCATCTGTGCATAATTAGACCAGACACTCACAAATCTTGGGGTCAGGGGGACAGTTTTTCCCTGTATCTAGCAAGGGATGCTAGGTGCCCAAACAACAGAAAGAGACAATTGTGTACTATTGGTGATTTGAATACTAAAAGCCACTCTTTTGCCATTGTAGATATGGATTTTTTTAATGGTAAATAAAGTTTAATAAAGTTTGAAAAGAAAGTACAGTCTTCCCCTGATTTACCTATTACTTCACTTTTAGAAAATATTGAAAATAGCTGAGACCTGTAGAGTGTTTACTGTCTGTCAAGCACTGTTGTAGTCTCTTTACATTTAGTCATCACAGCAACCCTCTGCTGTTATCAGTACAGTTTTACAAATGGAAAAAGCAGTGCATGGGAGGATAAGTAACCTCCTCCCAAGGTCACACAGCTAGTGACAGATCCAGAATTTAAACCCTAGTAATCCAGCTCTTGAGTCCTTGGTCATAATCAATACCATATATTGGTTTTTAGATACTTTTCATTTATGTGAAATACAGCTAGATTCCAGGCTCAGGTAATGAAATATGAAGAAGTTTTCCCCCCATACATCTCTGGCAGGAAAATCAATAGTTGTACAGGATGCAGGACCGTCTTGACTACTTCACATTGCAGAACCGGGGCCAGCTGACTGTCCCTTGGACCTCATTCGCCTGACACCACCCCATCCCATATCTCCTGTGGTTGTGAAACCAAAAACACCACCAAGAATTTACAAAATGTCCAAAGGTGGGAGTAGTTCCTCTGATAACATTATTGCTTTACCTTTTATATGAAAAAATGGAACTGTGGTATAAGTATATTACAGATTACCCATTTATATCACATGAGCATGAAGAACCTATTTGTAGGACAAACAATGAATTAGAAGGAGGTAAGTGTGACCTTGAGCAAGTCACATAAATCCGTTGCATGTAAGCCAGCACTGCGTATGGAGACAGTAGCTGTTTTACATTTTCTGTGTCTACATTCAGAGAGTTCAAGGCCTAGAAGACACATGGTGTTTGAGGACTAGATGTTTTCTTTTCTGCTTAACAACATCCCCAGTATTTTGTGATTAAATGCAGGTCTAGTTTACAGACCTACTTTTATCTGTTACTTTTGGTCTCGCATTTCTACTCTTACTACTCAATAAGCTCTAGACAAAAGGCCTTAGGGATTGATAAACCAACTTAGTATGCTTTTTTATTTTGTGCTTATTTAAGCTAATGATCAAAGCGTTTATACTTTAAACTTTCAAAGCAGTTAATTTCAGATAGCTTCAGAGATTTTTTTTTTAATTTCAGGATTCTCCAGAGATTATTTTTGTCTAAAGCCATAAAAATGAGACTATGACAAATTCAAGTTTACCAAAACATATTTGTGAAGTACATATTTCTCCATGCATTTTTGCTATGCAAGACAAAATATATTGACAGCTCATAAAATATGTAAGTTATAACAAAAGTTAGTTTTAAAAAAAGTTAGTTTTTTAAACAACTTTATCGAGATTTTTAATGTTATTGTTAATATTTTCTCATTCTTGTATTTCTAGGGGTTTTTT
Organism: Equus caballus; assembly: GCF_041296265.1. NCBI lineage: Eukaryota > Metazoa > Chordata > Mammalia > Perissodactyla > Equidae > Equus > Equus caballus. Next base: position 70,155,476 of record NC_091685.1, on the reverse strand, counting down.
TTCTATAGAGTTTTGCATCTCTTTTAACAAAACTGTTGTTTGCATTTTTGCTATTAAAATTTGAAACAGTAAGGTCTGAGTTGCTCTTATACCTTACAAAACATTTTTAAAGTCTTATACTAATCATCCATCACAATGTTTGACCTTTGGGAGGAATAGAATTTTTCTTTGGCTTTCAAATTAATTTGGAAATGAGTCTGTGTTCTAACACGATCAATGAATCACTGAAGAGACACTAGAGGAACCAGAGAACGCATCAAGAATTATTTAGGAGTAATTCAAAAGCTTGTAGATACACAGTTTCAAAGTTTGCAGAAATAAACATGGTATTTATCAGTAACATTTTCATGCCCGTGGGATAGAAATCGTTACGTAAAATCCCATTGCAAACATCAGTTCTTAGCTTTCCTTAGGAAAATGCTGAGCATCTCAGTTCCCAGCTCTAGTCAATTTTAATGATATTCCCAAGATCAACTTCCTGTCAGAAGATGGTATAGAAAAAGCAAACAATGAAGACAAATTCTTCTCAATGGAAAATTATCCTCAGACAGAGATGTACTGTGAACCCAGCGATTAATAACCTTTAACTTTGCAGTGTTTGACTTTGAAGTAGTGATGAACAACAAAATACAAGAATAAAAAATGGAGACAATTATTTCTCCTACCCTTTTCTTTTTCTTTTTTAATTAATTTCTTTTTCAAAGTTTTTTTTCAATGAACAAAGTAAAATGCAAACTGTTTCATAGTTTAGTTGAAAGATACTGAACTAGAACTCATGAGCACTGACTTTCAGTTTCAGGATTGTTAGGAGGTCTGTCAATTGTTTTAATTCTTGGGAGCTGTGTGTGCAATCTTTATGACAAAGGAGGTTGCACTAGATAGAGTTTTTCATTTACTTTTGATGGAGTTCCCTGATGAGTCATGGTGGGGGTGCAGGGTGAGAGTGGAGGGGATTGGACAGCATGATTCTTATTTTTTCACTCTTTTCAAGCAGTAGATTTGCCTTTAGGTATTTTACGTGTTGACCTGCTGTATATGCTGTAATTCAAATCAGGCATTGGTAATTAACTTCTCTTTTACATGAAAGTTTGTGGGTGGTTTTTCTCTAACAATTCTTGAAAATAGCGATAAATAATTCTGAATTTCTTTCTCATAAGCAAAGAGGTTTCATCAATGAAAACAGAATGGTCCAGTTCAAGAGAAAAGAATATCATTGTGTAATGACTTTTTATGGCTTTGTGGTACATGCACATGGATGTTTCTCAGTAGGTGCAGAAGCCCAGAGTGGGTTTTGCCATGTGGGTGAAGGTGGGTGCTGATATAAATAATTTATCAGCTAGTTCACCTCTGACTGCAGCTGCTCCTCTCACTACACTCCGGACACCAATCTTGAAGATGTAAGGTACTAAGGGCTTGTGTGACTAGGTGTCCGCCAGTCCATTACCCCAAACCTACACTTCCAACTCCGCATGACCTTTAGCCTTCCTGTGTTTCTACTCTAAGATTCAAAATAATACCCATTCCTGTTGCAGTGTTTTCCTCCCTTTTCACAAAAGGTAACTTGACTTTTATAAGAAGAAAGGACACCATCAGAGATAAAGCAGGTTTGGCCAAACAGCAGCATGTAAGAGTAGAAGAGGGTACCAGAGGGAAGGTAGAGCCACTATAAACCTTTTTCAATTTCTCAGAATATATCATAGATACAAAGAGAAGTCGGCATTCCAATGAAGAAGAGTAAATACCAAGATATTCACCATGACGCACTGTGGAGATTTACATTCTTTGCCAATTTAATGTTAATGGTTACACATTTAATTTAATTCTCTACTATGCGTGTGTCTGTCTCCTTATTCTTTTGCTCTTTTTCCATTACCTCAGTTTCAGTAGTAAGAATGACTCAGTGAAGCAGTTTGCTTAAGTGTAAGATGAAAATATCACTCACATATTAAAAACTGGGCATTTACAGGGGCCAGCCTGGTGGCTCAGGGTTTAAGTTCGCACGTTCAGCTTTGGTGGCCCGGGGTTCACAGTTTGGGATCCTGGGTGCGGACCTATGCACCGCTTGTCAGGACATGCTGTGGCAGGAGTCCCACACGTAAAGTAGACGAACATGGGCACGGATGTTAGCTCAGGGCCGGTCTTCCTCAGCAAAAAAGAGGAGAATTGGGGGCAGATGTTAGCTCAGGGCTAGTCTTCCTCAAAAAAAAAAAGTGACAAATTTTAAAAAAAGAAAAAAAAAGGTGGGCATTTACACACTGAAAGCTGAGATATGGGCTGGAAGTAGGATACGGAGATAAGAAATAAAGGAATGACTTACATTGCAGAAGAAGCAAGTCTTGACTCTTCAAAGACCAGTGAGGGGGAGCATGGCGTGTCAAGAAGGGATCTTGGCTGGGAGAGGAGGTGAAGCATCTTCTGGAAAATGAAATGAAAAATACTTTTTGTGAAGATTTCAAGTAAGAAGACCCCACCAGCTGTTAAATGAGCCCACTAACCACAGACTGAACAGAAGATTGGGGTCCTGGATAATCTCTGTGATCAAGAGGGTTAAAAGAGAAAATCTTTTCCTGGAACAGACTCACGCTGTGCTAAATTTTTCACAATTTCCCCATATCTGGAACTGCATTGCATGCACAACCTTGGTGGTTCTGACCCCTTCGGTATAAGCTATCTTTCATTTAACAGACAAAGACAAATGTTAAAATTTGGTCAAATGCGTAAAGAAAATGAAATGCGCTGATATTTGGGGCAAAGCTATCATGAAAAGTACATTCTCTTTTTGGAGGTATATTAAAATAGAGTTCCATCACTCTAAAGGATACGTTTTGCTTGATAAGTAACAACATTAGTGTGCAAACAAGCCAAGCACATCCATTTGAAGTTTTTACTGACTTCCATTTTGTAAATTCTTGGCCTCAAAAGGAGAGAAAATGTGGAAATATAGTTTCCAAAGCTATGAATTTGCTGTATTTACTTAGAGAAGTAAGATTCACACACTGCTGTTACAATTTTTCTAATTTTATTATTTAAAATAAACTGCTCATAATTCTTAGCAAAGCATTGAACACAAGAATTCTGACAGGAATTAAGAATATTTCCTCATAATATGTTAAATAAAGGTAATACGTTAAAATTTACAGTAAAGCATCAGTCGAAGTGCTTAACTTATCAAGTCTACAGATGATTTCATTCGTATATTTAGAGTGTAGCCCACCTATTGAAAAAGTTAACTCTGTACTGTATTTTATTATTAAGCCTTCAGTTTAAACATATGCAAATGTCTTTCTGATTAATTGCAAAGCTTGAATTTGTAGGTCAATGTTCTACATGAGGAGCAGATTACTTTTAAACGTTGTTAATTCACTATTGATCACTGTTAAACTCTTTGGCACCTAGTGGAGAAACTCCTTTGGAATAATTTATGAGTATTTATGTCTATTATGAACATTCAAAAAGTCTCTATTCTGCAACTGTCATGCCTGAGTTGCTTATGTCCAGTATACTCTGCCTACACCCCACCCGTATTGGTATTTGGGTAGAACTTGCATCTTATTAATATTATGAATAGCAATTTTCAGTAGGATTAACAAGAATCTGTCCATGTGTATTTTTAAGTCTGTAACCTATGCATGCATCAGTTTTCCGGGGCCTTCCCACTCTAGGCTCTCTTCAGGAGAAATTAACAATGGAGAATTTTTTTCACAAGAAGATGGCTTAGTGGTACTTTCCCCAAACTAGAATGCATTGTTACAGAGCCAACTTGGTCTTTCCTTCAACCTTAAGGCATTAATTATCTGTCTATACAAGGTGGCATAAGAAATTGAATCTTCATATTAAAAATATTAATATTCACTAATGCGAAGATGTTTATAAAATTATAAACATCCCCATGTATTTTACCCTTGTGATTATTCTTTAATTAGTAGATATAGTAGCCATACAAAAATTCAAAGCAAATTAATATTAAATTAAAAATCTTGCAAAAGTTACTGCATTTTACGAGTTAAATAAATATGATATTGTATTACCACCTAAATCACCAGAACACTTATGAATTAAAAGAGTTAAAAATAAAAAAAAGAAGTTGTATAAAAATAATTTAAAATTGAAGGATGTGAAAGTACCCCGAAATTTGATGAAATATTTTACACAATGTTCTAAAATATTTTACTAAGTATTCTGGCTTTTTTAACTATATTTTTACAATAAAAATTAATATGTAGAGGGCCAGTCCCGTGGTGCAGTGGTTAAGTTCAGCATGCTCACTTCAGCAGCCCTGGTTTGTGGGTTTGGATCTCGGGCACAGACCTCGTCAGCCCAAGCTGTAGAGGCGACACATATAAAGTGGAAGAAGATTGGCACAGATATTAGCTGCAGGTCATCTTCCTCAAGCTAAAAAATGAGGACGATTGGCAATAGATGTTAACTTGAGGCGAGTCTTCCTCAGAAAAAAAATAATAATTAATATGCAGGTGTACCTGCTTCTGCCTTAACAATTGTTCACATCAATGTCATTATCATGTACTTATTTATCCAAAGCAAAAATCTGGGAATAATTCTCCCCTTCAAAATGTATTTTATTTTCCATGTTTGATCACTTTCCTGGTTTATTGATTTTCGTTTGTCAGAGCTTCTGCAATCCATTCACTCTTTACTCCCACCGCTGATCATACTCTAGGTCAGTCTCTAGTCAACTCTCGCTTCAGCCATGTCAGCATTCGCTAACTCTCCTCAGCATTCTCGAAGCATCTTGGTCTAAACCTCTAGTGCAGCCCTTACCATATTGTGTGATAAGCGTTTACATTTCTCACTCTGTCACTAAATTATCACTTCCCGAAATGTACAGGCCACGTTTCATTTACAAACCCATTCCCGGCGTCCAGGACCCTTTCGTTTTTCAAAAAACATTTGTCAAAATAATGTTAAAGTATCTGCTAATATCAGAATGAGAACAAAAGAGGAAAAATATCCAGATCAATTGAAGGGGAAACTGTGTACATTTCCAACATAAGATGAACTGAAAAGAAGCCGTTGGTTTTCTGGTCTGGCTTTTGTCCTGCTGGAAAAAGACTTGTCAGATTCAAGTGGGTTTAGATGTAAGTGGTTTCAGTGAGGATATGTCAGCTGTGAGTGACGACATGTTGTTAGTAGCTTGGAGTTAAATGAAAGAGATAAATATGATAACTTGACTAGGAGGCAAGAAGAGAAAATATGATTTTTATTTTGTGTGCTTTTAACAGTTCTCTCTAAAGTTCTTACCGTTTGAGAAATTACAGAACTTGATTTAACTGTAGGTTCTCACAGAGAATCTGGAGGAAGCACTGTGCCTTTTAGTATGGTTTTTTTCCTTCAAAATTGGTTTGCTGTGGATGCGCAGTCTTAAGACATTGAGTCTCCCTCTCAACTGCTTTAGCTTTCACTAGCGAGGGCAAAAAATTATTTATATGTGTCTAAATTCTTGTGAAGCTATGATACTAGAAAATCAATACATTTTTCCACACTGGAAAATGTGTCTTATGTAGGATTTGGGGAATCTTATTAACTAGACATATCAATCATTATTAATTAATCCAGTACATGTGGAGTCACATAACTCAATTCTCAACAGGAAAGACACCTGGAATTTAGGAAATGTATTTCTCCATGCTTGAGGCACTTTTATTTACACACATTTCAAATTTATCCTGGCTTTTATTTGAACAGTGTTTAAACATTGAATGTGTTCCCCAAACCAAAGAGAGAAAGTTTAAGCCTATGGTTGAATGTGATTTGCTGATCATAGACCTAAACATAAGCCATAAAACTATAAAACGTCTAGAAGAAAATTTAGGAGAAAATGTTTTTTACTATTGGGTTAGGAAAATATTTCTTGGGACACAAAATCACAAAATATAAAAGAAAAACAATGATAAATAAATCTAATCAAAATTAATGAGCATTGCTCCTCAAAAGACAGCTAAAGAATTGAAAAGTAAATCACAAACTGGGAGAAAATATTAGCAAAACATGTATCAGATAAAGGACCTAGATCCAGAATATATGATGTACACTTCCAACTCAATAATAAGAAGACAAATGACTAAATATCGGGGGTAAAAGATCTGAACAAATACTTCACTGAAGTAGTTAAATGAATGACTACTAAGTATATGGAAACATGGTCAACATCATTAGTCATTAAATACAAGTTAAATTACAAATTAAGTGCAAATTTAAACAACAATTAAGTGTCACCATACACTGATTAGAGTGGCTCAAATTAAAAATTATGGCTCTAGCAGGCAATACATACTTTCGTATACAGCTGGCAGGGATAAAAAAGACACAGCCAATTTAGACAAGAGTTTAGCAGTGCTAATAAATAAAAATGAGAAAATATTATACTAGAGAAGAAATTAATGATACAAAACACAAAGATATAATAGAAGATATCAACAAAGTCAAAAGTTAATTATTTGATATGACTAATTAAATTAAAAAATATTTTGTTGAGGGTAGTCAAGAAACAAAAATGAGAAAGAATAAATAAACCAAAAATTTAAAAGATTGGGTATCAGTACAATTCTAGCAAATATTTGAAAATATAAGAGAATGCTATTAAAAACTAGATGGGAATATATTTGTATCTTAGATGAAATGGATAACTTTATAGGAAAATATAGTTAATTAAATTCAAGAAAAAAATCTTTGACTAGTACTATAATCGTTAAAAAATTGAATCAATTTTAAATATATTTTTCTAAAGGAAAAATGTGATATGGTATTACAGGTAAAGTTTTTTGGAAAAAAACAGGAAACAGGTCATTCTTCCTTTTGAAAAATTTCTTTGCAACAGAATACCAGAAAAATAAAAGAGAGAGACAGAGAGAGAATACATTCAAGTCTTTTTATGAGGTCAGTAAAACTTCTCTGACAAAATTGGACAAGTTTAGGAAAAGAAAGATCTTCTGACTAATCACATTCATGGACATAGATTTAAAAAATATTAGACAAAAATGTTAGCAAAACTAATCCAATCATTTGCAAAAAGCTAATATATTATGAGATGGAATTAATCTAGGAACATTGAGACAGTTTAACAAAATGTGGTATTTTACCATATTCACAGTCTAAAGTAGGAAAATATGAGCATCTCAGTAAATGTAGGAAAAGCAATAAGTTTTAGTGTCTATTCTTGAAGTCAACTCAGTAGAAGTACTTAAACTGATAATGTATATCTACTTAAAGCTACCAGAAATTATAATTCTCAATAGTGAAATTTTAGAAGGATTCACTCCAAATAAAGTACAAAATAAAAATATGCACTTAAAAAAAATGAGACCTTGCTTTCTGGTGCCAGATAGCATTGCAAGTGAAAAAAGAAAAATATTATAAAAACGATAAAGGAAAACGAATCTGTGAATATTGCGGAAGATATGATTATCTGTACTGAGAATATATATACACATATAAATAGAAATAATAGATAAATTTACCAAAATATCTGCTTGAAGATCAATATACAAGAATCGACTACATTTTATACACTAACAGGAAGCATTTGGAAAATATAATACTTATTACATTAAATAAAAGCTCAATAACTATCAGTTATATCATGTCACAGAAAATATCATTACTTTATTCTTTTGTTAATTGATATTTAGTCACATTATTATTCCAATTAAAATCTGAACAAGATTTTGTTAAAACTTGACAAGTTCTTTCTAATACTTATATGCAAGGAGGATAGAATAGGGAAATGGTCTTACCACATATCAAAATTTATTTATTTATTTTTGGTAAGGAAGATTGGCTTTGAGCTAACTTGTTGTCAGTCTTCCTCTTTTTGCTTGAGGAAGATTGTCCTTGAGATAACATGTGTGCCAACCTTCCTCTATTTTGTATGTGGGGCTCTGCCACAGCATGGCTTGATGAGAGGTGTGTAGGTCCACGCTGGGGATCCAAACCCATGAACCCTGGGCAGCCAAAGCAGAGCACACAAGCCTAACCACTACCCCACCAGGCCGGCCACCAAAATTTATTTTAAAGGTAGGACAATTGTGAGGTATATGGCAGGGTTAGTCAAATGAAACAATTGAACAGGGGAAAAAAAGTCAGAAACAAATATGCATTTATGTGAAAACTTGAATGTTGCAAACTTGCCTTTGCACAGCATCAGGAAAATAATGCTGGAATAATTTGTTGTTTTTAGAAGAATATTGAAGTTAGATCTTTAGTTTTCAATATACACTAGAAAACAATTGCTGATGGATTAATCCCTTAAATGAGATGCAACATTTTTAGTCACTTAGAGGAAAGTATATTTTTTGTGTTCTTTTATCTGTATAAAACATGGCATTGAAATCAATTCATGTAATGATCCAAGCATAAAGAGAAAAATGTTTTAATATAATAAACAGAAATACACGAAATGGGAGCAATAGAATGAATGCTTCTATAGTAAATGATAGCTTTACTGACTGTATAAAACTTCCCTCCAAATTATCTCATTTGAGTCTAACAACAAACCACAGAAATAAGTAAGGAAGGTGTTATTTTCTCAATTCTAGAAGAAATGTGCTGGGCAGAAAAATGCCCCTGCCCCCCAAAACGTACACAAATCCTCAAACTTGTGGCTGTTACCTTACATAGCAAAGGAGACTTTGCAGTTGCTGACTGGACCCAATATAATCACAAGGTCCTTATGAGGGAGGCAGGAGGGTCAGAGTCATAGAAGGAGATGTGATGACAGAAGTAGAGGTTGGAGTGATGCAGAAAAGGGATGCACTAAGGAATGTAGGCAGTCTCTAGAAGCTGAAGAAGGCAAGGAAACTGACTCTCCTTTGGAACTTCCAGAAGGAATTCAGCCTTGCTGACACCTTGATTTTAGGACTTTTGACCTTCAGAACTGTAAAATAATAACGGTGTATTGTTTTAGGCCACTCGGTTAGTGGTAATTTGTTAAAGCAGCAATAGGAAGCTAACACCAATGGGAAACTAAGATTCACAAATTATAATCTTACTCTAAATCTCAAAGCAAATACATTATTAAGCCTAGATCTAACCCCGAATATTTGACTTGCTTTTAGGGGTCATACCATCATCCACAGAGAACTGCTATAACACAACCCAATGCAAAGAAACCTCAAGACCTATGTTAAATACTTGGGTAAAGAGAAGTCAAAATCCCGCAAACAAGAGACAGCAAAACTCGGCATCAGAAGAGCCCCTCCTGAGTCCATCAGGATGTGATTATCGCATGAACACTGACAGAGTTAGGGGCATAGAAGAGTGTTTTGGAAAACTGGTAGAATCAAAATACTGTTGAAGTTTCTTTAAATCACCAATAAGGTAAAGCTAAAGTAAATCTGCAGACTATTTTGTATTTCTTATGTGATGGTCAGTCGGGTGATGCCACAGAGGAGAGGCTCAGGAAAACACAGTTTACTGTACTTACAGGTGCTAGAGACAGGAGGTATGGCACACCACCCAGAGCCACACGGGGCAGACACCAGGGTGGTCAGGAGACACCAGACAGGAAACGAGGGGAAGGTTTAGGCCAGAGCCTTTATTGGGGTTTCTACCTGAAAGGCAAGGCAGGCAGAATGAACAGTTTAATATTGGCTAGTTTGAATAATTTTGTTGGGCCCTGGGATATACAGGGGATGTCCCTAGTTGCCTGGTACCCACCCCTGGGTGATTAGTTACAAGGACATTGCCTATTGGAGTGTGCAGGCCAGATAGAGGAGGGGTGATTCTGATCAGGCAGTTTGCATAGCAAAGGCATGCTTAGGCTGACTCCTCACTATCTCCAAGAATTGCCAGCCCTGGAAGGGCAGCCTTTCCCCAGCCAGAAAGATTTTTTGTAAGATGCAAAACATGATAACTTTCAGAAAATAAAAAATATAAACAGAGTCCCACCCAGTGGCACAGCGGTTAAGTTCTTATGTTCTGCTTCTGTGGCCTGGGGTTCACTGGTTCGAATCCCGGGTGCAGACATACGCACTGCTTGTCAAACCATGCTGTGGTAGGCATCCCACATATAAAGCAGAGGAAGATGAGCATGGATGTTAGCTCAGGGATAACCGTCCTCAAAAAAATAAAAAGAAAATAAACAATACGGTATCATAAGTAATCTTTGTGACTAAGTAATAAGAAATATTACTAAATGTATTAACCATATAATATATTTACATTTGATCAGTAAGATAAGCAACTTCATTTATCAACAAGTGCTTTAAAGGTTGTGAAAAAGTAAGTCAGTTGGGGAAACAGTTTGCCACAGGCCTTAAGGATCCTTCCATGATCATGCTGAGTGAGCCAGACTGACAGCTTTCCTGATGCTGAATGGTTTCCACAGCTGATCACATGGGCAACTATGCAGGTCAAAGAGACGAGTGTGGCTACTGTGTAACTGCTTGCTTCCATGGATGTGCGCGGAGGGGAGGAAGGAGAACGCGGAGGACCCGCCTGTGTTCGGTTTGCTGAAATGTTTGCTCTTCGGGCAACATGTGCTGGGCCCTTAGCCCTGGGTACCTCAGGTGTGACTCCTATCTACTGTGCACCATGTGAAAGACAGACGAAGCTGGATGCTAGATAAAGTGGTAAAGACAGATTTTAATCACAATATCCTACTGCAGTAGGGGAAGAGAGTCCAGCATGACCTGAACTCAATTTCGATTTGTACAGAGGTGACTCAGTGTTTTAAAGGGAGAATGGGGGGGGGGGGGGCTGAGTGGGGGCTCAGCAGAGTCACTGAAGTGAAAAATTACAAAATTAAGACGGGAGTGTTGGTCCTTGTGAAGCCCATCTGAGTTTGCTAACTGGTGCTTATGGCACTAAGGCTCCTACCTTCCCACAGACGCTGGGACACAGGATCCTATCTTCAGGTGTTGGCTGGCACAAACAGTAAATTCTTCTGGCAGCCTGGAGTTTTCTCAGTCAAGCATTTTAAGAGGGGCTGGAGTCATCCTAGGAATGTGGCCTGGAGCTGTTAGAAACCGTGTTAGCATGTTGTTCAAGCCTTTATAGGCCAAGGTTGAGGCCTAGTGGGGAACAGGGCTCACAGGAGACACGTAGAGTTTGGTCAAGGAGAAAATCTTTGTCAACCTGACCCATCTCTTCACTCTCCTAGAACTTGAGGGTAAGGGGAGTTGATACAATTATGCTGATACTCATGCTGTTTGCCTTGCTGTGAGTAATAGTCTCTTCCCTCTTATTCAAAGAGTCTCTTGTCATCCTCAGCACCTGTGACACTGTGGTAAGCTGACATATGAGCTTGCAAGTAGGGTGCAGTTTCAGACCCTTTACAGTTCTTGACATCCATCAACTTAAACAAGACGTTTGTTACACCTAGAACCAACAAACACTTGGTATCCAATATATATAAAGAATTCCTGTGAGTCAATAAGAAAAGGAAAAACAAAGTAGAATCAGGCACAAGAAAGAACTGGTCATTTAAAGTAAGAGGAAAAATGTTGAATAACACATGAAAATATGTTCTTAACTTCATTTGTAATTAGTGAAATGATAAATGAGATCATGATAAGATAGAATTTTGCACTCACTGGTTTGGCCAAAATAGGATGTGTGACAATACCCAGTTCAGGATAGGATATGGGACAATGGGAAATTTTATAATTTCTTATTGTGAATATAACTTGGTAAAAACTACGTAGGAATGCAACAGCATTTAAAACTCTATAATCCTGCAATATTGCTTTATTATTTTGCAGGTGAAGTGTAGCAGAATATTGCACCCCAAAATATGACTGTAAGAGTTCAGGACATGCCACCCGAAAGTATGCCCCTTCGGTATATTGATTATTATAAGCTGTAGACACTTTGAAAACAGCAAATAGAAGGAGAGGCTTTCTCAGAACTCCTCTTTTCTGCCCAAAGACAAATCCTCCAAAAGGAGCAGGATTGTCATACATCCCCTGCCCTGGAGTTTCATCAGCCAGGGAAGACTGACTGCTATCACGGGGGAGGAGACCAGAAATCGACACCACACACAGAAGAGTTTTATCACAAATTATCACACTTCCCATCTATTCTTCTAAGTGCTTATCCTTCTGTCCTAAAAATCGTTTGCTCTGTGCTCAATTGCCCACATTTCCCTGTTAAGTTTCCCCTTTCCCTATAAGATGGTATTTAAGCTTGATTCCTAGGTCACCTCTGGGTGTTACTCATTTTTCCCTTCTTATCTCCCATGTGTCCATGAGCCATACACACATGTTAATAACCTTCTGCTTGTTTTTCTCTTTTAATCTGTCTTTTATCACAGGGGTCTCAGCCAAGAACTCAGAAGAGTAGAGGCAAAATTATTTTTCCTCCTTTACACAAGAATGCAGTAGGAGACACGTAGGAGATTATTAATAGCAATGCTGTTCGTAAGAAAGTAGATGGAATGTAACCCAAATGACCGTTGACAGGAGGGAGTATGTATATTGAATTGAAGAAAGATTTTATAGCTGTGATATTGAACAAACAAAAGCTACACTCAATGGCATTAGTGATTCTTAGGAAAATAAATTTGAGCCCCCAAAAGCGAGTCTTGTTATATTACACATCTCCTATAAAGTCCAAAGGCAGCAAAACTTTTTAAATAAAAATACAGTATAAATTATTGAATGCATTCCATAAAGCCAACATTTAATATAGCTGTTTGGCAACGGGACAGGGGTCAGGATTTCAAGTCACACACACACTAATTCAGCCTTATTGGCAACATTTAATTAAGTATGGTAATATAGTCATGGGTGTTTATTTTTGTTATGTTTTATAATAATATTCTTATAAATCAAATACTGAGTAACAATTTAAACAGCATATGATAAATCAAAACCTACAAATTTTTATGATACAGAGAAATAATGAATTCATAATTTGGGTATAAAAGCATAGTTTCTGTAATGTCTAAGCAGATCACTATATAAATAATTTCACCCAGCTCTTGAATTTCATAACAATATCTTTATTTTTCAAATTTTAGTTTACTTTCTTGTTTAGCTCTAGTAATTTTACAGTTTCTGTTTTGTCACATAAACCTGAAAGGTCATAGAAAAATTTCTCCTGTCTCAAAAATTGTTTAAGTCCTATTCTGACCAATGAGCCTTAACTACTTAATTATTTTACTAGATATAGTCTAAAGTCCAAGCTCAAACAGCTTTTTTAATATCAGAGCCCTTACTAGATTCACTCACTATACAAACTTTTTCAGTGGTAAACTGTCTACTGATTTAGGATCCATGTTCTCGAATACCAAATTCAGGAACAATAATATCCATAACTCTAATGTAAATTATAAATGCAGGTTACAAAAATCCATGACTTTCGTGTCTTATCTCTTTGAAAAGACTCATATGTTTGTTTTTTCCCCTTTAACCCAGTATCTATATTGATTGTCCTTATGCTAAGTGCCCAGAGTTCAAAGAAATAAAGTTTTCCACGAAATTTGTGTATTGACTTAGACATAAATTCAGTTTCTCTAACAGTTTTTATGTTTATCTTCCCTAATTTACCTTCTGTGGTCTATAATCCTTTAAAAAATTAAGAACATTAAGTTAGCGTTGTTCTAAAAAGACCTGATAAATACTGTGTGGCAGTTTTCTTTTCAATGTTTTGACAAATCACCAGTAAGTCAAACACGGCAAGTCTTCAATCCTTGTTAGTTTCCCTTCAAGCGTAGGCAAAATAGAATTTCTCAACTTCAGGAATGTGGCTGCATCTCAAGAAAGAGAACACAAAGAATTCCTCTTTCATTTTACCAAGAAAATACCTTTCTCATAAATTTTGTGAATTTGTGAATGGGAAATCATCACAGAAAAAATTTTGTGAGCATTACTTTTCTTTTTTGACGAAGATTAACTCTGAGCTAACATCTGTGCCCATCTTCCTCTATTTTATTTGTGGGACACCTGCCACAGCATGGCTTGATAAGCAGTGCATAGGTCCTCACCTGAGATCCAAACTGGTGAACCTGGGCCACTGAATCAGACAGCACAAACTTAACTGCTATGCCATCAGGCAGGCCTCTGAGCACATTTTTTTTTCCCAATTATTCTCTTTGGATTTTCTTACTAAGTAAACACTGTGGTTTTTAAAGTTTGCATATTATATGATAAGCACATGAACCACAAAATTCTTGAAAATTTTTAAAAAATTGAATTAGATCTTTACCCAGCCTACTATGGGAAATACATTACAGTTTACGTTTTCTTATCTCTCTGCTTAACTCCTACATTCCTTTGTTTGCCAGGGTGATGAAGCTGTAGTTCTTTCAGGGATTGATTGCTAGGAGGAGTTAAATGTTCTTTGCAAAACAATGAACTCTGTGCAAGTCCCTTTTTACCCGGGTGTTAACGTGGGCCTGCTTTTTCTCTAAGAGACGAGCAGTGCATTTAACATGGTTGTATAACATAATTATAGAAAGTGATTTTTAATGATTGTGCAGATGTCTCAAATGGGATAAAGAAAGAAGTGTCCTCTCTATTCTCAGTGTATTCTCCTTCCCTCTGAGGATCTATATTTGCCTCAAGTTGTCAGCTATAGGGAGCAACTAAGAGTGTGCCTGTGGCAATTCAGGGTGGGGGACACATTCTGTTGGGCTTCTCTATGATCATTTTTGTATTTCTGGAGATTCTTATGCTAGGTTATTGGTTATCTGTGTAAACGTATTCTGGTTCCATTGAAAAATGACATAAGTTGCTTCCTAATTTTCAAGATGGTTAAAATAGTTGCAAAAACTTAGATTTACATTATAGCAATAAGTATCTTCTCTTATTCAATATATGAAATTTTAAACAAATCATATTAGGAAAATATGATTTATTTTAGTATACTATTTATAATACAAAATAATAGTTATTTTCCATGATTTTAGCTCTTCAGCTTTTGTTTATGTAAAGACTAGAATAAGGCTTCCATCTTCAGAGTTCACTATTTACTTACAGATCCCAACCTCTGTTATGAAGTTAGTTACATAAAACTGTCTAGTCTACAGATTAATTTGTGGAGGCATATTTAAACTGCATTAAATAGCTCTGAATGAAAAGTATGACTACAAAGTGTAGAGGGGAAACTTTTTAAAAAATAATGTAGTTAAACTCCTTTATGATTATATGAGGAAAAACAAACTTCAAACTTTCCTTATAAGAAAACATAATAATACTAGACAAGATTTTGAGCATAGCCTCTCCATTAGACAGATAAACACCATAAAATACTCATACGGACAGAAAATAAAAAACAACACAGAGTCACAGATTTTGCCATGAAAATGTCATTACCATCAAGGATGCAGTCCTTTTTTAGTGTTTGGAAGTAACATCTTGAGATCTGAGAAATTTTTTTTAATTAAATTATTTTGTAGCCCATGACTATGGAACCCACTGCAAACTAAAGATCTTTCTGTCAGCCATAAAGATTGGGTTGGCTGAAGCACGCAGGCCCAGCTTTAAGGAGTTTTCCCCCAACACTCACTCAGTGGTCTTTTGTGATGATATAGCCAAGATGGAGTACAGAGGATGCAATTATCCTTGTGGGTGAAACCCAAATAATCCCAAAGTACATGAAACAATGAATTTCAAAACACTGGAATGAAGAATAGTGGCTTCTAAAGGATGGGGCAAAAAGTTATGAGCCCTACAATTGCTCCAGCATGCTCCCTTAAGAATTTTCAAGCATCAGGGCAGGGAGGGGAAACAGAGGAAACTAATAGTCTCCTTGCACTGAGAAGATGGAGCTGATAGTCCAGGGCAATCGACGTAGCGCCATCTCATAAGAGCATACCAGAGAAGAGAGAACTGCATGGAGAGAGAATCCCAGAGATCTGTAGACAGTCCTTCTTCAGTATTAGCAAAGCACTGATCAGCATACAAGTCTGACGAAACTCCTCCAAGATAGGAAAGAACTAATCCAAAGGATTAGAAAAAATAGTGCTTGGCACTCACACAGAGCCAAGATACTAACTGTTCTCAGCCAGTTTGGAAACTCATTAATGCACAGGACGTTGGGCGGAGTACTGTGGAAGGTCCTATCTCAACAGTGAGAAATCATCAGCCCCACACTGAGCACCGCTTCAGACCCACTTAACAAATCATAAAACAATCCCTGAAATTATTAAACGATTAAAAAACTGCATCTCAAAACAAAGCTTAGAAAGATTGGCAGGAATGCAAAAGTATCTAGCACCACCAAGTTAAATTCACAAGTCTGGCATCCAAGCAAAGATTGCCGAGCTTGCAAAGGGGAAAGTTAAGAGACAATCCATAATGAGGAGAATAATCAGTCCATCAAAATGGATGTAGAACTGACACAGATATTAGAATTAGCAGAGAAGGATGTTAAAGCAGTTACTTTAACTGTATTCCATATGTTTAGAAAGATAGAGACACGCAATCTAGAAAAGACAACCAAATTCCAGTCATAGAGATGGAAACTACAGAGTCCAAGATGAAATATGTACTGGATGGGATTAATAGCAGATTAGATTTTGCAAAAGAAAAAGATTAGAGAAAATGAAGGCATAGCAATAGAAACTATCAAAAACGAAACACTGGGGAAAAAGAACCTCCAACAAGGAGGCAATCTACCCTCCTTGTGTAGGAATAAAAAAAAGTCTTTCTAAACTGGACAGGATGATTCAGTGAGTATAAAATTTCCTTTGTATGTTGGTATTCTCTGAATTTCTGATATTTTGATATTATTTCAATTCTCTCTGGGGCTTGTTACTGTCAGATTTGGCAGTTGATCTGGTGATTTTACAAGAGCAAGCATGCCATGAGTTCATAACACCCAAGGCCACCTCTGTGTACCGCACACCACATACAGATCAATCTGTCAAGTAGTTTCCATATGAAAGAGCATGGCTTATTATTAAGCCAGCTCAGCTCGAGAAGAAGGAGTACATTTTCAGATGTGCATCCCTTGAGTTTGGGGAATTGGATTTGAGAGTTAGAAATAAAGCTAAATTCTCATAGAAATTAGCCTTGTGGTTTTAATGCATTTTTTATTAAATATTTTGCTTTGGAATAATTTTTTAGGTTTACAGAAAAGTTGCAAAGATAGTGCAGTGTTTCCCTACACCCTCACCAGGCTCATTTTTCCCTATTGGTATCGTCTCACGTTACCATAGTACCTGTGTCAAGACTAACTAACCCACATTAGAACATTACCGTTAACTAAATTTCATGCTTTATTTGACTCTCACCAGTTTTTCCATTAGTACTCCCCCCCCACTTTTTTTCTTTGGTTCTGGAATCCAGTCTAGGGCACCACATTGCATTTAGCTGTCATGTCTCTTTAATCTCTCTGGTCTGTGAGAGTTTCTCAGTTTTGCCATGATTTTCAAAAGCATGATAGGTTTGAGGAGTACTGTTCAGATGTTTTGTAGAATGTCTCTCAAATTGGGACGTCTGATGTTTTTCTTGTGTAATTTAGATGGGGCTAAATGGATTTTGGAAATAATATCGGTGAGGTGAAGTGTCCTTTTCATTCCATCATATCAGAAAGGCATATGGTATCTACTGGCGGTGTTAACCTTGTCCACTTGGTTAAGGTAGTGCGTGCCAGGTTTATCCACTGTAAAGTTTCTATTTTTCCCTTGACATACTCTATTCTTTGGAAATGAGTCACTAAATACAGCCCATCCTCAAAAGGAGGTGGAGGCCAAGCTCTGCCTGCTGAAGGAGAGTGACATCATATACTAATTGGAAGGAAGAATCTGTCAATTATCCTCCATTTATATTTACTTAATTATTTTATGTCAATATAGACACATTTATATTTATTTTATACCTCGGATCATAATCCAATATCGTGCTATTTTTTTGTTGCTCAGCTCTTTTCCATCTTTGGCTTTTAGGAGTTCCTTATATCGGGCTCCTATGTCTCTTTTACTTTTTTGAACATTTCCTTATGTGCTGATACTAGAAGATGCTACTGGTTAATTTTTATCAGCCTTAGAACAAGCCATTTCTCAAAGGAGTCCTGATTCCTTTTATTGGATTTGGATGGTATTTAGAAATCAAAATCTGGGTACTGAGAATATCTTCTGTTATTAGGGTGTCACTACCTCTAAGCCCTCAGCAGAGAGAGTGAGGTACAGCATGAGCTAATCCATATATATTCCCATATCAATAATCGTTTCCATAACTATCTTGTTAACTATACCGTGTAATATACTTGTATACCTATTACCTCAACATGAGCTCATACTGATGTCTTTGACTCTAGTCTAGTACCGCAGGGTTCCTTCTAGCCTTCCATTTTGCTTCTCTGTAACTTTTTCCCCTACAGAGAGACACCTGGCCCCCACTATCCACTGTCCATTTACTTGTTCAGTGCCAGTATGTGTAAAGCAGATTCAAAATTGTTAACCTGTACCTCATGAGAAAAAAATTGCCAACCAGAGTACCGTGGTTATGTAGTTACTTTTGTCTTTACTCTTAGAATTTCCAGTCAAAACACTATTTTCCAAAGTTGCTTAGGCCAGCTTCTTTATTTACCCATCCTTTTGGTGCAGTTATACAACACATTTATAATAGATTCATTTCTCACAGTCTGCTTTTCATCCTTAGAGCGCTGAAATCCTGGTTGATTTTTTGTGTTTGCACATTAAAACATTAGTGATGTACAGTTTTACTGATTTTAACAAACGCATAGAGTCACACATCCACCCCCTCCGTTACTGTATAGAACAGTCCTGTCACCCCAAAATTTCCACTCTGTATCCTCTTGTAATCAACCATTCTTCCCCATTTCCCAAACTCTTGGGCAACTACTGATATGTTTTCTGTTACTGGAGATTTGCTTTTTAAATTGTCATATGAATGGAATGATACAATATGCTGCTTTTTGGGTTTCCTTTCTTTTACTTAACAAAGTGCATTTAAGATTTATCCATCTTGTTGCGTGAATCAATAAAATAATTTTCATTTATGTCTCAATACTGTTCCGTTGTATGTTTGCAGTACAATCTGTTTACGCATTATGTTACTGAAGGACATCATTGTTGCAATTGTTCATCATGTATTTTCAAACTTAACAAGGGTAAAGATGAAATGAAATAAAGGTTTTCATCAGTTACAAATAAATCAACATTCCATAAAAGTAATAAATTAAATCTGTTTTTAATTCTTGCCTGCCTTTTCCATTCATTTTCTTTACTGGAATTGGCACAAGTAGCAATGTTATTGACCACCAGGCTATTCCTAGACCATTGCACAGTTTTAATAAAAATATTGTAATATGGATATATTCAAATAACTACATTTATGTTTCCAGATTGAAAAATAATAAACCATAATTTTAGTTTAAGGGAGCATATTGCATCTCATAACAAATCACTCATGGCAAATTTTGTGTCAAAAATAGTATAAATATATTGTTAAAGTAAATGGGAATATTAATTTGGCCATTTTTAAAGGTAATTAAGAAACACAAATAAGATGCATTTTTTGTGATCTTTTCACTCTTCTCTAATGTTTTATCTCCAAACATATAATTTTCTATTATCTACAACAAAAAAATGCCTCCAGTGTGAATAAATGATTATGATTATTTGACTACTAACTACTTCACTAATACCGCTAGTGCTTTTGTAGTAGAAGGGACTTCAAAATTCAAAATCAGTTAGTTTATATGTAAGAGTTTTAATGATGGTAAGAAAATCATGTGTGTGTATGTGTGTGTGTGTATTATGTATAGTATTTGCCCAAAGCTATCCCTCCGCTAGTTTTTAATGTTATGCATTTCACATTCAGTATTTCCATATAGCGAATTAAGAATAAGAGAAAAGATGAAAACCAGGTTTCAGAATTTGGTATTTTCCTTAAAGTGGAAATATATACAGTGGTGGACTCTGAAGCCAACTGAAATGGCTCTGTCATTTATTAGATCTGTAACTTTGTAAACCTTATGAACTTTTTAGCTTTGTAACTCATACTCAACGACATATATGTGTCTACCACCTACATTAAGCTGGCACTCTCTCTCTCTCTCTCTTCTCTCCCATATGCATAGTATATACAGCATACATGTATTGTTAACACTAGTTAACATTTCACGAAGATTTAGTTTCTATGAAGTAGCCTTCTAAGTGCTTTAAATATTACCTTAATAGGTTTTTACATTAACTTTTTGATTTGAGTACTGTTATGATACCAAGTTTTTTGAATGAGGAAACTGAGGCCCAGAGAGATTAAATGCTATGACTTTCCCAAAGTTACAGATCTAATAAATGACAGGGCCGTTTCAGTTGGCTTCAGAGTCCGCCACTATACATATTGCTACTCTAAGGAAAATACCAAATTCTGAAATCTGGTTTTTATGTTTTATCTTATTCTATATATTCTAATATATATATTTTTTCTTATATATAATTTTAACAATACAAGGCATAAGATTCATATATATCTATGTATTGTTCATAGATTTTATTCAGAACATATTTTTCTTTAAGTACAAATGTAATTTATTATGTTGTATTCATCTAAACTATATATAAGTGAAACATGCGAAGGGCTCTCTGAAGATATCTGCATAACCACTATTGAAATGACCCCTTCAGCAATTTACCTAAGAGTTTACTGTTGTGAAAAAGAAGGGGTTAAAACTTTCAAGCCGAATCTTACGCTACTCTAAATTGAGCACAATTGTCTGAAATTGCTTTATGTCAACATATAAGTCCTTTCTGAATAATTCAAGGGTATCATATAATTAAATTCTTTTTGTCAAGATCTACACTAGTGAGGGATGTTGGGGAAAATTAAAAATAAGGTGTATGAAACTTGCATATTTTTGCAACTTGTCACCATTTATTGACTTAATCATAGGATAACTACAAATCATAGGTCATGCCTTGAGAATTTTCATTAGCCACCATTTTTGAGTGTCCACCAAATTCTTGTTACTTTTTAGATCATCTAAATGCTTTGGTATCCTCCTCCAAAAACATCGAGCTCTGTTATATTCTGCTCTACCAATGGGAAACTAAAATAAGCACAAAAAAGTGTGGTTGTGTCTGTTTGCGTGTGTGTGTATGTCTGCATATTTTTATGTACATATACACACATATGCATGTGTATATCTGTGTGTATACATACATTTATACATACACACACACTAAGTGTATGTATTTTGGTAAGTGACTAGGTTGATAGTGCACTAAAAGATGTGTGAAGCCGCAAATGATAATTCTGCAACTATCTAGTAACATTCACTCTTTGAAGAGAATTAAAATCCTAAATGATATTAGTGAATGGGCAAAAGGTCATCCAACCATGAAAGCATGGCTCCCCTGAGAGTTCAAAAGGAGAAGTATCTAGATATTGATGACACAACACAATTAACAGTAGCTTGCATCTTACAAGAAGAGATGATGAACATAAGAGGTGATGAACATAAGCAAGAAGCTACTAAGCCAACATCTTCAACATAGATAATACAATGTCTGTCTTGCTAAATAGTTGCAGGATGGACTTTGAGATACAGAGGCATAAAGGGCTATGATGCAAGGTCATCTGGGGCCATATCTTGGCTCTGTCACTCACTTGCTGTGTTACTTCAGACAGAGTTTTTAGCCTCCATGTGCCTCACTTTTATCATAAGGATAATAATAGTAGAAATGGTTCTTGTGAGGTATAAATTAGTTAATATATGACATGGGCATAGAATAGTGCCTGGCAATCACTCCACCAATGATTGTTATTATTATTTTTACTATGATTATTATTATTATTTGGTTGATGTAACAAATACATCTTTTGTAAATCCATTGTCATTCTTATCTAGTCTTTTAACAAAGCCCATAATTTATGTCATTTATCAAAAGAGATAATCATCACACATCAGATAGTGTAAGGAATCACACGAAAAAATTAATTTTCAATTTGAATGTGTATTTCTTCTGTTTGAAAACAGTCATAAGAATCTCATTTACTGCTCTTGTTTTGGCTACCTTTGCCTATGGATTGGACTAAGTGAAATTTTAGTTGAGTTTGCGTTTAGCAGGAAGTATTTATGTGATCCCAGTCATCTCCGTGTATAGTTAGCTTATTCTAAGTGTCCCGCTGTAGGATTAGGTTTCAGGAACAATTCTACCTTTCAGGGCAGCAACTCACTTGCATCATGACACAGAGCTGCAGGGCCAGAGGATGTTTCATGAAGTGAATGAGGTTCCTGGCATTAGAAGCATGTGAATAATGGAGAAGAAACAAAGTTTGAAATGTGTGGAGCCAGAAGTTAGTCTGTGGAAAAATTATTCCAGTTGTCAGAGCTGTAAAGTTGCAAGCAGAGAACTGTATTCCCATTGACATCAAATCAAAATGGAAGTGGAATATATTTGATAAGGCAGCACACACATTATAAAAGTATCTGCAAACTGAATTTATTTTATATATTATTATATGAAACCAAGAAAGTTTATTATGACATCGAGAAATAATTTATGACATAAAAATTCATATAGTACAAATTTCACATCATTTCTCAAATACATTTTGAAGAAAAGTAATAGGTTCTTGGACTGTCTGAAATACAATTGACAAAAAGCAATGGTCATGTGAACGTAGAAAAAGATTAGCATTTCTTGTTCATGTGTCATGAAATAGGAGTAGGGATGAAGAACACAAAAAACTCATAATCTGTGACTCAACGTAGATGTAGAGAACAAATTGCTTAACAAAAGTCATCCACTCAAAGAATGTTTAAATTCAGTCAAAACAGAAGAAAATTGAACATGTCCTGCCATTTTAAAGTACGTATGTAAAATAAACTTGATATGTTTTTTCTCCCAAATTTGTCAACCATACTAAAAATGTACCTGATGTTACAGATGCATGTGAAGCAAGATTTTTTTTCTACGCTAAAATCAAGACAAAAAAAATTTCAGTTAACCATGCTAAGGAAAATGCTGAGTTATATCTTCATTTCCTTTGGGAAAAAATATTGTACAAAATCTTTATTATATATGAGATGAAATATAGCAAATTAGAGAAATTATTATTATGCGATTTTCTGATTTTTGATACTTGTGTATTTGTCAGCTTCTGAATATTGGTAATTGGCTGTGATTTCTTTTCCTGTTTTAAGTAAATATTCACTTTCATAACAGCTTTGTATTTATAATTTTGCATTATTTTTCTTAATGAAAATGGATATTTATTTTTCTATAAGAAATTATAGAAATTATATTCCCCCAAATTACAAAAATGTCAGTCCTCACAAAACCTTAGTGCCCCTGGTTCAGATGTCTATGTTTTCATGAAGCTCCGCAGGTGATTTTGAAGCACAGCCAGGGTTCAAAAGTATTAGTGTAATTATTAGAATCACAAGGATTTATGTCAGGGAGAGGACCTTTGGCTTCTTTATCAGTTGAGAAGATAAATAGGTAGAAAATACAGAGGGAAACAGAAGCTTTGCGAGAAGGATTTGCTTTTGAACATGCATAGTTCTCCGTAAGGTCTGCTATTGCGCTAATTTTGGCAACCATATCCAATTGCTCTTATATCGAGCTCATGACAGACTAAACCCTTGAGGCTTTCTTTTTCAATGTTCTGCTTCTTAGTCAATTTTTCCCCCTGTATTTATTTGTATATTAGGAGCTTTGGGTTCCAGTACATATGGAGGTTACTTTTATCCTTGTTAAATGTGATCTTATTGGGTTCAGCCCATTTCTCCAGTTCGTGCATTTCAGCAATATCCTGGCCTGGTTCTGAACTCTTTCTCTTTGTGCTGGCTAATCTGTGCTTTGATTTTGTAGTATATACATGTCCTTCCTTATTTGTTCTCAGTTGATCTCACAGCCAGGAGTGCAGTTACAATAACTGAAAAGTATTTCCCCTAACGTACCTGATAAAAGTTTTGAATCTGAAGGATGGAGAGGAGGAAGCTTTCTTTCCGCTCCTAAGAAGGTAGGGAGTGAACTTGTTACACAGACACACACAGATCTACGAGCAAGTGAGTTCTGCTTTACCCGACTTACAATTATTTTGCTGCAAATGCTCTTCTCTTCACCTTTAGAGCTCTGCAGAGGGGGGTGAGCAGCAGCCCAGTGGTTTGGAAGGTGATATGAAAGCTGTCATTTGCTGTTCTGATATGGCTTCTCTTTGCACTATCCCAGAAATAATTAGGATACATCACTTGCAATGCTCATTTGGTTTAACTCTGGGGACTTGTTGAACTTAAATCACATTTTAAATACTAGGAGAGGAAATTTATAGACATGGTGAAAAGTCATGTCTGATATACTAGACTTCCATAAAATTAAATCCTATTTCCTTCAGAAAAAGAGACAAATCTAAATGAGAAACTCACCCACAGAGAACACGGTGATAAAAAACTGATGGAGTTACTAAAAATCTTGAAGTGAGCTCTGAGACAAACTTAGAGAGAAATAGTCCAGCTATTATGCATCCAGTGGTCAGATTCAAATTGATTAGGATCTGGGGAAAAAAATAGCATTAATCTTTATGGTTTAAACAAGAACCTTGTGCTACATGGAAAACACAATTTTAAATGGAAATGTTTGGTCATATATTTGCTTTAAGCTGAATAAAATTGCCAGTAACCAGGAACTGAATTAGCCAAAGAGGCATATTCTCTTAGGGATAATCTTTAGCCAATAATATTTTGAATAGTGTTTAAAATTTCCCTATATTACTAATAAAAGTCAGTGAGCCTAGATTAAAAGCTTGGCTAAGCCACTTACTAGCTGTGTAACTGCTTCACTTACTAGTAAACGTTTTGCCAGTTATTTAATCTTCCACTGCCTTAGTTTCCCCATCTATAAATGAAGATCACGGTAAGAATACTTCTTAGAGTTGATGTGAGGATTAGCTGGATGGTACAGCTAAAACACTGAGAACGGGCCTGGTGTATGGGAAGCACCCATTAATATTACTTGCCATGGTTTCTACTTTTCACACATTAGTCAAAGTACTATAACGTTCAAGGTGGGCACCAGAGGCACCGCCAAATTCCCTCACCTTTCTGCATGTTGTTTAATGATTCCTGTCCTTCCCTTCTAAAGATAAGAACACTTGCAGACTGTTTTTCCTTCATTTCCTACTCAGCATGTACATTCCTAAAATATTTATGTTCCAGGGAGCTGAGCTTCGGAACTGCTTGTTCTGAAGTCAGTGTCTCCCAGTCTCCAGGTATTACAGGGCCATTTCAGAGGATGGAGAATAGCCAGCGAATCACTAAGAGGAGCTGCTTATTTCATGTCCCAATTCTGGTCTATATGAGACAACTTTTCTGTTCCGTATAAAGGTTTGTTTTCATAGAAAAATGTTGCATCGCTATTTCCTATGGGGTCCTTTCTCTTCTACATGCAAAGAGGAAAACAACACAGATTTGGTGCTTTCTTTCCTAATTATTAATAAAGACTAAGTACTACCTGAAAAAAATAAAGTCTCCATAAACATCTATTCATATGTATTATAAATATATGCTGATATGATGATATGACAGATTTAGCAAGTGCTAAGCCAATGTTTATCAAATTGTGATCAAAATATTGCCTGTATTTTTTGTTAAAATGCAGACCCTAGACATTCTAGAGATCTAGACATTCTCAATCAGAATATATGGGTGTGGAACACTGTGATTTGTGTTTTAGTAGGAAATTCAAATTATTTTTTTGCATATTATAGTTTATGAAGCACTGTTAGTCCTGACAGGCAATAAAATTTTGATATGTTTGATTTAAGTCAACCTAAATTGAAGAAGATTATTTCATTTGTGATTTTGGAAACAAAGTGTCACATCATTGGGACAAAATACCAGTAAGAAGGGGGTGGGGGGAGCACAGAAACTTTATCCCACTCCTACTATGAAGGGGATTTTTTTAACACCTCAGTTACACTATGGAGACTTTGCTATCTCCTAAGGGGTCATGCTCCCAGTTGACTCCTCCTTGGTTGCCACATATTTTGTGTCTTCTGATAGAAAGATTATAGCTTTCTTTTCCCTTTTTTTGTGAGGAAGATTGGCCCTGAGCTAACATCTGTGCCAATCTTCCTCTACTTTATGTGGGACACCTCCACAGCATGGCCTGACAAGTGGTGCTAGGTCCATGCCCGGGATCCAAACCTCTGAACCCTGGGCCACTGAAGCAGAGTGTGGGAACCTAATCACTATGCCACCAGGCCAGCCCCAATTATGGCTTTCTTAATGTATTCTTATCCTTGGTGGATTAAGATCGCTAGATTTAATGAATAACAATGCAGATGTCCAGTCAAGTTTGAATTCTAGATAAACAACATTTCTTTTTTTACAGTAAAAGTATGACCCGAATATTCGAAGGAATATATTTGTACTAAAAAGATTTTTGTCTTTTATCTGAAATTCAAATGTGTTTGGGCCTTGTATATTTTATCTGGCAACTTTACCACAGATTATTTCTCTAAATTCTTTAGCTTGATTTGATCTTTGTCTTTAAGCAATGCAATTTCTTCAAATATCTGATGAAACTTGCCTCTTCACATTTAAGACAGAGATGTTACAATGGATTGAACACGTCATGCACATAGGTGATGCCTGTTGGAGGGCGGGTTTTCCTGTAATATGAAAAGGTCACTCCACTTTGCTTGATGACCTGATCTGCTAGTAGCTTAAAGTCTTTTCTCTTGTTCTTTTCACAACAGAAGCATTTAATCTACCTGGAGCTTTCAAGTCCAGCTGCCAGTGTGCTTTGGGCCCAACAGAAGAAGGAGTTCTGTGGTCTCCGTTCAGCATAGAGACTATCTTGAAGCCCCCTTTTCTTTGTACTAAGAAATCATTACCTTTAGCTGTGTCTGGATTCCCTGGGTCAGGAAATGGAAATTAGAGGAATCTGGAAATTTGCAGGCATTCACCAGCAATATCTTCCTTCAAAGCAGTTGGCACAGTAGAAGATAAGAACTATGTCCTTCTATACAAAGACCTTAGCAGGCAGAGCTGGTGATCAGGCTTTAAGTAAGAGTGGGAGAAGAGGGGAAGCTAAGAACACAAGGACTAGTAGTTGAAAGACTGGAGTCTTCACAATTAAAATCTATATCTAGGCAAGGAGTTTGGCAATGATTAATTGCACAAGGCAATGTTGAAGAACCCCAAAGAACCAAAATTTAGTAGATTTTCAAGGGATTATATGCCCAAAACACTGCAAATTCAAGACTGATCTGCCAATACCTGCAATTTTTCTGCTCCTGAAGCTGACTCCAGGCTTCCTAAACTGCACCAACAGAAAGAAGGGATAGAAAGCTGTGCTGTCTCCAAGAAGTATCTCCCTGAGATGAGGACTTGAAGGCTGAGGCAAAGACTGGGGCCATAGACGACATCAAAAACAAGTATTTCCCAGAGAGCAGAATCATGGGCGACAATAATTACCAAATGAAACGTGTATTGCCAGAGGAGAAACGAACTTTATCTTCTACAGAGAAGAGGGAAAAAATGATAATTCTATGGACAAAAGAGGGCTGTGTGTTTTCCATTCTCCCCAATTCTAAATGGGTCCGCTTGTTCATGCTCCACCATTGTGTGTTAAGTATGTTGTATGCTGGTAACAGTTACAGCTTCCTGGAGTCTGAAGAGCTGTGCGTAAGCCAGACTTCCCGGGCTGTTTGTTGAACACAGGAACTCGATGACACTCAGTCAAGTCTCCTGGGGAGATGTGAGACTGTTCAATGTGTGAAAAACTGATGCACTTGGACATTAGGTGAGGCAAAGGAGTGGACTACCCTTTTCCTTGTTTCTACCCTTGCTTGCTTCTAGTCTGTTCTCGCTACAGCAGCCAGAGTATTCCTGTTAAGAAGTGAGTCACGTCACCCCTCCTCTCGTTCTCCAGTATCTTTCACCTTCACTCAGAGTAAAAGTCACATTACCCACCAGGCCGTCCGTGATCTTGCTTCCTGTCACTCTCCTTCTGTAACAGCACTGGACTTTTGTTTTTACAGAGCATGCTAGGCCTTCTCCTCACTCAGAACCCTTGCGATTGCATTTGCCTTTATTTTTTCTCTTTTTGCTCACGAAGATCTAAATAGTTTTCTTCTTCATTTCTTTCACATTTTACTCAATGTTGCTTTCTAAGCGAGGCCTAACCTGACAGCTGTACTGTATATTGGAACCCTCTGTGAAGTTATGGAGCCCTTATGATCATGACAAGTATGAGCACATTTTACTTATATATTTTTGCATATTGTTTGCCTTCCTCCATTGAAAATGTAAATTCTGAGAGTGCAGGCCTTTTTTTCTGCTTTCGTTTTTCTTTTATCTCTAATTTACTCCTGAATATTTAGTCCTTAAATCTGTGCCTGGCATATTGCGTGCATTTCATAAACATTTACTGATTGAAAGAAGAACAATTTGGGAATGAGAGACAGCTCTTGAGACAGAAGCCAGCATTTCCTAGTTTCCCACAAACATATGTGCATGAAAAATGTTTGGCCTAATTTCCAAAGGGTTTTTAAAAGATGTCTGGCACATATCCTTTTTTCTCTCTCTTTCCTTCCTTTGTCATCATCCTGACCAGAAGGTAGATGTGATGTCTGGAGATCCAGCCACAGCTTTGGGCTCCACAATAAGAATGTTGTCCTCCAGATGACAGGTGATAAGATGGAAGGAGCATGCTCACTGAAGATTGCATGGAGCAGAGTTGCCATACTAGCTGTGATGGTTATTTTTATGTGTCAGTTTGCCTGGGCCAAGAGGTGTCCAGATATTAGGTCTAACATTATTCTGGGTATTTCTGGATAAGTTTAAAATTTAAAACTCAGTAAAGCAGATTACTAGCGTTAATGTGGGTGGGCCTTGTCCAATCAGTTGAAGGCCTGAATAGAACAAAAAAACTTGTGCTTAGGAGGAATGGCAAATGATTTTTGTGGGCCATGGATTGTTCTGTTTTTCTAGAGAGTCACAGCTAATGCAGCAGTTCTGACTGCTGTAAAGGATACATGTGGGAGAAATGAACTTCTTTTGAGGTTCAGCTGCTGTTTTGTGTTTTTTTCCATTATAGCTGAAAATAAACCTACTGAATGCAGAGAAATAGTTCTTTTATTATAATTTTAGGAATGAAAATTCCTCTATTCTCTACTTATAAATAATAAAGTTAAATAAATAGGCCTATAATTAAATAAAATATAGAATTATTTAGCATACTAAATATCCACTGAAATATAGGATGTCTTTTCATTCTGATTCTTCACTTTGTTTACAGGTCTCTTGTTTTAATATAGAATCTGAGGATCACTATTTTAATTTGGGTTTGACTTAAGATGCAGGCCTCTTTATGGGGTTTTTCAACCAATGGATATTTCTGAGATGTGGCTGATTTCCTACAGAGGGAATTCATAGGTCTCTGGAACATTCACTGCCCAAAAGAATCATTTGCTATTCCTCATAAGCTCTTTTATTTCCTTTACTTTAGTTATTTCTGTTGGTCAAGCATCCTTTCATCATTTTTTTTTTTTTTTACTGGCTTAAAGGCACTCACTTTATTTTTATTTTTTTATTTTATTGAGGTCACTTTGGTTTATAACATTATGTAAATTTCAGGTATATAGCATTATATGTCAGCTTCTGTATAGACTGCATCATGTTCACCACCAAAAGTCTAGTTTCCATCTGTCACCATACATATGTGCCCCTTTACTCCTTTTGCCTTCCCTCCAGCCACTTCCCCTCCAGTAACCACAAAGCTTCTCTCCATATGTATGTATTTGTTTGTTTACTTCCACCTATGAGTGAAATAATATGGTATTTGTCTTTCTCTGTCTGACTATTTCGCTTAGCATAATACCCTCAAGGTCCATCCATGTTGTTGCAAATGGCATGCTTTTCTCTTTTTATGGCTGAGTAGTATTCCACTGTATATGTACACCACAGCTTTATTCATTCAACCTATGGATACTTGGGTTGCTTCAAAGTCTTGGACATTGTGAATAACGCTGCAGTGAACCTAGGGGAACATAAATCTTTTCAAAATAGTGTTTTCATGTTCTTCAGATAAATATCCAGAAGTGGAATAACTGGATCATACGGTATTCCCATTTGAATTTTTTGAGAAATCTCCATTCTGTTTTCCATAGCGGCTACACCAGTTTGCATTCCTTCTAGCAGCGTAGGAGGGTTCCTTCACGTCCTGTATAACACTTGTTATTTCCTGTGTTTTTAATAGTAACCATTCTGACGGATATAAGGTAATACCTTATTGTAATTTTGATTTGTAGTTCCCTAATAATAAGTGATGTTGAACATCTTTTCACATGTCCCTTGGCCACCTGTATATCTTTTTTGGAAAAATGTCTGTTCATATCCTCTGCCCACTTTTTGATCAGGTTGTTCATTTCTCTGTTGTTACTTGTGTGACTTCTTTATATATTTTGGAAATTAACCCCTTATTGATATATGAGTTGCAAATATTTTCTAACACTTGACAAGTTGTCTTCTCATTTGTTGACAGTTTCCTTTGCTGTGCAGAAAGTTTTTCGTTTGATGTAGCCTCATTTGTTTATTTTTCTTTCTCTCGCCTAAGAAGACATGATATTCAAAAAGACACTGTTGAGACCTATGTCAAAGAGCATACTGCCTATGTTTTCGTCCAGGAGTTTTATGGTTTCAGGTCTCGCATTCAAGTCTCTAATCCATTTTGAGTTAATGTTTTTATGTGGTGTAAGATAGTAGCCTACTTTCATTCTTTTGCATGTGACTGTCCAGTTTCCCCAACACCATTTATTGAGGAGACTTTCGTTTCTCTGTTGTATGTCCATAGATGTGCAGTTTTATTTCTGGTATCTCAATTCTATTCCATTGATCTGTGTGTCTGTTTTTCTGCTGGTACCATACTGTTTTGATTACTATAGATTTGTAGTGTATTTTGAATTCTGGAAGTGTGATACATCCAGCTTTGTTCTTTTTTCTCAGGATTGCTATGGCTATTAGGATCCTATGTTGCTCCATATAAATTTTAGGATTCTTTGTTCTATGTCTGTGAAAATGTCATTGGGATTCTGATTGGGATTGCAGTGAATCTGTAGATTGCTTTAGATAATGTGGGCATTTTAACTATGTATTTTCTTTCACTCCATGAGCATGGAATATCTCTCCATTTCTTTGTGCCTTCTCCAATTTCTTTCAATAATGTCTTATGCTTTTCAGTATAGAGGTCTTTCACCTCCTTGGTTAAATTTATTCCTAGGTATTTTACTCTTTTTGTTGCAATTGTAAATGGTATAGTATTCTTGATTTCTATTTCTGCAATTTTGTTGTTGGTTTACAGAAATACAACTGACTTCTGTATGTTGATTTTGTACTCTGCAACTTTATTGTATTCATTAATTATTTCTATGTTTTTTTGGAGATTCTTTGGAGTTTTCTACATACAGAATCAATTCATCCATGAATAGTTATAGTTTCACTTGTTTCTTTCCAATTTGGATAAATTTTATGTCTTTTTATTGCCTAACTGCATGGCTAGGACTTCCAATACTATGCAGAGTAGAAGTGGCAAGAGTGGGCATCCTTGTCTTGCTCCTGTTATTAGAGGAGTAGCTTTCAGTTTTTCACCATTGACTATGATGATGGCTGTGAGTTTGTCATGTGTGGCCTTTATTATGTTGAGGTACCTTCCTTCTATACCCATTTTATTCAGAGTCTTTCTCATAAATGGATGTTGAAATCTTGTCAAATGCTTTCTCTGCTTCTACTGAGAAGATCATGTGATTTTTATTCGTCATTTTATTAATGTGGTGTACCACGTGGATTGGTTTGTGGATATTGAATCATCCCTGCACCCCTGGAATAAATGCCATCTTACCATGGTGTAGAATCCTTTTAATGTATTCTGTTCGATCTGCTAATATTTTGTGCAGGATTTTTGCACCTATGTACATCAGCAATATTGGCCTGTAATTTTCCTTTTTTGTTTTGTCCTTTTCTGGTTTTGGTATCAGAGTAATGTTGGCCTTGTAGGATAAGTTAGGAAGCATCCTCTCCTCTTCAATATTTGGAAGATTTAGAGAAGAATAGGTATTAAGTCTTCTTTGGATGTTTGGAAGAATTCACAGAGAAGCTGTCTGGTCCTGGACTTTTGTTTTTTAGGAAGTTTTTGATTACTATTTCAGTCTCTTTGCTTGTGATTGCTCTATTTAGATTTCTATTTCTTCTTGATTAGGTTTTGGGAGGTTGTATGTTTTAATAATTTATCCATTTCTTCTATTTTATCCAATTCACTGGCATATCTATCACCTTTCATAGTATTATCTTATAATTTTTCATATTTCTGTGGCATCCATTGTAATTTCTCCTCTTTCATTTTTTATTTTATTTTTTTGAACCTTCTCTCTTTTCTCTTTGTGACTCTAGGCTAAGTGTTTGTCAATTTTATATCTTTTCAAAGAACCAGCTCTTAGTTTCATTTTTCCTTTCTATTCTCTTTTTAGTCGCAATTTTGTTTATTTCTACTCTGACTTTTATTATCACCTTCCTTCTGCTGACTTTGGGCTTTGTTTGTTCTTCTTTAGATAGAGTTCTTTTAGATAGAGCGTTAGATTCTTTGAGAATTTTCTTGTTTCTTGAGGTAGGCCTGTATTGCTATGTAATTCCCTCTTAGTGTTACTTTTGCTGCATCCCGTAATAATTTGCATGTTTTCATTTTCAATTGTTTCCAGGTGCTTTTTAATTTCTTTTTTTATTTCTTCATTGATCCAATTGTTGTTCAATAGCATGTTGTTTATTCTCCACAGATTTCTGACTTTTCATACTTTGTGGTCAGAAAAGATGCTTGATATGACTTCAATCCTCTTAAATTTATTGAGACTTATTTTGTTTCTCAACAGATGGTGTATCTTTGAGAATGTTTCATGAGCATTTGAAAAGAATGAGTATTCTGATGCTTTTGGACAGAATGTTCTATGTATATCTATTAAGTCGATCTGGTCAAGTTTCATATAAGTCCAGTGTTTCCTTTTTGACTTTTTGTCTGTATGATCTATCAATTTATGTAAATGACATGTTAAAGTACTATTAATATATTGCTGTGAATTTCTCCCTTTAGGTCTGTTAATAATTGTTTTGTATACTTTCATGCTCCTATTTTAGGTGCATATATGTTAATAAGTGTTATATCTTTTTGGTGGAATGTCCCTTTTATCATTAAATAATGCCCATCTTTGTCTCTTGTTATGTTTTTTAGCATGAAGTCTATTTTTTCTGAAATAAATATGGCTACACCAGCTTTCTTTTGGTTACCATTTGCTTGGAGTATCATCTTCCATCCCTTCACTCTGAGCCTATGTTTGTCTTAGAGCTCAGATGGATCTTTTAGAGGCAGCATATTGTTGGGACTTTTTGTATAATCCCTCCAGCCACGGTATGTCTTTTGATTGGAGAATTCAATCCATTTACATTTAGAGTGATTATTGCTCTATGATAGCTTAATACTATCATTTTATATTTTATTTTCTGGTTGTTCTATATTTCCATTATTTGTTTTTCCTTGTATTTCTGTCTGCCATTTCAGGTTGGTGGGTTTTTTGTGATGTTTTTCTCAGTTTCCTCTTTATTTATGATTTATAACCCTGCTCTGATTTTTTTTTGTTTTGTGGTCACCATGATGTTTGTATAAAAAAATTCATAGAGGGGCTGGCCCCGTGGCCGAGTGGTTGAGTTCACGCGCTCCACTATAGGCAGCCCAGTGATTCGTTGGTTCAAATCCTGGGCACGGACATGGCACTGCTCATCAAACCACGCTGAGGTGGCATCCCACATGCCACAACTGGGGGGACCCATAACGGAGAATATACAACTATGTACTGGTGGGGGGGTCTTTGGGGAGAAAAAGGAAAAAAAAATAAAATCTTTTAAAAAAATTCATAGAAAAGATAGTCCTTTTTCTGCTGACAGTATATTATCTCCATTAGCATATGCAACTTCTGTCCTTTTCCTCTTGCCCTTCTATGTTTTTGTTGCAAAAAATTATCCTTATTTGTGTTGTGAGTTTGTTACCAAGTTGAAGTGGTTATAGTTATTTTTTCTGCCTTCTTTCCCTTTAGGAATTATGTTATAATTGTTTACTAACCTATTCTGATACAGAGTGGCAAACTTCTGATTGTCTGCCTATTTATCACCCTGCTCAAGGCTCTGGAAATCTTTGCCTTTTTGTTTCAAGTAGAAGGGCTTCTTTCAATCTTTCTTGTGAGGCAGGTCTAGTGGCAAGGAGCTCCCTCAGCTATTGTTTGTCTGGGAAAGCATTTATTTTTCCTTCCTATCTGAAGGATTACCTTGCTGGATAGAATATGTTTAGCTGATATTTTTTATCATCCAATATTTTGAATATATAATTCCATTCTCTCCTAGTCTGCTGAGAAATCTGATAATCGCCTGATGGGGGTTCCTTTGTGAGTTATTTTCTTGTCTCTGGCTTCCCTTTACCTTTTTTCTTTGTCATTAGCTTTTGACAGTTTTAATACAATATGCCTTGGAGAAGATTTTTTTTGCATTGAAATAATTAGGAATCTTATTAACTTCATGTACCTATATATCTAGTTCCTTCCCAAGGCTTGGGAATCTCTCAGCTATTATTTCTTTGAATAAGCTGTCTGCTCCTTTCCCCTCTCTTCTTCTTCTGGGATACCCATTATCCCTATGTTGCTTTTCCTGATTGAGTGGGACACTTCACATAGAATTTCTTCATTAAAAAAAAAACTTAGCTCTCTCTCCTCTTTCCTCTGAGTCATTTCTAGATTCCTACCTGTGAGCTTGCTAATTCTCTCTTCCATATGGTCTCCTCTATTTTTAATTCCTTCCATTCATTAATTTTATTCCTGAGCTCATTGAACTGTCTTTCTGAGTTTTCTTGTAACTCCTCAAGTTTCTGTAACAGCTATTTTGAATTCTCTGTCAGTTGGATTGCAGTCTTCTGTGACTTCAAGTTTGGTTTCTGGAGAGTTGTTATTTTCTTTCTGTGCTACCGTATTACTGTAGTTCTTCATGGTACTTGATGAATTTGTCCTCTGCTGGTTCATTTGTGGTAGTAACCACCTTTCTCATTTGGGTAAGTCTTTGATTCCTTTGATTCTGAGCTACTTCTGGTTGTATTTGAAAGCCTGCATTTTACACCCTCCAGGCCTCTGCCAGATGCCTTGTCTTTGCCCTCCTTGCGCTGCTTGTGCCTCCAAGCTTGCTTGCACCTCACTGCTTACAACGTCACTGCAGTCTCAGGTGTCACCACTGAGGTTACCAGGCACTGAGCACTTCTGCTGCTTTGGGAATCACCTGGTCTCATGTTCCCCCACTGGTTATCTGCAGGCTATCCATGGGCTCAGATGCTGCTGCCAGATTCTCTGGAGGGGCTTGCAGCCTCACTGACAGGGTGCTTGGTTCACAGATTTTACTGTCACTTTCAGGGTCCTGGGGTCTTGTATGCAGCCCACACTGCTGATAAAGCCAGTGTTAAGGGTACCACCCCTGATGACTGGGTCATGGGTTCTACTGTGGCTCCTGAAGCTTCACATTGCAGGTGCCACCTGCCACTGCTGGGGGAGTGGCAGAGGCTATGCCATGAATACATTGCTACTTCTTCAGCCCTTGGCCACTGTTGCAAGCTGATGTGCTATTTAAAACCTCAAGTTGGGGCACCACTGCCCCTGTGGGTGGTATCTGCATTTTGGACATAGCCCTTGCTGCTGGAAAGACTGAGGTTGGAGTAGCTGCTGCCTGGGGAGAGGTAGGTGGCTGGTTCCCCAGCACCACTTTATCCGGGAGCCTCAGATCCTCGCTGACACCCACCACTCTTCACCGGGACAGGGCCTAAACTAGGAGTGTCATTGCTGCTCCTGCAGCTTCTGGTTGCTTGCACGTGCCTCTGTGGTTTTTGAAATCTCAAGTCAGGGCACCACCATCCCTGCTGAGAGCATTTGTGTTTTGGACAACTACTGCTGGGGGATGGGGAAGGGGCTGCTCTCTTAATTCCACTGCTTCCCAGGGGTCCAGTTCACCCACCTTCAGCTGTATAAATGCATGGATCTGTCGGGTGTTCTAGAGTGCTGTGCAGGGAGTCCTTTTTTGGTCAATGAGTGCCCCACTGGTTGTAACTTAGAGGGGAAAGACAAAAGGAAAAGCTCACTCTGCCATGATGCTGATGTCAGCTCTAAAAGTCCTTTGGATATTTTATAACCATTTTGTAAGTTTAGCAATTATGTTCAGTAAAAGTGATACTGAGAAAAATACTTAATGATTCAAATATTATAAAATAAAGAATGATTTCAATATCATTTCTCTGCTGTAAATTAATATTTAAATCTAAACTCATTGTGAATTTCTACCTGAGGCTCAAGTATAAGAATTTTGCTGACTGTTCTCTTTGTCTTTAGAGCAGGAGTTGTCTAACTTTTTCCATAACAGGTATGTTGGAAATATTCTAGGCTTTGTGGGCCACATGGACTCTGCCAACTCTTTCCTTGCCTCTGTTGTGGCAGACAATATATAAATGGTGATGTGGCTGTGTTCTAGCAAAACCTCATGACAGCAGTTTGGAGGAATGTAGGCCTGTGAGATGTGGTTTGGCCACTCTTGCTTTAGAAGATAAAAAGGAGTCCTATTGTCACATGAGATATAAGGAGTACCCCTGAAGATGACTAGTCTACCTGGACTCTGTAGGGCAAGCCACTCGAGATAGAAACTTGGGAACAGGAACAAGTCACCACTCTCAGGCCATTTCCAGTTTACAATAATACATCTAACTGTTTAAAGGACAGCTTAGAAATGTGGGGTCTTTGGGGAGCCAGAAAGTCAGACTCTTGCTCTCAAGTGTAGGTAGTTCACACTTATTCACTGATGTTGAACCCTCAGTATGTATAGAATCTGAGGGAGAGGGGGAGCATTTTATCTGATTCACCCAAATAAAATTCCTGACAAATAGACAAACATGAAATATATGCTACATGCTGAAAGATGTTTCAGTAGGAACGCCTGACATCGCACCTGCAGGAAATCTTCCTAAAGGGCTTGACTGCCACAATATAAATAAATAAAACTGCATATATCATCATGATATGATAAGAATTGTTTTGTGCTCTTGATGTGATGTGCTTTTCTGAGACCTAGATGCACTTGTTATCCATATTTATCCCCCTCCCTCCATTATTTGGCATACATTCTTAGAGCTGCATAGTAAGTGTGAGATACAAAATTACAATTAATTTTTCTATTTCACCACACCCCCTGGTGGCTCAAACAGAAACTGAGAACAAATTATAAATATATGAATAGAATTATAAATACAACTATAAGTGTGAATAAATGTCTCTACTTCAAACTTCCATATCTAAACAGCTATCATTATTTAATTTTTCCTAAAGTTGAGAAAATTCATTTTTTAATGCTAATTATGAATAGATGCAAAATATTGAAAGATAATGTAGGAACTACTAATTTTTCCCTTGAACTCTAAACCTGAGTTTCAACAGACGTGAAATCCTTTTGTGAAACATTCGTAACTTTTTCAATTTCTTTGTCTCTGTGTACGTTTATCTAATCAATGTTTGTTTAATGTAAATTCTTCTTTAATTTTTTAATTTGATCATATTTTATTTGTTTGTTTATTGAAGTATAACTGACATAAAATATCCTATTAGTTTCAGGTGTACATCATAGTGATTATATATTTATATACATTATGAAATGATCACCAAGGTAAGTCTAATTACCATTTGTCAGCATACAATTTTGTTAGAGTATTATTGACTGTATTCCCTATGCTGTACATTACCTCTCCATAGCTTACTTATTTTATAACTGGAAGTTTGTACCTCTTAATCCCCTTCATCTATTTCGTTCACCCCCCAACCTTCCCCATTCTGGTAACAACCAGTTTGTTCTCTATGAGTCTTTTTCTGTTTTATTTTGTTTGTTCATTTGCTTTGTTTTTTAGATTCCTCATATAAGTGAAATCATACAGTATTTGTCTTTCTCTTTCTGACTTATTTCTCTTAGTGTAATACCCTCTAGGTCCATCCATGTTGTTGTCAATGGCAAGATTTCATTCTTTTTTTATGGTTGAGTAACATTCCATTGTATACACATGCCACGTCTTCTTTATCCATTCATCTGTCAATGGACACTTAGGTTGCTTCCTTATCTGGACTATTGTAAATAATGTTACAGTGAACATAAGGGTGCACATATCTTTTCAAATTAGTGTTTGCACTTTCTTCAGGTAAATATCCAGAAGTGGAATTGCTATATCATATGGATTTCAATATTTAATATTTTTTTTATGGAAAAAAGAAATAGATTTTAATGGACTAGAATAGAATGCCTAGAAATAGATGAGATCACATGGAAAAATTAAATATGATCAAGAAACGACCTCAAAACAATGAGTGGGTGATGAATTATTTAGTAAAAGCTGTTGAAAAAACTGATTAGCAACTTGAAAAAAAATAATTTGTAATTTAGATACATCTTATACTTCATATCAAAACAACTCCAGCTGCATAAAAAATTAAATTCAGGAAAGGACTAAATACTGAAACATCTAGCAGAGAAGAGATTTAGATATTTACTAGACTTTCAGAATACTAATTTTAAAGAGACAACGTAATATGTTATATAAAGTGTAAAATACACATAAACAATAAAATTATACATAGATATGATGACTAAGTAAAATATTTGTATGGGAGCACGAACCACGAGGATGATCATAAGTTCAGGGAGATATTTTTCCTTTTTGTTTTAAGAATATTTTTTTTTTTTATTAATGTTATGATAGATTACAACCTTGTGAGATTTCAGTTGTACATTTTTGTTAGTCATGTTGTGGGTACACCACTTCCCCCTCTGTGCCCTCCCCCCACCCCCCCTTTTCCCTGGTAACCACCGATCAGATCTCCTTATAATATGCTAATTTCCACCTATGAGTGAGTCATATAGAGTTCGTCTTTGTCTGACTGGCTTATTTCGCTTAACATAATACTCTCGAGGTCCATCCACGTTGTTGTGAATGGGCCAATTTTGTCTTTTTTTATGGCTGAGTAGTATTCCATTGTGTATATATACCACATCTTCTTTATCCAATCATCAGTTTCTGGGCATGTAGGCTGGTTCCACGTCTTCGCTATTGTAAATAATGCTGCGATGAACATAGGGGTGCAACGGACTCTTGAGATTTCTGATATCAGGTTCTTAGGATAGATACCCAGTAATGGGATGGCTGGGTCATAGGGTATTTCTATTTTTAACTTTTTGAGAAATCTCCATACTGTTTTCCATAGTGGTTGTACCAGTTTGCATTCCCACCAACAGTGTATGAGGGTTCCTTTTTCTCCACAACCTCTCCAACATTTGTCACTCTTGGTTTTGGATGTTTTTGGAATCTAACGGGTGTAAGGTGATATCTTAGTGTAGTTTTGATTTGCATTTCCCTGATGATTAGCGATGATGAACATCTTTTCATGTGTCTATTGGCCATATTCATATCTTCTTTTGAGAAATGTCTGTTCATGTCCTCTGCCCATTTTTTGATCGGGTTGTTTGTTTTTTTGCTGTTAAGCCGTGTGAGTTCTTTGTATATTATGGAGATTAACCCTTTGTCGGATAAGTGGCTTGTGAATATTTTTTCCCAATTAGTGAGCTGTTTTTTTGTTTCAATCCTGTTTTCCCTTGCCTTGAAGAAGCTCTTTAGTCTGATGAAGTCCCATTTGTTTATTCTTTCTATTGTTTCCCTCAACTGAGGAGTTACAGTGTCCGAAAAGATTCTTTTGAAACTGATGTCAAAGAGTGTACTGCCTATATTCTCTTCCAAAAGACTTATTGTCTCAGGCCTAATCTTTAGGGCTTTGATCCATTTTGAGTTTATTTTGGTGTGTGGTGAAAAAGACTGGTCAATTTTCAATCTTTTGCATGTGGCTGTCCAGTTTTCCCAGCACCATTTGTTGAAGAGACTTTCTTTTCTCCATTGTAGGCCCTCTGCTCCTTTGTCGAAGATTAGCTGTCCATAGATGTGTGGTTTTATCTCTGGGCTTTCAATTCTGTTCCATTGATCTGTGGACCTGTTTTTGTACCAGTACCATGCTGTTTTGATCACTGTAGCTTTGTAGTATGTTTTGAAATCTGGGATTGTGATTCCGCCGGCTTTGTTTTTCTTGCTCAGGATTGCTTTAGCAATTCGCGGTCTTTTGTTGCCCCATATGAATTTTAGGATTGTTTGTTCAATATCTGTGAAGAATGTTCTTGGGATTCTGATTGTGATAGCATTGAATCTGTATATTGCTTTAGGTAGTATGGACATTTTAACTATGTTTATTCTTCCAATCCATGTGCAAGGAATGTCTTTCCATCTCTTTATGTCATCGTCAATTTCTTTCAAGAAAGTCTTGTAGTTTTCATTGTATAGATCCTTCACTTCCTTGGTTAAGTTTATCCCAAGGTATTTTATTCTTTTCGTTGTGATTGTGAATGGGATTGAGTTCTTGAGTTCTTTTTCTGTTAGTTCATTGTTAGTGTATAGAAATGCTACTGATTTATGCACGTTAATTTTATACCCTGCTACTTTGCTGTAGTTGTTGATTATTTCTAATAGTTTTTCTGTGGATTCTTTGGGGTTTTCTATATATAAGATCATGTCGTCTGCAAACAACGAGAGTTTTACTTCTTCGTTACCTATTTGGATTCCTTTTATTTCTTTTTCCTGCAGAATTGCTCTGGCCAGCACCTCCAGTACTATGTTGAATAGGAGTGGTGAAAGTGGGCACCCTTGTCTTGTTCCTGTCCTCAGAGGGATGGCTTTCAGTTTTTGTCCATTGAGTATGATGTTGGCTGTGGGTCTATCATATATGGCCTTTATTATGTTGAGGTACTTTCCTTCTATACCCATTTTACTGAGGGTTTTTTATCATAAATGGGTGTTGGATCTTGTCGAATGCTTTCTCTGCATCTATTGAGATGATCATGTGGTTTTTGTTTTTCATTTTGTTGATGTAGTGTATCACGTTGATTGACTTGCGGATGTTGAACCATCCCTGTGTCCCTGGTATAAATCCCACTTGATCATGGTGTATAATCTTTTTGATGTATTGCTGTAATCGGTTTGCCAAAATTTTGTTGAGGATTTTTGCATCTATGTTCATCAGTGATATCGGCCTGTAGTTCTCCTTCTTTGTGTTGTCCTTGTCAGGTTTGGGGATCAGGGTGATGTTGGCTTCATAGAATGTGTTAGGGAGTTCTCCATCTTTCTCAATTTTCTGGAACAGTTTGAGGAGAATAGGTATTAAGTCTTCTTTGAATGTTTGGTAGAATTCTCCAGAGAAGCCTTCTGGTCCTGGACTCTTATTTTTGGGGAGGTTTTTGATTACCGTTTCTATTTCCTTACTTGTGATTGGCCTATTCAGATTCTCCATTTCTTCCTGATTCAGTTTGGGGAGATTGTAGGAGTCTAGGAATTTGTCCATTTCTTCCAGGTTGTTCAATTTGTTGGCATATAGTTTTTCATAGTATTCTCTTATGATCTCTTGTATTTCATTGGTATCTGTTGTGATTTCTCCTCTCTCATTCCTAATTTTATTAATTTGCAATTTCTCTCTTCTTTTCTTGGTGAGTCTGGCTAGGGGTTTGTCAATTTTGTTAATTCTTTCGAAGAACCAACTCTTTGTTTCATTGATCCTTTCTATTGTCTTTTTTGTTTCAATATCGTTTATTTCTGCTCTTATTTTTATTATTTCCCTCCTTCTACTGACTTGGGCTTTGTTTGTTCTTCTTTTTCTAGTTCTGTTAGGTGTCGTTTGAGGTTGCTTATGTGAGCTTTTTCTTGTTTAGTGAGGTGGGCCTGTATTGCGATGAATTTCCCTCTTAGGACTGCTTTTGCTGCATCCCAAATGTTTTGGTATGTCGTGTTCTCATTTTCATTAGTCTCCAGATAAAATTTGATTTCTTCTTTAATTTCTTCAATGATCCATTGTTTGTTGAGAAGCGTGTTGTTTAGTCTCCACATTTTTGCACCTTTCTCTGCTTTTTTCTTGTAGTTGATTTCTAGTTTAATAGCATTGTGATCAGAAAAGATGCTTGATATTATTTCAACTCTCTTGTATTTATTGATGTTTGCTTTGGTTCCCAAAATATGGTCAATCCTTGAGAATGTTCCAAGTGCACTTGAGAAGAATGTGTAACCTGCTGTTTTTGGATGAAGTGTTCTATATATATCTATTAAGTCCATCTGGTCTAATTTTTCATTTAATTCTATTATTTCCTTGTTGATTTTCTGTCTGGATGTTCTGTCCATTGGTGTTAATGGTGTGTTGAGGTCCCCTACTATTATTGTATTGTTGTTGATGTCTTCTTTTAGTTCTATTAAGAGTTGCTTTACAAATTTTGGTGCTCCTGTGTTGGGTGCGTATATATTTATAAGTGTTATGTCTTCTTGGTGGAGAGTCCCTTTTATCATTATATACTGTCCCTCTTTATCTTTCTTTATCTGTTTTGCTTTGAAATCTACCTTGTCTGATATTAGTATAGCGACACCTGCTTTCTTTTGTTCATTATTAGCTTGGAGTGTTGTTCTCCATCCCTTCACTCTGAGTCTGTGTTTGTCTTTGGGGCTGAGGTGTGTTTCCTGGAGGCAGCATATTGTTGGGTCTTGTTCTTTGATCCATCCTGCCACTCTGTGTCTTTTGATTGGGGAGTTCAATCCATTTACATTTAGAGTGA
Source organism: Equus caballus (assembly GCF_041296265.1). Taxonomy (NCBI): domain Eukaryota; kingdom Metazoa; phylum Chordata; class Mammalia; order Perissodactyla; family Equidae; genus Equus; species Equus caballus. The sequence continues at coordinate 70,112,813 of NC_091685.1, read as the reverse complement.
TTATTGAGATGTGGGGGCCTACCACTACCATTTTGTGTCTTGTTTTCCGCTTTTCTTCAGTTTCCTTTGTTTCTCGTCCCATGGTTTAATCTGTTCTGATGTAGAGCTGCTACTCTCTGTTGTTGCCCTTCTACTTATCTCCTCTGCTCTTGGTTTTGTAGCCCCTTTCCTTTTTTGGATTTTTCAGGAATGAGGGTTTTCCTGAGGATTTCCTGAAGAGGAGGTTTTGTGGCAATGAACTCCCTTAATTTTTGTCTATCTGCGAAAGTTTTTATTTCTCCATTGTATTTGAAGGATATTTTCGCTGGGTAGAGAATTCTCGGCTGTAGATTTTTGTCCTTCAGATTTTTGAATATATCATTCCATTCTCTTCTAGCCTGTAAAGTTTCTGCTGAGAAATCTGCTGATAGCCTGATGGGGGTTCCTTTGTAGGTTAGTTTCTTTTGCCTGGCTGTCCTTAGTATTTTCTCCTTGTCGTTGACTTTTGCTAGCTTCACTACTATATGGCGTGGAGTTGGTCTTCTTGCATTGATAAAGTTTGGAGATCTATTGGCTTCTGTCACCTGAAGATCGATCTCCCTCACCAGAGTTGGGAAGTTCTCAGCCATTATTTCTTTGAATAGGCTTTCTGCCCCTTTCTCCTTCTCTTCTCCCTCTGGTATACCTATAATCCTTACGTTGCATCTCCTAATTGTGTCTGATAATTCTCGGAGAGTTTCTTCATTTCTTATTAGTCTTGCTTCTCTCTCCTCCTCTGCCTGCAGCAATTCTATATTGCCATCTTCCAAATTGCTAATTCTTTCCTCCATATTATCGGCCCTACTGTTCAGAGCATCTAGATTTTTCTTAATCTCCTCTATTGTGTTCTTCATTTCCAATATTTCTGTTTGTTTCTTCTTTATCGTATCAAACTCTTTTGTGACATAGCTCCTGAACTCGTTGAGTTGACGGTCAGAACTCTCTCTTAACTCATTGAGAATTTTAATGATGGCTGTTTTGAAGTCATCATCATTTAGGTTATATATCTCATTTTCTTTGGGATTGTTTTCTGTGTATTTGTTACTTTCTTTCTGTTCTGGAGATTTAATGTATTTTTTCATATTGCTTGATGTTGTTGATTTGTGCCTCCGCATGGAGATAGAGTTTAGTTGCTCCTTTCACTTGTTTCAGCTGCTGCGGTGGGGGAGCAGCTGTTTATACTGCACCAACCAGGAACCCTGTCCGCAGTTGCTAACTGGGCCTGGGCCCCTCCTCGTAGCCACAGTGGCCCTTTGGATTCCCTCCTCTGCTGTGGGGGCCGTCACAGGGGGGCTTCAGGCTGCTGGTGCCTACTGTTGCAGCCCACCTAGATGTGCTCTCTCCTTGGGGTCTGCAACGGTGTTATGGGCTTTTCCAGTGGCCAGGGGTGGGATCACTTATATTTGTCGCTCCGTTGCTGTCAGCACCCACAAAATCTCACTTGTCCTCTATGGGTCGTAGGAGAGCTATTGGCATCTTCTACAGTCTGTGGTTAGTTCACCTAGCTATGCTGCTTTTGCCCTGGGGTCTTCCAGCCTTATGGCTGGTGACTGGGTGCCTTCTACTGGTGCTGTGCAGAGGCTTTCCCTAAGGCTGCTGTGAGCCTGTAGGGTTTCCCCCTAGGCTACGAAGCTGGGTCTCTGGAACTCCCCCCAGCCCCAGTCCTCTCCGAGATCTCCTGCTATCCCTAGACCCACGGGGCGGGCAATGGCAGCTGGGGGCCGCCCCGCCCTCTGGGATTCTCTCTGGGCCTCTCCCGGAGCCGTGAATGCTCGGCGTGGCCCCTCTGCTAATGGCAGACAGAGAGTTTTGTCTGCTGCCCGGGTGGAACTTCGGCGCTTCCTGTCTGGGTCTCAGAGCCGGCCTTTGAAACTTCCCCCAGCCCCGGTCCTCCCCGAGATCTCCGGCAATCCCTAGTCCCACGGGGCGGGCAACAGCAGCTGGGAGACCTCCGTACCCTCAGCGACTCTCTCTGGGACCCTCCGGGCACCACGAACCCCCGGCGGGGACTCCCCGCCAATGGTGGGGAGAGACTCTCCCCGCGGGCTCAGGTGTGCAACTCCAAAGTTTCCCTCTGCGTTTAGGAGTAATTGTGGGGGGTTTAGGTAGGGTTCTGGTCACCTGTTTCCACCGTCGCTCCTCTGTTGTGTGCTCGCTCCTGCCCTAGATGTGTGTAGACCCTCTGGGGGCGTCGGTTGGAAGAAAGCCGCTTGCAGGTACTAGGCTGCTCGTCGGGGTCGGAGAGTTTTCACCTATTTCCACATCCTCCCGGAGGAAAGTCCATCCGCCTTCTGATGTATAGTCGCGTGGGTCTCTCAGACGTCCTGAGATGCTGTCTGGATATCCTTTGTCAAGCGATAAGTGTCCAAATAATTGTAGACTCGAAGGGGGAGAGACAAAGAGGACTACTCACAGCGCCATCTTGGATCTTCTCTCTCAATATTAATATTTTGAGGAACTTCCATACTGTTTTCCATAGTGGCCGCAACAATTTCCATTCCCACCAACTGTGTATGAGGGTTCCCTTTTCTCCACATCCTGGCCAACGTTTATTATTTTTTGTCTTTTTGATAGGAGCCATTCTGATAGGTGTGAAGTGGTATCTCATTGTGGTTTTGATTTGCATTTCCTTGGTGATTAGTGATGTTGAGCATCTTTTCATATGCCTGATAGCCAACTGTATTTCTTCTTTGGAAAATGTCTATTTAAGTTGTCTACCCATTTTTTAATTGTTTGTTTGTTTTTCTTCTTTTGATATTAAATTGTGTAAGTTCTTTATGTATTTTGGATATTAACCTTTTATCAAATGTATGATTTGCAGATATCTTCTCTCCTTCAGTAGGCTGCCTTTTGGTTTTAGTGATGGTTTCTTTTGCCATGCAAAAGCTTTTCAGTTTGATGTAATCCAATTTGTTTATTTTTGCTTTGTTGCTCTTGCCTGAGGAGACTAGACGAAAGAAAGATTGCCAAGCCCAATGTCAAAGAGCTGACTGCCAATGTTTTCTTCTAGGAGTTTTATGGTTTCAAGTCTTACATTCAAGTTTTTAATCCATTTTGAATGTGTCTTTGTATATGATGTAAGACAGTGGTCCAGTTTCGTTCTTTTTCATGTAGCTGTCCAGTGTTCCTAACACTGTTTGCTGATGAGACTGTCTTTTCCTCATTGTATTTTCTTGCCTCATTTGTCAGCTCAATTGACCGTATATGTGTGGGTTTATTTCTGGGCTTTCTATTCCATTCTGTTGATCTATGTGTCCGTTTTTGTGCCTGTAACACACTGTTTTGATTACTAAATCTTTGGAGTATAGTTTGAAATCAGGGAGAGTGATACCTCCAGCTTTATTCTTCTTTCTCAAGACTTCTTTAGCTATTTAAGGTCTTTTGTGAATCCACACAAATTTTAGAATTTTTTGTTCTAGTTCTGTGAAAAATGCCATTGGTATTTTAATAAGCCTTGCATTGGATCTGTAGATTGTTTTTTCCATGTTTATTTTATTTATTTCCACTCTGATGTTTTTGATTGATCATGATCATGAATGATTATTTCATTCCTTCTACTAGCCTTAGAATTTTTCTTTTTTGGTTACTTTTTGTGTAGTTAGATTGTTTATTTGAAGGATTTTTGTTGTTGTTATTCTAAAGGTAGCCTGTATCACTGTGGACATCCTCTTGGAACTGCTTTTGCTGCATTGCATATATTTTGGAAAGTTGTGTTTCCATTTTCCTTTGTCTCAGTCTTTTTTTATTTCTCTTGGATTTCTTCATTGACAATTGGTTGTTTAGTAGCATGTTGTTTAGTTTCTACATATTTGTGTTTTCCCAGTTTTCTTCTTGTAATTTATTTCTATTTTCTTACTGTTGTGGTCAGAAAAGATGCTCTATATGATTTCAATATTCTTAAATTTATTGAGACTTGTCTTGTGGCCTAACAGTGATCTTTCCTGAAGAATATTCCTTGTCCACTTGGATAGCATGTGTATTCTGCAGTTTTTGGATGAAATCTTCTGTATATATCTATCCATCCAGTCTAATGTGTTCTTTGAGACCCATGTTTCCTTATTGATTTTTTATCTGGATACTCTATCCATTGGTGTAAGTGGGGTATTAAAGTCTTCTACTATTATTGTATTACTGTTAGCTTCTCCTTCTATATCTGTTAATATTTGCTTTATATATTTAGGTGTTACTATGCTGGTGCATGAATATTTACAAATGTTATGTCCTTTTCTTGCATTGACCTCTTTAACATCATGTAATGTCCTTCTTTGTCTTTTGTTACTGTCTTTGTTTTAAAGTCTATATTGTCTGATATGATTATTAGTATCGTTACCCCAGCTTTCTTTTTGTTTTTATTTTCATGGAATATCTTTTTCAATTCCTTCATTTTTAGTGTGCCTGTGTTTTAGATCTGAAGTGAGTCTCCTGTAGGCAGCATGTAGTTGGGTTGTGTTTTTTATCCATTCAGCCACCCTATTTCTTTTGATTGGAGTATTTAACTCATTTACATTTAACATAACTTTTGATAAATATGTACTTATTGCCATTTTGTTACTTTTTTCTTGGATGTTTTTGTAGTTCTTCTCTGTTTCTTTCATCTTTTCTTGGTCCCTTTTCTTGTGGTTTGATGGTTTTCTGGGTTCCTTTCTGTTTATTGTTTGTGTCTCTGTTGTAGATTTTTAATTTGTGGTTTCCATGAGGTTCATATATATCGACCTATATACATAGCAGTATATTTTAAGGTGATACTCACTCAAGTTCAAACGCATTCTAAAAGCACTACATTTTTACTACCTCCCTACATGTTTTATGTTTTGACACCATTTATTTTGTCTATCCCTTAATTACTTATTGTAGTTATGATTGATTTTACTACTTCTGTCTGTTAACCTTTGTACTAGCTTTTTAACTGACTAAACCATTGCCTTTACTCAATATTTGCCTTTACTCATGAAATGTTTTCTTTCTTATATTTTCTTATTTCTAATTAAGCCCTTTTTTCATCTACTTAAAAAAGACCGTTTAACATTTCTTGTAAAGCTGGTTTAGTGGTAATAAATTTCTTTACTATTTGCTTGTCTGGGAAACACTTTGTCTCTCCTTCAATTTGGAATGATAACCCTAGTGGGATGGCTGAAGCCCAGAGCAGGCACAGGCTGAAGGTGGCTTGTGCTGGGGCCATTTGGCAGGACAGCCATTTGGTGTTGTCCAGGGCATCCTGGGATGCACCACATTGGGGTCACTTTGGTGAGACGGTTAGTGCTGGTGTGAGTCAGGGGAAGCCTTAGCAAGCTAGCTAGAGCATCTGAACTGTGCTTCTCCCTGCACTATGAAAGTGGAAGGGAAATGCAAAACATTGGCTTTCCAGTCACCTCTGATCCCAGAGAGAGTTCTAGCATCTCCCAGCCCATTTGGAAGACACTCCAGCATTAGTAAGTATATTTGTTTCCCCTATACTCTAGGTAAACACCCTTAAACCATTGGTTTTTTGCTGTGCCCCTGGGCAGGCAAGCCTGTGCAAGGACGTCACAGTGATATCCTTTCCTGCTGCAGGTCATTGCATGGGAGTGTGGGGTTCCCATGGATGCCACGTTATCATCACTTTTACTCATCTCTATGTGGTCCCTCTTGTTTGTTGTACAAAAGCTCTTCAATCATCCCTCAGTTCTTCTTCAGGAGGCACTGCTCTATATGTGGATGTAGATTTGGTGAGTCCATGGGAGGAGGTGCATTCAGGGTCTTCCTATGCTGCCATCTTGGACCCTTTTTATATTCTTGAATTATAATATTCTTCCTAGATCTGTGCTTAATTGTTACTTCTCAAACAACTCCTCCTAAGTATACTGCTCACATCTACCTAACATACATTAATTTAAAGTATTTGGTTTTGCATACATACTTTACTATAAACTTTAATTGTTAATATTTTTGTTCATATTAGCTTCCACCACCTATCTATTTGAAACAAGGTGGAGACTTAAGGTAGCTTAATAACCTGATAGGTGAAGAATTCAAATCCTTAAGAAAAGTTTCAGGGGCCAGGAATCGCATTTGACAGCTCATTCTCTTTCATTGACAACGTCTTGACTTTCAGATTCCTGTTTATTTTGACTCTTGAAGATCGCTTGAAATTCCTACTTGTCTCTTTCTATACTGTCCTCACTGTAGCCTAGTCTGGCTCCTTGGTTGTCTCCCAACCCCTCTCTTACTTACAAAGTAGCCTCAGATTATGTCTGTAAATACACACCTAATCAGGACACCCTTCGGCTTATAGCATTGCAATATCTTACCATGGCTTTTGGAATAAAGACCAAAATTCTTAACCTGGACTAAAAGTATCCATGTAAGCTGGTTCCAGTCTACCTTGACAATCATTTCCTATATTTTTACAGCACTATACACGTCTACTCAAAAATAATTCTTTGTAACTTTGCATTGATTTGTGTGACCATTTAATTTATGTCTGTCTGTCTTATTAAAAAACAACCTCCATTAGTGCAGGTAAACATAAATTGCTTACCACTGTATCTTCAGGATGTAAATTGATGTACAGTTTATAGTAGCTCCTTACTAAATATTTGTTGAATGAATGAAAGAGAAAATAGGGCAATTATTTTCAAATGTTTCTTCGTTCTTTTTTTCATTTACACTCAACAAATACTTCTTAAATACCCAAGATGTGTTAGTTAGGCATTCTTCTTGGATTTTGAGACTCCTCAATGAACAAAACAAAGATTCCCTGCCCTGATGAAGCTTAGAGTCCGTGTGGTGTGACATGCAATAAACAATAAATATAATACATGAATGAATTGTTTTATAAGAACAGGTGACAAGAGATCTTAAAAAAATTAAAACAGTGTAGGGTCTGGCCTGGTGGCATAGTGGTTAAGTTTGAACCCTCTGCTTCAGTGGCCTGGGGTTTGCTGGTTTGTATCCTGGGCACAGATATACACACCACTCATCAAGCCATGCTGTGGTGGCATCCCACATACAAAATAGAAGAATATTGGCACAGATGGTACCTTAGGGCCAATATTCCTCACACATACATACACAAAAAATTAGAATAGTGTAAATAAGACGGAGAAGAATTGAAGAGGGAAAAGTTGCAGTATTAAAGAGGGTGGTCAGAGTAGACCTCATTGAGAAGGTGAGAGTTGAGCAAGGTGAGATAATGGTGAAGATGGATTTTGAGTGTGATGAAGCATTTAGACATGTAGATTATGGGAGATAGCATTCAAGACAAGGAGAGTAACTGGAGCAAATGTCTGTTGTAAGAGCATGCCTGACGTGTCTGGAGAGGGTAATCAGAAGAGTCATAGGAAATGGGAGAGGGATCTGGTAGCAGACTATGTAGAGTTTTGCTGTCTCCTATAAGGACTTCTGCTTTTACTGAGAGTAATAGGGAACCACCAGAAGGTTTTGAGCTAGGAATGACATGGTTTGATTGACATTTTACTAGGTCATGTTGGCAAGTATGATGAGAAAAGACCGAAAGTGAAAAGTAGTCATTGCAAAATCAGTTAAGAGACTATTGCAGTAATCCCAGAGAAAATGGTGGCTTGGACCCAGGTGTTAGAAATAGAATGAAGATGTGGTATTTATACACAGTGGAATACTACTCAGCCATAAGAAATGATGAAATCCAGGCATTTGTGACAACATGGATGGTCCTTGAGGGTATCATTCTGAGTGAAATTAGTCAGAGGGAGAAAGTCAAATACCATATGATCTCACTCATAAGTAGAAGATAAAAACAATGACAAACAAACACAGCACTGGAGATTGGATTGGCGGTTACCATAGGAGAAGGGGAGTAGGACAAAGGGAATAATTAGGCTCAGATGTGAGGGGATGGACTATAATTAGTTTTTGGGTGGTGAACTTGATGTAATCCACACAGAATTCGAAATATATTACAATGAAAGCTATATAATGTTATAATCTAATGTTACTGCAATTAAAAATTAAAAAAAAAAAAAAGAAATACAATACTGACAGGTTGTAAGATTGCAGACATATATTGACAGTAGAGCCAAAGTGATTTGCTTATGGATTGGCTGATAGGATGGATGGATTGGATGGATGCAGGTTTGAGTAGAGGAGAAGATCAAGAGTTGAGCTTTGGAAATTATAAGCTGGTGATGTCTACAAGACATCCAAGTGGATATGACTATAAGTGGAGCTATGAAATCTAGGTTTGGGAGAGCAAAGAGGTCTGGGGAAATAAATGTAAGAATCATTGGCATAAAGCAAGAATTTTAAGCCATGACAATAAAGGACATCAGTAAAAGTTGAGCACGGATAAAAAGGAACTGAGGGCCAAAGACTGAACCCTGAGACATTCCAGTGGTAAAAGAGCAAAAAGAAGATAAAGAAAAAGTAAAGAAAACAGGGAAGGAGGGACCAGTTAAATAAGAATAAAAGCAAGAGTCTGAGTTTCCTGGCGGCCAAGTTGAGACAATAAATAAATATGAATTATTCATTAACTCAGACATGTCCTGAGGTTAAGTTGAGGATTAAAAACTATATTTCAATGCTGCTTTTGAGAGTCACTATTTTTAGCAGTATACACAAGTGAATGTTGAATTATATTCATTAAAGTTGTTGTGATTTGCTTCAACCCAGACATATGCAACGATGGGAAGGAGGGGTTGCAGTCCTTTATATAATTTAATGAATTAAAGCAATGATTCAAATGCTTTCAAAACTTGATTTATTTTGTTTTTTATTTTATATACATCAGAAAGGTTTAATAGCAATAAATATGTAATTGCAGTGTAATTAAAATTTCTACTTGACTTTTGTGAAATAGATCGAATCAGATACTATCATTCAAACTTTAGTAGTAATAAGAAATGCATTTGAAAGCTGAATTTTGAATAACTATCACTCTCATAGTTGTTAGATGAGGGCAAGCTAAATCAAAGACTATTGAGGTTAATTTGAGTGATAAATAGAATTCCACTGAAATATAAGTTTATTGTTTGCTATCGCAAAGGAGTTTTCTGGAATTCCAGGCTCTGTGTGATAGATTCTCTATCTAGAGTTTGCCTGATTCACCATCTCTTATTTTGGCTATTTTAATCCAGGGTTTGTGTTGAGCTCTGTTAATGTTATGATATTACATGTTGGTTGATTTATTTCCCAAAGTTAACTCTTTTTGTCCATCTTTACATTACAGAATATTGGATATTGCCATTTGATTTCACATTGCTTCTAATAATTTCTGTAGCTAAATAGAATGCAGGTTTTTTTTTAAATGATTTTATTTTTCCCTTTTCTCCCAAAGCCCCCTGGTACATAATTGTGTACCCTTATCTGTGGATCCCCCAGCTGTGGCATGTGGATCGCCTCCCCAGCATGGCTCAAGGAGCAGTGCCATGTCTGTGCCCAGGACTCGAACTGGCAAAACCCTGGGCCACCAAAGCAGAGCACGAGAACCTAACCACTCTGACGTGGCTGGCTCTCATGAATGCAGGTATTTTTTAAGTGAAATTATGACCCCCTAAAATAGATATTTTAATGGATTGTGTGCAGACAGTTGTAAAATCTTTAAGTATGATGTACTTTTAATGCATTAAAAACAAAATCTAAGAATATGCACTCCAAGTTGTTTTATATGGACTGTAGGCAATAATAAGAAATAATTAGTAAATGAGTAGCTTACTTTCCTCAATGGCTAAATATAAATCATTAGAAAGTAGATAAGATTTTAGTCTTTGCTTCAAAACCATATTTTTGTACGATATTTGAGACTGTTAGCTGAAGATGGTAAGGCTAGTAGTGTTATTTTCTGAAAGGATGTGTGTGTATCTGAAACTGGTGTTACATGACTCTGTGGGGTTTTGCCTCAGCCATTCCTGGGGGGATCCCTTTATCTGCAGGTCTTTGGCCTTATGGGTAACACCTTGCTTCTCTTCAAACAGAATCTATCTCTGATTGTTTGGTGTTTTGTAGGCTTCTTCTGCCTCTGACTACATCTCATTTCTTCCAAAGGGGGCTTCTAAGCTCTTGAAACATTTCTTAAGCCCACCTTCTGTTCTGCTCTCACTCAGCTTTTAGGAAAGCGTTTACCTTGATTCCCTGATGTTCTGTTCTGTTGACTCTCATCATGTGGCTTTCACAGCGAAGCTAATTCACAGAGATGGTTTTTAAAGCTTTGGGCTTGGATGCACAACCTTGAAATAAGAATTATATCTCAAACAAAAATTGAGTGGAAAGTAAATGTTTCCACCGATGAGTTTTATGTAGTATAAAAATAAATACAAAGGAAAGGAATAACTGTTTATTCTTACTACACCTCACAAGTTAAAACAAGATTGAAAGTGATTTTTTAAAATTTTAGTAGTTTTTTTCTGAGATGGTCCTGTGCATTAAATGATTAAAATTAGATCTGCTACTGTATACATATATTTTATTGACACAAGTTGATTATACACAAATCAATTATTTTTCACTGAAAGGCATAAAATAGTATCAAAGTTTTAAGTGTGAGCAACAGAGAATAAAAAGCTTGTGAACAAAAAATTAAAATTGAAAATAAAAGATAACTTTTCTCACATAATTAGAACAAGAACTAGAGTAATATTAAAAAATGACACCAACAAAGTACCACAGATGATCATCTTCATATGATGAATTCTGCTTGAGATGTTAATAGTATTTAATTTTAAATTCTTATTTAGATTTTCTAATTATTTGTTAATATGTAACAATTCTAAATCCATGCTTATGTAGGGTTAATGAAGTAGCTGGGAAATAAAAATAATTGAGGAGACAAAAAAAAAAAATCTACACATTAATTAGAAGGGCATCATGGGGGACCTGATGATTTAATTGCCATCCTCTTTTGCAGGAGAGAAACCTCTTCTTCACCAAGTGGATATCAATGTGACAGTTCTCAATCAGTCCTTCATGCAATTTAGTGAGAAGATAATTTCATAAAGATTTCTAACATTGAGGGATTTACTCTAAGATTTCACTACCCTTATTTTTCTTCATTCTTAAACATTTCCCCAAGAATTCCATCATCCCTTACAAATAAGTACTTCATCATTTTAATGAAGCAGATAATTACTTTATATTTTCCGCACATTTAGATACCTGTTTCATTTTTCTGTTTTCATTTATATGTGTTCAAAAATAGTGTTAAAATATAATTCAACATAATATTATTTTAAACTCTAAAAATTGGCCGATTAGCATATTTTAAATTCATCACCACTAATATATTTATCTCACTTTAGATCAACAAGAAATTTGTGATGAAAACTGTTGTCTTTCAATCTAATCTGGTTAAATGGTTCCATGTTTGTGCCGTGTGGTTCTATATTTGAATGAGTTTGTGTTGATGACTGCATAGGTCAGGCAATGACAGCACACTCTACTTAGGAAGTCAGCGAGATCCAGTTAATTTACATTTGCTCTACCTGTTTTCAAAAAGTAATTGTCACTAAGTATATATTAATTATAATACAATAATTACTTGTGTCTTTACATCAAATTCAACATTATTTCTCTCTAATTTGGTAATTTTCCCTCAATTGTTGCCAGGTTTTTCTCATTAATTTATTCTATCAAGCAGATTTAAGACATTCTAACAACATACAATAATTATGATTATATTTGTTCAATAACTGTTTTATTGTTTCGGTTAATTAAGGAGCTTTATAAGGTTACCTCCTAACTCCAATTGATCTCTCACCCCATTTTTGTTTTGCGTTTGAACTCTTCCATTTGACAAGCAAATATCGTGTGTGTATAATGTACAGACTTTATACACACTGTGTACCATGGGTGTACTGCCCAGATAGAGCAGTATGAGAAATGCAACTGACCTTGATTTGAGTACTGTTTAGACCCCATTCTCTTGTTCAGAATATGGGTTTATCTTGAAGTTAGTCATATTCAGGATATACACTCTTTGGTTGAGTTAAAACTCTTTTGGTAATACATGTTGAATCAGGTATTTGTGATATGTAGCACTCAGCTTTGTTTTTGTTTTTTTAACCAAGCCTAAAATACCATGTGATCAAAATTCCTGGAGCAAAATATACTTCAGTTAATAAAAGTTAATATTATTTTATCTAGTTCTGATCTCATTTATAATTTTGGTCTTATGCTCTTTCATATTATGCATACTTAAATGTAATTTCTTGCAATCCTTTTGGAAACCGGCTGTCTATATATTCTAAGTGGGTAAAGAATATGCTGTTATTAGACTTTGCTATTTATTTATTTACTTCTCATTTATTTTGGGCTGTTAGAAAGACTATGGAGCATTTGTTAAGAATACAGGCTTTGGATTAGGAATCTTAGATTCAGATACTATTTCAATCACACTGTGACCTGCTCTATCTTAAACACCATTGTGAACTTCTCTGAGCCCTGCTCAGCCTCTCTGTGTTAGCACACAGGCCTGAATTTCTTTTATTCCACAGAAACCCTAGCTCTTAGCCAAGGCACTAAGATTCAAAAGATTCGGGGGAGACACAGACACAGCTTTCCTTTCTGGAGAAGCTTGAGTCCCTCAAGCACAGATTTCTAATTGTCTCTTTCTTCCTCATTGGAATTCATTTTGGATTAGCACACTGCTTTATCAGTCTCTCCTGCTCTGGTATGCGGAGGGAGTGGTCATAAGTCTGCTCTTTATCTTTTGCTCCCCTATGTAATAAAAGCAAACAAACTAATTAAAAGTGTTCTCTTGTTTTCACACCTTCTTTTATGGGCCTGTGTCTTTGTTAATTTTATAGGTAGATATTTCAGAACAATTGTCTACATGTGTTGTCACAAAGTTACACTTCATATTCACTCTTCAGCATTGTGCACCATGGCTTTTCTCCCCATCCTTTTCTGTAAATTGTTTTTTGCTCTGGCTGCCATTGAGATACAGCTTCCAAAATGCAATAAATCTCATTTATGACTCTTTTTTTCCTCCTAGAACTTCATGAATCATTAAAGATGTTAACTCCTGCCTTTACCATAAAATTATATTTCCATACTTTTGTGATACCACATTCTCCTTCTATTCTTCCTACACCTTTGATTTTTTTCCTTTCTAGTCTCATTTACCCCTTCATGCTTATCAACTGACCTCTAATTTTTAGAGTATGTCAAGGCTCAGTCCAAGTCTTTCTTCATTTCTCATTCTACCTTCGCTACCTAAATGAACTCATTCTTCCCTAGGGTGTTAACTCCTGTGCCCCGAATTCCCAAATTCTATATTTGACTCCTACCTCTCCTGTGAACTTCAGGTTTATATGTTCAATGTACGTCCAAGACTGAAATTCAGTATAATTGTATGAGCCAGAACAGTAAGGCTCATTCTTGGTATTTAATTCTTTATTACAGCCTGCACACAATCAATCACATGGCGACCTTGCCTCCAAAACTGCTCATTTCTCTCTCACTCAACTTTCCTTAACTCTGTGAACTCTTCTTGCATCTTCAAGGGCTACTGTCAAAGTCTCTTCTCTGGTGGGAAGATTAAATTTAACAAATTGCAAATCAGCACTACAAACTTCTCTTTGCTTGCAATTACCTTTATAGTAAAAATCATATCCCTTAATTTGTCAAGGCAAGTCCTAATTACTTAATTCTCACCAACTATTCATCTTTCTCCACACATTCATGACAATGTAGCCACACGTTCTTCCTCTACTTCCTCCAAATCAACAAGGTCTTTTCTGCTCTCCTTGTTTCTTAGTTATATTTTACTCATCTTTGAAGTCTCAAGAAAAATCTCATTTCCCCAGAGAAAATTTTCCTGAATCTGTAATCCTAATTAGATTTTACTCTTACTCCACACCTTGATAATTTGACTGTTCCTCCATAAGTTTCTGACACTTTGCATTTACGCATACATTTTGGGTTTGTTTATACATACCTACCTCCCTACTAAGCTTCCTAGGCCTCAGTGTGTTAATGACCAGGTTTTCTGTTCTCCAAAATCTGGTATATATATATATATAAGTTCCTGACATTAGAAATAGAATAGAATAATAATGCTTGATTTATTGAGCACATGTAAAATTAGATGAGATAACATATTTAAGTGTCTAGCAAAGCTGTCACATTATAAGCCTTTATGAAATTGTATTTATTTATTAGAAATACTTCCATGTCAAAGCATCTACTATTTAAGAATAGAGTCAATTATTTCAGAAGGGTTAAAGCACGGATTCAACCCAGTCTGCTAGTAGCCATAGCTCAGTTTTGTTAGTTTCAGATGTCCATTTGTGGAGAAATTACTTTGCATCTCTGTTTTCATTTCCTCAATTTTAAAATGTAGATAACAATATCTGATAGGTTGTAATAAAGATACAATGAATTAATATATGTAAGGTACATAGAAAGTACACAATACATAGATACTGAGCATTCAGTGAACATTAATTTTATTATAATTATGAATATTTTTGCCTCTTGAACAAATATTTCGACATTCTTCTTCTAAAAATATTGTCAGTTCTAAATTGTCCTCTGAAAACTTTCCATTTGCTATCTACACTTTTACAACGCTTTCTCTTCTTTTATTCTATATTAAAAAGTTCTTCCAGTCATGAAAATGATTTAGGTTTCCTTTTTCCTTCACAGTCCTCTCAAGTTTTGTGCTAACACTTTTTGCAGTGAGATTCCAAAAATGAACTATGACTTCATTTTATTCTTTCAGAATGTCATTGTTTGGTTCAGCAAAAAGTCTCCGGTCCTTCTTTCGGCACTTTGAAATCTCTACTACTGTTTTACTCTTCCATGACCTTAATCACGTCAACTCATTTTAAAATCTCCCTAGTAGTCGGAAAATATCTTACAAAATTACCACCCAAGGTTCTAAACTTGCGTTCATCTGCTGGCTTTGAACTGCCTACATTACTAGGCCAAGTTCATCCCACACATAGACCTTGAATGCCATCAGATGCCCATCCTGACAGGTAGCTTTGTCTTCCTCTCCCACTCCTTACACTTCCAGGCTTCACCCTATGCTGAAAATGGCATCTTAATCAGCATCTGCTAAGTGAACTCTTTCAAGTTTTTCTCTTACACCCACCTTTTCTGTTAAGTCTAGAATACTGGAATTAACATTCTCCCCCACCAAATTCTTGGCTCTCGCCAGTCTTTAGAACTATCATTAACTTTCAAATCATATCCACATAATAGGAATGTATTCAAATTGGAATGTGATTTTTAATTAACACAAAATTTTTTTAATATCTACTTACAAACCAAATTTTGAGAGTATGTGCAACATTTACTAAGAAACAAAAGATTACTACTGGAGTAGATAATACAGGAGCATAAGAGACATCTGTATTGCATACAATGTCTCTAGACTACAGGTGATGTATTTATTTTTGAAGACTGTGAAGGCCATGGTCGTTTTTTTTGTTAATTGCCAAGATCTCACATTGACTATTTTTGTGCTCTGAAGACAAAAGATGCTGAATAATTATTTGTATAAAAGTACTTCTGCTACTACGACTAGTTATTACAATATTACAGTTCTTAATATACTCACTTTAGTATGGAGCATTGAGTGCCTGGAAATTTGTCAGTTACTTTACAATTGTGCTGCCATTAATTTTTCACAATGCCAAAATTATGATAAAGTCATTATTGCTATATTACAAATTAAGAAACTAAGTATCAGACTAGTTAATATATTCAACTTTTAAAATGGATAAATTAAAAAACTTGGTTTGAAAAAACTTCTGATGTCAAAGCTTATAGTAGGCAGAATAATGACTCCTTATCCCTGGGACATGTGAATATGTTGCATTACAAAGCAAAGGGAATTAAAGTAACAGACAGAATTAAGGCTGCTAATCAGCTAACTTTAAATTAGAGAGAGTATCCTGGATTATCAGGAGGGCTCAATGTAAGGAGCACGACTCCTTAAATATGGAAGAGGAAAGCAGAAGAAGGTAATTTGATGCATGTGAGAGAGACTCCACCTGCACCCCTGGTTTTGAAGACAGAAAGGGGCCATGAGTAGGAATTCAGGCAGCCTCTAGAAGCTGGAAAAGACAAGGGAATGGATTCTCCCCTGGATCCTCCAGAAGGAACATAGGCCCCAGCTGACTCCTTGATTTTAGGACTTTCGATCTTCAGAACTGTAAGATAATACATTTGTATTGTTTAAGCCACCAGTAGTGTTGTAACCTTTAAACCATCACCAAATGATGATTTGTTACAGCAAGAGGAAACTAACACAAGAGACGTCAGTTATTTATAGCTTTTGATTATGAAGACGTTTTATAAACTGTAAGCACTGGAGAAATGATCAGATTCAGTGCTCTCATTTATCAGGTGAGGAAAACAATGAATAGAGACACTAAAGTTAATTGCTATCAACTTTTTCTGAATGCCCCTATTGGCTTTTCTTTTTCTTTTTTTTTTAGATTGGCACCTGCGCTGACATCTACTGTCAATTTTTTTTTTTCCTCCCCCAAACCCCCTGGTACATAGTTGTATATTCTAGTTGTGCGTGCCTCTGGTTGTGCTTTTTGGGACTCTGCCTCAACACGACCTGATGAGCGGTGCCATGTCCATGCCCAGGATCCAAACCAGCAAAACCCTGGGCCACACGAGCTCGAGAACTTAACCACTCGGCCACGGGGCCGGCCCTTGGCTTTTCAATTGAAGTGTAAACCATGTTTCATCAGGAATGATGCCTTTGTTCTCTCTGTTCCTGCCTTCACAGGATGCGAGAGCTATTAGAATAGTCTATTTCTTTTGATCTAGGATTGTTTGCTCTCTCATCTATAGTATTTCTCTTGTTCACACAACACATCAGAGGGACTTATTAATATATTAAGGAGGTAATGGATACTGCTAGAAACATTTCTCTACTTAAATGTACTCTATATTTTAATAAATTGTATACCATACATTTAAGTAGAGAAAATATTTTCTTAGTATTTCAGTTGCTTATTCTTCTACAGCCACTTTCTTAAAGCTCTAGTGACACAGTTTGGGTTTTTTTTTTTTTAAGTTGTTGGAAATATTGAAAATTGGTAGGCATTATGGTAATTTTTTAAAGTAATGATAAAAATAACAAAAGCTAACATTTCTTGGGCATTATCTGTGTTGGGTACTGCTCCCAAATATGTGTTTTACGTGTATTATTCAACCTTATTCTCAGATGGTTCCCATGATATATGCTGTATTAAATGTCCACTTTGCAGGTGCACAAAATGGTTAGATAACTTGTCAAATGTCACACCTACGGAATCAGCATTGTCAGGATTTAAACACAGGCCTTCTCCGTCCAAAGACTGTGAGGGTGTGTGTGTGTATATTTTGGTTGGTTGGTTGGCTTGACAGATTTCACTTGTTTTTAAGTGTGGCTGCCATGAAACCTACTACCAAGTCTAATAAAAAAAATCACTTTCTGGGTTTTATTATTTGTAGTTATTAAATTCCAAGTTGATCCACATTTTTATGGCTTTTAAATCTATTCATTCAAATTCTAAAAAATACACAAGTTTATTTTGAACAGATTGAGGAAACCTACTCATCATTAGCTCTAACAATTAAGATTTCTCTTCATAAAACTTCTCCAGGCACCCTCCCCAAATTTTTCTTTTTGTGCATGTTAACATCAACCGGCCTTTCCCCTCTCCTTCATTTATTCATATACTAGTTCAAAAAGTGTATTGGAACTCTCGCCTGTCAAATCCTGCCTTAATGCTGGGGCCATGATGGTGAAATAAAGCTGAATGTTCTCATGAGGCATGTGATTCACTAGCTTCTTATGTATCAGCAACAATCCAAGCATCAGATCTTAGACACAGAGTGTGGCAGGGACTTTTTTGAATGATATCATATGTATTCATCAGTGGTTCTTTACTTGAATGTTTTAGTTAGGATCTTTCGAGAAGTAAATGGTCTGCAATTCGTTCACTCTTTCTACTAGAGAGGGATCCCTGGGAAAGAAAAACGTATGGGATCCTGTCTCATCTCTTTGTAAACAAGCTAGGGAAATACCAATTAGAAAACATACCAAATGTTTTTTATCCATGGAATGTTTTATCACAATGCTTCTGTTGTCTACAATTTCCTATTAAAAAGTTAAATCTGGGGACCGGCTCCATGGCCGAGTGGTTGAGTTCCCGCGCTCCGCTTCGGCAGGCGAAGGTTCGGATCCTGGGCATGGATAGGGCACCACTCAGTAGGCCACGTTGAGGCCACAACTAGGACCCACAACTAAAATATGCAACTATGTACTGGGGAGATATGGGGAGATAAACACAGGAAAAAACAAAAAGAAGATTGGCAACAGTAGTTACCTCAGGTGCCAATCTTTTTTTTTTTTTTTTTTTGAGGAGGATTAGCCCTGAGCTAACTACTGCCAGTCCTCTTCTTTTTGCTGAGGAAGCCTGACCCTGAGCTAACATCCGTACCCATCTTCCTCTACTTTATATGTGGGACAGCTACCACAGCATAGTGTACCAAGTGGTACCATGTCCGCACCCAGGATCCGAACCGGCAAACCCCGGGCCACTGAGAAGCGGAACCTGCGAACTTTTAACCGCTGCGCCACTGGGCTAGCCCCAGGTGCCAATCTTTAAAAAGAAAAAAGTTAAATCTATGGATTGTTGAGGCACAGCATCCTTAAAAATGTTCCATAATCTATGTAACCATCTGAGTATAATATGGAGGTATCTCATGACATAAATTGCTCATTCATGTCAGAGAAGTGACTGAAAACCTCACAGAGAAGCCTCATCTGATAACTTGTGTCAAAACATGTGATGCGAGAGGTAGGAAGGAGGAAGACCTGGGGCCATGTTGAAGGGTTTCCTTCCTGCTTTGCTGACGCCTTATGATTCCGTGTCATTGAAACCATTAGGAAAGCTTGTTGCTCAGATAGAGCTCTGATCTGTATCATCTGCTTTGACAGTTTGGTCCCTTGTGTTATGTCACCTATGAAAACAGAAGAAAGAAACTTTGCTATAATAAAGAAAGAATAGAATAAATACCCTATCCAATGAAAAAAAGAAGAAAGTTACAAAATGGTATTCATCTCCAAAAAGAAGGCATTGGGAAAAGAAGCAGCTAAAAATATGAGTTTTAATCATCACACAAATATGAGTAAAAATGTGTAAATCGGAGGGTTGATAGTAATGCATTAACTTCATTTTATTTTATATAAAGAATTTGCTTATAAAAGTTTTCCCAAGTAGAATGCAAATATTAATTTAATAAGGTGAGAAGTCTGAGCATACATAAACCCAAATGGTAAGTGGTGAAAATTTTAAATGTTTCACTTAATATTTCCTTATGAGTAGACCATTGAAATAGTTTTAATATGCAGGTGGGAAGGAATGAACAAAGAACTTTGAAAGTTTATCTCTTTTTTAATTAAATACAAATAGATTAATGGCAATGTGTTAAGCATATGGTTTATTTCTCACATCATGCTGTTAAATAGTAACAATTTTCTTTATATAATTCTTGCTTTGTTTAAAAATAATGTATGAATTCTTATATAACATTTAAAATTCTGTCATATGAATAGAGATAGATTAGAAGAAGAATAAAATGATTTAGCAGCAACAACTATCGTACATCAGTATTCAAGAAAGCAAATTCCTTTTTCAGTGAAAATTTGACCTTCTAACCATAATGTATTAAAACTCTTAGGATAGTTTCTAAATTAACAGTACTCCAATAAGTGGGATGATTGGCATCGGAAGGTAGGGCGGGAGTCCACTCTCTCAGGTGAGTTCATGTCAGTGGCAAAGGAGGAAGCAGCTCCCTTCCTGAGTATGCATCAGGTGGAAAAGAGCCTCATGTCCCTAACTCTCACAACCTGTTATCCTCTCTCTTGGCACCCATGAGTTCTGACTTGAATTCTTCCACATGGCAGGTATTTACAGATACGTGGCTCGAATTCATCAAATAAATAAACTAATTTCTGAGGCATATAATGGAGTGCTGGTTTTATCAGCCAAAGGTGGGATTTGGCGGTGGTGGGTATCACTTTTGGGGATACCAAGGTAAAGGGATGAGTTGCTTTGGTGGCCCTTTTCCCCTCAAGTGGCATCTTCTAGACATTTGCTCCTTCTGGAAAAAAGTCATGGGGTAGTTTGGGCTGGATAAAGGCAGTCCCTCGAGAAGAGAGTAGGGGTCTACCTGATTGTAGAAAGCTATCTCAGGCAAAGCATGGTGATGTCATGTCATCTCTTTCTTTACAATTTATCCTACATCCAAATATTTGGGAAGGGATGAGGACAAGAACATTTTATTTTGGTTTTTAGATATTGACCAAATATCTAATGTAACTTGGAATTTATTTTGATGAATACAAACTCCCCAAAGTTTATATATTGTGTTAAATCGCATGAGTGTATACCATCTTCTTTTTGCACATTTTGCATTACTTTCTCTCTTGGCTATCAGGATGGATAAAAGGTACTCACATATACTAAACTTTTTGTCTTTGAATCTTGCTTTTCCTATTCTACTTAGCTTTGTTTGTGGAAACTCTCAAGTACATATTATCAGCTTTATAGAAATCCCTAAAACTAAATGAATCTTAGCAAAAATTAGGTATTCCACCTCATACACTGCTGGGGGGAATGAAAACTGATGCAGCCACTTTGGAAAATCATATGGAGATTCCTCAAAAAATTAAAAATAGAAATACCATATGACTGAGCTATTCCAGTTCTGGATATTTATCCAAAGAACGTGAAAATACTAAATCAAAAAGATATATGTGCTCCTATGTTCATCACAGTATTATTCACAATATTTTTTCAAGACATTGAGGCAACCAAGTGCTCATCAACAAATGAATGGATAAAGAAGATGTGGTATATATATACAACGGAATACTACTCAGCCATAAAAAAGACAAAATTGTGCCATTTGCAACAACTGGATGGACCTTGAGGGGAATATGCTAAGTGAAATAAGTCAGACAAAGACAAATATCATATGATTTCACTGGTATATGGAAGATAAACAAACAGACAAATAAGGAGAATGGATTGGTGCTTACCAGCTGGGAAGGGGGTTAGGGGAGGGCAAAAGGGGTAAAGGGGTACGTATGTATGGTGATGGATAAAAACTAGAGTATTGGTGATGCAGACATATATGTTACAGATGAAAAGATAAAAAATATATGATACTTCTCCAGATTATGCATTTGAATAATAAATCTTCAAGAGGGAGAGAAAAAATAAATTAGAAAAAATAAAAAGAATACTTTTGTGAGATTAAGACTTTATTTTCAGGGAAAATTGAAGGTTAGATCAAGGGAAGATAAGACAAAGATTAAAGGGAAAATCAAGATTAGACAAAATTACTGAAAAAAATAGATAGACCTAGACACAGCGTTGTAAAATTTTGAGCTGTTTTCATAAAAAGATACAACACAGGTTTTATGATGGCAAAAACAGTTTACTTCATAAAGAAAGGTAATTAGATGATTATTTTTTTAATATCATCACAGGATCATGTTAGATTAAGGAATAAAATGTGTAGGCTTTGAAAGAAAAGTATCATGATTAAATAACAAACATGAGCAGAATTAATATTCATATTAGAAGACAACAGAAAGAAATATTGAAACATGCGCAAAATTAGACAATATGCCGTCCATGAACCATCTCTCTGGAAGACATTTAAGAAAAATATCTAGCCAAGAAAAAAAAGACACAATGTGAAAAACAAAAATAGCCTTGAAACTAAATTCTATAAATTTTCTAAAAATTTAGCATTTGGGAGCAGTAGCAAGACAGACAAGTTGGGAAGATACAAAAGCGAAGTAAATTGCTCCAAACTCTCATCAATGGTGAAAAGCCTGTGGAGGGAAAGAATGTGAATGCGAATTATGAAAGTAATTACTAGTAAGCAGGTATGTGTAGCAGAACATCCAAATTATCAGATGTAAAACCATGCAGATAAAAATAAAAAATAAAATAAGTTAAGGGACTGTCAGAAACAGTAAAAATCATAAAAATAATTACTAAATAAATAAGATAGTCATAACCCCAACATATTAGATATTATATTTAAAGGGAATTGGTGGAATTCCTTTATTAAATTTAGGCTCTCATATTGGGTTCTAGCTATAGTCTGGTAAAAAAAGAACACTTCTAAGATTTTTTTTTTTAAAGCACAAAATAAGAGAAGAATATAGCATGTAAATAAAAGGGAAATTAAAGCAGTTCTGAAAGCATTAACTAACATCTAAGTAAGATCAAAGAAGTAAAAGGGATTAAGGTTCATATTTTTAAAACTAATATTATTTTCAAAGAAGGTATAATAGGAATGTTCATTCATTTGGCAGTTTTTTGAAAGTATAATTCTGTGGTAGGTCGAATAATGCTCATTCCCCCACATACATTCACTTCTTAATCCCTGGAACCTCTAATAAATATGTTACCTAACATGGCAAAAAGGATTTTGTAGGTGTGATTACATGAAGGATCTTGAGATGGGAAGAGTATCCTAGATTATCCAGCTGTACCAATGTAATCATAAGGTTCCTTATAACAGGGAGGTCGAGAAAGATATAGGATGATGGAAGCAAAGGTGGAGAGTGGAGGGAAGGAGAGAGAGAGAGAGAGAGAGACGCTGGCTTTGAAGATGGAGGAAGGGACCACAAATCAAGGAATGCACTCAGCCTCTAGAAGTTGGAAAAGGCAAGGAAACAGATTCTCCCGCTGGAGGCTCCAGAAGGAACCAGCTGTGCTAACGACTTGACTTTCCCACTAAAACTGATTTCAAACTTCCAACTTTCAGGACGGTAAGAGAATCAGTTGTGTTGTGTTAAATATTTAATTTTGTCTTAATCTGTTACAACAGCGATAGAACACCAATACGAATGCAAAATGTATATAGAATGAGAAAATCAACAGGCTCGTATTTGTAGAAGCCAATAGTACATACATCTCAGAAATCAATATATACACAAAATGAGTTTGAGAGAATTTGACTAAGAAAAAGTCATTTGTCTTAATTATTTATATAGAATATTCAACAGTGTTTACATAGATGCTTCATATATGCTACATATATGCTTTGTAAAATGTTTATTCAGAAATGAAATATGAATTAATCCACAAATATCATCTCAAGTAATTAAATAAAAATGAGGAAAAAGAATTAACATATTTTGAGAAGAATTTATTAAAGGTAAAAGTTAGCAGAAAAAATAAAAAAACTCAGAAGATAAAATAACACTTGAAAATTAAACACAAACTTTTTAAAATAATCTCCATGTTGAACAGGAAATTTAAAAAGTCACAGACTACTCGGAAATAAGAAAAATAAAAAAATAACATAAATGTGATATGTGGCCAAAAATGTATTCAGAATGAAACCTATAGTTTTAAATACACTTATTAGAAAAAAGAAAAGTGAAATTAATTTCAATAACGTCCAACTAAAGCAAAAAGGGAAAAGTAGTTACAGAAATTAGGAAGAAATCGTAAAGATATAAGCAGCAGCATATATGTCAGTAATTACTAAAAACAACAAATTCTATCACACAACAGCCATAAGCTGTCTCTGAGAACGCAGACACATTGGCGTGTGGACTGTTTGCATTTGCTACCATAATGCTGCATCCTCGATAATCTCAGATCCTCAGTGAAAGGTAACATGAAGCAGTTCTTTCTCCTCCTGAGTTTACAGGTCAGCTGGTGTGGTCTGTTTCACGCTGGAGGCAGCTTGAGATGACTGTAGTTCAGGTGTCTTTTACACTCCTCCTGAGCCCTACAGATCATCTGGGACGGGGCAAGGGAAAAATGTAAGTGCAAAAGCACCTTTCAAACTCTTGCCTGTGGCCCATGAACTAACATCCCATTGGTCAAAGCAAGTCAACTAGCTAGGCCAAAGTCACGGTGGAGAGATGTGTGTCCTGTACCTTTAGTAGAAGCGACTGCAGAGTTACATTGCAGAGGGTGTGAATATGGAGGGATGAAGAACTGGAGCCAGTAATTTAATTTATCACATCATCTATAAGCCCAAGTACGTGCATATCTGTGGGTAAGTGTAGCTGGGGACGGAAGAGTACAAATGTATATATTATTTTTTTTAAATAAAGGAACAGTAACATAAAAATATATATTTTTACTGACTGTAATTCTGCCCTAATTGCATCAATCTATATTCCATTATTCTCATTATATTGCTTTCAAATTGCCAAAAATTAAGATTCAGAAGAAAAAATGGGAGAATATGCTAACAATCCTAGACTTATGAAGTATTTCTTTCTCTGTGTGCTGGTAACACATGTGTATTTACTTTGGAAATCCATGCATAAAGGTATACATTATGTGTATTTTTTCTCTATGGATAATATAATTTATTACTTTTTTAAAAGTAACAGAGATTCTGGGAAGATGCCAAAGGCAACTACAACATATTTTTTCCATTTCACCAGAAAAACTGACAGACCAAATAGATAGCAAAACAAAGTATCTACAGACAACATTTACAACCAAACTATGTGAAAAGGTACCCCCACCAATCCCAAAATTCAAACAGTTGCTTACAATCCTGTGTGTGGAGAAGAAGCAGAGGAACACATGGGAGCAGCATCTGACAAAAGATCAGCAGACCCCAAAAGAGCCAGTGCGGATTCAGTGAAAACCACTGGCTGATTTGAGAAAAGCAGTGGAAATTGGAGGTTTGCCCGCTCCAATAAGGAGTCCTAGAGGGACTTGCAGGAAGAAGGCCTGAGGGAGCTGGAGCACACCAGTGCCAGTCAGCTCTCAAAAGTGACCTGCAAAGGCTCCCTTCGGGTACAAGGCCCCACTCTGACTTGTAACTGCTGAATGTGAAATCACAATTGAACAGGATAGAGAAAACAGAGATGAACGAAAAAGAGGATCCAGACCAAAGCTGGGGAGAGAAAGAGAACCAGGATTTCACAGAAAGCAGGCCACCGTGTATATTGCTGAACACCGTACAAAAACATCAGAAGCAGAACTTCGGGGAAGATAGAAAAGCTTTCCTGAACTCTGCTTCTTCAGAAAGTTCAGGCAAAATAATTTCACCTAAAAATGAGAAAAAGAAAAATATAGATATAAAATGCCATGTAAAGTTATTATAAGAATAAAGAACAGAATACTATGCCTACCGACAAGGAGAGCATACTAGAAAGACAGGTCCAAAAAACAGATCAAAACTCTAACCCACTATGTTCAAATGAACTAAACGACATTAATAAAATAATATGAAACAGGAAAGAGCAACATAAATCAGCACTGCACTGAGAATTAAGGTCACAGAACTCAAGAAACAATTACAAATAATAAAACAGTATTTCAGAACTGACCACTAAAGCTGAAAGAACACAGAAACAACAGCAAAAACAAAACAATGCCTTAAGACAGAAAGTAATTAGGAAAATTATAAACAACCATAAAAATTGAAGAGAGAGAGAAAAAGATTTAAGAGGAAACCAGACAAGATACTGAAAATAGACAAGGAAAATTAAACATATGGATAAGAATCACAGAAGAAGAGAACCAAACAAAATAGAATACATACTAGAAGCTATCATTTTTAAAAAATACTGAAGATACAACAAACAAAAAAATTCAAAAAAACACATATTGAGAAAAAAAGACTGTGTGCCTGGGAATACTGAGTATGAATGGTCAACACCAAAGCATATTCTAATAGAACTCATGAGCCTTAAAAAAAATTAAAAGAAGAAAGAATTTATTTTGGGAGCACCTAGAAATAAAGAGCATGAGAATAATAAGGAAAAAAAATAGATTATCATCAGAATTTTTTTGCTGAGGAAGATTCATTGGGAAGTAACATCTGTGCCAGTCTTCCTCTATTTTGTGTGTAGGTCACACCACAGCATAGCCACTGGTGAGTGGTGTAAGTCTGCACCTGGGAACCAAACCCAGGCTGTTGAAGCAGAGTGAGCCGAACTTAACTACCAGGCCACAGAGCCAGCCCATCATCAGACTTCTTCACAGAAACACTGGGGTTTCTTGGACATATCAATGGGAGTTAGACTAACCATCAATTAAATGGAAAATATAGTTGGTGGTTTGAGTGCAGAGATATTATCACATAGATATAAATATGGAATTTAATGATGAAAATTTGACGAATCTGTTAGAAGAGTGTGATGTAACTTTCAGTTGATAGAATGAGAAATAAATTTACTTCTTTCTCTTTTTATCATACTTCCAGTACTTGCAAAGTTTCAATCAGGCATTATAAGTTATCCTTCAAATGTGTCATCTTGATATATAAGGTCCTCAAAGGAAAAAAAAAAGAACGGTCAGGCATTTCCAGAGTAGAGCAAACTTTGCTGCATCATCACCATTCTCCAGCCTGCTAATCCAGCACTTCCTTAAACCACTCCCATCTGCCCAAGGTGATGTGTACTTTGATGTTTTCTATACTGCATAAAGAGCAGACAGCTCAATATGTACTAAATAATACAGTATATATTATTTTCAACAGCATTATAAATAATCCTTCTCCAAGATACCTCAAAGCACTTTATAAATAATTAATTTTCCACAGCTCTGGAATTAAAATATGCTGTCAGAATGGTTTCAAGGAAAGAGAAAGGAAAGTTCACAGAGATGACAGAAGCCTCTCAAAATCATTCATCAAGTTAGAGGGAAGGCTGAAGATAGGACCCAAGACTCACACCTCTCCAGATGGAGCACAAAAGAGCAAGACTTTTTTCTTAATAGGCAAATATAAATTCATGTTAGGCTCACATGCAAGTAAATGAATAAGTTCAAGAGAAATCACTAAGCTACACCAAGAGAGAAAAATAGATAACATAAAAAAATTAGTTCTGATTATTATGAAGTTTAGAATGGTGTTATCAGTAGTTTAGTCCATGAAAAAAATATGGTAGACCTAGATGTGGTCAGGAAGACAGAGGCTAACATCGGAATAATTTCTGATCATCTGAAAATTCTCCTATTGGTGAACAATACTGAAAAAAGACTGAATTTATATATCAAACTTCACATGGTAACCTACTAGTTTATCTGAGGTAATATAAACAGCCACAATGCAATTAGTTACCATAGAATTGTCAACCTACAGAATGCACTACTCATCAAAAATGGAACATACAATTACCTTATATCTTTTATAATTTAAAAAACACTTTCAAATATATTATTCAATGAACTCAGAAGGCTAAAACTAATTCTGATGAACAAAAGGGGTAGGATTCGATCAGCAGGAGTCAGTTCTTGTGATCAAATAAAACAATTTGCCTGAATGCAATACTCAGTACAGATAACTTTTTCTACTGGTATAATGAATTGCTTACAGTTCATTTAAAAATGTTTAATTGAATATGAAGAAGAAAAGAAAGGAAAAATGAATTTAAATGTGCACTGGACAGTACAACATAGTTCTATAATAGTCTATAAATGGACAATATCTTATGGTTTGTAGTTGATAGCATTCATTTGAGAACTTCTCCAGAAAAATATTGAGTCAATTTTAACCCTTGAAAAACGAGCCTCAGAGGCCTATCCACATTTGATAACTGTGAGGATGCAGGCACAGAAAGGAATTTCATGCATTGCCACATATTTTAATCTCAACAAACAGATAATCCTACATGATGTTTGTACCGCCATGAAAAATCAAACCACTTACGTATCACACAATTCAGAAAGAGATGAACTCTCTCAGACACAACCAGTGCTCTAACTCTAGCTCACTTTTCCTCAAATGATAGGGAATAGTTAAATAACTACGAACTAACATCTACATTTCATTCATAACACATGTAAATGAATACAAAACTGTTTACCTAAATATAGTTTTTAGATGAACCACATAAACTTCCAATATGCCAGAGAATATAAATTTTTGAATGCATGTATTAAAAATATGAACCTAAGTACCCACCATTTTCTTCCAGTAAGATTTTTCATGTACAGAGTATGTCATTACTGAACTAGAAATGCCAAATGCCCTCAATTCAAACAACACTCAGTCCTAAGTTTTCTATGATCCCCTCATCCCTGAACTGCCTGTGGAATCCTAATTTATATTTTGGTCAGCTCTACTGATTTCTGCAAACACATGGGCCATCCTTATTCCATAGTGTAGACAGATAGATGAGAGAAAATAGAGCATAGTAGAACCATTCAATTAAAATCCCTATTGAGAGAGAGCCCCCGCCCTAGTTGGAGCAATTTTAATTGCTCTGGGACTCCCTCTGATGAAAACTCTTGACAGAGGACAACCCTGCTATTAATTTTCCAGGGTCTCCTCTGAAAGGCCCTTCAGCCACTCTTAGCAGAATGCATCTAACAGCTGCAATCTTGCTCTCCCAATGATCACGGTGAAAAACAAAAAAATGATCTGGAGGCAAATGTGCACACAAAGGATAATGACTTTTGAAGTGGCAACATGTTTTACAATGCCTTTGAGTGGCTCATCTCCAATCTGGGTCAATCAGAATAATTTTGACTGTAAAGCAGAGTAGAAATCATTTCTTTTTATGTCTAAAGAAATAGACACAGACTATGTATAGCTCTAAAATGATAAAGATTGAGAGAAAACGTGAAAAGCACTCAATCCCTTAAGGGATACATTGTGTTTGAAATTCTAACAGAGAGATTCTAACTCACTCATCTCTTGTGAAAGAAAATAATCCCAAATCACACAGGTAAACTGCCAGTGCTGTCAAATATCAGTGAACAATTCATCATCAATCATCAACATTTCATCTCTCAGGAAGACTCTGAAAACTGTCCAAAATATCATTGAATGACCCCACAGCTACCACAAATACTTAATGAGATCTTCGTGGGATCTTTTGCAATTTTGCTTTTAGTGTTTAATGCCTTCATTGTTTCAGTCTCAGCATACTCTTTTTCAGACTCTTGCAACTCCACTTTAATAATCTTCTTTACTATTTCGTGGAAACAGTGGAAATGAAGACAGCCTTTGCATATGATTTATAAGGTGTGTATTACCATAGCAATCATACTGTAATTTGAACAGGCATCTTTACAAGAAACTAGATAACTATAATGAAAAATGACAAAAAATGGCAAGATACTTTATTTTTTAGCTTATCTGTTCTCTGTGATTGCCTTATTTTATTTATATTATCAATTAGTCTGTTAATTTGTATACATTTACTAATAGTGGATTCAATATAATTCTATCCATTGTCAGTGGATTTAATTAGAAGAATTGCTTCCATTTTTCTGAGAGACCTCTGTCTAAGGGAGGTTAAATAGTCCAGCTACACAGAACTCAGAGGAAAAAGGTGAAATCTTTACTCTCTGTTTCTAAGACAATGCCCAAATATTAAAAATTAAGGGATGCTTGACATTGTAAAAATAAAAGCCAGATTATTGATTGCACTGTTTCACAGCAAGAGGATGCTACTGTCTCAGTGAGGGACCTTGGCAAGAATGCTCTTATAATTAAGTCAAGCAGGCAACAGGATACCAAAAAGCAGTTGAGGTTTGGGGCTGGCCCAGTGGTTGGGTGGTTGAAGGTTTGTGTGCTCTGCTTCAGTGGCTAGGGGTTTGTGGGTTTGGATCCCAGGTCCGGACCTACTCCACTCATTCGCCATGCTGTGGAGGCATCCAGCATACGAGGTAGAGGAAGTGTTAGCTCAGGGCAAACCTTCCTCATATGCATGCACACAAACACAAAAAACAGTGAGGCTCACCCAGGCACCAAGAATGGAGATGGAACAAGATATAAGCAAGTCATTTGGTACTACAGATCTCTAGATAGACATAGAGATTAGGACATAATTCCTTCATTAAATAAATAATGATTGCATATTCGTGATATGCTAGCTACCGTACAAGCCTCAGATGGCACAGCAATGGAAAGATGGGTGAGGTCCCTGCCTACAGGGAACTTACAGTTCACTGGTGGAAAAAACACTAAACAATCAAATAAATATTATCTAACTAACTTTGTTGTAAGTGCCATGAAGAAAAACAGCAGAATATAACAATGATACATCACATTGGATCCTGAACAAATATCACATTTTTACATACATTGATAATAGTTCACAGAGCAGAAATGTATCACTCTTTGGTTGTTTTGTTTCTTTACGGAAAATATAAGAAGGGAATTCAATGCTTTTGACTTCAAGCAGCTTTCTAGTTATTGATTTTTTTTTTTTTTAAAGACTGGCAACTGAGCTAACAACTGTTGTCAATCTTCTTTTTTTTTCTGCCCAAATCCCCCCAGTATATAGTTGCATACTTTAGTTGTGGGACTCTCTAGTTGTGGCATGTGGGACTCTGCCTCAGTGTGGGCTGACCAGCGGTGCCATGTCCGTGCCCAGGATCCAAACCAGAGACCCCCTGGGCCGCTGAAGCAGAGCAAATGAACTTAACCACTCGGCCACGGGCCAGCCCCTCTAGTTATCTAATTTATAAAAAGTTATCTACAATTTATTATAAAGAGATAAGGCAATTGTTTTAAAATAAAAAATTTTAGCCAACCACGTGACATCACAGCTGTGCTTTTTTCTCTGCTTTGTTATTTAGATTAATTGCAATAACTGAGCCCAGGGTTCTATTTAGAGTTACTTCTGTGTGCTCTATCATATGCATATATTTTCTCCAGCTCTTTATCTATATACAAATACCCTTTTTCTAACTTTCATATTCAAATCTTACAACTCTTCAAGATTAACCCAAAATACTATCTCACTTGTGGAGTCCCCTTTTCAGTGACCTACCATATTATATTTAAAGCAACACTCATTAAAATTTTCTGAATAACTAAATTAATATATATTCATTTTAGAAAATATGAAAATGACTGAAGTAAATTAATACACGCCTAGCGCACTGACTTTTCTAAAGAGGCATGCAATAAATGCACGTGTGTGTGTAATGAGAGGACCTGGCTCAGTTGCACCACATTTCATGAGTTTGACTTATCATGGTAGCTCTACAGAGTTAAAAGCCTGTGAGTGTTGTCTTTCTATTTTAAGCAAGTTAAGCTACATAAGCTCAACACAGACATCTGTTTGGTCATGCTCCCTGAAGCCCAGTTGAAGGTCGCAGGTGGCCACCGAGGTGTGCACCCTCACGTTCTGACTTAGCTGAGCCTGCTGTATGGCCTGGACCATTCAGACAATGAAAGGACCCCACCTTCAGGAAGGACGTGGGATCAGATCAGGAAACACCAAGATATTGTTTGACACTGTATGTGAAAAAGGATGACTGGATAATAAACCCATTTGTCAGATCCCTCCCTGCTATTTTTATCTGCAATTTCCATTTTAACACAGTACTAAAGCATGTCAGTTCCCAAAGAGAGGAGAGGTCCTTAATGTTGCCTGTCCTTTTGATACTGACCCTGATATGAGTTTCCCCACATTAAACCCAGCATATATGGGGTTAAAACCAAAACACTCATTCCCTGCTTACTCTCCGGCTTCCTGGCTCCAGAATCCACTGTCCTCCATGGAGACAGACACCCTCAAGGACAAGCAACTGGACTATCTCCTCCCACAAAGAGATACGGGCTGGTGGGAAAGCTGCTGACCAGCAAGGTCATGAGCTCCCTCCTCTCTGCAAGTGTCTTAAGGCCAAAGACAGGCTGGTGGGAAAGCTCCAACCAGCAAGGCCATATGCTCCCCCTCTCCTACCTAAAGCCCCAAATAAAAACCTTTCCTTTTAGCTTTTCGGGGAGTTTGGGATTTCAGCGTTAGCTGCCCTCTCTCCTTGCTCAGTGCTGTGCAAAAATAAAATTCCTACTTTCTTCCACCACACCCGGTGTCAGAGATTGGCTTGCTGCACAACGGGTGAGTGAACTCACTTCAGGTTCGGTAACACTTTTGTGTAAGAAGGTAAAGAAATCAATAATCACATAGAAAATATAAGAAGGTACATCTATTGTTTTCAGGTCTAATACTCTACTTTCCTAATTTAAAATACCCGTACTATTAGTCCTGACATGTAGTCTACAAGAGTCAATGGAATGATGAGGTTTGATTTTGAGCCCTAGTTTCCAAGAGATGTGAGTTCAATTCTTATTTCTCTACAGTTGTAGGTTATGGGTACCACTTTACCTTACTTTTCTAGGCCTTAGTTTACTAATCAGTAAAATTGGAAAGTCGTGTTCTGTTAAGAGAAAAAATTAACTCAGAAAAAAGTAAGGGTATAACTTGACAAAAGAAAGATGATAGAGTTCCAATCTTACTACTTCAGTTTTTTCAGTGAAGTATGAAATGGGACTGTGTGTGAGAATTTTGTGGAGAGAGAAGATGTGAAACACTATTCAAGGATTATAGGTGAGCAAACTTTTTATTTTTTTATTTTTTTTGAGGAAGATTAGCCCTGAGCTAACATCTGCCACCAATCCTCCTCTTTTTGCTGAGGAAGACTGGCCCTGAACTAACATCGTGCCATCTTCCACTACTTTATATGTGGGACGCCTGCCACAGCATGACTTGCCAAGCGGTACCATGTCCGCACTGGGATCCAAACCAGTGAACCCCAGGCCACAAAAGCAGAACGTGCACCCTTAACTGCTGCACCACTGGGCTGGCAAACTTAATAGATAAAAACAAAACAATGGGTGGGCAATATTTAGCATTCTGAAATTGTCAGTAATACTGTGACTATATTTGAGACAGTCTGCTCTGTTTTATTTTCTCTACTCACACTAAACTCTATGCTTATATATATATATATATATATATATATATATATGCATGGTAAAAAAAAATATATAGGGTTCATCAAATAGTTGGATTTTGCTTTCAAATTATGGAGGATGGAAATAAATACAAGATCAAATAAAAAAAGAATGAGTCATTTAAAACAGATGTGCTCTCAATTAACACTAGATAGACTATTTGGGCTAAAAATGTCCTAATACCAACGGTGAATATTTTTCTGTAAATATTTTTATAAGAATATCACCTCTATAAAACAGAAGACGGATTTAGTTTCTCTCCAACTCTATCAACTTCCTATTAAGGTTCAGATAGATCCTGTTCTTGACTTTTTCTAAAGCTAATTTTCATCATAATTTTATTTACAGAGTAGCTGAGGCTACTGTATGAGGTCATGAATCTAAGTATGTCGTGAATCTAACAGAATATCAGGTGGGAAACCTAATTGTTTTAAAATTTTTGTAGAGGGGCCAGCCTGGTGTCAGAGAGGTTAAGTGCCCACTTTCCGCTTCCGCAGTGGCCCAGGGTTCATCTGTTTTGATCCCTGGTGCAGACATGGCACCACTTGAAAAGCCATGCTCTGGCAGGCATCCCACATATAAAGTGGAGGAAGATGGGCATGGATGTTAGCTCAGGGCCAGCCTTCCTCAGCAAAAAGAGGAGGATTGGTGGCAGATGTTAGCTCAGGGCTAATCTTCCTCGGAAAAA
Source organism: Equus caballus (assembly GCF_041296265.1). Lineage (NCBI taxonomy): Eukaryota > Metazoa > Chordata > Mammalia > Perissodactyla > Equidae > Equus > Equus caballus. The sequence continues at coordinate 70,079,440 of NC_091685.1, read as the reverse complement.
AAAAAAAACAAACAACTTTGTAGAGTGATCACACTTTTATTTAAAACTATCAGTTAATTTTATATGGATTTATCAGTTCTCAAAATTAAGTAGAAATGGGCATTGAAGCACATAAGTTAAATAAAGCAAGATTTAATGTTTTACAAAAAGAAGTATGATTAACTTTGTTATGAATTTGGAAACTACCAACATTACATTCTGGGGAATATCACTTAAAATTAAAATTTGAAATAAAACAACACAAAGAAACTTTAATTTTATTAGTCATTTAAGCCTTAAAATACCCACTTAATTGTTTTAATATATTAAACTGTGATACGTATCCATCTTGAACAACTGCCTTTGAATTTTATTTACATAAAGTAGAGCTGTGAACTGCCTGCTTCTAAGTCTTTTAGCATCTGAACAAAAAGTTTTTCTCAAAGAATGAGCTCTGACATAAAAGAGTCAGGCAAAGTCAACTCTGAGTTGAAGGAAGAATGAACGAAATATTTGTTAAGGAGTGGTATTTTTCTAGTAAAATTGTAAATACGTATATAATTCTCCCGAGTCAAAAATAACACCCGATGCATTTGTATGAAATGTAACCTCTATGAACCTAAGATTTTTTTTATACACAAGGAAAAAAATCTTTCTCATACATCTCAAGTTCTTAAACTCAAGTAGTACTCATTAAAAGGCTAAATTATCTCTAAGATTGTAAAATATTTATAATTGATTTTGTTTCACTTAAAGATACTGAGAGGTTTTCTCAATATTGGTGATAAATTTTTCTTGTACATTTTTAGTAACTCAGTGCCATCCACTTGTCATATAACATTTTATTTTTTATTCTATATAGATTTTATTTCATGAAGGCCTAAGTTTAAGCTACAAATAAAATTGTCATGTGTCTCTACCAACCATAATTTCTTTATCAATATCAACAACAATGATCAGCCTAATTGTAACAAAAGTATAACATTTAACTAGTCTCAAAAATAATCTCAGTACTACAAGGACATGAGGGTAACATGTTCTTTAAGGCAGTAATATTTTGTCAATCTCTTACAAATCAATATTGTGCAATGTCATTGTGGAAGGTCAAAACCTGTAAGGAAGCACATGGTACAATGTGAAGATAAAACACATTTTGGAACCAGTCAAACCTGGGTAAAATTATTAGTTCCATCATTTATAAATTTGATGAAATTGAACGTGTTTATAGTTTCCATGTCTCAATTCCCCAATCTGTGAAATAAATTTAGAAGTAATAACTAACTATATGGTGGTTGTGAGTTTCAGAGATATTGATGCATGTGAAACACTAAGCCCAGGCTGTGGGACATAAGAGCAGGTCGTCCCCAAAATGTTACAGGCTCCCACTCCCATAAAGCATCATTTGTCATAGTTATGTATATATTATATATATATATATATATATATATATAAAATGTCCTAGTTATATATATATATAAATCCTATATATATATGATTAAGCATGTTTCCCAAAGTTCCTTAATACCTGATCATTCTTTGAGTATTATTTATACTACTTTTATGACAGTTTAAATACATTATATTATAACCATTACAAATGTCATCATTACAATTAATTAGTAATGTCATAATCATGACACTCTAATGGCCATTTTACAGACAATAAATTATCTAATTCTCAAAATGTTATTATGAGTTAGTCATCTTCATTCTCATTTCACCAGTCAGGGAAGTGAGGTATGCAAATGTTAGGTAACTTGCTTATGTGATACAAGTAGTAATTCGAGAACCATGGATTTAAACCAAAGTGTGAGCACCTCCAAAGTCTTGCTCTGAGAGGTAAGAACGTTTCCTTTACTTGACATTCCAAGATTATTCTTTCAGTGTTTAGAGATTATGCCCAATGAAAGATAGATCTCATTTTAAATTATCTAACAGCATTTTGTGCCAAGCTAGATAGTAGATGTTAGGATGCAAAGATGACTAAGTCATGCGTACCGTAAAGAAAGCTTACCTAGTGGGATTCATATATGTAACACAGAAATTTAAGGAAATGTTATGCACACAGGAGAGAAATCTGTATGTTGTATTCTTGTGGAGATTGTAGGAACAGTTGCATTAATGCAGAACAAAATTATCTTATTTATTGAAAGTTTATTATATTTATTGATTATCTGATAGGGAAAGATTCTTTCATTTATGTTTATTAAACATCTTTGATATTTCCATGGAATTACTCCGTAAAAATGATAACAGAAATTAAAATATTCACTTTCAGTAGTCATATGAGTGGTTACATTAACATCTTATTCTATGTACGTATCTTAAAATTTTTCCACGGTGAATACAAATAGAAAAATAATCTACATAGTGAAATATGTATACAGAATATTTGCATATTATATTAAATATATAAAATGAAAAGGCAAAATACATAAGTACTTTAAAGCAATTCTTCAGAACATTTAAAAAGATTTGCTGAAATAATTTTTCCCTACATATGTTCAAAGACTAACATGAAAAACACTATCATCATACTCTGGAATGAATTAGTGTTATATATTTAACTCATAGAACAACACAAAATTGTCTTGGGGCAATCAAAGTAACTTCCTTCCTGAAATGTGATACATGGCTCTTTGCAGGAAATTTCCCCAAACGAAAACTGAATATACCGTATTTTCAAGTCACAACGATGTTATATTTGCCTGAATTTTGAATAAAACTGAAGTGGACATAATATCATAATAGCAATGAAAACCCCATGGAAAGATTGGAGAACTGGATCAATTGTGTAAATATTCAGTGGGAAAGTTTAATAACTTGGCACTATTGTTCACAAAATTATATAAATGCTGAATAATTAGATGTCTAATTAGGCTGATGTAAATACTTCAGTCTATTCTTTACATAGTTGAAAAAAGTGATCAATAACTCTTTCTAACTTACTGTGTTGTAAGAGAGAAAGATTCTATCAGAAGGTTGCTTCTGTAAAAAAACACTGTGAGAAGTGATTACTAACTAGCAAAGTGTTGAAGTAAATATTAATCTTCCCTGCATGCTTTATTTTTCATACTGCCAAGATCAATTGTTTCTGATATGTCAGTCCAGTCACAGAAAAATTACTAATAGTTTATTATTAATATTTTTATAGGATCACTAATTCATGGCCATGATATCTCTAAGTACTCAGTCATTTGTTAGCCATCTCTACTTATCCCAAGGTAGCATTTTAACACTATCTTCATGGTGACAGATGGGAATAGCTTGTAAGCCATGGAAGCTAACACTGCCACACATCAAAATGCACCTTGGTAAACTGTCTGTATGCCTAAATGAGGATGCAACCAGTATGTGCAGTATTAGGTCATATGGGTATTTTAAATTATTTATTTTAATTTTGCCCCTTCAAATGCAAAGCCAGACACATATTCACATATATTAACTAAATAAACTTGTGATAAACATAAGCCATGCCAATGATTAGGCAAATTACTTTTTGAGTAATTATTTATTCCAGTAACATTAACCTAAACCTTGAAGTATAATTAAAAGTTTGTGAGGTGAACTGGGGCATAAAGTTGGGAAACTTGGATAAAGTCTTTGAAGGAAGCAAATAAATATTTGAATAAAGCCTTCCAAACAAGAAGAAAAACAGCACGTGTCTAAAGGACTTTGAGTATTTTCTTATAGTTGAAGAAAGGGCTGAGTGAGTTTGGGGAAAAGGTAAGAGATGAAGTTGGAAAGACAGGAAGGTACCATACTGTGTGATCATTTGGTATGCCATTGTGAATTCCAGTGGAAAGATTCTAACAGTGACTGTGTGAATAATTAGTTGGAAGAGAAAACAAAAGAAACAGGGAAATAGTTTTTGAGGTTGTTTAGGTATCCAAGTCAAAAATAATGGTGTCATTACAACCAAACAGACTATTCCTGCTTCTTCCTCCAAAATTATATAATTACAAAGGTAAAAATTAAAGAATAAATATCAGCTGACCCTGAGGCAAACTTGGATAATTCTGAGGTATATCTGAGGAAGTATCAGCAAAACCAGAACAGTAGGGTGCTAAGAGAGGAGAGTAAAGAGTTTTAAGAAGTTAAAACTATATGTTGTCAATACTATAAGGGTTAAAATTATGGTAGTAATCTATGGACTTATTAACATGGAAAGATCTAATGACTTGAACAGAAGAAACTCAGGTGCAATGGAAGGATCAACACTATATTGTAGAAGAGCTTTCCAATAGAACTTCCTGTGAAGATGGACGTAGACTTTATCCACAATGTCCAATATGGTAGCCTTAGCCACATGGGGCTCTTGAGCGATTGAAATGTGGCTAGTGTCACTAAGGAAATCAATTCTTAATTTTTTTTTCATTTTAATTGATTCAAATATAAGTAGCCTAAAGTGGCTACAGTATTTGTCATCACAGCACTAGAGATTTCAAAATTTAATATGTGTTAAGAAACTGACCACATTGATGTTTGCAAAAGATCTGGCATGAATAAAGGAAGAAAATAGTCCAAAAGCAGGTGTAAGACCATTTGAGATAATTTGTTTTTCACTTACGTACCTACAATGGAATAGAAATAAGCATGTATAAATGATAGTGAGGGAGAAAGAGTGAAGATGGACAAGGTGATGAAAATGAAATACAAGTAAAATGTGGAAAATAATATTTGTTGAGCAATTTCTGAATTAATTTTCTTTAAAAATGACAAAAGTTATGATGTAGTTAAAAATACAGTAATACCTTCTCTTTCTGCCTTTGGTATATACTCTGGTTATTCTCCATTTGCCCAAGCAGATCATTCCTTTTCTGCCCTGCCTTGTGTCCCAGCAGGCTGAGCTCTATTGACAGAATCTCTCAGATTCCTTTGATGTCCAGCTTTCTGTTAACTTTATCCAAAGGGAGGAATTGGGAGATCTAAGAATGAGAGAGGAGAGAAGTCATGGTATTTATCCTGCTTGAGTCCTCTATCTTCCCTCACCGACAACTTTGTCTGACTATTTCTCTCTCCTCCTCATTTCCCTCACCCACTTGTAGTTATAGCTTTCACTGGACCTTTAATCCTAGAGATGAGTTCTAACGGTTTCTCATTGTTGCTTGACCTAGGCACTCGTCATTATTTTTTCCTTAACCCTGCCCACACCTCTAAAAACACTTCACTTATTAAACTGTCTTTAACTAAACCCTTCAAGTGGGCTATGTGTGTCCTGGAAAGCTTAAATATTTGGAAATGAGAGTAACCCCACCAATTAGCCCCTCACATTGAGACTCTGGCATTGGTTTTAATATAGTCGATGAACTCAAATATTACTTCCTTGCAAGACAATGATGAGATGCTGATAATTCATTAAATGAAGTGGCATCATGATTACTGAAATCTATACTGTTATAGGATGACATGCTCATTGATGACAAAACAGAAAGATACTTGCCTATGGCATTTAATTACTAAAGCAGAAATAGAAATTAAAATATCCTCATCTGATTGCCCTGGAAAAAGTACTCAAAAAAGAAAAAAAAAACAAAGCCTTGAGTTCCCAATTCCAAGTATTTATTGATCCTAAGAAAGTCTATATGGCAGCCTTAAAGAAATTATTTCCTATAGCCACAATAGGCAAAATGGAGAATTTCAGCAGAGAATTAAAATCTATAAAGAAAAAAATTCAATTAACTAGACTTATTGTGGTGATTATTTCATAACATACCAAATATCAAATCGTTTTCTGAGAGCTAATATAAATGAAACTAATATAATGTTATTTGTAAATTGTACCTAAAGAAAAAAATATGTATAAATACCTAGATTGTGATATAGAATACCTTCAATCTAAAACTCAGTAGATGTGTTTAATACTACAGGTAGAGAATTAGAAAATTGGAAAACAAGACAATATAAAACATTCAGAGAGAAGCACAAAGAAAAGAGAGAAAATAGAGAAAGAGCTTAAGAGAAATATGGGACATAGTGAAAAGTTCTTGAATACATTTAACTGGAACTCCAGGAGAAGAAATGACAGAAAATAAAGCAAAAATCAATATATTAAATGATAATGATCAACAAACTGCCAAAACTACTGAAAGATCTCAAACCACCAAATCAGGAAGTAGTATGAACCCTTAGCAGGATAAATATAAAGTCGAACATATCTAGAGGTCTAATTCTAGAAATGCAGGAAACCAAAGATGATGAGCAGATCTTGGGGGGAAAACAAACGAAAATCAAACAAGGAACAACAAAAGGTATGGCAGCTTCCTTTTTTGATAGAAGAAAATATATATAGAAGGCAGAAATGATTGCGCAGCTTCAAAAATCTTCAAGGTGCTAATAAAAAATTATGCTATATCTTCCAAAAATAAAAACACAATGAAACATTCCAGCCAAGTAGAAATTGAGAAAACTGGACACCAGTAAAATTATGCTAAAGGAATCATTAAAGCAAGTTCTTCATGAAAATGAAAAATTATCGTAGATGGAAGCACAAAGATGTGAGAAGGAATACAGAGTAAGGGGAAAAAATGTGGGTAAACACATAATATTAATAATATCGTCTGCATTTTAAAAATATATAACTTCAATAGCAAAATGGCAATAGGAGATAAATAGGATTAAAATGCTGCAAGATTCTTTCATTATCCTTGAAATGGCACGAGTAGAAAGATGAATTAGGTTTCAATAAGTCAAGGATTCCTATTCCAATTTCCAGGGTAATTATAAAATAATAGACAGTATATAACTTACAAGTTAACTGAGGTAAAAAATGGGATAGAAAATAACTCTAAGTAAAATAAGGGAAAGAAATATGTGAAATAAAGTAAGGACTAAAAGAGAGAAAAGGGAACAAATAGAAATCAAGCGTTTGGATGGTAAATCTAAAGGTAAATATGTGCTTTTTTTTTTTTTCCCCCGAGGACGATTAGCCTTGAGCTAACTACTGCCAGTCCTCCTGTTTTTGCTGAGGAAGCCTGGCCCTGAGCTAACATCCGTGCCCATCTTCCTCTACTTTATATGTGGGATGCCTACCACAGCATGGTGTGCCAAGCGGTGCCATTTCCACACCCGGGATCCGAACTGGCGAACCCCGGGCTGCTGAGAAGCAGAACGTGCGCACTTAATGGCTGCGCCACCAGGCCAGCACCAAGGTAAATATGTTCTTAATTACATTTATCATAAACGGACTAAATAGCATATTTTAAAGACAAAGATTTAGAATCAAAATGTTTTTTAAAAACAGCCAAAAATGTGACAAAACTGAAACAAAATTATACATAAACATTGAAATTAAAAGTATAGAAAATATATAATGCAAAAACTACCCAAAAGATCCATTGTATCTGTATCAATGGTAAACTTTAAGGGAAACAACTTTGCTAAATATAAAGAAACAGGCTGTATAATGATAAAAGTATCAGTTCATCAGGCATGTAAAATAATCCTAAATCTGTATTCATCTAAATAAAACTGATTAAATTGCAAGGAGAAATAGACACGTGCATTCACAGTAGAACTGATTCAAATGTCTCTTTTAGTAACTTAAGAACAAGAACAAATGAGAAAAAAATAAAATTTGAACTAAACTTCAAGTGTACCTGGTCGGACTGACATGTAAATGACATTGTGCCCAACAACTACAGAATGAATATTCTTTCCAATCTCATGCATACTTATTTTTATGAACATTAACCATAAGCTTAAGTCACCAAGCATGTCTCACAGATCTTGAAAAAATTAAATCAGATGGAGGAAATTCTCTGGCCACAATGATATTAAGCAAAAAAGTAAATTTTAAAGAGACAAGGATATTCCAAAATGAGAAAAAATAAATCAATGTATTTCTAAATAACACATGGATTAAAGAAGAAATTAAAATGGAAAATATTTTCAGTGTATCAAAGTGAAACATATCAAAACTTATTAAATACAGCTAAGACTGTGCTCAGAGTGAAATTTGTAGCAATAACTATGTAACAAAAGAATAAAAATTCAAAATCGAAGATTTGAGTATACAAATCAAGAATTTAAAAAAGAACAAAAATTTAAGCCTAAAGGAAATAGGAGCAGGGAAAAAATTAGGAAAAGAGAAAAAGTTAAAGGCATTCCAAACCATTTTGCACTCAAAACCATTTTGTGTTAGTGAAAAAATCAAAATAGGTAAAAGTTAATTCTTTAAAAAGAGTAATAAAATTGATAAACTCCTAGAAATACTGATCAAACAGCGAGGTACAACTTATTAAAATTAGAAATAAAAATGAGACATCATGAAAGAGTCAACATATATTAAAATATAATAAAAAGATTTAAATTTGAAAATGTAAGCAAAGTGAGACAATTCCTAAAAAGACAACTTGTCAAAACTGATAAAAGAAAAAAGGGAAAAAAATGACTACTCCTCTGCCTGTTAAAGGAATTGAATTCGCAAACAAAAACCTTTCCACACAGAAAACTTCAGGCTCGTGGGACTTCACTTCAATAGTGAATATTACTAAGTATTTAAGGAAGAACTAATTCCAAGCTTACGTTAATTTATTTCATATCATTAATAAGTGGAAACAGTTCTCAGCATATTTTATTTTAATTCTGATTGTAAAATCTGACAAGAACACTACAAGAAAAGAAATTACAGATCAATAACATTCATAAACATAGATGCAAATAGCCTCAACTAAACATTAGCAAAACAAATTTAATAATACATCAAAAGATACTACCTTATGACCAAGGCGATTATCCCAGGAAGTAAAGATTGATTTAACATTCAAAAGTCAATAAAATCCAGTACATTAGCAAAGTAAACAGAAAAGCTATATCATGAGACATTATACGTCCAATTTCTCTTAAATTTTCTGTTTATGTTTTTTTCTTACTGCTATATCTTTCCCTGTGATTCTAGAACCAGAACTGTCTTAAATTAGTTAGACTATGCAATCACTTAGACAATAATTTTATCTAATATTGTTTAATAACACTGGTGATCTTAGGTTAAGATTGAAAATTAAACAGATAAGACATAAAAGACCTCACTCAGCACCAAGTTCAAGTAGCAATTTACTGCAAATGACATACCATGCACGGCAACAGCAGAGCAGAAATTTCATGATTCATGGGCACAAGTTTTGAAGTTGTAGACAACATTCTACATTCAGGACATGCACTGCCAAAAGAGAAGAGCCTGAGTGGACATGAGTCGATTCAGGAAAGCCTTCAGCTAAGTCCTCTCAGGCTTTATAACTAGCTAGACTCATGACCACTCAGATGGACATCACTAGCTAGTCACGTAGCTTGCTTAGATATACAGGGCTCACTCCCATTCTCAGGGATAGCTACAACTCTTCAGTACTGGTTACTCGTTTCTTAATAAACAACTTCAAGGAGGAGGTAGTGTTTGTTCCAGTACACACTCCTCAGCTAGATTGGTATTTATATTGGATCTGGTAGAAGAAAGCTCCTAAGAATTCTTTGAGTTACTATTCCAAGGAGAATTGACCAAGGAGCAAATCCCCCTGATATCCCTGAAGCTAGAAGAAAGGTCAGAAAACCATCTATTAGGCTTTCTCTTCTATCCAGGCCTTCAGTGCACCCTAACTACATTCCTATGTCATTCTTATGACAGCCCAAGTATATCAACCTACGTATCCAAAGGAAACGCAGGTCAACTAGCTCTCTTGCTGGCATTCTTTAAAAAGTATTCACATTTAAAGGATATTTCACTTCCTAGATATGATCTCTTAACAAAAAGTCAAATGAAAGAAAATTATTTCCTATTTCACACTGCCCTCATGAAGACAGTACCTCAGTCTAGCGATATTACCTAAGCTCACTTTTAGTCACTGTCTTATGAAGTCCACAAGTGCATATTAACCTATATCCCCCCAGAAATTGCTGGGGCCACTGCATTTGACTACTAAACATGGATAATGTATTTAACTTAAAGATCAAAATTACTCAATAAAAAAATATTCTCATTATTCTTACTCATGCCTATGAGAAGACAGATTTCAGACATCTTTTATTTTAATTAATGTCTTTATAAATTAAAAAATTACTGCCAAGACATCTGATAAATTTAAGGATTTATTGGCAATTTCATTATGAACCCCATAATCAGAGATTTATAATTGTAAAAATTCACTTAAGGCAGATTTTAGCCTCAAGGGAAATTATTATTTCTAAATAGTACTCTGAAATATAATAGCTGACTATTCTAAAAGAGAACAAGAAGCTTCTAAGAGAGAAAGGGAGATGGAAAGAGGAAAAAAAGCATTATGTTACACATTTAACATTTTAAACAAAAGTGGTTTACGCTAAGCACTGTATTTTTAAGGAAATTTAGAGGCTGTTCCAGATATCTACTATTGTGTAACAAACTATGCTAATACACTAACTTCAAACAACAGGATTTTATTATATCACACAATATTGTGGGTCAAGAATCTTGATATGACTCAGCTAGGCACATATTCAATTTCCATGGCAGATGTTTAGAATACCACGGCATTGAATAAAGTCCCTTCATGGTATTCAGCTGATTATTGAGCTAATCTGGGAAGTCCAAGCAGCTTCATTCACATATCTGATGCCTTCCTTGGCAGGACTGCCTGGAAGAATGGGCTCAGCGGAACCCCTCTCTCTCTCCAGGTGGTCTCAGGCATCTCCACATGATCCCTCTAATATAGTATCAGATCAGGGCTCTTTGAGAAAGAGTTCCAAGAGGCCCAGGCAAAGGATTCAAGACATCTTTTGACTCACCCTTGGAAGTTCCATCAACTCACTTCCATAGTACTCTCTTTTCAAGCAAGTGATGAAGGCCAGCCCAGATTCAAGGAAAGAAAATCAGACTCCTCTGTGTCAGAGGAATAGCAAATCATTGAGGCCATCTTTAGTCTTCAACAGAGATCTTCTATTTTATCAATATAATTTTATATAGCCTCAGACCAGAAATCGGGCAACTTATTTATTCCAAACTTTTTAATTAATTAGCTTTATGACATATCATAATATATTTTTGAAATTCTTTATCTATATAATGAATTATATGTTTACAAGATGTCTTTGTAATTTTAACAATGTATCATTAAATCACATTTTCTTTTCATATAGTTGAATAAATTTGCAAATTTTTAATTCTCACCTTGTGCAATTTCCTCCATATTTTTTATTATTTTGATCCAAAAATTGCCTTAGAGGCTAGTAGAATGTTAGAAGTGGCAAGGATTGCAGTATCTGAAATTTTACCCTGCTTGCAAGCTAACAAGTTAGCCCACCTTGGTTTCATAGACGTTGTTAGAAAGTGAGCGACTAGTGGGTCAGAGTGACTAGTGGGTCAGAGACAAAGGATTTTATTGTTAATGGTACATCAGGCAGCATAAGTTTCATATTCACATCAGTTGCTCTTGCTCCCCAAGTCCCATGGGGCAATGCAGATGGGTGGGCCCCAGTGAATGTTATTCGCAGAGCGAGTATGTGTCACATCGAAGGAAACTTGAGCTCAGCAATGCCCTAAACTTATGAGTAGGCTGGTAACAAACCTGCCCAAACTTTACTCCAGAAGGAAATATTATATTTATTATCTTTATTATTCTGAAACAGATTTGCCCTCTGCCCTGTAGGGAAGAGCTATCTCTATTTTCCAAGAGGTACATTGTACAAATATTCTTGAAAAGACAGTCTACAACAAAAAAAAGCTGTTAATACCTTTGTGCAGAATATGTGCTAAGACATGAGAGTCTCCTGGAGAACTGTCTCCTCTCGGTAAGAGGATGAAAAGATCATCATGATCCCTTGGAAGAAAATAAGGATCTCAAAAGACAAGGTAGGTTCTTATTCTTACACAGTACAACCCAACCAAACACGCTACCAGTTGCAGAAATCAACCCATCCTCTCCAAAATGAAAGCATGCAAGTAAAGGAATATAAAAATCTTTAGCATTTTGATGCATTTAATATTCTTAAGTGTTTATAAAAAGAACAAGACAAAGATATGATTCCTAAAATCAATAGAAATCTCAAATACAAAGAAATGTAACTGCTTATTCATAAAATATTTTACAGTATTTTTTCATTTTCTAATTAAATATTCATTAAAGTAATATTGTTGTAGACGAATATCCCATGCTACCTGGAAGAGTGAAATATGGTGGTTCCAAATAATTTCATATGTGCTGCCTTTAAGAATAGGATGAGAGGGGGCTGGCCCCGTGACCCAGGGGTTAAAGTTCTGTGTGCTCTGCTTCCACAGCCTGGGTTCGGGGTTTGGATCCAGGGAGTCAACCCACTCTGCTCATTAGCCATGCTGTGGAGGCATCCCACACATGAAAAATAGAGAAATATTGAATCAGATGTTAGCTCAGGGCAACACTTCCTCACACACACACACACACACACACAAGAATAGGATGAGAGAGGGAGGGAAATGTGGGGGAAGTTACAACAAAAATTAAACAGAGATAGGAAGTATGATAGTCAGTTTGAGGGAAGCATGCTATATACCACACGTTGTGATATTTAATAACATCATACTTTAGTCAATTTATTATTAAAGTATAGCAACGGAAAAGTCAATATTAAGGGACAGATCATTTGCTTGATCTCTGTTCAAGATATTTCCATCAATATATTTTAAGGAAAATCGTTTCACGTGATTCATCTCACAAAGCAGTTTCCAATTTAAAATGCTAAAATGTGAAAAACTTTGAGACTAGAAATGATGAACTATTTAGAGCTATTAAAAGAAATTCAAATGTAACTTATTTCCTCAAACTGGGGTTAACTACCTTGATTCAAAAAATGAAATATTCTACTTTTATAGAAACACAACAAAACTGTTTCAGTACCCAAAAGATGCAAGTGAAAAACCTCAAAGTTAATTTAAAAAACCCCTCAAATCTGAATTATAAATATGTGCATTCTTCAGTGACAATATTTTTGGATTGTGTCTGGAGCTCTGTGGCTCCAGAGACCTGATTCCAGGAATAAAAGTCACTAATATTTTCTCAAATTGTATATCTGTTCCATATGGAGAATCCTATTTTCTGTTTAGTTATTGACCATGTTTATCCTTTAAAACAATTATAAATCTATTACATGGATCTTAATAGTCTCTGAAGATTGAAGCATAGAAGTACCTTTTTTTTGTTTTTCATTAATAGAGGTAAAGTTTTCCTGAAGCAGAAAAAGTGAGTGATCATGGCAAATGCTCTTAATGTTTCCAAAGCATCCACTAGAGCTCGTCATTCAAATGAGAAGGCAGTGGAGGCAGAGGATCAATAAAAGATGTGCTCTGTCTGCTGGTTCTCTAAAACTCTAGCTCTGAGTTGAAAGGTTCCTATCAAAGTACAGAATCTTTTCACTTAAGTCAGGTCTTTAGTTTAGGAGCTTTTTTTTAAGAGAGGAGTTGCTGCAAACTAAATGAGTTTTAATCTGCCAGGAACAATGTTTTATTATTAAAGCTAATTCTATACCTTCCTCAATATGATTTCTTTTTAAAATTTTCAGCTTACTTAAATGCATAACAACATAAAGACACTTTCAAGAGCATGACATCATAATGCATTAAAAGTCAAAAGACTCTTCTTTACTCTTGCTGGGGTTTACCAAATCTTCAGGTAAACTGGTCTCAGTTGAAGAGATTCTATAATGAATTATTTTCTCAACAATTTAAAGTGATCCTTCCAAGGATGCAGTGACATTTCTTTGGACTCAGTAATTTGCATTTCAGATAACTTGATTGCCTTTCAGTTACACTGCATCGTTCATTCGCATGATTCATATCATCCGGGCAGTGGTGCGGTAAAGGTGAAGAGGAGCAGCCAGGAGGGATCTTCCTTTGAAACAGAGCTTACCCGTCTTAGGATGTGCATTAAGGTTCAGCCACAGCCAGATGAACAAAGAGCAGAACAACTTCAGGACTGAATAAATTGAAGTCTTCGTCATTCCTTAGACAATTCATTAACTACGTTTGCTTAGTGTTGTGTTCAGTTCTTGGACTCCTATACTGAGGAAATCTTATTAATTACCCAAGTAGAATCAAACTACAGTTTAGGTCTGATTGTGAGCTTTGATATTTGCTAGCAGTAGTTTGCTAATTATTATTGCCATCCAGAAAAAACGTCTGCGTTGTAGGTTCTAGGCACTATCTGAATGGATGTAATTTTTCCAAATAGTCTGAAAATTTGATTTTGTTGAATATAGTGAAATCATAAAAATTCTGTCTTAAAGCCTGAACTCCTGTTACTAAATTGAAAGTTTGAGGATTATGAAATTACTTCACATAAACCATTACAATGCTCTAACTATCTTAAGGCAGTACTCACAGGGCAACAGCCTACACTGGCAACGGCCAGGGCAGTCATACAGGGTCCCAAGCTGGAAGGGCCACTTGCTTGGTTTTTAATGCTGCGTGATCACCTCAGAAATTTTAATTTTTATCTCCAATGTTTTTGTTTTGTGAATGAAGTCTATTGAACAGAAGAACGCCAGCCAGGGCTTGGAGCTCTGCCTCAGGCTGCCTCACTACCCCGACCCTGTGAGGGGTTTTCAGATGCCCTCTCACCCCTCTCCACCCCTCACCATCTCCCCACTTGGCCCCTCTCCCTAACCCTGCGCTGTCGCCCTCTGTCCCTAACCAGGAATCTGAGCAGAGGTGTGGGCAGGGCCGGCATGCATGCAGGTGCCCCACAGCAGATCAGGCTCATGGTGGTGCATGGCCTGCTTGTCCCACCCAGGGGCTGGCAGTGCCACGGAGCATTCAGTGGTCAACAGTGGTCTTGCCACAGAGCAAGTGGTGAAGCGACCCTCTTGCTCACCTCTGAGCCTGGTACTGAGTGCATCCTGGCGGGAGCTTCAATCCCTTGGGGTCATGTGGCCAGGATGGATTGGGCAGCGGACCAGAGGAAAGGTGGAGAAACTGCAGGGACTTCCCTGCCCTCTGGGGACAGTCCAGGTCTGGGGGCTGGTGGCGGGGGAACCTGGCAGCTGGTGGGCCACATGCCTGTGCTGAGTTGCCCCCTGCGGGTCATATCTGCGAGGGTCTACACTCACCCTGCGAGTCCTCTTACGCCCAAGGGAGACAATATTAAATAGCGAATTTTTTAAACTACCATGTCAGAGAGGGACCATAGAAGACAGAAAAAGTTGTGCTTCTTTTAACGCACGTTTTTCAACGGTACTTTTTTTCCTGCTTTTTGAACAAGAGGCCTGTGTTTTACTTTTGCAGTGGGATGTGAAAATTATGTAGCCAGCATTTGGCACGCAGGTTTTATAAATCTAAGAAGAAATCTTCTTTCGGTCTTCTGGCTATTGGTTTGCTTGACTTTACTCACTTAATCCTAGGAGGAAAGCCAGCTGTACTCTACACATTTGGATAATAGATATTTGCTTTCATCTGTAATAGGGCTGGGTGAGTAGGTTGAGAGAGGGATTCGAGAAAGAAGGCCATTCTGTCCTTGCTTCTTGAATGGGGAACAAAAATAAAATGGGAACTCCAACTACTGTAAGCTTCCAAACAGATGCCTCCATCTAAACAAAAGTAAACATTTGAAGTACATTATTTCATTCATTTAAAAATAAGGATCTGCTGGTTGCATAGAATTTTTCATCACAACAACCAGATCCTTAATTGATGTGAACGTCATGATTTCACAATACTAATTCAGGAAGAAATCATCTCAGCCTTTCTCAAAGAATGCTTCTTGGTCTATTAAATGGTTTTATTATAATTTGTTTTCTGTTCGATTTGAATGAGACTGAGAATATACTCATATTTTGTTGGATTTCCCTCCTCTGCTCCCATTTCCGGGCTCCACGACAGGCATGCTTGAGAGTTCACAGAGCGGATCTTCCCTTTGTGAAAGACACTTCCATTGGAGAGATTTCTAGGAACAGAAAAGAACACCTTCCACGAAACAAATGCACACGTTCATCTCCTCATCTAATGCTCTATTAAATAAAGAGGTGTAACATTTTGCTATGGAATAACAATTTTAATTATATTGCGTGTTTTAAAATCCCAGCTGAATATAATATAATTTTAGTAGCTCGTTTCTCCTGAGGCATCAACATCATTTGTCACTCCTGCTGCCATCTGGCATGTCTGAACCATCATGATCAGCAGTTTATGTGGAAATTAAAGCATTCAATGGGTCTCTCTTCAATAATGCTCTGAGGTCAGGGACAATATTGCTAGTGGCTGTGAAGATGCATTTTTATCGCACTCTGGAGAGGCATCCATTCGACATATTTTATAGCTTTCTAGGTTAAGACTAGCCAAGCTTTCCCTTATTTGCACTGACCCGACATGGGGGTCATTCTGTATAATAACTATCTAAGAATCATTCAGAGTGGTTCTCTCTCTGCTATTGTGCTTATAAAGCTACATTCACCTAAAAGCTTAGCGCAGCAATAAAACTCCTTTCTC
Source organism: Equus caballus (assembly GCF_041296265.1). NCBI lineage: Eukaryota > Metazoa > Chordata > Mammalia > Perissodactyla > Equidae > Equus > Equus caballus. Next base: position 70,063,041 of record NC_091685.1, on the reverse strand, counting down.
TCTTTCTCCATATATTTATATAATATATGTAAATATATAACTAACAAACTATGTATATACACTATACCGTACAATATTCTATTTTATTTATATACTATATACACTATACTATATATAGTTTGTTATATATTATTATTTTTATATGTTTATATATATATATCTGTCGATCTACCTATCTGTATATTGTTTGTTTGTTTTCATTTCTTGTTAAAAAATGCAGAAACAAAAATGTACCAGGCATGGAACTAGTTAATGTATTAGTCCTCTCAGGGGCAGAGGTTAACCCTTTGTCAACATAATAGAAAGCAATCTCTTCAGCAAACACAGTCTTCCAATTATTTGGTGATACTGTCAAAAATTACCTTGTCGTTTGAGTTTAAATTTGAATTTCTATGACTGAGAATATAAGGAGCGTTTGTTATTCCATAAGTTTAGCTCCACAGTTATTGAGCTTCTCAGGATGGTGTGTGGTTTCACTCAAAAAGGCTAGTGCCCTTGGAGTGCAACTGTCTAGTTTTTGCAAAGTGCGACACTGCAGAAATGTCCAAGTTTGGAAAAGACTGTTCTTTCCCATCAGGAAGGTTATGACTTAAGAAAGAGTAAAAAAAAAAAATTTAAATAAAAAAGACAGTCATTATATTCTTTCCAAGAAATGAATGTTTGCAAAAGTAAAAAGAAAAAAATACAAATCTCCTCTTTTTGTCAGTGCGTCTCAGTCTCCTGGTTTCTATTCCATTTGTTTGACATCACCACACAACGTACATACTTGCACACGCACACACGCACACACGCAGCACACAGGTCCCACCCATGATACAGAGAGCAGACTGATTAAGACAGAGATGTTGCCATAACAAATATAGAATCTCCATGGAAACAATGTCCAAATATTATTTGTATATAAGAACCAGTAATTTAGAGCAGTGCATGTGTTATGGTATATTACAATGTTAGGAAAACTTCAGACAGGAAATTAGTCTTTTTAAAAATATTGGGGAAGGGAAAAGATTTGTTTCTATTATATATGTACTAATGTTTATTCTAAAAATGCTAAATCACACCAGTTTTCTCCCCTGTTCCTTTAAAATTTTATAGTTTTACAATTTACATTTAGATTTATACTTTTTAAAATTTTTGTGTGAGGTTTAAAGTTTTGTTCAGGGTTTTTGTTTGTGTGATTTGGGTTTTCTGTTTTTCCTCTTAATTCCAGTTGTTCCAGCACAATTTGTTGAAAATGATGTACTTCCTTCATTGAATTGATTTTGGGATTTTGTAATTAGTCTGCTGAGAGGTTTATCATGAACAGGTATCGAATTTTGCCAGATGTTTTTTCTATATTAATTGGTATGATCATTGGTTTTTCTTCTTCAGACTGTTGTTATGGTGGATTATATTGACTTATTTTTGGGTATTGAACAAGTTTTGCATTCTGGGAATAAAGTTCACTCAGTGCCTTTGTATTTTTCTTTTTTATGTAATGCTGGATTTGATATCCTAATACTTTGCTGAAGATTTTTGAAGCTATGATCATGAAGAACAAAGGTGAGTAGTTTTCTTTTTTGTACTGTATTTGTCTGGTTTTTGGTATCAGGGCAATGCTGGCCTCATAAAATAGGTTGGGAAGTGTACTCTCTTTTTCTGTTATGGAAGAAATTTTGTAGAATTGATGATACTTTTCTGTAAACATTTGCTAGAATTCACCCGTGAAATCGTCTGATACTGGAGATTTCTTTTATGAGAGGATGTAATTACTAATTCAATTACTTTAATGAATTTAAGACTATTCAAATTGTCTATTTTATCTTGGATGAGTTGTAGTAGTTTATATTTTTCATAAAATTGTTTGATTTCAGCTATGTCCTCTAATTTTTGTCTGTGTTTGTAGTATTCCTTTCTTATCCTTTCAATGTCCACATGGTCTACAGTGATACCCCTCTTTCATTCTTGATACTGATAATTTGTTCATTCTCTCTTTTTTCTTCATCAGTATCAATTTTCTTGCTCTTTTCAAAGAACCAGCTTTCAGTTTGATTGAGTTTCTCCATTGATTTTCTGTTTTTAATTTCATTGATTTCTGTTCTCATTTTTATATCTTGTTTCTTTTGTTTGCTTTTGACTTATTTTATTCTTTTTCTAGTTTATTGAGATGAGAGATTAGGTTACTCAGTTGAGACCTTGCTGCTTTCCTAATATAAGTATTTAATGCTGTAAAGTTCCCTCTATATTCCTTGTTCTCACTTAGTCCCACAGCTATTAATATGTTGAATTTTCATTAACATTCAGTTCAATATATACATATTTTATTACCCTGAGACTTCCTTTTTGACCCATTAATATTTATGTGTGTTGTTTAATATCCAAGAGTGTGAAGATTTTTCCATTGTCTTTCTGTTATTTATTTCTTTTCACTGTGAGTGCTTTATGGTCAGAGAACATATTGGTATGGTTTCAATTATTTTGAATTATTTGAGGTTTATCTTATGACTCATTATATGATCTATTTTGGTGAATTTCCCGTTCAGTAGTGAAAGAATATATATTATCCTTATGTTCAGTGGAGTGTTTTATAAATGTCATTTAGAATCCACTGGTTTATGGTATTTTTTAGTTTTTCTATATCCTTTTTGAATTTTTGTCTAGTGCTTTTTATTAATTACTAAATAAAGGATGTGAAAGTCACTAACTATAACTGTGCGTTTATTTCTCCTTTCTAGTTTGTTTTTGCTTCAGGTACTCTAAAGTATTATAATTTGGTGCATAATTTTTAAGATTGCTATGTCTTCTTGGTGAATTGAATCTTTTTTCAGTATATAATGTCCTTCTTTGTCTCTGGTAATTTCATTGGCTCTGAACTGTACATGTCCGATGTTAATATAGCCACTCCCACTCTTTTTTAGTGCTTACATAGTATATCTTTTTTTCAGCCTTTTACTTTTAACCAACTTGAGATCAGGTTCTTGTAGCCATCATGCGATTAAGTCATAGCTTTTGCTCTATTCTACAAATCTCCGTCTTTTTATTGTTGTGCTTAGAGTATAGTCATATGTCGCTTAACAGCTGAGATATGTTCTGAGAAATGTATTGTTAGGTGATTTTGTCATTATGCAAACAAACATCGTAGAGTGCACTTACACAAACCTAGATGGGATAGCCTCCTACACACCTAGGCTGTATGGTACTAATCTTCTGGGGCCACTGCTGTATACTCAGTCCATTATTGACCAAAACGTTGTTCAGTGGTGCATGACTGTATTTACAATCAATGCAATTATTAATGTCTTACAACTAAGTCTGCTATGTTTTTGTTTGCTTTCTGTTTCTTCTCTCTGTTTTTGAATCTTCTTTTCTCTCTTCCTGTGGGTTACATGAATACATTTTATTATTCTATTTCTATCTATATATAATGTGTTGAATACCACTTTTTTAAGCTTTTGAATGGTTGTTCTAGGGACCACAGTATGCATACATAATTTGTGTCCTTCTACTAGTATCACCATTTTATCATTTTAACTGGGATGTAAATAGCTCAACACCATTTAGCTCCAACCACTGACCCAACCTGGGATGGGAGGACCACCACCTCATTACTGCAGGCAGAGAAGGAGGACAGGAACGTGCTCAGGGGCAACTCAGAATTGATTGCCACCCATTACTGTGGGGTTGTTGTGGAAGTCAGGGTTCTGCCAATAGACTCTGCAGCTACAGCAAATATTGGAGTGGAGGAGGTGCGTCGTTTTTTCATGGTATTGACTAGAACAGGTGCGGTTTAAAGTTTGCTGCGGTGCTACCAGTTTCCCAGTCCCTGGACCAGAGAGAGCGGACTTTCTGGAGGGCTATATTTTTGTCTGTATTCACTGGTATTTATGTGGGCTTCTCTAGGATGCATAGGCGAGGATGCATATGAGGCAAGAAAAAAACCAAGGAAACTCACCACTGGGTTGTCCTTTAAGCCTCAATGTCCCTAGCTAGTCTGACTTATTTTCCTCATTTTTTCAGAGTACTCTAGTGGGTGTATTTCACCCCAAAATTTTCATTGAGATTAACAGGAGGAATAAAATGCAATGTACTTCATTTTGTCTGGAACTGATTTATCATTCATGCTTTAATCTTAACCTTTAAATATTATTTCAAAATTGCAAGAAAACCAACATTTAAAGTTGATAGCTGATAGTAGGTCAAATGAAGGTGAGATGTAGGCCAGTCAAGATTAGGGCTTTCCAAAGAAGTTTCCACATGGGAAATTGTAAGAATAAAGGTAAAAATTAAACCACTTTTTAAATTAGTAATAATGACTGTATAAGAATGTGATTCATGATAATAGTGGAGCTTAGCCATATCAGAGTATCAGCAGATGGAGGTAGGTTGTGAGTATGGTATAATATGAAAAAAAAAAAAGAAGCAAACAAGCAGCAACAGCGATTAAAAAGAAAATCAACTCAGGAGATTCTGCTGCACTTCTCCAGAAGGACAGTCTTCTTCCTTGTTTGAATCATTTATGAGACTAAAAATCAAGTGAAAACTAAAATAGTTAATGTCTTTGTCAAAATGTGTAATGACAATACAGCCAGATGGTTGATGAAGTGCCAATTCAACTAATTGTATGCTTATAAAAACAGACAGGCTTACTGAATTAAAATATAACTTTATAGGAAATGGAAAGGTTATACAAAATGAACTTTTTTTTAAATGAGGAAGATTGGCCCTGAGCCAGCATCTGTTGCTAATCTTCCTGGTTTTGTTTGGGGACTAATGTCCCTGGGGCAACATTTGTGCCAATCTTCCTCTATTTTGTCTGCGGGATGCAGCCACAGCATGGCTTGATGAGCAGTGTGTAGATCTGCACCCGGGATCTGAACCAGTGAACCTCAGGCTGCAGAAGCAGAATGCATGAACTTAACCAATACTCCGCTGGCCTGGCCCCTAAAATGAACTTTTGAAGTACCCATATGATTATTGCAAAATTTTTCCCTTTAAGGACGTTTTAAAAAGAAATAAAAAGGAAGATAATAAATTTCAGAAATCATTTTAGAAGATGCATATCCCCTTAAAATTCAGCAAATCATTCCTAAGTATTAGTATGTTTCCTGTACTCGTATGCAACTGAGATATAAGAAGGATTAGGATCAGCACAAATTAAATCAGCTAATAAGTATGAGCATAGGTAGTTTGGCCTCAAAATTCAATCTATCAGTTACTTACTGTACTGCCTCTCTGTGGTTGAAGGCACACTACTCTAGTTGTAATGATGGAATTAGAGAGCAGTTCTAAGGTTGCCAAGCAAAACAGTTGATTTTAGCCAAAGATCAACATCAAAATGATTTTATTATAAATGTATACTTTAGTTACTAGAAGTATGAATAACATGTAAAATATATAAGGTTACAAGATGTTTCAAATCAACCCTGTATCCACCATACACCATGGATAAGATTACGATACTGTATAACTGATGAGAAAAGATATCCATGAATATTTTGCATTATATGAGAACACCAAGTAGAAAAACTGAAATGATCAAAAGATGGAAGAGAATCTAGTAAAAGGTAGATTCACCACCTCAAAAAGAAATAAATCCATAATGGCAAAGTTGAGAAAAACAAAAAATACTCTCCAGGTTTTACATGTGAACTAGACTGCACTCTGAGGCAATAGATCATCTGTGGATCTATATGAAGTCTTAAAAGTCTTAGGATCATTAAGAACATTTGAATGGTTATAGAATATTGTTGTTGGAGAGCTTTCTTGTTTCTTTTTGTTATCACTATCTACTAAATAAAATTAAAATGAAGCCTGAAAGAGATTTTTCCCCCCTCAGGACATAGGAAAAAAGTTTGAAACCATGTTTTACTATGTGTATCAAGTTAGTGGATTATGTATATAAAAATTGTTACAGGGGCCAGCCCAGTAGTATAGTGATTAAGTTCATGCACTCCACTTCAGTGGCCCCGGGTTCACCAGTTCGGATCCCGGGCACAGACCTATGCGCCGCTTATCTGTAGCCGCCCCTGACACAGGAAGGGTTAATAATCACTGGAAAAGGCTTGCCAACAAACTGACCCAGAGGTGAGAAGGCCGGTCAGCCAATGACAGGTAAGACACCCAGGGCGGGGCAACCTAAGACAGGCGCGGCCAGCTGGGGCACAGATGGAGACAGGATATCGATATCGGGAGCAGGAGGGGCTGTTGCCTAAGAGACCTTGCCTGCTCCGAGATAAAAATATACGAGCACAGCAATAACATGATAATATCAAAACAGAGGCCGAGGGAGGGCTCCTTGAGAAATCACTAAGAATTCTTGGCATTCGCTAATTACTTCATCCAGAATACCTGTGTATGTTTAACAGATGTAAGCTATGTATATATTGAAACGCTGGTTATAATAAACTCAGAGTGACCATCAGCCCTCTCTGCGTCTATCTTGGTGTGTACATTGGATCGCGACACTGACACTTATCAAGCCATGCTGTGGCAGATGTCCTACATATAAAATAGAGGAAGATGGGCGCAGGTGTTGTTAGCTCATAGACACTCTTCCTCAGAGAAGAGGATTGGCAGCAGATGTTAGCTCAGGGCTAATCTTCCTCAAAAAAATAAAAATTGATACTGGCTTAAAATATGATTGTATTGGAAGATAATTTAGAATAATTAATACTGCAAATATTAATAAATAGTTTTAAAGAAAGTTATGCATATTTGGCAATTTGGCAATTACCAGCTTTTCTGGAAAATGACTCTTGTTCCTGTAAGCTTTAGTTCATTTCACCAGAGGTTTGATCTAGTATAGCAATTATTACTTATACTTTATTTTAAAAATGCATGAATATAATTAACATGTCATTGGTATCGTAACTAATCTAAAACATGCAATATTTCCAAGAATAACATTATTGTGTGTCACTGAGAACTCTTATCATCAATCTGCCCTTCAGCTAATGAGTTACTTTTAATTGATTTTATCATCTTCAAAAAATGATCTTATAGTATGTACTGTAGTACGTTTTTGAAAACCACAACATTAATGGTGAGCTCCATTGAGATGATCAAAGCTGGAGAAAGGATAACTGAGCTTGTGAGTTTCCCTTTCTTAGGTGGTTTGGGAAATCCCAGTAGAAGTGCCAGTTGGATAGAGTGGTATGGTTGATATCTAGGATGGAAATGATTGGAAAAGGTTAAGGATCTCTGCAATTAAGTGCCTGAATGTAGCAAAAACCAAAGCTAAAGAAGCTGGATATCCAAGTGTTGAATATTAGACCAGGAAATTGCAATAGGAATGATTTACAGAAGCAGGGCAGCTGGAGGAATGAATTCTGAGAGACAGGAAGAGCAAGGGTGAAAAGAGAGAAGTCAGGCCAATTACCTCACAGAGAATCTTATAAATGACTGTAGGTTATTTGATATGGATAAGTTGGCTTGGTTCAAAAGTTTAAAGTCATGGTGTAATTTGCATCATTTTGGTAAGACCAGATATTATAAAGGAAGTAGAGTTTTCCAAGTTAGACCTTGGTTAATTTTTTAAGTGGAAAAAATCAGATAAATTCGTATTTAGTTAAAATACACATATACATATTCACACACTCCGAAAAGAAATACTATCGATTTTAAAACTGAATAGCGTGCTTTTGCTTCTTCTAGGCAAGTGCATATTTCTTCAAAGAATAACAGAGAGCTGAGTAAAAACATTTATACAGTTGATAAAATTTTGGAAATTAATGCCCTAAAATAATGACTAGATTATTGTAGCTAAATTTTAAACAGTGACCTGGTTGAAGAAAATTCTCTTTTATTACCATTATCACAATTGCACAGCAGTAATATTTTGTAAATTCTAATTACTGTGATAAATGACACTCTTTATAATTATGAATCACTTACTTTTTATTATTTGAACAATATCAAGCCTTAAGACTATTTCAAATTCTTTCGGTACTGATATGAAATATTCCAAAATATTGCTACAGCTTCTTTACAACTTTATTAGCTATTAAAATGTTTGAGAATTAATTACATATAAGCTGAAAAACTGGAAATCCTTATTCTTTAAGTAGAGGAAATATTTCATATTATTAAGAAGCATCTCAAATCTCTTTTCTGGAAAGACTTGGTTTCACACACTTAAAGCAGTCTACTTTTTCTTTCCATGCAAGTGCATATTTCTATGAAAGGGGTGGTGGCACTTTATATGTTAAGCAATTTTCACCAGAAAGCTGCCAGAAGCATCAGATAAAATATCATCTATTTATAAATTGATCTGTTCGAGAAAATTCTAGATTGCGATTCCCAAAATATTTAACTGAATAAATCCCTTTTTCACAAGCTATATATATATGTTTATAAAGATGTACTTGTTTCCTGTACAAATGTGAGACTATGAACAGAATTTCTGGTCAGCATTTTTAGGGAACAATATCATTCTATACCTCCTAGTAATTATTATGCCTTTAAAGTTTACACATGTTAGCAAAAAGAAAATGAAAAAATAAAATGTTCATCTTTTCGGCTCTGTGATCTTCCTTCTTCTTTTCAATTTGCCTTTTTTTTCTCTCTGTCTTATAGTCATACCCATCCTGTTGTGGTGCTATAGCAGAAACATTGTAGATGTTATAGTCAGGCAGATTTAATTTGATTTTAAACTTTAAAAACTCAATTGACTTCCTACTCATTCAAATTTATTCATAATTAAAATAATGATAAAGTTATCTGCTCTTTTAGATATAGTAGAGGTGGGCTGGGTGTTAGCATTCTACCAGATAAAATCAAAATATTCATACATTCAAGAACTTAATAAAATAACTTAATTCATGAGTATATAAGAGCAAACTTTCCATTAAAAAGAATGTTTAGGAGTGTATTTTTCTTATTAAAAACATCAGCGAGCCAGCCCTGAGGGCCTAGTGGTTAAAGTTCGACGCACTCCATTTTGGTGGCACAGGTTCAGTTACTGGCTGTGGAACCACATCACCCCTTTTCTGTCAGTAGTCACACTGTGGCAGCAGCTCACATAGAAGAACCAGAAAGACACAACTGGAATATACAACTATGTACTGGGGCTTTGCGGAGGGAAAAAAAAAAAGAGGAAGATTGGCAACAGATGTTAGCTCAGTGCGAATCTTTCCCAACAACAACAAAAAGAGATATAATTGGCATATAACATTGTATTAGTTTTAGATGTCCAACTCAATGATTATTTGTGTGTGTGTATAATATATATAAAGCATATATAAATCATCACCACAATAAATTTAGTTATCTGTCACCACAAATAGTTACAAATTCTTTTTCTTGTAATGAGAACTTTTAAGATCTGTTCTCTTAGCAACTTTCAAATGTACAATACAATATTGTTAGCTGTAGTACCATGCTGTGCATTACATCCTCAGGACTTATTTACCTTATAACTGGAAGTTTGTACCTTTTGAAACACCTTCATACATTTCACTCAGTCCCTACCTCCCACCTCTGACAACCACTGATCTGTTTTCTGTTTCCCATTTGTGTGTGTGTGAGGAAGACTGGCCCTGGGCTAACATCTCTTGCCAATTTTCTTCTGCTTTATGTGAGATGCTACCATGGGGTGGCCTGACCAGCAGTGCCACGTCTGAGTCAGGGATCCAAACCCGTGAACCCCAGGCTGATGAAGCGGAGTGTACAAACTACGCCACTAGGCCAGCCCCTTTGTTTCCATTTTTGAGAATCATTTATGAGGCTGAAAGTCAAATGAAAACTAAAATAGTTAATGTCTTTGTCAAAATGTGTAATGACCATATAGCCAGATGGTTGGCAAATTGCCAATTCAACCAATCTGTATGCTTATAAAAATGATTAGATTCCACATATAAGTGAGATCATACAATATTTGTCCTACTCTGACTTATTTCACTTAGCATAATTCCCTCAAGGTCCATCCATGCTTTTGCAAATCAAATGGCGGATTTCCTTCCCTTTTATGGCTGAATAATATTCCGTTATATATCTCTCTCATAGTTTCTTTACCTACTCATCCGTTGATAGACACTTAAGTTGCTTCCATGTTTTGGCTATTGCAGATAATACTGCATATTTAAGAGTATGATAACTAAATATTCTCAGGTATCATCTATACTGCCCTGGCAGCTATGGTTCGCTTCCAGAGTCAGGCTGTAGGAGGATTCTCTCTTGATAAATGGTAGGATAATTTTGAAGACAGGGGGAAACACAAATTCAAAGCCAATTGTCCCTACTCTAAATGGAATATACCTAGTGCCATTCCATCACACTGGCTGGAAGTTCAGAAGAGCTAGAACAAGTGCTTCCTGGAAATCAACAGTTTCTGAAGGAAGAAGCTCTAAAAGAAGGACATGCACACACACACAAACATACACAAACATTCACTCACTTCAGGGAAAGATGATATAAGTAGGATGATTGAGGGAAAATAATCTCAACTTGAATTACTGATTATAACAAATATTGAAAACAAAATTTATGTTCTGTGCTCAACTGAATATTATACTAAAGGAGGGAAGATGAGAGTGGTCTGACCTTTATAAAATCCTTTCTATTTATTTCTCAGTTTTTTTCCTTCTGGCTTACTCATTACATCTGCAGGTCCTACGTAAGGTGGAGCCCTCCATTCTCTCCCACCCCTTCTTTCTCCACTCCCCTGCTGCGTCTTACTAAGAGGAGTCTCATGTGCATGTGACCACCCTCTATCCGTGTACTAGCTTCTCCACCAACAGATACATCTTTGCCCCTATTCTGACCGGAAAAAGGGGTAGAAAACATATAGCCTAGTTTGCTCTTCAGAGAAGAGACCCAGAGAAGAAGCTTTTGCATATTCTGGGACTAAGACTGCATGATTGTCTATCTAGGAAACTTCAAAATCCCATGCATCTGGAACATGTTTTATAAGTGGGGCCACCTTTGGATGGGTGAATCCCTTTAACTCCGTGGATTCCTCATCTCATGAAAAAGATATTGCCACAGGGGTGTCAGAATATAGCACTCTTTAGATAAAACCCAGTTGTTGAGTTTAAGGGAAATACTGCTCATGCAGCAAGAAAACAAACAAAAAGTGATATGCGTGCACATGTGCAAATGTGTCAGCATGTTTATGCATGTGTGTGCGTATCAAGTAGTGATAACTGCTTTAAGGGAAAAATTAGCAGTGTAAAAGATGTAGGTAATTCATCATTTTTGATGTAATACTTCCCTAGAAGCAGATTTTGAAACAAGGAGTCTGTCCAAATGATTTATTAACTAATTGCACTCAGGAGAAACTGGTAAAAGAAGTAGAGGGAGAGTGATAGCCCTTCAACAATATGATTTTAGGTGAAATCCTGATCTTCATCTAGCATTATAGGAAAATGTGGGGCATAAATTCACTCATAGGTTCTGTCATGCCTTGAGGTGAGGGAGCTGGAATTTCGTGTCCTTTCACCTGCCAGTCATTGGCAGTGGGCTATCTTCTAACTGACCAAGCACTTCCAGCTCTTCACTCAAAAGTACCATAGTAGCACCAGCATAATCTCTTTTGTAAACTCCACAAAAATCTGGAGGATGGGCCCACAAAGAGATACTAAGGATCTGGGAGGAGGAATATGGGGCACATCCTCCACAGAAGTGAAGCCAGGATGCAGTTGATCAATAAGGTCTCAGTGAAAAGATCAGGGCTCAGATCAGATGAGATTTAAATGAGTATGATGATGATCATCATTATCACTATTATCATCATCATCAGACTTAGTTGGAGCAACTCGAGGAGAATTTTGAAGGATATGAAAATGAAATATTAAATTTGAAATTTTTAGAAGTAAAGAATAGGATATGGCTGTGAAAATGGCTATGGCAATAGGTGTCATAACAAGTAATTATTAGAAAAAAGAGAATATAGCCATTTGACAGGTCACCCAGGTTTGTGGCTGGAGGCACATTGAATAGAAACACTGAGACACAGATAGAATCATCTTCAGTTAATGAGAAGTGGTGATAAGACTTTCAATATACGTCAGTAGAACTAATGAGTTGAAATTTGCCAAAGCAGGTAGAAAGTGTGTCAGAGGATCTATACTTAATATATAATATTTTTCTTTTTAGAGAGAAAAAATAAGGAAGGAAAGATTTAGAATATTGCTCAAACTGAGCTATGTATGATCTGTGACCTTCTTGAGTTCAACATTTCTCTATCTCTCTAGACCATATTCCAGAATTCTCATCTTTTATCCAGTCTCTTGTCTCTTCACTATATTATCACAAAAGGAAATGAACCTTTCTTCCTGAATTAATTTGTTGACATTTTCACTAATTATTTGCAAAATCATTCCAAAACAGAACATTTTATAGAGTTACCTTGAAAGGTTATCTCAACTTATCAACAAAGAAGAAAGATAAGATTTATTTATCTTATGAAGGCACATTTTAATTTTTAAGGGATGTTTTAGCATTATTACAGGATAATTTATTTCTTTTGAAAAGTCATGGTACTTAACAAATATGTAGAAATAATAAGGTCTTTACCTCTAAAGAGTTTGTAATTTAATTTATAAGATTGATGTCTTATACCTTTTCAGTTGTGAGCGATGTGTTTGGGAGAATCTTTTGTCCTCTTTCCATTCATGAGATTTCCCATGTATATCTTTACAGTGAAGAAAGACACAATCACTCCTATGCTATTTCTTATCATTGACAGAGCAACTAATCCTGCTTCACAAACTCAAAGGTTATGATATCATTTGATCTTAAAATATGAGAAAATTATTTTATGTATCTCCTTTATTTTTAGCTATATCCATTCCAAAAGGAAGAAGCAGATAGAAGGAAATTAAAACACAAACATATTCACAGAGGTTTCAGTTTAAAAAATTGGCCAGATTACAGAAGCTTTGATGACACTTTAAAAATATCTTAGCAAGGTAAAAATAATACAGTAAAATAATATCCTGTGAGCCAATCAAACTGGGACTGAGAAAGTAATGCACAGAGGTAAACGTAAAATAAAGCATTCTTAAAAATAGAAATTCTTCACATTTTAGTATTAAAATCAGTGTTCGTTTTTTATTACTGCTTAATTCATATGGCACTGCTTTTTAAGGCAAACCTATCTTTATGGGATTTCCACTGTTTTGTTGTGTGTTTGGACACAAATTGCAGATAGGCCAAAATCCATTCAGTAGAATATATTCTATCTTTCTTTTTTTTCTGTGAGGAGGATTGTCCCTGAGCTAACATCTGTACTAAGCTTCTTCTCTTTTTTGAATGTGGGACACCACCACAGCATGGCTTGATAAGCAATGTATAGGTCCAGACCTGGGATCTGAACCTGTGAACCCCGGGCAGCCAAAGTGGAGCACATGAACATAAGCACTACACCTCTGGGCTGGCCCCAGAAGATTCTCTTTAAAAAGGCAAATTCTCATTAGTATCATATTCCATTTGCAGTGAGGGCCATTGTAAAGCTTATATTTGCCTGCTAAAATATGTATATAGTAGGTCCCATTAAAGTCTCAATGGCCAAGAATTCTCAGATTTCCTTCATTATTTACCTAAATAATGAATGCACACAGCGTACATCTTGATTACAAAGCATTCTTAAGCAGCTTATGAACAAAGTATTGATTTTAGCTTGACAGAATTTGAAAACAAATGATATTCAACCATTCATCTCGTTTATTAATCTCTACCTCAACGTCCCTGCCAAGTGGTGATTTAGAATTTTTCTAATCTATCTATCATAGGAGTTTCACCTACTCTTATATAAGAATATTCTTAAATATTACAAAGCTCTTCCTTGGGCATATCTAGTAGAGTGGTAGAGTAAGTAGAGATCCCATTACCCACTGAAATATCATAAAACATAAGAATAAGAAACATCCATATTGGTACATTAAATTTATATTATGACTATAACAAAATACCTTAAGGACTTGTACAAATCACAGCATGGAATTAAGTCACCTAGTTACTACATCCTGAGCCAAATTTATGATGCAGGCTACGATTAAGCAACAACACTAGCTTAACAGCTGCCGTCTCTGCAAGTGCAAAAATCTGCATTGTGCTGGAATCTAGGTGACTAGGGAAGAAGAGAGGCCTAGAACAATGTTGTTTTTCCCCTAGTTTTCAGATTTCAGAATCCTAGATACAAGCATAGAACATCTTGAAGGTCCTTTGTCAAACAAAATAGGCTTAGCATTGAGCTAGAAAGGACAACTTACACTAGAAAAGAAAATGCCGGCTGCATTATCACCTCCTTTCTCCTTCTTCCCCATGGTGAAGCTCCTGGCAGCTAACAGTGTATACATTTTTTGTGCCACCGTTCTATAGCCATCATCACTAGACAAGCATTCACAGATTTTTCTGGTAAAATTTTTTTTTTAAAATTTCAGTTAAATTCTCAGAATGCTCTGATCTGAATTAGATGGCTGCCCCCTGGGTCAATTAACTATGTCTAGGTTGGTGGAGGTAAGGTGAATTTTAACGACATGGCAGCCTTCATATCTGCAACAGGCTGCATTGAGGGAAACAGCACCTACCAACCCAGATTAAATCACAATTATCCCTCAGTTGAGTTAATATCTGTCAAATTTTCCCTCTGTTGACCATTTGTTGGCTTATCATCTTGTCTCAAGTAGCCAGAGTGATCTTTTAAAAATTTGTCAGATTGTATGGATCCTCTGCTCAGAACTGTGTAACGCCACGCCACCCCCAACTCAGAATTAAAGCCAAGGTCTTTTCATAGGCTGCATACCTTCACAATCTGGCTTTTCATTCCCACTTGGCTTTCTTCCTATTACTCTCCCTCACAATTTTCTTTCCTTGTTGTCTTTTCTCAAAAGAGCCAGGCAAGTGAGGACCTGCCCACCTGTTCTTATCTTTGCCTGGAAGCATCTAGATAGTGCTCTCTTCCTCAACTCAAATTACACCTTCTCGTGGAGACCTTGACCCCTATATTTAAAATATACACAACACCCCAATTCCTTGCACTCCTTACTCCTTTATGACTCTTTTCTTTCCATAGCACTTAACACCTTCTAATATGCCACCAAATTTACCAAGAAGATGGATTGTCTGTTTTGTTCATAGTTGTAGGCCTAGTGCCTAAAGCAATATCTGGAATATGATATTTCCTTAATAAATGTTCAAGGTTAAATGAAGGTGGTATTATTGACTTATATTTTCATAAATGTTAACTACAGACAGTTTAAGTGATGTTCTAAAAGCACAAGTTTTAGTACTATGATTTAGAAACCAATTCCTGCAAAGCCTGCATTTATTAAAAACTGTTCATATGTGTCAGATAAAATTCCCAAAATTTATAATTATTAGTAGTTTAGTCTTTACATGAAGCCTAAGGTGAAGTTACCCAAATTGCCCACTTTTAAAAACAAGGAAACCAACCACTAGAGGCTAAGTAACATAACCAATATCATGCAGCTAATAGGCAATCTATGTTTGAAGCAGTATTCCATGAGATGATAAGTCACAACTCGTTTTTCTGACTTTGGTTTTATATTTTCTTACATTCTGCAGTAAATATACATTACTTTCACAAGTTTTGTTTTTGAAATCATGACAAGAATTTAAATAAGTCTGGGCCAGTTTCTAGGCCCATTCCAATCATGGATCTGGGAATCTCCCTGTTAAATATGTTGAAAGCTAAACCATCTAGGAATTTTACTCCCCACGTTATACGTAGTCCTGCCCTCTAATTTTGTATCTGAAGTAGGGTTTTTTGTTTTGTTTTGTTTTTCGGTACCTACACGCATTTAGAAGATAGCTATGTAGAAGCTGGGGGTGGGCAACATAGGCAGACTAAGATCCAATTTGAGGCCTGAACATACTGAAGATATCTCAATTCTTACCTGGATAATTAAATATAAAACAGTAGGCACTGTGCCTCTGTGATCAAATATGGTCAAATTACTTCTATTACAGTAATTAACTGACAATTTGTAGGTAAAATCTATTTAGATCTCCATCCAATAAATCTGTCAAAGGAGAAGGCATTATGTAACAAGCTTTTATATTATGGTTACAGCTTAAGTGGAAGACTTTTTTTTAAAGGTAGATGTTATAGAAAAAACATAAAGGAAAACTGACAAATTTGACAACTGGAAATAAAATATAACCAATAACATAAAACAGGCAATTGTGTCTATTGATAACTAATAAAAATCTCTATCCTATATGAATATCTGACACAAATCTATAAGAAATATACCAATAAGGGGCGGGCCCGATGGTGCAGCAGTTAAGTGCACACTGTCCACTGCGGTGGCCCGGGGTTCACCAGTTCGGATCCCTGGTGCAGACATGGCACTGCTTGGCACGCCATGCTGTGGTAAGCATCCCACATAAAAAGTAGAGGAAGATGGGCATGGATGTCAGCTCAGGGCCAGTCTTCCTCAGCAAAAAGAGGAGGATTGGCAGCAGTTGGCTCAGGGCTAATATTCCTCAAAAAAAAAAAAAAAAGAAATGTACCAATAACATATTAGAGTCAACCAATAAGCAAGTATGAGAAATGTATAATCTCAATAGTAAGTTAGCACATGCAAATTAAGTCATTAATGCAGAGCCATTTACAGATATTTTATTGCTCCAGATTACACCAAAACTGAAATTTTTCTTTTGAGGAAGATTAGCCTTGAGCTAACGTCCATACCCATCTTCCTCTATTTTATATGTGGGACGACTGCCACAGCATGGCTAGATAAGTGGTGCATACGTCTGCGCCCAGGATCCGAACCAGTGAACTGTGGGCCACCAAAGCAGAATGTGCGAACTTAAGCCACATGGCTGGCCCTAAAACTGAAATATTGGTATATTACCAAGCTTGAGATGATTGTAAAATCATTAAAAATGTAATTTTAAAATATATATTAAAATGTCTAAATGTTTATCTGCTTTGTTCCAAAAATGTGAATTCTTCAAATCTATAGTAAATCTATTTATTATAGCATTATCAATAATAAGTAAGAAAAGAAATAACTTATATTTCAATTGTGACATGCTTCCCATTATTCCCCTAAATCTGTTCTTCCTTTATCATAATACTTTTTCCTGAACACATGACCATGCACATAGAGACTAAATTTTCCAGCCTTCTTTCCAAATGAGATTTGTTGTATAACTAGATTTTCTCTAACAGAATATGAGCAGAATGACGTATACATATTTCACATCATTTGCCTAAAAAGAAATTATTTATTATTGCTTCTCCTTTTCCTTTCCCATGGGTGACGAGCTGCACCACCTGTGAAAATCAGGGCATAGCCATGCTGCCTGGGTGTGTGTATGATATTGTGGACCTAAAAAGGTCAGATTTGGGTGTTGTTTTCTTAGTCAGGCTGGTTGTTTCAGATGGCCTCAAGGTTACCACTGGTAAACTACAGGAGATAAAGATAGATAAAGTCAGAAATTATGAAATAAAATAGAGTCAGAAAGTTTGAGAAAATGAGTAGAAAGGATCATGGTGAATTGAGGTTCCCATGGAAAAAAGTGGTTAAAGGAAAAATGTTATCAAAGAACCCACATAGCTAGACCAGCTGGACCTCAAACCCATATTACCAAAAAATGTTTGCAAAACTTGCAAGTCCCAAAGGGTGTCAAAGTCACCCAGATACGGCCATGAAGGAAATTCCACAATGAAAAATCAACAAATGGAGACAGCTTAGACCATAGACAAAATGAAAAAGCAACTTATGTCCAAAGAGAAGAACCATGGGTTTTGAAAAGTTGTAACCAAGGAACTTCATTGTTTGGTTAGGGATTTCATGGGTTCTCTCTACCATATGTTTTCTGTTCTTCCTGTTAATAAGTGGGAATTATTGTTGCAATTTTCCTTTTTCTACCCATCATTTTACCCCATGTGTGTGTGTGAAGAGCAGATATTTTGTCTTTTCATTAAATGTTAGCTCAGGTCATTGGGACCCAATCTGGACTTGATGGAGAGCCTGTTCATCAACAAGAGACTCTGAAGTCTAAGCTGAATGAATTTAAAGAATGAAAGGATGGGTTACTGCCATTGGGGAGGGTGTGAATGTGTCCTATGTGAGAGAAAAAGAGTGCACAATTTGGTGATAGAGATACAGAGAATGACAGAGAACTAATCAATGTCTGCCAAAATTTGTCGATTCCTTCATCCATAATGATAGCTTTGGTTCATTCTATGACAGGAAAGCTAGAGACAAGATTCCCCGGTCTCTTCTTAACTAAATGTAGCTATGTTGCTAAGATCTTATAAATGCAATGTCCACAGAAGGTTTGTGTTACTTGAATACAAATATACAGATCTTTGGCATTCACACTCTGTTTTGTCATCTAGTCATGCTGGTCATCCCAGGCCACTGCAATCCTTCAAAGCTACATAGAAGATCTTAATCATTTGCGGGGGGTGTGTGTGTGTGTGTGTGTGTGTAATTCTTTCTATTTATTTAAAATCAGATATCATTTTTTCTCTTGGTTGTTACTTCTACAAACTAAATCAAAGTTAGTTTTACTTTTGTTTAAATACTAACCAGGAGGTCAAAACCTGAAGTGCCTTTCAAATAAAACCATTGTAAAGTTTGGAATGGGTGTGAATGACTACCATACATCTAGAATTATGAGAGAGGCTAGCATAGAGCTTTCAAAACTTTTGAATCCTTTTAAAGAAAATGGATCTAAGGTATTCCTTTAAGTTATCATTTTGGATTGTATTGTGTACCTATAGAAAGGGACTATAAATGGTTATGGTTAACAAAATATATTCTCCATTACTTTATCACATATAAGGCATTACTTATGTGACAGAATTATCAGGTCCCAGCTTGCGAGAAACATAAGGTTTACATAAGGCCTATAAAATTTGAAGCAATTTTCCTAGGATTATAATTCTGGAGGAAATATGTGTCAGTTAATCGGTTAAGGTCTCTGTTTCTACAACTTCTATTTCTAAAACTTGTGCTGGGAGAACATGTGTCTTCAAATTTACTTGTTCTATGCTTAATACTTTGGAAGCAATAGGAAGTTTCTTTATATATTATTTCCTATGATAAGCCACATTTTTTATGATAACTAGATACCCTCCTTTCTTAGCTTCTAAGTTGTCCTCCAAATACTAGATGGGACCTGTGTTTTCTTGGATGTTAGGGAGAAGATACTTCTTTCACTGTTTTTTGTAATTGATGAAGAACAAGGTTTTCTGTTTGCTTCTTGAGTTGTCACCTAAAATAATGTGCACAAATGATAAGAAATATAAATTTAGTATCTCCACTGGAATTATATCCATTCATATTTACATAAAAACCTCAACAGGTGTACTCTGGTCATATATGATATGGAATTAATTCCATATCTGTCTGTAAGATATCTAAGGTAATCTTTGTATAAGGTGGTCAAAATATTATCCCATTTCCATTACTCACCCTAACCTCAATTCAAGAAATCTCCATTAATGTCTGAAATTGGATTGAAAGATTCATCTGAAATCTATTATGATGACCATAAAACAATGGCCACTAAATTGAGAGGAAGATAGACTGAGACAGAGTCTAGTAATTGAAAGACATGAGATTCAGGCTTAAAAGAAATTTATGTTATGTCTTTGTATATGTTCACACAGACATGAAACTCAACAGGTGGAAATAGATTAAAAGCCTAGTAAGCTTTGTCTTTGAAAGAAAACATTCAGTCTGTTCTGTCAATGTCTTTAAACAATTTCTGGGACCTCATAATTACGTAAGAAGAACATGGCCTGCGAAAGGTGTGGAACCCCCAGTAAAAGATTATTTTCCATGCCCTCTTGCTATTGGAGAATTTTGAACAAGGAAGAAGCTCCAAAAATGCAAATCCAGCAGTCAAGGCAGACAAGAGATTTTCACCCAGAGAGCAGAATCACCCTGCGCATGGACAAATACGGGAACATCATCACCAGGAAAGCTATCCCTCACTCTTTCTGTCTCGGTATATTTCGTAATAGCTCTTGACCTGTGACGTCTTTGGTTTTCCATTCTTTCCTCTCTGAATGGAAAATAGTTTGTTTCACTGATTTCTTACCCTTACTTGTACATTGCATATTAATATTTCGTGGCAGACGACTTCTCTAGACCCACTAGGCAAGACTGTAAGTCCCTTAGACACACTCAATTTTCAGCAGGGATAGAATTATTAGATAAAGGTTTTGACTGGTTGTCTTCAGGGAGGGGTTCTGTATATAAGAGAAAAGGCATGGATGTAGCCAAAGAAGTGGTCTGACTTAGAAAATTCTGGTAACCCTTAGCAATATAATTCCCGATGTTTATAAACATATGTGGTCTCCCTGAATACAAATTGTATTACTCAGATCACTTTGCAGTTAAACGTGGAAATGTGACTAAGTTCCAGCCAATAAGCTGTAAACAGAAGTCTGTGGAAATTCTCTCTAAAAGGAGAGGACATGCCCCTTGTCCTTGTAACTTCCTGTTACCTGGATTACAGATTTAATTGCCAGAGATTGAGCAGCCGCCTTGGACCAATGTGACGGACATAGGAAGGGAAAGCATCAAGATTGAAGGAATCCATGGTGTTTATCTCCAAATCCTCTTATGACAAATAAATGTGTCTCCTAAGCCATCATTATTTGGGGGGTTTTGTAAGTGATAAGTTAACTGAATCCTATCTAAACCAATATGTCTATCCTCATTTTATACATAGAGATCACAAATAGTAGTAAAATTTGCCAAACATTATATAACCACTACATGGCTGATGTGGGACTTATGTGAAACTAATCTAACTTTAGAAGTTTGTTTCTTAACCCAAAACTTGAAAAACTAGTATTCACTGAAAAAAAAAATATATATATATAATAAATTAGAAGGGAGTGCCAAAGTCACATTAGCTATTGCTTCTGAAAAAATGAAGCAGAATGAGAATGGGGTGGTAGAGAAAATGCTATCAGTTTTAAATTTTATCCATAATATTTTCATTATTAAATATAAAATTGATATGCTAATATAAAAAAATCTTATTCATAATTAATTTTAGGTGAGATAAGACTAGTAATCAGTAATTTAATTCTCTATATTTTAAAATGTTGTCAATTTTTTAAATGAAAATGGAAAATAGCAGTTAGTAAAAACAGCATAGGTTGAAAACAAAACAGTGAATTTTATATGCGTGTCTGTGTGTTTATGTAAATATTTTGCCATGTTTAAATAAGTTAAATATTTTTATTTTTTTGAATTGCTTTTCTTAAAAATATAGCAGTGCTACTTGGCACAGAGTAGGCTGCTAAATTACTCAAATAAATAATTATCTATATTGAAAAGAAAGGGAAAGAGAGGACACTAGAAATTAATAATTAACATAAAAGATGTATTACATTTTAAAAGGTGATGCACCTTTGTCTGGTAAAAGTATAAAGAAACTCAAAGAAGTGGCTGCTGTAAAAATGAAGGAGTTACTTTTGTGGGAAGGAGGGGTTTATGATCAGGAGGACCACATGGTAGAGTTTCTGGAATTGCTGTCAAAGTTTTATTTCTTAATCTGGGTGACTGGGAAGGAAAGGGAACATTAAAAGGGTGTTTTTTCTTTTGGAAATTAATTAAATTATACATTTATTTGGGTAGTTTTCCGAATCTATATTTTAAAATAAATAGTTTTAAAATATTAATACAAGGCACTAAGCTCAGTAGAGGACTCATTACTTCCTTCCATCGCATAAACCTTATCCTATCGAGAAATTCTTTATGGGGAATCTGACAACTGTATTTAATAGTGCACTCTACAGTTTTTTGTATTTTATAGTTATTGGTTCTGGGTGATGCTTTGGTGCAGTCTAGTTTTCTTTTTGTGGCTTTTTTCACACCAAAGCAATTGCTTTCCAATATAATACTACTTGCTCCACCTGTCAAAGCCCCCTAAAATAATTATGGTGAGCTGGAAAATGACTATTACATTGCACAAATTTGGAGTCCTAAAGCAAACTAGCAGAGGTATATGAAGGAAATGAATGATATCTTTCCAAATTATTTTGTGCTTTGTTAACATCAATTGCTCAAGATAAAAATAATTCAAATTCATTGACTCAACTATACCATCGATTTTCTTACTTCCCAATGCCAGATTACTCCGATGAGATATTAAACTAAGGGTAAAGGTGATTGATAGTATGTTAAAAGCTTGCTCCAACATGTGACTAATTTAAGTAACCCATGGTCTTTCAAATTTAAAAGCTATAAAGTCAGCTGAAGTTAATTTTTTAGTTCAAATTTGTACGCATATTTAGTACTTACAATAAAGAAGTAATGAACTTAAGAAAGTTCAAATTAATTTTAATCCACTATGTATTAATTCTAAAACTATATTTTTTAATAAAAATATTCAGAAATATTTTTCTATGAACTTTACATGTGCGCTTGTAAATTACTTCTGACCTACTTTTAGACTTATAGAGTATGAATTCCTTTCTGAGCGATAAATTTAGGCACAGAAAAGGAGATAATTTCTTCTCTTGGTGTTTAATGTGTTTACAAATAATCAAAGTATTGTATTTTAGAAAGCGTTTCATCTCAAAACCTCCAAAAATTGAAATGGGTGACTCATTTTAACTGCAAGTCCAGTAGTGCGGTTGCCTGTCTGCGTGCACACTGGCTTGATAAAGTGTGAGAGTACCCTGAAGCCAGAGCGGGATTTCCACAGCATCAGGCAAGAACTGAAACAGATTAATGCATTCAGACTAACAGCGGAGAAGACGCCAGTGACCACTGGGGCAGTTGATGTACATGAAAGTATTTAAAATTTCATTCCTTGTTAGTTTGATCTAGCTACATAAAAAAGATGTGCTAGGGGACATTTGTGTCCTTCTGGACCAGAAAGTTATAGCTGCCCTATTTTACCTCTCCTACAAAGAAAAGTGAGTGAAAAAATTGATCTATGGCAGATCATGCTCAAAGAATCTCAGAAATTTATCTAAAATTGAATTGTTCCAGACTGACTCATATGACAATACAGACTGATGCTTTGCCTTTCCTTAAAGCCCTTTAGGAATTTAGTTCTGTAGCAGTATATCCACACTCAGATGTTAATAGCTGATTAGGTCTCAATGAGTAATTCCTTCACAACATGCCCGCACTATGGTCAGAAATACTTGTTTCTGGGGGGATTAGTATCAGAAGATAGAATGATTAATAAATTTGCCTATTTTTCCCATGCCTCACGTCATCTCTTATCTGAACTTGCTGGAGCTGTGAAGGTTAGACAAAAATGTTCCAGCCTTTTGGTCTGTTTCCAAAGTCTTGTTCTGGGATATCATCTCCCATTTACCTTCTAAAGATGGAGAGCATTGCAACGCCCAGAAAGACTTTATCTCATGAAACTGCTTTACTTCTATAATTTCAAACTTTCTTTGGCCTCCCTTTAGCCTAAATCTTGCCTGCTAATCCCACCCCTTTAAACCCATCAACCTTATTCAAACACTGCAGTTTATCCTGTCTTTCTTGTTTCACGTCTGTCTCTATACAGCTTTGTTTGGGGTCAGCATTTCAATGACATCTATCTAGAACCCATCCCTCCTTTCTCCTTCTCAATAAAGAGAAGCAATGAATATTTTTATTTCATGGATAAGAAAGTGACAGAAACAAATATATCTGAAACTGTGTTATTCAGCTTAAAAGGAGCATATTATGACATAGGGAAACAAAAAAAAAATCACACATGAATCTAGGTCAATGATTAAAAAACAATCTTATAGCAAAAATAAAGTACATGTGTGTGTTTGAAGAGTAAAGGGGATGGTTTAACTGTCCAAAAATATATCCCCATTTGATTAGATCAAGAAACATCAGTAAAGTCCTCCTAAAACAAAACAGTTCAATATGGATCTACTACAACTTCTCAAATATTTTTTTTCTTTATTTTTTGTCTCTGACACCAATAACATTGGAATCCTATCTAACATTTTACAGATGCCTCAGAGATACCTGAACAACAATTTTTTTTAAGTCTAAATAGGAAGAAGGATATGGCCATAGGTATAAGTATAGGGAATACAAGCAATTAGAAAGGTCAAAGAAGGTTAGGCCAAGTTGAAGGCATACATTTGACATTGCTGAAGTGGCTGATGATACTTTTTGAAAGTTATTTTAAAAATGTATTTCCCCAAAGTAAAGAAATTCAAGAAAATTACAAGAATTACCAATGCAACTTCTGCACATTCCCTACAGTAAGGTGCCATAAAAAATACTTTCCAATACTTTTACATGTATTCTTCAAATTCCCAAGGCATTCTATAAAGATAAGTAAATTCTTAATTTAGAAAAACTTGCTACACATTTTAAAAATTTCTATATCCAATACTAAGAGCTCCCAAAGATAGTCAAAATAAAAAATATGTGAAAATACTGCTTATTTCAATACGTGCACATATATTAAACAGCATGTCCATGGGGAGAATTTAGGACAAATTAGCAAGAAACCATGACCTTATTCTGAAGGAAAGATGTGTGTGTCTTTTAGTCAAGCTGAAACAAGCTCATATGACCCCATCCTTAACTCAGAGAGCTGAGCAGACCTGGAAGAAGAAATTAAAGAAATAGGGATAAGGGAAAGTTAAAGGTTCCCTGTCATTTGAGCAAATTCCTACTAGCAGGAGGGTGTTCCTGATATGGCCACATATACTGGAGTATCAAGTAGAGCATTAATAGAAGCTTCCATAAATTCAAAGCCCTAGCAGATACTGCTTTAGTTCGAAGAAACTGATACTTAATTAGAAATAATAATTTACTGTTGTGTGAACTATGATAATGCAGACTCATACTAGTATCTAAAATCATCTTAGTTCCTGTTGATTATATAATTAATTCAATAAAAAACATAATTTTTTCCTTGTATGAATGACAAATTGTAAAGGAATGAACATAAGTCAGTTAATATTCTGCCCTGCTGTATAAACAAAGGAATTGCCAATGCTAAAATAGAAGAGAGAGGAGAATGATAAGAAGAAAAGGAGGTGTAGAGAGTCAAAAAAGAAGAAACTGAAGAGAGTGAAATCTGAGACCTTTAAGAATATTACAAAATATACTAAGAAATATATATGCCATATGGTTTATATCTGCATTTAAAAATAACGGACATTTTAGATGTTCATTTTGAAATTGAAACTTAAAGATTCTATGCCATGGAAGTAACAATTTTCCAGGTTTTCCTTTACATTCTTTTTGGTTGGACATTTTCTTCTTAATTTGAAGGATTTCTTCATATGCTGGTAACTTTATGCTTCTCTCACCTTTATCACGTGAAGAAAATTCTCTCATGCATTGCATCATTTGTCTTTTGACTTTGCTTAGAATGGACTTTAATGTGCTACAATTTCTAATATTTATGCAGTATATTCTGTCATTCTTTTCCTTTTATATAACTTCTGATTTTCCTATCTTGCTTAAAAATGACTACTCAATTCTGAGGATTCTTTTCATATTTTTTAATTTTATGTTTAGAATACTAATTAACTTGGAAGTCATTCTGACTAGATGATAAAATAAGCTTCATTTTTCCTAAGTGGAAAGACTACTGTGCAAATATTATTAATTTGAAAAACCATCTTAATCATTGAGTTGGAATATGCCTCAAATATATGTATTTCCCATATTCTTTATTTTGCCATACAAATAATTTTATTCAATATTCCAAAATGGGATTCTGATTGATTTTGAATTAAATATTTACAATAAATTTAGCAAGGTATGAAAATATAAAATTGAGCTTTTCTATTCTAGAACATTAAAAGCCTCTCTGTTCTTTAATTTAGGAAATTCTTAATGGAAGGACTCGATAAAAGAATGAATTTTAATTGTCCAAAAATTAGCAAGGCATGCCAATTTCTTTGAGACACACATCAGATGGTGACTATCAAAGATATTGAATGTTAAATAGCAATTAATTTTACCAAATTTTTTCTGATATCAAGCAAAATGTCAGACTTCCAGATGAATGCTTAAAACTACAGGCACAAGTAAAAAGTCAGATTCCAATTCAAATGTGACTGTCAGTAGAAGTTTACAATTCTTTTTATTATATATTTTAATTTGCTGATTATTTCATGTTTTCCTCAACAGTGAGATTGAATGAATTAAATTATGATAAATGTTATTAAATAATATATTCATCTTAGTTTTTTTGTCAGTTATAACTACATGAACTATCCTTTTCTTTGTTCGATATCCAAACCTGAATTAAAAGTGTAAAGTACTTAGATAACATTAAATGGCAGAAAGATAACAAATATGAAAAAGTCTGAATTAGGAAAGTAGAATTAATATAGAATTCAGAACTCTTGTATTTGACATTTAAGCATCTTTCCCAAGATTTCATCATGAACAATTTATAGCCTTAACTACAAATGAAATGTCATAGATAATTGATCATGTACCTTTGACATTTCATCTCCGGTTTGGTGAATCAATTTTGTAATTTGGAATATCTGAAGACAATATTCAGGGACTGAAATCTCAGGACCAGCTATTTTTAATTACTTTATAAAATGTGTATGATTTTCTCATTTCTTCAAATATAATAAAGCAAACCATGACTAGAGAAACAGAGTACAAATTAACGTAGAGACTCTTGGTATATAAAGACACCAAAGGAAAAATTACGAATAATGTTAATTATTGTAGACGTCTGCTAATTTCCTCTTTTGAGCTAATTAAACTAAATATGTCTATCATACTTCTGAGGCTTAGGGGGAAATCTCCGTCCATTCCTGAAGAACTTTCATTATATGAAATATACCTATACAACATTAATTGCTACTTATGGTTAAGGTCCAGATTATAGAGGCATGGTGCTATCTTGTCTAACATTTTGAAATAAATAACTTTCTTTTATGACTGCACAAAACCAAGACAAATTAGCTAAATTTAACTTAAGAAAAAAGCAAAGATATTAGTGACATAACAAAATATCATAAATAATTAAAGCTCTTGGGGACAGTTAGGCCTCTGGGAAAACTGGAGTCAAGGAGTTCATTACTGTCAGAATTCTCTCTTCTTTTTCCTATTCTACTTCTTTCTGAGCATTTGCCTCATTCTTCTTTCATGCAGCCAACTAGATTTGTTTGTTTTTAAGCCACAAACCAGAATTGGCAGTCAAGTGTGCACGTTTACATTTTGTTACTTAAAAATAGCAAACCTGGTGAATTGGAATCTTACTAGGATCCAAACTGAGAAAGATTTGATTGGCTCAACTTGGAGAATGTCCACACACGATCCGATTAACTGTGGCCCAAGCATATAAGGCTGGAGAGCAGGTAGTTGGATGTATTTTCCAATATAATAGTGGAGGTGATTCTCCACAAATGGGATGGAGGACATAGGAGTGTACAATATATTTTCTTTTTTTTTTCATTCCTTCTTTGGTCTAGGAATAAATTCTCCTATGATTCAAGATTGTTTCGTAAGGAGGGAAAATTATTAAAAAGTGTATATATTAAAGACAAAACTAAAGCCTCTTGAATATGCCTACATAATTTTCTAATCAATTGAGATTCTCTTGGTTTAAGAAACAGCTTTTAAAATTATAACAAGTGGGGGCCGGCCTGGTGGCGCAGCAGTTAAGTATGCATATTCAGCTTTGGCAGACCGTGGTTCGCCAGTTTAGATCCCAGGTGTGGACATGGCACTGCTTGACAAGCCATGCTGTGGTAAGCGTCCCACATATAAAGTAGAGGAAGATGGGCACGCTGTTAGCTCCAGGACAGCCTTCCTCAGCTAAAAGAGGAGGATTGGCAGCAGATGTTAGCTCAGGGCTAATCTTCCTCAAAAACAAAAAAATTATAGTAAGTGACTGGAAATCATTAGCTTAGAGACCTGCTAAATGAAATGGAAAAAAATAAAATCTTCAAAAGGGTCAAAATGGATATTGTTGGACTTAAATAGAAATAAACTTTACTTCCTAACCCCATCTAATTTATTCAGCTATATATGAATATTTTACGATATTGTTTATGACCACAAAGCATACATTCTGAATCTTGCTCCATAATTCATCACTGTCTTGTTAGCTCTTTGATACTTACAGGTAGATTTAAAAATATATATTTCATCTAGCTTTTCAGGTTTCCTCAGAAACAACGAGAGAGAGCACACAGAATTTCCCAGTTCACTATCATTGAAATCCTACTTAATTGATTTTAGTATTCATGATGGTTACGAACACTAACTCACCTTGTTATACGTAAAATGACCCATAAAACACTTGAAACTTTAAAAAAACACATCATACTTGAAACTTGACAGAACAAAGACTCTTCTCTTGTATCTTCATCAATGTGGCTGAAAAGGAAGAGACAAGAAGTGCTGTCACAGTAGTGAGTCCATTCACTGCTCACCCGACTCTTTTCTAAGTATCTCCAGGTGGGCACACTTGAAGTACCTTTTATGGTCTTTCTTCCAATCTTTCACACACTCTCTTCTCTACCCTTTTACATCATTGTCTTTCCTTCTCTTGTGTTTCCTTACATACTTTTGAAGAAATCGTGAGGTCAATCTTTTATTTCACCTGAATAACAGTATCAGTGATTTTGAGCTGACCAGAGAATAACATTGTCTTTCTTCCTCCTGTGTGTCCTACAAAATGCAGCACCTTTGCATCTGCTTCAAGGTTTGACAGAAAAAAGACTCCCCCTTCCAAATGATCCAAACTACAAGGAAAGCTTGTCTTGGTCCACATTCCGCCACACTTAGAAACACAGGAGGTAGAGAATAAGAGGCCCAGGCTCTGGAGCCAGGCAGCATGGGTTTTAGATTCCAGCTCTGCCACTTCTTAGCTGAGTGACCTTTGGAAGGCCACGTAAGCTCCCTGGGCCTCAGTTTCCTCAACTACAAATCGGGTGATGATCATACCTATCTCCGGAATTATTGTGATGATAAGTGAGTTGATGGTCTATGTAGAGCTCTTAGCACAGCACCTGGCATAAGACGGGCACACGGTAACTGCTGGCCATTTCTGTAAGAGGCACTATGGTTGAAGGCTCAGGACCCGGCTCTGGAGACAGCTGCCAGGGTTGCAAGCTCAGCTCTCCCTGCCAACTAGCTGTTTGTCTGAGGCAAGTTACTTATTAGGTCAACTCTTTTCCAGATCTCATATTTTCCTTTTTTGGAGAGGAAGGGTGCTCTCACGTTCTGTAAGAAAACAGGAAACATGTTTGGATAACTTCCAAAAAGTTAGCTGTGGGAGGCATACATTTTATATATCTTTACACTTCTTTATTCCATTGTTAAACTTTCTAAATTATTTTTCTTTTCTGAAAGTTCTAATTTCTTTCCTTTATGGTCAGCATTTGAAATTTTGGTGGCTTTATTTTTCATTCATTTACCAGGCGCTCCATGGACCTGTGTGTACTGCAACCCTTGAGAAATTTATTGCTTTTTGGCGGTGGAAAGGTGGCTAATTTCCTGACATCTTATCTCTCTAGAGCTCATTTTATTCAGATATGTAGCCTCATATATTGGTACTGTGTATCTCTTATCTTTCATATTTTCTTATTTCTCTGACTTTTATTTAGCTTTTGGAGAGCTTTCCTTGATTATGTTTTCCAAACTCCCTGAACAATTTTATTTTCAAAATTTACATATAATTTTCTGTATCTTTGGTTTATTCCATGATTGGTCCTCTACTATTTTTTTGGATGCAATGTCTCTTAAGGTCTCTTGAGCACACACATTAGAATGTCTTTGTTTGTTTTTGTTTTTGCTTTCCATTCTTTTTTTGTCACTTTTATTATCTGTGTTCTGGGGCAGTTTTTCATGGTGATAACTTAGATAAGATGTTAAGAGACATTTTGCTCTCCATTCACATGTAAGAATAGGGAAAGAAAAAGCTGGTTGACAGCTCTACATGTGGAAGTGTGCCTGTTTCTTCATCTTTGCTTTAGCCAGTAGGACTAGGAACAACAATTAAAGAGGCCAAATGCCAACAATTGTATGACTTTTCCTTGGAATTTTCGCTTTCTCCTGGGGTGATTTCTAAGCGATGCTGCATGGTGGTTAATGCTGGGTGCCATGCAGTGTGTGAATCTTAGCAACATGGAAGAAATCTCCTCCCTTGAAAAATTTCAGTTAATCTCTTTGAACTTAGCTCCATGTTTTATTCCTCTCCTTTCAACTATACTTGGCATCCTTAAGTGTTTAGACTCTGGGTTTCTGCAGAGAAAATTAGCTGCTTTCTGAGCTCCATCATGCTTTAGGAACTTTCTAGACTCTTCTTCCACTACTTGGTGCATTATTCACTACTCGTTTATCCAGTTACCATAGTCCAATTAAATTGAAATTGCTTATGTGATCCTTCTTCTGTTCATTTTGTTCAACGTTTGTTTATAACTTTTAGTGACTTACTATTATTTTATTGGAATTTTAAAAGAGAAAGAAAACAATTGTACGTGGACTATCAATCATATTCACCCAGATAATCTAAACTACGTATAGGACACTTTCACATGCAAAAGACTTTACAATCTGTAAAAGGCTGACCAGCCAATTTCCCATGTACTATAGTAGTTGTTTCATTATGAATCTTTAAAAATCCAGATACAACAAAATATGTAGATAATCATTGAATGGGACAATAAAATCTTGTAATAAAATGCATTTGACTTCATATGTAGTACTACAGCAAACAGCAAGGTAGGAGTGAGATTTCTTAATGCTTCCCTCATAACCCTTACCTGTAAATACAAGAGAGTATTTGTTCTTTGCCAAAAGGTGTTTTTAAGTTAAATTATATAATGCAAGAGAACATCTAACATAGGATTTAGTACGTTGTAAGCTTCCAACTATTGCCTGTTATCTCTCCGTTTCCTCCAACCCCAAGTAGGAAAACAGACGTTTATACTTATCAAAACTTTAAAATAAAATTTTAGGTTTTACAAATGTCTGATTATTGAAATTCTGAAATAGTAAGCTGTGTCTAATTTTAGCCAGATACAAAATTAACTGAGATTGATTTAACAAGCCAGGGAGTATGATCCCTTGAGATCATATAGCACTTCACAAGCTGGTTTTACTGCTACACTATATCTGTAGATATCATTTGAAATGTATGTATCGCAGTAAACCGTGAAAATTTGTTGTTCATTGTCTATAATGAGACATTGATTAAAGAGAAGTTTTATCTTCATCGTTTTGCAAAGTTTTTGAAATGATTTTTTCTGCAATAATCAATTTAACATGTGGAAAGTGTGAAGAAATAATTATTTGATAATATTATTTTCAAGTCAATATAAAAGTGAAAGTTTAAAATGAAACTAGAAGCTTGTAATTTAAAAGTTGAATTTTAATTAGACTATCTAATGTACTTTTATTTACTTTCTGTCCTTTATGAGGACTTAAAACAAGTTTTGGGTTGTACTACTTGAATGAGAAAATGATATTAAATGATAACCATTATCAAAACTACAGAAACACCAACAGGAACAAACCATTATTATGAGAGGCAAAAAGTGGACACAGCAAATAATAATAGTTATAATCACAAGCATGAGGCTAAGAAGAGACTGGATTCTGCTGGGAAGCTAAAACAAGCTAACTAAATGCATTGTATGCAACAAACTGCATACCTCTGATACTCACTATACAATAAAATTGTTAGAATCAAAAGGAAGAATCTGATGTGTATTACAAGGCAGGACTATTGCTTATTTGTTTTTGAGGTTTTTACTTATTTGTAACATTTATTTTAATAATTTTATACTGTAGAAGTGTTTTTGAAGATATCCATGGTTTTTCTTTAATTGAGAAGTAGTAAAATCAGTAAACTAAGATAGAGGGGAACTTTCTCAACTTAATAAAGAATATCTACAAAAGAAACTACAGCTAACATCATATTAACGGTGAGAAATTAGACATTTTCCCACTAAGATCAGAATCAAGGCAAGGATGCTTCCCTCACCTGTTCTATTCAGCATCATACTGAAAGTCCTAGTTAATGCAATAAGAAAATAAAATGAAGTAAAGATATACAGATTGAAAGCA
Organism: Equus caballus; assembly: GCF_041296265.1. Classification (NCBI taxonomy): domain Eukaryota; kingdom Metazoa; phylum Chordata; class Mammalia; order Perissodactyla; family Equidae; genus Equus; species Equus caballus. The sequence goes on along the minus strand of NC_091685.1, from coordinate 70,031,080 downwards.
AGAAATAAAACAGTCACTGTTCACAGATGACAGGATTGTCTATGTAGAAAATCTGAAAGAAGCAACAATTAAAAACTACTATAACTAATAAGCAACTATAGCAAGATTGAAAGTTACAAGGTTAATATACAAAAGTCAATCGTTTTCCTACTTACCAGCAGTGAACAAGTGGAATTTGAAATTAAAAACACAATACCACTTATATACCACCCCTCCAAAATGAAACGTTTGTCAATAAATGTAACAAAATATGTACAATGTCTATATGAGGAAAACTACAAAATTCTGATAAATGAAATCAAAGAAGAACTAAACAAATGGAGAGATAATCCATGGTCATCAATAGGAAGATTCAATGTTGTAAAGATGTCAATTCTTCCCAACTTGATCTATAGATTTAATGCAACCCCAATCAAAATCTCAGCCAGTTATTTTGTGGATATTGACAAACTGATTCTCAAGTTGATATGGAGAAGCAAAAGACACATAATGGCCAACACAATATTGAATGTGAAGAAGAAAGTTAAAAGACTGACAGTATCTGACTTCAAGACTTACTATAAAGCTACAGTAGTCAAGACAAGTGTAGTATTGGTGAAAGAATAGACAAACAGATCAATGGAACACAATTGGAACCCAAAAATAGACCCACATGAATACAGTCAACAGATCTTTGAAAAAGGAGCAAAGCTGATACAAGGGAACAAAGCCACAATTGGTGCTGGAATAAGTGGGTATCTGCATGCAGAAACAAATAAATCTATACATAGATCTTACATTCTTCACAGAAATTAACTCAAAATTGATCACAGACCCAAATGTAAAATGACAACTACAAGACTCATAGAAGATAACATAGGAGGAAATCTAGGTGATCTTGGGTATGGTGATGACTTTTTTGATACAATGCCAAAGGCATGGTCCATGAAAGAAATAATTGGCAAGCTGGACTTAATGAAAATTAAAAATTTTTGTTCTGCAAGAGACATTGTCAAGAGAATGAGAAGACAAGCCACAGACTGGGAGAAAATATTTGTGAAAGACACATCTGATAAAGGACTGTTATTCAAAATAAAGAACTCTTAAAATTCAGCAATAAGAAAACAAACCACCTGATTAAAAAATGGGCCAGAGGCCTTAGCAGATATCTTAACAAATAGGTATATAGATGGCAAGTAAGCATATGAAAAGATGCTCTACTTCCTATGTCATTGAGGAAATGCGAATTAGAACAACAGGAGGTACCACGATGAACCTGTTAGAATGACCAAAATCCAGAATATTCACCAAACCAAATGCTGGTGAAGATATGGAGCAACAGGGACTCTCATTCATTACTAGTGGGCATGCATAATGCTACAGCCACTTTGGAAGACAGCTTGGTGGTTTTTTACAAAACTAAACATTCTCCTACCACATGAGCTAGCAGTTGTGCTCCTTAGTACTTACCCAAATGAGCTGAAAACTTATGTCCACACAAAATCCTGCACAGGAATGTTTATAGCAGCTTTATTCATAATTGCCAAAACTTGGAAACAACCAAGATTTCCTTCAATTGGTGAATGGATAAATAAGCTGTGGTATATCCAGACAATGGAGTATTATTCAGTGCTAAAAAGTAATGAGCTAATAAACTATATAAAGCCATGGAGGAAACCTAAATGCATATTACTAAGTAAAAGCCAATCTGTAAAGGCTAGAGACTATATTATTCCAACTATATAACATTATGGAAAAGGCAAAACTATAGAGACATTAAAAAGATCATTGGTTGCCAGGGACTGGATGAGGATGGGATGAATAGGCAGAGTACAGAGGACTTTTAGGACAGTGAAAGTACTCTGTGTGACACTGTAATGATGGATACATGTCATTATGCATTTGCCCAAACCCATAGAATCAAGAGTGAACCATGGTGAAAAACATGGACTTTGGGTGAATATGATATGTCATTGTGGGTTCATCAGTGGTGGTGTGGTAAAAAATAAACCACTCTGGTAGGAGATGCAATAATGGAGGAGGCTATGCTTGTGTAGTGTGAGGATGTATATGGGAAATCTCTGTACCTTCCTCTCAATTTTGCTGTGAATCTAAAATTTTTCTAAAAGAATAAAGTCTATAAAAAAAATGCCACAAAAAAACAAAATATAATGGCACACTTGAAAAATGAATCAATTATAGTTCTTAGAATTTAAAAATGTGGTTATCTAAATTTAAACTTTTTCAATGTTTTTTAAATATTAAAAATAAAATTTTCTTCTGATTGCTAGAGATGTTGAACATCTTTTCATGTTATTTGACTATTTATAGTAAATTCCTGTGGAAAAAGATATAATTAAACTTGTTTAAGATCCATTCATCATATGTCTGTTTTCTGATCTACCAACATCCCAGGAAAAGAGATAAAGAGCTCAATATAAGAATAAAGCACAAAATAGCAAAAGGAAATACAAACTAGATGAATATTTTTTTAAAACATGTAGATTGAAAGGATAGGGATAATTTAAGGGAGACAGCAATATATAGAATTAGAAATTAGAGCAGAGGTGATAAATTAAAAATAAATAGCTGTCTTTTATAACTCTACTCTTCTACTGAAATAGCTTAATGTCACCAAAGTCACTACACTGCCCTTAAAATAAGGAAGAGTTTTCTCTGGTTCAGATTGAAAGCACTATATGCCCATATTAATCCTTGTCTAGTTACAGCTGTATTTTTTTAACATAAAACCTATAAAAAATGAACTGTGCACAGAATTTAATGAGACAGATGTCATTCTAAGTCAACAACAGATTATGATGTTACAAATTCTGTTTCTGTTAAGGAGTTCACCACCATAGAGTCTGCCAGGTATTTAGAAATAGCCAATGCAGAAGTGCTGATAGTTTCTGACATCAGTCTCTGGAATTCTGTTTTCTAGTTGAGAACGGCTGTACAAAGGGTACATCCATATTTTCTGCCAACTCCAACTGCTCTTCAAATGATAAGTGGTGCCTTTTAATTACATTGTATATGGTAGTTAATTTAAAATATCTGTGCAAATTCTTCGTCTTGGCGTTCCTTTTCAGACAGGGCCTAGATGCTCTAGGTTTTCAGTGGTTTATTCCAGCTTACAAAATATTCTGAAAGTGTAAGATAATAAAGGGTCTTGAAAACATTCCAAGGAGCAAGAAAATATAAACAGCGATTTGCAGAATGGTAGAATGGCAATGCATATATTTGCATTCTTGAAATGAAGTATTCACTGCAACCTCATAAAAATAGAACAGCAAATGAATAATACAGATTTTGAGTTATCTGAATATTTAGCTATTTTACAGCATATTTAATATAAGAGGCCATCATCACTGGTAGACTTTTATTCAATAGGGCATTAACTATAATTTTCTTTCTAGGCCTAGAAATTTTTTATAAAAAAGTGTGCTTTATTTATTCATAATGTAAATAATTACATCATAATTTTACTTCTAATTTGCTTGTATTTTATTACACATTTTAATCTGCTGCAGTTTTCTCGACATAAAACTGAAAGAACAAGAGGATTGCCAAATACAAATGCATTGTGGTATCATGGCATCATTAGAGCACAGAAGGATGCAAGGTGGAGAGTGGGGTCAGGGCGGGGGCTGCCTTGGCAGGGAAAAGTCATTTATCACTGACATTGTTGTTAAGAACTGACTCATCATCATAATAAGAACAGATCAACTTTTATTCTGTTTTATTATCAACTCCAAAGTCTCTGCGGAAGAGCTTCTCTTACTTTTTGCATTCCCACTGCCCTCTGTGGTAGTGTTCTAACACTGAAAACCAAAATAAATAGATAAATAAAAATAAATAAAGTTTCGATATTTTAAGAGTAAACTCTGACTTCACTCTAAATCTAAAACGAGAAATATACGTACTTACAAAAAGAAAAAACTGTTTCCCTTTAGAGAAAACATTTTCACTGAAGAAATCCCTATGTCCAAGATTCCACCTCTAAGAGGTAATGAGGGATAGATAAGCATTCTATCCCCAAAATGAGAACGTAAAAGTATGCTTCTGGAAAGCAGACATCTGATAAACGCTATATTTACTATTGCTTAAAATAGATGTTTGAAATTGCTAAAATTGGCATAAAATAGCTAACACTTCTTATTGTGAAGAAGAAATTTGGATAGAAAAAGTGAATATAAGCAACTAATTTTTTGACGTTCTATTAGAGGTCTGGCAAATTCGTTCTTAATTGAAGCATTATAATGAATTTGATGCTTGCATTTTCCTTGACGTTTTATGTAATGGCACAAAACCCAAAAAGAAAAGTGCCTTATGTCTTTTTTGGATCTGTAAAACAATATGGTCCTCTTTAAGAACTTTACATGCTTATCTTATCTACAGGGTTCATGCATGTTTTTAATCCTTATTTTCAATGGTATTTTCTCATTTTCTTCTTGTATTCTGTGGCTAATAGGTGGAGGTGTACAGTTAATCCATCCACTTCATACCATTAAAAAAAATCAAAACTCGGAATGACCCAGAATCACTTAAATATGGAGCAATAGAGCTGAAATGCATTCCCATATTGACCATGACCATGCTCTTTACAATAACATCATGGTGACTCTTGTTAGATATTTGGCTTGGTCTAGTATGGGTAAATAATTCAAAACTCTAAATGATTAAAAAATTAAATGACTGGTTTAGTTACAGTTGATGATTTTAAAAAGTGTATTCCCACTTCTTCTTTTAATATTTCCATTAAGAATTTTTTTCTCTTTCCATAACAAATAAGAAATGTGCTTACACAATGTCTTGAGTTACATTTTAAAATGTCTACCTGAGATGACACAATGTTTGTGGGTCAAAAGCACAGTCGTTATGATCCACCTGCTGGGCTCAGAACTCCAGCTCTGACACTCACTTGCTGAATAAACTTGGCAAATCCTAACACCTTTCTATGCCTTACTTTCTTCTACTTTAAAATGGGAGTAATAATAGAATCTATTCATTAGGTTGTTTTGAATATTGAATATAACTTGTAAAAGGTGTGTGCAGTGGTACCTATTAGACACTGAATAAATAGCAACTATTTTTTCTTTCTGTCTCTCTCATCTCTGCCTCTAAGATGACCTTTACTTTTGTTAACTCTTCCCCAGGGAAGCATGACCAGTTCAGTTTAGTCGTTTTTTTTTTTCTTTGTAATTCTATAAATTAGATACTATTTTTAGTAAAGTTATTTTATTCATGCATGTTAGTTTAAATTTATCTTTAAGTTTACCAATTTATTTGTTCAACGTTGTCTTTTCGCATTTCAGATCATATTACTGGGACCATTTAGCTTCTTCCAAGAATGTATTCTTAAAAATTGCCTAAGTGAAAGTTTGTTAGTTAAAAATGCTATTTGCTTTGAACTGAATATATTTGTTTCTCTTCTGCATTTGTTCTTGTAGGAAAGGTGTGTTATGTATATAATTTTAGGTTGCAAAGTATTCCCTATCACCAGTTCACTCTCTTCAGGCTTCCATGTACTGTTGATAAGAAGTCTGACATCAATGTTACGTATAGATGATTTGTTTCTTCTCTCTGCCAGCTTTTCAGATAGTTTCTCTATCTTTGATATTTTATAGTTACCCTATAACATGAAATAATATATTGTATTCATTTTCTGTCAATGCATAGCAAATCACCCCAAATTTAAGGTCTGAAAACAACACAAATTTATTATCTCACAGTTTCTGTAGGTCAGGAGTCCAGACACTGCATGACTGGGTTCACTGTTCAAGGTCTCACTAAACTGAAGTCAAGATGCTGCCTAGGGTAAGTTCCCTGAAGGCTCTGGGGAAGAATTTTTTTCCCAACTCCTTCAGGATGTCGGCAGAATTCAGTTTCTTGAAGTTGTAGGACTGAGGGGCCTGTTTTCTTGCTGGTTCAGCTGGGGGTTACTTCAACTACTAGAGGTCCCCCCACAGTCCTTGCCACAGAGCCTCCTCCATCATCAAAGCCAGCAATGGAGAACCTTTCTCTCATCAAATCCCACTCACTTTTGAAACCTCCTTTGCCAGGAGGATTCTTGTCCCTCTCATGGAATTACCTGGTTAGGTTAGACTCATCCAGGATTGTCTTCCTATTTTAACACCAACTGAATCGGAACCTTAATTATGTCTGCAAAGTCCCTTCACAGCACACCTGAGTTAGTGTTTGACTGAGTAACTCGAGTGTATAACAGGGGATGGTAAACTTTCTATAGCTGAGCTTCCATATGTTTTGTAGATCTGGAACAACTTCAACCATCTCTTCAAATACGCTCTCATCTCCATTTTGCTATTCTTTTCTTGAAGTTTAGTTGGATATGTAGAGCATCAAATCATTATATGTCTTCTATGGCTCCTAATCTCATAGTTTTATTTTATGGTCTCTCTGTAATGTCGTTGCAGTGATAGTAACACAATCAGTTATCTCTGTGAAAGTCATTTACTTGGCATAAAAGTGTAAAAAGATCGAAGAAAATCAGAATCATGAAATAACTGGAGGTTCCCATTTAAAAAGCTGCTTCTCTTATCCTCTCAGCAAGGCAATGTCCTTAGTTGTTCCAAGTAGAGGTAGCACTGCGGAAGAACACTCCTGAAAACCTTGGCCATGTTTTATTGAATAGCATGCAAGTGTGTCTTATTGCAAATTAATATTGCATCTGTTTTCACATTTATTTAAAAATGATTTGTCTTTCAAAAGACATTCTCCATTCTTACATACTATTTTTACCTTTGCACAGCAGTGGACCTGCATGTGTACAGTTCTAAGATCCTAAAACAGTAAGCTGAACTAGTCTTCTTTAATACTAGTAAATCACTCATCTAACAACTTGAGTTATGCTCAGTAGATACCGAGTGATTTTTCAGCTCTATCTCCCAGGTCAATAATTCTCTCTTTAGCTATACTTAATATCCTATTTCAACCATTAATTTAATTAATTTATTTTCATTAATTTAATTTTTATCTCAATATGTATATAGTCATCCCTCGGTATCCACGAGGAATTGGTTCCAGCATCCTCATGGACACCAAACTCTGAGGATGCTGAAGTCCCCTATATAAAACAGCATAATACTTGCATATGACCTAGGCACATCATCCCATATACTATAAATCATCTCTAGATTACTTATAATGCCTAATACATTGTAAATGCTATGTAAATAGTTGCTATACTATATTGTTTAGGGAATAATGACACGAAAAAAGTCTGTATAAGTTCAGTGCAGATGCAACTATCCTAGGCCTTTCCATCAGTGATTAGTTGAATCCATGGATTCAGAACCTACAGATATGGAAAGCTGGCTATATTTTTAATTTCTAAAAGAAACTTATACTCTTCTTCATATTGGCCTAAACATCTCAATAATCTCTTGTTGTTTGGTCATTTTAGTGATTACCATCTTTTTGCTCTGTAAACATTTAAGTACATTGTTTTAAATATTTTATATTTTCCAGAATCTAAAAGCCTTAGGTTTTAAATATATGTATTTTTTTCCTGTGGCTTTCAGTCATAGCCACTTGTTTCCTTGTGTATTTGGACATTTTTAATAATGAGTTCATATTTACTTGCTCTTATCCTGTGAGGATACTTTCCAACAGAGAGAATTGAGATCTTCCCTTAGGAAGTCAGGAGATTTAGCACCCTGAGGCCCTTTAGCACCCATCAAGCATCCTTGAATTTAAGTGGGAGACTCAGTTTACGTTCCTCTGCATGGTTTCCGGCCCAAGTCTCCTGAAGAACTGCAGTGCTGATAGAGATAAATGAGGATAAAGTGCCCTTAGAACACTATGGTTCCCTAGGTTGCTTGCTTCTCTCGGCCAGGATCTCCAGGCTACATTTCCATCTGCTTTTTTTGTGGGACGGAGGGGGTAATTTGGATTTTTAAATTTTTTTCTTTTGAGCACAATAATGCATTAAAATATGTTCTACTTGCAGCAAGTTGTGTCTAGTATTCCATTCTGCTGAAAAAGTAAATCCTATGTACTCTCAAGTAGAGTTGTTAAGATATTTCCTGAACATAAATAGGGATTACTATCAAATAGAACACGCTGCAATCTAATACGGTTCCGTGGTGTTAGACCTCTATAATATTATGAAATATTCCATGTCTCTTCCAGAAAAAGTACATATTAACAATAGTGATAGAGATATAGTAGGGTTGTATAGAAAATTAGAGGACCTCAGAGATTCACCCAGTTTCTCTTGAGGTTACATTGTTAGACAAGGGTTCCTAGGTCCACCATAGTTAAAGTATAGCTGACAAACAATAACTGAACAAGGGCCAACTGGCAGATTTCCAAAAGATTTCCCAGTTATCCTAGGGATTATAAAATATTTTGTGGATTGGTCCTCTTCTGTGGTAAAAGAGTTAGAGTAATCGTGTTTTGTGTGATAGCTGGTACCAGGAGGCATCTGGGGAGCCCAACCGAGCACCAAAATTCTAAATGTCCTTGGAAGAAAGAATAGTCAAGGTTTGCCTGTCATGAATATGAGCAACTACACAGTGCTTGTCTCATAGAGAGGAAGGGATCTGTGACCATCTCTATGACCAGGTTCTCACTCATAGAAGCATAATCCCACTCTTACTTATTTTGCCATGTGAAGAAAGCCCAGCAGGCCAGTGCAATTAAATTTAAGACCTGGAGGAAGAGGAGAATAAAGAAAGGTAAAAAAAGGAAAGAAGTCCTGAGAAAATGATTTGAATCAGTGACTGTGATTATAATAATTTGAGTCAGGCTAGAAAAAATAAATAAATAATAGACTAGACTTATGTTTCCTGATTATTTTAAATTTATTTTTTACCTCTGAGAAGAAGGAACAAATTTTTTTTTGGTCAAAGAAAAATGCTGCCATGACTAAAATAAAGCAGGTTTTGTATTTGTACGTCATTGATTGTGAAGCAGGCAGTTCATATCCTCTTTTGGAAGATTTAGTTTAGTAGAAAAATGTATCACTCAATTTGTAATGTGGGCAGTAAAAATTTGTTCCATGGAAAACTCACATTGCCAGGAACCTCTAAGCTTCGTGTAAGTTGATTTCTTATAAAGATCAACTAACACTGTTTAAGCACAAATATGGTATATATTGTGTTAGAATTAGATATAAATCAAGTAGCATAGAGCCAAAACAACACGTAATGCAATAGATTTCTCTATCTGAGAAGTAATTTTCCTCATGAAATTGCTATGCTTCATTTCTAGCAATAGATTTAACTCAGGTAATCTAAAGCTAGGGAATGTCAGAGAGCTGCCAATTCTCCTGAGAGAAAGGCTCATCTTATTAAGCAGTGCCGCTGTGACAGCATGTAGGATATTTCTCAATTAATTTTGTTTTCTGAGAAGGTATTCTACACATTGGGGAGCGTCCTATGCTCCAAGGTTTCTCAATAGCACTACTGAAAATTGATTTATGACAGAGAGAATCAGGATCATCAGGCCCCCAAACAGCCTCCTGAAAGAATGCCTTTTCAAGATGAAATAAAAGTAAGACAATTCGAAAAATTCTTCAGGGAACACCCTATGCATCATGAATGTCTTTGGAGACTTAGTCAGCTAAAAGTCCAATCTATTTGCTTTAGAAGAGATTAGAAAATCACTGAACAACTCAGGTGACCTCCCTCACTATTTGAAATGGAATATCTTCCAAAGAGGTTTGAAGTATTTTAACGTTATTTAGACACCAGATACTTATACTAAACTGCGATGAGAGGAAAATAGTCTCAAATATAGAATGGATAGAATTGTAAAAAGTTAAAGTAAAACACAGATTTTTGGTGGAGGAAGGAATTTACCTGTATTATTTCTTTCCAATTTTTAATTTGTGCTTATTGAAGAGTCTGAAGTAGTGAGATAAAATTAGGATGATTTGTATAAGTGACTAAAACTGTACTGGCATGACATGTCATCCTTTCTTTCCAGTTAAATCAGAGCCTCAGGCTTGCCTTGGTGCCACCCTGACCTGTATCCTCTATTCGATACATTTAAAGTAATTATGCTATGTGGTGGCAATGTACTTTGACAGCATTTCTTCATAATACCTAGTTTTAACTCAGTAGTTGGGCAAATTCATTATTTTATCCGACGTGTAGGCTCCTAATGCTATGATTATTCTATGGTAACATAGCCAATGTGAGTCCAATATTCTGTTACAATTGTGAAAATCAGAGCTCATGAACTCTAATTTTTGACCTGTTTTAGACAGAGAATGATAATTTATACAGTGTTAAGTAAGAGCTGTTGTAAACTCAAAGTATAGTTTCAATTAGAAATTTAAAGAAGAAAATTTCAAAGATTGTTATTATTCTTGTGACCCCAAAAGTAGAATTAAAAACAGGAGTCAAATAAACACAAAATTCTTTTCAGACAAAATTATGCCACTGTGCATACTTTCTTAGTTAAAAGATCCTTTCCTTATATTTACTGATAGTTCCTAAAAAGAAAAAAATACATAAACTGTATTTTAACCATTCAAACTTATAAAATATATATATCCAATGAAATTCTTTTTTACTTAAACTATAAAATATTCCTTTGACAAAACTAATTAGCTCTTTAAACTGGAAAATTAAGTGACTAAATTTGTATATATTTATGCAAATTATATGTGTCTATATATTTATGAAAGAGAGAGAAGACTCAATTTACCAATATCAGAAATAAAAGAGTGAAGATGACTATATATTTTAAAGTCTCTTAAAGCATAATAAAGGAAGATTACAAACAATTGTATGCCCATAAATTCAATTACTTGGATGAAATGGGAAAAAGTCCTTAAATAGTAGAAACTGCAAATCTGACTAAAGAAGCAATAGCAAAGAAAATATACCTATCTAGTTATTTCAAAACTTGTAGTACTAGTTATAAATATAACAATAAAAAAATGACAGGCCCAGATGGTTTTGCTGGTAAATTCTAGGAAATATTTAAAAACTACACAATTCCAATTTTGTACAAATTCTTCCAGAAAATAAAGTGGGGGAGGCATTTCACACCTCATTTTTAAGACCTGAATTTTCCAGAAAACTAGAAAAATACACTACAAGAACTAAAACCACCAAACCAATATCCGTCATGTTCAAAGACACAAAAAACTTTTGTTATGAATACATGACATTATCATTTAAAATAAGTTAATTTGATAGTTAACATAATGAATATCTTGTTATATTGAATATTGGCTTTAAATAAACTTTCATTGCAGTATGGCAAGTGGCAAGTGAGCATGTGTATGTTGTTAGAAGCCTAAAAATACACCCAAATGTGGATGTAGCAATTATCTAAGTAACAGATTGCAAATATTTACAAGCAAAATTAAACTGGCTTCTCAGTTTCAATTGCAGTTTACAAACACCAGTACAAATCAGCATTCATGTCAGCATGAATAGGTGCTCATACAGCTTGTTGTCAATAACAGTATCCTAACATGGCCTTGCTCATGAATGATCCGGAGGACAGGTGGACATTCACCATCAAATATGTTGCCTGGATGTGTAGATCTGCTGAATTGTCAGAATCATGATGCATCTTTCAAAAACACACAAATAGTCTCCCTCTAATGATTATAAAGCACATGTTTTGCTTCCTTGTTCTGCAGGTGTAAAATAACAGTGTATCAAGATACAAAATTTTAAATTACAAACTAGAAGCACTTTGGTATAAATCGTCAGATCATGCTGCTACCTCAGGATGTATAGTAGGTGCTTTTCTTGACTACAGGCTTGCTTCTAGTTTGGCATTGACTGGATTATCATGTGCTTTATCAGGTGGTGATGCTAATTGAAGTGATTCTTCCTTGGTGTCTTAACTGGAGCAAATCCCTAAGCACAGGGCATTCAACTATTGCCCTAGCAATTGCTTTCTCTTCCATTTCCGAGAAAAAAGACATCAAAAGTACTTTCTCTTCATGTGAGAAGCATAGCATTACACCAGTAATAACCTAGATTATATGAACTCTTTTGTTCGGTTAGAAACATAGTTCAGGGGCTGGCCCTGTGGGGCAGTGGTGAAGTTTGCATGTTCCTCTTTGGCGGCCCAGGGTTCACCAATTCAGATACCGGGTGCGGACCTACACATCACTTAGCAAGTCATGCTGGGGCAGGCATCCCACATATAAAAAAGCAGAGGAAGATGGGCATGAATGTTAGCTCAGGGCCAATCTTCCTCAGCAAAAAAGAGGAGTATTGGTGGCAGATGTTAGCTCAGGGCTAATCTTCCTCAAAAATAGAATATATATATATAGTTCATAATACTTTGATTTTCTTCTTCCTCACAAAATGTCACCCCCATTGTGTATATATAGAAAACGTTTTATGAAACACTAATCCATTTAAGACATTTTGCTAATGGAAGAGTAAAAACTAGCAAGCACCCTAGATTCCTTGACAAGAAAAATATGTACCATGGGTGGGAGAAAAATCTCATGAAATTTCAGGAGCTTGAAGAATGTGTTAAGTTTCCCAGGTTCAGAGGTGTAGAGCTTATTGGTGTATGTCCTCTAAAATGAGACAAATTGATGCATTGTGCACGATCCACCAAAAATGTAGATACAGAGCTTTGTAGCTGTTTTTGGATTTTGATGGCAATGTATGTCACATTTGGTATGCTACTCAAACCTATATGGCAGCCTGTAAGGCTGAGAAATTTCAGTGAGGACTGGAGTTAACAGAAGGCTCTGCAACAGATACAAATGCAAATGTAATTTGCCCAGTTACTTCAATAACCATGGACTCAAAAAGTTACCCGAGGTGTCTGGGATGGATAGGGATGTTTTGTAGACTCTTGCTAGTTCCAAGAACTAAGATACCTGGGGTTGAGCTATTTAAGGTTTTGGCATAATGTCATGCCTTCCTTTGCTGAAAGCTGTTCTCTCTTTGGAAAACAGATCATTGTTGTTATTGGAATATTTTATGGACCAAATGCCCACCATGGGATATCAAGTGTCTATGCAAACTGAGCACAAATCATGAACAAGTTGTTATCCGATCCACTGAGTCCTAAAGTTGAATATGTGTAGCAATGTGTTATTAAATGGATATGGTATACCATGACGGCCTGGGCAGGTCAAGAAGGCACACTGGACTTGTAATCAGAAGGCAAATGAGCCCATGGTATCTGCTCTTACTTCTTAGATGTCTGTCCTTATCTTACATCTGTAGACAAAAATGGGGTGTTCTTCCATCAGTTAACAAAATTAGAAAATGTTCAGACCTAGTTTACATAATGATCCATGCTGGCACCAGCTTGAAGATGAAGCTGCTGCATTACACACCTTTCAGGGTAGCAGTGGTTAAGGGAAATTCTCTCGTGGATATAACTTCAGGGAATATATCTGATGATGAGATAGATAGATAGATAGATATACCTTTTTTATTGAGTAGAAAGAATAGACTGGTTCTTTGTGGTTTGCTTTGTTTCTAATGTAAGAGAAAAGGGAAAGAGACATACTAAAACTATTTTTAAGGTGAAGCTTTTGTCAGTCAAAGCAGTTAATATTGACTTCTTTTCTCCCTGGTCCAAAAGCAGGACTTTTCTTTTGTTGGCTTCTGAGAATGTGTTCAGTCTTCTGCCATGTAAAGATGATATATCAGAGCTATGACCAGTGCTGGGATGTCTGGGATCAGCCTATGTGATTTTTATGGGAAGACAGATTGCCTAAGGTATAAATTTACAGTGATTGATAGGGTATGGTTAATAGGTTATTTGAATTATAAGGGACCCTGAAAGGAAGAAAAGAATGAAAAATTGTTGATAGAAAATGACAGGAATAAATATATAACTGGTCTTACCAAATGGTCAAAAATTATAAACATACTCATATTTTGTGTAAATGTCCACCACAAGGCATCCACTGAAAGAGAGACTTCCAATCATCAGGAGGTCAAGAAAGGTCATCTTGTAAGTATTATTCATCATCATTCTCAAAACAGCTGATCCTTGATCTACAGACCCATACACAAAGTTGCGTGAATGGCAGGGTTCGATGCTATGCCTTGTTTCAGTGAAATATTGATCTATCCACCACTCCACCACTACTTTTAAGTTCCAAATGCTAGCAGCAAAGGCTAATATTGAGATTCTGATGGGAGACCATTCTGTAGGAGAACCAGGTAGCCATCTGGTGATAGCTTTTATTATATTGAGCTCTTCCATAATGGAGGAGGAAACAATTTGTCATCTGAAGAGTATGCACTGACTTCTGTAATCCGTACCCAAAACCCTTCTACCAGTGCCTCCATATTTGGACCTAGGGATACTGTCTTACTTATGGCCACCCAATACTATATAAGATCTTCTCTAAATAGGGAATGCTTTTTATGGCAAAAGAGGTGTGGTGATGGGCTAACACCCATGGGGTTCACTGGTATTACCGCATACCCTATCATTCAGAAGCAACAAGATTGGTAGAACAGTGGAATGGTCTTACAAAGACTCCTTTACATGTCTATTGGGAGACACCATCCTGAGAGGTTGGTACATCATCTTTCAGTATGTAATGTAGACCTTAAACTAGTGGGTAATTGTTGATGCTTTTGTCTGGGAAACAAAGGGTGGAGGTGAGAGTACATCTACTCATGATTACAGTTAATAAAAATAGCTTTTGCTTGCTGTTTCTTCAGCCAAAATTTAGTGGCTCTAAAGAGCCTAGTCACCAAGAGAAGAAAGTTTTCTTCTAGCAGCAGAACCATACTTCTATTAAATTGGAAACTGAGCCTGATTCCTCACATTTTATGTTTCTCATCCTGCTTGAAAAAATGGGCAAAGAATGGCAGCACTATACTGGCTGCGGTGATTGATCTTGACCACCAAAGGGAAATTGGGTTGCTGCTACACAATGGGGGCATAGAAGATTGTGTCTGAAGCCCATTTATGATGGAAACTCATATCTCACTTCAATGTTCACCCGTTCGTTCAGTCACTGAAAGTGTTACTGGCAGACAGTCCTCAGCTATTAGCTCTTCAGAAATTGCTTCATCTGTCCAGATGTACCCCACCTAAGGCAATAATTCTTCACTAGGCATCTCATATGCAATGTCTGGTTTATGCATTCATATTTAGTAAATGAATCTAGATACAACTTTATACTTTTCACAAAAATTAACTCAAATGAATTATAGACCTAATTGTAAAATGAAAACTAGGTATCTGTTTCCATCTCTTTACTAGTGTGTATATGTATGTTTTTATATTTTTATTGTGATAAAATATATATAACATGAAATCAGTCGTTTTAACCATTTTTAATTGTACAGTTTAGTGACATTAAGAATGCTCATATTGTTGTACAGCCATCACCACTATCCATCCCCAGAACGTTTTTATCAGTTCAACTCAAACTCTGTACCCATTAAACGGTAAATCCCTATTCTCCTCAACTCCCAGCCCCTGATAATCAATGTCCTGTTTTCTGTCTCCTTGGATTTAACTATTGCAGGTAGCTCATATAAAAGGAATTGTATCATATTTATCCTTTTGTGTCTGGGTTATTTCACTTAGCATCCATGTTTTAACATGTATCAGAATTTCATTCCTTTTTAAGCCTGAATTGTGTATATATATATATCACATTGTGTTTGTCCATCTATCTGTCAGTGGACACTTGGGTTGTTTCCATCTTTTGTTAAAACCTTTTGGGCTTTTGTAAATAATGCTGCCATGACATTAGTTACAAATAGTTCTTTGAGTTCCTGCTTTCAATTCTTTTGTAAATACACCCAGAAGTGGAATTGCTGGGTTATATGGTAATTCTATGTTTAATTCTTTGAGGAATTGCCACACTATTTTCCACAGTGGCTGTACCATTTTATATTCGCACCAGCAATACACAAGTTGTCCAATTTCTCCACATCTTTTCCACAAAAATCAACAGCTGTTTTCTGTTTTTTTTCTTTTTTTTATAATGGTTACATAATGAGTGTGAAGTAGTATATTATTGTATTTTTGTTTTGCGTTTCCCTAGTGATTAGTGATGAGACCATCTTTTCATGTGCTTATTCGCCATTGGTATATCTTTTGTGTCTATTTAAATGTCTATTTAAGTGCTTTGCTCATTTTTACTTTTTTTTTTTTAATTTGGTGAGAAAGATTGACCCTGAGCTAACATGTGTTGCCAATCTTCGTCTTTCTGCTGAGGAAAATTGGTCCTGAGCTAAAATCTGTGCTGATCTTCCTCTATTTTGCAAGTGGGATGCCACCACAGCATGACTTGATGAGCAGTATGTAGGTCCATGCCTAGGATAAAAACCTGTGACCCCCAGGCCGCCAACGCAGAGTGTGTGAACCTGACCACTACACCATTGGGGGAGCCCCATTTGCTCATTTTTAAATTTTTTTTTTATATTGTTGAGTTTTAGGAGTTTTTAGTATACATATTCTAGATATTAAGCCCTTATGTTGTCTGCAAATATTTTCTCCCATTCTACTGTTTGCATTTTCACTATTTTGAAAATATCTTTTGATGCACAAAAGTTCTTTTTAATTTTGGAATAGAATAGGAAGTCTAGAAATGAATCCTCACATATGTGGTCAAATGATTTTCAACAAGGATGCGAAGAACATACAATGGGGAAAGAAAGTCTTTTAAACAAGTGGTACGTGGAAACTTAGATATCTACATGCAAAAGATGAAGTCGGACCTTTATCTAACAGCGTGTACAAAATTTAACTCAAAATGGATTGAAGACCTAAAACTATAATACAATTCTTACAAGAAAACACAGGGGGAAGCTTCCTGACATTGGATGTGGCAATCATTTTCTGGATATGACAACAAAAAGCACAAATGATATAAGAAAAAATACACAAATTGGACTCTATCCCTTTATTTCTAACCTGTGCCTTTGTATTTAAAGTGGGTTTCTTATAGATAACATTTAGCTAGGTCTTGTATTTTTATCCATTCTGACATAATCTGTCCTTTATTTGATGTATTTATTAAAATAGAAAAAATCTGCTCTGTGAAAGACAATGTCAGAAGAATGAGAAGAATAGCCACAGACCAAGAGAAAATATTTGCAAAAGATACATCTGATAAAGGACTGTTATTCAGAACATATAAAGAACTCTTAAAAGCCTTAACGGGCACTTCACCCAACAAGACATACAGATGGCAAGTAAGTATATGAAAAGATGTTCCACATCATATGCCATCATAGAAATGCGAATTAAAACAACAAAGAGATACCACTACACATCTATTAGAATGGCCAAAATCTACAACACTGATAACATGAAACACTAGCCAGCATGTGGAACAACAGGAACTTTCATTCATTGTTGGTGGGAATGCTAAATTGTACAGCCAAACTTTGGAAAACAGTTTGGCAGCATCTTAGAAAACTAAACATAGGCTTACCACACGAACTGGCAACTGTGCTCTTTGGTGTTTAACCAAAGAGTATGAAAACTATGTCTGCACAAAAACTTGCTTGTAGATGCTTATATCAACTTTATTCATAGTTGCTGAAACTTGAGAGTAACCAAGATGTCCTTCAGTAGGTTCATAGATAAATAAAGTGTGGGACATCCAGACAATGGAAAATTATTCAGCACTAAAAAGAAATGAGCTATCAAGCCATGAAAAGACATGGAGGAAACTTGAATGTGTATTATCAAGTGAAAGAAACTGATCTGAAAAGGCTACCTATTTCATGCCATTCTGGAAAAGGCAAAATTATGGAGGCAGTAAAAAGATCAGTGGTTGATGGTTTATGGGGAAAGGGTAAATAGGTGGAACAGGGCGGATTTTTAGGCCCGTGAAAATACTGTGCAGGATAATGATGGATATGTGTCATTACACATTTGTCCAAACCTATAGAATTCATAACGCCAAGAAAGAATCATAGTGTAAACTGTGGATTTGGGGTGATTATGACGCATCAATGTAAGTTTGTCAACTGTAACAAATGTACCCCTCTGCTGGGGGATGTTGATAATGAGGGAGGCTATGCATGTGTGGGAATAGGGGGTATATGAGAAATCTTTGTACCTTCCCCTCAATTTTCCTATGGACCTAAAACTTCTCTAAAAATGTGAATTCTTAAAAAAAAAAACAAATCCAGAGTAACAATGTTTCAACTGAGGTTCAGAGAGGAGTATGACTAAATTGATACCTCTCAGTAAGATTTTTAATAAGATTTTGCGATTCAATTGTGTTGAGAACAGTAGTTTTTTGTTTTTACTTTTTTATTGAAAGGAAAATTGCTGTTTAGGGGAAAAAAGAATAGACTTCCCTAATGTTGTTCTATCTGTCCCTCTATTTTTATTTTCTGACATTCTTCATTCTGTCTTCTGCACCAAGAACATAATTTCCATGACTTCAGTCACTGGACTCTTGCCTTCTAGTTACTGTTTGGGTTTGGCAGTGGGCAGCACCAGTAACAGGTCAGAGGGAAGGAGGACAGAGAGCTCAGAGTATTTTTTCCCCTCCATCCCTCTGTGACCAACCATGATTTGGCAGAGATGGTGTTCTTTATGATGGTCACAGCAATGATTAGGCGTGCCCTCGTTCATGACTCTGTCTCACCAGGCCCTGGAATATCATCTTTTCCCCTTCCCCCTCAGACCTAGGGGTGGTAACAACTTCCTGCTGTTGCTCATCTTTAGGGGCTTCATCATCCTTTACCTTAACCCTGTCCATACCACTATTAATCATCATTCATGAAAATGTCTTCATTTACCTCTGAAAATATGATATATATTCACTTCCAAGACCCTGACTGATATAGACAGTACGAGACCACTGAGTCTCTGAGGGTAGAGAAGGCCAACAGATGCTCAGTGTATGGTGTGAAGAAGAAAGAAACATGAAAAACTACTAAATATAATCTTCACCCACTTCAATGTGTGCTTGCTTCATCAACAAAATTTTGTAAAATAATGTATAATGACTAATTACATAATTTCACATTGCATTTGACTTTTTTCTACATATGATATGACATGAAAACTAAGTTTTAAAATGAACACATCAGACATTACAATGTTAAGCCACAATTTTCTCAAATCCTCTTGAGTTTTTCAAATTGAACATTTTGGTATTGTATATTCCAGCTGAAAGCCCTATTGAAGTGAAAGTGTTAAAAAATCTGCTAAGTGAAATTATTTTTGAGCTTCAGTTTCCATAACAACTTTCAGATAATGTTGAATTCAATATGAAATGGCATATGCTTCATATAGACACCGAAATCACAAGCACTGACATTCAAAATAAAATATTAAAGAAAAAATCTCTGATAGAGAAACTTATGGTTTAACGGACAAGTTTTGACTGTCATAGTAAACTGGAAGCGTGACTTAATCCACATTTGCTTTTGTAAATAATTTTTCTCTTCGACATAAGAAGCCATTTCATTTTCTTGACCCATTCCTAAATACACTTTTAAAAAGCACAGCAGGTAATGATTTCTCTCTATATTATACAGAAAACATTTCTCTGCTGCAGAAGTAAATGAGTTATAAATTGTCTAAAAGGAATTGGCATAATTTGCATACCTATTTAAAAATTTAAAAATCACAACACATAGGTATATCTCATCTTTCAAGTATACATTTTGTCCAAAGTATAAATATACATTGGGCTAATTATAATGTGAATTCAAGTTACTTTACTAATCTATAGTGCCATAATAATCTCTTGAAGTAATTTTTTTCAACTTGAAATAGATTAGATTGTTTAGTTTGAAAATACCTAGCCTACACTGAGGTAAGATTGATGATGCTAACAGAAATCTTAACGGAGAGTTTCAAATCTTTTGTTAGGGAAGGACAACATCAAAAAGTTTACTGAGTAAATAGAAGAAATTACTCAAATATTTATGTCACTAAAAGGTTATCATAAACATAATATTACACTGTCACAGGCTAGTGGTCTTTCAAATTAATAATCAGAAATGTATGCTGCAGGCTTAACAGAAAAAGAACAAAATACTTAAATACTTTAAATATGATATATGTGTATTCATTTAAATATATTTTAAAAGTATAATATGTAACATGATATATAAGCATAATGTTACCACTATTAGCACAAAATAAATCTTATAAAATAAAATATATGCTACGTTTATAAATAATATTTTGGAATATGTCTATATTTCAATATGTGTTCTCAATAATTTCAATATTTCTCTCTCATGTTCATACATGATTAGATTTTTAAAAGTTTTTATTTTATTAAGAAGTTTTAGGTTCACAGCAAAATTAAGGTGAAGGTACAGAGATTTCCCGTATACCCGCCACTGTTACACAGGCATATCTTCCCCTGTTATCAACATCCTCACCAGAGTGGTACACTTGCTACAATTAATGAACCTACATTTACATATCATAATCACTCAAAGTCCATAGTTTACATTATGGTTCACTCTTGGTGGTGTACATTCTAATATTTTGTCAAATGTATCACTATTATATAATACAGAATACTTTCATTGCCCTAAAAATGTTCTGTGTTCTGTGTCTATACATCCTTCTGCATTCTCTGCTTTCTCAACCTCTGGCAACCATTGTTTTACTGTCTATAGTTTTGCCTTTTCCAGAATGTCAAATAGTTGGAGTCATATAACATGTAAACTTTTCCAATCGGCTTCCTTCCCTTAATAATGTATATTTCAGGTTTCTCCGTGGTTTTTAATGCTTGGATAGATAATTTCTTTTCAGCATTGAATAATAGTCTATTGTCTGGATATATCATGGTTATTTATCCATTCACCTACTGAAGAACATTTTGGTTGCTTCCAAGTTTTTGCAATTATGAATAAAGCTACTATGAACATGTGTGCAGGTTTTTGTGTGGCCATAAGCTTTAATGTCTTTTAGATAAATACCAAGGAGTATAATTGCTGGATCATATGGTAAGAGTATGTTTAATTTTGTAAGAAACTGCCCACCTGTCTTCTAAAATGGCTACGTCATTTGTATTCCCATCAGCAATGAATGAGACTTCCTGTTGCTCCACATCCTCTCTGGCATTTGGTTTTGTCAGTATTCTGGATTTTGGCCATTGTAGTAGGTGTGTAGTGGTATTTCATTATTGCTTTAATTTGCATTTCCCTGATGACATAGAATATGGGGCATCTTTTCATATGCTTATTTGCCATCTGTATATCTTCTTGGGTGAGGTGTCTCTTAAGTTCTTTGGACCCTTTTTTGATGAGGTTATTTGTTTTCTTACTTTTGAGTTTTAAGAGTTCTTTGTATATTTTGGACAACAGTCCCTTATCAGATGTGTCCTTTCCAAGAATATTCTTCCAGTCTGTAGCTTATCTTCTCATTCGCTTGACTTTGTCTTTCATAGAACAGAATTTATTAATTTTAATGAAATCTAGTTTATCAATGGATTATCCCTTTGGTTTTGTATCTAAAGAGTCATTGCTATACCCAAGTTCATAATGCTTTTCTTCTATATTATCTTCTAGGAGTTTCACAGTTTTATGTTTTACACCTTTTACGTTTTATACTTAGGTATGAAATCCATTTTGAGATAATTTTTGTGAGGGCTCTGAGATCTGTGTCAAGATTCATTTTTTTTTTTTTGCATGTAGATATCCATTTGTTCCAGCATAATTTTTTGAAAAGGCTATCTTTACTCCATTGTTTTGTCTTTGCTCTTGATTATATTTTTATTGTTTTTATGTGTTTATTATTCAAGGATTGCATAAAAGAATATAAGTAAGGAGCCAATTACAAAGAGAATGGTAATGATAACAGTAATACCAATAATATTTCATGACACTTACTGCATATAAAGCATTGTCTTAAACAGTCTCCACATATTACCTCATTTAATTCTCATTCAATTCTATCAGATAAAAATTATTATTTGTATTTTATACATGAGAAAATGGAGATACAGGAAAAGGTTAAATAAATTAACTTGAGTTGTATCCAGTAAGTGACATATCAAGGATTCATATTCAGGCAGTTGGTCTACAGTGTCCATTAACAGCTATATAGTCCTAAGTTTTAGCCCCTCAATGTCACCAAAGACTCAATTTTACATTTCCATTTTGCCATGAGGAAAAAATGGTTTTTCCCTTTCTGTTCTTGTCTCCATAGGATGAAGAACAATGAAGTGACAAGGAATGACCGATGATTCTTTCCCTTTGTCTTCAAATGGTCATATTTCTGTATGTGTCTGTGTCCTAATCTCCGCTTTTTATAAAGACTCTAGTCATATTAGATTAAAGTGCACATAATTCAGCCCATAACACCAGACTCTTCCAGAAAGTACCAGTAGCCTTAACCTTAAATATAAAAAACTATAGCATAACTTTTCTACATGTAAAAACAAAGAAGAAATGATGTCCTGAATGAAATATAGGTATCAGAAGGAAAGAAATGGAATATAAATATTGGGCAAGCAACTAAGAATATCCGCTACACTACACATATTTGATCCACTCTATATGCCACATCGAGCCTTCTACAGCCAACCCCACAGAAAAGCACTTACAGTGAATTGTTTTAAAATTCTGAAGTTAGGTGCCGGCCCAGAGATGCAACAGTTAAGTTCGCACGTTCTGCTTCAGTGGGCCAGGGTTCCCGGGTTCAGATCCCGGGTGCAGACCTACACACCACTTGTCAAGCCATGCTGTGGCAGGAGTCCCACGTATAAAGTAGAGGAAGATGAGCATGGATGTTAGCTCAGGACCAGTCTTCCTCAGCAAAAAAGAGAAGGATTTGTGGCAGATGTTAGCTCAGGGCTAATCTTCCTCATAAATACAATAAAATAAAATAAAATTCTGAAGTCAGTTTACCTCAAAGCTGTGTGCTGCTGGGGTGTGGAAAGACTCTAGGCCTTGAAATGTAGATTACAATTTATTGCTCATTCACTTTGGCTTGGAAGTGTAGTACCTGAAACATGGACTTTAGTGGAAGGTGGTAGATGATGTGACTTTTGCAGTGCACAGCATTATAACATAATTCAATGTTATAAGTAAGAAAGATATTTTGATGGTATGGAACATCAAATTGTAAACGTATAAAAGCTTAATCTCAGAGATGTTTGGGACTTTTTCAATGTGGCAAGAGGTCACCTATCATTGGGAAGTAAATTTACTCACTCAGGGCAATTCATGAGGGACAATGGAAATACATAATCCCTTTGCTTTGTTAAAGACAGTTTGCTTTAAAATTTCATTTACTCTATGTTCAAGCTACATTAAAAATTGTATCCGCTGTTTAAGCCAAATAATGAGGATTAGACATCTGTAAGTACTTTTTTAAGTGTCTCACTTCTACAAAGCCATAACATTTCAGGGGCTCTCAACTTGCATAGGTACCCCACTTTTGCATACTTCTTTCAACGTAGAGAATAATCATTGCCTTCCCTAGGCAGACAGTCCAAAGACTAAAGCAGTTACTGCATGGTTTTTAACCTTCAGATTTTCTGGATGATGAATTTTTCTCTCTATCAAGACTGGATGAGGCTTTCATGACCTAGAGACAAATAATCTAAAACCCAAGTTTCTTTCCTTGAACATAACAACCTTAAAAGAAGGGAAAAGTATAGAATAATAGCAATTAAGGGCTATAAGAACTCTAAATCAGGGAAAGAGAGAATAGAAAATACACAACAGTTACTGATCCAAAACCATTTTTTAATCTCATTGGATGGAATAATAAGGACCCTCTGCCAAGTCAGAGGCATGCATTCCTGGTGCTGAATTTTGGAGACATTCTCTTATCTGTTATCTTCCTCAATTATTACTTCTATCTTATGTAAGTTTTCCTTAGGACAGTGAAGATGGACTCCCTAGTAGCTACACAGCTTTCACAGATCAAATTTTGTTGATGTGAGTTTGCAAACCTGGAGATGGTCTTCTGTAAAAGTTTACAGGTTGTTGCCAGGTAGGCCAAGTATCTCTAGCAATATGATTATCTTAAAAACTAAGTGGGTTTCCAGTTTATTTGCTTCCAGTCAATTCCTTGTGTTAACAACCACAGCCAAACATCTTTAGACACGTCTTTAAAGGCTCCTATTGTATCTAATAGTTTCTCTGCTCTGCAAAATCCCAAAGACTTTAGCTTAATTGGCTAAGCTTTAAAGCAATTTAAACAAGAGGGTTAAGTGATGAAAACAGAATTATTTCAACAGCAGGCAGGATACTGCCCTCTGACTATCAAGCAAATCTTAAGGCGTGGTTCTGGAAAAGGCCTATACAGGAGAATTTTATCCTGCTAAGGCTATAGTTTCACAGACACCAGTCAAATGACATTTCATTTGGAGTACCAGAGCACTTTTTTTCAATCCTTCAAGTTGACCCTCCGTCACCTGAAATCTAGGATAACAGAGGTGTCTTGCTCAACAAAATATTTTCTTCCGTGTCTGCTTCACACTGTCTACCTCCAGCCTATGTTTATCCTTCTTATTCAGACCTATCATAAAAGCCAAATATGCCAATACCTGCCCAACTCCTGGTTATTTCCTTCCCATTTATACTAACTAGCCCTATTATTCTTAGTCAGCTCTGTCCCAAGGTACAGAATTCAACACTTAGACCAAATGCTTTGTTACAGAATCACAAAAGTCAACAGTTTTCTAGCTCCCAGTGTTAACATCCTCATAGCTCATAGTCCAATTCTTTAATTGTCAATACCATATTTTTTATTTTATTACTTGCAGCACCCCACTTCAAGATATCAAATTATTTGTTAATTGGGAATGTTTTTTGGCTGAATTCATCAAAATTTTCCTGATTAAAATTCAAGAAGTAGAAGTGTTAATTCTGTTATTTGTCTTTGCTTTTACTTTTTTCTGTTATTAGTATTATCTTCAATCCAATCTTTCTTTGCATTTGTCTATTTTGTGTGTATTTGTTTAATTTTAAAATACATGCTATAAACTAACAAGCACCTAACAAGTATGCTTTTAAAATAATACATAACTATAGGCTACAGATAAATAATGGAGTGAAGACATCTCTGTAATCCCCCAAGTTTCTGGATCTTTCACCCTTTCCACACATGATGTAATCAAGAATGTCTGACAAATGAATAACTGAGAATACTAGGGTAAATTTATACATTAATAAATCATAATTCATTTTACCTTTAAGATAAAACTAAGTGGAGGTTCTATTTCCTCTTTATGCAGACTGTCTTGTCCAACCCTTCGTGTATACAAACCGCATTTTTTACATTACTATTTCGTACCATGGAATTAATTAAACTTGCACTATTCTTAATATGCAAGAATTGTAATCAGACAACGCATCTGACTATATTTTGTAAAGAGCCCATGAGGAATCTTCTGACTAATAAAATGATCCCTCCTATTATAGTTACCTTTGTTTCTTTTACAAACAAAATCAACAACCATATAAATTTTAAGGAATCTCTTTTTATACATTGGGATATTAGGAACTAATAAATAACATTCATTTCTTTCTTTTGAAAAATTAAGACCAAGTGATAATTAAGACACAGAAGAAAGACAAATTAAGCTCAAAATATCAGATCTTTTTACTGAGGCCAATTGGAGAATGTAGCTTTAAATGTGTCACCAAAAGTGCTAACATACTATCCTCAGCCCCCAAGGGTTGAAGTTGGTGTAGTTCACTCAAAGGAAGCTTCAGTTCTTCGCAACAGGCAGATGTGTTGAGTATATCTCCCTTATAATGTCTAGAGAAGAGATGGAAACAGAGAAATGGAGCCCCAGTGACTAAAGACTTTGTAGATGTTTTTTCTGTTCAGTAAAAATGGGGACAAATGAATACCACCTACCAACCAGATGACTCCTTTTTTTTCTTTATGGGGAAAAGTGGAGAAGATGTGGGTCACATGGAGTCAGAGCTTGGAAATTTACTCTCATAGCAGACCCCTCCACAGAAAGAGACATGAGGTTAGAGGATCACTCCACATATTGAGAGTGCCTTTTGTTATGTAAGCCATCAAAGCCTACCATTTAATGAGCCCACATGTCTCATTTTAAAAGTATATTATCTCCTCTTTGAATGTCTAATGTTATTAAAATGATGCGAAGTTATTAGCATGAGGAAGAACTGTGTTCTTCTTTCATTAATAACTACTGTAATGAACTTGAGCAAAACCACAGATGTCCTTTAACCTTTATATTTTCATAGCACTAATGTAAATGTTAATGTAAATTCTACCCAAAACCCACATCAATTTTATCAACAGTCTGCAGTTCGTGTAATCAGAATAAACTCTAAAACTATTTCTCTATTTCTGCTTCTGCAAAGCTAAGCACTTATTTTTACCCACTGAATAATCTTAAAGTAAACCAAGGATTTCCCTCTGTAAAACTTATCTGCAATGTTCTTTTATGTGCTAGAATTTGAAGTTACAAAATAGAAAACGAGAACAAAGCTTACCGCTTGACAAATTTACTTCATTTGTGCTGCTGTGGACTTGCTATCCCACTTTCCATAAGCCAACAATCTAGAAAGGCAAGGCCAATGGCAGCAAGCAATTATGGGTAAAGTTATTCCCAATTCCCAAACTGAGCTGAGCTGAGGCAGAAAATTTAGTTTCTCTTCTGAGAACTCATGATTTCTATCAATGCTTCAGGGAGCGAAGAAAACTTTAAGCTGCTTCTATTTGAGATATTTACTTGTTTAAAACTCATGTAAACCTAAAATCCTTGAAATTTTCTCTTTTAATACACATGTTAAAAAGAGAGAGAGCTGAGAGAGGTGACGTGATTCTCTGCAACATCCTCATCATGTTTTATGTACTTCAGTTACAAATATATATTGTTTATATCCATTTATCCAACTTTCTTAATTTATTACAGTGTGTAAATCCAGGTCAAATTGTATTCATTTGTTAAGTCATATGTTTTGAAACAATTTATTAAGTTTTAAATTCAACACAGACTCTATGACTACTATTTCTATCAGCAATTCTGTGATTTTGGGTTTTTTTTTTTTTGAGAAAGATTAGCCCTGAGCTAACATCCCCCACCAATCCCCCTCATTTTTGCTGAGGAAGATTGGCCCTGAGCTAACATCTGTGCCCACATTCCTCTGTTTTATGTGTGGGATGCATGCCACAGCATGGCTTGATGGGCTATGCATAGGTCCACACCCAGGATCCAAACCAGTGAACCCTGGGCCACCAAAAAGGAATGTGTGAATGTAAGTGCTGTGCCAACAGACTAGCCTCAACAATTCTGTGGGTTTTGATGAAGAAATGATCATATTTGCTTTGTGCAGTAGATTTCTACCAAATTCTGCCCTTTTGTTCATCCTTCAATATTATACCAGAGGTGCTCATTTCTCTCTCTCTCTCTCCCTCTCTGTTTCTCTCTTTTTTTTTCTCTCTCTCTATCTCTCTCTCTCTGTGTTCATCTATATGTATATGATATCAGCTTATGGAACCAACCATATCAGACAAGTATCTGTCACCATTCTATCTTTGCTTCTTCCTAAGGATCATTTTTATAAAGCATTCAACAGTTCACTATTAATTTTGAAAGATCCTGATGTTCAGGAATCGAGCAAAGTTAATAGCTATTTGTACTATTATTTATACTGAGAAATCTTTCCACTAGAATACCAAAGGTGATTCATAATGAAATTTCATCGAATATTGTGAACTACTTTACCTTAGAGCCTATTTTAATTTTGAGTAGTTTTACATGGGCAATTCAGAATAGGATACTGAAAAATATTATAAAAGTGAATTGTAGAAAATATTCCATGTCTGAAAGAAAATAAGGTGATAAATTTTTTCCAACAAAGCTGTAATTTGTAATATAGATGGAAAATTGAGGCAAGTATTTCTTTTCAATAAATCACTTGAAAACACTCAAAGAATAACAAAATTCTCAAAAAGTACAGGCTTTCTGCCTGTATTTTATCCACTAGAGATAATTTGTTTCTCCATTGAGGGAAGAGATTGAGGGTTTTACATTTCATTTGTCTCAAGTGGGGCTTTCTCTTTATATGCTTGACTTCCCTCCAGTGACCCATTGACATTAGCAGGTAAGAAATACAGGTCTTAGAAAAACTAGCTATCCTATGCGATGACTATTTCTACGTGCTTAAAATGGGACTAAATACTAAATCCTGCTTACCCAGGCTCTCTGATCCAACACTGATGTGAAGTAAGTGAGGAGCGGCGCTGAAAAATAAATGTCATGTCCTGAATCTCTTTCTCAACTGAATATGAAAGCACATCATTGTGGGGTCTGCACACCCAGGTTTCCCTTGCTCAGGAAATGGCACTTTGCCCAGTTTTATTATCTAGCCACTTCTCACTCTTTTTTGCCGTTTCATATCACTTAGCTTCGTACACTTATTTGCCAAACTTAGATAATTGTGTATTTAAATATTTAATCTTTTCTAGTAAGGAGCAAAGACAAGCAATTACTTTTAACAGTGTATGTTGTAGCTTTAAATATTTTTATTTTACCGAGAGAAGAATTGATCATTAGGAGAATCAGGTATTGAAATTCATGGATATTCCCCAGTATTCACAAGAGTGGACTTTATTCTTCTTGCCCCGTATTTCTTTTCACAGATGGTAGTAACCTGTCAATTATCCCCTTGTGGAAACATTATAAGACCAGGTAAAGTTTTGATCTTATAAAATCCTTCTTAAAATGATTGATTTCCTGCTTTGTTTTGTCTTTTCTCATCAAAACCTAGCATAGTTTTGTGCATATGGTCTATTTAAGCATGAACAGCCAAGCTGACTAATTCTTTAAGTTTAAAGAATTAAGTTTAAAAAGTATATCACAGCTGGGGCTGGCCCCGTGGCCGAGTGGTTAAGTTCGCGCGCTCCGCTGCAGGCAGCCCAGTGTTTCGTTGGTTCGAATCCTGGGCGCGGACATGGCACTGCTCATCAGACCACGCTGAGGCAGCGTCCCACATGCCACAACTAGAAGGACCCACAACGAAATATACAACTATGTACCGGATGGCTTTGAAGAGAAAAATAAAATCTTTAAAAAAAAAAAAAAAAGTATATCACAGCAGCAAGAAAAATTGTGGTGTTCTCTAGCATTCCTATCCCCAAAGTTTTCGATTCTCTCTTTTTTAATCCCAACACATCTGAAGTATATAATATGCCTCCTTCAATAAAAATAGTGGCACATTTCGGCAGGACAGCAAATGTCAACTTCAGGACAACCCTCCCCTGAAGGCAATACAGTGTGAGTCTGATGGTGGCAATGGAAAGACTCATATTTTGAGAAAATCTCCACAGTTGAAAATCGCCACCCAGTGTTATACCAATGAATGTAGTTGATTGTTAAAGAACTTACTGGGCCTTCAGAAACCCTACCATAGATGTTTGCCTTATCTCTGTCCTGCCTGTAATTTGTAATTTTAAAATTTTCATATATTAAACGCTCTTTGACCAACTTTGCCAAAGGATTATAGTTGAAATGCAAATTAAGAAATAAAATAATAAATAGTACGGAGATAAAATTAAAATAGAAAAATTATTAATATGAATCAGGCATAACTTAGGAATGCTGGGCATTTACAGTTATCTTATGTTATATAACATATTGCTCAAGTCCTTGTAATCCTTTTGTTTGACTGTATCAGTGGAAAGACTTTGTGTTTCATAAATTACGTGTATTTGTGTACCAATATTTGGAAGTTACTGACTTGAAATCCTTAAGTATTACAATGTGGGTGTTGGCTTTGTTCCTTCTGCCTCACCATGATCCTGTAGATTACAGAGCTAGCTTCTAAATGTCATGACTGTAAAGCATTACTCTATCTTCAGACATAGTTGATAGGAACAGAGGTAAACACTTGATCAATACTGGGTTTAGAAACCTCTTCTTTGGGAGGTTTGGAATTAGAGTTAGAATACTCCAGCTCATTTATGTAGTTTCCTATTGTATAAAGTTTAAGTACATTGCCTGTGAACATTAATCTTCCAAATTTAAGACTAGCAAAAGAGATTTTTCTTTGAATGCCAGTTATCAGATTTCTTATAAACAGTCTTGAAGAACCACACAGAAGGGTTTGGGGAGCTCCGTGAGTTATATTCCTAATCTAATCTTTTTAAATAAATATCACTGTTATTTCTGATAACTTCTCACATTTATTGTGCATTTACCAATTGCCAAGGTATGTGCTGCCTGTCCATTGTATTTTTACAATGTCTGTACAAATTTCTTCCCTATTCTAAGGATAAGTAAATTGATCATTAAAATGCCCGAATATATGCATCTGGGAAGTGGCAGAACCAATGAAAATGGAGGATTGCACTCTTTTAAAGGAAAGAGAAATTTACCAGTGACAGGGAAGGAAAGTGCCTACAACACTACTTATGATGTTTGGGAAGCTAATGTTATTTTCTTGATAACATGAAAGTCCTGAAATGGGCAGCACTGGTCAAAGCTTTTTTTCTTTTCATCACAGACTGATGATTTGATCCATTATCTCTGACTCCAATGTGTATATTCTACTTTATAGGGGGAAACTCTTCTTCCATCATTTTGCAAAAGTTTATTGAGAATCTCCCTTGTAGCAGGCATTACATTAGATGCGGAGGATGCAATGGTGAGAAAGGGTATTCTTGTCCTTACAATAGTCTAACTAAACAGACATTGTTAAATTAGCAACTATTATATGTTTTGCTAAGAGGAAAACACAGGGGAGAATGGGAAAACATAAAAAACACTTAATTTTAGTTCAGGTTGTCTCATAAGACCTTTACTTTCAAGATAGTAATTATAGGCTAGCTAAGATTTAGAGATTTGAGGAGAGTGATGATAAATATTATAAGCAAGGGGAATATCATGTATGAAGGCCTGGAGATGAGAGAATATGGAGTCAAGGATGACTCTCATCTCTCAGGTGAACACCCTTCGTTGTCATTGAAAAAACTAAAATTAACTAATTTAACTCTCAGATATAGTCTTCATCAGATGTTATCATCATCAAAGGATGATGATAAGAGTTGAGGTTCAAGAAGTAAGAAGAGGAGCTGGCCCAGTGGCACAGCGGTCAAGGGCGCATGTTCCACTTCGACAGCCCGGGTTCGCTGGTTCAGATCCTTGGTGCGGACGTGGCACCGCTTGGCAAAGCCATGCTGTGGCAGGTGTCCCACGTATAAAGTAGAGGAAGATGGGCATGGACGTTAGCTCAGGGCCAGTCTTCCTCAGCAACAAGAGGAGGATTGGCAGCAGTTAGCTCAAGGCTAATCTTCCTCAAAAAAAAAAGAAGTAAGAAGAGCTGAGATCATTAAAGTGATTTTAAGCACATTCATTCAACAAATACTCTCTGCCTTTTATGTGCCAATTATTACACATTGTAGGGACACAAGATCAAAAAAAATAGTTTAAAAGTGTTTGCCTTCTTAGAGCGTGCATTCTAGTGTGTGAGAGAAAGAGAGAGTAGAAAGAAAAGTGAAGAGTCAGTTCTACTGTAATATTTTTGAGAACGCATATTTGTGCTAAAGTCATACACATATATATACACACAAGCACAAGCACATACACACGCATAGAGACATACACATACGTTCAAGGCAAAGCTTTCAGCATAACACATTTCACATTTGTTTATGCGCAATTTCCTCCATGAGAAACACCAGGTGGAAGCAAAAAACTACACGCTGCTGAACCAGAACATGTAGAAATGAACAAAAGTGTACCTGCATATGTGTGTATACGCACCCCCCCCCACCAGTGTCTACTACCTACCCTTGTTTCACCACATGTGTTGTAGCCACACTCATCCGCATCTGGTTTTGCAACTTTCGGTCAGATTTCTGTTAATCCTCCTTCCACCATGTCACAGTAACTCACAAGTGCAACTCTTTAAATGCTGGTCCTTCTGATGCTTACTTCCACAAGCGATCTGCAAGTCTTTTTCAGGGTTACGTGCTATATTTATTGTAAAATTTGTGCATTTCTTAACTTTTTACAATACATAAAACTGTGCTACAGGCTTTACCAGTTTCCAATCTGTGTTTTTTTAATCTGTTACTGACAAAGTTTTTGAATGTTGTGTCCTAATCTCATTTTTTTTTACATAAGCCTGTGGCTTTTATTACAGAATTCTGCATAGCATGCAAAGATCTTTAGAAACACATATGTCACATTATGTAAGACTGCGCTAAATTCTTAGGAGAAAAAGTAAAGCAGGGGAGAGGGATGAGAAGTCTGGGGAAATGTTGATATTTTAGATACAGTGATCAGAGGGGGCCTCAAAGATAAAGGATGTTTGAGACGTAAGAGACAAAGCTATGTATATAGTGGATGGAAAGACATCCCACACTGAGGGATCAGGAAATGCAAAGAGAATTTCTTAACGTATACATTATTAAAATTTAGTTCTACTGTAATTTTTTTGATACTCCAGTTGATTAAAAGGCAGCTATAATGTGCTAAAATAGAAGATTTCATTATTTGTAGTCAAGGTTTTTCAAAGGTATGATATGATCAAATACAATAAGAAATGGCTTCAGACTCAACGTATGCATTATAGGACTGCATTACCCATACATAGAGTGACTGAAAGCTTCAATTTGCTACAGATCATTTCATTTCACGCCTATTGCACCAGCATAATTATTAGTAGTGCTCTATTTTTCCCTAAAAATGTCTTAAGTTTGTACAAAAATTATACTGCAGTACTTACCATTACAGTCTCCTGATATGGGTACCACTACTTTACTTAGTGTTTTTCTTTACAGCAATTTTAAACCAAACCACTTTTGTTCAATTTTTCCTAACCTTTAGGATCAATTTAATGATTAGGCTCTTCTGCAAGTTATATTTTCCATGTGCACATAATATTAATATATAACTATTAAAATAAATATATAATTATTAAAATTAAAGGGGATTCATATGTGTACTAGGTAAAATCACATCATGTACCACTGAGAAAGTATATGGGTTTTAGAAAATGCAGTGGGTGATTGTGACTTGTTTTAATTTCAGTACATATGGTAGTAGAGTGATAGATCCCCACTTATATGTAATTAGTCTCTTAGGAAAGCATCAAATAGTTCCTTTTAAATGAAACACACTTAGCAATTTAGTTAGTCCTGGCAAACGCCTTAGGATATAAGATCACATCATTACGTGGCTCAGAAACCAAAGAAGCATGTCCAATAAAGATGTTTTCCATATTAAGAAAGCAAACAACTTTAATGAAGTAGGCAGATCACGAAAGAGACAACTTCATAAAGTCTACATGTCATTTCAGATCTAACAAAGTTTGCTCAGGCTCTGTATTTGAACATCCAAGGACATGGAGTATAAATTACACAAAATAAATTGGCAGCTAATGAGGGTATAGCTTTCTGTCTATTACAAGCACAGACATACACACACACAGAATAAATAAGGTATTTTCATTTTGCACATAGAATTGAATAACAAAAATTGTATCATTTTCAGAGTCTTCAGAACAAGATCTCTCTGGTAACTATAGTATTTGAAGTAGTACTCAACGGCTTTGAGAAGAGGGGAGTCATATGAAGGCTTCTAAAGGTTTTTTAAAGAGTTGTTTGTCATGTTTAATATACCAATAAAGAATTTCAAGAATTATAATGAAAGTGAAATTGATTTTCTAAGTTCTGTATAATATTTATCAATAAATTTATGCTGTTATAAGTAAAATTCAATGAAAGATCCTCTGAGGGGAAAAATCATTTAAAAATCACCAGTAATCAATAGAAATATCTTCATCAGAGCCCACATCTTGCGATTTTTCAAAAGATCACCCAAATAGTGCTTCAAGAGGTTAGCACATGTAAACTACTGATACATCTTCCAGTTTATCCATTCCATTAATGTGTTGGAAATTAGAAATGGCCTTTTTATTTTAAGAAATGTCAAGAAGGGATCAAATGAAGAGATGTTCACAAAAGCATTTCAAATTTGTGAAAAAATTAGATTTATCCTCAGAAGCATGAATTTTCAGATAGACTTATGAACCTCTGCAGTACAAATCAGTATGGCAAACAATGCCTTCATTTCATTATGGATCACTCCTTACAAACAACAGGGACCTGTGATTTTTTTCAGACCAAGATTGTTTAGAGACTACAATTACAAGCATAATCATCTATTACAGAGGGGAAATGTGATGGATGCACATTGTTATTTTGAATTACCCAGATATGAAACAAAAATCCTTGAATGGAATGGTACAAGCAAATACAAAGTTAAAAGTCTACATGCTCAAAGCCACATGATTTAGAATTTTTGATCACATAGTCTCAAGTATCCAGAGTGATAGAACATTAAAAATTATCAATCATCTCAGGTCATCCCAACAGCTCAAGCAAAGACCTGTTATTTCTTCATAATGCTTTGTATTATAAAGTCTAAGTCTAGAAAATATATTATAAATTCTAGTCTACAATATACTTTTCATGTTTTGTAGGGGGAGGGGACATGGGCAGGAAAAAGTAGGATATTGTAGCTGTTGTAGCTCTTAATAGTAATAAAATTGTATTATTAGAAAAAGAGCTTAGTCATTATCCTCCTCACTATTTCACATATATGTCTTTGTTTTTCTAGTAAATATAGCAGAAATATTCTTCTCAAAGAAACTCATTGGACTTTCAATTTGATTGTAAAATATACATACATAATAAATAGAAAATTAGAGGAAACTATCGTGATGGGTTCTCTAACTTCTAAATGGGATAGTCTATATCTTGTATATTACAAAAATGAGACAAGACAAAATTAATGATTAAAAGAGTAAACAGGAAAAGTAAGCACGGCTCATTTTTGCATATGTTTCTAAGACTATGACAAAGTAATTTTACATATATTTGCATAAAATTTATATTGAGTATATTAAGTTTATTGATAAAAACTGCTATATAGTCACAAAGAATTTTGATGTTAATTTTACTTTATTCAAAAATTAAAAACAATAAATCAGGAATTTATGTAAAGTAATACTTTTTGTAAACTAAATAGCAGGCAAAAGCCCCAGAATAGCTAACACAATATTGAAGAAGAACAAAGTCAGAAGAGAGACAGTACCTGATTTCAAGACTTACTGTCAAGTGACAATAATTTGAACACTGTGGTATTGGTGAAAAAATAGACAAATGATCAACAAAACAGAATAGAGTGTCCAGAAACAGACCCACATAAACATAGTCAATTGATTTTTGACAAAGGAGCAAGGACAATACAATGGAGCAAAGACAGTGTTTCCAACAAATGGTGCTAGAACAACTGGCCATCCACATAGAAAAAAAGGAATCTACACATAGCCCTTATATTCTTCACAAAAATTAACTCAAAATGGATCAAAGGCCTAAATTTAAACCCCAAAACTATAAAATTATAAAATAACTGAGAAAATAACATAGGAGAAATCCTAGATGACTTTGGATATGGTAATGACTTTTTAGATATGACACCAAAGCAATGATTCATAAAAGAAATAATTGATAAGCTGGACTCCATTAAAACTAAAAACTTCTCTTCTATGAAAGACAATGTCAAGAGAATGAGAGGATAAGGTACAGACCAGGAGAAAATGTTTACAAAAGACACATCTGATAAAGAACTGTAATGCAAAATATATGAAAACTCTTAAAAGTCAACAATAAGAAAACAAATAACCTTATTTAAAAATGGGCCAAAGACCTTAACAGATGCCTCTCCAACTAAGATATACAGACAGCAAATAAGTACATGGAAAGAAGCTCCACATGGCTATGTCATCAGGGAAACGCAAATTAAAACAACAAGATACCACTACACAGCTATTAGAATGGTCAAAATTCATCATACTGATAACACCAAATGCTGGTGAAGATGTGGAGCAACAGGAACTCTCACTCATTACTGATCGGAATGCAAAATGGTACAGCTTCTTTGGAAGATAGTTTAACAGTTTCTTACAAAACTAAACATACTCTTACCATACAATACAGCATTTCAAATACTTGGTATTTAAACAAAAGATTTGGAAATTTATGTTCATCCAAAAACCTGCAAATTGATGTTTATAGTAACTTTATCCATAATTGCCAAAACTTTGAAGCAATCAAAATATACTTCAGCAGAAGAATGGATAAATTAACCTTGGATCTGTAGTAGATCCAAATAATAGAATGTTATTCAGCACTAAAAAGAAATGAGCTATGAAGTCGTGAAAAGACACAGAGAAAACCTAAGTGCATATTACTAAGTAAAATAAGCCAGTCTGAAAAGACTACATACTTTCTGATTCTAACTGTATGACATTCTGAAAAAGGCAAAACTATAGAGACAGTAAAAAGAGAAGTGGTTGCCAGGGGTTAGAAGTTTGGGGAGATGTGAATGGGTGGATAACAGAGATCTTTAGGGCAGGGAAGTGAGAATACTCTGTATGATACTATAATGATGGATGAATGTCATTATATACTTATTCAAATTCATAGAACGTACAATACCAAGAGTGAACCATAATGTAAACTATGAACTTTGGGTGATTATGATGTGTCAATATGAGTTCATTAACTGTAGCAAAGATACCACTGTGGTGGGGGCTGTTGATAATAAAGGAAGCTACACACAAGTGGGGTGTGAAGCGAGTTGTCAGTGGTGACTCCATTTTGTACTCTGGACTCCATCTTGTTGAAGATATGAAACTGTGCTAACCTTGCTGGCTTGCCAAAAGGGAAATATTTGCTGAGAAAGGACTTTCTGAAGGACTGTGCAAAATATGTTTTCTCTGGTAACAACAAGATGTCCTTGAGTAAGCCAATGAACTGTAAACATAAATGTACCCTCCAGTCATAACTCTTAACAAACAACTGAGGTAATTGTTCTGGGCTCTCCTTTTTGCTAATAAAAATTCCTCACCTTTACTCCTCAAGGGGACACTTTTCTGGCTGCTGCTAGAACTTCTATTCCCCGAATTGCAATTCCAGGACCTCAAATAAAAACACTGTCCTTTTGCTATGCAGTTGTCTCTTTTTTCTAAGTTGACAAATACACATGTGGTGTCAGAGAGGTGGGATCCTAAGCAACTTGCTGCTTACTTTTGGCGCCACCACTGGTTTCAAGCATGGTACCTGCGTGAGTCACCAGTACTCTGTCATCTCCCTGGTGGCCCTAAGCCCAGGTGGTGAGTTGTCTAGATTTTAAAACTCCCACCTCGGTTGAAGTTCTGGCCTTTATTCTGGATGTCTTTTGGAACAAGTTTTAGAGAATTTGCTCTTTCTTTAGGTGAGTAGGTACCTGTATTGGGAAGTACACAGTCTAAGACTGATGAGAGGACTCAGCCCCTATTTGGGACTCCCACTGGATTTAAGTTTAAAAATTAAGGGCCCTCTGGGCCTGGCCCCGTGGCCGAGTGGTTAAGTTCATGCGCTCTGCGACAGGCAGCCCAGTGTTTCGTTGGTTCAAATCCTGGGCGCGACATGGCACTGCTCGTCGAGTCACGCTGAGGCAGTGTCCCACATGCCACAACCAGAAGGACCCACAATGAAGAATATACAACTATGTACTGGGGGGCTTTGGGAAGGAAAAAAATTAAAAAATTAAGGGTCCTCTATGCGTAAATTATTAGACAAATGTTGTGGTATACCAAGGATCATTTAAAACTTGCTTGGCCCCAATGGGGCTCCTTCAAAATACCTAAATTAGTTTATTTGTGTGAAAGGTTGAAAAATAAGGGATCCTAAACTAAGCAAGTGCAAAGAGAAACTTATTTTAATTGGTATGCTGAGGGCTTCAAAATAATTCAAGAGTCTAAACTTGAGAATTGTCTCCAAATTGATTATAGCTAATAAAAATTTTTCTGATCCCTTGTCTTCTCAAGGAAAATCTCTCAAGGCTGCTTTGCTTTCAC
This sequence comes from Equus caballus, assembly GCF_041296265.1. NCBI lineage: Eukaryota > Metazoa > Chordata > Mammalia > Perissodactyla > Equidae > Equus > Equus caballus. Next base: position 69,993,314 of record NC_091685.1, on the reverse strand, counting down.
CTTCAGCCGCAGTTACCCCCTATTCTGATCTCTCTGAGCTGATCTCTGAGCTCTCAATCTACAAGAAACTACACCCTCTTTTGACTCTCTTGCTCTAACAGCACCTTTCCAGACTAATTTAGACAATTCCACAACTTTCTGGACTTCACATATTCCTTGATCCAAAGCAGAACTTAGAGCCATTACCAAGGGTTTCCCAAAGGTTATTGAGGATTCTTTAAAATTTTGCAGAGGAATTTAATCTAGTCATTCAAATTTGTAAACTAGATTATTCATTCTTTTATCAATTAACTCACATTTATGTGACAGTCAGGAAAAATCTTGAATGAAATTGGCAGGTTGGACTAAACCTTTTAACAATTTGGGTGGGCACAGAGTCACTGATAAATCTGATGGACAAAAAGTGGTTCGATGCTTACAGGGGAAAATTAGAGATTTTCTGCACACCATTGATCGGAGAAAGATCCAAAAAATTGTGCAAAACCTGGATGAATCAGTATCAGATTATTACAATCGCCTATAGCCTGCCTTTAAGCAGTTTTCAGGCTTAGAGAAAATCAATGGACAAAGTTATAAATCTTATCATGTCTTTAAAATATAAGCAGAGCCGGGGCTGGCCCCATGGCCGAGTGGTTAAGTTCGCATGCTCCGCTGCAGGCGGCCCAGTGTTTCGTTGGTTTGAATCCTGGGCGCAGACATGGCACTGCTCATCAAACCACGCTGAGGCAGCGTCCCATATGCCACAACTAGAAGGACCCACGATGAAGAATATACAACTATGTACTGGAGGGCTTTGGGGAGAAAAATGAAAAAAATAAAATCTTTAAAAAATATATATATAAGCAGAGCCCACACATGCCTGAGACTAAAGAAAAATATTTTAAGGTGGTAATTAACTGTTTAATGTCTAATCCAAACATAATTGTTAAAATCAAGTGTTTAAATAAATGTAAATAAGATAAAAGCTTATACTAAGGTAAACCAAATAATGGATATTCATTAACAATTTAGATCATTTTTGGATAGGATGGATACTGAGACATTGATTGCTTAACATAAGTTTGTCCAGTTTTTTGACTTTTTAATTTTTTACAGAGAGACAAACGATGTTTGAGTCTATCAATAGATATGTTTTATGTCACACTGAAAAGTTGAGAGGAATATGCTTCTAGAAATTATGTAATATGTTTACGGGTTTGCTAATCTGCTAAAGGATGTTAATATATGACAGACAGTTCAGACTACCTGCTTCCTAGTTTTCATTGGAAAGCAAAGATCGCAAACAGTAATAAAAGTTGGAAGAAGAGCTGAGAATACAAAGTGAACCAAAGAGAAAATGCCAGAACACTGAGAGTAATAGATGTAAATTAACTCTGTGAAAACTGTGTGCATTGATGCTAAAAGAATGTGAGCAAGGCAGCAGATGCTCCTTTTGTAAGATGAGAAGTACAGAACACTCACGAGTGTTTTCTACTACTGTGGAAAGATTTACTGTAACTTCTTATTTTCAAACTATGGTCACAGACAATAGATAAATTATGATTAACATTTATTTCAATAGAAAATGTACATAGTATCTGAATTTATCACTAGAGATAAATGGATAATATATATCTTTGATTTTATGTGTAATTCATAAACATTACAAATGTATTTATTTTATATACATAAAAGAAATTAATTTATAAAGTACAAAATAGAATGCACGCATGGCATATACTAAAAATAGGAAATTCATTTCAGTTTATTAAAGTTTTATTTCGGCTACTTATATGGTTTTATATATGGAGGTATTTGCTGGTCCCTAATATACATTATATTTCTTGTTGTAGAATGAGTCAACATGTTTGAAAGCCACTGTTCTTATACTACAGTAAATTGAACAACAGAAGGGTCTATGCAGCCAACTGGAAAGGCCAGTGCAAGAACAACCACCCTTCCTGTCCTGTACGCACACAGTGATAACTCCTCAGGGCCAGACTGTAATCACTCTTTGACAGGCTCATGCTTTGTTGCCTTGACTTTTCAGATTTACAGTCAGGCAACGATCTTTGTTTCAAAGAACTCTCTCCGTTTCTTGTAAGTACTTGCAAGGCTGGGAATTCTGGTCGTGGCTTCGCATAGATCTGCTATCCATTTAGAAGTTGGAGTTCTATCTTTCAAATCTTTATTCTTCCTACTCAACTTAGAGCAACCCTCTTCAGCAACAGTGTGGGGACCTTGTTGCCCCTGCGTGTTCTATCATTCCCAGTCTAGCAGAGGGATGTCAGCATGAACCTGTAGACATGAGTGAATCTCATAAGGTCATTTCCACAAAGTGCATGGTTTACTTTACCTATATCACATAGAAGGAGTTTACGTTCATTTTATGTAATGTATAGACAATTATGATATCCTCTATGAGTAAATCTGTAATTATTCTGTAACAACTGCCTTGCATCCTTTCTTTCTAGATAAACTTCGTAAGTTTTGAAATTGAGAAAATGACTCTATATGGAAAGCAGGCAAGGAAACTAGGATGCGTGCTTTTGATAAGACAAGGTATGAGGAATAAAGATGCATTTCTATCAAAGGAAAAGAGAGAAACTAATTTTGTCTCAAAATAAAATGTTCCAAAATAAGAAAGACAAAAACAGGACAAACTAAAATAGACATAGAAGGTTGCAGAAGGTTTGTGAAAAAGCAATCTTTAAAAAGAAATTTTAATATGTGGTCAAGCTGGCTAAGATTAAAATATATTTATTTAAAAATAAATTTTAATATCAAAAATATACTGGTGCAAAATTAGAATTTGGTTTTTCTCTCTATTAAAAGGATAAGTCTTCTCAGATTATTGATCAGCTCTTACTAAAGAATTGTAAACAGGGACCAGCCCCATGGCCAAGTGGTTAAGATTGCATGTTCTGCTTCAGTGGCCCAGAGTTTGCTGGTTCAAATCCTGGTCACGGACCTAGCACCGTTCATCAAGCCATGCTGAGGCAGCATCCCACATCGAGGAGCTAGAAGAACCTACAACTAGGATATAAAACTGTGTTCTGGGGGGCTTTGGGGAGAAAAACAAAAAGCAAGATTGCCAACAGATATTAGCTCAGGGCAAATTTTCCTCACACACGCACACATAAAAAATTGTACACAAAGTTTCTTTACCTTTAATGTAATCTGCCTAGCAAACAAAGATTCTGTGTTTGTCTTTATCAGGTTTTCAATTACTTAGAAAATTTGAGTTCTCTCAGTATTAAAAGAGCTGGATTATGCTTGGAAATATGTAACTTTTTGTATTTGCTTTTAAAACATTTTTGTCACTTTGGTTAAATGGATAATTAAGTATTATTTCATGGAAGTCTGTGATCCTGTTGGGCAAGTTTTCAAAAGTTTTTTCGTCTTTTTTGACAAACTTTCCCAAAAATCAAATTCTAAATAAAGTCCTTTTGACTTGAGAAATATTAAATTAATTAGGCTTATTTGATATGTTAAGTTACATGGGAGGCATTGTCACAAAAAAAGAAGATTAAGCCTTCTTTACATTGTGTCTGTATAGGTATATCTTATAAATGTTCCAGAAATTATGTGAAATTCCTGGAAATTTGATACATACTAGCATAATGTTATCAATCATACTTCCAATTATTATCTTAAAATTTTACATGTCACAAAAATAACCAAATTCTTTTGTCAATTGCATTATAATAAACTCTCATCAAATCATTAATAATGGGCATTTTTAAGTCTTTTGTCATTTATAGACAATTGTTTTACTCTGATGCTTTGACAAAACATTGTGCTTGCAAAAGTGCTTCATCTTCAAGGAAATTCATGGGGAAGACTTTGATAAGTACTCTGGAATATAGGTTTTTGATAACTTTAAGATTATAACACTGAACTGGGCGGGAATTTCTAAAACCCTAGTAGGAAACTGAATGCTCTGATATTTTATTTTCTAGATTTAAAGGACTCCTGTTTCTCCTGTCCTTTAAGCTATCTATAACTTCCAGCAATTTGGTAAAAGGTCTTTTTGCAGCAGAGGCTGAGAGGGGCCTTATCAGGTACTGTTAACCAACTCTAATGTTGCCGAACTCCAAAGAATAGCTCTTGGATTCACGTGCCACATCAAAGACAGCACCAAACCCTGACTGGCCTTGCACACCCACTGGTGACCTGAAAGTAAAGATTCCAGGAATTGGGGGCTGGCCTGGTGGCGCAGTGGTTAAGTGTGCATGTTCCACTTCAGCGGCCCGAGGTTTGCCCCCGGAGCAAAGGAGGAGTTCCCCGGGTGTGGACGTGGCACCATGCTGTGGTAGCCGTCCCACGTATAAAGTAGAGGAATATGAGCATGGATGTTAGCTCAGGGCCAGTCTTCCTCAGCAAAAAGAGAAGGATTGGCAGCAGTTGGCTCAGGGCTAATCTTCCTCAAAAAAAAAAAAAAAAGATTTCCAGGAATTGAAGCAGATCACAGCAGACTAGACAGCTTTCTCAAGATTCTGAGCCTTTCACAGCCTATTTTTATGTCCTTTCCAACCAAAAAATTTATTATTCTTCATACTTTCATACCTCTCTCTTAATTATCCAATTGGAAGAACTTCTTTTATTTACTGAAAACACATGCCCCTGTTTGTAACGTGTATCTTTTTTCTTGTGAATCTCTTTACACAAGGTGAAGAATTCCAAGAATGAGTTTATGTTTGACATCTTAACATAGGAAGCATCTCTCATGTCCCTTGGGAAGCTGGACATGAAGGATTGTTGGATCGGAGTATTTGGGCTATTGTTTGTCTTGATAGGTATCTTAATGCTTTTTGCTGTAATGCACACAGTAGGAATTCTTATGTGGTAGTAAATCCCTATGAAATCAGAAGAACTTTCTGCTGCTATCCTGGTTATTGCCTTATGGATCAAACCTCTCACTTAGTTGGCATCAAATCATCTTTAAGTTCTTCTTACAATCGCTTTTATTATTAGGAGTAACTTTGGCTCTCAGATAGCCTTTTATTTTTTGTACTCTTTTGCTCCTACCTTGCAGAAACTTTCCAATTCTGCAAAACTCACTGATTGTTGGATCTGTGCTAGAACAAATACTCATGATACACCTGAATTAGTGGCCTAGTCACGATCCTTACAAGGATGGAGAAGTTTACCTGGTCAAAATGTTGACTTCTCCTTTGGGATTTGTTGAATCCACTTACAAGCTTCCCTCCGGAAAAACAAGCCCCTGATGTTGTCACCATTCACTGGCTGCCTCCTGCTCACAAAGGAATATCCTTCACTCAGATTCGGATACTGACCAAAGAACTTTCCTTTTGTTTTGAAAATATTAATGGGACTGGCAACACCTCCATTGAATGTTCTTAGCTATACACTTTCGTGTGATTCAGATGATCATGAATTCACTCCAATTGGAGTCGATTTGACTACACTGTAACTTCTCATGACATATTTCTATAGTGAGGTAATGAGATCTATAACAGAACTGGACGCTGGAAGCAGATGTGCTCCCCCTTAATGGAACAATGTGGGGAATTGATCAGAAGCCAGAGAATGGTGGCAACGATCCACCTACCTTTTCCCTGGAGATTCCCCATATCTTAGCCATAATATGCCTGAGAAAAATCTAACTCATTTCTTGCTTGAAGTATATAGAAATATAAGATGCTCTTACAATCACTCACACAATTCCAGTAAAGAGATTATCATATACTCTGTGAGGATGATTATATTTCTGACCATGAGGTTTCTTCTGTTGTAGCTAATAAATGGATCTGGGTAAGGGAACCTACTTATGCCTTGTCCCTAGAACGTTCTAGATATTTCTTCCTATGTGGCACAAATATTTCTCTGCTCTCCCTATTAAATGGGAAGGCATTTTGGGGCTGCTACTCTTGCCCCTGGTACCTCCATTAAAAGATTCTTCCCTGGGGCTGGCCCCTTGGCCTAATGGTTAAGGTCAGAATTCTCTGCTTTGGCAGACAGGGTTCGGTTCCCAGACACAGGCCTACACCACTCTTTGGTGGCCATGCTGTGGCAGCAACCCACATACAAAATAGAGGAAGATTGGTAACAGATGTTAGCTCAGGTCAAATCTTCCTCAGGAAAAAAAACAGCACTTTTCCCTCCACTGTGCACATAGTGAATCTAGGATCCTTCTCATATTGATTAAGAAGAACTTTGGTGATGCTGGGATGGTTATAATTTTGCATGGATGCCAATCAATAACCCTATTGTAGATAGAAAGGGGTTTGTTCATGCTTTCACCAGAGCATTTTTCCCTTGGTTCAGAGTAATGGATCTTAAAAAAGTAATCTACGATCTTTCTATTTTCATGGCTACCACTTTCAATGCTTTTGTTCAAGCTTTTGAATATCAATAAACTCAAATTGATAGACTGGCAGAATTTATCCTACAAAATAGAAGGGCACTAGATATCTTAATGGCCCTAAAAGGAGGCACCTGTGCCCTACTAGGAGATGAATGTTGTTTTCATGTTAACCAATCTGGCAAAGGTGACATTAGAATGAAAAACAATAAAGGCTAATATCAATTTCTTGTCTGAAATAAGACATGTGCCAGGACTTGGATTATTTGGCTCTCTTTAGCTGGTTACCAGTAGGAACAGGATCTCTCTTTAACTGGTTAACAGTAGGAATAGGGCCATGGTATTACAAAGTGGATTATTTTTGTTAATCTTAATAACATGCTTTGTTATGCTAATAAAGTGCTTAATAAAAATTGCAACCTCTGCTGTAACTCACTCAACTACAAAGCTTATATCTGCCCAGATGACTATGTTAGATGCGCTTCATTGAGATGGATTTTATGGATCAGAAGTTTAAAAGGAAATTACTGTTGACTCTTTTACAAGACACACCCCCCCTAATGCTAAGGGACTGGATGGAACCTGAGCAGGTAATCAAACACTTCAGCCTCGAAGGACTAATGTTGCCCTATTGACATTTTCTTCTGGAAAAATCATAAGCAAAAGGGAAAAATGTGAAACAAGTTGTCAGCAGTGACTCCATCTTGTACTCTGGACTCCGTCTTGTTGAAAATATGAAACTGCACTGATCTTGCTGACTTGCCAAAAGGGAGATATTTGCTGAGAAAAGACTTTACTAAAGACTGCAAAAATATACTTTTTCTGGTAACAAAAAGATGTCATCTAGTAAGCCAATGTACTGAAACATAAATTTACCCTCCAGTCATAAATCTTAACAAATAACTGAGATAATTGTTCTGAGCTCTCCTTTTTGCTAATAAAAACGTCTGACTTTTACTCCTCAGGGGGACACATTTCTGGCTGCCACTAGAACTTGTGTTCCTGAACTGCAATTCTAAGACCCCAAATAAACACTCTCCTTTTGTTTTGCTATTGTCTCTTCTTTCTAAGTTGACAGGGGTGAAGGGGGAATATAGAATATATCTCTTTCTGCATCTTCCTCTTAATTTTGCTGTGATCCTAAAACTTCTCTTAAAAAATAAATTATTTAATAGATAAATTAATGAATAAATCCCAATGGAATTTTCACTATTTTCTCCATCTTGACTTTGAGTGTTTATTTCCCACATACAATTGCTTAGCTAAAGCTTTAAGAGCTCTCTGAATACACAAAACAAACATAAAATTAGATTTGAATGGAAACTAAAGTTATAATCTTTCCTTAGAGTTTCCAATTAGCAATTTTTGAATTCAAAATAATCAAATCTACATTTACTGTCATCGCCCTATGATTTTAATCATCTCAGTATGATGGAAAATGGAATAATGTTTAACTTTATCATTAATTAAGACAACGGTATTTCCTTTTAAAATGCCTACTTTCTAATATCCTTTCAAAATTATTCAAAAAATTCTAATTTGAAATAATCAGTGTGGATCAGTATGAAGATTCGTTAAAAGTTAAGCTTTTATTCTTTCATCACCCAATCTGTAATTTTTTTACAAATACAAAAGAAGATAATATGTATTTTTTTAATTATGTCCATCCTACTTGTAATAATGACATTAATTTTCTGCTTCAGAACTAAATTTACTGTCTTCACTGCTAAGACATAATGAAAATTCCAGTGTATTTATGATCACATAATTATAGGATTCCAAAGTGGGAAGAGGGCTTCAGATTTACTCAAGACAACTTCTACCTTTTCTAGATAAAGGAATCTAAACAAAATATATGTGTGAGAGCCAATTTAGGTTATATTTAAATGTCTTTCTGCTTTGGTTTTCGGTTTCTGTGTAACTTTCACATGTTCCCTGAAAGCTCAGTTATTCAGGAAGCTATTTTTGAAACGATTTTCATCTTCCCTCTTGGAGACATAAGCCTGTAGATTAATGTGCCTCTCTTCTAGGTCCTTCCTAAAACTTGGTGCAATTATATGGAGAAGAAAGAGAAGAAGAACGAAAAGGAGGAGAAGGAAGAAAAAGAGAAAAAGGTGGAAAGGTAGAAGAATCCATCACTTAAGTGTTAGTCTTTTCTCAAGAAAACAGCATGGTTTGGGTCCAGCCATAAGAAGCTTATTACACTAATTCCCTTTACACATTACATCATGCTCAGTTATCAAGCGAAGAAATAAAAGACATACTAAAGACAACAAAGTTTGAAGAGACAGAGAATGAATTAGAACCAGACTCAAATATGGCAGGGAAATTAGAATTATCAGACTTGAAATTCAAACAAACTATGATTATTATGCTAAGAATCTAATGGATAAAGTGGATAGCAAACAAGAACAGATGGACAAGTTAAGCAAAGAGATGGACATTCTAAGAAAGAACAAAAAGGAAACGTTAGAGATCAAAACTTCCATAACAGAAAGGAAGAATGCCTTTGATGGGCTAATTAGTACATTTCATATGACCAAGGAAAGAATCCTGCCCCCACACAAGCATAGCCTCCCTCCATTATCAACATTGCTTACCAGAATGGTGCATTTTTACCAAGGATGAACCTACATTGACATATCATAATCACCCAAAGTCCATAGTTTACACTATGCTTCACTCTTGGTTTTGTAGATTCTATGGGTTTGGGTAAATATGTAATGAGATATATCTATCATTATTAAAGCATACAGAGAATTTTCACTGCCCTAAAGATCCTCTGTGCTCTATGCATTCAAATGACCCATTCTAGCAGGTAATCACTGATCTTTTTATCTCTAGTTTTGCCTTTTCCAGATTGTCACATAGTTGGAATCACAGAGTTTGTAGCCTTTTCATATTGGCTTCTTTCACTTAGTAATTGGTGTTTGAGTTTCCTCTATGTCTGAATATTGTTAGCTCATTTTCTTTTTATTCCCCCTGCTTTTTCTCCCCATAGCCCCTAGTACATAGTTGTATATTTTTAGCTGTGAGTCCTTCGTTTTCTTTTAGCACTGAGTAATATTCAATTGTCTGGATGAACCATGATTTACTTATCTATTTATTTTTTATAATTTCTTTTTAGCTGAGATATGCATTCATCTATTGAAGTACAGCTTAGTTGCTTCCAAATTTTGGCAATTATGAGTGAAGCTGTTATAAACATCCCTGTGCAGGTTTGTATGAACATAAATTTTCAAATCATTTGAGTAAATACCAGGGAGTGCAATTACTGGGTTGCATAGTATGTTTAGTTTTGTAAGAAACCACCAAACTGACTTCAAAATTGGCTATGCAATTCTGCTTTCCTACCAGAAATGAAGGAGAGTTTCTGTGTGCCACATCCTCGCTAACATTTTGTGTTATGAGTATTGTGAGTTTTGGCTGTTCTGACAGTTTTGTATCTCGTTGTTTTAATTCACATTTATCTGATGGCTTTGGACGTAGGTCATTTTTTTGGTATACTATTTGACATCTGTATATCTTCTTCAATGAGATGGCTGTTCAAATCTCTGGCCTATATTTTAACCAGGTTGTTAGTTTTCTTATTGTTGAGTTTTAAGAGTTCTTTGTATATTTCAGATAACAGTCCTTTGTCAGATGAGTATTTTACAAATATTTTCTCCCAGTCTGTGACGTGTCCTCTCATTCTCTGTGACATTGTCATTAACAGAGCAGAAGTTGGTAATTCTAATGAAGTCTAGTTTATCAATTTTTCTCTATGGATTTTGTCTTTGTTATTGTATATAATAAGACATCACGATATCTAAGGTCATCTAGGTTTTATTCTGTTTTATCTTTAGTTTTGCATTTTCAGATGATATTGAAACAGTGACTGAGAATTTCCCCAAATTAATGTCAGACATCACACCACAAATCCAGGAAGCTAAGAGAACACCAAGCAGGATAAATGTGAAAAGAGCTATACCTAAATGTGTTATCTTTGAACTATAGAAAATCAATTATAAAGATAGAATCAGTGGGAAGAAACATCTTAACTAAAGGGAAACAAAGGTAAGAATTAGCTCTGAATTTTCTTCAGAAACCAAGCAAACAAGTAGAGTGGAGTGAAACATTTAAAGTGTTGATAGAAAAAAATACCAACCTGGAATTCTGTACTCTGCAAAATTAGACTTCAAAAGTGTGGGAGAAATGAAGATTTTCTCAGAAAAAAATTGAAGGAATTTGTTATCACTTCAAAGAAATGTTAAAAGAAATTCTTTAAAGAGAAGAAAAATAGCATAGATCAGAAATTTAGATCTCAATACAGAAAGGAAAAGCATTGAAAGGAAAAAGTGAAGGTGAAATAAAAATTTATTCTTAATTGATCTAGCAGACAACGGTTTGTTCAAAATAACAATAGCAACAATTTGATTATGTAGGCTTATGTATATTTATCTTCGTGCATTTGTATGCATAAGTGAAATGAAAGAGTGCAATTGTACAAGGGTTATAAGGGAGGAATTAGGATAAGTTTGTTACTACAAGGTATTTGCACTACCTATGAAGTGGTATACTACTGTTTGAAAGTGGACTTGGATAAGTTGTAAAAGAACATTGAAAACCCTAGGAAAACATTAAGAAATGTTTTTTAAAAAGTATGTGATACACTAATAAAGGAGAGAAAATAGAATTGTATAAAATGCTCAATCACTAAAGAGAAAAAGAGGAAGACAAAAATACAAACAAGAAACAAGGGCCACAAACAGAAAACAGTAACAAATATGAGATATCCGTCTACTACTTCAGTAATGACTTTGAACATCAATGGTCTAAATGCACCAATTAAAGACAAAGATTGTCAGAGTGGGTCAAAAAACATGACTAAACTACACATTGTCTACAAGAAACTCACTTTAAATATAATGACATATATAGAGGGATAGAGAAAGATATATACTGTGCTAGCACTAATTAAAGCAAGCAAAAATAGCTACATTAATTTCAGACTGGATAAACTTCAAAGCAAGGAAAGTAATCAGGGATAAGGAAAGACATTACATAATGATAAAGGGGCCAATTCTCTGAGAAGACATACTAATTCTTAATGTGTATGTGGTTGACAACAGAACATCAAACTATGTGAGAAAAAACTGACAGAAATACAAGAAGAAACAGATGATCTCACTATTATACTTGGAAGCTTAAACACCCCTCTATAAGAAATGGACAGATCCAGCAGGCAGAAAATCAGTAAAGACACAGTTGAACTCAACAACACCATCAATCAAGTGGATGCAATGGACATCTATAAACTAATTCATACAACAACAGCAGAATATATATTCCTCCCAAGTTTACATGGAACGTTAACCAAGAGAGACTGCATTCTGAACATAAAACACATCTTAACAAATTTAAAAGGATAGAAATCCTACATTGTCTGCTCTCAGACCACATTGGGATTAAACTAGAAATCAATACCAGAAAGCTGCAAAATTCCAAAAGACTTAGAGATTAAACAACACACTTCTAAATAACATACAGGTCAAAGAAGAAATCTTAAAAGAAAAAAAAATTTTTGAATTAAATGAAAAGGAAAGCACCATTTATCACAATTTGTGGGATGAAGCAATAGCAGGACTTAGTGGGAAATTTATAGCATTGTATGCATATGTTAGAAAAGAATGAAGATTTAAAATTAGTCGTCTAAATTTTCACCTTAGAACACAAGAAAATGAAAGCAAATAAAATATAAGTAAGCAGAGGAAAATCAATAAGAGCAGAAATTGATGGAATTGAAGATAGGAAATGATAGAAAAATCAATGACACCAAAAGCTGTTTCTTTGAAAAGATAAAAAAAAAAATCAACAAGCCTCTATTCAGGCTAACAAATAAAAAAAGAGAGAGGACACAAATTACTAATACAATAGTTCCTTCTTATTCGTGGTGGATGTATTTCTAGACTGCCATGGATGCCTGAAACTGTGGATAGTACTGAACCCTATATACGCTATGTGTTTTCCTATACGTATAAACCTATGATAAAGTTTAATTTATAAACTAGGCACAGTAAGAGATTAACAACAATAACTAATAATAAAGTTGGTTTGGGGGCTATTATTAAGTAAAATAAGGGTTACTTAAACACAAATACCGTGATACCTTAACAGTCGATCTGATAACTGATATAACTACTAAGAGACTAAGCAGTGGGTAGTGTATATAGTGTGGCTATGCTAGATAAATAATGATTTACATCCCAGGTGGGATGAGATGGGATCTCACAAGATTTCAACACACTACTCAGAAGGGCACAAGATTTAAAACTATAAATTTTTTATTTCTGGAATTTTTCATTTAGTATTTTCAGACTGCTTTTGACCACAAGTAACTGAAACTGTGGAAAGCAAAACCTCAGATAAGGGGGGACTACAGTATCAGAAATGAAAGGGGGGACCTCACTACAGATCCTATGGGCATTAAAAGGATAATAAATTTATGAACAACTCTATGCCCACAAATTTGATGACCTAGATGTCACGGACCAATTTCTTGAAAGATTCAATCTGCAAAAAGTCTCACAAGAAGAAATATGTAATTTAAAGAGGCCTATATCTATTAAATAAATTTAATCAATAATTAATAACCTTCCAAAACAGAAAGCACTAGACCCAGAGGGGTTCATTGGTGAGTTCTACCACACACTGAAGAAAGAAATTATCCTAATTCTCTACAATCTCTTTCAGAGGATGGAAGGAGAGGGGATACTTCTGAACTCATTCAACGAGGCCAACATTATCATAACACCAAAACTAGACAAAGACATTACAAAAAAAGCAAGCTGAATATCAATATCTTTCATGAGCATAGATTGAAAAATTCTCAAGAAAATATTAGCAAATCCAATCCAACAATGTATAAAAAGAACAATGGAACACAATCAAGTAGGATTCATCTCAGATACTCAAGACTGGTTCCCCATTTAAAAATCATTTAAGGTAATCCATCATATTAATAGGCTAAAGAGAAGAAAATATAATATCTCAATAGATGCAGAAAGGCATTTGAAAAAAATCCAACATTCATTAATGATAAAAACTCTTAGCAAACTAGGCATAGAGAGGAACTTTCTCAACTTGATGAAATCCACAAATATTTCTGTACGTTGAGTTTGTATCCTGAAACTCTGCTGAATTCATTGATTAGTTCTTACAGTTTTATAGTGGCATCTTTAGGATTTTCTATACATAAGATCATATCATCTGCAAATCAAACAATCTTGCTTCTTTTCGACTTGGTTGCTTTTTATCATTTCCTTGTCATTTTGCTCTGGCCAGCACTTCCAGTACAATGTTGAATAGCAGTGCTAGAGTAAGCACCCTTGTCTTTTTTCCTGATCTTAGAGTCCAAGCTTTTAGCTATTCACCCTTAAGTATGATGTTAGCTGTAGGCTGGTCATATATGGCCTTTATTATGTTGAGGTATGTTTCTTTTATACCCAATTTGTTGAGAGTTTCTACGTGAAAGTATGTTGCATTTTGTCAAATGCTTCTTTCGTGTCTATTGAGATGATTATGTGATTTTTATCTTTCACTCTATTAATGTGATATATCACATTTATTGATTTGTAGATGTCAAAACATCCTGTATCCTAGAGATAAATCCCACTTCATAGTGGTGTATGATCCTTTTATCGTGCTGTTGAATTCAGTTTGCTGTTCTTTTATCGAGAATTTTTGCACCTATATTCACCAAAGATGTTGGCCTAAGGTTTACTTTTCTTGTAGTGTCCTTATCTGGCTTTGGTATCAGGGTAATGCTGGCCTCATAAAATGAGTTTGGGAGTGTTCCCTCCTCTTCAGCTTTTAGGACGTGTTTGAGAAGGATTGGCATTAACTTGTTTTTAAATATTTGGTAAAATTTACCAGTGAAACCATCTGGTCCTGGTATTTTCTTTCTTGAGAGATTTTTGATTACTGGTTCAATCTTCTTACTCATTATTGGTCTGTCAAAATTTTTAATTTCTTCATGCCTTGGTAAGATGTATGTTTCTATAAGTTTGTCCATTTCTTCTAGGTTATCCAATTTTTGGTGTATAACTGTTCATAGTAGTCTTATGATCTTTATTTCTAGAGTATCAGTTGTAATGTCTCCTCTATCATTTCCGATTTTATTTGTTTGAGTCTTCTTTCTTTTATATTAATTAGTGTAGCTAAAGGTTTGTCAATTTTATTATCTTTCTAAAAAAACGGTTCTGAATTTTGTTGATCTTTCTATTGATTTCTGCTTTCTGTTTCACTTATTTCTTCTCTGATCTTTGTTATTTTTTCCTTTTTGCCAAATTTCGGCTTATTTTGTTATTTTTCTAATTCCTTGTAGCTTAAATTTAGGTTGCTTATTTGAGATCTTTCTTATTTCTTAATGTAGGCATTTATCACTATAAATAGTCCACTTATACCTGCTTTTACTGCATCCCTTAGGTTTTGGTATCTTATGTTTCATTTGTTTCAATATATTTTTTCTTTCTTTTTTTATTTCTTCTTTGGCCCGTCTGATTAAAAATGGTCAGTAGAACTGAAAAGACCTTTTTTTCAAAGAAGGCATACAATGGCCAACAGGTACATGGAAAAAAGCCCAATATCACTAATCATCAGGAAATGCAAATCAAAACCACCATGAGATAATCACCTTACACATCTTGGAATGGCTATCAACAAAAAGACAAGAGAATAAATGTTGATAAGGGCGTGGAGAAAAGGGAACCTGTGTACACTGTTCACGGGAGTGTGAATCAGTACAGCCACTATGAAAAGCAATTATGCTTTTTGGTATTTACCCAAAGGAATTGAAAACTTATGTCCACATAAAATCTGCACATGGATATTTATGGTAACGTTTTTCAAAATTGTCAAAATTTGGAAGCAACCAAGATGTCCTTCAGAAGACGAATGGATAAATAAACTGTGTCACCTCCTGACAATAGAATTTTATTAAGCACTAACAAGAAATGGCTTATCAAGACATGAATAAACATGAAGGAAAATTTAAATTTATGTTACTAAGTAAAAGAAGCCAATCTGTAAAAACTACATTCCGTGTGATTCCAAATATATCACATTTTTGAAAAAGCAAAACAAGGGAGACTAAAAAGATTAGCAATGCTATGGGTTGGGGGGAGAGAGGGATGCAGAATTGGAGCATAGAGATTGTTAGGGCATTGAAAATAATCTGTAGGGGCCAGCCTGGTGGCATAGTGGTTGGGGTTGTGCACTCTGCTTTGGTGGCCCGATATTCATAGGTTCAGATCCCAGGCGTTGACCTATTCACTGCTCATCAAGCCATGCTGTGGTGCATCCCACATACAAAGTAGAGGAAGACTGGCACAGATGTTGATTTGGTGACAATCTTCCTCAAGCAAAAAGAGGAAAATTTGCAACAGATATTAGCTCAGGGTCAAAAAAAAAAGAAAAAGGAAAGGAAAAGAAAAGAATCTGTATGACTTAATAATGGTAGATACACGCCCTTACACATTTGCCAAATCCATTGAGTGTACCACACCAAGAGTAAGCTCGAATGTAAACTATGGACTTTGGATGATAACGTTATGTCAATGTAAGTTCATCAATTGCAACTAACATACCACTCAGTGGGACACGTTAATAATGGGGAGGCTTTACATGTTTGGGGTTAAAGGGTATATGAGAAATCTGTGTACCTTCTGCTCCACATTGCAGTAAACTTAAAACTACTCTAAAAAAATAAAGTCTATTTAAAAAAATGAAAATAAAGAGAAGAAAAGTGGCTTCATTTATTCCCCGAATCTTTGAACATCAACATCTTTATTACTTACCTTTTTTGTCTTTCAACATTGTTTATACTTTCAAGTATTGAGAATCCATTCTCAGTTGGGTGGTTACAGGAACCCAGAGGGAAGGACAGCTATGCTGTAAGCTATTGGAACGTACAGCTACAGTGTTTGTATTTGGCAGAGAGAATGAAATAAAATATAGAAATTAACAGCTTTGGGATTGACAATAATAATTGATAATGTTTATAAAGGGCTTGTTGTACCCCAGCACTGTTTTAAGGTTATATAAATATATATAAACTATAAATATATATATATTTTTTTAATCTTTGTAACAACTCTATGAGGTAGGTAAGAGCAGTTCATAGAGACGCAGTAGTTCAAATTTTATTTAACTTAATGTAGCTTTTCAACAAGTTTATAAGGAATATCAATATTTATGTTTATTAAATATTTTTAAAAATATTTTATTTATTCAAATTTCTTAGAATAAGGAATAAAATAGTCAAAATGAGACATTAAAATGCAAAATATGGGTCATGTGTGAAGGAACAATCATAAATAAGCTAAGTGGTTAATTTATGGTCCAATGTATATGCTTTAGATATTATTTTTCAGACGTTCTCTTCACTGTGTTTTCCATAATATCCTACATATACTTCTTCAAAGTGTTCGAGTTGGAATTTGTCTGATAACAGTGCTAAGCTATATGCAACACAACTTAGATTTACTCACTTGAATCTATGCAAAACGCAACCGCATTATTCAGGAATCTTGTGTTCCTGAAGGAACATAACACTCACATTTGCAAACAATCAATGCGTCTTCTCAGTACAACACTAGTGTGTCTCTAAGAGTTCTTCAATATCTATTTAAACACTTCTAAGAAAGGGAAGTTACTAGTTTTTCTCAAGATTGATTTTCTTAAATTTCAAATAGCTATACAAATAAAATCAGCAGAGTTTCACTTCGTACTCAATATAATGGATACACTTACTTGGAGGTTTCGGAATTTCTTAGGTTAGTTTACTTTTGGCCTTAAAATTGTTACATCAATATATTGATACTTCAGTAAAAGGAGATAGCACCAGTTTTATATGTTAGATCACTTTCAAAAGTAAATTAAACCTAAGTACAAGTTTTGATTGGTGGGGAATCAGAACATTTTAAACAGTTTAAAGAAGTCTGAGAAAGAGAAGGTGAAAGACCAGAAGATGAAGGAAACTGTATAAACCTTCCTCTATGAAGGATTAGCATGACTACTTTGGTAATGATATTCCAAGAATTACCTTACGTTAGGGTAATTGGCATGATATATGAACTGTGATCTATTTCTGAAGCCATTTCTTAACCTGAATTCTGAAATAGTGTGGGAGAGGATTTAGTAATTTTAATTTCTAGAATTAATGTCTATGTAAGTAAAAGACAAGATAGTGCAGGTTTTATTCTACATTTATTTTTGATATTGCAAATTCTTCCTTCTCTTCTTTCCCTTCTGCCACTGACTCCTCCCTGTTTATTTTCCTTATCCTCTTGAAGATTTGGGTCCCAAAGTTGTTACATGGATCAGAGCAAGGTTAGCATCCACACCTGGTAAGATGAAGGTGAGCTATGGTGGCCCAGAATGGGTTATCAAGTCCAGGCAAGGTAGAAGGGATGTCTCCACAGGAGGGCCAGCTGGAGTGGAGTCAGAGCTAGAGCAGGGGAGGAGGGCTTCCGTGCAGATGAATGATGAGGTACAAGTTGTAAGAAGACAATAGGTTGAGGGGTACATCAACGTTGAAGTCAGACTTGATGGGATTGTCAGTGTGTGAGGAGGTTGAGGAGTAAGTCCATACAAGAGGATTGACTGACATGGAGTTTCTGAACCTGACTGTAAGGGAGAGAATTTGTACAAGAGACAGGATGGTGTGGCAATGGGAAATTATTTACAGCAGTGGCAATTGATCAAACAGGTGCATATATTAAGGATAATAGGAGCAGATTTCTCATTGTCGCAGAAGGGATTTACAATTATTGAAAGGGAAAGTCTAGAATAAATCTAGGGGTACTGGATTAGAATCTCATGGCTTCAGTATATCAGGATAGACAGAAATAAAGATCAAATTTTTATGTCACGTAAATATAAATTTATTCCTTAGCTTTATCCACTCAGAAAGCCTAGAATTAGTGACAGCCCAATAAAATTAAGCATATGTAGCACATATATCTTGGTTTGTAAATACCAGTGACCCTCGCAAAAAGTGAATGACTCAGGGCTGGAAAAGGAAAAAGACAAGATAAACCTGGAACACGTTGTTGAACCAAAACATGCTCAAAGCACCGTGGGGGCCTGTCAAAATAGGAGTCAGTTTGAAAGAACTAGAGAAATCTGGGACAATTGTGCATCAAAACAAAGAACAAGAACAATGTTTTAACTTTTGAATAGGCTAGAAATTCATGAATCCATGTTATAGATAATAAATAAGTAAACTGAAAATTTTGTGAGGAACACATAGCCATGAGTTGTGTAACTACATTTTGGTCAACAATAGACCATACATATGATGGTGGTCCTGTAAAATTAGTACCATGTAGCCTAGATTTGTGTAAGCACATTCTATGAGGTTTGCACAATGACAAACTTGCCTGAGGACACATTTTTTCAGAATGTATTCCTATTGTTAAGCTACCCATGACTGTGTTGGCATTGCTTCAAAGAATAACTTCACAGTTGAAAATTCTAGTAGACACAATCTCACCCAAATGACCAAAGCTTCCATTGCCAATAATAGGACAAATCAAAATTATGTACCACCTGGTAAAAAGGAATGGAAAGAAAACAGCAGCACTTCTATGATATTCTTGATAATGATGAATAACCTGAATCTATTTATGAGCAAACATAATAAATCCAAGTGGGGAATATTCTACAAAATAACTGGCCTGTAACTTTTCATATAGTTCAAGGTCATAGAAGTCAAAACAAAGAAAAAGAAACCGTTCCGGAAGGAAAGTGCTTACAACAACATGACAACTAACTACAACACATGATTGTGAACTGGACTTTTTTGCTATAGACATTATTGGGACATTTGATGAAGTGTCAAAGGGCCTGAGAATTAGCTGGCAGTAATTTATTGATGTTAGTTTCTGATTTTGATGGTTGTATTGTGGTTCTTAGGAGAACATCTTTATTTATACACATACACACTAAAGTATCTGGGAATTATGGGGCAACAGGTCAGCAACATAGTCTGAAATGGTTTAGAAAAAAGTTGTTTTGATTTACTTGCACTTTCTCAGTAAATTTAAACTTATCTCTCAAATATACATGTATAGTTTTCAAGAGAAGGAGAGAAATGAGTAAATAAAAGGAAAAGGTAGGCGGAAAAAGAAAAAACAACTACCTCCTCACACTATTTTCTAATTTTTTTTTTGTAATTTCTGTCTCAGTCACACATTATTCAATATTTGAACATATAAAGTTATGAACCAGGGCAGCACATGAAATGTAACAAGGTATCTGCTGTCAAAATAAATGATGTTATATAATAAGTCACTGTAGCTCACCACAGCACATACATTAGAGCTATGCTAAAAGTTTGGTTGAATCTCAGCATACGCATTTATTGATCTTACTAAGCTACATTTGTCTTATGAGACACTAAAAACTAAAATTTAAAATTAAAATGAAGAGTAGAAATGGCAAAGATATGTTCTGATGTATGTCAAAGAAAACCATCCACTAATGTTTTATTAGGAGTATTTAATATTATATTGAATTTCAGCCTAAATTTTAGTATTTGGTATCCTTGTGAAATTTTACTACAGACTGGTTAAGAAGTTCAAGCTATGCTAATAAAAGACAAATGATAGAACACATATGTAGCTAGCTACAACCTGTTTGAATTTAGGGAGTTACATGAAAGTTTCATTTTGCATCTCTCCAGCCACATGTATGAGTGCCTCACCTTGCAGACAGAGCATGTGGTCAAACTCCACCTAGATTTGGCTAAAATCTTTTAAGACATGCTATCTCTATGTAAGTTTAATGTGACTTTCTATTATAAGTGAATTTGGGCTCATTTTCTTATATTTGAGTCATTTGTCTTTCTTTTTCTGTGAATTTTTTATTTCATTGTTCCCCTATTTTTCCACCAGGTTTTTGGCTTTTTTTCTCATCTATCCATATTAGAAATGTTTCATTTTCTGTGACATAGCTTTCTATCATCTTTTCTTGTTTTGTCCTTTTTTTGATTTTGCTTATTTTTAGACTTTTTAAAAAACTTGCATTTAGTGATATTTACCAAAATATTGGTTTATTGCACTTGTATTGTAAGTTACTTTAGAAAGTGTTTTTCAACTTCCTTGCTACAAAGAAATTAACTTATGCTTTTTTCTAGAATTTATTATTTTATTTTTTACATTTATATTCTGACGCATTTTTCATTTATTCTGTTGTATGATATGAGATACGAATGCAATTTTATTTTTATTCAGAGGTGGATGTCCAGTTTTCCCCAGTACAATTTATTACAACTTCATTTTTTCCACTCATTTGAGATGTTGCTTTTATCATGAACGATATTTTAATATACACTTAGATCTTCTAACTAGTCATTGTCTCCATGTATGGAGACATTTAATGATTGTTAATTTTATGAATTTCTCTTAAATACATTTTCTTTTTCAGCAGTGCTGTTTTTTGCTTTTTGTTTATCTTGGGTTTTGTGATGCAAATTATAGCATTTGTAAATAGAAAGTTTTATTTCCACCTTTCAAAATCTGACACAAATAATTGCTTTCTCTTATCTAATTCCATCAGCTAATGTTGGGAGATGCTCCTCTATTGCTCTCTCTCAGGATGCTATGCATCTTACTGGTCATACCACAAGTGTAGAGCCTTGATTGCTCATTACCTGGGCCTTTTCTCAGCATTAACCTCAAGCAAGCAACCTTGAGAGATGAGGTAACAATGTCTTTCTCCAGGACAAACAGTAGGCTTACTTACTACTTACTATAAAGCAGGAGATTCCCCAAGCACACCCACTACATGCATAGCATCCATCTGGAGCCACCCTGCACTCTTCCCACCCGACCCTGGGCAAGGAGAATGGATGCAGACATGATATCATGCAGTTTGCTGTGCTATAGTGATGAAATCCTTTATCTCTATTGGAGAGTTGTGTAACTTTTGCCAGCATACATGAAGTACCAAACTAACTTATTTTCTTGTAAGTAGCATAAAATCAAATCTCAGACTCAACAGTAATACGTCCAATACAGTGTTAAATACTGGTTATAGGAAATGACATTTAATTTTACCAAATTTAGTGAGAATGCTTATTAAATATAATTTTAGCTCTCATGTTCCTACATACACACAGATTAATCATAAAATAGAACTAATCACTATCCATTTCTTAAGTATTTTTGCTGTGGATGTGTATTAAATTATACCAATTACCTTTTCAGCATCTGTGGTATCAATAATAAATTCCATTAAATGAGAACAATTAATAAAATAAATTATGTTAAAATATTTCCTAAAGTGATGCATTCTTGCACTTCTGAGATAAATTCGGCTTGGTATGATGCATTATTTTTAAATGTCCTCTTGGATTCCATTTACTAATATCTTATTTAAGATTATTACATAGATATTCAGGAATGATATTGGTCTTTAGTTTTATTTTTAGCACAATTTTCTTCAGGCTTCAGTATCTTTGAAAACAGTGAAAAATCACTTTTTAAGATGCAGAAACACATTTCATCCCCTTTACAGATATAGTCACTAAAACTAGACACGATTTATGGTGTAAATTGTGATTGAAGGAATAGCAAGAGTTTGAAATATGTTTGTTATAACTACATACTGGTGGGTCCCCTGTTGGGGATATTTTTATTAAAAAGGCAAGCAAGATCTCTCTTTGTAATTGTTAGAGGAAAATAATTTTTAAAGTTACTTTTTGAGATCAACCTAATATCTAGGATAATATAATTTGAAAGAATTGTCCTGTGGGTGGAAAAAATGAGTCTGTGAGGTAGGAATCTGCACCTGTTAAAACCAAGGTGCAAATGACCCCAGACCATTTTGTCAGAGCTACAATGAAATTTTGATCATTCTTCCGCGCTATCCTACTAGCCTTTGAGTTTCTTGACTTGCTTTCCTTTAATATCTTTTCCTTCTCCCTAACTCACTAACTCTTTAATCCACTTTAACCCACTTTAACATTCATCTTAGAATCATGTCATTACCAAAAACCACAGCTGACTCAATTTCAAGTATCCTGCTCTCAGAGCATTTTCCAATTTGTATCTTACAAGATTTACAAAATTTACAAAATCTCTTCACTCTCTTAGACCCTACGGTAAAATTAATCCTACCTAGCTTTCTGTGTTCTCCTCTCATGCATGCCCTCATTTTCTTTTTTCCCCCAGTATAGTTTCCACAGTCCATTTTTCTCACTCCTTAGCATACAAAATCAACCATTTTTAATATTAGCTGACAAACACCCCAACTTGGGTAGATTCAACTTCCATCTACTGTACAATTTACCTGAATTGCTTAATGTAGCTGAAGAAAAACCACAGAATGAAACTGAGTGGTCTCATTTCAACCTCATGATTACTTATCTTAATTGAGCTCTTAATGCTGCCTAGCAATCCTACTTCATTTTCTTAGTTCTTTTACTTTCCCAATTTCCTAGATGACTTTTTCATGCCTTGTCTCTGCTGAAATACCTAACACCTCATCTCCCTTCCTCGCTTTCAGCTGATGACCTATTTTCTTTATTTATTGAGAAAAGTAAAGTCAGAAGAGAATTTTTGAATACTCTCAGCAGCACGTAACTCCACCTACTTCCATCTGTGCCTATTTGTCTTTCTCTTTGTTATTGTGGATGAGCTGCCTGCATCTTCACGGATAGCTGCAGCCGCCCTCTTCCCTTGTGAAATGGGACCCAGCCATTTTCATAACAACTATGTTGCTTCAATACTCCTGTGTTCTCTTTTGTCTCATCAGTTTCTCCCTCTCTTCTTGATGGTTCTTATCGTAATACAAAATGCAATGTAATACCTCATTTATTTTTTAAAAGATCCCTTGACTTAACATTCCCCTCCAGCTAGTCCCTCCTTTATCCTTACTTAACAGCAAAATTACTTAAAGCAACTTTTTATACTCACTCTCCCAAATTATTTTCTTTCCCTTGCCTGATTAATATATTTAAAACAAGATTTTGTCCCCACCAATGCACCAGAACAAACTCATCATTGAAAACCATTTTACTAAGTCCAATCTAACTTAACCTATCTGAAATATTTGACAGTCTTGATCATTCCATTATTCTGGAAACATTTTCTTGACTTGGCTTTCAGTGCGCCCTGTGTCCTGGCTTTATCTCTACCATGCTGCCAGCTACCTCTCAGTTTTCTTTCCTGATTTCTTCTCATCTCAGTTATTAATAAGCTTTAGAATACCCTCCCTGGGCTCAGTACTTGGACTCTCCTCCATCTAAATTTACATTCTATATGATCCCATCCAACCTCTTTGCTTTAAATATCATCTATATGCCGATGACTGTTATATCTGTCAAGGTTCAATCAGGGATGAATCAAAGACACAGGGTCACAGTGAGTTATGAGATAATCGATTGTCCAACCTACTGCTCCTATAGTAGGAACAATGTCAGTTCTATCCTTTCCATTGTTTAGACCAAAATATGTGGAGTATTCACTGATTGCCCTCAAACTCTCGCTTCTCACATTCCAAGCAGGAATAGATTGTGTCAGCTTCACCTTCACAGTCCACTCAGAATATAAGTGCATCTCTTCACCTTCTCTGCTACCACCCTGGAACAACCTCTGTTATCACTTGCCTGGATCATTGTGTAATTTACTACTTACTCTCCTTTGTCTTTCTAGCAAGTATTTTCACCACTGATGTGATACTTTTAAAATATGTCTGATCATGCCATCTTGTGCTCAAAATGTTTTATGGATCTCCATTTCTCTTCTAAAATGTAATGTCCTTGCATTGGTGTGCAAGGCTAAATTACAACATATTTCATTTATTCCTCTGAAATTTGCTGATTTTATGTAAAGTTATATTTTCATTAATCATTAAAGTTGACTTATAGAGAAATATTTCATTTGTTTTTAACTTCTATAAATACTTTGTGAACATCCCAATTATACTTATCTGTGTTCACAGTGGGCATCTATTTAGTTCCAGTTTGTTTCTATCTCAAATTATGGATTGGTTAAGGACTCTCCACGTATTGAGGTTTACTTTGGGAAGTTTCTTTTTAATTCCTCTAAATGCGGCTCTCAATTGTCACAGATCAAACTTTCTATTTTCCACTTTTTCTCAAAATGTCCAGCACAGGGGACAGCCCGGTAGCGCAGAAATTAAATGCGCATGTTCCACTTCGGCAGCCCGGGGTTCACTGGTTCGGATCCCAGGTGCAGACATGGCACCGTTTGGCACACCATGCTGTGGTAGGTGTCCCACATATAAAGTAGAGAAAGATGGGCATGGATGTTAGCTCAGGACCAGTCTTCCTCAGCAAAAAGAGGAGGATTGGCAGCAGTTAGCTCAGGGCTAATCTTCCTCAGAAAACAAAAATATCCAGCAGATTCTATAACTTTTTTGTGACTTTAAACATATCTGGCCAATTTAAGGCTTTATTCCCATATCCAATTCAAAGCTAGAAGATTATCTGTTTACCTCTCGTGCCATATAAAATAAACACAAATTCTATGGCTTTAAACAACAGACATTTATTATCTCACAGTTTTGTAAGTCAGAAGTCCCGGTGAGATCAGCTGGTTCATCTATTCAGGGTCTCACAAGGCCGAAATCAAGGTGTCAGCTGGTGTCATTCAATGGCTCTGGGGAGAATCCACTTCCAATCTTATTTATGTTGTTGGCAGAATTCATATCCTTGCAGCTGTAGGACTGAGTTCTTGCTGATTTCTTTGCCGTCAGCCAGAAGGCTCACTTAGCTCTCTAATGCCTCCCACATTTCTTACCACATTGCCCCGTCCATCTTCAAACCAACAGCAGCTCTTCAGATCATTCTTTGCATATTTTCTTCTCTATCTAAATAAAGATTTTTTGCTTTCAAGAACTCATATGATTAGATTTGGTCCACCCAGATAATCCAGGCTAATCTCCCTATATAACATCTGCACCCTTAATTATATATTCAGAATCCCTTTTGCTACCTAATGTAACATATTCACAAGTTCCAGGGTGTAGGATGTGGACGTCTTTGGGAGGCCATCCTGACTCCACAGTCCTCCCTCCAGCCCCAAAGTTCCATGCACCTTCCAAATGCAAAATACATTCACCCCATCCCAAGGTTTCCAAAGGTCTCATCTCACTACAGCATCAATAGAAGTCCAAAATGTCATGTAAATAGTTTGATGCAAAAGTCTCAAATCTCACTACCTAAATCATCTAAATGAGTGGGGAGTGAGACTCTGGCTATAATCTATCCTGGAGCACAATTCCTCTCCACCTGTGGACTTGTAATACTAAAGAAACAAGATTTCTGCTCCCCAAATACAATGGCATTATCTGACTTATATTTTTAAAGTATAGCTGACAGCTGCAACAAAGGTCAGACCCTCACAAGTACAGATCATAATGACTCAGGGGCTATTCCAGTGATCTTGACAGCAAAAAAAATAAAATAAAATAAGAAGACTCTTAGGAAACTAATCTCTATAAGTCCCTCATATTTCTGCATATCTTGGTATCTTTTCAAGCACGTTTGTATAGTGAACAAACTTGGAAGATAGTTATAGATTTCTCCTACCATGTAATATATATATATCTATGTCTCTATCCAGTTGGGCAGGTTTGCTTGCAGACCCCTTGCAAAAGATCAGGGCTTCCTTAGCTTGGGGCTACTCAACTGTGATGCAATATCACTGCGTAGGATCCCCTGCACCTGTCTTAGCATCACTCTCCTGAGACTCGAGGGCAAAGGGAACTAACATGAACATGAACTTCATGCTGTCAACTATGTTATGTGCAATAAAGGTCCTTTTCTTTGACCCAGGAAATTTGTATCTTCTGCCAGCAGGCTAACTTATTTGGTTGTAAACAAAATAAAATCTTAAACCCTTACAATTCTTGACTGATTTTTTAAGAGGGATGAGATGCTGTTTGACAAGTGGTTCTTTGGAAGAGATGAACAAGGGCCATTTGTGGGCTTGGTGGAGGGGATATGAGAACATTCCTCAGGATCCTCTAGCAAAATTCTTACTTAAGTAATGGGCAAAGGACAGGACAAGGGGAGTCTCACTGCCCTACCTGTCAAGGAATGTTTAGAGGCTGAGAAGCAAGAGATAGGATTGAAACAAGCTCTGTGAATTGTACTTCAGATGCTGAGCTCTCTCCTCCAGTGGGAAGAAACGTCAAGGAGTCACCAAAGACGATATATGACTTTGGATGAACAAAAAACATCAGAAGTTCATTTGATTAAGCCATGGGTAGCTGCTCCATGACTCTTGAATCTGAAAGTAATATGACTTGCTTTCTGGAACAGAGCTTCTCTTTTCCTCCATGCCCCCGATCCCTCTCTCCCCTTCTTCTCTGCCTTTAGCCATGTTTTGTTCAAGATCTATTCCACTGAAAGTAAGAAAACCCACAGAATGTATGGAAATAGCAGAGTTTATTGACTCATATGCAAGCGGTGTGAAGGATAAAGTGAAAGGCGTTATCAGAAATCAATGGAACCAGATTCTGATACCTTTAGGATTCTTTCCTTATTATGTCTCCTCTCCACTTTCTCCCCTAGATAAGGGCTTCATTCTTTCACGGGGGTTGAGGCCATGGTCACAAACAACTGTTTGTCTCATACACTTAAAATTTCACAATTAGAGCAAAAGCAGATTTTTTATTCTAGATCGAGTTTGAAGAATTCCAAGGAAGAATGATTATCAGTCCAGTTTAGATCAAAGTCCTGCTCATTGGCTCAATCGTCTTATACAGGGAGGTAAAATATTACAAGCATCACAGTTTTAGTCTCACATCCATCTTTATGATTCAGGGTAAGACAAGAAGCCATAATATCATAAAAATAGGAAAAGAGCGTTGAGCATACAAAATCAATAGGCATTAACTGCAGATACATGTACCCGTATAGGATATATTTATAGCATAGATAATATTAATAGTTTCTTCTACACAATATTTTTGTGGAATTTTCATTTTTATATAACAGAATAATCTAACTACAGAAGAATTATATCGATTTATGAAAGTGTTATTACAAAACAGAGAAGCAGAGTAAATTGTAACAAGTTAAAGTAAACTTGTTATAGAATTATTCTGAAATATTAGTGTTGCTTACATTCAAATACCAAACATATTTTTATAAATATTTTCTTGTTCAAAAATGAAAGCCAAATCATGTATTGAAGATGAAAAGATATAGTTCCCTGTTTATAAGGATCTGATCTTACTCTTTGTTTAAAAATAGAAATAGCGTTCATTTCCTAAAGACAGCTATGCATCTAGCCCTTGAAAATCGAATTAGTGAGAGTATCTCCATATTAAAAAAGTACTTTATATCTGAAAGGCAAAAATCATGTGATAAATTTTTTTGAGTATGAATTGCCATTTTTCTTGGGAAAATCATAAAAATGTCATGATCAGATCTTTCACTAATGATTATCAAAGATTATTTTTCTTGCTCTACATCCACAGGCCACTGTATCAAATGCCACAATATCCATAACATTTGGCCATGAAGATTATACTTTAAGTTTTAGACATATTAATGTCTATCCTCTGGAGCAGTAATCTAATAAAATATCTAGGGATTTAACCAATTCAGTTATCATTTCTCCTCCTTCAAGATTAAAAGTCCAATGGGAAAAGGCATAAGCTTATTTTTTATAAAAGCCAGCATTCTATAGAAATAATAATTGTAGAAAAGAGGCAGTGTGTACATACACACACTCAAAAATGCACAGCATTTTTCCAGGGTGATCACATCCTGACAATGATTTGCCTATTAACAATATGTTTATGCTCATAGTATATCATCTATCTATCTTTTTATCTATCTATCTTTTGATAAATAAATATATCTTTTCTGAGAGAATCAAAACCTTTTCATCTGTAAGAATAGATCTAGAAAGTACTGAAGTTCTGGAATCTTGAAGAGAGACTGTTAACATAGGCATGAAATAACCAATATGTTTTTTCCAGCTCAGGGTAACTTTGGCATATAGTTTTGCTCAGTATTATGCTGCAGGAATTCATCTTATACAGAGATAGTCTAGCCACTTCAGAGCTTCTAGGGTTTAGTGTTTGTGCTTAACTCTGTGTCTCTCCCTATACATGGACTGCAGTGTTACTGAAATAAACAAGTTCTGAAGTGGATTTGCTTCATCAAAATGCATTACCTTTACTTTCAAGGAAAAAAAACGTTAGAGCTCCATGTGTTTATCCCAGACAGAAAAGGTGTTAAGACTGACATTTGGGTATGCACAGTGGCATTTAGATTATTATATTAAGATAAAAATGAATTATAATTTCAGATATATTATAGGACCCTGAACTTTTTCTCTATTAGTAGTATAATACTTTCAGAAAGAAAAAATAATATCTGTCAAACTTGTGACTATCCAGTATAAGTTGTCAATTGCTAGTTCATTCTCTTTTCACTCGGGAGTACAGCTAGTAACAGAGTCTGTATTGATCTAACAGAAAGAATAGATGTAAGTACATCAAATAGCTACTTTCCATTCCATGTATTGAATGAAACTGGAATGAAGGAACAGCTACAATGGTTCATCTAACACCTATAACACTGCCTGCTACATAAAATGCATCAGCTTTTATTAAATCAATTAGTTAAAACAATTTGTCCAAGCACAGTCATACAAAATTAATAATATCCTGCTTGAGCAGTCTGCAGAAGCTGCACAGGATTCTGTATTTGCCATCCAGGAAACCAATTTTCGAGAAAACATACCCATTGCCATGACACGTAAGTTCTGAAAAGGTTACCTCCTTATTCGAGGCACAACTTTCCTAGTAGAGGATGTATTGGAGATTAGGAGAGAAAGGTTATGTCCTCTTGCTTCTCAGTTCCCAGTGACTCTGCTACTTAAACAGAGGATCCTATAGCTCTCGTCTCTGTAACAATAATTTTCCGATCTGCTTCATGGGCCCCACAACTTCTGCCTGCTCCTGATATGTTCGTGTTTGTTGGAGGTTTGCAGGAGCACAATAAATAATGCTTCTCTAAAGTCTCTAAATTTTGACACTATTGGGAAAAAATACAAAGTTTCAGCAAGATATGTAAGAAGAAAAAATTACTTTTCCTTCATTCCTTCCTTCTTTCTTTTTCTTTCTTTCCTTCCTTCCTTCCTCCTTCTCTTCTCTCTCCTTACCCTTTCTTTCTTAAATTTAGTAAGAGAGGAGGCAGCTCTGCTTGGTACACACCCTGTGTAGAGTCAGGGTTCTGTCATCCCAGGCACAAAGCAGGGCAAGTCATGCTCTCTATAAACAGGCTAGCACTCAAAAGGAAGAGAGAAGGTGACTTAGATATCCAAAAGATGTGTGCTCACTTCTCCATCCAAAGGCACCAATTTGGTGGAGGAAGGGTTTAGAAGACAGAAAAGGACAGGAGTTCTAGGCTGGATAAGCTCCTTCCATGGGGAAGGAAACATTAGCAGTTTTCTCCTGTCCCTAACAATAGCATTCCCCAGGTTTTCAATACATTCTTCTCCTCCCTCCATACTATTTTTCTGGGGTAATCACATCCAGACTCATAGTTTTGCTTATTATCCATATATATACTTATTGTTCTCATATGGTTATTCTCACAGCTGGTTTTCCACCCTGAGTTTCAGATTTCTCTATTTAAAAGGTAACAGAACAACTCAGTTTGTATTTTCCCATGGACATCTTAAACTAAACACATCCAGAATGACCATCCTCATCTATCCCTAAAATATTTTGTCTCATTCCAACTCCTCTTACTATTTTTCTCCCCAATTCTAAATTTCACCATCCCAAACAGAAATTTGAATAATGCTTGAGTCTTCCTGTTTCCTAACATATGTATTAAAACATGTATTACTGATTTTGTATCTTAGATGTGTTGCTAATTATTCCCCTCCTTTCAACCCTACTACTTAAGGCTTTTGAGATTTTGTATCTGACCTATGGCGATAATCTCCTAACTCCCTATAAATCATTCCTTCGTGTTTTACTGGAGTGAAGCAAGAAATAAAAAGTAAACATAACAATTTTACTTACGTTTTTAGGTCTTTTTGTTACCTATTAGATGGTATAAAACCTAGATGTATACAGCATATTTGAACAGACCATCCGTGATCTTGTCCTTATTTTCTTATATTTGTCTTTTTCCTGTTTCTGAGTCGGGATGGTTTTAGATGAAAGAAAATCTCTCTAAAAGTAATTTAACATTATGCTGTTTCTTATCACAGAAAAAAGTATATCCAGAGACTGAGTGTGAAGTGCATTGTTCACTGGGCACTTTTGCTGAGTAATCCAGGTCTCACTGTTCAAACTGTTACAGATCTGAAAGGAAAACAAGTTACATACACACACACATGCATGTCCACATATATCACCTAAAGTCCTACTACAAACCTTGTGGTCTATCTCATTCAATTATTTTTGCTGCTGACACGCTTTTATAAATTTGATTCTATGACTTGTGTAATATTACACTGACTTTTTAATTATATTAGATTTTATTTTTTAAGCATTTTCACTTTTGCAGCTAATATTTGTTGCAAATTTACAGTGTACAAGATATATTCTTGAGAAGGTGTGAACTTTTTCTCTTCAATCCCCACTGGAGTCTGTGAGACAGGTTAGTAGAACCGATGTCAGAGGCAGTGTAGCATTGTGGCTGAGAGCGTGGAGGCCAGAGGCAGGCTCTACCTGTCACTAGCTGTGACCTTGGGCCTCAGTTTCTTCACAGGTAAGTAGAAATATACTTACTTCAAGCGATTGTTATGAAAATTAGATTAGTTAACAATTTTAAAGTCAGACATATACCTAGCTTTATTAAATGTCTATTAAATAAAATAAATGATTTCCAGATCACACAGCTAAGAAGTAAGGGAGCTAGAATTCAATCAAGACTAACTTATTTGTAGAATGTCGAAACGCAGAAAACTATAGGAAGGGTTTTAGAATCAAAGAAAATTAACTAGAATAACTAGACTTAAAAATATGGTGGCTTTTATTTTGATTTAATTTGCAAACGCGTTTTAAAATCCTTCCTCTGAAATCTTAGTATTTTCTAAATTTCTATTTTACATGCTTTTGTCTTTTCTATATTCCTTCTCAATTGAGGGTAGAAATATCATGCCAGTTCCTGCCAACACAGTATTCCTCCCAGTCAGTTTAGAGGCTGGTATAATTGCTTATCCAGATCCTCACCTCAAATATTGGTTGAAGTTCCCAGATCCTAGCCAAGCCCAGTGAAAATCTTTCATCTAGTTTATTCCAGTTCTGAAATGCCATCATCTTAACCGTTGTTATTTCCTTCACTCAGAACACAGGTGTACGTGAAAATCTTTAATCCGTATAATACACTGCAAGCAAGGCTTTTATTACTTCAATTCTACCCTTATTACTTTATTTGTAGTTGCTACATTTTCCCAAATGCATTGCATAAAGGCTTTTTCTCCTGAACATAATTAATTCCCACAATGCCTGACACTTAGAAGGCAATAATTTATCAAAAGACAAATAAGAATTTAATTCTCAAAATGACTAGAGAAACATTTTTTAAAAATCACTGATTGCCGTGGAGTGGGTAGTTATGTGGAGGATTGCATTCCGCCTGCCCCGATTTTCTGCTGATTCAACTGGACCTTCCTACTCACTTTCAGGAAGCTGGGCTTATCATTTTCCAAGAATGGCCACAGCACGGTGGTTTCCAGATTGCTCTCCCCAATTCTATTTCATCAACTTGAAATTGATGAAAGATCCTAGCAATTCTGGTGCTACTGCTTTTCTTCTAAATCTTAGTTTTCTATATCATTATGAATTTTGAACCTTTATAGGTATTTTAGTGGGGAGTCTGAAGAAACTGCCAAAAAGATGTCATTTTCAGTGTTCATAATTCTAATTTAATATTAAGATCCTTTATTTGGGCCAAAGTAACATATTTTGTTAGAGCAATACCGTGTCAGCTTATTTTGATGGATAATGTATGATGCATGCAAAGGTAGTTTTAATCTATAATAACAATATGTTAGATATTTTATTGATATGTTGGGGGAAATTTCCTTAAGATCTGGGAAAATTCAAAGTCCAATAGCTTGAGGAATAATAACAATGGAGGTTCTGATGATGGAACATGGGAACCAACATTTTTTTAATTATACTAAATTTTTAAAAATTGCGCTTGTCAAAATAAAATCAAAACAAAAACAAAATTTAGTAATAGAAATTATAAAACACATAGATTAAGATGAAAGGCCCTCTTTCTCATGCCTTGCGAGATGTTACAATACCCCATGGGAAATTCCTGCCTCTCAAAATAGTAGGCACACCTTGGGTGAGAGGTTGCCATGACAGCACACAGGGCAGCAGGCACCTAATTGTTCTCTCTCTACAAAGATTTCACATGGTTCTCATTCTCTCACTTAAGAGCTACTGACTAGGCTTCTGCCTTTCACAGGGGCTAATTCTTTGTTCAATTGCATTAGCACTGTATATTCAGAGAGCAAATGGTCTGCCCACTGGATCCACAGACGCAACTGGATCAGATCCAAATAACAGCTGCAGAGCTCAGTTACAAACTGTGGGGAAAGCGACCCAAATTGACACTTCGCAATCTTGATGAAAATGCACTTGGAATATTTTACTCACAATATTCAAATATCCACAAACACAGAGAAATTTTATTTGAAACATATGGAAATATATGCAGTGTCTTTATCTTAAAAAATCAACTTGGACATTTCAAATTATTTTCAATTTAAGCGATGTTCATGTACCTTAGTATAAACACAATTGAAGCTGAATACTTATTTCCTGTTCCTACTCTTTACCATCCAGCACACTTTATCTCAGTCCGTTTTATTTTTTTATTTTAAATGTTTTATGTAAGAAAAAGCTAGTATTTTTTCCAGCTTTATTAAAGCACGATTACCAATAAAACTTGTATACATTTAAGATGTACAGCATGATGTTTTGACATATGTATAGGTTGTGAAATGATTACCACAATCAAGTTAATTAACATATCCATTACCTCACATAGTTATCTGTGTGTATGTGTGTGTGTGTGTATGTAGTAGGAAGACTTGAGATCTACCTTTTTAACAACTTGCAGAAATACAATACCTTATTATTACCTATAGTCATCATATTGCATATTTGGTCTCCAGAACTTATTCATCTTATAATTGAGAGTTTGTACCCTTTGATCAATGTCTCCCATTTTCCCCCACCCCACAGCCCCGGCTAACCATCATTTTTGTCTCTGGCATTATGAGTTGATCTTTTTAAGATCCTAAATATGAGTGAAATCTACTCAAAGTGCAAAATGGATCAATGGAATTTAATGTAACCGGGTACAAAAGGTTGATTTATATGTTTTCAGATTACACATTGCAACTAAACTTTTAAGTAACTCCCAGTTACCCAGTTTTGGTGTAGTATCAAAGAAATACAGCCATAATTATCTGATAAGAGTATTAAAATATTCATCTCTTCCAACTACCAATTTGTGAAATTTAAATTTAAAAAAATCTAAATAAATAGAAAAGTTACCATCTTCTGGATTGAAAGATGCAATATTCTTTAGGCATAAATTCTTCCCCCAATGCATCTATATATGTAACACAATTCCAATCAAGATTGTCATTAAGATTTTTAAATAGAAATTGATGATCTTAGTCTAGCTTTTCCATAGTAGTACAAAATGGTCTAGAATAATCAAAAAAATTTTTAGTAAAGGAAAAACTGTAGAGAACTTACACTATCATAAAAGATGTAGTGTAAAAATGAATAATTAAGTCATTATGATATCGGAATAAAAATAGATACATAGATCAACATAAAAAATAAAGAGGCTATCAATAAATTGAAATATATATATATACATATATAGTCAATTGATTTTTTAACAAATGTCCCAAGTTAAGTTTATGGGAAAATGATACTCTTCTTTAAAAAATGGGCAAAATAGTACAACTGCTTTGAAAAAAATTTGGCTGCCTTTTTATATATAAATTTAAGCATGTATTAATCATATACTCAATACTCGTTAACCATACATTACACATATACTAACCACATGACCTAAAAATCCTAGGTATTTATGCAAGAGACATGAAAACCTATGTCTACATAAAGACTTATACATAAATATTTATAGAAGTTTTATTCATATTAACCAAAAAGTAGAAATTACCCAAATATCTATCACTAGGTTAGCAGAGAAAGAAATTGTGGAATGTACATTGGAATACTACTCAGACACAAAATGCAATAAAGCACCAATATAAGCAAAAACATGGGTTAATTTCAAAAACGTAAATAAATGATAAATTAGAGAAACCAGATCAAAAGACTACATACTCAGTGCTTCCTTCCTATGACATCCTAGAAATGGCAGTGATTGGGACCAGGGTTGAGTGGGTGGTTTGGTGGAGATATTTACAAATCTGAGTAAGAAAACTTTTTGGTTGACAGATCTGTTCTTTAGATTGTGATGGTTGTTACATTGTGTTACATACCGAATTGTGTTCTCCCAAAATTCATATATTGAAGCCATAATCCCCAATGTGACTATATTTGGAGATAGGTATCTTTAAGGTAGTAATTAATATTAATGAGGTCATAAGGGTAGAGTCCTAATCCAATAGGACTGGTTTCCTTATATGAAGAGGAAGAGACTCCAGGAGTACCTGCATACAGAGAAAACGCCATGTGAGAACACAGCAAGAAGATGGCCATCTGCAAATCAAGGGAAGAGGCCTCGGGAGAAACCAAACCTATTGACACCTTGTTCTTGGACTTCCAGCCTCCAGAACTGTGAGAAAGAAATTTCTGCTTTTTAAGCCACCCAATCTGTTGTATTTTCTTAGGGCAGCCCTAGCTGATGAATGCATGGGATTATACATCTGCCAAAACTCATCAAACTGTACATTTAAGATGGGAGGATTTTACTGAATACAAATTACACCGTAATAAAGTTTATTTATAAAAATTCTTTAAGGTATGGCAAAAAGAGCGCTGGGCTGAATGCTTTATACATAATTAGCAGTCCTTAAAAGGGAAACAGCACATTTGTTCCCTATTTAGGATTTCTACAGGAGGACTATAAATTCTACCACAGACCTGGTGATCTCACAATGGTTTAAATAGCTTATTTCCAGAATGGAAAAATAAGAGAGGCCAAGATATTAGGCTTCAAAATGGTTTTGTTGGCAGCTTTGAAGTGTCACCAGCAATAAAAGACATTTCTCTATAGCTCTGGAAGAAGAAAATCACAATGGTACAGTCATCAAAGGTGCATTCTTTGTGTAAATAGAATATAGTCCCTGAGGGATCCCTGCACTAATTGAGAGAAATTAGACGAAGCTGGAGTTCTTGCATAGTGGGTACAGTTAGAGCCAGAGAAATGTAGATTTGATTTATGATCATTGTTTTGACCTGATAGATGTCCTCAAGTATTTATATCTTGCGGAAAATAAGCTACTATAAAAATAGAGCTAGAGATAGATGTGGAGCTTGGAGACATATATAACATAGCGATGTGGATGATAGGTAAGGATAAATAGATAGATACCTATGTATATAGATTTAGATAGAGCAATAGATGAATATATAAAGTTATGGAATTATATAGGTAGGACATAAATGTATAGATATATAGATGTATAAATATACAAATATAAAAATACATCTGTCCTGCTAATAGTTATGGGACAGGTTTTGAGTCATTTTTAGCTAAACATTCATGCTATACATACGATTAACTTAGAACACAATTAAATTAGCACATTCAGTGTAGTCTCATAGAAAACTCCAAAATTGAAGAAAAAGATCCAATAAGAACTAAGAACCATGTTTTTTCCCCCTTAGTGAGCAAAGTTAATTGAATCAGTTAAGAGGAACTTAATAACTTGTGTGTGTTTATTTTAAAATTTTCTCTGGATTTTCAAAATGAGACATGCTATAACAAAGCTAGCTATTGAATGTAAAAAGTGTAGCTTCTACCAATTGTGTAGATTTTTTCAATATATAGTTTTAACTATATTTTATGACCTCTATAGAATTATAATATATTTGAAATGGTCATTTCTGGGTTATATTACCCACATTCTATCAAATACCCAAGAGTTGAATGCGCTTATGCTAATACACTGCATATAAGGCCCACAAAATATTTTATTATATGTGATTTGAGAACAACCAGAGAATAGCGCTTGTACTAGTATAATTACAGAGCTTAATCTGAGAAAGCAAGAGATACTCATTGGTGATATGTGTTCCTCTCTTCTCAAATTTAACTCTTTGATTTAGCCAATGAGACAAGATGTTAGTTAGCGTAAGAAAAGTTATAAAGAATACTAATTCATTCAAACAGAATGAAAGATTTCAAAGGAAATTTTCTAAGCTACTTTTGGGTGAAATGTGTTTTGAGATAAATATTAAAGTTTAAGGTAATTTGTGACATATTTTATCTCAAATACATTAAGGACTATCTATAACAGAGCTCAATGATTTTTATAGTAAAGCAAAACTTTCCATTGCATTTTATACACAAATTTTATGACTATATAGGAGAAACATGAGCAAAAACCTACAGCAAGGCGCTGTATCACATTGGGTTTATCATGCAGAAATCTGGTTTACAGAGACCAAAATTGCCGATAAGTCATGAAAGGGCCTTTGGAAAAGTGAATAATGTTTTGTATAGAATATGACAACCATTTAAGAAAAGGCTGTTTCATCCTATACATTATGAATTTCTTAGAATGTCCAAATTGTTTTTAAATAACGTGTTCTACTGTGCTCATCTTTGGACAATGGCTTTATTATACAAATTCCTATTTTTCTTAAAAGTGATTTTCCTAAATTTCTTTGCCCTTTCATGTTGATGAAAGAGATAGGTCCACTATTAAAGGAACAACTTAATCAAGCTAGGGATACTGCTTAATCGTAATCCTGAGATTTCTCCCTAACGCTTCCCAAGATTCTCATCTTTATGTCTTGAACCACCAGTCTTCCTCTTCTTGAATCCTTTTTTGATTTGGAGGAATATATACCAGGACTAGATTTACTTCTGTATATACATAATCAGACTAACTGATTCTGCAAAGGATAACACTTACCTAAGCATAATCATCAATTTTGTTCATACTCTTAATATATTCTGAACCGCTAACTAGACAAAGTAGGAAAATTATAGAATTGAAAATACTATAGACATTGACATGTACAAACTCTGGAGTTGCTAGCAGCCATTAGAATTAGAGGGGGAGAAGGCAAGTGTGAAGTTTGTCATCTAAAGAAATTAGGGGAATTTTATGGAACAGAAACAGTGGTTTATGTCTGGAAATTAAAATTTAAAAGGGAATTAATAGAAGACCGTAAAAACAACATATGTTGGAAGAGGACAAAAGAAGGTGAAAATATTGAGCAACTTCTTTATCTTTTATAGCAGAGAACAAATAAATATCTCTTTAAGTAGATAAGTCAAAGAATAAGTCATACATCGCTTAATGATGGGGATACATTCTGAGAAACATGTCATTACGTGATTTTGTCATTGTGCAATCATCATAGAGTGTGCTTACACAAATCTAGGTTGTATAGCCTACCACACACCTACGCTATATGGTATTACTCTTATGGGACCACCATTGTGTATGTGGTCCATCATTACCAAAATGTCATTATG
Source organism: Equus caballus (assembly GCF_041296265.1). NCBI lineage: Eukaryota > Metazoa > Chordata > Mammalia > Perissodactyla > Equidae > Equus > Equus caballus. Next base: position 69,955,296 of record NC_091685.1, on the reverse strand, counting down.
CAGTGTATGATGGTACATATAAGTATATTACAGACAGTCCCCTACTTATCATGGTTCAATTACAATTTTTTGACTTTATAATGGTGTGAAACCATACTTGGAATTTTCAGTTTTGATCTTTTCCCAGGCTAGCAACATGCAGTACAATACTGTGTCGTGACGCTGGGCAGTGACAGTGATCCACAGCTCTGAGTCAGCACTGATCATGAGGGTAAACAACTGACACACTTACAACCATTCTGTACCCATACAGCCAATCTGTTTGTCACTTGCAGTACAGTACCCAATAAATTACATAAGATATTCAATACTTTGTTATAAAATAGGCTTTGTGTTAGATGATTTTGCCCAACTGTGCGCTAATGTTCTAAGTGCATTTAAGGTAGGAAAGGCTATGCTATGATGTTCGCTCAGTTAGGTGTATTAAATGCATTTTCAGCTTAATGGTATTTTCACCTACTGTGATCTTATGGGGATGTAAACACATGGTAAGTTGAGAAAGATCTGTATTTATAATTCTAGAGTTAACCATCCATAGGAAAATAAATGGAAATATTCAGGCATAGATAGATCTGAGAGTGAGGCTGGTAGTTGCAAGTGAGGTTTTCAAAGAAAAATACATTTCATTTGATACTTATTAAATTTTTAATGTTTTACTTTATTACAATAATATCAGAAACATCTTTTAAAATGATACTAGATGTTTCACTATAGTATCATAAAACAATTCTTACTTCTGTCTTCCAGGAAAATAGATAAATATCTTTCAAGGAAACTAATGTTAAGTATTTTTCAAGTACAGTCGGTTTTTCAGAGGGCGTATTTAACCTTTATCATATGTTATCTGTAGTTTTATCAACATGATTATAGTAATTACAGTATTGGCTTTTGATCATCAAAAAACTTTATATTTGTTCAGTTACTTCATGTGTAAAAGTGAAGTATTCTGGAAAGAAGGCTCACAAAACAAGTCCTTATATAGTTATCCATTATGGATATAGAAAAATGTCACTCGTTCTTCTCCTCCAGCCTCAAACAGACACATTTTGAAAACCTGCTTTCATGGAACATTCATGATATAACTCATTGATTTTCAAGGAGATGTGAATTTTCATGTAGGCCATAATTTTAATCTTGGTTTATTTCTCTAAGCAAACACTTATCTTTTTTATTTATAATTTATACAGTTTTTGCTGAGTTTTTGATAAAAATCACTGATATAATGTCTATACTTATATTTATAATGTCTATACTTTTTATGTTTAACAGATAGATTAGAAATAGTTTCACCCACTTAGTAGTCTCTAAAGATGTTCTCAAGTACATCCTAAAACAAAATCAATTTCAACAGGTTCCTTAGGTAATGCTCCATTATCATTAAAAGATTGTGTTAATATTGCTGTATCTTATTCAACCTAATTCAGAGTTCTATGCTGCAAAATCAGCAGCAACTCAGATGAGAAACAAGAGAAAAGGATCATTTACATTTGCAATTAATTTAATTGATTGATCTGATAAGGCTGCAATGTAATTCTCTGTTATAACAAAAATATTAACATGTCTTTAAGAAACAAAATAAATTTTCATTTGCAGCAGGAATTATTTCTTACTTTACATAACAAACACTCATTCAACTTGAATAAGTAGTAGTAAAAATGAGCCTGGTATCTGGAAATTACCACTTAGCTTGTTGCTCTTTTATGTGTGTGTGTTTTTTTCCTGACTGAGAACATGGTTTAATTGCTCTATAAACTTTAGAGGGTTTAAAAAATTGCCATAAAATTAAATGAGATAAAAATGTATGCTAACTAAAGTGTCATTTCATTGCACTATATTTTTTGTTTTGCTTTGTTTTTTGAGAGGTGAAATAAAAGGGTCAGAACCATTAAAGTTTTATAGCAACTCAAATTCAAGTTGACACAGTGTTTTTCGAGAAGTTTTTAAAATTCCCTAGACTCAGTAAAATGTGAGTCAAAATTAAGAAAACAACGTAATGGGAAAACTGAGAAGTTGGAAGGAGAGGCTAGGTTCAATTCCAGCCTTCACAAATGCGGTAATTGCTGTTTCTCTTCTGTTGTGGTTCTCAACCTATTTCTACCTTGTAACTCAAGACGCAATCTGTCACATGTGTAGGGGATCTTTTCATAGAAGGAACCATATTCTTGATAAAAATAGATGATGGAATAAAAGCAACTTATCTCACAAACAATTCATAAATTCTACAATTACGTGTCTTTGTGACAAGGATTGACAAAATAGACATTCATTGTAGGTAGGTAAGATTGGTTGTGAGCTATGGACACAACCTAATGATCTACTAGCCATGCTTCCATAATTTAAAAAAAAAAAAGAATGATGGCATTATTTAGGTTACTTTGAATTTACTCTTATTTATATGTAGAACAAATTTGTGAATCCCATTTATATTTCACAGCTCATTCCACATCATGGCTGGAATACCTGCTCAAGAGAATAAAAGCGCCACTCATTAACAGTGATTAGTTTCACCACTACAAAACAGTAAGAACAAAAAGAAACTGTTCTACTTTTACTGGACAAAGAACTAATTTGCTAAGTTGATGAATGGGACAGAGTAGGCCAATCTTGCTATCAACACGTGCCCTTCACTTTCTTCTTTGTTTCACCTAACACTAATCCTGTGTAGTCACTCATCTTCCTTTGTGTGTCCATATGCTTTTGAGGAAGCTGACGTCGTATATATCCTTGGAAGGAAGATCTGAAATGATCTGCACAAATCATGTTGATCTTATACTTTTGCTGAAAATTGATTTGGGCAGGAGCTTATCAGAAGTATGGCTAATGAAATACATGTGGATGACTGCTGGTAAGCCTCTAGAGAAGGATTTCTCATCCTTAAAGTGACACATGTGAGAAAGAGGCTGTTGTTTTTGACTTTGGTGTTTTTCCTGTTTCTAGCTATTTTCTTGTCAGGGTATTTGGTCTAGAACTGCTGAATCCATGTTCTTGGATGAACAATCCTAAGGGAAAAGCTGACACAGTGAGGATCACAACACCAGAGAGAGGTAAAGTCCTTGAAGACATCACTTAACTACGCTATAACTAAATTCTGCAGCTGCCTTACTGCTGGGCTTCTTGTTCCATGTGACAGCACACGATCTTACTGCTTAGGCTAATGCAGGTTGGTTAATATACGGCACCAGACATAGCAATGGGTGTAGCCTGTAAAGTCCCCAGGATATGCTTGTACTGGTATTGTACATGCAAACAAGACGGGAAGGAGGAGAGAGGTTATCACTTATAGTCACTTTCCCATGCAGTTATTCATTTAAATATTCACTCATTGATTTAAATAAACCGTATGAATAACACATGATTCTGTACTTCAAGGGGCATACACAAATATAAAAGTCGACTTGCAACCAAACTGATATTTGCAGACACAATTTGGATATCCCTTCTCTTCAAATTGACAGTGAAAGCATATAAATAGCAAAACGTTACTGGAAATGATTTAGCAGAGAGAATTCAAAGCTATAAAAGTATTCATTCCCTTTATTCCAGGAATTCTTTTTCACTGGGAATTCATTGTAAGAAATTAATCAAACTGTCAAAGCATTTACAAGTCTATTGATTGCCAATCAACTGTGACAAAATGGAACAATATAAATGCTCAATAATAGGTATTTTGTTAATAAATTCCATGATAGAAATATGAGAGATTAACATACAGTCATTCAAAGTCACGTTTTAGGAGTACAGGGTATATCTAATAAAATTAAATAAAAAGCAGCAGTTAACAAAGAGGATCCTCTCTGATTAGACAGGTACATACAGAAAAAAGACAAAAAGAAACTGCACACAAATAATCATGCTTTCTATTGGTGTAATATGATGATAGAAGATTTTTTACTCTCATTTTTATATTTCTCTTCATACCAAAAATTTTATATTGAATAATTATTATCATAATCAGAAAATATTTTGTTTAAAAAGAAGACTTCTGTCTTAAAAATGTGGCTTCATTACCAGCCCAACAAATAAAGAGATTAGAAGTCATCACTCCTAACTCCATAACAAGAAAAAAACTCAACAAATGGAAAAAACGGATCTTCATAGATCCACTGGAAAGTTGAGATCAAAGGCAAGCTGCCACCCAGGAAATTGGAGAGTGAAGCAAATACAGAGAATCACAGCTTCTTGGGAGCAGAAACCTGCCATTGGAACTAGTTTCAATAAGAATGTATAAGCTCTGATTGACAAATTGCTGGAGAATCAGTGTGGATAAGCTTGAAAGTTAAAAACTCCGGGGAGTATTGTTTTAGGGAGGGCCCATCCTGTTGTGAGTTTTACCCCCAGGAACCCCATCAGGTTCTCAAAGTAAAAATCAAAGAAAAATTCCCTCTTGCTTCTGGCAGGATAAGGGTGAATGTAGTAGCTTTGAAATACATCCAGAGCATTCTGTTTTTATTAACTAAAGCCTGCATTTAAGGAAAACTATTTTTCCAGAGTCTAACCCACATGGGAATTACCAGAGCCTAACAGATCTTGGGGAAAGGGTATGCCCAATTCCAGCACCCTTTAGTCTTTCTATCTCATTTAAGAAGGAGGGAAAAACGCTGAGAAGTACCTGTGAAGGTCACAGCAGACGGGCTTGTTGATGTGGTGGACTCAGGCTACCTGAGCAATAAGAAACCATCACCCCCCAGATGTGGAGCTGCCACACCCTCCCACACTTGGCACCCTGAATCATCAGAACCAGAGTCACATAGCACACTCCAGCATGCTGCCATGGACAACTGAAGATCTTTCCTTACCAAAATCGGTCCATAAAATCTGGACGAGGTGATTGCTTCATCAAATTTCCACTTTCACCACCCCTATTCCAATGTTACTGAAGGTCCCAGTGAGAACAATCAGGCAAGAAAAAGAAATAAAAGGCATCAGAATTGGAAAGGAAGCAGTAAAATTGTCTGATTTTGCAGATGACATGATTTATTTGTTTATTTTTTGAGGAAGATTAGCCCCGAGCTAACATCTGCTGTCAATCCTCCTCTTTTTGCTGAGGAAGACTGGCCCTGAGCTAACATCCATGCCCATCTTCCTCCTTTATATGTGGGATGCTTGCCATAGCAGGGCTTGCCAAGCAGTGCCATGTCTGCACCCAGAATCAGAAGCAGCAAACTCCGGGCCGTGGAAGCAGAATGTGCAAACTTGGCTGCGCCACCTGGAGGCCCCAACATGATTTTATATAGAGAAAATCCTAAAGACTCCATCAAAAAGCTTTTAGAACTAATCAATGACTTTGGTAAAGTTTCAGGATAGAAAATCAACATACAGGCTCATCTCGGTGATATTGTAGGTTTGGTTCCAAACCACCTCAATAAAGTGAATATCACAATAGAGCAAGTCACGTGAATTTTTTGGTTTCCCAGTGAATACAAAAGTTATTTTTACACTATACTGTGGTCTATTAACTGTGGAACAATATTATGTCTAAAAAAACAACCATCATACCTTAATTAAAAAACACTTGATTGGTAAAAAGTGAAAATGCTGTTGGAAAATGGTACCAATAGACTTGCTCAATGTAGAGTCACCAAAAAAAATCAATTTATTAAAAATGCAATATCTGAAGCACAATAAAGCAAAGTACGATAAAATGAGGTATGTCTATGCGGAAATCAGTTGCATTTCTATACACAACGAGCTATCTGAAAAAGAAATGAAGAAAACAATTATATTTACTATAACATCAAAAACAATAAAATACTTAGGAATAAACTTAGCCAAGGAAGTGAAAGATCTATATACACCGGAAACTATAAGACACTGGGGAAAGAAGTTGAGGAAGACACAAATAAATGGAAAGATATCTCAGGTTTCTAGATCAGAAGAGTTAATATTGTTAAAATTTCCATACTCCCCAAAGCCATCTATAAATTCATTGTGATCTCTATCAAAATTCCAATGGCATTTTTCACGAAAATAGAAAAACAATCCTAAAATTTGTATAGAACCGAAAAAGATCCCAAATAGCTAAAGCAGTTTTGAGAATGACAAAACTAGAGACATCACACTTCCTAACTTCAAACTATATTACAAAGCTATAACAATCAAAACAGTATGATAGTGATATGAAAGTAGACATGTAGACAAATGGAATAGAATTGAGAGCCCAGAAATAAAACCATGCATATAGAATCAACTGGTAATTGACAAGGGAACCAAAAATACTCAATGGGGAAAGAACAGTCTCTTCAATAAATGGAACTGGAAAAACTGGATAGTCACATGCAAAAGAATGAAACTGTGCCCTGTCTTACAACACTCACAAAAATTAACTTTAAGTGGATTAAGGATTTAAATCTAAGACCTGAAATTTTAAAACTCCTAGAAGAAAACATAGGAGAAAACTTCCTTGACACTGGTCCTTGTCAACGATTCTTTGGGTATGACACCAGAAGCACAAGAAACAAAAGCAAAAATAAGTGCGACTACATTAAACAATCAACAAAATGAAAGACAACATATGGAATGGGACAAAATATTTGAAAACCCTACATCTGATAAAGGGTTAATATTCAAAATATATAAGGAATTCATATAACTCAATGGCAAGACAGCAAACAATTGTATTAAAAAAAAGTAGGCAGAGTAACTGAATAGACATTTTTCCAAAGAAGAGATATAAATGGCCAACAGGTAGATGAGAAGGTGCTCAACATCACTAATCATCAGAGAAATGTAAATCAAATGCTGTGTGATATCATTTATATGTAGAATCTAAGAAAGTCAATTTCATAGAAACTGAGAGTAGAATAATGGTTGCCAGGGCCTGGCGGCTGGGGGAAATAAGGAGATGTTTGTCAAAGGTACAAAGTTCCAGATATAAGACAAATAATTTCTGGGGATCCGATCTACAGCCTGGTGACCACAGTTAATACTTTATTATATACTCGAAAGTTGCTAAGAGAGTAGACCTAAATGTTCTCACCACATACACACATAAAAAGGTATTTATGGGAAGTAACGGATGTGTTAATTAACCTAATTTTGGTAATCATGTCTTAATACATATACATATCCAATCAGCATGTTATATACCTTAAACTTACACGATATTATATGTCAATTATATCTCAATAAAAAAATTATATACTGGTCTGTAAGCTATTTTACATAATGTAGATAATTGAAAGTATTGATTGCACTTAAATCACTTTATCACCAGGTGTAAAATATAACCAATTATTTGATAGCTTTCATGGTTTGTCTTACAATGTTATTAACTACAAATTGTCCTATAATTCATCTTACAATATTATTTGAAGCATCACTATTTCTAAAATATATTTTTTCCTCAAAAATAAATGATCACTTTTGCATTTCCCCATAGCATTATCTGATCAGTCTTATTTTTAGACAGGTAATTGCACAGATGGTCTTTAACAGAAAGCCCACTCTCACTCCAAACTAAAGTGAATATAAGTCTTAGAATACAGTGATAACACTAATACTTTCTTTTAATACATAATGGACACTACAGAATAGAAAAGTAAGCTTGTTACAAACTTGTAGGTCTGGCAAAAATATGTGAGGTGGGTATTGGAGGCAATTTTCAGCATGTAGAGAGTGTCTAGATACTATCTGGTGGATACACACCATGGACTACTTTGGAATAGTTATAAGCATTAGACCAGAAGCACACACAGCAACATATATCTTATAGACTTAGTGCCAAATGAACAGAATTTAAGAAACAGAAAGAAATATGTAATGCAATACCAATTAGGAAACCTAAGAATACAAGCTAACATGGTAATTTTGCTCCTAGGTATTTATCTAAAGAAATGATAGCATGTGTCTACATAAAGAATTATAGAAAAACGTTCATGACAGCATTATTCATAATATCCAGAACTGGAAAAACTAAAAATATTCATCAACACTTGAAGGGATAAAAATATGTTTTAGATACATACTACGGATTGTTATTTAACGAAGAAATGGAATAAACTACTAATATATGTAAACCCATGAGTACGTCTCAAAATACATGCTAAGTGAAAAGAGTCATACTGCAAATAGTATTCCATTTACATGACATTCTAGAATAGGCAAATCTAATCTAAAGTGACAGAAAACAAATCATTGATCATCTAGCCCTGGGTGGAGGTTGGGGGGGCGGTAAAGAGGCAGGAGAAATCTTTTTAAAGGGATGGAAAGTTCCTATATTGTGACTGTGGTGATGGTTACCTGGGTGTATACTTCGTGTCAAAAGTCACTACATGGTTTTGAAATGGGTACCTTTTATTGTATGCAAATTACCTGATTAAAATTGATAAATATACATGTAAAAAGAGAAAATTAGTGAAATCTAAAGCTGATTCTCTGTGAAGATCAATAAAATAATAAAATTAATAAAATCCTAGCCACGCTAATGAGAGAGAGAACGCAAGTTGTTAATATTAGAAATGAAAGAGGGGCCATTACAACAAGCCCCATGGACATTAAAAGATTAATAAATAAATAAAAATTATGAAAAGCTCTATGCTCCAAAACTGTCTTCCTCTTTTCATTTGCCACACTCATTCCTGAACTTAGTTCGCAGCTTAAATGTGCATTATTTTTGGGAGCCTGTACTTGATCTCTACAGCAAGTTAGTTCTCTCTCCTCTCAGTACTCTGTGTCCTCTACCACACACATCACACTTCATGGTTTTCAAAACCGTATCACAGCCAGCACATGATACGCTGTGTAGAGTTCTGAAGTAGCTAGGAGGTCATGGGACCAAAACTAGGCACAAATGTCTGTATGTGGAAGCCTCCTGTGGTGATTGCTGTGGGTCAAGCGAATAGATTTTTTAAGCAAATGATATCACCAAAGATTCTCAGTGTTCAGATGTAGGCTATAAATTACTGTTTGATATACTTAGTACATTTTATCTTGGCTCACTTTTTATAAAAACAACATATAATATGCTGAAAGAGCATTTCTCCAACATTTCCCGTAGTCCCAGGAATTCCGGGAAATACTTGAAAATACTTCATGAAAATAATTTCCTGAGAAATATTTATGAAAAAAGGCTGATGTAAGTATTCTGTGTATTTTAGTAAAAAGTGAAAATTGAAAAGGTCTTTGATATGTTTTCCTCATTTGTATTTTCCAAATTCCTGGATTATCAAAAATATTGGGCCAGAATTTAATACTAAATCTTAACTAGTTTAAAGACAAGGGACAACGTAGTTCAAAACTATCTGTATAGATTGCCCGTGGATTTTGTCTCTGGCACCACACAGCATGCCTGGTGGATCTTCCTGCATAATCTTCTTTACCAAGCAAGCTATATAGTGTTTCAAAAATTTTATTTAACTAAACATTGTGCTGAGGGTGTATTTATTGAATTCCCTTGGCACTAAGTTCTGGAAAAAATTGCATTTTTACATTTTTAATTATAACATATTCTCTGATTTAATTTTTAATATAAAATTCATCTATTTGGTTTTATCTTCTTTAAGCAATGAACTAGAATACGCCATAAGAGCAAATTGAATTAAAATAAGCAAGTAGAAAATATGGTTGAATCATCTCATAATGTGAATTTTTTGGTTTCCCTTTTGTGTCAGCTGTTTGTTTTGGTAAGATACTCTACACAATGTGATCACGCTGACTAAAATTTAAATACATATGATACCCCCATTAATAATTATGAAGTGGTCATTTAAACGTTTCAAAATTCTTCTGAAAATATTATGTTAAAAATGCAGAATCAAATTCTGAATTGGATTCCTAATGATCTGAATCACAAAGAAAGTTTTGTCTGTGCTCTACATGGAATTTTTTAGTTTTAGATGGAGAATTTTAAACTTTTTAAATTATTTTCAAAATTTGCGTTAGTGTCCCTAAAGATTTGTGAATATTCTAAATAGTGTTGTTTGCATTTACATCAAATTCAAAAAGAGTGTAACATTATTTAGAAAATAATAAAACTATGAAAACTTTTGTGAAAAAATATTGTGGGAGAAATAGTGGGAATAAAGAGAACAAACAAAAAGAAGAATCCAGCCAAAGAGGCAGCACTGATAAAGGTGACACAGACTTTGCTATGATAAAGTTAATATGCCACAGACAATAAATAAGTAAAAGTTGTAATTTGGGATAGTAACAAATACTATAAGGAAGATAAACGTGGATAATGGATGGGAGTGACATGTAAGCTGAGAACTAAATGACGATAAATACCAAGATAATAGTTGGGGAAAGAGTTTTCCAGGTAGATAGGACAGTAAGTGCAAATGTCCTAAGGTGTGGACAAACAAATGTGATTTGCATAGTGAACTTAGAGGACACAGGTACAAGATGAATTCCACAATGCGTGCAGTGAGCAGATCATTTGCTCTAAAATGATGAGTCTGGACTATATTCTATGTGCTCTGCCAAGCCGTTATAATCAATATTTTATCATGATCTGGTTTACATCTTCAAATGTTCTCTCTTGCTACTGCCTGGAAAATGGCTTGTAAGGTGGGCAAACATGAAAGCAAGCAACAAGTCAGCAGTAATTGCAATTATCTAGGCAAGAGGGCAAGGGAGCTTAACGTAAGAGAGTAGCAAGGGAGATAGAGAGGCTCCATAAAGCTAATTTCACATGATTAATCAGAAAACACAGCGACTATCTCTAAAAAGAATTTCAGATACTCCAGTTCTAAAATGTCATCTGTTGAGTTGTTTGAATCCAGTTTTCTTCATCATATTGAAAACATATGAACACACTGCCTTTTCACACAAGACAAGATTAAAATTGTGTATCTAGTTTCTACCTTCTCTTTCAAATGCCAATGAATTACCCAAAGCCCCAGGCTTATTGTAACCTCTATGACAAGAAAGTTGTGCCCATTGAATACACCCAATTTTAGCATGTAGAGCAATAGGTTTTAACTGTGCTGTATACTTAAGGGATAACATTTTAAATGAGACTTTCTATCTGCAGACAAAGCATACTATCAAGAGGGTGTCATCCTTGGAAACACTCTTAAAAGGGAAAAAAGAAAAATGGGATGAAGACTCAACTTCTTGAAGCTCCTCATGCTAACCTACACTTGAATTGTCCACTTTTGCTCCCTTAAATCCATATAGAGAAGAGCATTTTATCAAGCCTACTTCCCAAGTATGTTTTGGGGTGCAACAGGAGATAAGCTGACACTACAATGCACATTGTGACTTCAAATACTACAAAATTCTCTGTCTCTTTTTTAATACCGAAGCAATTTTCTCTTATTGAAAGGAAGAAATTAGAAAGAGAGCAGTTAAGTGATTTTGTACAGGTCACAACCCAAGTTAATTGGATATTTGTAATAGAACCACAGCAACTGATCCTTGAAATACATCACCAGAGGATCAGGCTCTCTTTTAAAATAAAACAAATAATTCTTAAAATGACATACATTAGTAGCTCTCTTACGATTTTTTGTCTTTGTTTTTAATGAATTTTATTGAGAAGTAATTTACATACAATAAAATACACCCAGTTTAGTTGTGCAGATGAATGAGTTTGTTATCGTCATGGTCAATTATAAAACAATTCCATCACCCCAAAAAGCTCCCTTTTACCTCTTTGCAATCGATTCTTCCCCAGCACCAGCCTTTGATAACCACTTATTTACTTTGTATAAATATAAATTTGTTAAGTCTTTTCTGGAATTTCCTATAAAAGGAACTACAGATTGTATACTCTTTTTTGGGCTGACTTCTTTCACTCAGCATATTGCTTTCAAACTAATTCATGTTGTTATGTGTATCAATAAATATTGCATCTTCTTGTATTTGCTGAGTAGTTTTTCAATACTATACAAATATACCAACTATTGTTGGGCATTTGAGTTATTGCCATTTTTACTACCTTCATCAACAAAGTTGCAAAGAATAATCATTTACTAGTCTTTGTATGCACATATGTTGTTAGATTTTGGGGGGTAAATATCTAGTAGTTGGATTGCTGGGTTATATTCTCAATTCATATGTTCACTGACTCCAGTCTTATCAAATTTGAAATCAACAAAATGAAGATAATTGGAATAAAAAGAATCCCCTAAACTGGTGATTTCAGTATAGTTTTAAATAAACTATGGTTCAAAGAGTTAAAGTGGGTATCTTAGAAACAGCATACAAGTAGATTCTTTTAATCCAACTCAATTATTTCTTATTAGGGTGTTTAAACCGCTGATATTTATTGTATTTATTTATATGGTTGTGCTGCCAAGACCAGCTAGGCAGCCAGCAGAAGGGGCAGATGGAATTAATAGACAAAACACAGTCTATATAATAGACAGAACGCAATCTATATTATTCAGTGGGACAGGGAACCATCAGCCTCAAGGACCGATGTGAGGTCCCTCTGATCGCCACATATTTATTTGCAGGCAAAGAAATATAAGCACAGCAGGAACTCATGCTAGCAGGGACATGCAAGTCAAAGCTCAGCAGTTCTAGTCTTCCTCCCTTCAATGTACCCCAGCCCTACCCAAGGCCATTCCCTTAGGGAGTATCCTAGAAACAATCAGCAAGTTATGCAGACTGAGCTCACTTCCTGCAAGGGCCCAGCATTTCTAAGCCCATTGCCTTCATGCTTGATAAGATACTCCCTTCCTGCCTTTGATTCCAAAGCATAAACAATCTAGTATAGTAATTTATGACAATCAGCAGATCACATATTTCTCAGCCACTGATTTGTAGCTTATTTTTGCTAAGTTTAAAGCCTAGCAAGAATGTTGCTATGATCTCCTGCAACATGGTTGTATTGAAATCTACCTTCTTGCTATTTATTTTCTTTCTATTCTTTGCTCTTTTTTCCCTCTCTTTTGCCTTCTTGTGTATTATTTGATATTTCTGAGGATTGCATTTTATCTTTGTGGTATTTTTGAAGTGGATATTCTATAATATAATATATATTATCTTATATATACTTTGTATTGTATATATATAATATATACACATATATATATAAAAAACAATTTACCTCCAAATAACAGTCTAACATCTGTGAAAAACTTACAACATTTTGTTTCCACTGTTCTTACTGTCCGTTAAGATATTAATGACATATTCATAATCTTTACGATATATTGGTATTTTGGTTTTACACAATCAATTACCATTCAGATAAATTTTACAGTAAGAAAAATGGGTTTTTCTTATATTTACGCACAGAGTTTTTTGTTGTCTTTTATATCAGTAGTTGAGCCATGTGTCTTAAAATCTATAACTATGACTGTAAATTTATCTGTATCTCCTATTGTAAAGTTTTGTTTTATATATTTTCAAGCAAAGCTATTAGATGTATAAATATTTAAATGTGTTATGACTTTCTATTAACTTGGTTCTTTACCACTGTAAAATTTCTCCTTGGATCTAATAATGTTTTTTGTCTAAAAGTCTACTTTCCTTGTATTATTACAGTCACATCAGATTTTATTTATAACTATTTTAATGGTACCCCTTTTCTCTGACTTCAAATCTCTTTATAGTTTTGTATTGTAAATAGTATACAATTATTCTTGCTTTTTTATCTAGTCATAAATTTTGACTTTAGTTAGAAAGTTTAGTTCATTTATAATTAATGTAATAATTGATAGTGTGGTTTAATTCTATCACCGTATTCTTTGTTTTCTACTTGTTTCATAGTGCCTATTCTGGAACTTTATATAAATGGAATCAAATACCAATTGGTGGTTAACTCTGAAGTATTCTAAATCTGGAATTAGTAATCACAGAAAAGTACCAAAAGGAATTCTTAGCAGTATCTTTTTGAATATGTCTCCTCAGGCAAGGGAAATAAATGAAAAAATAAACAAATGGTGCTACCTCAAACTAAAAAGCTCTGCACTGCAAAAGAAACCATCAACAAAATGAAAAGATAACCTACCAACTGGGAAATGATATTTGCAAATCACATGTCCAATAAGAGGTTAATATCCAAAATAGGTAAAGAACTCTTACAACTCAGCAATAAACAACAAACAATTCAATTAAAAAATAGGCAGAGCTTCTGAACAAACAGTTTTTCAAAGAAAGGTATAGAGATGGTCAACAGACACATGAAAAGATATTCAATACCACTAATTATTAGGGAAAGGCAAACCAAAACCACAATGAACTATCACCTCACACCGTCAGAAATGGGTATTATTAACAAGACAAGAAATAACAAATGTTGGAGAGGATGTAGAGAAAAGGGAACCCTCAGATGTGGCTGGTGGAAATGGAAGCTGATGCAACCACTGTGGAAAACAGGATGGAGATTCCTTAAAAACTTAAAAATAGAACTACCGTATGATCCAGTTGTTCCACTTCTGGGAGCTGATCCAAAGAACATTAAAACACTAACTCGGGGCTGGCCCTGTGCCTGAGTGGTTAAGTTCGCGAGCTCCACTGCAGGCGGCCCAGTGTTTCATTGGTTCGAATCCTGGGCACCACATGGCACTGCTCATCAAACCACGCTGAGGCAGCATCCCACATGCCACAACTAGAAGGACCCACAATGAAGAATACACAACTATGTACCGGGGGTCTTTGGGGAGAAAAATGAAAAAAAAATAAAATCTTTAAAAAAAAAAAGACTAACTCAAAAAGATATATGCACTCCTATGTTCATTGCAGCATTATTTACAATAGCCAAGACACAGAAACAACCTAAGTGTCCATCGATGGATGAATGGATAAAGAAGAGTGAAACATATGTACAGTGGAATACTACTTATGAAAAATATGAAATCTTGCCATTTGTGACAACATGGGTGGACCTTGAGAGTATTATGCTAAGTGAAATAAGTTAGACAAAGCCAAATATAGTATGATTTCACTTATATGTGGAAGATAGAAAACAACAACAAACAAACAAATGCATAGATATGGAGAACAGATAGGTGGTTAACAGAAGGAAAGGGGGGTGGAAGGAGGGCAGAAGGGGTAAAGGGGCACCCTTGTACAGCGACAAGTGGAAACTAGACTTTTGGCGGTGAACAAGATGTAGACTTTTGAATGATGAACAAAATGTAGTCTATACAGAAGTCAACATATAACGATGTACACCTGATTTACGTAATCTTAGAATCCAGTTACTTCAATAAAAATATAATTAAAAAAATTTTTTTAATAAAACTAACTTGATAAATGCATGACATTCTTTCTCTATTATTCATTGTCTTTTATGTCTTAAATGCTGTGCTGTAATTAAAATATCAATAGTCTATATAATTCAAAGTAAACACCTACATTTTGTCCTCAAACCTAAGTTGACTAATAGGGAACATCTAGGGCCTTCCTTGGGACTTAATTTGCATAAGTATCATTCTATTTTTGGTAAATAAAAGCATTCACTGATAAATGGTTAGCTTTTGCCTAATCTGAATAATTTCAGGGTTAAAGGCGATGATATCCTAAATGAATTTAGAAATTCCCTCTAAAGCAGAACATTGCAGCATGAATGAGAAGGTGAGAGGATAATTAGTATATAACATTGTGCAATGTTACAGAGATTTCCTTCCCTGAAATAGCCCTAGGCACTAGTCCCTTGAAAGAGTGGTTCACATCAATGACTGGTCTTTGAGTGCTCACCAGCCTTAATCTAGTGAGCTTCTATCTTAAGATAAAGAAGGGACAATTACTGAATTAATGACCTAAGAACGCTTGTAGTATCAAGAGATATGAGACTAATTAGGGAAAGTTTCAAAGTAATTATTGGGGAAATCATTGAAAGCTGCTGCTACAGCCAAGAATAGAAGCTGGCACCAAAAAGTGATTTGATGTACATTGTTAGGCAAAGAAGTATCAATTGAGAAGCATATACAGCACTTTGTCATTTGTGAGCAGCTAAAAGAATATCTCCATGAAAGCATAGTATCCCCATTTTACAGATGATGAACTGAAGCCCGGACACTTACGGTATGGCTACACAAATAATAAGCTATGAATTCAGGACCATTTGCCTCTTATTCCTAACATCAGTGTTCTGAAGTGACTCAGTCTTCATTCCTCAGACGTGTTCTACTATATATGTGCATTATTTTTTTAAGTACTTTCATCATGTATTATGACTTTATATATCATTTATTTGCTTTTCACCTGTAAATATTTGTCTCCTCTCTTGGAGTTTTTTTCTGCAATTCTTGCACAATAATTGCCCCCATTGAACAGTAACAGACATCTCAGATGTGCTCAAAATTGATTATTCCCACACATTTCAATCTCACTTCCTTCCTAGAATTCTCCATTCAGTAAAGGGTACCACAATTCACACATAGTTCAGACTAAATGCTAAGACCATTCTTGATCTCTCTCTCTCTCTCTCTCATATCCATATCAGCAAAAACCTATCTGTTCTACCTTAAAAACCTATATATATAATGTAATATATATATAATATAATATATATATATATATATATATAATATAACAATATTTCACCAGATCCATCCCTCTTTCTTGGTCCAAAGCGCACCACCTTGTACCTAAATTACTTCAAAAACCTCCTTATTTGTCTCCATGCTTTCCTGCTTGCCCCTCACTCTCGTGATTTTTATCCACATTGCAGCCAGGTACCTGTTTATGAAGTTCACAGTGCCACATTCTTAGCTGCACCTTTCTCTCCCAGAAATTGGCTTGCGTTTTCTTATTCTCCTCAAGGTAAGCATAAATATTTAGTATAGATAGATAGATGGATAGATAGATAGATAGATAAATTCTGGGGTTCTTGTATAAAAGCAATTACTTTCTCCAGTCTATCCAAATATGGATGTAATGATATTTTTAAATGCTCCAAAAACCTCTGCATATGCCCCAATCCCAGCAAAGTCCAGAGAAATACATCTAAAAGTCAATTCTGAGCATTACCCCTTTTATTTCCTAGGCTAGCTACGTAAGCTAGACTCCCACGGGGTTTGGGCTTTTATTTTTATTTTCAAATAACTCTGAATGTTTGTATATAAAGAAATATAAATTTAAAAGTTGTGGATGTTTGATAACAAAGTTCAAAGTCTATATAAATATATGTTTTCCAAAATATCATAAATCCTGAAAATTATACTATAAGTTTGATTAGAAGATGTAGTGTCTCATTCAGAACACACATCACATTTCGACATAAAATGTGTGTGTGTGTATAAAAGATCTCCATTTTCAAAGATGATTTCCATTTCTATATTTCTCACACTGAGCTTAAACAAAGGTTTGTCACTAAAGATTTAAATCTAGTGTGGTATTATTTATTGACAGGCTCAATATTTCTGTTCTTACTGCAAGTCTGTTAAAAAAATTCTAAATTGTCGATGTGCCAATTTATCTAATTTAGAACCTATAATATAACATTATTTTCCAAAGTTGTATATGTGAGATGAATGAGGGAATTATATATTTCTTGTTTGCTAAAATGCATTTTACATGAGTGTGTGTATATACATATGTATGTACATGCACATATACACATATATATTATATAATGTATAATATTATAGCTCATGTTTACAAATGACATAACATGCTGGTGTGGACTAGCATGCATAATATAATAAAAAGAAAATCTAGTCCTTATATTAATATTAAGATATTATTAGAAGACAGATCATGTTAATGTTTCCCAAAGCTATCCTAAGCACTAAATATCAACATTTTTAAACAAAGTAACATTTCATGTTTTCATGGCTCCTAACCAATAACTGTCTGTTATTCAAACCCTCTATATTTTGTGTGTAAAGTTGAATCATTTAAAAATCATATAAAATATAAATTATCATATTATAATTGACAGTTGAAAATAACATTAATTTTGATATTTTAAAAATTATGTGAAATAGATTGCTAAAGAAGAAATGAATTATTTTTCTTCATCTATTATTGAATATCATAGAACACATACTTTCTGTGATTTTCTGAAAATAAGTAAGCTAAATCTATAATGGATAACTTGAGTTGATTCACTTCAATTTTGTTTAATCACTGAAATGAGTTAAAACTTCAAGTTTATAAGTACATGAGAAAAAACACTGAAAGAATATTTAGCGATTATTTTATTCAATCAAGTCCACGAATTCGGGAATCTTTTCTACCAACCCCTGGTACACTTGATGGAAAAAGTGACCTCTGTTCAGAGTCCTCGGGGACTGGGAATTTGATTTCTTATGACACAGAGCAGAAATCATGGACTCTTTGAGACTTTCTGTTTGGTCTTACGAAGCACTGCTTTTGCTAGAATATATTTTTCGAGGGCGAGAACCATAACTTATTTATCTTTTCTACCCAGCATATGGCACCGTTGCTAGATCATAATGTTCTCACTTATTTATTCTATAAACATTTTGAATACTTATGTCTTGGGCTCTGTGCTATGCATTAGGATAACAGCTGTGGATAAGATAGACATTATATAGTCTCATAAAGCATATAACAATCAGATAAAAATCTGTTAGTTAAAAGGGACATTGGGTAAATATTAAAAAGTGGTCTGTAACAAAAGAGAAGCACAGCGAGTTTCCCTGTGAGCAAATCATAGGCAACGTGCTTAGTTTGGAAATTGTATTTAAACTGGGCCCTGATAAATGCATAGAGGCTGCTCAGGTCAAAAAGAGGAAAGATCACTTCACACGTGGAGAGTATCTCATGCAATGCCAAGAAGCAGGAAAAGCATGGCACATTCAAAACACTCTTCTCTCCTTTTCATCTAGTAATCAATATCCATTTATTCCTGACATTTATTATTACAAAAATGTTCACTCAACATTATTTCAAGTAGAAGTATTTCTCATTTGCAATACTTAATCACAACTGCTATTTTACTTCGATATATGATGATTATGATTCAAAACTGTTTTGTTCACTACAGCCTCTGTAATGGTAAATACTGGTCTATTCTTTTTTTTTTCTTTTAGTTTTTTTTTAAAGATTTTATTTTATTTTTCCTTTTTCTCCCCAAAGCCTCCCAGTATGTAGTTGTATATTCTTCGTTGTGGGTCCTTCAAGTTGTGGCATGTGGGACGCTGCCTCAGCGTGGTTTGATGAGCAGTGCCATGTCCGCGCCCAGGATTCTAACCAACGGAACACTGGGCCGCCTGCAGTGGAGGGCGCGAACCAAACGACTCGGCCACGGGGCCAGCCCCTACAGGTCTATTCTTATTCACCACAATATCTCCAGTATTTAATATGGTATCTAGCATATAATAGGTTTTAGTTAACATTGTTTGGATGAGGAGAGGAAAAGAGGAGAAGCAAAGGTGTAAAGTCTGGCGTGAGGCTGGAGAGATGGAGCAGGTCCATGGCATGCAGGCCCTGGATAGCCACATTCAAACTGCTGGCTCTTTTCTCCAGGGCAATTGAAAGAATTAAAAGATTTTAATCAGTAGGGTGGCAAGATCAACTTTACTCACTACGATTGGCAATATGAGTAAACATGGTCAGAAGAAGAATACGTAATTGGTTAATACTATAGGCTGGGATAAAAATAATGGAAATTTAGGAGAAAATGGGTGAACTTGACAACTGTTTAGGAAACAGACTTGGTGAATATTCTGAAGTGAGGTGAAGAGTGTGAGAAAGACATATCAAGAGTAATCAACAGACTTCTCACTTCAAAACTAAGGGAAGGTGGTAGGCCCATCCTAGGTAGTGAGGGCGTCAGGAAAATAAATTTTATGGATACCCTGTCTATCTGAACAATTTGATGTAAAAATTGAACAGAAAATTCACAGGCCTATGTGAATGATGGAGAAAAGGTACTTTTGTCTCTGTTTATTGTCCAGTCAGTGCACAGGAAGGGTCCATTGTGCCAAAGTGTCCACTCTGGTTGTTCAGCTCCAGGAGTCATTTTTTTGTGTTCTTTATTGCCAAATGTGCCATCCATGGCTAGTTTTATATCTCCTACTGCAGGGAAAGGGGAGCAACACTGATATTACATGGTGTTACATGTCACAGCTTTTTGGAATCTGGTTTCATTGAAACACCATAGAACTGCTTGCCTCTGCAGTTCCTTCACACCGTTTATTGAATGCTAATCACATCGTCACTCAGGACACTGCGTCACTCATCCTGCTGCTTGAGATTAACAACTTCTAGTGACTCTCTCAACGATTCCTACTGTACTTCTATTATGATGGCCCCAAATGCAAGTCGTACCTAGAGTAAGACACTATAAACAATAATTAACTTTCTGATTCTATGAAATTAACCATTCAGAATTTTATAGTATAAGTAAGAAAGAACACATCTTCTAATTGTATCTTCTCTTGAACTCTTTGGTCTGGCATCACTGCATTCCTAGAATGTGATCTCTTTCCCCGATACCTACAACCTTGCCTTGCACACACCACCAACAGTGATGGTTATAGGCAAGGATCTGTTGGCAGAGTGAGAAAAGTAATGCCATTTTTGCAAAGAATGCCCATCCTTTATCCAGCACTGTATAAGACTGTTACAGGAGGAAAATCATTAGCACATAAATCAGAAATGTTAGATGGTATTGTTGCAAAGTGGTGCAAATTCCTCAGAGGAGATAAGAGCAATGACCTCCTGAGACTGCCTTAGGATGCCTGTGAGCAGCTAAGAGTGCATGGGGTAAAAGACACCACCACCACCCTAGCCCTGTTGACCTTCTGTAGACCAGAGTCACCACTACTGGAGAACACAGACAGGTGACAACCAATGCATGGATCCACATACACATGACTTAAACCCAAGAGCAGGTCATGGATACCCAAAGCCCTGTGTCCAGCCTGGTGTCAAACATGAAAGACAGTCACCCCAAGTGAGCATGTCGGTACTGCTCTGGTAGTCTAGTCTCAGACAATGCCATGAAAGAAATACCACACTGGCCCCCAAGAGTAATCTGTTCACAAGGCTACCCTCCTGGAACTGAGTTCCTTATGGCATCTGGTCTAATCTGTGAGATGGGAAGGTTGGAGAGTGTCTCAAAGTGGGAGAAATGGGAACCAGAACTTGGCACCAGAGGAGAGATTTGAAAATTTTGAGATAGGATCTTTAGGCCACTGGGATGCACGTGTGATGAGGTCCAGTGGGACAAAGTTCAGGCTTGGGGTTTTCTGTCCAAATGACTCTGCTGACCAGAGACAGTCCTAGGCACTGATAAGAGCCATTGGAAAGTTTTGAAGAAAGTGATCCAAAATTTGGGGCTCCCTCAGGAGTCAGGCTTGGAGAGGGCTGTGCTCACCTGGCTATAAGGGTGGTACTAAATGCTGACACCATTTGCTAAGGTAAAGAACACTGGAAGAATCTGAGTAGATAGAATGGTGAGTTCACCTACTGAATATGCAACTTCTGAGGGGAGGCAATGAAGAAGAAATTAGATATACGGGTTTGAAACTCAGAGGAGAGGACACATGAACTGAGGAATATATATGTATAGTATTATGTATTACATGTATATAATATTCTATCTGTTTGGTGCATGAGAGATCTTTGGGTAAAATGAGACAAGGAAAGAAATGACAAAGTACTGAACAGAGTCCTTGAAAAGCCATAAATACTCATCTGGAATCAGTTAAACCAGAAAAGAATACAGTGATCAGTGATGGAATGCCCAGACAAGAAGCAGAAAAAGAGGATAAAAGAGAATATTAAGGAAACCTAGAGAAGTATAGTTTATAGAAAAAAGGGATGATAACCTATGTCAAATCCTGCTGAGAGAACAAGTAGAATAAGGACAAAACATGTCTATTAGTGGCATAGAGTTCTTTATAACCTTAGCAGGAGCAGAATTTGCAATTAGACTATTTGGAGCAGCATCCCTTTTGAAGTCATTAGAAAATGACTAGTCATTAGATTCAGAGGCTAAATCAAGATAAGAGTAAACTATTTATATGTTTGGTGCTGAGGAGAGGAGAAAGAAAGGAATTTAACAGAAGGAGACTCATAGCTCAGAGCAACAATGAGACTTCTGAAAAAGGGAACGTGATTCTAAAAAAAAAAAACATAATATTTAAATGTTGAGAGTGAAAATCCAGGAGACAAGAAGAAGTTCAAAGTTTGGAATAAGTTTCTTGAGAAAGTGAGAAAGAGTTTTATCCAGAGTATAAGGAGCACAAGCAACAGTTCTGGTCATTGAGACAGAGGATCCTTCTATTTAAAAAGGAGGAATAGAGAAAGAAATGAATGCAAATGTAGGAAATTTATCTGATGTTTTTTAAAAATTGAAGCAGTTTTGTTTCATAGAGTCTATTGTCTCTGTAACATATGAGATGGAGGTAGAAGCACGGAGTGTGAGAAGCTCAAAGTCATGAGATAAGTTAAGAATGTTTGAACAGTCACTTCAGGATGTCTACTGGGTTGAGTAAGAAATAGTAAATTTCAAGGCTGAGAGTTTGGACCTGTGAATATTAGTTACCAAGTATTAAGAGTTAATCAATCTTCCCTTTTGAGTCATTTTCTCCACTTAGCAAACAAGAGGCAAGCATTGGGAAGACAGAGTCAGACTTGTCCAGGGCTGGATCAAGTTGAGTTTCCAGGGTTTTGGCAAAAGATAAATTGAAGTTATTATCCATTGATTCTAAAATTATTAGGAACTGAAATGTATACAGGAGAATATGAAGGGATAAGAACAAATATAGGGATCAGTGGGATGTCTTTAAGACAGCAATAGTGATTCAAAATAGGATAGGAGTTTGGGAATGAACATGAGATAAACCGTTTGGAGATTAAAAGATGGAGCAATTTCAGCTTGAAACGTGACTGATCTTCAGGAGGTAGTGGATCCGGTGGATTAGAGGCGACAGATGAACAAGGAACATGAAGCCAGGTGTTAGATAGCTCAACTCCTTTATGTACGTAACACTGACCTCGGAACTTCTGAAATTCGACGAAGTATCAATTCATCAGACATGCCAGTATATTCACCAAAAATAATTTTAAGTACATGGTTTTTTTCTAGAAATTGTATAATCTTCTTGAATTATCTATGCATGTCCTTGCTTCTTTCTATTAAGAGTAATTTGAGATCCATGGAGATTACACATTTTATATTCATGGTTTGTCTTTTGAATCATTCCAAATATAAGATTAATATAATCATTTATTTCATTTATTTCTATCTCTGGCTTTACTCCAGACTTCAGAGAATTAAATTCATTTAATTAATAGAATATTCAGTATTCATAGGAAAGCGTCTTTGAAAGTAGAATAAATGACCCTTCATAGATAGGTTGATTATATTTAACCTAGCCTCAAAATATTAAGATTCACCATATGTGTCACATACATGAAAAAAATACTCAAATAGAATATATTTTTGATTCAGGCAAGTGAAAAAGAAATTTTACATTACTTTAGCAAAGTCTATAGCACATATTCTTATTTTAAAAATGAATTATACAAGCAATACATAAACACATTCTCATTATAAATAAATCAGTGAAGAGAGTGACGGCAGCAAGATGCCAGAATAGAAGGTCTTTGCCTTGGTTCTTGCATGGAAACACTGTCTTGACAATGATTTAAGTAACAAAATGCCTTTATGAGAAAACGAGAATCCAGTTAAGAATTTATAGTACTTCATACGTACACAAAATTGAGATCAGCTGCATTGAAATGGGTAAGGAGGGCAATTCCACTTTCACTGCATCAGCTTTTCCCACAAGCTGGCACAGCTCAGCACTGAGAGAGAGCATGACACTTTCTTCGTATAGGAGGAAGAGTGTGAGGTCCACATCCAATCTCCCTGACCTTTCAGTGAGATCCCTAAGGTGTGAACTTCTTTCTTGCCTCACACAGAATGCTGAAAGAATTGGAATATTCCAAATGCCAGGGCAGTTAGGGGAATGGACACATTCTTGTGGCCTGCATTGCTCTGTGAGACTTAGAAAAGATGCAGAACTGAGACCTCTTCTCCATGAGGAAGGGAGGAGTGAAGTGTGACCCCAATGTCCCTAGCATTTCAGTGGGGTCCCTGAGGTGTTGGTTTCTTCCCTGCCTCACATAAAGAGCTGAAAAAATTGGCATACTCCAGATGACTTGGACAGTGGCAGCCAACATGGCTCTCGGATATGGAAAAAGGTGAATAATTGAGTCTTCTTCCTGAGGAGAGAAGGGGAAGAACACAGCATGCCCCTAATATCTGTGGTTTCAGTGCACTACCCTAGGGGCTGGTTTCTATTTCCACTCACGTGGAGTGATGACAGAACAGACATGGTCAGTCACCTGAGGGAGCAAGAGATTATGAGCCACTGGAAAAAACAATGACACACTTAAAAAGAAAAAAGAAAAGAACTGGACACCTGGAGCAAATAAGAACGAAGGCCCAGAATCTTTAGCCAGGCTTGCTGGTAAAGGACTTTCCCAGTCAAAGACAGTCCATAAAGACTGGGAGAGGGTGTTATTTCTTCAAACACACGCATATTATAAAACTACAAGAAAGATGAAGAATCATGAAATCTTGAAAACAATCAGAAGAATGAAAAAAATCTCCAATAACTGATCCTAAAGAAATGGATATCCATAAATTGTCTGACTAACAATTCAAAATAATTGCCTTGAAGCTCAATGTGTTACAAGAGAACACAAATAGACAACAAATAGACAAAGAGACACAAATAGACAAATGAAATCAAGAACACAATACAGCAAAAAAAAATGAGACTATCAACAAAGAGATAAAGAAGAACCAAACAAATTTTGAAACTGAAGACTACAATAACTGAACTGAAAAATTAACTAGAAAGATTCAACAGCAGATTCAAGCAAGCAGAAGAAAGAATCAGTGAACTTAAACTCAATTCATTTGAAGTTATTATAGTCAGAGGAACAAAAAGAAATAAGAATGAAAAAGAGTGTAGAAAGTCTAAGGGACTTATGGGACACATTAAGAGAATCAATACAAACATTATGGGAGTACAAGAAAGAAATACATATTTATATATTTGTCTATATATTTAGGGAAATACAGAATGCTGTATTACTGTAATGGTGGTGGGTAAAACACCTTTGATTCTAGTATAAAAGATAAAAGTGTGAAAAATAAGTGTAACTAAAAAATATGTTAAAAGGTATATGATTTGAATAGCTGTAAATTGTGATAACAATAACATAAAGTAACACAAGGGAAGTAAAATGTAGAGTTTTTTATGTAATTGAAGTTAAGTTGTTATCAGACTAAAATAGCCTTACATTATACGATGTTTTATGTAAGCCCCATGGTAACCACAAAGCAAATACAAATAGCAGAGAGATAAAAGAAAAAGAGAAAGGCATCAAAGCGTATCACTACAATAAATGAACAAATCACAAAATAAGACAGTAAGAAAGGAAAAGACGTAAAAAAAAACATAAAATGGACATAAAACAATTAACAAAATGGCAATACTATCTCCTTGCCTATAAATAATTACTTTAAATGTAAACATATTAAACTCTTTAATCAAAAGATGTAGAGTAGCTGAATGGATAAAAACAAAGATCCAATTAAATGCTGTCTACAAGACTCACCTTAGAATAAAAGACACACATAAGTTGAAAGTGAAGAGACATAAGAATATATTCTGTGAAAATAGTAACCAAAAGAGAGCAGAGACAACCATGTTTAGACAAAAAATGCACTTTAAATTAAAAACTATCACAAGAGACAATGAAAGTCATTATATAATGATGAAATGGACAATTCATCAGAAAGATGTAACAATTTTAAATATGTATGCACTCAGCATCAGAACACCTAAAAATATAAAGCAATCATTGACAGACCTAAACAGAGAAATAGACAGCAATACAATAACAATAGGAGACTTCAGTACCCACTTTCAATAATGGGTAGAACATCCAGACAGAAAATCAATGAGGAAACAGTGGGCTTGAATATTATAGACCAAATGGACCTAACAGACAAGTATAGAACATTTCATCCAACAGCAGCAGAATATACATTCTTTTCAAACATCAAACATTCATCAAGATAGATCAGGTTAGGTCACAAAACAAATTTCAAGAAATTTAAGAAGATTGAAATCATGCCAAGTATTTTTTCTGACCACAATGGAATGAAATTAGAAGTCAATAACAGAAGGAAAACTGGAAAATTCACAAATATGTGGAAATAAAACAACATACTCTTAAATAGCCATTGAGTCAAGAAGAGCTCAAAAGGGAAATTAGAAAATATCTCAAGGCAAATGAAAATGAAAACGCAGCATATCAAAACTTATGGAATGTAGCAAAACCAGTACTAAGAAGGAAGTTTATAGCAATAAACATCTATATTAAAAAACAAGAGGGGCTGGGCCAGTGGTGCAGCGGTTAAGTTTGCACATTCCACTTCGATGACCCGGGGTTTGCTAGTTCAGATCTCAGGTGCGCATATGGCACCGTTTGGCAAGCCATGCTGTGGTAGGCATCCCACATATAAAGTAGAGGAAGATGGGCATGGATGTTAGCTCAGGGCCAGTCTTTCTCAGAAAAAAAAAAGAAGAGAGATCTCAAACAAAAAAACCTAATTTTACACCCCATAAAGCTATAAAAAGAAGAACAAATTGAGTCCAAATATAGTAGAAAAGAAGGAAATAACAAAGATTAGGACAGAAATAAAAATATAGAAAAATAGAAAAAAAATATCAATGAAATCAAGGCTTGGATTTTTGGGAAAAAATTGACAAAGCCTTAGCTAGACAAAAAAGAGAGAGAGAAAAGACTCAAAATAAAAAATGAAATAAGGGACATTAAAATGGATGCCACAAAAATAAAAAAGAACATAAGAGACTGTATGAACAACTATAGACCAACAAACTAGATAGCCTAGACAAAATGGGTAAATTCCCAGAAACAGAGAACCTATCAAGACTAAATCATGAAAAAATAGAAAATTAGAATAGACTAATAATGAGTAAGGAGATTGAATCAGAATCAAAAACCTCCCAACAAACAAAAGCCCAGGACCAGACAGCTTCCCTGATGAATTATAACCTGATGCCAAAGCTAGGCAACGACACTACAAGAAAAAAAGACCATAAGCCAATATCCTTGATTAACATAGTTGCAAAAATGCTCCATAAAATAGTACCAAATCAAATTCAATAGCACATTAAAAGGATCATACACCATGACCAAGTGAGATTTATCCCTGGGATATAGAGATGTTTCAACATACACAAATTAATTAATGTGATACACCACATTAGCAGAATAAAGGCTAAAACTCACATGATCATCACAATAGATGCAAAAGAAAAGAGGCATTGAGCAAAATTCAACATACCTTTGTAATAAAACTCTCAAAAAATTAGGTATAGAAGGAATTTCCCTCAACACAATAAAGGCCATATTTAAAAAGACCAGAGTTACCATCATACTTGATGGTGACAAATTGAAAGCTTTTCTTTTAAGATTAGGAACAGGGCAAAGATGCCCACTTTCACCATGTCTATTCAACATAGTACTAAAAGTCCTAGCTAGAGGAATTAGGCAAGTAAAAGAAATAAAATGCATAAAAATTGGAAAGTAAGAAGTAAATTTATCTCTGTTGCAGACGACATAATTTTAAAGTAAAAATTCATAGACTCCACAAAGAGACTAGTAGAACCAATAAATGAATTCAGTATTTGCAGGATACAAAATCAACAAAAAAGTCAGTTGCATTTCCATGGTCTACCAAGAAAAAATCTGAAAAGGGAATTGAGAAAACAGTCCCATGTAAAATATCATCGAAATGAACAAAGTATTTAGAAATGAACTTAATCAAAGAGCTGAAAGACTTGTATTCTGAAAGCCACCAAATAATAATGGAAAAAATTAAAGAAGACAAAAACGGAAAGACATCTCATGTTGATGGATTGGAAGATTTATTATTGTTCAAATGTCTATACTAACCAAAACAATGTACAAATTCAGTGTGATTGTTATCAAAACTCCAATGGCACTTTTTACAGAAATAGAAAAAAGAATCCTAAAATTTGTATGGAAAACACAAAAGACCTTGAATATCCAAAGACATCTTAAGAAAGAAGAACCAAGCTGGCGTCATGATACTCCATTATTTCAAAACACATTACCAAGTTATAGTAATCACGACAGTATTGTATTGACATAAAAACAAACATATAGTCAAATGGAACAGAATAAAGAGTCCAGAAATAAACTCCTGTGCATATGGTCAACTGATCTTAGACAAGGGTGCCAAAAATATGCAATGGGGAAAGAACAGTCTTTGAATAAACGGCGTTGAGAAGACTGGATATCCACATTCAAAAGAGTGAAATTGAACCCTTATCTTACAACATACACATAAATCAACTTAAAGTGGTTTAAAGATTTAAATATATAATTTGGAACTGTAAACTCCATGAAGGAAACAGGGTAAAATGTCACGACATTGGGCTTGGCAATGATTTCTTGGATATTGCACCAAAAGCACAGCAACAAAAGCAATATTAAACAAGTCGGGCTACCTCAAACTAAAAAGCTTCTGCACAGCAAAGGAAACAATCAACAGAGTGAAAAGGCAACCTACAGAAAGAGAAAATATTTTCAAATCATGTATTTGATAAGGGATTAAAATCCAAAATATATTAAGAACTCCTACAACTCAGCAACAAATAAGCAAATAGCCTAATTGAAAAAATGGACAAAGGACTTACATAGACATTTATCCTAAGAAAACACACAAATGGCTAACAGGTATATGAAAAAAATGCTCAATATCACTAATCAGCAGGGAAGTGAAAATCAAAACCACAAGGAAATATCACCTCACACCTGTCAGGATGGCTATTATAAAACAACAACGATGAATGTTGGCAAGGATATGAAGAAATTGGAGCCCCTTGTATGCTGATGCTGGGAGGGTAAAAATGGTACTATGGTAAATGGTAAAAAAGCCACTATGGAAAGAAGTATGGCCATTCCACAAAAAGTTTAAAATAAAATTACCATATGACCCAACAATCCATTTATAAATACGTAGCCAAAAGAATTGAAACTGGGATCTCAAAGAGATATATGCACTTTCATGTTCATTGAGGAATTGTGCACAATAGCCAAGATCTGGGAACAACCTAAATGTCCATCAACAGATGAATGAATAAAATAAATGTAGCACATACATAAAAAAGAAGGATATCTAGCCGTATGTGACAACATGGATGAACCTGAAGGACATTACACTAAGTGGAATAAGCCAGTTACAGAAGGACAAACACTGCGTAATTTCACTTATGTATCTAAAATAGTCAAACTCATAGGGAGAGTAGAATGGTGGTTGTCAGGGACTGGTAAGAAGGGACAAGGGGAGTTCCTATTCAGCAGGTATGGTGAATCACTTAGCAATGGGGATATGTTCTGAGAAACGCATCATTAGGCAATTTCATCATTGGGTGAACATCAGAGGGTACTTACTCAAACCTAGATGATATAGCTGACTACAGACCTAAGCTGTATGGTACTAAGTTTATGGGACCACTGTCATATATGTGGTTTGTCCTTAACTGAAATGTCATTATGCATTGCATGGCTGTATAAAGTTTCAGTTGCACAAAATGAATATGTTCTAGAGAAGTGCTGTACAACATATTGCCTATAGTTAACGATACGATAGTGTGCACTTAAAAATTTGTTAAGAGGGTAGATACTATGTTGTGTTCTTATCACAATAATAAAGTAAGTTCATAAAAAATAAAGATACAGTATATAAAATATGAAATGTAATTTTTTAACAACCAACCCATTCCCCTTAAAGTAATAGTTTTATATTTATCCTATTATTCTTTTCTCCCTTTTTAAAAGTTATTTTTATTGTGAAACACAGTAAGATTCATTAGAGAAAGATATAACATACAGGCAATTTAAAGAAGAAAATGAAAATTATCTATTTATGTGAATAAATTTGCTAGAAGTTGTAAATCCAGATGTGTACTGCTTATTTTCACTCACTGACATTCATAAACATAATTGATGACTACATAATATTTCATTTTATAGATTTACCATGTTTACTCTTGCCCTCTCACTACATGTTTAGGCTGCCATAATTATAAGAAATGCCTCAAAGAATATCTAATAATCTTTATATTTGTCTTTATTTCTGATCATTGCTTTAGGAAGGAGTCTGAGAAGAGAGAGCTGTAAATCTAAATGTACAAATGCATTAAAAAGTTTTGAATTAAATCACCAATTTTCCTAAAATCTTTACAAACAAAAATTAATTTTGTTAGGGCTATTTATTGATGGTGCACGATTTATATAATATATTCATTATTAATAGTTACATTTAAAAATTGTTAACATTTATGTTCATTTGATGATTTGATATATTAAATATTTACTTGTTTATTAATATCTGTAATGGACTTATTGTCTTGATATGTATGGAGTTTTCACCTAGGTTAATTCTTTGTTTTCTGAGAAAAGATAATTCATTATCTAACATTATCAAAAGCAATTCATTTATCATACAAATCCACCTCTTCTTAGTTAGCAGAGCACAACATACCTAATCTGTTATGAATGAGGATGTGCAATTTTTTCCTTCTATTTGTCATTTGTTTTGTGTTATTTGATTTTTACCTTTGGGGAATATGGGCATAGGAAACAGGAAGCCATAACTCTGGGGCAAGAAGAGCTACTTCAACTGTGCAAGGTACTATTATGCATGGTCATGCTCCCCCTCCAACCTGGAAGGAACTAAGAGCACATGATAAATAAGAATGATATTAAAAATGGGAAGAAATGTTTGATGAGTAGCTGAGCATTAAAGACAAACTGGCTTACTATACAGCTTTATCTGTTCTCTGACGATATGCCCACTTCAGACCTGGGTTAGCGTCATTCAAGGACTTTGCTGAGGTGGCCAGTTTCTCATTTTGCTTTTAGAATCAGCTTATAGCTAAGTAAACAAAAACTATCAAACAATTCTAGTTGTTATCATACCCACAAGGGTGCTTCCAAGCCTGGAGTTGGAGAGACCTTTAATCTGGAAAATTAGTATGCTATATTCTTTCAAAGATATAAATTCAAAGGAGGAATATTAGTTTATTTAGCAGAATGGAGGAAATAGAAACTTATGTTGCCTGTGAGGAGAGGGCCAGTTAGAAATTAACCAGATTTGCCCACAATTTCCTTGATAAGTTCAAGTGTCGGTACACACATATCATGGGAAATGGGGGTAGAGCCTGAGACTGAGAACAGGGAGAGTGGCCCTACCCATTCTGAGGAAACTGTGGACAGATGTGCTCCCGTAAAACAAGAGTCCGGCTTAGAAGGAGGAAGAAATGGAACCCGGAATACGAGTTCCCAAATAGGAAAGAGTTCATGAGAACTTCCAAGGTGCCAGCTTCTCAGCTATCCTACAAGGTAAATTGTCCAGGTTGAAATAGGATGACAGAGGGTTCCAGGAAACAAAAAGAAAACAGAATTATACATTATTGGGTTATGTTATCTGCAATAATATTACTATGTTATTATATATGTTTGTTACAACATTATCAGCATCTAGGAAAAACTAGTTATGCTTATGAGATATTAGCTAGTACAATTTGAAAAATAAGGATAGTTCCATAGAAAAATGTGAGAAGACTGCTGAAAAAATTAAAAGTTATTCTTTTTCTAGACTATAGAATTGGAGTGGGAAAAATACAGAAAACCAAAAAGTTCTTGTCATTGTTAAGTGTTTAATATGTAATCATTAAAATGCAAACATTTTGATAAAATTAAAATGCAAATATACCTATCATAATAAAACCAAAATATTCAAATAAAATAACTAAGAATTGAAAATAAGGAGCTAGATAAAAAGAAATAAACTTAAAAAGTTAGAAAATAAGTTAAAAGTAAGAAGAAATAATAAGGAGAAAAAAGAAAATAGAACAAAATTCAGATTTGATCCTTAAGCCAAAACCATTTTCTCTGAAAACATCAATAAACTAGGCCCTTTTCTGGCAAATTTTAATCAAGAAAAAGACATGATACAAATATAAAGCTATTGGAATGAGAACAGAGATTAAACAACAGTAATGACAGAAAAGAACAAAGTAGTAACATAAAATATAGCTTTTTGTCAGAACACTTGAAAATATAGGTGAAATGGATGATTTTTAATGTTGTACTGTAGCAACATTATCTCGAGGATATACCTGAATATTTCAATGATTACAAAAGAAATTTAAGGGACCAGCCTGGTGGTGCAGCAGTTAGGTTCACACTTTCCACTTTGGCGGACCAGGATTCACTGGTTAGGATCCTGGGTGTGGACCTACACACTGCCTTGCCAAGCCATGCTGTGGCAGGCATCCCACATATAAAGTAGAGGAAGATAGGCATGGATGTTAGCTCCAGGTTAGTCTTCCTCAACAAAAAGAGGAGGATTGGTGGCAGATGTTAGCTCAGGGCTAATCTTATTGGAAAAAAAAAAAGAGAGAGAGAGAGAGAGAGAAAAGAAATTTTAAAATGTGTAAGTGATCCAACCTAAAACAGCACGCCAATGGAGTTTAATTGGCAAATCCTATCAGTCCTTCAAAGTTTTCTTTGTAATAGGAACACAGGTTTTCAGGGCCTTTCTCTCATCTGACCTTTCATTTTTCTTTACCCCTTTTTTTGTGCCTCTTTCTCCTTTTTTTCACATTCCACCGGCTCACGCCTCCCCATTTGTGAAAATATGCTGAATTGTTGCATATTATGACTGATAGATAAGGAGAGAAAAAGGAAGTCTGGTTTATTCATTCAATGAGTATTTCCTTTTTGTGACTGGTGTATATATATATGTGTGTGTACCTTGCGTGGAGTTGAAGAGGAGAAGATGGAACGCTTTCTCTCCTTCTACCTCAAGCCTCGTGCTGAAGACTGAACTGTCCCCTAAGCAGCGCCAGTCTACTGGCTCTGGAGGGGAGACGTTGGCTACGGGGGAGAGCCCATGGCGGGCAGAGCTCCCTGGGCATTGTTCCTGTTAATCCAGCCAGAAAACAAGATTATTAATTTGAGATAAGAAAATTATTTTAAAGAGGATAAAAGAGATTCATTCATCCTTTCTGGTTATACTATGTTCAAAGCCAAAAGCTACGGCGTGAGCTTCTTTTATGGAGATCAGTTTAAATAAAGCACTTGGTTTCAATTTGATGTTGCTGTGGTCTTCAAAACTTCAAAAAGCATTTCTTTGATAAGACGTGGAGTTTATTTTCAACAAATGTAAAAGCATGGTGTGATATCCTTGTTGTTTTTAACCTTATGAAAAGCATTTACATTTTACAATGTGGGAAAACACATGCCAGGTTCTCAGCAACTTGTTTGTGAGAAATAGAAAAGCTTACACCTACATTCTTTTAACATCTCGATTATTTTTGGTCCTTTCATTTGCAGATACGAGTTAAAAGTCTGTATCCTCTGGAGATGAGGAAAATAGGGAAAACTCGTGTGTGGGTGTGATTTTCCAAATTGTATACAAATGATCCAAGCGAGAGAAAAAGTGCTAAAAATAAGAATCAATGACAGCATTTGAAAAGCTGTAAACCTTAAACTGTTGTGATCTGCATGTTCACACTGTGAAAGCTAAATAGGTAGCTTGTTATAAATATGCTGCAGCTGAAAAGATATCAAATAGTCTGATGCACTTTAAATTAACAGTGTGTTCTCACTGTCGTTTGAGCTACTCTCTCATATCCAAATGGGTACCTTCCTCTCCCTTCAGTACTACACCTCCAGAATCCTCTCCACAGTCTCTTGTAGTAATACTAACATGAGCTCCTGGGACTGTACTTGTCACAGAGTTGTAGTATATTTGCTGCCATCTGCTCTTTCTGTTTCAAACATCTCAGATGAGTAATTTCTAGTATTCTAGTGTTTCTTCCACTCTAGTTTTGTATGTTCTGTGATTGACAACCTAATCCATGCAAATTCATTGCTGATCTGTGATTTTCCTCCTCTAGCATACATCTCAAAAATATGCAGAGAAAGTATGGGAATAAAAATTAGAAACTGTGGCATTAGCATTACATTCAGATCATTTAAATTATTACATTTCTCAAATTCATCTAATGGAATTTCACTTTGACTATGACAGAATTATAAGGATTTTTGTTATAGTAAATTGAATACTATCTTTATTTAGAAGAATATTGCCTTCTCTCCCACTTTTATTCTGATTTTTTTTTTTTTTTTTTGGTGAGGAAGATTGGTCTTGAGCTAACATCTATTGCCAATCTTCCTCTTTTTGCACAAAGAAGATTGTCACTGAGCTAACAGCTATGCCAATACTCCTCTATTTTTTGTATGTGGGATGCTGCCACAGCATGACTTGATGATGGGCGTGTAGGTACACGCCTGGGATCCGAACCGGTGAACGCCAGGCTGCTGAAGTGGAGCATGCGGAACTTAACCACCCAGCCACTGGCCAGGGCCCCTCATATGTTATTTTGAGGAACATATGAAAGATCAAAACTTTTAAATAACCCTGAGATGGTTGTTAGTACAGTCGAGTGATTCTGACTCCTAGCAACCCTGTGTAGAGTAGAGGAGAACCCTGTATACAGCAGAGGGGAACCCTGCTTGGTCAATATGTGCCACACCCTCACAGGCTGGCACTATATCGGGCAATGCTCCATTGCTATTCATAAAGTTTTCATGGCCAATTTTGTCGGAAGTGGGTGGCCGGGTCCATCTAGAAGGTCCGCTGAAACCTGTCCAGCGTGGGTGACCCTGCTGGTATTCGAAATACTGGTGGGATAGCTTTCAGCATCACAGCAACACACAGCTGCCACAATGTGACAACCGACACGCAGTGGTATGGGGCCCTGACCAGAAACAAACCCAGGCTGCTGCTGTGAGAGCGCTGAATCTTAACCACTGAGGTTAAGCCATCAGGACTGGGTAAACCCTACTATGAATATGTGCCCCCTATGAATGTATGGATGCCATCCATCTTATGGGTATCTGGAGGAAAATTGTTCAGAATAACTCTATTAAAGAATGAGGCTAGCACTCAAAATAAAAATTGTCCAGATAATGTGTAAATGAATATAATTTCACCACAATTTCTCTCTCTCTCCCTCCTGTATGTCATAGATAGTATTATTTTGATATTTAGCATGCAAGACCCTTAGATATTTTTAGTAAACATTTCTATATACCTGTAAATAATATTTGAGAATGTGTATCAGGATTTTTTATTTCTTTTTTCCGTCACTGGCTTCTTTCTGACTTTGGACAAAATATTTTATTTTAGTTACTGTCATAGTTACCTCTGGGTTATTAACCAAGGTTCATCTGAACATTTCAGGATTTAATGTTAAAGATTTAAAACTACACTTAATAATATTAAAAGATGACTTGTGCTCGTAACGGCAGCTTTTGGCATGGACGGGGTAATTGACATGCATCATAATTCACTCTAAATCACAGGAAAATGAAATCGCTCCCACGTGTTTGATTTGCTCCATGTAACCATCTCGGTGATTGATGCAGATACCCACATGATCACCAGCACCTGGAATAAGTATTGATCTTCAGGATGTCTGAAAGGAACAGATGAGTAATCACAACTTTCCTGATGCTTTGGACTTTTAAAAAATATCTTTGACAAATTTGAAAGCTTTAATATTTTTCTCTGGATCAACTCAGCCTCTAAATATCACAAAAGGACAACTGTGTTTCTCCCTTTTAAATAGCCTGTATTTATGACAGACTATGATAGACTAAATAAAAGTAATCAGAAATAAACACTACTCTAATGCAAGAAATGAAAACCTCTCTATGAGATTTAAAAATTGTGAGAAAGAAGGTACTGTGGTGTGAAGAAATGGCACTGGAAATAGAGACAGGCACAGTAAATGCAAGCCCTCTGTTACGAATTGGCTAAATGAATATTTATTAAGCGGAGCCCAGGGTGCCAGATGGTGTGCCATGGTTCAACAAGAGATCACAAGACGGGCTGAAATGGAGATGTTTGTTACTCACAGGGCCTGGAGGAAGTATGTGGCACACCTCAAGCGGCCAAAGGGGAGGTCAAGGCAGAGTGCAAACAGAGTGAGGCTTCTGTCTTTATTAGGATCCGTGGGTAGAGTGCTTTGGGGTTCCCAGGCTAAGGCCAGATGGATCAATTTGAACCAAAAGAGTAGGGTTTTGGTAAGCCCTACGGGAGTGTTGTCTAAGGGGCACATAAGGGGAAAGGGCTGGGAGGCAGGAGGGACTGTGGATCACAAAGGCTTTGGGGGAAGCCGTATAAGGATTTATATTTGCTTGATTCTGAGAGCTGCTCTCAATGGCATGTGCTTGCACGAAGGAGCTAGTGTCAGTTCAAAGTCCCTGCAGGCCACTTGGCCAAACAAAATTGATGCCAAGGGCAGCAGTACCATCTAGTAGCTTAGCTAAACTCAACCAGCTATCCTGTGGTGACTTGGCATCAGGAATAGCAATCACTTGTGTAGCAGATATGTTAAAGGATGTAGGTATCGTTTTCTGAAGCCATTATCAAACACATTTAACCAAGTCAAGAATGATGAAGCCCGTGATGACTAGACTCACTACTGTTTGGAATCCAGTTCTTAGCCACTAACCCCAAGGGACCTTAGGGAGTATGGGAATTTGTTGAAATATTTGTGTTATATTATGCATGACCTATATATCTTGAGACATCTTCTGGAGGTTGGCCTATACCTGTCCTGAGTTGTTACTGTATAAGCAGCAAGATGTATCCTGCACAGAACAGATTCTACTCCATTCATACAATAGAACATGTAATGCCAGTGGATTATCCATCACCATTTGTACAGTGAGTCATGCTGTTGTATTAGGCTCAGAATATGGTGTACTACCTGCATGCTGTTGGTTAGCGTGGCTGACCACTGCTGAGTTGCTTTTATTATTTGATCTCATTGGGTTAGGGCAGCAGCACCGGTTACTGTGCCTACCAGACCAGGGATGATAGCCAGTGTCACAGGATAGGGACAAGAATGGCTCTTTTGATACTGGGGCGGGATGTCTCAAGCAGAGAGATGCTATGAGGGTAAAGGTGGCTGGAATATTAAAGGTAACAATGTTGCAATAATAGGGTCATCTCCATGGAGAGCATGCAGACTGGACAGGGTCAAGTGGACCTGTTCCTGGTCCCTTAAGTCAGGTCCACAGTAGAATCCAAATGAGGCATTATTCATCACTAAGGGGCAATGAGTATACAGGGTGAGCTCCAGCCCTTGTGTTTAAGTATAATTGGTAGCCTTTAGGAAGAGTTGCCAAAGGGGATTATTTTGATGCTTACCTACAGGGTGCCCTGTTTGGGGTCTAGATTAGGGGTTGGTCCATCTTAAATGAGGCTCATCATCTTTTGGAAAGAATTGGTACAAGGGGCTGGTCACTAGGAAGAGCTGAGGGATAGATGGTGACGTGGGGCTATAGGTCTGACCCTGCATGCTGACAGATCCAACATCATTTTACTTGTAAGGCCTGGGCTGCTCCCTCGGAGGTGTGGATGAGTCTATTTGTCCCGTAGGACGTGGCCCCCTTGGTTGTGGTGTAGGGCAGTGTTGTGATATTCAAAGGGGAGGGCCTTATAGATAAGATGTGGAAAGGAGTGGAGATGGCATTTTCGGGTGGGGAGGAGGTGCTGGTTGTGGAAACAATGAAGAGAGCAGGGTCTATCATGGATGTAGTGGGTTGAAAGCAAAGCTGTAATCTAGTACACTGAACAGCAAACACAGCACCAAGAGGTCCCTGAGTGGCATCGAGGCAGGTCAAGCTAGGGTGTTTGTGAGGAAGAGCCTCACTGTGGCTAGCGTGGTTTAGAATGCATTGTTTGACTTGCCGTAAAGGTGAAATGATACCTAGTGCTGCCAAACAGTCGGCAGGAAACTTGTGGTTTTGCAAGCATTTTTGATAGAGGCAAGATTAGTGTGGGAAGCAGTTAAGCAGGCAAGGAAAATAGCATTCTATAGGGTCCTTCCTCAGGGTCCATCAACTGGGGGCATTTTCTAACTGAGTCTGGAGGTTGCCAGTCGCTGCCATCACTGCCGTCCTGGTGCAGAGGAAAGATGGGAGGGGAAAGTCCCAATGTCTAGCGCGGCTGAGGGGCATTATCTTCCTGGTATTGAGCCAGTCATCACTTTAAAAACCTGATCATAATCTTTTGTCCACCTACAAATTCATTGCGAAATAACCTAATGTTGGTCCCTGCTCACAGCAGCCTCCATTAACCAAGCCCATAGCATCGACCCAGGGAGAAACTGCACAAAGATTAAATCCAAAGTGCATATGTGGGTGCACTTTAAGTTTCATTCAAATCTTTACCTAGTATCATCCCTCTTTTTTATTCCGCTCTTCTCTCTCATTTTCAAGTGGATGTTTTGAAAAGAAAACATTTCCTCTCTGGATAATTAAAACTATTTTGCACTTGTTGAACTTTTCAGTTTTTTGTTAAAGAATAAAACCCTCTATCTGCACATTTCCAGATAGTCTTTCCAATAAATTGTTAGAAAAACAAGGATAACATTTTACATGTTATTTATATTTATATGATAGCCACAATCATCCTTCAGAGAACTGTTCTTCCTTTATAGATATTGATGCCTACATATCATTAGTATAGTAATTTATTTTTTTAAACATTTCCAAATGTCTGAGCAGATAATTCTTATCAAATACATGATTAGTTTCATTATATATTCTCACTACAAAAAAACTAAGAAAGAGTTTTTGAGATGAATACATACCAAAACTGGATTCTTAAACATTCAATGTAATAACAGAATCTCAGTGGTGGAAAAGTAAATATAAGAAACTAAGCAATAAAAAGCTCTTAATTTTCAGTGTAAAATACAATATTTATTTTAAATGTATTTATATAAACTCTATAGTAATTTGTTTTTCAAACTGGCTATGAAAAATACTCTTTAGAAGAAATAGATTAGAAATTTCATACACGAACCTAAAACTAGTTGGAAAGACAAATAGGAAGTGAACATGAATAAAACCTTCTATAAAGTTTTACATGTAGGGACTTTGTAAATGAAAAGTTTACATGTCTTTTTCTCTTACTTTCAACCCATGAGAGGAACTTTATTCTCCGAAGGATACAAAGGAGGTGAAGTTGGGGGCTATCAGTCAGCATAAAGGACTTTGCTAGTTAAGAACGGTAAAAAAAACTACTTAATTAATCTGGCGACACCATTGAATGAGCTAGTCAAGGAAAATTAATTTTCCATATAACTCAGCCTTGTTTTTTTAGAAACCACAACTTTCTCAATTTTAACCCTTTCAGGTGGTAACTTTTAAAAATATAGTATATCTTCCTTCTCGTCTCAGGAACCAATTTACATAAGTAACTGTCTTGAAAACTCTATGATCATTATAATAATAATTACTATGACTATCATAATCAGCATTTTATAAATGGCATTTTAATTTCTGCTATTATAGTAATAATCCGTGGTATGGCTGGTACGTATGAAATGCAATAATGAATTAATTGATGCACTTTTTCAGGTGACTGGATGATCATGAAAATACAGATAAGAAAAGCAATATAAGCTTGGATTTTTATAAAGAATTTCAAAAATGAATAAACTGGCTCATTCTCATAAAAAGGCTACATTTAGCTTGAAATCATTTTAAGAATAAGATAATTCCAAAAATTACTTGTAGATATGAAATTATGTATTTTAAGATATGAGAAAAGTTTGCTTTAAGTTGCTTTTTTATACATGGAGAAATGAAAAGGCCCTTTGATCACCTAATTGTATTCTCTCACCCTACAAATAAAATAGGCTTCCATAGGTTTTATATAGTGATGTAGGTTATGGATGTTATATGTAGTTTTATGTAGCTAGCAGGTTCTCTTTGCACAGCTCTTTTATTAGCAGAAGTAGAATTAGAATCCATGTGTTCAGAATTGTCTGATAGCATTACATGTTCTCTTATTTTTTGATGCTAAATCATTTGCATAAATCGATGTATTTTTTCATTCAATTCCCTTTATGACCAAAATAACTTGAAGCATCTAATCAAATTAGAACACAGTAGTTTGTGACAAGAAAAAAAAAAACAACTACATATCACACTGAGGATTGAATTGAAGGTTTTTTGTTGTTAATTTTCTGAAGTGTTTATTCACAACCTAGGAAAGTATTCTTTCAACTATGGACACTGAAAACTATCTGAATTAGAATTAAGTTATAATGACAAAATGGGAAAGAATAAATCTTATTTTACTCTGCTGTGATAGAAGTCACCTGTTTTTAGCTGTCCTGTGTGTCTTTCTGTTGCTAGTTTAAAAATTTGACTAAAACAGTAAATAATACAAGATGTATTTGTAATTATTATTTAACCTCAGTAGATATATGAAAACATATATATCATTTATACATATGTAGTGTATTTGATAGTTTACATCTATTTTTTGGTCATGAAAACTGTCTAAATCTTATTTGGGTGAAAAAAAATGGATATAGGGAGGTAGAGGGAAATTGAGAAAAACAGAGAGAGAATGCATGTACCTGTATGCACGTGTGTGTGTGCATGTGTATGTGCAGGTGGACATGTGCAGAGAGAGATACCGAGGCAGCCAGGGGACAAAGAGAGTCTCAGAAGTTTCTTTCCCAACATGTCAGATGTAGGAGTGATGTGCTTCTTAACAATTTATTATTTATAAATACCATATATTTTTTCTTCCAAATAAATTATAATAAAAAGTCCATCTTCAAAAGTTAGAAAGTATATCATCTAATTGAACTTGGAGGCTAAGCCCTTTTAGCAGCACATGACAAAATCTTCTTTAATTCATGTTTTATCCCCAAATCAAGTGGCCATAGCAATAAATACAATGTCATAAAACCATGCAAAATTGTAAATAATTTGGAAAAAGAACTTTAAATAACGTAACTAACTACACCTAAGGTGTTTTTCCCTCATTTTGTCTTTTAACCATGGATGCTATAAATAGCAATCAATTAAGAACAATAATTTAGAAAGTCATGTGTGGCTATTGATCAAATTCAAAGACTGTCAATTTTCAGTCTAGTGTTTTCTTCTGATTACAGTTTAAGATTGATTTAAAATATTTTATCCACAGCATAATATTAAGTGATAAGGCTATTGAATGGATATATATATTTTTTAACAAATTATACCTTTAATCTTATTTATTTTATGTCTACACATGAGGTGATAGAGGGAAAATTGAGCAAAAACTAGAGGCCTGACTTGAAAAATGATGGAGTTCTTTAAATGGGTTGCAGAGATTTTGGAAGGTAAATCTGAATGTGGTTTGTAAACCAAGTGTACTACTAAATGGGGTAGCAAATGGACAAGTGTTTGTTGGGAAAGAAGATTGAAATGTGTTGGCTAAGTTATTACTTTGTAGTTTAAAAGAATTATCTCCGAATGCCTTGAAGTATATGAAATGGAAATGAAATTTTAAAATGACTCTCATTCTTGTATGCATTCTTAAAAAGGAAAATATATTCGCAAATTTACTCAAATTCAAAATACATTATCAACTTTTGGGGATATGTTAAAGAGACAAAGAACTCTATTCATGTGAATATTTTCTAGTTGAAATTTTCATACTCTGTAACTTCTGATGGACATAGTGTCGTTATTTCTCCATTTAGAGAGTAGGTGTGCATCATGGTCCATAAAGAACTAGGTCATTAGATGTTTGAAATGCTGTGAGCCAACCTCAAAACCCTACCTTCTGAATAAGTATTTCTTCATAGTATTTTTGTCTAGAATTCCACAGGAGAAAGGCAATGTGATGTAATGGGATGTTCGATGTGATCAGAAACACAGCACCAACTTATTTTCCATGTGCTTTCTGATGATGACTGCACCAATGTATTGATGTTTCAACAGACAAGGGTTTACTGAGTCTCCTGGTGCATTGGCATTTATAACTTACAGATAGAAGTTGTTACAGTGCTTAAGAAGGAGCCTTGGGCTAGTAACCTCTAGCTAGAACAGTTCCTCCAAAGTGAGCATGTGAGTTCTTATTAATACTAGCATGTTATTGATGTGGATCACAGTCCAGCAAATTCTCGTGAAATCTTAAAAGTAGAACAAACTTAATTACATCTAAGATTTAATGTGTATGGATAGACATATGATAGACAGATTGATGGATAGACAGATGGATAAACAGACGAATGATAGATAGATAGAGAAACCCCTTGCCTCCTCTACCAATATGAAATCTTAATGACCATGGAGGGAATGTTGCTTTTGTTCACTGCTTCATTTCCAGCACCAAGAACAGTTCATGGCACAAAAAAGGTTCTCAATAAATAGTTGTCAAAATGCTATTAAAATGAATTTACACATAATTATTTAAGTTCAATTATAATTTGTATTAAATACCCAGCGCTATGAGTTGGTTAAATAGGTGAACTTAATCTAACCCAAGGGTCTGAATAGGCTTCTCTGAAAAACGGCATATAATGAGAAAACTACAAGCGATTTGTAGGTTAACATAGAGAGAATATGTTGGACAAAGTGGTGGAGCACAGGGCCTGCAGCTGTGAGAAATGGAAAGACAAGGAATATTGAGAGGGGATTTTGATCAGGCTGTATTAGCAGTATGCTGGTAAGAGTTTATAACTGGCTGTCTGTGAAAAAAGCC
Organism: Equus caballus; assembly: GCF_041296265.1. NCBI lineage: Eukaryota > Metazoa > Chordata > Mammalia > Perissodactyla > Equidae > Equus > Equus caballus. The sequence goes on along the minus strand of NC_091685.1, from coordinate 69,912,755 downwards.
CTAATCCATAGCATTTGCTAATTTCTGAAGCATAAATATTTCCACCATGATTTCAAGTTACCAGTGTGACATCACTGAACACAGAGTTGGGTAAGTAAGTGCAGTAGGACATCATTATATAATAATTGCACCAGACAGGTACAGTAGAGAAGGAAACCAGGACTTTTATACTTAATTTGTAATCATTCTGTGACTCAATTAAATGGACAGAGCCACCTGAAATATCTGTAATCACTTTATCTGTCACATATAGATGAGATTTGCACGACATAACCAAGACCTACAACTAGCTAAACAGTGTTAGAAGTACTATTTCTAAAAGGTGGGACATCAAAATTACTTAGGTGCATTTAAACTTTCATTTGCCATCTCCTCCATACACAATTCCGTGAAAACCACTGTTTTAGAGGGAAATACTTTGAGAAATCAAAGAATGTATTCATATAGGTAAGAGTTGGCCAATTGAAATAGAAAAGGCGAGGAGAAAAAAATCAAAAGACCTGCACTGAATGCACTGTCACTAGTAATAATTAAACACCTTATTTCTAGAAAAATCTCTAGACTAAATACTGTATCTATTTTTTTAGATCATCAAAATCATTTCTTTTATAAGGACATAGTTTTAATTACACTAGAAAAAGATTAACACATTCATACTGTAAAATATCAAACAGTACAAAATATAAAATGTAAATTTAAGCTTCAAATCATTATCTCAATGGCTTCGTTTTCCACTTCCTTTCTTCAGGTTAAGCAAATCCTATCATTTTTAAGTCTCCTTCGTGATCTTATTCGATGTATTTATATGTCTTCATGTGTCAGTATAAACGTTGTTTCCACTTCACATACATCTTCAGGAATCAACTGATTCTGTTTAATTGTTACATTGCATTGCATCCTACAAACACGCTTTCTCAACCAGTGCCCAGATAGTAGTCATTAGATCTTCCTACAGCGTTTTTATCTATTGCCTCAGAATTTGGCATACCTCAGGATTCCTCCACTTTTTTATAATGGTCTCATCTAAGTGTGCTTTGGTTTCCTCCATCAATCTGAAACAATCTGTTTTGTTTTTCAGGCTTTCTTTTCCTTTCAAAATATTTGGCCTCCTGATGACCTTGCATTAATTAGGGCTCTTTGATTACCAGCAGCAAAAGCTGATTCTAATTAAGAAAAATAAACTTATTGAAAGATAGTGAGTCTTCCCAGAATAGACATGAGACTGGGAAAAGAGTCTTAGAAGCAGAAGAAGTGTGGAGATGTCATGGTGCAAAAAATACAAGCACTGCCTTTGGGATGAATGGACCTCAAACACTTCTGTTGCCCTCAAGAAGTATTGTGAGAAGGTATAGTGTAAGAAAGAGCCTTGGCAAATAATCTGCTTGCAAAAAATTGTCATAAAAAGATGATTAAAAGAAATTATTCACTTACAAACAAAGTAATAAATGATTGTGTAGATGAAAATACCGATCAGATGTCTGAAATTCACACTCTTATTCTATATAACCCTGGAGGCCATTTCTTTTCATAATATTTCTTTTTAATAGGATGCATAGATTCAACAGCATCTAAAAATGTATGGCATTCTTACCTCACTGCCCATGAAATGCATTTCTTTTGGAATTTTGATTAATAAGATACATGATTAAAAATTATTTTCTAAAGAATGATACCAGAGGGTGAAAGTCAAAATGAAGCCCATATATAAATCATTCTTTGTTGTTTTCTTTTACATCATTTCAACAGATCATCACATTCACTGAACTGTGTGTTTCCTGTAAAGAAAATATCCAATTCGTTTTCTAATAACACACATTTTTAAGGGTGCCTAATACACAAAAGGAGCTCAATTCAACAGTGTTTAATAGAGCTTTAATATGGAGAAAAGCTCGCAGTTTTCATTTCAAAATATTTCCTAGATATCAACACATCAGGACAGGCATGTATTTACTTTCTTTTTGTTTAAAAGTGAGACACACTAGTTTATCTATTATATGAAGTCTTCTAGTAGCTTTCCAGTTTCAAATTAAAGTGAAATTTTATTTCACAATGATTGATGGATATTTGCCACATTCTAGGCCTGCAAATTAAAAAAAAAAATAAGAACAGGACTCAAGAGCAATTCTTACTTGGAGAGAGTCATAAAACTGTTCATTGCATTTGCTGAAAATAGACAATAATATTAACTGAGTACCCATAATTAAAATATATAAAGCATCTTCTTATCTCAGAAAAGTGATCATAAAACTACAAAAAACCCCACTAATTGATTTTGTCTCTTTCCATCTGCTTAATATGTGCACTCTGCTTTCAATTTTCTACATCATAAGAAGTGATAATGAATGATCGTTTCTAGATTTTTTAAAAAACAGGATTGGCACCTGAGCTAACATCTGTTGCCAATCTTCTCTTTTTCTTCTTCTTCTCTCCAAAGCCCCTCAGTACATAGTTGTATATCTAGTTGTAGGTCCTTCTGCTTGTGTGTTTCTAGCTTTTCTACTCCCTCCATGAGTTAAAGAAAATTCTAGTTTATTTTCTCTATTTTCCTCCTTCCTCTTTTCTGTGGAGATTGGACAATACCAGTGATAATCTCTGGGTATAAAAGCAGAATTATGGGGGTTATGAGAAAGAGTTAAAGAGGAGGGAGGGGTGAGCAGGGGTTAGTGCTAAGGCTAAGGAAAAGGAAACTTAATAAATAGTTTTTTTGAACTCTCCTCTTCACTGTCCTCAAAACAGACTTAAAAACTTAAGTTAATTTCAGGTATTTAAAAAATATATATCTGTATTTGTTTGCAACCTGTTTTTGGCCTGCTCCATGCTCTGAGAAGCAACCAAAAGGATCTTGACTTTACAAATATTGAAAATACAAGCCTTTGAATTACTGTCATACTTTTTGATTGAGGGTAAAGGGCTGCCTTATCACTTGAAACATGGCCAACAGAGGTATGTTGAACTCTAAAAACAATATCTCAAAAAGTTCTGGCAGAATGACTGATTCACGTAGCATGTAAAAACATCAGAATTTAAGACAAATATTCTGAGGTTGGTGTTGCTTGTATCATGTTTTAGATTTGTGTTGGCAAAAGAGAATCAATTTTATTAAACCTGTTATGCCATTTCTTTGTACTTTTACTCAGAAATATATACATACTCTGGAAGTAAAAATGATGCTCTTAGTTTTGTCTACAGATATATTTCTAGATCCTGATAACAAATGTACAACAGAAATCTCTATCAGTCCTCAGATAATATTTGGGGCTCCTCCAGTAATGACTTGAATGACATTCTAAAGATCATACCCTCCCTTTTCACATATACAATTTCACTGATTATTAATACAAACATAATATTTTAGATCTTAAGTGACATTGCTATCCATTAACTTTTGAACAATTGACTTTTATGTAATAATATCTATGAGCTTGTCCAAATGAGCAAAATCCATTTCATCAGCTTAAAATATATTATTGAGTGATAGGTAGATTTCTAAATAGAATGGATATTATAATTGACTTATTTTGAAAAGCTGCATAGACTTCCAGCTTCCAATATGGCATAAAAGGAGCTTGGAAGTTGCCAATCCATGCTAACAAGTGAAAAGCTGGACAAACTGAAAAATCAGCATGCCTCCTAGAACCCTAAAAGATGAGTTCAAAGGTCAAACCACTGCCCCCACGGCAGATTGGAGAGATCAATAGGCAAACACAGAGAATTACAACTAAGGAGATATCTCCGTGGGAATCATTGCCAAGTTAGAAAAATCTGAACTCTAATTTACAAATTGCTGGATGATTAGCGTAGGCAAGTCTGAGAGATAACTCCAGGAGGACCCAGTCATTAAAGAGCCCCCACACTTTTCTGGGTTTTACCTCAGAAGCTGTATCAGGTTCTTACAGTGATTATCAGAGAAAAATCCCCTTGTGCCTCTGGCAGGGGTAGGGGAATAGGAACCATTTTGAAATATACCAGAGAATTCTGTTCTTTGTAATAAGTTCTGTCCTCAGGAGAAACTATTTAACCAAAGCCGAACCTGCTGGGGTTTATCAGCACCTAACCTAAGGGAATGGAAATAACCAACACCGACTGGCTTTAGCCTTCTACGGGGAGGAGGAGGAATATCTAACTCCAGCCTGCTCTAGCATTCTGCGTAAAGGAAGGGAAATACCCAACTATAGCCCACTCTAGGCACTCTATCCCACCTAAAAGGGAAGGAGGACTGAGAAGCACATGTGAAGTTCACAGTCCAGAGGCATAGGTTCATTAAAAGAGTGAGACTTCATCACAGGACTATAGAATGCTTCCCCTCCACGCACATCTTACCATCACATTACTAAAGGCATATTTACATCAGTTCTTTCCAGTGAGTACATCATGTCCAACAACCAAGAAAAATTGACAAGACATACTAAAAGGCAAAAAGTTTGAAGAGATAGAACAAGCATCAGAACCACTCAGATATGGCAGGGATGTTGGATTATAAGACTAAGAATTTAAAACAACTATGTATAACATGCTGTGAACTCTTATGAATAAAGTATACAGCATTCAAAAACAGATGGGCATGTAATAAGAGCGATGGAAATTATAAGAAATAACCAAAAAGAAATGCAAGAGATCAACAACAATGTAACAGAAATGAAAAATACCTTTGATGAGTTTATTAGTAGACTAGAAATGGCTGAGGGAAAAATCTCTGAGCTAGAGAATATCTCAATAAAAGCCTCCAAAACAGGAAAGCAAATAGAACAAAGCAAACAAACAATGAGACATTCAAGGACCTTAAGACAGCTACAAAAGTAAAATGTACACGTGAGGGAGAATACCAAAAGGAGAAGAGAGAAAAAATATTGAAACAATAATGACTGAGAATTTCTCCAAATTAATGTCATAAGCCAGATCACAGACCCATGAAGCTCAAAGAACACCAAGTACGGTAAATTCCAAAAAACTATGCCCAGGCATATCATCTTAAAACTACAGAAAATCAAAAAAAAGGAAAAGGAAAACTCCTGAAAGAAGCCAGAAGAAAAAAACACTTTTCCTCTACAGAAGCAAAGATATGAATTACATCTGACTTCCCTCAGAAACCTTGAAAGAAAGAAAAGAAGTGAAATATTTAAGGTGTTGAGAGAGAAAAAAACACCAACAAAAGCTCTGTATGTAACCTGTGAAATTTTCATTCAAAAGTGAATGAGAAATAAAGACTTTCTCAGACGAAAAAAAAAATTGAGAGAATTTGTCAAGACTAGGCTGTTTTATAAGAAATATTAAAAGGAGACACTTAAAAAAGGAAAATGCTATAGGTCAGAAATTTGGATCTACATAGAGAAAGAAAGAGAATCAGAGGAGGAAAAAGTAAAGGAAAAAGAAAAACTTTTATTTTTCCTATTCTTTTTTTTTTTTTTTTTTAAAGTTTGGCACCTGGGCTAACAACTGTTGCCAATCTTTTTTTTTTTTTTTCTGCTTTATCTCCCCAACCCCTCCCCCCACCGTACACGGTTGTATATCTTAGTTGCATGTCCTTCTAGTTGTGGGACGTTGGACGCCGCCTCAACGTGGCCCGACGAGTGGTGCCATGTCCGCGCCCAGGATCCAAACCCTGGGCTGCTGCAGGAGAGCGGGAACTTAACCACTCGGCCACAGAGCCGGCCCCTATTTATCCTATTCTTAATGATCTAACAGAAAGCAGTTTGATAGAAATAATAGCAATAATATATTTAATTATGTTTGAAAATATATGTGCTTGTGTATATGTGAAATGGATGACAGAAATGATACAAGGGACAGAAGGGGGGCAGTTAAAAGTACTTTGTTATTATAAGGTAATTATACTACCCCTGAAGTGATATTGGGTTATTTGAAAGTGGATGTGAATTAATTGTAAATATACATGGCAAACTCTAGGACAACCACTAAAAAAATTTATAAAAGAAATACACTAATATGCTAAGAGAGGAAAGAAAATGGAGTTATATAAAAATTTTAATTAAAACCATAAAAGAAAAAGAATGGAAGACAAAAATAGGAACAAAGAACAAGGGCAACAAATAGCAAACAGTTACAAATATTACCAATACAGTAGACATTAATCCAACTATGTCAATAATTACTCGGAACATCAATGGTCTAAATGTGCCAATTAAAAGACAGAAATTGTTAGAGTGGGTCAAACAACAACACACAACTATATGTTATCTATAAGGAATCCACTTTGAATATAAAGACACATATATATTTGAAGAAAATGGGTAGAGAAAGATATTACATGTTAACACTAATCAAAAGAAGGTAGGAGTAGCTATAAAACTTTGGACAGGGCAAAACACAGAGTCAGGAAATTTATCGGGAGTCAGTTCTCCAAGAGGAAATAATAATTCTTAATGTGTATGCACCCAATAATAGTGCATGAAAATTTGTCAGGCAAAAACTGATAGAAGTGCAAGGAGAAATATGTGAATCCAATATTATAGTTGGAGACTTCTATATCCCTCTATCAGAAGTGCAAAGATCCAGCAGCCAAGAAATCGGTAAAGACATAGTTGAATTCAATACCATCATCAATCAACTGGATGTAATTGACAGTTATAGTCTACTTTACCCAACCGCAGAATATATATTATTTTCAAGCTCACATGAGACAGACCACATTGTGAATGATAAACCATACCTTAACAAATTTAAAAGAATAGAAATCCCACAATATCTGCTTTCTAACCACAAGATAATTTGACAAGAAATTAATAATAAAAAGATAACTGGAAAATCCCCAAGTCCTTGGAAAATAAACACAATTCTAAATAACACATGGGTTAAAGAAAAAAATCTTATTAGAAATTAAAAAACAGTTTGAACTAAAGAAAATGAAAATACAACTCATCAAAATTTATGGGATGTGGTGACAGCAGTGCTTAAAAGAAATATAGAGAATTGAATGCATATAGTAGAAAAGAAGAAAAATCTAAAATCAATCATTTGAGCTTCCACATTAGGAAAGTAGAAAGAGAAGAGAAAATTAAAACCCAAGTAAGGAGAAAAAAGTAAGCAACAAAAATTATAGCAATGAAATTGAAAACAGGAAATCAATTTAAAAAATCAACAAAACCAAAACCTTGGTTCTTTGAAAAGATCAATGAAATTAATAAGCCTCTAACCAGGCTAATTAAGAAAAAAAGAGAGAAGATACAGATTATTAATGTCAGAAATGGAAGAGGAGACATCATTTCCGATCCCATGGATACTGGACAAAACAAATAATAAGTAAATGGATTGGGAAGGAAGACATAAAACTATCTTTGTTTGTGGATGACATGATAGTCTATGGGAACAATCCATAGAATGGACAATGAACATGAATTAATGATGTTATCAGTGAAAGAGTGAATATCACTGTAGATTCCATGGATATTAAAAGAATCACACAGAGATACTATGAACAACTCTATGCTCACAAAATTTAATAACCTAGATAAAATAGACCAATTCCTTGAAAGACACATTCTTCCAAAACTCACACAAGAAGAAATAGATAATTAGAATAGGCCTATATCTATCAAAGAAGTTGAATCAATAATTAATATCCTTCGAAAACAAGAATCACCAGGCCAAGATGAGTTCACTGGGGAATTCTACCAAACGTTTAAGGATAAAATTATCCCAATTCTCTACAATCTCTTTCAGAGGATCATGTATTACCCTAAAACCAAAACTAGGCAAGGACATTATAAGAAAAGCACACTGAAGACCAATATCTCTAATAAACATAAATATAAAAATCTTCAGGAAAATGTTAACAATTCAAAACTGAAATGGTATAAAAAGAATTATTCACCACAACCAAGTTGGATTTATCCCAGGTATGCAAGCTAGTTCAGCTTTCAGAAATCAATTAATGGGGGCTGGCCCAGTGGCGCAGCTGTTAAGTTCGCACGTTCTGCTTCCACGGGCCTGGGGTTTGTCGGTTCGGATACCAGGTGTGGACATGGCACCACTTGGCAAGCCATGCCAAGTGGTTAATATACAAAAGTCAATTGCTTTCCTATATATTAGCAATGAACAAGTGGAATTTGAAATTAAAAACACAATACCATTTACGTTAGCACCCCAAAATATGAAATACTTAGGTATAAATCTAACAAAATATGTACAAGATCCATATGAAGAAAACTACAAAACTCCAAAGAGCAAAATCAAAGAACTAAGTAGATGTAGAAACGTTCCATGTTCATAGATAGGAAGACTCAATACTGTCAAAATGTCAGTTCCTCCCAAGTTAACCATAGATTTGACACAATCCCAATCAAAATCCCAGAAAATTATTTTATAGATATTGACAGACTGATTCTAAAGATTACATGGAGAGATAAAAGACCCAGAAGTCAACACAACATTGAAGGAAAGAATAAAGTTGGAGGACTGACACTATCTGATTTCAAGACTTACTATAAAGCTACAGTAATCAAAACAGTGTTGTACTGATGGAAGCATAGACAAATAGATCAATGGAACAGAATGGAGAACCCAAAAAAAGACCCACATAAATATAGTCAACTGATCTTTGACAAAATAGCAAGGGCAAGACAATGAAGAATATATGGTATTTTCAACAATTTGTGCTGGAACAACTGGACATCCACAAGCAAAAGAATGAATCTAGACACAGATCTTACACCCTTCAGAAAAATGAAGTCAAAATGGATCACACAACAAAATGTAAAATGCAAACTTATGAAACTACTAGAAGATAATGTAGGAGAAAATCTACATGACCTTGAGTTTGGAGATGACTTTTTAGATGCAACACCAAAGGCATGATTCATGAAAAAAATTATGTATAAGCTGGACTTTGTTAAAATTAAAAGCTTCTGCTTTGCAAAAGACAATGTCAAGAAGATGAGAAGACAAGCCCCAGGTTGAAAGGAAATATTTGCAAAAGACACATCTGATAAAGGACTGTTATCCAATACATACAGTGAACACTGTTGTTTTTTTTTTAGAATGATTAGCCCTGAGCTAACATCTGCCACCAATCCTACTCTTTTTTGCTGAGAAAGACTGGCCCTAAGCTAACATCCATGCCCATCTTTCTCTACTTTATATGTGGGACACCTACCACAGCATGGTTTGACAAGAGGTGCATATGTCCACATCTGGGATCCGAACAGGTGAACCCCAGGCCACCAAAGCAAAACGTGCCAACTTAACCACTGCACCACTGGGCTGGCCCTGGTCCCCATACAGTGAACTCTTAAAAGTCAACAATAAGAAAACAATCTAATTAATAAATGGGCCAAAGATCTTAACACAAACCTTACCAAAAAAGGTAAACAGAGGCAAATATGTACATGAGACAACACTGTACATCGTATGTCATTAGGGGAGTGCAAATAAAAACAGCAATGAGTTACCACTGCATACCTATTAGAATGGCCAAAATACACAACACTTACAAAAACAAATGCTGTCCAGGATGTAGAGTAATAGGAACTCTCATTCATTGCTCATGGGAATGCAAATGGTACAGCCATTTTGGAGGTCAGTTTGTCAGTTTCATACAAAACTAAACATACTCTTACATATGATCCAGAAATTATGCTCCTTGGTATTTACTCAAAGGATTTGAAAACTACGTTCACACAAATATCTGCACAAGGATGTCTATAACAACTTTATACATAATTGTCAAAACTTGGAAGCAACCAAGATGTCCTTCAGTAGGTCAATAGATATATAAACTGTGGTCACCCAGACAATGTAATATTATTCAAAACTAAAAAGAAATGGACTGGGGCCGGCCCCACGGCTGAGTGGTTAACTTCCTGCTCTCAGCTGCGGTGGCCCAGGGTTTCGCTGATTCGGATCCTGGGCGCCGACATGGCACCGCTCGTCAGGCCACATTGAGGCGGCATCCCACATGCCATAACTAGAAGGACCTGCAACTAAGATATACAACTATGTACCGGGGGGATTTGGGGAGATAAAGCAGAAAATAAATAAATAAATAAATAATAAGAAATGGGCTATCAAGCCATGAAAAGACATGGAGGAACCTTAAATGCATATTACTAAGTGAAAGAAGCCAGTCTGAAAAGGCTATACACTGTCTGATTCCAATCATATGACATTCTGGAAAAGGGAAAACTATGGAGACAATAAAAAGATCAGTGGTCCCTGGGATTTGGGAAGAGGGAGAGAGGAAAGAACAGGTGGAGCACAGAGAATTTTTAGAACAGTGAAACTACTCCTTATTATACTATAAAGGTGGATACATGTCACGCATTTGCCCAAACCCATAGGATATATAACAACACAAGTGAATCCTAATGAAATTACCAACTCTGGGTGAAATAACGTGTCAATATAGGTTCATCAATTGAAATAAGTGTACCACTCTGGTGAGGGATGTTAGTAATGAGGAGGCTATGCATGTGTGGGACAAGGGGTGTAATGGAAATCTCTGTACCTTCCACTCAATTTTCTTGTGAACCTAAAACTACTCCAAAAAATAATATCTATTGAAAAAAAGTTATTTATATCTTCATGATTATACATATACACACATCTTAATCAGGGTGAAATTATGTCAAAATATTAACAAAGTTCACTTGTATGATAGGGATTAAAGACAATTTTAACATTTTTTCTTTAGTAGTTTAGTTGTTTTTTTATTATCTAATTTTTTTGTTTGTAGGTTTTTACTGGATCATCATTTTCATACACAATCAGAGAAGAGATGTTAAAGCATTTTTTATTAATAAAATGAGAAACAATACTATTGATGCTGCTACTCATTCCTGGGGATTGTAGCTATCTTCTGCTATTGGCAGTAACGTATATTAAATTTTGATACCAAAAAATAGAAGATAATTGCAAAGTTTGCTTTAAACAGTTTTTCTTCATAATCTCCAATAGCCAGTATTTTTGAACTTTGAAAAGCTTATCTATATATTGATTGCTAATATTTTTTTGTCTCTGTAGTTCTAATTCCCTGATTGTAATTATAATTATTCCTGTCTCTATGTAGAGGGGTTAGAAACTAGAAGACATTTTCTCATTCCAGTTGGAGGCCAAAGTGTTGGCCTTTCCTTTTTTGATAGTGAAGGCCCTGAAGTTTATTTTTAAAACAGCATTTAAAGATAAAAAGGCAAAATCCAACTTTTCAACTTTATATGCAGTACATATTTATCTGTAAAATACGACATTATTCACTTTGCTTAATGAAATAAAACTCAAGAGAGATTTATCATCCAAAGTCTATAGGTAAGCAAATCCCAGATTTTCCAGAATAGCCTGGAATTTGTTTCATTTTCCTACAAACTCATTTGTACTATCATGTGTCCTGATTTTGCCTTTGATAAAATAAATGTAATGAAATCCAACCATGATATTACTTACTCTGTGCCAGCAATAGTAATACAAAATCTCTCTCCTTCACCAATCTCTAGTCAGGTTCCTCTGACTCCTCTTCTTAACTAGGTCTCAAGCTTGGCCTGTAAAAATTGCAGACTCTTAGTACAAAGGTTTTTGCCCTCTCTCATCCTTCGCCCAACCAACACACACTAAGAGATTGAACAAAACTAGCAAAGTTTCTAGCAGCTCAAGGGCATATCCCCAGGATGAGGACTCCAGCTTCCTTAAGTTTCTGTCTGGGAAGATTTTGGCAACCAGCTTAAGGCTGCCAAAAGAATTTACTGTTTGTCCCAGGGAACAAGATCTGGCCCCTGTCTTCCAGTTTCCATAAGAGGATAGGAGCCTAACTTAGATAAGCACCAGTTAGCAAACTCAGATGGCCAAACACGTTAGCCAGCCCTGTAAATTTCTACTTTGCTGACTCTGCTCAAACCCCATCAACTCTTCACAAATCAAAGTTGAGCTCAGTTTACACTCTCTTGCCTATTGCAACAGTTATTACTGAATAAAATCTTTCTGTACTGCTTTAACTAGTATACAGCTCTGTTTATCTTCCACAAATATCACCTGTATTCATTCATTGTCTGTCTATGAAGGACGGAATATGATACACATATGGTAGATGAGTAAAGCAAGTCATGAAGAAGTCATGTAACTTGTCCAAGAAAAAATAGAAACTAAATGGTACAGTTGTGATACGCTGACACTCAGAATTGTGGCTTGTGTGTAAAAAGCCAGTGATTACATTTCTATTACTGCCCTCAACTACAATGCACACTAAAGTCCTATTTTTCTTGTTCTGGGTAATGAGGATGTGGGTTAAGACTGGCCCTTCTCAATCTATGGATCACAGATATTACACCCACTCCTCATTCATGAGCCCTACCTTAATCCTATTTTACAACATATTTCTTATTACAATGGCATCCATTTAAATGTCTTATGACTATGCAATTTAGGTGGCATTGATACTGTTTTCTTTCCTTTTTTAAAAAACGTGTTTTAGCTTTTTGTATGTGATATCCATAACATGAAATTGTTATATTAAATTGAATATATATATAGCACCAGGAGAAATGAATGTATCATTTGAAAATCATAGCAAAAATTTGGAGGCATCTTTAATAATATTTGAAGGCTAAATCAATTATGACCCATTAAACAGAGAAACATTATTACTATTCTACTTTGCTATGAAATGACTGCATGGCCCATAACTATACTCATTCATGACAAATAGGCACCCCTATTATCTTGAGGTACTACGTTATCAAAATTATAACCTCCCTGAGCAGTCAACTAACTTTTAATCTCTGGTTTTACATGGTGGTAAAACTCTACTGTCTGGAAATAACAATGTTAAAAAGAACTTTTCTGTAAATTTACCAACTGGGCAAAATCTTACTAACTTTCTGAAGTAATCAGATTTTATTTGAACCTAAAGAGAATTGAAAGAGAAATGTAAGTGTGCTACACTATTCTCTGTACAGTGTATGTCATTGCTACAGTGAGAAGTGATTAAAAAATACTCCAGTATTCAGCCAATAGTGTTCTTCATTTAAGCGAATTCAGGTTATCTCAGTGTGAGCCAAAATAATACATTCCAAGAGGACACATTATCCTTCACAGAAATAAGCATAAAACAGGGAAATTTAGGAACCTACGGACTTGTGATGTGTTGATAGATTTTTAAGGGAGGCTCCACTTTCTTTGAGCCCTGCAGATTTAACACCTCAGGGCAATGTACCAGAGTAACATTTGATCTGCAAGGAGTGTAGCTTTCTTTTGTAAATGGGAGAAGGCAATGACAAATTTAAGAAAGTCTGTTTTAGAATACAGTACAGATAGAAGGTGAGAATCTATGAATCAATTCTCTTAAAATCATTCTTGTCCTTCCCCTGAATATCTTTCTGTGCCATCAGGGAAATTAGTATCCCAGTATGAGGACCGCTATTACAGATATTTTGGAAATGTTATGTGTTACGCTAATAGCCCAATATTACTCAGGATGGATGTAAAAAGGGAGCAAAAATGTTGAGGTCTTTACAATCCTTTCCTATTTAATTCTGTTATTCTAATAGAATATCCATATTTCTATTCTAATTTTATTTTATCATTGATTTTTTTATTTATCCTTATTTTTATGATATTTTCCTGAAAACCTTGCCATTTCCAATCTGTTCTAATACTACCCATACACACTATGAATATCAAATCAGATATTCATCTGTTAATTAAATTTTAAAAATAAGTCAATAAATTGTGACAGAGGTAAAATTTTAAATAAAAAAAATAATTTTAATTTAATCTGAAGCACATTATTGAGAAACAGAACACTCTGGAATTGTAGATCAGCTCCAGAATTGAGAAGACAGTAGAGCAGTTGCAGACATAAAAGCAGAGAATGACAGAACATGACACAGAGATCAGCAATACCAAGGGTAATACACGTCATCTGTTGAGAAATGTTTCGAGCAAGTATAATACTATATTGCTGCGATTGTTTGAGCCTTTTAACTAAGGATTGCTAAATGCTTTTCAAAAACTAATTAATTAAGATCCACATCATCTCTGCAGGAAATAAAAGATTGACATGTGCCACTTAGAACTGTCACACATACTGCTGAGTGTGTTATTTGCAGTGCTCATCACAATGATCTCCTTTGTTCTTCTCTATTCACTATTACACTCATGGCCAATCCTTGAAACAAAATATTTAAGTATTTTGAAAGTTTTCATTATTAATAAATGAAACAAAAAATATTTAGACTGGCCATTTTACTTCTGTGTATTTGTCTCTTTTTCTAATTTTGTTGGTTTCTCTCGTTTGTTTTGCTTTTGAGAAAACTTTAGTGCAACTTTTCAGGTTCAATATACTTTTATCAAAAAATGTAATATCATCACTCTTTGGAAAGAGATAAAAAACTCTTGGATGACTTCCTGTCTATGCATCTCATGTGCTTGATTTTTTTCTTACTATTCACCCCAATAGCCACCCCCAATATACCTCTAACATCAACTCACTTGTACTTTGTCTCATCTTATACTTAATATTAGTATATCCAGTAGGGCAGTGAGATCATTAATAGATTGCCCTCCTATCCCAAATATTGTCATTGCACAATATCTTTCCTTAAGCTATTTTGTGATCTGAACCTTAAACAAGCAGAACTTTAGTTGTCTTACAGAAAGCTGCAGCAGCAAAATATGACAGGAACTGAGACATGGGAATCAGGATCAGTTGAGAAGCCAAGGGCAGTAGCTAAAAATTCAGAACTAAGTGAGAGTAGAATGAGAATGAAGAAATAATGGTCTTAGTAAATGCTATTAAGAGATTTGTAGAGCCTGGTTGGTCTTCATTGGCCAGTAAAGGTGCTCTGAATTTCTAGGTTGGGTTTGCCTTAAAAGGATATGATCAAGACGAACAAATATGATTTATTGACCGTGTATTTAATCAAGTTCTTACAAAATTAACAACTAAATTGTTTACCTCATGCCATCTCAAAATAATGTCTATATTTTGAATCTATCTATATGAATTTTATTTATTTATATATTTTGATATTATTGAACAAAAAACCCCGGAATTATTACTGCTATCTGAACCATTTCGAAATCATCAATTGATACTATAAGAAAAATAAAATATAACAAGTGGTTGTAACAGTAATATTAATAAATTCCCAAACATAAAGCTAATCCTTACATTCTCCGTCTGTTTTATGGACTTCTATTAAATGCGCCATTGCCGTTATCTTTGAGTATGCCAACTAAGACTCTCCAAATTAATAGTCGCAGTTTCATAGATACCTTATAATCTACCTATTATTAATCTAAAGTGAAGTTAAGTTTCCTAAAATTGCATTCTATTGTACAAAATAATAACACTGACTTGTATGTAGTCTTTAAATACTTACACATTAGAGAGTGGCTTTGTTAAATTAAAAAGGTAGAGAAATTCTCTATAATTTATCCTTATTGTAGCAAATATTTATTGTTGTTGTTGATTTCCTTTTTACACAAACACAAAGCTAATAACCTTTGATTGTTTAAATAAATCAGAATTCATTTGCAAATATGACAAGGAGTAGCTGCAAATGAGCTACAAATGGATTTACAGTATTTGAATTCTGGTCTATCTTACAATGAAAATGTTTCATTTATATTCACTCCAGGAAGAGTCAGGCATATTTCATACATCCAAAACTCTTGGATTTATTATCTTGGAATCAGTCAACATTCATTCAATGACAGATTGGATACCTAAATTTTCTTGTGAAGAAAAGGAGATTTGTTAAGCATGTAGTATAGACAGATAAAGTCAGATACTTCATTCACTGACATTTGGATTTATTTACAACATGCAGGGTACTGTGCCTTCAGAAAATAAACTTTAAAATGTATTTAGAAGTATTCATTTACTGTCAAGCACATACTTCTAATATAAGCAAAGGCCAAATTTATTTACTTTGTATTTTTAACCTTTTAAAGACAAAATAGTCTCAGTTTTTCCAGAAAGTAGAAAGCCCAGTAGATAACACTTCAATCAAGTATATGTACCAAAAGGGCCGGCCCAGTGGCGCAGTGGTTAAGTTCACACTATCCGCTTCAGCTGCCTGGGGTTCACCTGTTCGTGAACCCGGCTGTGGACATGGCACCACTTGGCAAGCCATGCTGCAGTAGGCGTCCCACACATAAAGTAGAGAAGATGGGCACGGATGTTAGCACAGGGCCAGTCTTCCTCAGCAAAAAGATAATTGGTGGCAGATGTTAGCTCCAGGCTAATCTTCCTCAAAAAAATAAAATAAAAAATAAATTTAAAATAGTATATGCCCTGAAAAGTAAGGAAATAATATTTATTGAAGGAACTCAGACTTTCCAATAATTCAAACATAGCTCTTTCTTCAACCACTAGAAGTCAGAGTTATAACATTTTTAGTAAATTTAAAAAGTTATTATAAAACTGTGTAGTCTTTGGGAAAAAAGTAAATACAAAAATATTTTTTGTTAAAACTAGTATTTAAAAAACACTATGCCTCCAGAACACTATATTTAGAGTAGAGTCAGTCCTCACTTTGCTTGGTACCATTTTAACAGAAATTTATGGGTATCATGATGGTACAAAGAGAAGACACAGCCCCAAAATGCAGGCGTTTCAGTTAGACCAGCACGGTGCAGATCGAGGACTGCCTCTATCTTTAACTAATAAGGCAACAATTATTTTAACTAATTAAAATTATCCTCTTAGCCTAGAGCTTTTAGAATATCAGTATATTATCAAGACAGGATAAAATTTATGAAAGCCTTCTGTCTTCATATATTCTGTGTTTATTATTTGCAATTTGCAATATCACCTCACATAAAATCTATCACCATACAAGTACTTTCAGAATAATCGAATATTGCAGTAAGCTTGTGTCTATTGTACAGTTTAGGAAACTTTTGAGATTGATTTTTGACTGTATTTCATAGGCTAAAAATATTTTTACAAGACTTTATATTCAAAATTACCTTAAATCTTTTAGTTCTCAGCATTTTCTTATTTTATTTCTGATCTTACTTATTTTCACTAACAGTGGTATGTTTTTAAGAATATAGTCTTTTGCATATTTTTTTCTCTTCTTTTTCCATTTCTAAGACATATTTGTCTTTTTTATTTCTTACTCTTCAAGAAGAAATGGATGGATCAGGAGATGTATTTTGTCCATGCTTTTGAACATAAAGCAGGAAAGATACAGCAAACATTTCCATATATATGATTGTTTGCGTTAATAAATTTGTACCAAACAGAAAAATGCATAAATGAGGAGGAGAAGGAAATGGAAACTAAGGGAGATATGGGAGAATGAGAGACATGGGCAAAGAAAAAGGAGGGAGAACAGAGACGGAACTGAAGTTATAAATGTTGCACTAGAACAATAATTATAATAATACTGATGGCAAGTAAAACAGTAGTGGGCAAAGTGGAACAGGGAAAGGGGATGAGGAATAATTAAAAGCCAATAAAAGAAGAGTAAAAATAAAAGACAGGGTAGTTAATCGTAAAAATATTAGGATTAAGAAGAAATTCTGTAGGTAAAGGAATTTGGTGGGACTGGCATACAAGAGCTTAGTATCACCAACAGCTCTCCTCAGAACCTAGAGAGACAGTTGTTGTAGTATATTAAGTTTGATATTCACTCAACAGGTCCCATCTTCTAAGAAAACACACCTCTCCTCTTAGAAAAGCTTAACTGCCCTAATTGGCCTCCTGGAGTCATGAGGACCAGAGCAGGCTGACCCACCTGTCCAAGTCTTGGATCCATTATGGCCAAGAAAGCAGACACATTAGGAGTCCTGTCTTCATTTGGTGGAGTCTGGAATTATTTACTAGATGATCTAGAAAGTCTGGATGGACTGCTTTGGGCACCTGCATATTTCTTAAGTAACCGGAGTCCCAGTGCCGTGCATCTAAAGAAATCTATGATGAGAAAAAAATCAAAATTTAAAAACAAAGGCAGTTATCAACATTACTGTTTTTCCTTTTCCTCTGGCACCAATTGTTAGGTTGTCTTTTTGTTTTGTTGATGGTTTCCTTTGTCGTGCAGAAGCTTTTAAGTTTGATGTAGTCCCATTTGTTCATTTTTTCTTTTGTTTCCCTTTCCCGGTCAGACATGGGACTTGAAAATATGCTGCTCAGACCAATGTCATAGAGCGTACTGCCTATGTTTTCTTCTAGAAGTTTCATGATTTGGGGTCTTACATTCAAGTCTTTAATCCATTTTGAGTTGATTTTTGTACATGGTGTAAGATAATGGTCTACTTTCATTCCTTTGCGTGTGGCTGTCCAGTTTTCCCAACACCATTTGTTGAAGAAACTCTCTCTTCTCCGTTGTATGCTCTTGGCTCCCTTGTCAAATATTAGCTGTCCATAAATGTGTGGGTTTATTTCTGGGCTCTCAATTCTGTTCCATTGATCTGTGTGTCTGTTTTTGTGCCAGTACCATGTTGTTTTGGGTACTACGGCTTTGTAGTATACTTTGAAATCAGGGAGTGTGATACTTCCAGCTTTGTTCATTTTTCTCAGGAATCCTTTGTCTATTTGGGGTCTTTTGGTGTTCCATATAAATTTTAGGATTCTTTATTCTTTATTCTATTTCCTTGAAAAACTGTTATTGGAACTTTGATAGGGATTGTGTTGAATCTATAGATTGCTTTAGGAAATATGGACATTTTAACTACGTTAATTCTTCCAATCCAAGAGCACAGAATATCTTTCCATTTCTTTGTGTCTTCGATTTCTTCCCCCAATGCTTTATAGTTTTCAGTGTACAGATCTTTCACCTCTTTGGTTAAGTTTATTCCTAGGTATTTTATTCTTTTTGTTGCAGTTGTAAATTTGATTGTATTCTTAATTTGTGTTAGTGTATAGAAATGAAACCAATTTTTGAATGTTGATTTGGTATCCTACGACTTGACTGTACTCATTTATTATTTCTAAAAGATTTTTAGTGGATTCTTTAGGGTTTTCTCTATATAAAATCATGTCATTCTGCAAAGAGTGGCAGTTTCACTTCTTCTTTTCCAATTTAGATCCCTTTTCTTTCTTTTTCTTTCCTGATTGCTCTGGCTAGGACTTCAAATATTATGTTAAATAAGAGTGGTGAAAGTAGCGATCCTTGTCTGGTTCCTGTTCTTAGAGGGATAGTTTTCAGGTTTTCTCCATTGAGAATGATATTTGCTGTGGGTTTGTCATATATGTATTTTATTTTGATGAGGTATTTTCCTTCTATACCCATTTTATTTAGAGTTTTTATCATAAATGGATGCTGTATCTTGTCAAATGCTTTCTCTGCATCTATTGAGATGATCATGTGATGTTTGTTCTTCATTTTGTTAATGTGGTGTATCACCTTGATAGATTTGCAGATGTTGAACCGTCCCTGCATCCCTGGAATGAAACCCACTTGATTATGATGTATGATCTTCTTATGGTATTGTTGTATTCGATTTGCTAGTATTTTGCTGAGGAATTTTGTGTCGATGTTCATCAGTGATATTGGCCTGTAATTTTCTTTTCGTGTTGTCCTTGTCTGGTTTTGGTATCAGGATAACGTTGGCTTTGTAGAATGAGTTAAGCAGCTTCCCCTCCTCTTCAATTTTTTGGAAGAGTTTGAGAAGGAGAGGTATTAAGTCATCTTTGAATGTTTGGTGTAACTCACCAGGGAAACCATCTGGTCCCGGAATTTTATTTTTGGGAGGTTTTTGATTGCTGTTTCGATCTCCTCACTGGTGATTGGTCTATTCAAATTCTCTACTTCTTCGTGGCCCAGTTTTGGAAGGTTGTGTGTTTCTAAGAATTTATACATTTCTTCTAGAATATCCAATTTGTTGGCGTATAGCTTTTCATACTATTCTCTTATTATCTTTTGTATTTCTGAGGTATCCATTGTAATTTCTCCTCTTTCGTTTCTGATTTTATTGATCTGAGCCGTCTCCCTTTTTTTCCTGGTCAGTCTAGCTAAGGGTTTGTCAATTTTGTTTATCTTTTCAAAGAACCAGCTCTTGGTTTCATTATTTTTTTCTATTTTCTTTAGTCTCTATTTCATTTATTTCTGCTCTAATTTTTATTATTTCCTTCCTCTACTGATTTTGGGCTTTGTTTGTTCTTCTTTTTCCAGTTTCTGTAAATGCACTGTTAGATTGTTTATTTGGGATTTTTCTTCTTTGTTGAGGTAGGCCTGAATTGCTATAAACTTCACTCTTAGAAGTTTTGCTGTATCCCATAGATTTTTGCATGTTGTATTTTCATTTCCATTGGTCTCCAGGAATTTCTTATTTCTCCTTTGATTCCTTCAATGACCCAATCGTTGTTTGGTAGCATTTTGTTTAATGTCCACATTTTTGTGGCTTTTCTGATTTTCTTCCTGTAGTTCATTTCTAGTTTCATACCTTTGTGGTCAGAAAAGATGCATGGTATTATTTCGATCTTCTTACGTTTATTGAGACTTGTTTTGTGGCCTAACATGTGATCAATACTGGAGAATGTTCCATGGGCATTTGAAAAGAATGTGTATTTCTGTGGTTTTGGGATGGAATGTTCTATATATATCCACCAGGTCCATCTGGTTAAATGTGTCATTTAAGGTCAGTGTTTCTTTATTGATTTATTTGGATGAGCTATCCATTGGTTTAAGTGGAGTGTTAAAGTTCCTTACTGTTATTATCTTACTCTCTATTTCTCCTTTTATGCCTGTTAATAATTGCTTTATGTATTTAGGTGTTCCTATGTTGGGTACATAGACATTCATAAATGTTATACCTTCTTAGTGGATTATTCCTTTATCATTATGTACTGCCCTTCTTTGTCTCTTGTTATAGTTTTTGTTTTAAAGTCTGTTTTTACTGATATAAGTATTGCTACCCCTGTTTTCTTTTCTTTGCCATTTGCATAGGTTATCTTTTTCCATCCTTTCACCTTCAGTTTGTGAGTGTCTTTAGGTCTGAAGTGTGTCTCTTGTATGCAGCACATATGTGGGTCTTGCTTTTTTATCCAATTAGCCACCCTATGCTTTTTGACTGGAGCATTTAGTCCACGACACTTGAAGTAGCTATTGATAAATATTTATTTATTGCCATTTTGTTACTTTTTTTCTGGTTGCTTTAGTAGTTCTTCTCTGTTGCTTTCTTTTTCTCTTGCTCTCTTACCTTGTGGTTTGATGGCTTTGTTTAGCAATATGTTTGATTTCTTTTGTCTTACTTATTTGCTCACTTATTATAGGTTTGTGACTACCATGAGGATCCTATATAATATTCCATGTATATAATAGTCTATATTGAATTGATAGATTCTTTAGCTTGTCCTCTTTCTAAAAGGAGTACTTTTTCACTCCCCTCCTCCCACATTTTATGTTGTTGAAATCATATCTAATCTCTTGTTTTGTGTGTGTTTTAGTACTTTTGTCTTTTAACCTTCATAATTATCTTCATAAGTGGTTGAACTGCTACCTTTACTATATTTTTACCTTTACCATTGATTTTATTGCCTGGTTTTATGGAGTTTTTTGGATAATTTTTTTGTCCGTATTTGTGGTCATCACTTTCCCACTGAAAGAAGTCCCTTCAGCATTTCTTATAGAACTGGTTTCTTCGTGATAAACTCCTTTAGTTTTTGATTGTCTGGGAAGCTCTTTATCTCTCTTTCCCTTCTGAATGACAACCTTGATGGATAGAGTATTCTTGGCTGTAGGTTTTTTTCTTTTAGCATGTTAAATATCTCATGCCATTCTCTGCTCGCCTGTAGGGTTTTGGCTGAGAAGTTCTCTGATAGTCTTATGGGTTTTCCTCTCTATATCACTTGTGGCCTTTTTCTTGCTGCTTTTAGGATTCTCTCTTCATCTTTAATTTTGGCCATTTTAATTATAATGTGTCTTGCTGTGGGCCTCTTTGGGCTTATACTATTTGGAGCTCTCTGTGCTTCCTTTACTTGCATGCCTGTTTCCTTCCTTAGATTAGGAAAGTTTTCAGCTATATAATATATAAAATAAATTTTTGCCCCTTTGTCTCTCTCTTTTCCATCTGGGACAGCTTTAATAAGAATGGTAGTGTGCTTGATATTGTTCCAGGGTTCCCTTAGACTGTTCTCATTCTGTCTAATTCTGTTTGCTTTTTTCTGTTCAGCTTGAGTGCTTTCATCTAGTCTTTTGTCTAGCTCACTAATCCCTTCTTCTGTATCATTGACTCTGCTATTGGGTCCCATTAGTGAATTTTTCATTTCCAGTATTGTATTCTTCATTTCTGATTGGTTCTTTTTTATATTTTCCATTTCTTTGTTGATGAGCTCACTGTGTTCATCCAGTCTTCTCCCAATATCCATGAGCAGCCTTATCAGTTTTTGTTTGAACTCTGTTGGGTAGGTTGCTTATTTCTGTTTCATTTAGTCCTTTTTCTTGGATTTTGTCTTCTTCCTTTGCTTGGAATGCATTCCTTTGTCTCTTCATTATGCCTCTTTCTCTGTGCTTATATCTCTACATTAGGTGAGTTGGCTATGTCTCCTGAGCTTGGAGAAGTGGCCTTATGTAAAAGATGCCTTTTGAGGCCCAGCAGTGTGCTTCCCTATCATCACCAGTCCAAATGATCCATGAGTGACCCCTTTGTAGGCTACTTGTGTCCTTCTGCTGTGGCAAGGTTGCTTTTAATGCAGGTTTAGTCTTTCCTTCCTTGGCCATCTGTTTGTAAATCTGCTTTGGGGAGGCTCAGCATCATTGGCTACAAGGTCTAACAGCACACTCCTGTTGCAGCTTTCCTGTCAATTGGGTAAGTACCCAGTGTAGCTGGTGGCTAGGTTCAGGGGCTTATATTTGCTATAGGCCTCAGGCCTACAAGGCTATTGTCAGTTATCTTAGGAGTTTAACTGAGTGGGGCTGGCCCTGGGCACTGGAACCCTCATTTGTTTCAGGCTTTAGAAGGTGGGGCTGATGCTTTTTATGGCTATTTGTGAAGCACAAGTCTTCTGCCACTGATAAGCCTCACCCCCCAACAGGACCACACACACCATCAACACAGTCCTGTTCTATGCACACTTCCCAACCCCCTGGAGTATACCCTGAAGCCCCACTGCAGAGGTCCCCAACACCTTTATCAATGCCCCTCACAGTTCACCTGGTCCTCACACAGGCCCTGACCCTCAGAATCGGTCACACTCACCTGCCTGTAGAGGATCAAGGCACCCAGTCAATGCAGGCCAAGTAGCCTGAGGGCTGGCTATTTGGTGAGGCCAGGCTCTACTGCATTCTGCCTGCCCTAGCTGAACTATGCTAAATCTGCATTCTAGTGGGTGTGGAAGACCCCTGGGCTCACAAGTCAGGGAAAACTTTCAATGGCTTCTGCTGGTGTCTGTGTCAGCACTCCTGGATTAGGTGACAACAATGGCCACCACTAAAGTCTCAGTCTCCAGAAAGGTCTCTCCTCTCACGAACAGGCACCCAGAGGCTACAAGGTGAGCCTCTGTTCACCAAAGGACTGTCAACCTTCTCTCTGGTGATTTAAGGTTGCTGAGATGGGTGAGCTTTTGTGTGGGCCCTTTAAGACCCAGGTCTTTTCAGTTTTCATCCTATAGCTTTTCTGGGGGTAGTCCCACTGCAGTTAATAGCCAACAAAGCCAGGTAGTAAGACCCTTGCCTCAGTTGTGCTGAGTCGGAATGATGCTTATAGTAGTATCAGCCCTGTTCAGGACCTCACTCCTTCAAGGAGGGTTGTGTCCTTAGAGTGGATCCCATCTGGCCAGCTGAGAAGCTCTGCTGCTCCTGAAAGTGGCTTTTTTTCTCTCCAAAAGGAATTTCTGCCTCTTCCACCTTAGTCAGGACTGTCCCTTGTTCTGGGGGTTCTTTTTATCCAGTTTTCAGTTTGCTAGCCAGGGTAATTTTCCCAAAAATACTTGTAACCTGGTTGTGTCCATGGAAGGACATGAGTTCAGAGTTTGCCTATACTGCCATCTTGGCGAGATCTCCTGATTTATTTTTATTACTGAGCTTTTTGGTGTCCTCTAAGATTTTGCAACTGAGGTCATTTCATCAATCACCTCATTCCTTTCCCAGCCCTATGGTTTCCTCTAATCATTCCATGCAAGCAAATTATTAGAACTGATTCCTACTGCTATTATATTAGCAACTCTCTTGATCAGTAGAACTAGAGACTCGGTTTAACAGCAAAAGAAATGAACAAACAATAATCTGTCTTTAACTGAATTGTGAAGGCACACCTGGTTTGAAAAACGAGTGTAAAGGAAACAGAAGAAAGAACAGAGAGTAGGTGTATAAAAAAAAAAATTGACCTGATTTGTCCCCAGTTCCTGGAGAGTAGCCTTCCAAATCTTTGGAATTTTCCAAGTGATAGGCTTGTCTTTGTTATTCATGGTGTCCTCCCACTCCAACACACACTACCACCACACTTGATAGTTTGTATTAACAGTTGACTCATATTAGGCTGCTAGATAGTTTATACTGTTGAGATGACTCATAATGAGGACTGATCAAGCAAGAAAGACCAACCATGTAATTAGAGGGTTGGGGATTTGAGCTGTGTGATAGAAATATTAGCCTGACCTCCAGAGATGGAAGGGAGGCTGGAGACTGAGTCATAGAGCCAGTAATTCAATCAATGATGCCTACATAAGTAAACCCCAATAAAAATTATGGACACCAATGCTTGGGTGAGCTTCTCAGTTGGTCATACTCTGCATGTTGTCACACATCAAGGTACCAGGAAGGTAATGCATACTGAATCCACTTGGAGAGAACAATAGAAACTTGCCTTTGGGACCCTCTTGGACATTGCCCTAAATTTCTTTCCCTTTAGCTGGATTTGATTTGTACTTTTTTACCAGAATAAAACTGTCATTGTAAGTATAGTGCTCTCCTGAGTTCTGTGAGTCATTCCAGCAAATTATTGAATGTGAGAGGGTAGTGGGAACCCCCAAATATGTAGCCAGCTGAGTATAAGTGAAAGTGGTCTTGCGACCTATGAACTTGCAGCTGATGTCTGAAGTGAGGGCAGTAATGTGGAGGATTGTGTGTTTCATCTGTGAAGTTTTTTCCCAACTTCAGGTAGTTGTCAGAAGTCATGCAGTAAGAAATGAATGCTTTGTTTCTCTTGGACTCATATGAGTACTCTATAAGCCCCTTGTGTAAGTTCTGACCTACTTTCAAAGCTGTCTCACATTTAGTCATTCTTTATGAAATAGCCTAAAAATTCCAGCTCATCTACTAGTTTCTCCTTTGAGCTCATAAAACAATCACTGATAACTCTTATTTAACATCATACTTCAATTAAATTGCAAGATAAGTGAGACTGGTGCCTTTAGCACAGTTCCTGGCTGAGGCTATGTCCTAAAAAGTTGTTTCAAGAGTCAGTCGTGAATATGTTAGGAAATTTCTGATATTTATAGCAATCAGTTTTTATTTAAGAGTGGCTCTTTCTCATGATATTTTTAGCCTCTTAGACATCATTATAATTCTGATATCTAAGTATCTGCTATAATGGTATTTTAGATATCACTATAATGTTGTGTGTGTATTCAAATTATATATTTATTACTTATAGTAATTCACCTAAAATTATAAATTATTGAGGTTCTGGACTCTGCCAAGTTCTTCAGTGCTGCACAAAACAATAATAAAGTTAAAATCATGTTTCAGTAAAGTAATAGTTTGCAAGGCAAAATATAGAGACCAAATCTGAAAAAGAAAATATTCCCCAAAATTAACATCTGTCTCTAAGTTTGACTGTATAACTTTGTAGTCAGATCGATTCTCTAATAATATTCAGCTAAGGGTCATATCCATTACATTCTCCTTGGTATGTTTCTATTAAATGTTCCAAAAGCAGTGACCAAATTTGATCAAACTGATTCTCAATCATATAACAGAATTAGAACCTGATTTTTATATTCCTATATTCTAGTAACATACATAGTTCAAAGGTAAGGTGGTTGATTTCAGGAACAGATTAGAAAAACAGTAGTATGTTGACAAAGGATGGTAATAGTGCTTTTTTTTGTTTGTTTTGCTTCTGTTTTGAGTTTCTATTTTTGTGTCTTTGTATCAGTATGCTTCACATTACATATTGTCTTAGCTTAAACCATTGTTATAAATATTATCTTGCTTTCCATTTATTTATTTTTAGTGTGGTTTTCATATGTTGCCACATTGTAACCTAATTAAGTTCATCATTGGAATACAATGGAAACTTAATTGATGTTCATAGTATGTACTGAAATTTAAGGGCAATCAAATTAATGAGAAGTTTTTGTATGAATTATCAGAGTTTTATAGCAAGTAGCATGAGAATCAAAGTTTTCTTCAGCTGAAACCCTCATTCTCTTAAATTATTTTTCATATCTATATACAGAAACAACTTTGTACGTCTTTTCCTATTTTCAGAAACAGTATACTTAACTTGTCAATGATAGGAAACATAAGAGAATAGAAAAAAATACAGAAAAAGGAATAATCATTTTCTCTATGTAGTTTACATGGTTTATTTTGCTTCTACTGACCTTAATGAGCTTTTAGCGAGAGAAGCTAATGTGTTCCAAATTCTGATGTAAATTCACATACAGAAAATTTAATAATGATTACGAGTCACTTTATTCCTTCAGAATCACTAAATATGAACTTTATATATGGCTACATATAATCATTTAGTCTTTGGTTTGAAAATTAGATTGTGTCATAAGCAATTTCGACAAAAGTGAATATCATTAACACTGGAAATTCTCTCAGCCCCGCATACCTATGCTTCCCAAGTTAATATTCATGACCAATAAATTGCACAGTACAGTAGATGTTAGAAAGCTCATGTCCATGTACACAGTAGTGGTTCTTTCATGACAAAGATATTATTAACTGATTGAGTCTTCTTTACTGTTATTAATCTTCCTTTAATTTCCACACAACTTCTGACTTAAATGTAGAAAGATAATTTTTTTCTTTAGAAATAATTCCATGTACTCTTACACCTTCTGTCTAAATTAAGAAACCACGAAATTTTCCTATGTTCCTATGTTTTCCTATGTTTATGTTTTGTAATATAATGCATTTCTGCACTGCTTCAATGACTACATGTTACTTACAATGTAGTTACAAATGAGGCAACCATACTGTCATAAAAACTACATGACAAGCCAGGCATTTGCCAAGGTCACACACCTAGAGAAACCCCAGTAATTAAAACAGGAGCAACACCACTCACAATCACAGTCCTGCATGAACTACCAATACTTTCAGGAGTGGTGTTTCAAATTTGGCTGAAGTTGAGAGAAGAGTAGAACGATCTGGCAGAGAGGAGTCAGTTCTTAGGTTAGGGACGGCCTGGCGGAAGTAAAACAAACCTGGCATAAGCACAAGAATCAGATAAAGATCCTTGAAGTCAATCTGTGCAATTTATCTGATATTGAAGTCAATATCTTCTTTTTTTGAGGAGGAGAATTAGCCCTGAGCTAACATCTGCCACCAATCCTCCTCTTTTTCCTGAGGAAGACTGGCCCTGAGCTAACATCCATGCCTATCTTTCACTACTTTATATGTGGAATGTCTGCCACAGCATGGCTTGCCAAGCGGTGCCATGTCCGCATCTGGGATCTGAACAGCAAACCCCATGCTGCCAAAGTGGAACACGCGAATTTAAGTGCTTCGCCACGGGGCCAGCCCGGCGTCAGTATCTCTTTTGATTCACATCTGATGTGTCTGAGCTCCTTCTCTTAGGAAGACTTTAGCGCTCTCTATATGGACTTAGATTTTTGGAATTAAGTAATCCTACTGTCTAATTTCTTGGATATTTGATTAATATAGGTTTGGCTACTTTAGTCAAGAGTTGAGTGCATCTTTCCATTGACAAGACAAAGATATTTCAACTCAACTTGTTCTCTGTGTACCAAAACTAGAATTCTTTCACATCAAGCCTCTGATAGAGCATGAATTCTGTGTTTGCATGGACACAAAAACACATTTACATCAAATGTCCATTCAAAAGCCTAATGCAGCTAGTCATGGCGTACAGCACATCATTGTCCTGTCCCATCATTGCACTTTTAAAGCAAGCTCTGCAGACCATCCAGTCTCTCATATTGCTCTGTCAGAGGAATCTACTCTTTGCCATGATAAAAGTCAAGTGTGGTTATTTAGAATAATAATGGGTAATGATGAAGAATCGCCCTGTGGAAAAAGGATGCTCTTTTGGACCCTCACAAATTTCTGTTGTCACTACTACAATAGCCAAGAGCAGGGATGCTCTTCTTTTAGTATTCAAAGGTGAAGATATGGTTCTTTCATTAATTCTCAATGGTACACATGGATAGTGCTGGATCATTTAAGCAATAACTAGAGGAATAGGGATAACAAAGGATAAATGGACAAAAATACAGAAGGTAACATAAAACTAGGTAATCTGATTTAAATAATGTGACTTTTCTCTCTGGACCTCAGAGTCCCCAGTCCATCCAACCTCCTGCCCTCTCTCCATGTTCTGTGCACGATCACTATCGAAGCCCAGACTCAGTCAGCTGTTGTCTCGGGAGTCTGTGATTAAGAAATGGATACCCATGAAGACGCAGGATCTTTCTTTCATTTCCAAACTCACTTTCTCTCTGAAAATTATCCTTCTCCTAGGATGACTGATGCTCAGTATAATACACGCCAAAACTCAAAACTCTGCCTTCTTCAGGGAAAACTCATAGCTTATTTTCAAGGTCTAGCCTTATTATATGACCAAGGTATCCATCATATTCGAATACTACAAAATGTATGTCACTATGATGATTTTCCTGATCTTCACATTTTTCCACCCAAAGTTGTATTATGTCAATTGCATGCTTTCTTGTCCTTTTGTGAAACATTGTTTCTTTGATAAAAAAGTTATAATTCCTTGTGTGCCAACTATCTCATGAATATTTTATACAGAAAATTGTCTTGCGAATTTTTACTCGCATCATCCCTTATGCCTAGAACTCGGGTACAAACTCATACAGTTAAGCATTTGGACAAATCATGGTTACAGACATTGAAATGCACTCAGAATCACATCTTCTGACTGAGGTTTTCATGGGGAACTGGGAATAGTTACTGAGATAAAATGTTAATGGAAATGACCTCAATCAATATGATATTATTATTTTTTTCAGAAATCTAACTTGCCCTTACCAGCTTCACAGTATAGATGCTCAAAGGAACCCATTAGTGGTCTGGCAATTTAAAATGTGGGATAAAAGAGGGGCCAACCCGGTGGCACAGTGCTTAAGTTCGCACGTTCTGTTTCGGCGGCCCAAGGGTTTGCCAATTCGGATCCCAGGTGCTGACCTACTCACCGCTTGTCAGGCCATGCTGTGGTAGGGGTCCTATATATAAAGTAGAGGAAGATGGGCACAGATGTTAGCTCAGAGCCAGTCTTCCTCAGCAAAAAGAGGAGGATTGGCAGCAGCTGTTAGCTCAGGGCTAATTTTCCTCAAAAACATAATAAAGAAAGAAAATCCTTTAAAATGGGGGGGTAAAAGAATCAACGAAGCAGAATTATTAACTTGTATGTTCAAGATATTAAATAAAAACTTTTTAACAAATGTAGTAATAGAAATTTACTAAACAGTGGATTTTTTTTTAAAATACAATTAAGTAAATTTAGAACGATTATGTATATTTTAGTATATTTACTCATGTTTCCTTTTAAACAAGCAGCAAGTACAATAATGGCTAGTGAGCTTGACCAGAGTCTAGTCAATTATATCATATGGTTCGTAACCACAAATAATGTCACTAAATGATTACAATGCAAGAGTAAATTAATGACTACAATCCAAGTGTAGATTGCATAACACATTATCACTTTATAACTTTATGTTCACATTACTTGATGATCCAGACGCTCAATAAACAAAGAAAACACTCTTCGAATCTCCATGACCATCTCTGTTGTAATGACCTGCTGATTTCCTTGCCTCTCCCATTGCAAGCACTCAGGCTGGGGCTAACTGCCCCTCCTCTAAACCTAGGTCGATCAATTCCAGTTTCTAGAACCAATACTATCCCTAGACTCAAGGTATAAATATAAAATTTCTGAGTGGATTTTTGTGTTTCTTTAAATTGACCTTGCAGCCAATCCTTCTTAAACTTTGCTGTTTCAGTTTCTCAGCTGAGAAAGGTTGCTGCTATAGACTCAGTACCCAGTTTTTCCTAGATTCTTAAATTATGGGTTTTCTAATCAAGTCTTTCATGCCACTTTGAATTACATGTCTGAACTCTTCTTTACATGAGCAAAATCCCATTTTGCTAACAGATTTTGTATTTCCCATCTTTGTATTTGAAATGGAGATCCCATTTAATATAGGCCTTTTACATTACTTATTGTGTATCTTTAAAGAAAATGTATAAAGTGTGTATATATATATTCATTTGCTTTACTTATATATATATGTAAAGTAAATGAATATTTAAAGTACATAAATTGCTAACTGTGTAAAATAAATAAATTGCTAGATGGGGGAATTGAATTGAAGGTAACGCAAACATATTATTAATTATGTTTATTAAGTGGGCAAGCTTTAATCTCAAGAGTATTTTCTCATTATGTATGCATAAATGTGAAAAATAAATCAATAAGTCAACTATATACTCACAATTGATTAAGGAGAAGATATTATAGATCTGAAAAGCAAAAAAAATGAGAAAAGTAGCAATAATTTCCAGTTTCCTGAGTTAGACTATATTTCCAGTAATAGAAAAACATTTTTTTCCAGTTTTATTGAGATATAATTGACATATGACATTGTATAAGTTTAAGATGTACAACGTGATGATTTGATATGCAAATATATATTGGAAAATGTTACCACAATAAAGTTGGTCAACACATCCTTCATGTCACATAACTACCATTTTGTTGTTTTGTTGTTATGCTGAGAACATTACAGACCTAATCTTATAGCAATTTTCATGAATGCAATACTTTATTATTAACTGTAGTCATCATACTATACATTAGATCCCTGGAATTTATTCACCTTATAACTGAAAGTTTGTGTTCATTGACTACCATCTCCCCATTTCTCCCACTTGTCCACCCCTGGCAACCACCACTCTACTCCCTCTTTTTATGAATTGGATGTTTTTAGATTCCATATATAAGTGAGATCATACAGCATTTGTCTTCCCATGTCTGACTTATTTCTCTTAGCATAATGCCTTCAAAGTCTATCCATGTTGTCACAATGGCAAGATTTCATTTTTTTAAATGTTTAAATAATATTCCATTGTATATGTATATACCACATTTTCTTTTTCTATTCACCCATTGATGGACACTTAGGTTGCTCCCATGTCTTAGCTAAAGCGAATAATACTGCAATAAACATGGGAGTGCAGATATATCTTCAAGATAGTGATTTTCATTTCCTTCAGATACATACTTAGAAGTAGGAGTGCTGGATCATGTAACAGTTCTATTTTTAGGGATATTTTTTGCTGAGGAAGATTGGTCCTGACCTAAAATCTGCGCTAATCTTTCACTATTTTATATGTGGGTTGCCACCACAGCATGGTGACCAACCAGTGGTGTAGTTTTGCTCCAGGGAACCGAACCCAGGCCACCAAAGTGGAGTGCACCAAACTTAACCTTTAAGCCAAAAGGCTGGCCCCTATTTTTAGATTTTGAGGAAACTTCACACTTTTTTCCATAGTGGCTGAACCAATTTTCATTCCCAACAATACAGCACCAGGGTTCCCATTCTCCACATTCTTGCTGCCATTTCTCTCTTCTAGGTTTGATTTATTTTTTTTATAATAGTCATTCTAATAGGTGTGAGGTGAGGTGTGAAGTTTTGATTTGCATTTCCCTGATGATTAGTGATGTTGAGCACATTTTCATGAACTTGTTGGTCCTTTGTATATCTTCTTTGGGAAAATGCCTATTCAAGTCCTAAGCCCATATTTTGACCAGAGTGTTTGTTTTTTTGCTATTGAGTTGTATGCATTTCTTATATATTTTGGATATTAACCCGTTTTCAGATATGTGGTTTGCAAATATTTTCTCCTATTCCGTAGTGTGCATTTCATTTTGTTGATTGTTTCTTTTGCTATGCAGATGTTTTTGGTTTGATTTGTCCCACTTGTATATTTTTGCTTTTGTGGCTTGTGCTTTTAGTGTCATATCCAAAAAATTGTTGCCAAGATTGATGTAAAGGAGTTTTCCCTATATTTTCTTCTAGGAGTTTTATGGTTCTAGGTAATACATTTAAGTCCTTAATCCATTTCAAGTTAATTTTTGTGAGTAGTGTAACATAGGGCTCCAGTTTCATTCTTTTGCATGTGGTTATCCAGTTCTCCCAGCATCATTTAATGTAGAGACTATCCTTTCCCCATTGAGTACTCATGGATCCCTCATCAAGTACTAGTTGACATATATGCATTGATTCATTTCTGCTCTCTTGATTCTGTCTCATTGATCTGTGCGTCTGTTTTTATGTCACTACTAAACTGTTTTGATTACTATAGCTTTACAATACAGTTTGAAGTCAAAAACTGTGAGGCCTCCAGCTTTGTTCTCTTTCAAGATTGCCTTGGCTATTCAAAGTCTTATATGGTTCCATACAAGTTTTAGTTTTGTTTTTTCTATTTCTGTGAAAAATGCCATCAGAATTTTGATATGGATTGTGTTGAATATGTAGATTTCTTTGTGTAGTATGAATGACTTAATAATATTAATTGTTAATGTGGGGGGCCCTGGCTGTTGACATGCATTCCTGTGGTTGCATGATCTCCCTCCTCATGGTTGTGTGTGTGGCAGTGGAAGATTGTGAAAGGGGTAATACTGGGAGTGTGCAGGTCAACAGCTGGGGGGACTAGTTAACCGTGAGCCTAGTGGTACTGCCCAGTGACAGGAGATAGGGCTAAATCTGGACCCACAAAGAGCTTTGGCTATCAGCATATACTTCTGTGGTGCAGGATCTTGCCATTGGTGTGCAGAAGACACCAGAGACCAGTGACAAGCATCAGGCAATGGTGTCCAAGTGCACAGATGGAGGGGCTAGCCCCAAGTGAGAGTTAGCAGTGGTAGTCTAGTCTGCTATCTTGCATTGAGCAGCCTGGGCTGGCTGCTGGTGCTCATCATTGTGGTGGAAGGGCAGGGAGTAGGGAGGGACTCAGGTGGTTGGTATCAGGGAAGCTGGTACCCATGGAGTGAAAGCTGGCGAAATCTGCGGGGGGGGGGGGGCACAGCAACCGTGCTGGCCCTTGGTTTCTTCAGTGGCAAAAGCTGCTGGGGTTGTCTGCAGAGCAGGTCACTAGGAACTTCTGTCACTTCCTCTGCATGGCCGATACCAATAGATGCTGATCTTTTTCTTATTCCTAACTGTCTCTATGTGGCTCAGCTTTGTCAGTCTCCAGATGAGGTGAAACTAAAGTGAGTCCTTCGTGCAACGCATTGAACGGCTGGGGAAATCGGCAGGTCACCCCACTCTTCCTTTACCAGTGAGGGAAACTCTGTAACTAAGGAGTTCCCTCTTGGTGCTGAGCTGAGCAGTGCTAGTGTGGGGGACGGGAAGATGCAGCAAAAGGAAACTGTTCTCCTCTCCCTTTTTGTGTGGCTATTCTCAATTTTTTTGTTCCACTGTGTTGCTGAAGTTACTTAGGTGGACTCCAGAGCTCTCCTACAGCTATTTTTATTCACGGAATTGTTGATCTTTGTGGGAGAACAGAATCTGGGATCTCCTACTCTGCCTTCTTGGTGACATCATTCCAGATAAAAATGTTTTTTCTATAGAAAATAAGAGCTTCTACCAGCATGTGAACATATAAAATTCCACTATTCATTTTTGATGAAATTCCTATACTAGGTAAGGATTAAGTTATAAGAAATACCACACAGTGGTATTTTTTCAAAAAAAAATGTTTAAATATATACAACCCTACTTACACAACTTTTTTAGAGAGTATCTGCATTTAGGGTTTCTTCATAGGAAATACCTGAATAATTATACTAAGGAGAATGAGAGAGCTATCCATGGACAATGTAGATTGGAAAATATAGCAACATTTAAAAGAATGATGGAGATCTCGTCAAGATGGCAGCATAGGCAGACTCTGAATTCATCTCCTCCCACAAACACAACCAGGTTACAACTATTTTTGGAAAAATTACCCTGGCTAGGAAACTTAAAACTGGATAAAAAGAACCCTCACAACAAGGGGCAGTCCTGACTAAGGCGTAAGAGGCAGAAATTCCTTCTGGAGAGAAAAAAAAAATAGTCACCTTCAGGAGCAGTGGAGTTTCTCAGCCAGCCAGGAGGGAGCCACCCAAAGGTATGCAGCCCTCCCTGGAGAAGTGAGGTCCTGAGCAGGACCCTGATACTGCTATAAGCATTCTTCAGACTCAGCACAACTGAGATGAGGGTGTTACTATCTGGCTTTGCTGGCTATTAACTGCAGCAGGAATATGCCCAGAAAAGCTATTGGATGAAAGCTGAAAGAAAACCTAGGCCTTAAAGAGCCCATGCACAAATTCACCCATCTCAGAGAGCAACATAAAATCACCAGAAAGAAGGCTGACAGTCATTTAGTGAAAAGAGACTCGCCTGGTAGGCTCTGGGTGCATCTCAGTGAGAGGAGAGGAATCTCTGGAGACTGAGACATTGGTGATAGCCATTGTTGTCACCTAGACCTGGTATGCTGACACAGACCACAGAAGAAGCCATTGAAGTTCTTCCCCTGGCCTGAAGCCCAGGGGTCTGCCACACCCACTAGAGCCCAGATTTAATTTAGTTCAGCCACGGAAGACAGCCTGCTCTGGGGACCGGCCCCACCCAACAGCACACCTTCAGGTTACTTGTCAGCTTGCATTCACTGGGTGCCTTGATCCTCTACAGGCAGGCAAGTGTGTCTGCCTCTGTGGGGCAGGGCCTGTGTGAGGACCAAGTGAACTGTGGGGGGCATTGGTGGAGAGGTGAGGGCTTCTGCACTAGGGCATCAGGGTATGCTCCAGGGGGTTGAGAAGTGTGCACAAACCAGGACTGTGTTGACAGTGTGTGTGGACCTGTGGGAGGGTGAGGCTTATCAGCAGTAGAAGACTTGTGCTTCACATATAGCCATAAAAAGGAAGAGCATCACCTTTCAAAGCCTGAAACCATTGACAGCTCCCATGCCTAGGTCTAGCCCCACTCAGCTGCACTCCTAAGATAACTGACAACAGCTTTGTAGGCCTGAGGCCTATCAGAACTGTAAGACCCTGAGTATAGCAACGAGCTACACTGGGTACCTACCCAATTAACAGGAAAATTACAACAGGAGTATGCTGACAGACCTTGTAGCCAATGGTGCTGTGTCTCCCCAAACCAGATTTGCAAACAGCTGGCTAGGGAAAGAAAGACTAGACTCCCTGGGTACCTGCATTAAGAGCAACCCTTCCACAGAAGAAGGACACAAGTAGCTGACAAAG
Source organism: Equus caballus (assembly GCF_041296265.1). NCBI lineage: Eukaryota > Metazoa > Chordata > Mammalia > Perissodactyla > Equidae > Equus > Equus caballus. Next base: position 69,877,397 of record NC_091685.1, on the reverse strand, counting down.
GGTCACTACTGGATCACTTGGACTGGTGACAAGTGTGAAACACACTGCTGTGCATCAAAAGGAATCTCTTAAATAAGGCCACTTCTCCAAGATCACGAGACATAGCCGAATCACCTAATACACAGATATAAACACAGAGAAAGAGGCAAAATGAGGAGGCAAAGGAATACATTCGAAGCAAGGGAACAGAACACAAGCCCAGAAAAGAACTAAATGAAACAAAAGTAAGCAACCTACCTGACAAAGAGTTCAAACAAAAACTCATAAAAATTCTCATAGATATTGAGAGCAGACAGGATGAACATAGTGAGCTTGTCAACAAAGAACTGGAAAATATAAAAAAGAACCAATCAGAAATGAAGGATGCAATACTGGAAATGAAAATTTTACTAGAGGGACTCAATAACAGAGTAGAGGATACAGAACGGATCAGCAAGCTAGACAAAAGATGAGGGAATCACCCAGGTAGAACAGAAAAAAGAATTAGACAGAGTGAGAACAGTCTAAGAGAACTCTGGGGCAATATCAAGCACATTAACATTTGTATTATAGGTGTCCCAGAAGAAGAAGAGAGAGACAAAGAAGCAGAAAATCTATTTGAAGAAATAATAGCTGAAAACTTTCCTAACCTAAGGAAGGAAACAGACATCCAGGTACAGGAAGCACAGAGAGCTCCAAACAAGATAAACCCAAAGAGTCCCACACTATGACACGTTATAATTAAAATGTCCAAAATTAAAGATAAAGAGAGAATCCTAAAAGTGGCAAGAGAAAGGTAACAAGTGACATACAAAGGAAAGCCCATAAGGCTATCAGCGGACTTCTCAGCCGAAACCCTACAGGTGAGAAGAGAATGGCATGACATATTTAAAGTGCTAAAGGAAAAAACCTGCAGCCAGGAATACTCTATCCATCAAGGTTGTCATTTATCATGGAAGGAGAGATACAGAGCTTCCCAGACAAGCAAAAATTAAAGGAGTTTATCACCAAGAAACCAGTTCTACAAGAAATGCTGAAGGGACTTATTTAAGTGGGAAAGTGATGACCGTAAATAAGGATAAAAATATTGTTTATAAAACTCGATAAAAACCAGGCAATAAAATCACTGGAAAAGGTAAAAATATAGTAAAAGTAGCAGATCAACAACTTATGAAGATAGTTATGAAGGTTAAAAGACAAAAGTACTAAAACACACAAAACAAGAGATAAGATATGATTTCAACAACATAAAATGTGGGAGGAGGGAAGTGAAAAAGTAGAGCTTTTAGAAAGAGGTCAAGCTAAAGAGTCTATCAACTTATAAATCTATCAACAGTATAGACTGCTATATACATAGAACATTATATAGGATCCTCATGGTAATCACAAAACAGAAACCTATAATAAGTAAGACAAAAGAAATCAAACATATTACTAAAGAAAGCCATCAAACCACAAGGGAAGAGAGCAAGAGAAAAAGAAAGTAACAGAGAAGAACTACTAAAACACCCAGAAAAAAAGTAACAAAATGGATATAAATACATATTTATCAACAGCTGCTTTAAATGTCAGTGGACTAAATGCTCCAATCAAATGCCATAGGGTGGCCAACTGGATAAAAAAACAAGACCCATACATATGCTGCATACAAGAGACACACTTCAGACCTAAAGACACTCAAAAACTGAAAGTGAAAGGATGGAAAAAGATTTTCCATGCAAATGGCAAAGAAAAGACAGCGGGGGAAGCAATGCTTATATCAGACAAAATAGACTTTAAAACAAAAACTGTAATAAGAGACAAAGAAGGACACTACATAATGATAAAGGGAACAATCCAACAAAAAGATATAACACTTATAAATATCTATGCATCCAACATAGGAGCACCTAAATATATAAAGCAATTATTAACAGATATAAAAGGAGAAGCCGACAGTAACACAATAATAGCAGGCAACTTTAACACTCCACTTAGACCAATGGATAGATCATCCAAACAGAAGATCAATAAGGAAATACTGGCCCTAAACGACACATTTGACCAGATTGACTTAGTAGATATACACAGAACATTCCATCCCAAAACCACAGAATACGCATTCTTTTCAAATGCACATGGAACATTCTCCGGGATTGACCACATATTAGGCCACAAAACAAGTCTCAATAAATTTAAGAAGATTGAAATAATACCATGCATCTTTTCTGACCACAAAGCTATGAGACTAGAAACCAACTACAGGAAGAAAAAGCCACAAAAATGTGGAGATTAAAAAATGATGGCTAAATATTTTGCCTGTTAGTGTTTTGTTTTGCTAGTTTATATTTGCATAATTTCATTGATAATATTAAGAATTTGGGGGGAAGAAAAGAATTCCAATACATAAAATAAATTAGAATTTTTAATTTGATAAATATAAATAATCATTTAAATAATTAAAAAAATATTCAGTTGGTTGTTTGTAAACCACATAGATAAACTTATCATGCGGTTTATGAGTTCCAACCAGATACGTGGGGCTTGAAAATCCTGTAACTGCATTTCTATCTGTTAAATAGAAAATACTACTAACCTAACACTAACTACTAAAATACTAACTACTGAAGCCCTCTTAAAATAATCATACTAGTCGCGATGGGAAGACCATGGACGTTATAGTAAACAGAATAGGATTCAAATACCAGTTCAGTCTTATCTTTATTGTCTGATCTCAGACAAGTCACTCAATCTAATCATCACTCAGTTTTCTCATTGAGATTTTGAAAAGATTATATAAATTAATCCACATAGAATCCCCAGCACGTTTCCTGAGATAGGCGTTCATTTCCTCCTTCTCTCCTTTTCTTGAGCTCTACTAAGTGATTTCCTAAATATGGTCTGAATCAGGACTTGGAATATAGTCCAAAAATAGGCATTAGAGTATTGGATGAATTCTTTAAATGAACCTACTGTATGTATACGCATTTGGTTCATGCATTTTATGTATTTATAAAATATTTTATATAAAAACTCTTTAATATTTTCATCAGATGAAAACTACCACTGTTCTATCCTAACTCACTATCTTTTGTTATGAATAACTGGTACCCAGGAGACAGTCTGTTGTAGTAATGTTAGAAATTCTCATCCTTTGAAGTAAAGGGGACCCTGTGTATTGAATTTCATTTCTTACTTATTAATTCTCTTTCCTAGTTTTAAATTTGAGGGGAAAAATAATACCACTTATTAGTTCTGCAAAATTACACATACAAGAAAAATAATAACCACAAGATTTTACCTGCCATTCATCCTCACACCCTCATAACTTTGCCTCTGGCATCTGCTTCCCTCTGGCTTTAATGCACTGCCTAGCAACTATATTTCCTGCTTGTTAAAATGTTTTTCACTCTTTACTGTAAAGTTCACATTATTTCTCCTACCAGTCCATCCTAAAAGAGCTAGTTTCTTTGTGTTTATTCCTTTAGGGCTTTTTGCACATGTAGCATCATTGTGTTGTAATTTGTATCCTATTAGTTGCAAAAATTATGTTTCCCTAGACAATCTCCTTAAGAGTGGCTAATTTCTCTCTCCAGTGCTGAACAGGGTCTGGTACGTAAGAGGCACCCAGCATAGCTTTCTTGAGGGAATGAATAGATGGGTGAACGATTGGACACATAATTCAACACCATTTTGCATTTAATGAAAATCGCCAAATTGTCAATCTGTGAGGGATTACGTAAAATAAATTTTTGCCTAATTTGCAAGGATTTTATTTAAATTCTGAGTCTATTATTGATTCACTTAGTTCCTAATCTATAAACACAGGTCACTTTGATAAAAACAGTTTTGAAAAACTCTGCTAACGATTAAGAAAGTGTGAAGCTGAATGCAAAGATCATCATGGTCTTCCTAGAACACTGTTACGTTTAAGGAAAGTTGTAGAGATTCTACTTTAGATAAAACTTTTTTTCATGTTTGTTTTATCTCTCATGCTTTCTTTTCTGTTTCACACAGTAACAATGGCAACTATTTAAACATTCTATCATAATGTTCTTGAGCTGCTGAGTTCGTTTCTTCTTGTGATCCAGGAGCAGCAGAGTTATGCGAGCACAGAACTATCTAGAAATCACTCCTGACCAGAGAAGAGAGCTCCTATATATCACGTCATGTATTTTCATGTATTCAAATAGTTTAGTCACTTGATAGGCTGGATAAATGGGAGCACGAAAAAGAAGACAAGAGCAGTTGATGAATAATTGCTTAGGGTTTGAAGGTATGATTCTTAAATATAAATGAGGAAAAATATTCCTGGGAAGAATGGACAATATGCGAAGTTTTTAAAATTTTTCCAAATTTGATGTGAATTCTTTCCGTTTTTCTCTCCCTGTTTTAGTTTGTATACCCATATTTCTGCCTTTACTTTCCTCGAGAGGTGAAATATAACTGTAAATTCCATTATGTCATATGTCAAATCAATCACGTATTCAAGAGGTAATTCCTATTGTGTTTTTTCCCTCATATGTTCTTTGAGGCCTCTGATTTCATATTATTCAATCTAGTACTTTCAACCCTTAAACCCCAAATACATGGCATTATGCTTAACACATAGAAGATCTTCAACATCAAAATTACCAAGTAATTAACAAATAGACACATATGTATGTATATATGTGTGTACCTGAGTTTCTACACACAGTAAATGTAAATAAACTGATTTTACCTAATGGCTTTTAGTAACTGAAACAAATTTTACACAATGATTTTTACAAACTAGACATCACAAATACACACAAGTGTGTGAGTATGTATAAACACACATGATGTTGTTGGGGTTCAGGACACCCTATCCCAAAATATGACAGCTTGGCACGTTGAATACTTTAAGCTGAAGGAATTTGAGAAAGGGCAGGTCCAGGACAGACCTTCTGACCTTCTCCTGAAGCAGGTCTTAAGACCCTCATATAAGAGGTGCTCTCTCTAGACCTGGAGGAAAGGAGCATCCTTATCTCCAAAGACGGAGGGACATGGAGAAGAATCTCAATGAACAGGCCTTGCTAGGTCACCCCCACGGTACTACTCTTACCTCATATCCCTTCTGGTCATATCACATTTTTCTATGATTCTCCACCTTTTATCAAACCTAGTATGAAAACATTCAGGTTTAACTGCTTCTTCAGGTCTTCATTGTCTTATGAAGTCTCCCGTGTTGGGTAAAACTTATATTAAATAAATTTCCATGTTTTTCTCTAATCTGTCTTTTGTTACAGAGACCCAGCTGGGAACTTAAGGTGAGGAGAGGAAAGATAACTTCCTCCCCTACAATGTCTTTTAGTAACTAAAACTAACTTTACATATGGCTTCTAGAAACTAGGAGTCCACTGCATATCACCCTTCTTAGCTTTTAGTTTGGTTCTTTCCTAAGTCCTCTAGAGCAAGGGGCTTCATCTCTTTACCTTAAATGAGAATCGCTTTTAGTTATGCATGAAACACAGTCCTCAAAACCAGCCTTCCTGAATGATTACACATTCTCTTATATTGCCAAACAAAACCAAGTGTACTTAAATATTATGTGAACTAAGCAGTTGCTAATGAAGCTCACTGAATGGTATCTTCCATTTCCTTTTACTTGGTTTGTTCTCTAATTTAGGACCCAAACTACACTTTAAACTCTTGCTAGAGGAAAAATTAGGTAATGAGAAGTTTTAAAAAATGTTTTAACGTCCCTGTTAAAGTATCAAATATGATAAGGAGAAATGAGCCCCAGGGTATGAAAAATCATAGCAAGATTTTTTTTTCTTTTTACCCCTGATTTTGAAAAAAGTACTGTGCAAAGACTTGATTTTAAAACACATCGTCAAGTAAGTTTCAGTGATCTTTTTAATTTTGATGTAAATTTCCCTGACTGGTACCAAAAATAAATGCTGTTTGACCAGCCAGGCTGTGTTTCTCTATTTCTGAAAAGAGAGTTGATTGGCCTCCCTGAAGTGTTTTGAGGCTTAATTAATTTATACTTGAAAAGCACTTTCAATGTGAAAGGTCCCGTTTAAATGCAAAGTATTATTAATCAGTGAATACCAGATTCAGCAGTTTTCTTTTACTTTTTAAACTCTTAGCAATTCTTGAAACAAAATACTAAATTATGTGTTCCTTTTTTCTTTCTTTAGAAATATTTTTGTACACATTTTGCAGCCTGCTTTTAAGATGTGTGCAACATACCATTCTTTCCTTTCCTTTTTTTTTTTTTACAAAGAATGCAATCTAAGAGTTCATGAAACTATTTTCCATAGTATGTTTTCTCCTATTTCCTCTATTTCCCAATCTATGTTCTTTGCAGCACTGTTGTAATATAACTGATGGCATTGATAAAGTAGCCAACTGGTGAATCAAATTGTGACCCTTTGAATTGTCACTCCATTACAAATAGATGTGCAGGAGAAATGCATTTTTTGTAAACATACTTTATGATATATTCATTATTGTAATTTAGTGTAAGTTCTCAAGGTTTATACAGATGCTGCTTTCAATTCAAGGGAAAATGTGAAGATCATGCTTTTGGCTCCACCATGGAGCTGAGACAAGTAACTGCAAGCTTTAGAATTGATGTCTTACATAATATGAATCTAATCAGAAAGAATGGCCTAATTTATAATTTTTTCTCTCCCCACTACACATGTAGTGCAATATTTATAACACTATAATAGACAGATAAATACAAGCATGCATCTCCTCAAAAGACACGCTGTTTGGAAGTTAATTAGGCTTTAGATTTTTGTTTCAAAAGCAAACGGGAGAAGAGGAGCGAGGATTGGGAGAATCATACAGAGCTACTTCCTTATTTCAAAATCGGATTTTCTAAAAGCTGTTTGGAAAGCACATTTCTATAAATTCACTTCTAGGTTTAAAAAAACTTCATTTAATTTTTGAAGAATTATTCTGCATTTAGATTGCTTTTACTCCACCAAAAAACATTTCTTACATATGCTTTCCAAGGGATAGTGAAGTTTAAAACCATTGAATCTCAACACTATTAATAATAAACCGTGAAAAGCACCCTTATTTTTTAATGCAACTTACAGAAAAAGAAATAATTTTCTGAGTATATCTGCAAAGTTAACAGAATTAGTAATTCTTTGGTGACAGTGAAATAAAAATTTACTATTAATTTCTTAATTAGATTGATTATTTTTACATTTATCCATCATTTATTACATTACTTTAAGCACTCAAATGTTGAACATTAAAGATGAAACATGAATTCCTGATTTTACAAATTTCACTCCTTAAAGAAAAAAAAACCTCATCTTTATCTCAATATGAATGATTATTTTTTACCTGCACTATTTTTAATAGTTAAATTTTCTATATTGCTTATATAGAAGTAACGTTAAAATAGGTCAACCTTCTTTGAGTAACCTGCAGTGTTTTTCCCCTCCCCCCATTTTATTGATGAATGATTGACAAATACGAATTGTATATGTTTAAAGTGTACAACGTGGTGTCTTGATATATGTATACATTGTGAAAAGATTACCACACCCGAGTTACTTAAACATTCATCACCTCACATAGTTACCATTTTTTTGTGTGCGTTTGGTGAAAACAGTTGAGATTTACCCTCTTAGTGAATTTCAAGCATAGAGTACATTATCGTTGACTATAGTCACAATCTGTACATTAGATCTCCAGAACTTACTCATCTTATAACTAAAAATTTCTACCCTTCTACTCCAACTAACTAATTCATAGTCACTTGCTATGATGGTTGAAAAAGCACTATTTTGGTTAGCATCATATATGCTTAATGGTTAACTTCATATGTGTTTAGGTACTATTTAACTTAAAAATGGAAAATTCAGTCACTGAAGTCTTTCACATATTTGCTTCCAACAAATTAGAAAACTAAGTAATTACCTGATTTTATTTTTTACTCTTTATTCTGAATTCTGACATCATGTAGAGACAATCCTTCAACTCTGTCTCCAGACAATTCAAGGAAAGAAACCGTTGTCTACATCTTAGGACACTCAAAAAGAAAAATGGTAATTAAAATATAATGATACCCCTCAGGTATTTAATAATGATAAAAATGAATTAATAAATAAATAATGTTCAGGAAAAGTTAAATCTTGACAAATATCATAAGATCCAAAATTAGGAATCAATCAACTATGGGAATCCTTTATTATTTTGAGTTAAAAAATCTGAATGACTTTCCCTCCTCAAACCTGTTTCTGCTATAGGTCATTCCTGAACTAAGAATACAAAATGTATTCAGTTATACAATTCTTTCCTGTTCTTTCTTCTTAATCGTCTACATTTTCAGCTGGTCACTGATTCTCATCCATTCCAAGTTCTACATATTACTCATATCTGCCCCCTCAATTCTTCTTGCACCATTTCTAACTTAGTTCAGACCTTCCTTCACTTTCTTTCCAGCTCCTTCCTTCCATGTTTTATGCTTATTTTCCACTGTCCATCTGTAGGTATACATGGTTGCTTTAATGGGCCCTCTAAAAATATCAATCAGATCATATAACCCCTCCACTCAAAACTGCTCCATGTCTTCTATCTCCAACACCCAGCAAGAGACTTTATCTTTCTTGTAAATGCTATGGCATTAGCAAATGCATGTATAGTGTCATGCCACCTCCCTCCTGAAAGTTGGTTGCCTCATCCCAGCTGATACATGCTCCGTATTTTGTACATGCTGGTACTAATTATTTGCCTAGATTATTATTTTTTGTATACATTGTACTGAGACTGCCTACAAAGAAAAGAATGGTGGTTTATTTATCTAGCTATCTACCTGGACTTTGAGTCCTGAATCTTGTACTTACCTCTTCTGTGACTTTAAGCAAGATATGTAACATCTGCCTCATCTTTAAACAGAATTTTGACTAAAATTAACTAAGTGAATATATGTGAAATCTTAGTACAGTACCCGGTACAGTGGCATGCACAGTTGCAATGAATACAAATTGATATTATTGATGCTATTACTACTATGATTTGTATTTTTCTGCAGCTATCAGTATGCAACTCATAAAAGTCACTCAATAAGTATTGTTGAGTTTAAATGAGAGAAGGAAGAAGCTTAATTATTTATCAAAGCAAGCAATGATCAGTAACATTAACATCATCTTTATCACCTTCAAACATTCAACATGTACCAAATATGTTAGATAAATAAATAACAAGATGCATTGTTTACATCTATAGTACTTGTAGTCAATATGAATATTTTTTCCATATATCTCCAGTTAATAAGTAATTCAGCACTGTAAATTTGCATAATGGCAATGTGTTATGTGACAAGGGAAGAATTGTAAATATTTTTGTAATTATAGTTACAACAAACGTGTGTCTTAATGTTTCACGGGCAGTGTCAATTTCAAAAAAAAAATGCATGTTTACCCATTATGCCCAGCAACTTCCGAAATAGCACATAAGATAGAGGGCTTTGACAATACTGATAACTCGACGACTAACGTAGATGGTGGCAAGACAGATGGTTATAGGATTCATTGTTTATATTTTGTAAGTCTGAAATAATTTATATTTTAAAAAAAGAAACAAAAATTCCATATTTCATCTCAAAACCACAACTTCCAGACTGCCCTTTCCATTCTGAAACAGCCCTAAATCCCAATTTGGGAAGCAGAAAACATGGTGCCAGTGATTTTCCCACTTGACATATTCAATTCAACTGAGCTCAGCTGACTTCATCGAATTTTAATTCAGTATTTATCTCCATGAATTGTTCGTGGAACTATTTAAAAATGGATAAATGTAACTTATTTTTTTCTCTTTTTTCTTCATATACCCCTAACAGCTTATTTAGTATGTGCTGAACAAATGATAGCTCAATATATTAATGGTTGAATACAAAACTGACATAAAATTCCATCACACAAAATTATTCAAGAGAATCGATTTAATATTATTGAAATAAAGATGTATTTTTCTTCTTAATTTCAGGATGTAAGTATTTATTTAGCCAGAGAAAAGAGAGTTCTCTACAGTCACTTGCTTGCTTACTTTTCCTCTTTTTAGGCATGCCTCAGGAAATTCTGGTACTAATACTGCACCGCTTCTTCTGAAAACTACTTGTCCATCATGCCAAGCTCTAAAACGGAAATGCAAAAGAGCTCCCTACTTAGATGGCAGGAATTTAATTTTCCCATTCTACGTAGTGATTTTAGCATAGGAATGATTTTGTAGATTTGTTTGTTTAATCTGTTCTCTGCCTTCATTGCTAACAGTCTCTTCTGCCTAAAGGTGAAATTATTTGGAGTGTAGTGTGTAATCTTCATGCTGTAAGTCCAAAGCTGAGGATAAGCTGAAATGATAAAGTTAGGAGAGTTTCTACTCAACTCCTCTCCCTTCATCACACTCAGTTATTACCAGATGTCAACTCCTCCTTTATGACATGTCCTTTTTCCCTTCCCACTGCTAACATCTTACCCCAGGATCTCATCATCTTAGAAATGAATTCTTTAACAACCTATTGATTGATATTCTTATTTTCGGTTTTCACAAGGCAAGCCATACTCCATATGCCAACATTGGAATTCTCCAAAATATACCATTGTATGTGTTAATTCCTTCTTAGATGCTTTTAGATGGCTCACTATTACCTCCTTGCAGGATGGCAAATATGTTCTATAGTAACTGCCAACTCCAATCTACAGTCAGGCCTACCTGAAGTGCTGCGTGGAAAATAATTGTAAGAGTAATTTCCAGAATTACCTAGCGAGAGTGCAGTGATTGATTAGTGATGTCTGCAGCAGGGGTAGAAATGGGGGCTTGCAGCACATATGGATTTAAGAATGTTTCCAAGAGAGTAGAACCTATCCTCTCAATATTCTCAAATGGAACATGTATGGATGTGTCTACTTAGGCAAAATAGTTTATGGTTTGAACGAATCATCATGCATTACCCAGATAAATGGACAATATATAATACTCGCTATTTTCCCAGCTGTGTCGGTTGCCAGATGCATATAACTTCTTACATTACATAATACAAGTTACTTCACCTTCCTATGATTTAGTTTCCTAATCAAAGTGAGGATAATAGAGTCGTTATAAAAACTAAATGTGTAAATATGTTTAAATCATTTAGAGGAGTACTTGACACATAGCAAGCTCTTTGAAAATGTACACTGTTGTTATCATCATTATCATATTTTTACACCACCTACAGAAGGCTCTGCTATCCACCACTTTGAGAAGAAAATCAAGAAAAATGTGTTTCACACAGTATCTCCCCCACCATGTATATAAGAGCAGGTATTTACATACACAGATATACATGTATGTGTGTATAAAAATATGTAAAGTAATATATATAAATCTGTAAACGTATAGAAATATATCTTTGTAGAGAAGTTGCTTTTGCCACCAGAGAAAACAATTGCCAATTATTCTACTTCCTGCCACAGTTACTATTAACTGAAAATGATTAAGTAATTAAAAATAAAGTGTTCGTTTGTGGGAAAAGGAAGAAATAGCTGGTCTAATTGAAGAGCAATTCCAATATTATTCCTAGATAAAATATCAGGCACCATCCCACTTCAAGGCATTTGCTGTTCCCTTTGATTGAAATGTTCTGCCCTACTTATATTTCTGGTTATTTCTCCTCCTTCAAGACTACCTAGTTGTCGTCTTCTCCTTGCCTAGCCACTCTGTTTCTGAATGCAATGCCCCTAACACTCCACTCTTCCATTGCCTGCTGTATTTTTTCCTCTACTGTACTAGTCACTTTCTATTATAACATGTAGTTACTATCTATTGTTTTGTTTACTTCCTCTCTCCTCACAGTAGCATGTAGAATCCATGATGACAGAGAACTTTGTTTACTGCTGTATCCACATTGCCTAAATAATTGGCTTACATATCATAGAAACTTTAGAATTATATGAAAAATGAATGAAAGAATGATTATTTTAGTCGAAATAGATATCTTTAGCTATTCAAATAAAGGGATCACTTATTAATCTCTCACATTATATACTGGGGTCTTGATCAACTTTAGAGACTTGAGGAACAGAGTAGGATTTTTATTTTTTATTGAGGAAGGTTAGCCCTGAGCTAACATCTGCTGCCAATCCTTCTCCTTTTGCTGAAGAAGGCTGGCCCTGAGCTAACATCCATGCCCATCTTCCTCTACTTTACATGTGGGACGCCCACCGCAACATGGCTTGCCAAGCGGTGCCATGTCTGCACCAGGGGCTGACGAAACCTGGGCCACTGAACCTGGGGCCGCCAAAGTGGAACATGCACACATAACCACTGCACCACTGGGCCAGGCCCAGAGTAGGATTTTATAAATAGGTCTTTACTTTTATACAGAGTATATTGAAATTAGCGCATAGCTATTTTAGGAATACTGAGGCTGAAGATGTAGTCAATACCCACTACTAATTATGATAATAAATTATTGCTGTATACAAGTACATGTTTTTGTTATTTAGTAAATGTTTGGAATTTTTTTCTTGGAGAGATAGTAAAATCTAAAATCTACCCCAGAAAATATTTCCACAAGGACTCACAGGTCTGTGGTATGATCTGAGGCAGTGAGGAAAGTAGACGAAGGTAAACATTATCTCATCTATACTGCACCTTGCAGGAGGGCAAGGCAAGGGGAATGGGTAAAAAGTTCTTGAACCTTTTACATCAATAAAATGCTCTTTCCTCTAGACATCTTTGGATGCAGGGTTGTTATTCATGGAAACTGTCACTTTTCTTAAGTCCACCCTGTAACGTGATAGGTGAGTGACAGGGAGTGGGTCATTATCTTGACAAGGTAGATCTTAGCCAGCAAAAAGTCAAGTTAAAAGGAAACCTAAAATAAGAGTTAGAATATTATTTTCTATTTTTTTCATTTACACCTACTGTGAATCTGAACTGCATACTTTTATTTTAACCATTAAGACTGTCCTTTCCTGGCTCACCTTTTCCAGATTATCCAAATGAATAATGGGGAAAAGGCCAGTCATTCACCTGCTGATTTAATGATAATACATGAGGTTTTAATGCTATAGACTTAATATTAAGGGGCTTTTATTTCAATGTTTTGTCATTAAAAGCAGTCATTATAGCTGTAGAATATATTGTTTTTATTCCTCCCCAAGTAATCTTTTCTATAAAGTATGTTATCAATGTTAATTAAACAGGGACCATAAAAAGTCCTTAAGTCATTTTTAGAAAATGTCTTCCAAGTGGTTTTATAATACTACTTAATATGTGCTTTCAATCTGAAGAAAATACAATAGTTGTAGAGTATAACAGGTGAGTACAGAACAAACGATTCTACACCTTCTGAGTTGAGAATATATCATGGTTAAAAGCAGATGCAGACACCACGTCTTACATACGAGAGGTTTAATAGGGAATGTCGTAGGAAATTACTTTAGTAAGGGGTAAGGGAAGAAGGATTAGGTAATGGGCGAAGTTGAAATCTGAGGAGTTTTGCAACAAAGATTTCAACCAATCCTTTGAGCAGCCCTAGGACTGTTATTGCTCTTCAGAGTTGTCTCCACTGAGGCAAGGGAGTCAAACCTTTGTACTCTTTCAACATTCAACTACTGGTCTTAGGCTACCTCCCAGGGGTGTGATGGTATGGTTAGGGGTGCATAACCTTACAGGAGACTGCCTCTTTTGGCCAAGGGCAATGCCCAGAGAGACACAACTGTATGCCACCAGCAGCCAACACTCCTTACTGGCTGAAATGAGGGTCTCAAAGCAACGTGAGATCAGAGGGTCACACCACAGCCCACTACAATCCACCTACTGCTTCAAACAGTGAGCTCACCCATGTGCAAACAACTTGCCCATTGTTCAGGTTGGCTGCTCCTCCAGGGGAAACCAACAAGAGGAGAGTTATTGGGACAAACTAAGCCCCGTGCTCTGCAGGTAGTCTTGAGGCCAGAACTTAGCACTTGTCACCTCCCTCCTTGACTACCTATTCTGGAATTCCCTCACCCTAGCTAGCACCCCTGCTAGTCTAAGTGGCTCCCTTGGAGGATATATCTATATCCCTCCTTCCAGAAGTCTGAGCCCTGGTCACAGTGCACTTCTCAGTCTGTGACTGGTGCACTTTGTCTCTTCATTGTCATGATGGCTAGAAGAGTATTAAGAAATGCTCCTGTGCATTATTAGGATGTCAAAAGTATTTTTCCTGCTTCTGATGATCAGGGTCAATTACCTGTAGGATAGTTAATCCTTTCCTTGACTGCTGATTTCTTGACGCAAGAAGCACATAGTGACCGGACAACAGCAGTAGCTTAAATTTTAGTAGGACTTTCACATATGCTCTGATGGAAGTGTTTTCTCCTGAGAACCAAGACTACTAGACCTGCAGAGACTAGAGATATAGGGATAAGAATCACAAATTTCTGCAGTGGGCCACTCCCACTTCTACCACTTATTTTCCAGATCTATACATTTTAATTATTTTAAAATTTGTACCTAACCCTCAGTGTATCGTCTCCAACATGGTACCTCAAATCTGTCTCTAGAAGGTAATTCCATTGCTGTACTAGGCCAGTAGACTTCTAGATGGTGTCATAGGTGACAGGCTAGGTGGATCTCATGGTCATGTGGCCATTACCACTTTCCTTCTGTTTAAAGTGGATCTCAGACCAATGGGATGTTACGTGGGGTAATACATTGATTGACTGAATACTTAGTAAGGCTTACTCTGTAAACCCTCAGATAGTATTGCTGGTTGAGGTGTTAGGTCACGAAAGTCAAACTCATATGTGGACTGAGTCCAGTCAGAATGAACTGCTGCTCCTTCCAGGGTGGAAGGAGTCCACTGTTACTAACTTATTTCTTAGTCCTTGTTCTTGGTCAGGTTGACATTTGACACTGACAGTAACTAATTTAGCATTAGTATAAGGAAGCCCAGGCAGTTAAGCTTGTGCATAGTCTCCATACCTGCCTCCATACTACTCCATTAATTAGCCCATTGTGCCATTGCTGGGATAACCAAAGACAGACTCTGGCAGTTCAAATCATTTGATCCATTTGTTGTATCGTGCGAATTCCATAGTGGATACTTTCTGACAGGCATTGATATGCTGTACAAATATATTCACAATTTGTTTCCATGCCTATTCATCCATCTATATGTCTCTTCTCTAGAACCCCCATTCCTCATCTTCTGATATTTCCCTATATGTTCCCCTAACAGCCCAGCCACTTTCCACTGATAAAGTATCTGTATATATATTCTTGCCTCAGGTTACTCTTCTTCCCATACAAAGTGGATGACCAGTTGCACTGCTTGAAGTTATGCTGGTTGACAGTATTTTTTCTCATTGCTGAATTTTAGAATTGCCCCTGAGTGGTGAATCAGCAGTCTAATTTTGGCTGTCACCCCTTTACCTAACCAGCCCATCCACAAACCAAGCTTGGACTTTTCCTCCTGCACCCAATAGGTGTGGCCATAGAGTGAGGTAATGTAAATGCTGCAACAGTGGTGGGCGGCGTGGGTGTCTTGGTGACATGTTTGTGCAGTTTACTTGTGCCCTTAGTCCTGGACTTGCTTGTGTCCAATCCCAGATGTATCATATACATTCTATGAAAGATTGCTGCCAGAGTCACCCAAATCTACGATTTAGTGGATCTGGCAAGATCGAACTTATGTTGTGAAGCTCTGACAGCGTGGTCATTTGCTGTCCTATGCTCAAATGCTGTCCCTACCAGGACCTACTAACCACCAGGAATTTTTTTCCAGGGGAATATTATTTTCTACTTCAGATCGCATGGCTTTGCTCCAGAAGCACAGGGGCCACCTTGTGATTTTCCTATCGGGGCTTGTCATGAATAACAGGCATCACCTCATCCCATTAGTGATACTTCTTATTCTCTGGCATCCACCAGGTTATGTGACTGGAGTGGCAGGATGGCTTGCACCACTGCCCAGACCTGCTGCAGAGCCTGTTCCTATTCTGTGCCCCACTCAAAGCTGGCAACCTTCCTTTTCAGTCAGTAATGGTGAGACCAATACTCCCAAGTGAGATAAACTGTCTCCAGGATCCAGGGAGGTCTATTAGACATTGTGCTTCCTTGTTAGTGGTGAGAGATATGAGACCTAAATTTTCTCTTTACTTTGGGGGTATGAAATGGAGTAATTAGCTCTTTATCCTGACATTTCCAGAACACTAAATCCTTAAGAATCTCACTAGTATGATGGGCCCTTGAAACCTCATAAGAATTTTTTCTCTCACCTTCTGGAGCGCATATGTTTTGTAATGTCTTCGATGAGTTAGCACTTGCTCATCCATATCAATTAGCACGATGTTATTGCCATAGTCAAGTGCACTCGTATAATGTACTGAGGAAATCTGGATGGGATAGTTGGCTTTGGACTATGTTACCACAGAGCCGGGGAGACTTAACACGGCCCTGAGGAAGAAGGTAAATGCATCCTATTGCGCTTCACACGCAAATGTGAGCTTCTGCTCCTTTTTTCCTGCTGAGGATGGAAAAATGCACTAACCACATTAATGACTACATATTATGTACCCGAAGACTTATTTGTCTGCTCTAGACAAACTTATTTTGATATATTCATTAAAAATAAGCTAATTAATTTCCTCTTGAACAAAGTTAAAAGATACTGAAAATGTTATCAATAAATTATATAGGCTCTAGGGATGATCTTTACTAAACAGAACATCATCAAATATTGAAAATGCTGCCATGTGGAAAAGGGATTGGGCTGATACTGGACAGGCACTAGGCATAGAGCCAGGATCAATGTACAGGTAGATGGATTTTATTTCAGTAACAGGAACAGTTTTGTGGCTGAATTGTACAGGAAGGAATGGATATGTGGGAGGTAGATAATACCCTGATATTGTAAGTCTTTTAACAGGAGTTCGACAACCTCTTTGAGTGTGTCGTTGTAGAGCAAGCTGCAGAGTAGTATTTTGTGTAAGTGATTTTCAAGGATACTTCCAATGCTGAGATTATAGAAGTATAATATATTCTCTACAGGCAATGATAATGTTCAGGCATTCATTCATTTATATGGTCACTCATTCAAAAACTGTACTGAATGATTATAGTATGTTAAGGATGAGACATTTTCTTGGTTTTGTTTATTTGGATAATTACAATAGAAAAATATCTGCTATTTGGCAAATGCATCATATTTTCAAGCACCAGAGAGATTTTGGACTTTCATTATTAATATGTAGACCAAGTTTGAGTTCAGAAATATATACAAATTTAATATTCTTAAACATGTATTTCAATTTTTTATGTGAAATAAAAGCGTGGTCATAAATAAAACTTTTTAAAGTTTAGGTGCTAGCGAAAAGTTGGTTAATGAAAAATATCTTTATTTTAATTTGATGGGTTCTGATGATGACAAGATTAAGAGGAGCATGTTTTGGTGCACAGTGAGTACAATTTTTAGCATCTATTTGCAGCCTCCTCTTTAGCAGTTTTACGACAGAAGGCTGCTGTTTTGGCATCCTTCATGAATTACAACAGACAACCTCAGTCTTTGAATTTTCGTAAGCAATTCCCAATGAAATCCCAGACAAAGAACTAGTTCTTAAGACTTTCATCAGCAAAAATATATATAGGTGAATTTATGACCTCTGTTCAATATGATGTCAAATTTTCTCTCCTGAAAATACTTTTGAAGTTTTCATTAAGGAGTGGGAAAAACATTTATTTGAAAGCATACCTCATCATATTATAGAAAGAAAATATTCTTTAAAAAAGACTATAACCCAGGATTTTAAATTTAATGAGGATTATATCTATTTTACACAAGGTTAAAATCAATCATCAATTTCAGCAGAGTACTTCTGCTTTTGTTCTAATACAGTGAGCTCAGATGGTAGAATCAGAGACACCTATTCAATTCCCAGATCTGTCATGTGTTAGCTGAGTGACTTTTTTATGTTTCTTTACCTTTCTGAGCTTTGGTTACTTTATCTTTAAAATGTACCTTATCTTTTAAATTCTTACTAAAAATAGCCATGATGCAGAGGTTTTGTAAGTATTGAATTAGACAATAAACGTAAAATATGCTGAACAATGTTCCTGACATGTAAAAAAAGCACTTACCAAGCAGTGTTGATAGCATAACTAATGATAAATTATTTTAGTAATAAGAATGCATTATTATTACTAAAACTTTAATTATTAACTACTTAGCAGTGGGCGAAAAGTTTTCTCATCTTGATGAAGATACTGTGAAGCTGAACCTAAAGCAAATATCCCCAACAGATTTGATTTGGGAGGAACCCTCTCCTCTATCTTGGGAGGTAGACTGACTGAATTAAATACAGTTTCCACTGTGATCCTGAGGAAAGATAAACATCAGGATGAGGGATTAACTACCGAATGAAAGCCCATTATCTGTATGCTTATTCTGATCCTATTCTGCTTATGTAAATGAAACTTTATACTAGGAAAGCACCTTTACCTATATATTATCTGTTTTGATCTTCACAGTAACCCTTAAAATAGGTATAATTTTCCCATTTCATTGTTTTATAAGATGACACTCAGGATAGTTAAATGTTTTTCCAGATCATTCAGATGGTGAATAATATAAATGAAGTTTGATGTGCTCTTTGATCTTTTCACTACCATCAAGATATCTCTTGGAGCTTCTCAAAGGGGGATCTCAAAAGATAGATTTAGGGGCCAGCCTGATGGAAAGGTGGTGAAGTTCCTGTGCTCCGCTTCTGCCCGCCTGGGGTTTGTGGGTTCCATTGTGGGTGTAGACCCACACACCGCTCATCAAGCCATGTTGTGGCAGCATCCCACATAGAAAAAATAGAGGAAGGTTGGCACAGATGTTAGCTCAGGGCCAATCTTCCTCACCAAAAATTAAAATAAAATAAAAGAGAGAGAAAGAAAAAGAAAAGATGGATTTACTTGTCTGCAGGCAAAATCACAGATCCCAACTGATATAGTTACAGATAATTTAGAATATTAGAATCATTGATGTAATTCATAGGCATATCAGACCTAATTAACATAAGCATTCCTTTACTTTGAGGGTTTTCTTAGATAGACAGATAAATAGATAGATACATAGATGATACATAGATAGATACATAGATACATAGATAGAATCAGCACTGAAATGTTCAGACAGAATCTCATAATGAACAGGGAAAAAAGTGAATAGCGGCCATTGAACAGAATTTGATAGTGATACAGAGCAAGGATTTTATGAAGGATATAAAGGAGTTAAGACGCACTGCATGTGAATTTGCATTTGTCCCTGGTTAGTGCCTCTCTCTCTCTCTCTCCATCAATGCTTCAATATTTCTGTCCATTTGCAATAATAGCTCTCTCTTTCAATTCATAAATGTTATTTTAAGAGTAGCAAGGGACATTAGCTAAATGTTTGCTCCATATTCCTGCTGATACAAATGATGTGTGTGTGTGTGTGTTCGTCTGGGCTTAAGTTAGATCCTCAAAGACTTCCAGAGGAGGGGGCAGAAATACCCGACTTGCAAGACTTGAATTTGTTTGGATAAGGAGATGGTCTAACACAGGTTTGGGGAAGAGCAATTTATCAACAAAATTTGTTAAGCACATTAGTGAGTGGCTACCTATAATCTTCAAGTTGATCAGACAGGTTCAGAAGGCAAGAGTAGTTAACCCAAAGACAGTTTAGCCTTAGTTTCATGATAGGGAACAAAATAACTTAAATTCTCATGGACTAGTAGTGTTTCTTTTCATTTTCTTTTGTTAATTGCTTTCAGAGGTAAATACGCTTGTATAGCACAAAATTAAATATATTCCTTGCTTTGGTCATTAAGCGCTTAACATAATTATGTTAATTGAAACTTTATTAGATTTTTCTGTAGAGATCATTCTTTCTAGTGTCTAAACTGCTACTTTTGGCTGTACTTGACGCTGTTACCCTTCCTACTTCCTAATGGGATAAGGAAATTTTACAACTGCTAAATCCAGTGGTGATTTTTCCAACTCTATCTTTTTGGACTTACCAACTTCATTTGATGGAGTTGATCACTCCTTCCTCTCTGAAACAGTTTCTTCATTTGACTCTCCTGTTTTTCTCAAACCACACTGACCACTATCTCTCAAGGAGTTTTGCTGGTTTCTCCTCATCTCCCCAAGCTCTTATTGTTGGAGCATCCCTTGATTGTTCTATTATCTATCTCCAGTCACTCCTTTGGTATTCTCATAATATTTTATGGCTTTAAATAGTCTAAGAACTTCTAGATTTCTATTTCCAGCTTAAATTCCACACCCTATCTACCCCTGTTAAATTCCAAAGTCTTATATGCAGACACTTGTTCAACATTTCCATTATTAGCTGTGTCAATTCAGTAAGTTCAACCTAACACCTGATCTTCTGCCTCAGACATGTCTCTCCCAGGGACATCCTATCTCAGTAAAAAACAAATCCAGTCTTGCCAGAGATTGGATCAAAAAACTTAGAGTACCTTGGGCTCTCTCTTTCTCTCACATCCCACATTCATTCCAACAACTATTCAATGCAGTTTTACAGTGATGATATTCTGAGTCTGACTACTTTCATCATCTCCACTGCTATTACCTGATATAAGACACTGTCTTCTTTGGATTACCACAGTTAGTCTCTTCCTTCCTTTCAGCCCTATAATCTACTTTCAGCACAGCAGCCAAGATGATCTGGTGAAAAAGTCAGTCGGATCATCTTAACCTCTACTCAAGTCCCAGTGGTGGCGTCCCAGCTCACTCAGACGAAAAGCCAAATTTCTACTATAGATTAAATCTCTACAATAGATTATAACCTCTAATCTGGCTCCCTACTTCTCTCCTCAGGCTTCCTTCTTCTCCCTCACTGCACTGTGTTCCATATGCACTGCCTTCTTTGCTGTTCTCTGACACCCCAGACAAACTCCCACAAAAAGGCCTTTCACTTGCTGTTCCCCCTACTTGAAATTCCATGTCTTGTGATAGCCACATGTCACTTCCTTGCTTCCTTCAGGTGCCTGCTCAAGTGTCATGTCCTCAGGAAGGACTTTCTCATATGCTGTATTTGAAATTGCACCACTCCCACTTCTAGGCATTCCCTATACCTCTTCCCTGCCTTATGTTGCCCCTTGTCTTAATCTTTAATCATCAAGCCCTACACTTGACTTCTTTCTGTTGTCAATTGTCTGGAGATTTTTGGCTATGGTGTTCACTATTGTGTCTCTAGTGCCTGGGATGAAGTATTTAGTAAATTTTAATCGCTATAATTATATCTCAAAATGTAATAGTAAGTCTAAAATTTTTTAAATTTATTTATTTTCCATCTATAAATATTGTCCAAAAAAAGAATGATATTCAATACATAATGATACATGACATTATTTTCTCTTTCTAGAGAAAAACATTAGCTGTCCATAGATGATGTGTGGTTTTACTTCTGGGCTCACAATTCTGTTCCATCATCTGTGTGTCTGTTTTTCTTCCAGTACCATGATGTTTTCATTGTAGTATATTTTGAATTCAGGGAGTGTGATACCTCCAACTTTGTTCTTTTTTCTCAGGATTGTTTTGGCTATTCAGGGTCTTTTGTTGTTTCGTATAAATTTTAGGATTCTTTGTTCTATTTCCATGGAAAATGTCATTGGAATTCTGATTGGGATTGCATTGAATCTGTAGATTGATTTAGGAAATGTATTCGCTTGTTATTTCTTGTCTTGTTAATCATGGTCATTCTGACGGGTGTGAGGTGATATCTCATTGTAGTTTTGATTTGTGTTTCCCTAATAATTAGAGACGTTGAACATTTTTTCATGTGCTTGTTGGCCATCTGTATATCTTCTTTGGAAAAATGTCTGTCCACATCCTCTTCCCATTTTTTGATCAGGTTGTTCATTTTTTGTTGTTGTTGAGTTGTATGAGTTCTTTATATATTGTGGAAATTAACCCCTTGTCAGATGTGTGATTTGCAAATATTTGCTCTCATTTGGGGGGGTTGTCTTTTCGTTTTGGTCATGGTTTCCTTTGCCTTGCAGAAGCCTTTTAGTCTTAGGTAGTTCCATTTGTTTATTTTTCTGTTGGTTTCCCTTACCCAAGCGGATATAGTATTCAAAAAGATATCACTAAGACAGATGTCAAAGAATGTATTGCCTGTATTTTCCTCGAAGAGTTTTATGGTTTCAAGCCTTGCATTCAAGTCTATAATCTATTCTGAGTTAATTTTTGTGTACAGTGTAAGATAATGATCTACTTTCATTCTTTCACATGTGGCTGTCCAGTTTTCCCAGAACCATTTACTGAAGAGACTTTCCTTTCTCCATTGTATGTTCTTGGCTCCTTTGTCAAAGATTAGCTGTCCATACAATGGAATACTACTCAGCCCTAAGAAAAGACAAAATCATGCCATTTACAACAATAAGGATAAACCTTGAGGGTATTAAGTGAAATGTCAGACTGGGAAAGACAAATATCATATGATTTCACTCATATGTGGAAGATAAACAAACAAACACATAGATATGGAGAATAGATTAGTGGTTACCAGTGGAGAAGGGAGTCAGGGGAGAGCAAAAGGGGTAAAGGGGCACATATGTATGGTGACAGGTAAAAACTAGACTATTGGTGGTGAACACGATGCAGTCTACACAGACACTGAAATATAATAATGTACACCTGAAATTTACACAATGTTATAAGCCACTAGGACCTCAATAAAAAAAAAAAGTTGAACATGCCATATGGCATTCAGTGGCTTCTTAAGCATGTTTTACTGGTTTCACTTTTCATATTAATAGTATCTTTTTAAAATTTTCATTATGATATTTTGTATTGAGTTATTATGAAAAATCTTTCCTTCAAATTTAATATTAACTTTATTACCACTTAATTTCATCATTCTAAACATAATTTAGACTTTTCACTGAAATAAATGGATGTAGTTTATTTTTTCATCAAAAATATTTTGAAGGCATAATATAGGTTAAACATTCTTTTTCAAAAGGTGCAAGGTGCAAATATCGTATATGAGATGATAAAGGTTAAATCTAAGCTAAAAATCTGATCTGTGATATATAGAATTATAATAGCACAACTAAAAATATACAGTAACATTCATATAATGTGTAAAATATAAAGGAATCATGGATTACATAATTTTACCTTCAACACAACCTTCTTTTTTACACTCCACCAAAAAAACCACAGAGAAGGTTCGAGGTTATAAAACTAGACTATCATCTTTCCCAAACTCAGCTTTTTGGTTTAACTCGTTTGATCTTCTCACAAAGGTAAAAAAAATAAATAAATAAGAGAGAGAGAGAGAAAGAATTAACATTTTTTTCCGGAAAAAAAGGTAAGGTTTTTGGAAAATATGAGGTAGTGTTAAGATCGTGGAATCTGGAGCAAAACTCCTGGCTTTCAATTCCTGCCTTATTTGGGCAAGAGTCTTATCATCTCTTGCCTTGGTTTTCAAAGTTATTAAGTGAAGACAGTAATAGAACCTAAATAATAGGGTTATTTATATGATTAAATGAATTAATGCTTAAGAAATGCTTATATACATGCCCAGCAGATAGTAAGTGTTAAAGAAATGATATCTAAATACGTTAGGAAAGGAAATATATTCAAATCAAGGTATATTCTATTGATAGAAACAAAAACATATTTAAAGGTAAATTTGATTACTAAGAGTTTAAATAACATAAAGTAAAGATCTTGTCTAGTGAGACAATATCTAGGTCAAGAAAAAATAACCTCCTTTTCTTTTTCTTTTAGCATTCGTCACTTTTTAATTTGCACCACGTTTAATTGTGAACACCTTTTAACTCCCTCACAGTGCTGAAAATTCTGTAAGAATGTTCATATTTGTATCCTCTGCCCACAGCCCTTTCATATATATAGAAATTGACTCAGGGCGTTTTTAGTGAAGAATTTCAGTGATGATAGGGACTGGGTAATATTCCATTGTAGTATTAAAGTTGACTCTTCTTTTTCACTATTGTGTGGTGGCAAACATTGAAATTCTAGGAAAAGAAATTGAAGAAGATTTCTGTAATATGTCTTAATTTAATTACACAAAAATGATTGTATGATTTAAATTTACTTTTATTAAAATTGCTATTTAATACATTCGCCTCCCAATTTTCAGACAGAATCTCTTCTTTTTATTCAAAAACTGAGATAACTTAGCCAAAGGTAGACTAATAACAAATATCCTAGTAGTTTATTCAGAGTGAAAACTTTTAAGATTTTTCATATTACAGATATCGTTATTGGATAAAAGAAGAATGGAACATATCTCCATTCCTAGACACATTATCTTTAGGCTCAGTGTCTATGCCTTCTGATAAAAACTTGGGAAAAAACTCATACCTAAATGAAAATAAACCCCACCATATTAAGATCCAAAGCAAAACAAGGCATTGTTTCACTGATGAATTTCCATAGAACTATTTAAAATGTAAATAATGTACTATTTTTTAAATTTAAAAATAAATTAATTTTTTGTCTTCTTTTACAGTCTTGTTATTATATTTATTAACAACTGCTTATTAGTTTGTGACTCTATGGTGTTCAGGTGAAAACACAAACCCTAAAGATTGTTGCTGGGGCCAGCCTGTGGCTGGGTGGTTAAGTTCACGCGGTCTGCTTCGGTGGCCCAGGGTTTCGCTGGTTGGACTCCTGGGCGCGGAGGACATGGCACCGCTCATCACGCCATGCTGAGGCACAGTCCCACAAAACACAACCAGAGGCACTCACAAATAGAATATACAACTATGTACTGGGGGGCTTTAGGGAGAAGAAGAAGGAAAAAAAAAAAAAAGAAGATTGGTGCTGATGATCTTTCTTTGGTTTATGAAACAAAAGACTTTCAACAGGAATTATCATTTCAGATGATAGCTTGAAACTAGTAAATTTGAAAATATTTGTTAATATGGCAAAATCATGACTGAATGTTTTTCTTTCAAATTAAGTTCCAATCATGTCATCAGGTTATTTGAAGATGAAGTAATAAATCTATTTTTTCCAGTTTTATTGAGAAATAATTGACATACATCCCTATATAAGTTTAAGATATATAGCATGGTGGTTTGATTTACACATATTATGAAATGGTAACTATAATAGGTTTAGTTAACATGCATCAGCTCGTATAGATAAATAAAAAGAAAGCAAGAAAAGTTTCTTGTGATGAGAAATCTTAGGATCTCCTCTCAACAATTTTTCTATACATCATACAGCAGTGTTAACTATAGTCATCATGCTGTACATTAGATCCCTAGCACTTATTTATAACTGGAAAATGAAGTAATCAACCTATTTTTAAACTAAAATAAAGTCAATTCACTAGCTTTGTAGTAATTGAATAATTTGCCTCAACCCAACCCATGAAAACCTTGCCCCACTGCGCCCTATCACCCACTGTCTAATCTGCTTAGCTCTTCCTTATGAATTCCCACCTATGAGTCTTGGAATATCTGTAGCAGATTAAAGAAGGCCACACATTCTTTGTCAAATCTCTCACTGAAATGTGAATTTTACCCCCTACCTTTTCACCCCACCCTTGAATCTGGGCTGGTCCTATGACCATTGCAGAAATGAGAATGTGCCAATTCTGGCCCTTTAAGAGGACTTGGCAGTTTTCGTTTTCTTCCTCTTGCAACACAGATTTTTAAGATGTTCCCTCTTTGATCTCAGCCACTATGCTGTGAGAATCTCAGGCCGTGTGGAGGGGCCACAGAGGAAAATTGAGGGTCTCAACTGACTGCCCCTCATGATCTTCCAGCTGACAGTGAAACTGCCAGCCACATGAGGTAGCCATTTTAGCCCAGCCTGATCAAACCCCCAGTCCCCAGCCGACATCACATGAAGCAGAACCACCCAGCTGAGCCCATTCAAATGCATAGAATCCTGAGAAATAGTCAAATAGTTGTTCTAAGTCGCCTAATTTTAGAGTAGGGCTATAACCAAAGCAGTATCCTTCTGCTTCTTTCAAGAAGCAGGGCACACGCTTGACTCAATTTAAGGTTAGTACAAACAGTTAAGCTTTTGTATTTTATTCCAATTGCCTTTATCCTGCATTTTTAACTAGACTGTAAGTTATTCAAGGTCACAATTATTGCTCTATTTTATTTCCATGTGCACCTATAGCTATTAACACGTTACTAGGCACAAGTCACTCTGATTACCTGAGGTTGCCAGTTGAATCATAACAGAATAGAGGAGCAAACAAAGTGAAAAGAGGGTCTATGGATACAATAAGAATTTTTAAAATATAAGGATTTTGATTAAACTAATATTAATAACAAATTTAAAAAGAGCATGTCTATATTTTACATATATATTTATATTGGCATTCGATCTTAATTATCTGAACAAAGGAATTAACAGTCATTTAGAAGTTTTTTTGTTTGTAAACTCAACCTAAAACATCAATTTTATTTGGAAGCATTGTCATCTTTTGGAAATTTACATGTTGAATTGTAAAAGAAAAAAAGAACTGTACTTTACTGTTCTTATAAAAGAACTGTAGAAGAAGACCAGATTGAGGGGGAAATTATGATCTGAATCCAATAAGTAAATTTAACAGAAAAAGAAGCAAAAGCAATTGGAGCTACACTGTAAAAGCAGGGGTAAACATAATAATTTTCTCCTCCCAGTTTCTGTCATGGCTTCTGCATGTACTTGATGTGAGAAGTAGCAGTTATTATACCCACTCACTGGAACTCACAGCATTCTGGGGATGGGTACTGTTTGTGAGACTACTTATTAGTGTAATAATAATGAAGCGTAATTCAAGTCAGAGCCCTGGATTTAGCAAACAGAATGACAATATGTCTATTTTGATCCAGGACTTTTTTTAAGGTATGAAGACACTGATATAATTTAAAATGTGAAGGATTTTTAATTTTTTAATTCCAGGTGCACTTTTGAGTTCTTTCATTTTTTTCATTGTTAATGACTCTATCTGTAAGACAGAAAATATCCAAAGTGCTTAAATAATTCTCCAAAAACCTTTCCCTGAGGACCAACGATTCATCCCAGCAAACCTCTCCCTGCTATGATGCTTCTGAGAATTCATGTTTCTATGCTTCAGAACTGCACTTGCTAAGAGAGAAAAAGGAGGTTAGGAAATGAGGCAGAGTACAAAAGGCAGTGTGTGTGCGTGCGTGCGTGTGTGTGTGTGTGTGTAAGTGTGGTGGTGAGGAATTAAGTCTCTTGCTCTCTAGATTCTGAAGTTGCACCTGTGTAAAATTGAAAGGCAATCCGTCTTTACATAAAGGGCATATTCGACATTTATTAAACGTGTTTATATAGTCTTTTGAAATCAAGTGATTCACAAAGACAAATATTGCAGCACAAAGCTTTATTGATGAAGTCATACAGGCAATATATATTGTGCAAATACATTTTAAAATTACAATATGAGGAGTTGAAGGCATAACTCTTCACACTCACATCTGTCTTTCTCAAGTGAGACACGGAGAGGCGGAGAGGGTGCAAGAAGTGGGAGACAGCGAAGGGGAGGAGACAAGGAGGGAGGGAGATGAAGAAGGAAGGGAAGAAGAGAGAGAGAAAATACCACGCTGGAGCCCACAGTCTCCTCTATCCCAAGGATGTGGGTATCACATCTAGGTTGTAACAAAGAAATGACCATGGCGTTTCTTTTTGGTTCCAGAAAGGCTGATACAGCGGGCACTGCATGCCTGTCTGTCGCCTCATCAAAGTCCCCATTCCCTCAAGAGTTATGAGCTCCCGACCCCGGGAGGACCCAGCGCACGGTGCTAGGCACGCAGGTCTCCTGGAGAGGCTGCCACAGGTTCATGCGTGTGTGGTCAGGGGCGCTGGTGCATCTGTGTGCCGGGGCGAGGGAGGAGTCCCTCCTGCCAGAGACTCATCTCAGTCCCCACATTTTCCGAGTATCGTGGGAAGAGTGTGCGAGGTCAGAGAGACAGGTAGCCCTGGCGTGACCTGGGGCGCGGAGCGCGGATGAGCAGGGCGGGGGAGGAGCGGGGTGGCACGGCCAAATCTTAACGGGGCCCCGGGTGTTTGCGGACCCAAGTATAGCCCCCCCGCGTCCCCACGGTGTCGCTCCAGGAGCTGCTGCCTGAGAGCCCTGAACCTCAGCCCTGACTCACTTCGGGATCCCCTTCCTCCCCTTTCCCCACCACGTACCTGGCGTGAGCGGCGGGACTCGCGGCCCGGGGGAACCCCTCCCGGCGGGACCGGCCCAGCCTCAGGTCGCCTCTGCCTCCCGCTGCCGCCGCGCCCGGCTCGCCGCGCTCCCGCCAGCACCATGGAGGGATGGGGTAAACCAGCGAGCAGCCGGAGACTTTTCCTCCGAAATCTCTGGGCTGGCGTCTTTTGGGTGAGATGAGCGGGGAAGCTGGTATCTCTGCCGGTCCCAGGTTGCCCCGAAAAGCCCTGGCAGAGAAAGCGAGGATCCGCCGAGGCTGGGAGCTCCGTCTTCGTCCTGCAGCGTCTTCGCCCTCCTCTTCTTCCTCGCGTCAGGGTTTGTTTATATAGGATCTGGAAGCTGGGAAGAATTGCCCACCCCCTCCAGGTGGCCCGCCCTCCCCTCCCGGGCTGCGGGCTCCCGCACGTGGTCGACAGCAGCCTCCTCTCGGCGGAAGGCAGGCGACAGCGAGAGAGGAGCGGGCAGCCCGGAGCTGGCCCGGCGCATCTTTGCTTCTGCTCGCCTTCCAGGCGCCCTCGCCCACTGCCAAGCTCTGCTCAGACTCGGCTTCGCCACCTCCATCCCCTTCACCGGAAGAGAGATTGAAAACACTGCCCTTCAGGGGCTCGTAATGTTTCTTTGGGTTCGTTCACTTGCCGGAAAAGAATGGTAACATGAGCAGCGGAGCGTGAGAGCGTCACCGGAGGAAGGGGAAGAGATTGATGGGCAGAGCTCTGACTTCGCGAGGATCACATTCCGAGGACCACGCGAGGAGAAGCGTCGCGGCGCCTCCCCTTTCTGGCTGGACTCCGCTGACATCTGTAGCCTCTTCTTCTCCAGGTTCCCAGGTCGCCGAGCCTGTGCCTGCGGAGGAGTGTTTAGCCAGCGCGTGAGGATCCAGGAGTTTGAAGACCTCCATCCAAACAGGAGTTCTGCCTCGGATCCCGTGTCCCTGGTTTCTCGTGGAGCCCGCCAGCACTCTGGCTCCGGAGGGAGTTGAACTTGAGTTCAGGTGGGTTATCCCAAGGGGAGCACACGAGGAGATGTTCAGGGAAGACGAGGAAGGTGATGTTCCAATGTCAAAAGCGGACACTTTTCTTCCTGACACTTGCTGGGGTTGAGCCGCTTCCTCCCACGCAGTTTCTCTACTGACCCGCTCCTCCCCAAACCAGCTCTCCCACATTAAAGGGTGGTGGTGGGGGGGAATCACCCAAACTCCCGTTTTCTTAATGATCTAGCATGCTATTGACTTTTTCATAACTTATGATTAGTCTACGAAACTATCATATTTACTCCATCGTTTTACATTAATGGAGATCGATAGGCTTAATGGTTTCCTTAGTCAAGTCATTTACTTATAAGCCAATAGATAATGCCTTCGTCATAGTTTTCTGTGGGGAAAGTAACTGTGCGTTTGTTCTGCAGATGCCCAACTCCGTCTGAACCGTGCAGATTGGTGCTGAGCACGCAACAAAAGTTTTTAGCTTCTCCTCAGTTTCTGGTGCTTCGCAGGGGAGAGGAAAGGACTTTGGCGTTAAATACAAGAAGCTGTCAGGGAACCATCTCCTTTAACTTTTCTTCTCCGTTGTCATTTGCAATGAAGAGGAAACAGAAGAGATTTCTGCAGATGACTTTGTTATTCATGGTGGCTTTAATTTTCCTGCCCAATATTGGTCTCTGGTCTCTGTACAAGGATAAGCACCTGGTGAAATCCACAGAGCCTGGGGAGCAGCAGGTAAGTACCACCCGGAGAAAGACCACAGGAGGATTGGTAAGACATGCAACCCGTGGGGACACAGGGAAGCAGATGTGGGATAGCCTTGGGTTTTCCCCCAAGTCTTTTCAGAGCTAGTACTACAAGACTCTAGAGACTTTGGGGTTTAAGCAAGTCCTTTTAAGATTGCAATGACATCGGTGAAATGTAAAATAAACTAGAAAAGGGTAAGAGAGGTCAAGAGGAAGAGAAGATAATCTTTCACAATTGGTCTTTGGGTTGATTTTGGCTTGAGGTAGATGAAAGGTGACTGCTTGTGTGTGGGACGTGGGAGTGGGTTTGGTGCAAGTCAGTCACAGGGATTTGTTTTTGCTGTTCCTCTGGTTTGGGTGTCTATATTAAAGTGAATTGGTTCCCATTAAATCGTTAAAATTGTGAAGTAGTTCTCAAAAAACAAGCTAGAGTTTTCTATATTTTGGGTTGTGATTTTTGCTTAGCAACAGCTTTCTACCCTGTGGAAAGTTGAAGTCTCTGTTTCTTCTCTGTTGCTAAGGTGTTGTGATGGGGTGTACAGGCGGAGTAACTAAGGATGTCCCTTCAGTTTCACAGTCTGGTGATAACAGTTTGTTGCTAACAGCTTTCCTTCATATCTGAAACACCACACAGTGTGGTATGTTTCCTTTTACTTAGTATGCAATCCATTAGTATGTGCATTGCTCATGACTTAACATGGATCAAAATAGCCATCTTTCTTAGCAATGATGCAAAATATACTTCACAAATGTTGATGAAATTCAATATTGTTGAATTCCTTATTTATTGATAAATAAAACAGTTTCTGTAATTAAACTTTGAACAATAGAATGCAGCCGCCTTCATGATATTGATATAACACTTTTTCAATTAGTCTTGTGCATCACCTTGGAATATTAATATTCTTAATTTCAAGGGTCATCAGCCACATGCACGATGTACCTTCCACACATAGAAAGTGTTTAAGTAGTCCATTTCTGGACAACAGCAATATATATTAATGGGAATTAAATATTTGTTCTTACACATAACAAAGTTTAAATTTTCTTTTTACAGAGTGAGTGGTTAGGTGTGAGATATATAGAAGTAATCTGCTTTTACATTATGACAAGAAATCACTACTGGTCTCTAAACTTTAAAGATAACTATTTGCTTATAGATTTTTGGTGGATTGGAATTTTGAGAAAAAATGTTGATATATTTTCATTTAGTTGATATTTATCATTCTTTCTAACAGGGATGTAACTTTGATTTGACGTATGTTCTGTTTTGTCATTCCAGTGAAAAAAAATATGGGCACTTTGAATGTGAAACGTTTTTTCCTATTTAGGTCACTTATTTCTCTAACCATTAATATAAAACAAGATTTTATTAACATTAGTAGTTAATGCACTATTATGTAAAATTTCCATTCTAATATTGATAAAATAACAAAAGCACAATGATTTTTCCTTGAATTTTGCAAATTCAATTAACAATAACCACCTGAAATATTTGCTGGTATAACTAACTTGAAACACTAATTAATCTTATTAACGAGATCTTTACAACTTTCACACAGGCTCTATTGATTTTGACCCTTAATGAGAAATTCTTTTGTCCAATGGCATAAAAGAAAAATATGGCAAATCAACTCTCTGACTTGTCATTATACTGTCCAAAATGGTTTTCTTGTTTCTGATTCTTCTGTAATAAAATGATACTTAATATCAGGTAATAAATTAGTGTATATGAAATGTATGGAGTGACAAGAGAAGGAGGTGTTTCTTGAAGTTTCATACACTATAGAATAAATAACTCTGATTGATGGATATCTTGTGACATTCTACTTTAATAATCCCATGTAAATGTTTTGAAACCAAGAATAAAGAAAAGAGTAAATATGCCATAAAGTGAATGACAATCAGGCACTTTACCATTTTTTAACCTAAAAAATGGTTTTAAAACTAATACTTTCTTACAGATTTAAAATAAAGTTTAAAAAGTAGAAATTAATTAATCAATTAATGGAAAGTAATTCATTGTAAAACAGAGAAAGATAAGCTTTTGTTGGTTTTCTTCCATTATTAAACATAATTGGAAAGAAAGTTAAGATATATTGACATCCTTATACAAGTATTGGATAAGTAAGAGTTAAATCATTAATGTGTATGTACGCACTTGACGAAGTAAAAAGTCACTTGCAGGGATGAATTAAACATTCTTAATATTGTGATGTAATAGTTTGTTAATGTATCTATATTTCAATGTTAATAAGTCAGCTAAATACATAAGTTTTCACTTGAAGCATATAATTTGACTGTCAGGTCACGTGTTATTTAAATTTAGCAATTTATTTTAAAAAGACGTTTTCATGGTTAATTGCTAAATGTTCTTCAAAAGCCATCTCTTACTATATTTATCACCAAGTTGTAAAATGCTGAGGATGAGGATAATGTGCTGATGGAGGCATTGACAGCAATAAGTACTGAAGCTATTCAAAACAAGTCACATGACCAAATGGACAGTCTATTTTTACAGCAGTTAAGTTATAGTGTGTAGAACAGCAGCTCTGCTTCTCAGTGTGACGTGGCGATGGTCACAGGAGTTGAAAACCTTCACTGTTTTAAATATTTTAATTATTACAGTGGATTGCAGGGAAATACTTTAATTTATGAAATTCAAAATCATAGAATGGCTAATACTTTTTAAATACTCAATTTGTATTTTATCAAAGACATCACTAATGGTTTGTCTATCTACTATTAAGTATAAATAGTATTATATAATTTGAGATAAATTAAAGGTAGGTAAACTGAAAACACTGATAGAAACTGCATGTTTTAATTTTCATGATGTTTAGTATTTTACACATTTTTTCTCATCTTCTATACTATTACAAATTAATTGTTTGTATTCATTGTAGTTTCACATTAAAAGTAATAGTTATGATAATTTCCACAATACTTAAACATTTGCCCCATCTATGATGCAGAAAAGGAACAAAAACGAAATAAAATTTTAAATTATTCATCTGAAAGTTTTTTTCTTTTCCCTCACACTACCAGAGAGGATTGATAAAATAGTTTTAATAACACAATAATCAAAAAGTCTCTTTTATTGTTTAAGCTTTGCAAAATTGAATCGTTACTGAAATAAATATTAAACTTTTGAGAATTTTATGGTTTTATAAAAATGTTTTATAGTTCTTGTTTAGATGTTATAAATTGTCGATCATAATTATTATGTCTTCAGTTGAATTAATTTTGTTGCTTTTTTGTTTTATTGGGATGGTATATCTTTTATATTGTTTAGAAATTTATACATGTATTTAAAAATAACCTGTCGATAACATGATATTTAGCTGAGAATTGTTATTGTATGATTATAGTAATTCTTAATTTCATTTTTCTTTTTAAAATTTGAATTGCTACTCTGCTCTATTGTCAGCTGCATTTGAATTAAAGCCTAGTTACATATTCAGATCTTAAGTAAGTTGTGCATTAATATGATAGGACAATGCCATATTTTAGAACAAAACTACTGTCCAGCATTATTACACTTCTCTTCCTAATCATTTATGCAAGTATAGGTAAATAAGAACTACCCCAAAACACTTACTTTTCTTAAGTACATTAAAGAGATTAGTAATAATGAAAAAAGCTAGCATTAATGGTTCAGCAGCTCAGTTGCAAATAACATGTTGCAGAAGTAATTCATGAAGATTCAGAATACAAAGATCTTGCAATTTTTGAAATAAAAAATGGGATCAGAGGCTCGCCCCATGGCATAGTGATTAAGTCCATGTACTCTGCTTCAGCCGCCCAGTTTTGTGGGTTCAGATCCCAGGGGCAAACCTACACACCACTCCCCAAGCCATGTTGTGGCAACGACCCACATACAAAATAGAGGAAGACTGGCACAGATGTTAGCTCAGGGCTAATCTTCCTTTTCCAAAAAACAAAGAAGATTGGCAACAGATGTTAGCTCAGAGCAAATCTTCATTACCAAAAAAAAAAAAAAAAAGAATAGGATCAAAATCCCAGAATTTTATTTATTTCTTTATTTGTTTATGTTTTGGTGAGGAAGATTGGCCCTGAGCTAACATCTGTGCCAATCTCCCTCTATTTTGTTATGTAGGATGCTGTCACAGCACAGCTTGATGAACCATGTATAGGTACATGCCCAGGATCTGAGCCTGCAAACCCATGAACCCCAGGCCACCAAAGCAGAGTACGTGGACTTAACCACTACCCCACTGGCTGGCCCCAAAATCCCAGAATTTTAAATCACACTTTCAGAATTGTTCACAATGATTTTAGAAATTTACATTTGACCTAGATTTTTATCATGTTAAAATAAAAAATAAATAGTCATTCAAGTCACTTTTAAATTGTGGAATCTTCTCATTTCTTTGAACTTCAGAATTTCTGTTTTATAAAATAAGGCTAATCATGCTTGCCACTTAAGAAGGTACATAAAGTCCTGAGATCACATCTTGGATATGGACAATATTGTGAAGTAATATTTGTTTTTAGTCATATTCGTATGTAAACTGTACTTGACAGATGAGGGACTTAACCTCCATTAAAAACGAAACAAAAGAAAACTCTCCTAAAAGAGATTCCTCTGCATCTTTGTCTATCTCTTCTAATATTAATCTGCTCCACACTTTGGGGAACTCTTCCTTTTGGCTAAGAATATTTTTTCCGTGGCATTTTAAGCTTGTTTTGTGATGTGAAGATGTCAGATAATTGGCACCCAGAGTATGCAAACAGCCTCATGCTTTCCTTTGCCATGCTGATCATAAAGTTATAACATGTGTCTGCGTTTCTTTTCCAGCAAACACCTTAGATATTGAAAGAGCTAAGGACAGGAGAAGAAAATTAAGGTTTTCTCACCTCCTGCGTTCAGGAGGGTACATGATCAACACTCTAGATGTGAAATGATGCATTAGTTTGAGCCCTACTGCTCTTAATTAGCTAAGACGTAGATTTTAAAGTAGAGTTTTAAAAGGCTTTTTCTTCAATTTATGGAAAAATCCATTCTGACTACCTATAGAATTGTACCACACAGAACACTGTAACAAGTGTCTTAATTATATCCTGTGACCTAGTGGATCAAAACATGATGAGTTCATCCCATTGCACCACGGAAGACAGTGTGAAACGCAATCTTCTGTCTGGTAAAAATCTGATAGGGTTGTGTTTTTTTCCCTCTGCTCATTGCTGAGTTGGATAAGCTGTGCTGAAATCAATTAGCCTCCTGTAAAGTTTTTTCTATAAAAGAAACCAAATCAAAGGTGGAATATATAGGGAAAAGGGTGAGGAAGTTTGAGTAATTTCAGTGGTGTAGAGAGAACTCAGTTTTGTTTGTTTTTTAAGTTTTGGCAAGAATACATGACAACCTTTAGGGAAGTTTGCAATTGTGTCTCCCCTTGTAGCACTTATATACGGATGAAAGCCAGCTAAGGCTCATCAAGAATTACCTGAAAGGAGGGAATCAAAATTAAAATAAGGAAAATATGTTATTCAATGTAAGTGGCATACAGAATCAGATCTGGATATGTTTTGTCCAGCAGCCACTCTCATTTCTCATTTTCTCGACTTGGTTTTGATCATGAGGTGAGTACTGGATACGTCAGATTCTTCAAACCATCTGACATAACCACGTTGTTCTCTTTCCTTTATATTTACATATGTGTTTACAAAAGTACTCTTATGGAATCAAAGGTGCAAATGTGTAAAGAAATAGGAGGTTCTGAAGATGATAGTGAAGATAAAGACATGTACTCGTAAACGAGATGTTTGCTCGCCATATGACTCTGCCTGTCATACCATCAAGCTAACAATTCCTAAATGATCTCAAAATGTAGTTGTAAAGCTTGAAGGGACAACAACAAAAAACAAATAAAAAATATTTGTGCCGCTGAGCATATGTATTTAGACAGGTATAAAAAATAGATATACCGGTTTGATTTGGAGATTGAAAAGAAGGTACAGGGCGTTCACAAATGTTCAAGACATGATTACCACCACTATTCCTCACAAATACCCTGATGTCCGTTACTACCAACCTCCTACGAGGTGGCCAGAAAGAGGGGGAACAGATAAAGGTATATTTAGGGTTAAAGGTAAATCACATCAATGTTTTCTCCAACTTTTCTACTTCCAGTGTGGTGGGGAAAAAATGTGGACTGGGTTAGCAGTACTCTCAAAGTAAATCTATTTGTTTCACATATTCGTTTAGCAACACATGTACACACAAACATGCATCCACACACTTGGTCTCATTTGTAAAGGAAAAATAAATCCACCCAACTGTTTCATTTTCTACATTTTTTTTTTTACTTTTGTAACTTGCTTTTTCCATTGCTTTAAATCCACAAAAACCTATCAGTCAACCGAGTTTGAAGCATCATTTAAATGTTATTAATATAATTCTAAGAAAGTATGGAGAGAGAGAAAGAAAATTCATTTGTCTCTAGAAGTACTTACATCTCTTTAGCAAGTGTGAGAATCACAATAACGACTTAGCCTATTACAGTTGCACAGAATATAAACAGGGCAATTCATTGGTATACAATCACACTATCATTGTAGTTGTGGTTGTCATAGACTAGGGTGGTGGCTAGCAGTCCTCTGTCTCAAGGAGTGGTCCTGTTTCAATCAAAGCGGAGAAGGCTAATTTTGAATTTATTTCAAGTTCTCAAATACTCGTGGAATGTTATTTCAGTAGTTGAAGTCTAGAAAGCCAGAGACAGGGAATTTTATTATCAATCATTTTGAACTTTTTTATCGTAATAAAATGACCAAATTGTCAAAGCTCCCACCCAACAATCAATGAGTTGGGCTTTCTCTTTCCCTTATTCTTGGCATGTCTCCCCAGCAAGAGCATCCACTTGAACTTAATTTGCGAGGAACTATCCGAATTTCCATACTGTCTCATTTTCTTTTCATGTGTAAGGGTGTAGGCTCTGGAATCAAATTATCAGGGTTCAAATTCTAGTTTCAGCATTTAGTACTTTGTAACATTTAGCAAGTCATTGATCTTCCCAGATCAGTTTTCTCTTGAGGCAAATGGGGCTGATAATACCTTTCTTGTAGTGTTACGGTGAGGATTAAATGCTTAATCTCTGGAACAGCATATAATAAGGGTTAATGAATAGAGATTATTGTTATACATAGTATAAGCGTTTATAAGCCATCATTGCTTTTAGCAAGGTAATTAGTGTTTGCTTAATATATATTTACAGATGATTTCTCTTTGCAAGGCAATGTCAAGACAGCACAGCAGAGCAATGAGTATGGACAGGACTTGCCACTGATGTGTTAAATCTGATAGGGAGGATTGTTGAATAAACAAATAAAAAGGGGCTAGAAAATAAAAGAGCATTTTTTCATAATTTTTTGGTCTAATAATTAATGACAGCTTGCTAATTTCACTTCACATATAATTGTTTATTGCAAAAAATGACTGAATTTTTTTGGTATATTGCATTGAAAATTATTCTAAAGTTGAAATTTTAAATAGAAGAGGAAAAAAAGAGACAGCAATATTTCTTGTAGTGACCACCCTTATTTCCTACAACAAATAAAGTTCATTTCTCGCATATAGGCATTTTTTTTTTCTCTACATAAATTACAAGCCAGAATCTGAGAACTACTTTTGTTGTTGTTTAAATCTTGGTCATGAGAGGGATTAGATTATTCTGAAGAAAAAAAATTAAAAAGCAGAGTAGAAACTATCAAAATCATGAAGCTAATTTATAGAATTACTATTCCCTTCAGTTGAGTTAGAGGATACAGAAAAAGCATATTGAATTGTGCTCATTCTTAATTTTTTAAATAACAGATTGGAGAAATAAAATTGATTTCTGTGAAACAAACAAAACAAACAGCATAGTAGCATGTTCTATCTGCATCATTGGCATTTAGAAAAGGGAGAGAATGATATAGTGTCTGGACCATTAGGTAGAGTTTCAGCCTTACAGAGGCTGAATATTGAGCTGCATCTGTTATCAGGACATTGGGATTAGGCTGAAGATAGGGCCGATACTTGAAGTTTATATGTTGGTCTCAGCACTTACCAAAATATACCACCTTGGTCAAGTCATTTAACATCTTTGAAACTCAGTTCTTCATATGTCAACATAGATATTACCCCACAAAAGGGTGGCAGAGAGAAATAATTGGATTAATATCTATAAACCTGGTGTATAGTAAGTAGCCAATTAAGGGAAGCTTAACAAATAGCATTGCTACATTTTTCTCATTTTTTAGAACATTCACTGAAGGTAGTAAATAAGCTTAATAGTGTGCAAACCTAATAAAGATATAATAAAATATATAAAATATATCACTGTAAATTTGTCTATTATTGATAAAATAGATATTTATTGGATGTGTATATGATATTGCCCTAGACCTTGATGTCAATAAGTCATGAAGAGATAAATCTGTTTTCAGTTAGCATACAATCTATTAGTTAAGAAAAGGCACTTATGCACCTATACTATAGGGCTAGATTAAATTGTTTTATACAAAATGCATGCTCTAACTATTTAGATTTAGAAGAGGTAGAGAAAACGTCAGTTATTGTGTGATATTTATGTGACCCTAAGTGTTTTATGTACATTTACTGATTTAATCCTCCAATATCATTGAGATAGGTTCTTCTATATACCTAAATTCATAGCTGTGTAAGGCACAAAGACAAAATTTGAGTTCATGTACTCTGGATTCATAAAAAGGGAAAATGATGAGCAATGTTAAGAGCCACATACTTAAGGAAAGTGAGGACTTTGCAAAGGTCATTGGGTTTGGTAATGACTCCCTGGTACTCTCTTGATTGTAGTTATACACAGTTGTAGAGGTGTAAACAAAATTGTAAAAGATTGACTGGTGAGACTAAATATGCATCTAATATATCTTATGTTTTAAGACAGATAAGAGCTATTGGTGGGATTTGCAATGACATAAACACCTGAATGATAGGTAGGGTGGTTGGTTGGTAGGAGACAAGAGAAGCCAGAAGAAGCCTGATATTCTGAGAGAATGAGGAGCCAGTCCCTAAGGAGAATGAAGATAGGTGAAAAAAAAAAAGTAGAAGAGAAGCAGAGAAGGTTGTTATGATCTAAAAGGTAAATTTAGAGCCTGTGCTTTAAATAGTTTGAGTGCCTCCTGGCAGACAGGTCTGAGATTTTTCCTATGCAATTATCTTGCTAATTTGGAGAGGGAGTTAAACATTTGTGAAATGTTCTGTAAAATGTGAAACAATATAGATGTATTATAGATATCCATAATATCTAGCCAAATGATAGATAGGTAATTAGATGTTTATCATAGTATATATAATCCTATAATAAGGATTGAAGACTATAATACTGAATGGGGATGTCGAGAAACCATGAGGCCACCTGGTCAATAAGACAACAATGTGCCTGTCAAAATAAATGCAGACAATGACCAGATACAGAGAGCAAAGGAAAAAACAAAGGGGTTAAGTATAGTAAGTTGGATGGTGGGGCAGTGGGAGAGGGAATTTATGACAAGAATAAGGGGAGAGTAGTCTTCAGTTGCCAAGAATTTCAAGATAGAGGCTGGGCCCATGGCCAAGTGGTTAAGTTTGTGCGTTCCGCTTCGGTGGCCTGGGGTTTTGCTGGTTCAGATCCTGGGCACGGACATGGCACTGCTTGTCAGGCCACGTTGAGGCGGCATCCCACATCCTGCAACTAGAAGGACCCAAAACTAGAATATACAGCTATGTACTGGGGGGATTTGGGGAGAAAAAGCAGAAAAAATAAAAGAAGATTGACAACAGTTGTAAGCTCAGGTGCCAATCAAGATAATATATGAATAATAAAAGTGATAAAATCATTATGATAAAAACAAAAATAAAAGTAATAATAAAAGACAATATATTAACACAAAAGTTAAGGTAACATTTATTTAGTATTTCTTACCATGTACCAGACACCATGTTAAGCTGTCCTTAAATAGTCACAAGAAATTCGTGATGTACGCAATGTTAGTATCCTATATGACAAAAGCAAAGAGACTGTTTTCAAAATTTGTCAAGATCATAGAATAATTATTTTACCAATATCAAAGTGTTGGACTACATATAATTTACCATACACTATAACTACATTGGAAATACCCCAGACCATACCAACACATGAAATTATATATTAATTCAACTATGAAAGGAAATATGCACAATGGTTGAGGGCATGGGTACTAGAGCTAGGCTGCCTGGTTTTAGTTCCAGTTCTATTACTTGCTACCTGTGTGACCTTGTTATCTTCTCTGTGTCTTAGATTTCTTGTTTCTAAAATAAGTATTAAAATATTGCCTACTGTAAGGGTTAAATAAGTTAATGTGCATAAAATACTTGGAAAACTGGATCGCACATAGCAAGCCATTTTAAAGTGTTAGCTATTATTATCTGTTAGAATTTTAGAGATTTGAGATTGGATAAAAAGGAAAAGTATGTTCCTACACCATTTCTTTTATAGACCCATCATGAGGATACATACAATTTTTTGCATTTTTAAAAGGTTTTTAAAAAGTGTTTGAAGCACCTTTAACTTCCTTTTCTTTTGACTTTTTTACTGTTAGTAGCCCATATGGAAATAGAATAGCACTTTATTTATTTATTTATTTATTTATTTATTTATTGAGGAAGATTAGCTAACTACTGCCAATCCTCCTCCTCTTTTTTTTTTTTTTTCTGAGGAAGACTGGCCCTGAACTAACATCCATGCCCATCTTCCTCTACTTTATATGTGGGACGCCTACCACAACATGGCTTTTGCCAAGCAGTGCCATGTCCGCACCTGGGATCCCAACCAGCACACCCCGGGTCACCGAGTAGCAGAACGAGCACTTAGTTTACAAGTTTTTGTTGAACTGAAGGCTCACACAGCACTACAGGTGGGAAGCAAACTAGATTTCAACAGAGAATTTAGTTCTTCCCAGCATATGCGATCAGCCATCAATGTTACTGTGGTGACGTTCCTCCATATTTTTTGTCTGTTCTCTCCATATGGTGTTGATTTCTCAATGTATATTCTACCCTCAAGGGATAGAAAATATTTTATAAATTATGTCATTAAATCAATCTAAACTTCCAAAGATTATCTAAAAATGTCTTCAGGCTTGAATATTTCACTATTTTATATAACTTGAATTTTAACGTTACTGTTCCCGTTGCTTTTGACAGCGTGGTAGAATTGGAAAAATCAAGAATGATGCTGGTAGAGACTAGAGTCGAGTAACTTGACAAGGGAGGTGCTAGTTCCCTCTCTTTTCTAGTGCATCCAAGAAAAGAAGTGGCTGGAAAGGCAGAGGAATGGAAAGCTGTATAAAACTAAGTGTTGAGGGGAGATATAAATGCTTTAATTCTCTAGCTGAGTGAGTTTCATCATTTTTCTAGATAGCCTAACAGAAGGGTGTCAGATTAACAACTGTGTAATGGGATTGTCCCTCCTTTTAACTTCTGTAGAAAATTGAAACTTTTCTTTCACAAGCTGAAGGGAATTACATTCTCTACAAGATCCTCAGCATTCTGAGGCAAAGATCTTGAGTTCTAATATATGAAATATAAAAAGAAAGATAAGCTTCAGGGAGGCCAACGGGGTAGTATTCAAGAGAGTGTAGCAATACAAGCCATTCTCTTGCTATCCTCTCCCTTCTCTCCCTTTTCCTGCTCAGATTCTTCTTCCCTCCCCTTTGTCCTTTGAAATTTTCCTTAAAGAAAAATTTCACGTAGGGATTGATTTCGTCAATTATTGGCCCTACGAGTGGATGAAGGACTTGAAACACTTTTAAAAACTTGAGTCTTTTGCATTATAAAAAAGGTTCTGTTGAAGTTAACTGCATTTCCAATTATTGAAATGTGTATGATGTGAGAAATATTTTTTCGCTCAAGGCTTCTGCTGTTGATCTTTGTTGCTGTCGGTTTTGTTTGTAATACTCAGAGCTGCACTTGATTCCAAACTATGCAATCAGAAAGTAAATATTGCTTAGTTGTGTCACCTCAAAGGAATTGATCTTTTGAAAGTTAAAAGTGAAAATTGGCACAATGAAGCCAAAACTACCCTTAAAGAATCCTTCTGTGCTTTCCTATTAACTTACTTCCCTGTTTTCCAAAGCTGCCTTTTCTGACCTTCTCCTCTCTCCTCAAATCTCTCATGCCACCATTTCTCTTAGCATGCTCAAGAGATTGCCTGACCTCATTCTTCGCTGAGCGTATAGAATTTTCATATTGGGAGAGCCAAGACTTCATGCCATAAAATCAGAAAAAGTACCTGCATTTGTTTCCCAGTTCTCTACTTGCCTCCTGTTACTACAGAAAAATATCCCTAGCTTTAGGATAAATATGGAACTTCTATCCAGACTATGAATCACAACTCATTTTTTAGGAATTTCATATTGATTTTTTTCTTCTCATTAATTTTCAGCCTTTTCCTATTTGATCTATCCTACACATCAATATTTAAACTTGCTCAGGTTTCTCCCACTGTTAGTGAAGTGTAAGGAGCAAGAGCAGCGCCAAGAAAATGTCCCTCAGTGCCACACAACCCTTTAGCTACTGCCTCTCTCTCTCCTCTTAGTAACCAAACTTAATGCATCCATTTCATGACTTTCTGCTTCATTGGAGGAGCGAAGGTGGCGGAGTGGGACACTTGAAGAGAGAAGAGGTTGGAAAAAGCGACTTTGGAAAACAAAAAAGATTCCTGAATAGGAAAACATACAGTAATTCTTTACTAGTACTTTAGGGTTCATTCTGCAAACTCCTCTTTTAATTCTCCTGTCTCCACCACCCATCCCAACCACCCATATGCAAACATGTTTACCAGTGTCCTTTAAGACTCCTACTTCTGTCCTTTTCCTTAAAATGTTATATTCTTCAGGGTCTCTAGAGTTACTTCTTGTTCTGTACTCTCTCAGGGTGGTGGAGGGGCAGTCACCCAGGCCCTCATAATTTCAGCTATCCAATTTAAATCCACGACTCTCAAACCTTTACATTTAATCCAAATTTCCCTCTGAGTATAAGATCCACATACCATCTGAAATCTAGAAACAGATATTTTAAACTTTAAATATATGAAATGAAATTCATCTTTCTCTTCCTCTCCCTACATCTGTTCTCCTTATCTAAATGAAGTACACCATCATCTATCTGGGTGTTCATTATAATTGGTACCTTCATTATCTTTACTCCCAAATTCAGTTGATTGCTAAGCACTAGCAATTCTCCCTAAAACATCTCTCTTGAATTCATCCACATCGCTTTATCCCTCTTGACACTACCCTAGTTGGGACTAGCATAAACTCTTCACTGGATTTCTGCAAGAGACCTTCAACTTGATCCTCCTGCTTCCAACCTTGTACTCTAGTTCATACTCACAGCAGCCAGAGTTGTTTGTCCAAAGTACCTAACTGAACAGGCCACTGCCGTTTGTAAATCTATTCATTGGCCTCCCGCACTTTTAGATTAAAGTTCAAATTCTTTAATACAACTTGATTGTATTAAACTCTTCCTGATGAGCCCGACTGCTCACTACTTCACTGTCAAGACTCCCTAAGCTCCAACTACTCGGAACTTCTTTTAGGTTCCTGAGAATATCCTGTTCCTTCTCCTCCAGAAATTTGCATATATTTCATGTTTGGTCTTGCCTGGATAATTTCTACTTCCTTCAAGCTCTCTCTGGGAAACTTTCTCTGATCTCCCATGCTTGGGTTTGGTACTTTATCTAAGTGTTTCCTGAGAAAAATCTTTTTTTCTGCCCTTATAATGAAGCTTATCAATCTGGATATTAACTGCCTGCTTAAGTAGTTTATTTGTCATTAATCAATAAGTTCCTTAAACTTAGTAGTGTGTCTGATGGTGGCCCCCCGCAAAAGATATGTCCGTGTACTAATCCCTTGAACGTGTGAATGTTATCTTATTTGGAAAAAGGATCTTTGCAGTTATGATTAATTTAGGGATCCTGAGCTTCAGGGATCATTCTGGATTATCCTGCTGTGCCCTGAATCCAATGGTAAGCGTCCTTATAAGAGACACACAAGGGAGATTTGATGGATGGAAGAGACAAAGACACA
This sequence comes from Equus caballus, assembly GCF_041296265.1. NCBI lineage: Eukaryota > Metazoa > Chordata > Mammalia > Perissodactyla > Equidae > Equus > Equus caballus. The sequence goes on along the minus strand of NC_091685.1, from coordinate 69,833,452 downwards.
GACAGAAGAGGGTGTTGCAATGTGACAATGGAGGCAGAGGTTGGAATGATGTGACCACAAGACAAGGAAGCCAAAGAGGCCAACGGCCACCAGAAGTTGGAAGAGGCAAGGAAGGATAGATGCTCCAGAGTAGTGCAGCCCTGAAAACACTTTAGTTTTGAATTTCTGGCCTCCAGAACTGTAAGAAAATACACTTCTGTTGTTTTAAACCACTTAGTTTGTGGTAATTAATTATGGCAGCCCCTGGAAATTAATGTAGCTAGGAATTGTCTATTTTTTCCACTCTTTAATTTCTGTGCCTAGCATTATCTGAACACAAATTAGGTATTCAATAAATATTTCTTGAAAGAATGAAGAGTGATAGACATGAGTTGTTGTCAATATATTGAACTCCTTTGAGCTGAGCTATACCTATACAAAGAAAAGAGTATTCACAGCCCACATATATGTTTAAATATCATGTAGTGATTACCAAACAACTATGAATTTAAAAGGTATACTATTGTCATATTCGTGAATTAAGGTTCCATTTACATGTTTTTCTTTTGTCAATCTCTATATGACTAATGAGCTATTATGTCATGACTTGACTGATCCTGGTACTGAAAATCACAATGAGATTTTATCAAGCATATAGACATCTGAGTATGCTATAGAAGACATGTATGACTCTAATAACTGTAATGAAAAGAAGATAGTCACGTTGAAACAGCCAACGTTAAGATAAAAAGCAAAATATAATCATTGAATCTATTCCTTCTTTAATTATGTCAACAGCTGTAGTATAATTTCACTATAAAAGGTCTAGGAAAAATATATGTCTACATTTTAATAACTACTGTGGCAATGTAAGGAAGACATTTTAAAAACTTTACTAGTTTATTAAAAGAAAAACCTTTTAGTTGATTTCATTAAGACAAACTACAAGGGAACACTAAGCAGAACACTTAGTTAAAAGAAGTCATTTTGGAAGTATAGATTGATATATTTCAAGGGGTTTATTTTAATTTGAATGCTTCAGACCTGAAGAGCTCTCTTAGTTTCATTCTCTAGCACAGGTCCCCATTTGAACAGCTCCATTCCTTTTGAAAGAGTCTACCTTGATACCTGTGTTCATTTTAATTAGCATATGTGTAGGAGCAATTTTGAAGCAGGGAGAAATTTTGAAGAAGGGAGAAAATCCTAGGGTAAAACTTAGGAAAGAGATAGGAAAAATTTATAAGACCTAGAAAAGATATGGCAAGCTCTATTTGGTAGAGGCATATTTAATGCAATGTCTTGGGGGAAAACATCTTACTGTTCTGATAATTAAATAGCATTGTGTTTGATGAGATGGTTCCACAACATTCTTCAGAATGCTAACTTCCTTCCAGCACATTAATTATATTTCCTCTTGTTTGTATTAGTATTATGGTTAACTTTGGATTTTTGAACTTTTCATTCTGACATTTCTCTCTACCAGTCACCTAACTTTGACCTTCTTTCATTTCAGTTGCTTTTGTGTTCATCTCAATAGTGTATTGAAATGATTTTCAATAAAAGAAGGTTTATCAGCTTTCAGCTTGAAAAAGATGTGCAGAAATATTAGAGGGAGTTGTTTAAATCGGATTTTTTCCCTTAATGTTATCAGTTCAATGGCAACTATTAGTCAAAATGCCATTTAAAAAGTTCCTATAATTGGACAAAAATAATACGTGCTATTACACATTGACTGGTGTCATAATATTTAGATGCTAAAACATAACTCTCTAGGTGCTGTCACCTAACAAAAATATGTCCATGGATGTTGTGTTAATCATTATGAGAAAATATGTGCATATGTTTTTAAGCAACTCTTCTGACTTGAACACCAAGGAAGCATGTTTCCTGGTTACAACAATCCATATGCTTTTACATCTTTCCTCTCAGTATCAATTACGTCTTTCTACTTATTTGAGACATATTCTGTCTTTTGTCAGTGATCATATGGTAATGTATTTATCTGATGATTCATCAGTATCTTTCATGTAGAAATACTACACTTTTTGCGATATTTTCACATGCAGGAGATTCTCATTTTCATTTTACTGATGCAATATATAGGTTCTGATGAACATTTCTTTAAAGAACACATTTTTTAAATGTTTTAATCTAAGTACAGCAATCAAATGTTTGCTATAGATGTTTGCGCTTTTTAATGTAAAATAGTAGTTTCTATATATTTATCAGAGTTTTCTGATACTTTTTATTATTTTTTGCACCCCAGTCTTTAAGTAGGATAGGATATTCCTAATAGTTTACACTAATAAGCCAATTTATTTCATTTCTTATTGTTTCTGTGTCTATTTTTCATTTTTTACCCATGACTGGTTTTAGATAGTGTTTTCCTTCCAGCATATGTGATAATGAATATATATGCATGTACATAAATGTGTATTTTTATCTATATCATATATATAGAAATTTTGCCTCTTGTCAGGATTGATAGACATGTGGTGAGTGTATTGCAAGAAAGCATTGAATAATATTTTCATTTCTTATTTTAGTAAACGTCATTTTGCTCCGTGCTTTATTAGGTCTGAGTAAATATAAAAAATTGCGCCATGACTCTCAAAAATATCGTTTAGGAATAGGGAATAAACATGATTTTTTATTTTACCATGGGCCCAGGTGAAAGAGTCACATATTTAAAGCATAAAAAAATAAGTAGGTCTCTCCACTAGCCGGCGGTGAATATTTGAGGCTGATAAAGATGTACTTCTAGACAGACATAAACGTGCAATAAGCTTCTTAAACGTCCCATAATCAGGAAAATGTTTAAGATCACTTATCCTCATCTCAATACACATTCCGAAGTTACAGATTTGGGGATTACTTTTCAATTTTTGAGGTTGCTGTAATGCTCACTTTAATCACTATAAAATGTCATAGGATGGTCCAAATCTGATTTTGAGGATTCTTTCCTAAGGTCTATTTCATGTGGCCTGATTAGTGGTATACTGAGAAGTCTTAGGAGCAGGTACACACACAGAAACAGTATAGAAAATCTAGAGTGTAATATTAAAGACGCATTTCGTATGAATGTGAAGTGCAGGATAAATTGTTTACCACAGTGTACAATGGATGCACATTGAATTACTACTGACCCATGAGGATATTTTTCATAAACTTATTTCCCATTTATTAAAAATACTTAATGCTAATAAATTTTATGTGTGAATGGATTCTTGGAGTTTTCAAATATGTTATTCCAATTTTAATTATTTTTTTTAATATGTATTGCATTTAGCCAGGATTTGTTGACACTGCTAATATTAAGAACAAAATAGAATCATAGGAAAAATAATTCTATTCTGCCATAAACTACCTCAAAACATGGCCAATCTTAAGTATTCTGAAATTTTGGTCAGTTTCTTTTCTAATAGTGGTTTCTGCAATTTTTTCCTTGCGGTTTTTAATTTTTTTGGTTTAAGCATATTGCCATATTTTGAATGTTATGTAAAATTTGTTTATATACAATGATAAGGAGAAACTTTATTTTCCATGTTCAACTCTGCTGTTTGCTAATAGTATTGTTCAAGTTATGATGTAACACAGATTTCTCTGTTGTTAAATTAGCCTTTGTGTATGGATTTATACTAGTGCAGACTTTGACCTATTGAGTAACCATTCAGATAGGAATATTAGAAGAAATATATTCAATTAAATGAATTATTTTAGAACATGCTTGTATATACTTTTAATTTTCCCTGCCGAATATCTCTGTTTCTCTAACCTATGCTGATCTGTATCTTCTAGAAACACACTGATTTTGGCAAAATTATTTTAACTATCTGAAAATGCTGAGCAAAACGTGCATTATTTTCTCTCTTTTATGACACTTTACATGTATGTTTTCATACTTTTGTCGTAGATTGAGAAGCTGCTTATTTGAAAAATCAAAAAAAGGTTTTTTCAATTATTAAATTAACTTTCTTTTTCAGCAAAGTCTTTATATTTCCCGGCTTTCGGAGAACACTTAGTAACCAGTTTGTAAGCAAATGCTATAGTGCAAAAAGTTTAATGTTCATATTTCAGGGAATCTTATGATTCTGAGTAGAAGTATTTTTAAATCAAGTACTGTTTACTTATCTACCAAATGTGGTAGGTTGTTATTTCAAGATGGATAAAATAATCTTGTTTAAATTTTTCTTAAGTCAGATAGGAAACTAAGCAAAGCTATTTGCCAAAACCACACAAGTAAACATTCAGGCTTAATTCATCTTAATTTTCCTGAGACTAAGAAATTTTTTTATAAAAACACTGCTTTGCAAAGTTGTCACTAGTACTTCTCTCTTTTGGAATTGTCACACTGGAAGAGATTGATTGGCTTGGTTGATTTGGCATATTGACCCCCGTTGTAGGGAAATAGACATAATGAAGGCATGTAGGGTTTTCTCTTTCATTCCACTCATTGAGAGCATACAATAAGTAGTGGTTAATAGATTTTACCTTTTACACACATTTACAATATGTGATGGTTAGTTTTCAGGAAGAAGGAAGAAATGCTAGTGCTGGAAAAATGCAGATGTGCCCCTAGGACATCATGAAAAGTGGTCTCCCCTATTATTGGTGCAGGCAATAGGGGTAAAGTGTAAAGAGGAGCAAGTCAGACCTGTTTAAATAAAAGATTCAGGGCTGCCATCTATAGAGAAAAGTAAAGAGTTGGGGGAGGGAGTGCTTCATCGTTTGTTTGATGTGTTTTTCCTATGTAGTGGCAGCAGAGTTATTTCTATTGAAGAACCTTGTAGAGAGGACATTTAGCCACAAGCTGCAATATTTGCAGCTTAGTTAAAAAGAGAATGAGAGTCATCAGACCTAAAAGCAACACCTAGTTTTACCACTTATTGATACAACCTAGATTTATCACTTGAACATTCTGCATGCTCCTCTTAGCATCTTTAGTCTATGTTTAGATTTTGGAAAAAAAGGATTGACAAACACATTGCTTAGAGATTAGGAGTAAATTTGAAAGGATTTATGAGGCCACTAGCACATTTCCTGTTTATTTTTTCATGGTTTTCTACTTACATTACTGCAAGAATAGAATACAGCATTCTACTTTAAAAAATACACAAATTTCTTTAGAAAAATAGAAATGTCTTCCTAAATTCAGCACGTTTGTTTGTTAAAGTTATCCATGTGTGTATGTGTCTGTCTATGTGTGTGTACATGCGATGGTTTCATTTTATTGTTTATTATTTAACATGTTTAACATGATACATTATTTAACAGGGTGCTAAATTATTTTTCATTTTTATTTAGGTCTTATAGTTTAACAATAGCTTATATCTATAGTTTAATAATATGAATTAGATGTTACTGAGCTGCAAAATATATTAACTTGGCAAATCAGTTATTTATTATACAATATAATATAACATTCAATATCTATAGTGGCGTAGGTCGTTAAATTGTATTTTTATTATTTATGGACGTATCATTACTTTTTAAAGCAATTGAGAGTCCTTAATTATTCACTGTGTCATCTTGAGAAAACAGAATATAGTTATGTCCAATTAATTAATAAATAATAATTTATTTTTCTATATTGTTACCGGTACATGTCTACAAGTGTCTAAATTTTAATTGCACTACTCACTAGTGGTTAAGTTTTTTATGGCATATTTTGTCATGTTAAAGACAAACTATCAGAATTCTTTTATCATTAGTCTTTCATTTTAAAATAGTAATAGTTAATAGTAATAATAACTACATTGGTCTGTTGCAAACAAAGATAAAAATATTTCTGGAAAGTTCTTGTAATATAGTATGCAATCAATTAGTAGGAGAATGAGGAGGAGGAATTTTGACCATAATACCAACAATATACTCTTCCGATTCTGTGTAATATTTGGAGCTGAAAGGAATGGGAAGGCGGTGTTATCATTTAGTTACATTGTGTCACAAAATAGTACTACTACTAATAACAGTAATAGAATTTCCTCCCTCGACACTTTTCCTCTTCTAGTATGCCTCGGTGGTGTGGGCACTGAGACAGTTAACTTTATATCAGACCCACAGGAACCTGTGGTTGTGCTCTGACTTGAGACCAGTACTAGTTGGAAATATACACTTTTTAATTATGTCAAAGTCACTGATTGTTTTCTATCTGATTTTACATCCCAACATTTGGGAAACTACTCGCCATTCCTTCTGATTCTGCACTGGCTATCAGTCAAGTCCTGTCTTCACCAACAGGGAGGTGAGCTTATGAACTTTGGGGGCAACAAAGACAGTTAAACAGTAGCTCAAGGGCCAATCAATGTATTTTTGGTTTTATAATTGATTATTTATTAGGAAATATCACAAGAGATATTAAAATTAAATATTAAAAAGATATGGAAAATACAGTGAACCTATTCTCATCTTTGGAAATAATACAGAGCAAATATAGCTGAAGAAACTCCCACCTTCTGCCACGTACCCTTTCTTATTTGAACGTCTCCCTCTTTTCTAGATCTGTAACCATTATCCTGAATTTGTATCTGACATTTCGGTACATATCTTTATGCTTTCACTTTATATATAGCTAGCCTAAGTATATAATATTGTCCATTTCGTGTCCTTTTACTTTATTTTATTTCACCATTATATGTTTGTAACATTAATTCTTTTTTGGTTCTATTTTATTCATTCATTTAATTGTCTTTTTGATTTTCAAAACTTTGTATCATACAGAAGATTTTTAATTTTTCATTTTAATGCAATCAACTTCTTTTTCAGTTTTTGTTTATGGTTCTCACTACCCACCAGTGTTTTATGTAATGCAATATATAATACAAGGGCTTCAGAGAAGAGGACCTTTGTTTAGAAATTCAGTACTTCCTAGCTTTGGGCAATTTGCTTACGAAGAAAGTAACTAGACCAGTATTTTATTAAATAAAAGTTCCATATAAAAGATATTACTAATATTCCATGGAGAAGTTGAATTGAAATGAAAACCTGGGATAATTGTACCATAAACACTTGAGTACAGTATAAAAGCTTTCTAAGTTTGATGGAATTTGAAAAAGATATTGCTGATAGTTTTTAGTTATTAACTCATTATCCTTCTTTTTTGTTCTCTTCACGTTCCTATTAGGTCTATATTATCCTGGACCTTTAGTATCTCCTTATGGGTCTGACTTCCCAGTCCTTCTCACTTTTCTGGCCCATCCAGATTATTCACATACTTTTAATGAATGAATCTTGTGCCTAAAAATAAAGAATGTAGCATCCAACCACTAGTTAGTAGATAAGCTGTGAGGATATGTGAGTCTTATGGAGAATAATCTTGCTATGGTCATCTTTATAAAACACCAATTGTAGAAATTATTCTTCTATAGAGAAATGACCCTCAATCCTGTGAGTACATCAGAAGCACCTACGGAACCTTTCAAAGAACAGCGATGGTAGGATGCTGTCAATGGCATTTTTTTTTAGCTCCCAAGGTAATTCTAAGTTACACTCAGGGTTGAGAATCATTGCCCTTAAAGCCCTTTGGTCTTTCATATGTCATGTATAGGCAATCTCTAAACATATACTGGACTCTGTTCCTAAAAGACACTTACAAATCATATTAATTCCAAATGACTTTCAATTGAGTTTGCAAGAAGTCATCGATTTGCACCATATCTCTTTAATCCACACTGCCAATTCCTATATAAACAAGGCGTTGTTAAGAAATTTGCACAAGAAAAATATTCATATTTAATGCTTTCCCATAGTTTTACCACCTCCTATAATCTAGTCTACAGTGCAGATGTTGTTTTTTATTTTTAAAAATTGTTAATCTGATGCTTTCAAATGGTCTACTTTGATAACACTTGTATGATAAGTATATTCTGATATATATATATATATATATTCATTACAAAGTTTATCCGAATTACTAATGCAATGACTTCTGACACCAATTACCCAAAGATAGGCCAAACTTCACAGATGAAGGGCATAGCCCTCCGCAAGACTGCTCTCATTTCAGACACCTGCAGCTACAAGATTAGTGTCCCCAGGCCGTCAATTCTGACAAGCTGACTAGAAATTCAGGGGTTTCTACTACTCCCTAAGGTAAGATAATTCACTAGAAGTCTCATAGAACTCAGTAAAGAGCTTTACTTATGATTGCAATTTTATTATAGCCAAAGTATACAAATCAGAACTGGTCAAAAGGAGAAACACATAGTGAGAGGTCTGGGAGAGTCCCCCAAATGAAGCTTCCATTGTCCTCTCACCATGGAGTCAGGAGGCATCATCCTGTGGGCACAGCAATGTGCAGAGTATTGCCAGCTAAGGAAGCTTGCCCGAGTTTGATGTCCAGAGATTTTATTGAGGTTTCATTACATAGGCATGATCGACTAAATCATTGGCTATGAGGCCACATTCACGAGGTTGAACTCCATCTCTATCCCCCTTCCTCTCTCTAGAGGTCAGTCAGTCTGATATCAAATGACTTAAAGCCTCTATAATCACATGATTGTTTTATTAGGTGTGGCCAGTACTCATCCTGAGTCATCTCCTTAGTTTAAATTATCTAAGGGCCTCAGGAGTCACCTAGTTAACATAAACTATCAGGGCTCGCCATTAATAACAGAGGCACTCCTATCCTTTGAGTAATTCCAAAGATTTAGAGGCTGCATTCCAGGAGCTAGAAACAAAGGTCAATTAAATTCTTTATTACACAACCAGAAAGCAACACACTTAGATCACATCACTCCAGGACTTCTATTACTTCTTATATAACACTGTATAACCTTAAAATTTACTGAGATTAAATTATTTAAAAAAAGGGCAAAATTAGAACATCTTCACTACTTGTTTCTTTAAAATCCTAATAAGCACTCCCTTCCTTTCTCTTTCCCTCTGCAAAGAATTTAGGCTTGGATCCATTGGAGGGGCCTAGTGTGGTAGGCATCCATATTGAGGAAGAGGGGAGCAGCAGGGGCACAGTGGGATGTTAGAGCCCTCCCAGAGTGAGAAGGATGCCGCTGCCCACAAGAGTAGGTAGAGGCTATGCACAGGGTCTTAGATCCCAAGCAACATGAGGAGCGTGTCTGCCCAGGTATGGGGAGTGGCCCAATGTGGGCTATTGTAGTCCAAGCAGGGTTGAGTGGGTGTCTGTCTAGTTGCTGCCAGCAGCAGGATGTCAGAGCCCAAGCACATTAGGAGGACATCTATGCTTTGGAAGACCTGGCTTGATGATTAGAACATTAGTGAGGTGAGGGAGGAATTTTCACAGGAGTGGTGGGTGGTTGCTGTGATAGAAGATTGTTTAAATACAAGAGAACAATCAAATAAGTAAATATGAAAAGGAAAAAGGAAGCTAACTTAAAGGAGTTCATGTGAAAAGGGAAAAGAATTAGAATGAATCCTGAGATGTTAGGTTGGCATTGGAGATATCAAAGTGCACTCACATTTTGTAATACAAATATAAAATGAATATAGATGTAATTGTGTGCACGTAAATACTTAATAATTACAAAGGGGTAAAAAGAGCCGTATTGCAGTGGAGAAAATTGGCAAAAAAAAATGTTCACCAATAATGGAGCAAATTGGAATTGTGGATCTGCTGGTAGGATGCCATGGGAAGAACACTGGATCAGGTCTGTGGTGTTCCTGCCAAAGATGCATAACCTGACCTGAATCATATGAAACGGTGGAGAAACTCAAATTGACATTAAAACAGCTGGCCTACAAGAAGAGTCAACATCATGAAAATCAAGGAAAGTCTAGAACCTAATCCAAACTGAAGGAAGGTAAAGAAACGTGACAACGGTTCTGAAACTAGATCATGTTTCTATAAAGGATATTTTGTATCTATAAAGGATATCTATATATCCTTTATATCTATCTATCTATATAGAGATGTATATATCTATATATCTATGTATCTATAAAGGATATTTTGGAGGGCACTTGGTGAAATTTGATGGGATCTGAGGTTCAAGTGATGATGATGAATCAGTATTAGTGTCCTGATTTTGTTGGTTGTAGAGTGATTATGTAGCAGAATGTTAATATTTAGGATGATGAGACATTGTATCGGAAACATTATCAAATGATTCAGGAAAAATGTGTTTGTAAAGTACTTGCAAGAATTCTGAAGTTTAAGATTGTTTCAAAATAATGTAAAGGAAAAAAAATGTCTATGAGGATTCTCTTAATTATTTACACATTCTCTGTTTAGAAATTTTTATCCAACTCTCCCATCAAATTATCCCTGAGAAATTACTCTGAGAGATTAGGAAAACATTTTTTCTCTTTGAAGCTCCAAGATAAATGCTAGGCTCATTTGGTATAAATTTCTCCATTAAGAGTTTTCTGTATATTTTATCCTGCTACTCTTTTATCTATTTCTTTGATTGTTTTTATTCTGAGTTTAGAAGTTTCAAATTTATCATTTTGTCTTTATTTCAAATATTTTTTTCTGCTAAGTGAGCTACAAAGGCATTTAACAATAAATATATTATTGTTGTTTTCTCTTGTTTCCTTCTTCTTTCTTCCCTCAGTGCCTTGCATATCATAGAAATTGAACAAATGGCTATTGATCTAACTATATCCTACTGTTTCACCTTGCGGCAAAATCACATAAATATATGCACTTATGAATTTCTGTTCAAAACTTATGAGTTTTCAACACTAGTTATAGGTGTGGGGTTTTTTTGTGCATAGTTTTCAACTTCATAAGATATAAAGAAGTTAGACGAGGCAATAAAGTTGTGGTCCAGGTTGGAAGATTGTTAATGTAAAGGATGAACATGAAATGTATGTAGGATGGACATGTATTCTCGATTCCTACTTCTTTACAGGGAACCCCAGAGTTTTGTGGTCAGCAGTAAGGAGTATGCTAGATCAGAGGAGTGAATAAAGCACAGGCGCAGTTGCTTTCTTATTATTCTTATTATTCTTCTTATTATTTTTGTAAGAACACAACATGAGAACTATCCTGTTGAATTTTTAAGTGCACATACAGCATTGTAAATTACAGGCACAATATTGTAAAGAAGATCTCTAGAACTTAATCATCTTACATAACTGAAATTTTATACCTCTTGAACAGCAACTGTCCATGCCCTCTTACCCCAGCTCCTAGCAACCAACACCATTCAACTCTCTGCTTCTGTGTGTTTGCCTAAGTGCTGTGCTGGGGTGGAGCTGCATTAGCACTCCAGGGTCCCTCTTTGCCACTTAAAGTCATTCTTTTTTCTCAGGCGTGGGGTTCCTTGCTCTATATTGAGCATTCTGGCATATGGCAGCCCAGGTGACAGCCTACCATACAAATGATGAACCTTGACCATAAGAAATAAGAGTCCAGATTCGTGTGTGTGTGTGAAGTTCAAATAACATAGTTAATAGAAGGGCTTGCAGATGTGAGGATGTGAGGAGGTGCATGTAACAAAAGAACCAGTTTGACAGTCATGATATTGTCATAATAGAGAATCAGTAGGAAGAAGAGCTTTTAGCACTGCATGTTTTCAGTCCTGTAAAATCTGCTTCCTCAGAATCCATATCATAATTAATTTTTAAGCTTGTTCATAAATTTGTTTATGATTCTTACAATCTCTGATTTTTTAAATCTGCTTCACTGATCGGTCAGGAATTTATCTGGAAGGCAAGACATTTATAGGATATTTTTGGGGTATCTATTTACTGAAGGAAAAATAAAGTCCTTGGTGACCTGAGTTATAGTTAATAAATTTATATCTCCAATTTACTGTCTTTTTCTTAGTTTCTACGTGTATGTCAACTTTGATCATGGTAACCCTGCTTATTCCCCCCCACTTCCAACACACACACACACACACACACACACACACACAGAGGTATGATTAACTGAAGCTGGCAATAAAAGGATAGCAATCAAAGGAACTAAAAGGATTGGAATAAGAAAAAAGATGTGATAAAAATGAACTTGAAAATTTTGAGTTAATTTAAAGCTAAGTGAATGAAAGTACACAAGCAGAAAGGTGAAATCCAAGATTCATTTTCTGAATCTTTCTTGAGCAAATAAAACTGGGCGTATTGAGTCCTTTAGGCTCTTTATCATGCCTTTCACTTTAGCAATAATTTATTCATGAGTCTTCAAGACTTTTTTTTTGCATCATTTAAATGTATCGTATCTTGACAGTTTTTTCCTCTCTTTGGGCTCATCATATTCTGTTGTAATTTATTTAAGTATTTTAGTGTTTTAGAGGATTGTGGACTAATGATGCATTTAAACTGCTTTAGAATAACCTTAGGCTAGGTAAACTACTGAAGTAGTGCCAGCCAGGGATATTTATTTTGATGGCAGTATGCTTTTGCTCTCTTGTTCAACCACATGGCACACAAAGTAAAGGCTGGCTGGTTTAAACCTTTTCTATAAGAATTACAAACAAATTTTACCAAGAGGGAGATAACTGTTTATAATCTTGACCCTATTATAGGCAACATCTAATTCTATTTTTCACTATGATTGAGTTACTTTATTTTGACTGTTAATTAGTTCGGGTTTGATAAGAAGTATAACCAGGAATAGCACTGACCTCAGACCTGGGCTCCACACTAAAGGGCTGTGTATTTCACAATTGCACACAAAAATAAACATTTTAAAGAAACCAGTGTTCTTTTATCACTTGGAACCCCACATTCGGTGTTGACACAGCCATCCCACAGCATTAAACATCCAATCTTGTGACTCTTACCATTCACAACTTAGAGAAATGCTTCCCCACATCTTCTGCCCCATGTCTTTCCAACAAAAGGCCATAATCTGAAGGCAGGGATGTCTGATGGTTTGTGCTGCTGACTTTGGCAATAAGACACAGCTTAGAAGCATGGGGAGCCTTTTGTATAGAAGAGCACTTAAGTGAGAGAAAAGATTACTATTTAATTTCTCAAATATTTTCTTTAATGTTTTTTTCTCATGAATGAATCTTTTCATGAATGCAATAGATTTGTGTGACAAGGTATAATTTTCCAGGAGTGTTCAGCCAAGCATCTGTTCTCTTGTTTCTCAACATGTTGCAATTCATGTCCTAAAAAACTGTCTCTTTCTAGAATCTCTTGAATCCTTCATTTAGCATAATGTTTTCCCCTGGCCCCATTCACCTCAGCTTGAAAAGTCTGTGTGATCTTGACTTAAAGCTCAGTTATTGAGAAATAATTATCAGAATTTTTTTCTCAAGACAATGCAAGGGCCCTTTTGTTCATGATCACAGCAACCCATATTATGTTTTAGTGAAAACTTTCCAGCCAGATCTCTTGAAATTTTGTGGATTCTCTTTCAAGAACTTCTGCTACTTGTCATTGGAGTGGCTCAGACTACCAAACTCCAATAAGATTCCTTCCCTGCTGAATCTTTGAAAGCAGTTTCTTTGCTGGCTGGCTTCCCTATCATATATGAATTATGAAGAAAAGTCATCAACCTCTAGATCTCCTTGTTCATTTCCATAGTCTGAACTTGTAAGAAAGTTAAAACAAAATGAAACAGAATGAATTGAACATGAGATTATTAACTAGTAGTTGATAAAGTGAGAAAAGAGAACACAAATGAAATTATCAAAGTAAATATTATTCAGTTCAATTTGTGTCAATGACAAAAGTTATGTGGGACAGTTAACATTTAATGTATTTATTGGTGAAATACCAGTCATAGAAAACAAAGAGGTTGAGATTAATGAATGTTTTCATTGTTTTATTAAAATTATAGCATTGGCTTAAGTGAATTACTAAGAAAAATAACTTTCAATTTCATACATTGGTTTAAAGGATTATTAGAGACATCTTTATGAAAATGGCACTAATAGGTTGGTAAAGAAAAGTGTGTACATGCCATATTTTTATTCTAATCCAGATATGTTCTTTGTGCCAAATGTGATGCATATTTGAATATATTACCAGGAGTTGTGGCCTCAACTGTGTCTATAGCAATGGCATTATTGGAAGCAATTAAAATCTTACATGCAGCATTTTTTTGGTGTGCCCCAAAATGGAACATCTCGAGGAAATAAGTATTAAACTTGATTTAATAACCACTCTCAGACACATACTGAAAACAATAACTACAAGCCATAAAGAATGAATGATGATTTCTTTGGGTAAACACTAAATTAATTTTGAATTTCTGCTGGCCTGAGATATTTAATAGAATTGTAGTTTAATATTAATAATGCTAGCAAACATTTACATAAAATATCAAAATGATCTAAGATTGGCTAAAAGGATTAAAACTTTTAAAAATTATACTTCTAAATAGAAAGCAACCTAATGTAAAATACACTACAAAAGTGATGTCCCAATAAACTATAAGTGGATTGGAACAAGAAAATAAAAATATTATCATGACTATGAAGAAGAAGATTCACGGACAAATAATATATCAACTATTTTTTCAGACTAATTTCTGATGATTAGAGATTAAAATATAGTCTTTATTGAAGAGAAAGTCAAAACAATTGATCAACATACTGCTACGTTTGGTTTTCTTCATAAAATTTGAGGAATTTGATAGAAGAACTTAAGAAATACTGTATGAAACTAGATACTGCTTAAAGATAGTAGAAATCATGACATAAGTAATAGTAAGTTTATGAACAAATTAAAATCTCTTGTAATATTTTGTGAAAAATATTAATTCATCATATATAATCCATAATGGATATGATAACATGTAGAATTCATGGCTCATTTCAGAAAATAAATGTTTCTTTGCAAAATTTACTAATAATACCAGTTGATGCGTCCCCAGCAGAGGCTTTTATAGTTTTTTCATAGTTCACTCAGATCTTGGAATTTTGTGTTTGTCACCTCACATGAGTAAACTTGATATTTACTATGGCATCAAGCTATGCAGGGAAGCTCTGTCCTGCTCATGGCGTGTGTGTATGTGTGTGGCTGCAATATATTTTGCTGGCAGAGGATGAAGATATTGTGTGTGAAAACTTACTGAGCAAAACAAACAAGCAAACAAACAAGCAAGCAAACAAAAATCTAGATATTTTTAGAAATTCATAGAACATGCTGTAAAAAGAATGACGCATGGCAGTTATCAGAATCCTTCATCCTTTGAAAACCAACAGTAGAATTGGTGCTGATTTTCTGTTAGTAATTAAAACAGTAGTCAGTCAATATTGAAGTAGAAATTGTACATCTAGGGGAAGTGGAAAAGAAAACGTCTTTGTCTAAATTTTTTCTAGAATTTCTTATGGAAAAAAGCTAACTGCAAAATATGTATAATTAAAATCAAGCTTTGTATTTGTACAAATGCCCTTATACTAGCATGCATGTTATTGTGCAGAAGGACAGTGCGATTGCAGGTGCTCAAAGGATGGGGTTACTTTATGTTTGTCAATATTTGTTAATATTACCTCTTCAATTCTGGAGGCAGAATATCACCCGTTGTCTAACTCATTTGCGGGTTGCAGTGGTTGGGGTCAGTCTTTGATTTGGAGGATGAAATCAGGGTTACCATTGTTTAAAAAACGTGTTCCTTTTACCCTCATCTTTACCTTTCGGTTAACTTTGCTACCACTCTGCAATTTCTATCTGAGGTGTATTTTTTTTCCTAGATAAGTGAGATTCCCTCCATTACCACTTTTGTGTTCACTAACACAAGCACGAATCTTATCTTCTTGAGAAACCTTGGCAGTTTTGATGCCTGCCAAGTTTCTGAATAGGTGATAAAACTTTGCAGTATTTTGAATTTCATCTTCCCTTTTAAACTGTTAATTTCTGTTGTAGGCTTGGTTTCCAGATATGAGGTTTGGAGGAGCTCTAGATTAATTAGGCTAATATCTTGAGGCAATTCCTTGATATGACAGATCATAGAAGCAGAGCGGGAGATATCATCTGGAGCGTTTTGCACTTGCAGGTGCTGGGTGTGGGTTTGTCACAACGTAAGATTGGAGGAAGTACTGATTACTATTTGGGAAAAATGACTCCCCCAGAACTGATATAACATTGAGAATTGCATTCAGGGTAATAGGAAACATATAAGTAAATGGCACCAGGAGGGTTGGTTTGTGAGGATAACAAGCAATTTAGTCGGAAATGGTAGCTGTGGCAAGGATTTTCTCTGGAGTTGCTTGTTTTCAGCGGCTTGAGATCTTTGCAGTCTACTGCCTTTCTTGCTCCATTACAATCAGCATGAAATAGTGTAACCAGCATATCTGCATGTTTGCTTGGCTCCAAGCTGTAGACATTAATCTTCTGTTTTCTATTCTAGGAATAATACTTGATGACCTTTAGCATCCAAATGTTGAAATGACTCACCAACATACTTATTCAGTTACTAACTGGTTCGAGTGTTAATGAATCTATTTGTTTAGCAATAGCTACTAAAAGAAATGGAGGTACTTTGATAAACTTCCAATTATGTAGGAACCTAATGCTTCTTAATTGCTTTTATTTTTCCATGCAAAATTATCCCTTTTGATTGGGTAATTTACATCTAGAAGACAAAATGCTTGCTGGTCTCTATTTTGAGAGAAAGTCTGGCAGAGACAAATTAATGACTACCAGATTCTAGTTGACTATAGGCATATGATGACAATGTATGATCCTGGATTGGATTCTGTGCCAGAAGAAAAATTAAAATAGTTTTAAGGATATTTAACTATGAGCTTATATTAAATAATATTTTCATGGCAATATTAATGTCAATGTTAAATTCAAAATGAGTGCTTCCTCTATTATCATGCCGGTATTGGGAAGTGGCTGCCTTGACTGGGATTTCATTTTCCAACTCCCTTGAATTAGTATGTAAGCATGAGCTGCTTCTTACTAATGGAATGTGAGCCTAAGTCATAGATATAATTCCTGGCTGAAGGTTTTAGGAAGAAGATGTGCTCTCTGAAACTTCTTTTTCCCTTCAGCCAGTGGGATAGAGAGGACCAGAAGGTCCTAAGGGATGATAGCACCACAAGATGAAAGGAGCCCAAGTCTCTGAATTACCGTAAAAAGGAAATCCACCCATCAAACACTACACCTACTTTGAATCGCTATCATGAAAAGACACTCATATCCATTGAACAACTAGCATTTGAGGTTTATTTGTGACCACAGCTCCTAATAACCTCGCTAATGCAGGTAGAGTATACCATTGTGTAATTCATCCCCAATAAACTGTGAACACACTTAACGTCATAGCTGCCCAATGGTAGTAATATTCTTTTGCCTAATATTTCCATAGGAGCAGGCACTGCCATTGTCTGGAAATAAGATTTCAGTGCACTTTTAGTTTTCCTTTCTTCACTTTCCAATATATCGATTGATATTCTTCATAATAATTTCCCATTTGTTTTATGATAAATATGATGTTTTGAAATCTTTTAATTATTTGTTATTTATTCTTTAGTTGTTTCCTATATTTTCCATTATTTAAAGGTAACTTGCTGGTTAATATTACAGTTGATCCTCATTATTTGCAGCTTTCATGTTCAAGAATTCAACTACCCACTAAAATTTACTTGTAATCCCCAAATCAATGCTTGAAGAATTTTCACAGTCACTTTCAAATGTGTGCAAAGTGGATAAACTTTGAGTTACCTGGCTCACACGTTCCCAGCTGAAGTGGAACAAGGTGGCACTGTCTTATTTCAGTTCTCATGCAGAGGTGACCAGAGGATGGAGGCAGCAGAGGGTGGCACAGGCAAAAAGCTCCAGCTTTGGGACTAGTTGTTTGGGTCTGAACTCTAATTTTATCACTTGTTAGTGGAATAGCCTCAGGCAAGTCACTACTTAACACTTCTACCCCTGGGAGCAATGGTTCAGTGTTGCTAATTCAGCATTTGCAGCATTTCTAAAGCACAACTTCTTCAAATAATGAGATTTGACTGTGTATCTTGCTTTTCTTAGTTTCCGTTAGTGTGTATGTTTATTTATTTTTTAGATTCATAAATATAATACTTCTTTTATTGAAATACAGTATTTAATAATTCTAACAGTTATTGATCTTAGATTGGGCTAATAACATGAATAATGTAATTTCTATGATAAATTGTAACCTGCAGAATGTATATATCTTAGAAAAATGTCTTATTTACTACCTCCTTTGTTGCTTCTTCACCTGGTTAGTTTCTACTTATTCCTCAGGGGCGAGCTCAGGCCTCATCCTCTCCAGGACATCTTTCTTAATCCCCATTCCCTCCATTGGGCTCTCATCATGGCACGTATTACATAAACATTAACTCATCTAATGACTGACTGCAAGCTTACTGAGGTTAGGTCTGTGCTCCTGACATAGTTCCTGGCACAAAGAAGAGTTCAATTAATTATTCTTGTGCTGATCTAAAATAAGGATGTTAAGATATAATTTCAAATCTTTTTGGTAACGAGATTAGTGGGAGTTGCTTCAAAGCACATGACCTTTTTCTTGCAGTCATAGTTACTTGTCAGTAAGCTAGCTTTCCACAGGCAATTTAATAGCCCCAGGCATACACATAGGTTTAAAAGATTGAGTCTGGATGACTTAGAATAAATCCATCATTTGTTTGCAAAAATTAACTCAGATGTATCCATCCAAGAGTCATTAAAGACATTTTTGTATTTTAAGAATCACCATTTTTCTTTGTGAATTTAGTTTCTCAATCCTCTAGTATCAGATCTCCAGGAAGAATTTGTAAAAGTTGTAAAAATTATCCCACGTTTCTAAGTTTTCTTGTTACTCCAGTGATATTCTGGGGAGGCAATTAATGTTACTTTCACATAAAATAACATTATAACAAACCGTAAATGCCTGCTAGAATGTCAACTGGCTTTAATAAATCAAAATGCAATCTACACTGAATATGGAAATAAATTTAGATACTCAGTGTAGCATTAATTAATTAAATATGCTCACCAACAAAACTTTGTTTTGGAATGCAATGACATTTTCATTTGTGATTTAAAGTTAAGATGATTTAGTTTTCTTTTTTAAAATAAAAGCATGTCATGGGGTGATAAAATGAGAATAATACCAAAAGATGTGGCAACATTTGCTGTAGCTGTCTTTGTGAGAGAAAAAGAGTTAATACTGGGAAGTACTGTGTGCTATTTACATGGAGCCTAAGAGCAGAGATGCTAATGAACGATTCCTTGTTCTTTCACAGAGAAGGTAAATGTTTTCCATTTGCATGGCATTCCAATTTCATCTTTAAACTGCTTTAAGCCATATACATTTAAAATAGAAGCAAAGAAAAGCTTGCAAGCAGTTCTTGATAAAATTGTAAATATCATGAAATATCACCTAAATATAATTTTACATATGTCAATTTAATTCTAAATAGGTAAATTTATATCCAGAGAGTAAAAATAATAATTACGTTTATCAGTATTACCAAGGACAAGAAACCATTCCAGGAGCTATTCAGCGCTTAGTTCTAAGTTTCTCAGCTATCTTCATTCAATATTATTCTCTAACAATGCAATGCAGGTGAAAGCTTATATCACAGAGTTTTGATTTCACATTTCTATGTTTGTGAGCAATATTTACTTTTTAATAAAGACTCAAGGCATTTCTGGTAGTGTATAATTCACAAGGCAAAAATTAGAGTAAAAGATGGAACAAACTTGAATATAAAAATAGGAACATTTTTAATTATTCACTATTTATCTTTGATCCTCAAAGTAGTAAGTATTTCAAATTCTACAGCCAAATTCATACGCTACTTCACTTTTCTGTCTCATGGTTTTAGCTGACTATAAACTGAGTTCATCACTGGCTTTCAGCTTGCGATTGTTATCAGTCCTTATTGTTCTATATTTTGGCAGAATCCGTCAAAAGACTATCATCCTAGCAGAAAGATGTGACTGATTGCCTTAAAAATAAATGATACTAGGACTGAATCAAGAAAGAAGAAGTTCATTAGAAAACTCTGTGGAGGAACCTTCATCAGTTTCTCCATGTTGCTTTTGACGTTGCCTGAGAGATATTTATATTTCTGTTTACTTTTTAGAGCCAACCAATCTCCTTTAACTTAGACTGCAGAGTGAAGAAAGCAATCACACTTTCAGATAGCTCTTACATTGAGCGTGAGCGAGCTGAATTATAACTTTCTATTAGAAGCTGTTGTCCTATTCTTCACTTTGGACAGATTTCTTCATAATTAACATAGAAAAAAATTACTCTATGCTTTGGGCCTCTTGATGCTCTTGCTGTTTTAGTTAATAATATATGTGAACTGAAGTCTTAATAAAGCAAGGCTGACTGAGCTTTATTCATCTTTTTAAGGATCTGAAAGACCATTGCAATTTCATTTTTCTAATAAAATTGATCAGGATGACTGTTTTACTTCCTGTATAAATAGACATGTCTAAAGATTTTAAGGCATCAAGCATCTTCAAAGTTAAAATTTAGAATATCCACTCTTGACTGTATTGCCTTGGGATTCATTTGAAAGTGTATTGGGGAAAAAAAATTAAGCAGAGGATTTCACTCAACAGTTTTTATTTCGTTTTTCAAAGTAAATTTGTGCTGGAAGCAAAATGAGACCATGATATTGATTATCTTCCAGTGACCAAACACTGAAAAAGTAAAAAATATTTCAGAATATTGAATAGTAATACATCAGGAAATATGTAAAGGGTGTTGGAATTATTGGAATTAAAAACATACAGAATCAGGTCCTGTCCTGGTGGCCTAGTGGTTAAGTTTGGAGCACTCTGCTTCCGCGGTCTGGGTTCGGTTCCTGGGCATGGATCTACACCACACATGTGTCAGTGGCCACACTGTGGTGGCGGCTCTTATACAGAAAAAGGAAGATTGGCAACAGATGTTAACTCAGGGCGAATCTTCCTCAGGAAAAAAAATGCAGAATCAAAGTTCAAGTTACAAGTTAGATTTCAAAGATGAAAAAAACACGTGTTTCTCTTTCAGTTGTCCACTTCATTTGTCTCATTTTATCAGGATGATCGGCTTTCTATTGATGGGTACTCAGCTCTTATTCAGAGCGGCTGATGCTCTTCTTTTGCATATAAGCGGCAGTTCTTCTAAAGCTATCACCATGGGAAGAAAGTAGATGTGTGTAGGGGGGAGAAGCAGTGGGAGTGGTATTCAGGTGTGTATTGCCTAAAGAAATTTGAAAACCAAAAACTCAGATATAAGAAATAGGAAAACTATGGGATGCACGCTAGGGTTTAAAATACCATTTGCTGTTGAAAGCATTGTTGAAATAAATTTCTAGGCCCAAGATGGAGCCAATCCTGCCCAGGGTGCCATGCTAGCAAACTGGAACTTAGATTACTTTTGAGTCCCTGTAAATGCTCCTCTTGACCAGAAATGCAGGCTATCCCCAAACACCAAGCTAGCTGTGGGCTCCGTACGTACTTCCTTGTTCCTTATTCGCTTTCTATTGTTCTCTTCCTTGTTCCTTATTATTATCCTATAAAAGCTTCCCACCTCCTACCCCTGTTTGTACTTCTCTGGAGCCTTGGGAAGAGAGACTGCTCCCTTCATGAAGTGTTAAATAAAGTTCGTGTATATTACCTCTTAAAAGATGAACTGAGGCATATTAAAAATTTTAAGAGTTTCTTTGAGCAAAAATAAATTGCTTTATAGATATATGGCAAAAATAAACTGCTATATGGATCAGGCAGCATCCAAACTAGCAGATAGAAAGGAGTTCTGAGGAGCTGAAAGACTTTTATAGGCAGGAAGGATCAGGAACGAGGAAGTTATACTCACTCGGCAAAAAAGCAGGTTGGTTATTGCAAGGTTCCTTTGCTTTAGAGAAGGGCAGGGGTCTATCAGACAGATCACCTAACTAGAGCTTGTCAGGGGATTCCAGATTGACTGGGTTAGGATCCCATTTCTGGGAGAGCAGAAACTGTAATTACGTTAAGTCTTGGTTTGGTTATATGAGGCTTAGCATACGTGGCTCCTTTTTGGACCTGTTGTGCTGGTTTTAACACACCCAAATTGTCTTCTTCAACCATTTTTTAACAGCATTTATCACAGGTTTAATCTGAATGTCAGCTTTTCACATTTGTATCTAATGTACCAACTTTTTAGCGAAGAGGCATTGTGTAAAGAAAGTAACAAACTCAGTTCTTTATATGATAGCTCCACAAGTTAGGAAAACTGCAGTATGTGTACAGTGATGGATGGTAATTCATCTTTGGGTGGTGAAAACGATGTCGTCTACACAGAAATTGAAATATAGTGATGTAGACCTGAAATTTATATGATATTATAAACCAGTGTTACCTCAATAAAAAAAAATAGAAACTAGTTTCCCTCTCTAAATAAGTAAGTCATTCCTCCCAAAAGCATAACAAAAAAAGAAAGAAACCTGTATATTGTGATTTTGGGAATTATTGCCAACTATCATTTATATGTTGAAATATATTAATATCCGTATCATCTGGATATTAATGTGGATAGAGAAAATGATAAGTGATCTTCTGAAACGTATCACTATTTACTTAATAGTTTGTGAATTCCAGAATCATACTAAGAAAAAACTTACTTTTTATAGAAAAACTTTTATAAACATCTAGGGTAGTAGGGGGTTAGTAGGAGGTTAAAATGTATTCTCTTCTTTCTCTCTTTGATAGCTTTTCTCTCAAAAATATCATATTAGTTCTGTAAGGTAGCTAGAATGGCAAAATGACCTCGTTGATTAAAATACAAAAACAGTTTAGTTGAAAACCCAAGTGGGCAATTACCTGTGGGTGTAATTGATCTCAGTCCTGACACTTGCTCTCCTCTTCACATCTGCTCACCTCCCTTTACCTTCCTTCTTGCCTTTTCTTTCTTCCTTTTCTTTTCTTTCTTGCTCTATCCCTCTTTTCTTCCCTTTACTTCATATTCATTCTTTCCTTTCCTTCTTTATTCTTTCTTATCTTTTTCTATTCTTTCCTTATCTCTGCTTTTTATTTTCTTCTCTTCTCTTTCCTGCCATCATTCCTTCTGTCTTTCCTCTCCCTTTATTTTGGCCACATTTTTTCTTTTCTCTTTATTGATTTATTTATTTTGGGGCCACTCTTTTTGTCCCTTTTCTTTCTTTTCATTTTTTCTTAATATATGGAGTCCATACATGAAACACCGGAAATACAAAAAGGATAAGATACTTCCTGCCTTTAAAGGAACTTTCAGTAAAATGGAGGAGAAAGCTACAAATAATGACTGTTCAATGCAGGAAAAAAAATCAACATATTCTTTGATGAGCTCCTTGAGGGCAGGGATGGCTCTTCGTCATCTCTATAACTGTGCTGCCTGCAATGCCCAGCACAGTGCTGTGGGCACTGTCCATGCTATGCCTCAGATCCTGGGGGCTACTCCGCTGCATGCATCTCCTCTTCTTGGATGAGTGATGCCTTCCTCATTCTTGGGAAGACGGCCCTTGGCCAGATGCTAGTGGTTATGCCCTCCAAGTAAATGGGCATCTCAGGATGCCTCAATGGAATCCAAGAATCCAAGTTTAGGGATGAATTTAGGTTTTGAATATGAGAGAAGTCTACATCACTTTCTATTGTCAACTTCTTTTTAGCAACTTTCACAAACTCGATTTCATCGTAGGGATCTGCTATTTGTTTATGGGCTGCTGGCACTGTTGCCTTTCTTTGTACATGAGTATCAGATAGAAAATTGTTGCTATAAGAAGTCAGTGAGGGCTGCTTGGATGGGACCCCCAGCGTTCCATGGGGTCAGGCTCAATCTCCCTTCCAACCAAGACCGCATCCCTGCTCTGCTCCTTCTCCTCCTCTATTCTGCTCCCCCACTACTTTCCTTGAGATCACTGCCCCATCTAAACTCTGCTTCGGGTTCAGGCTCTCCTTCTGGAGTTCTCCTCTGAAGGCATACCACGTCCATCAGCTATTAAGTGTTGAATAAATGAATGAAAGATAATATAAAAGAAGGTGGCTTAGAGATAGCCTTATAGAGGTCTTTGAACTGAGTTTGAGTTTTCCTATCCAGCCTCATTTCCCCTTCTCTCTCCTGTGTTAAAAATCTGAGCCAGTAAAGCAATTTCAGGAAGTCCACAATGTTTCTTTTTCTTTTCCTAAAAAAATTAATAGGCTTTAGTTTTTGATCAGTTTTAGGTTACAGAAAAATTGAGTGGAAAATAAAGTGAGTTCCCATATCTTCACCCTTCCGTTCCCCACAAGTTATTCTGTTATTAGCATTTTCATTAGTGTTGTACATTTATTACAATTACTGAGCCAATATTGATACATTATTATTACCTAAAGTCCATAGTTTGCCTTTTATGGGTTTTGATAAATGTATAATGAGATACATATACCAGTACAGTATTGTACAGAATAATTTCACTGCCCTAAAAATCCCTTGTGCTCACATGTTCCTTTCATTCTCCCTCCCTTCTCACTCCAAGCAACCACTGATCTTTTTGCTGTCTCCATAGTTTTGCCTTGTCCAGAATGTCATATAGTTAGAATCATGCAGCATGTAGCCTCAGCTGGCAATGTACATTTAAGATTCCTCCATGTCTTTTTGTGGCTTGCTAGCTCATTTTTTTAATTGCTGAATAATATTCTATCGTATGGATGTAACAGTTTTATATCAGTTGAACCACTGAAAGACTCTTTGGTTGCTTCCAGGTTTTGGCAATGATGAACAAAGTTGCTATAAACATTGTTGTGCAGTTTTATGTGTAGACATAGATTTTCAGCTTATTTGGGTAAATACCAAGGAGTGTGATTGTTGAATCATGTAGTAAGAGTATGCTTAGTCTTGTAGGAAACTTGTAAATTGTCTTCCAAAGAGTCTGTACCATTTTGCATTCCCACCAGCAATAAATAAGAATTCTGTTGCTCCGCATCCTTGTCAGCATTTGTTGTCAGTGTTTTGGATTTTAGCTGTTCTAATAAGTGTGTAGTGATGTCTTGTTATTTTAATTTGCAATTCTCTAATGACACACAATGTTGAACATCTTTTCACATAAATTTGCCATCTGTAAATATTTTTTGGTGAGGTCTCTGTTCAGGTCTTTAGTCTGTTTTTTGAGTTGCTTGTTTTCCTGTGTTTGAGTTTTAAAAGTTCTTTAAATATTTTGGATACTAACCCCTTAACAGGTTTTTCGCAAATATTTTCTCCCAGTCTGTGGTTTGTCTTTTTATTCCCTTAACGATGTCTTACACAGAGTAGAAGTTTTTAATTTTAATGATTTCCAAATTATCAGTTTTTTCTTTCATGGATCATGCTTGTTGTTGTAGCTACAAAGTCATCACCAAACCGAGTTACCTAGGTTCTCCCCTACGTCATTTATAGGTGCTTTATTTTTTATTTTTATTTATTTATTTGTTTATTTTTGGATGTACATCATAATATATTGTTTTGCATTTAGATTATAAACCCTTTTGAATTAATATTTGTGAAAGGTGTAAGATGAGTGTCTGGATTCAATTTTTTGTTCAAAGATGTGTATTTGTTGAAAAGGGTATCCTTTTTCCATTGGATCACCTTTGGTCCTTTGTAAGAGATCAGTTGACTATATTTGTAGGGGTGTATGTCTGGGATTTCCGTTCACTTCCATTGATGGATTTATATATTCTTTTGTTAATACACATTGTTTTGATTACTGTAGCTTTATAGTAAGTGTTGAAGTCTGTTCGTGTCAGCTCTCTGATTTGTTCTTCTCTTTTAATATCGTCATTCTTTTTTTTTTCAAGAAATATTTATTTAGTGCCTGGAATATATTCTTCTAGGGATACAGCAGTGAGTAGAATGGAAAACAAAACCTGCACTCATGGAGTTTACCTTCTAATGGGTTTACTGCATGTACAAACACACATAGACCCTTGGTGTTTAATTAATAAACACATGCATGAAAATAAGTAGAGGCATATCACATATTGTAGAGCTCCTGATTGAATGTTAACATAGAATAATATGTGCATGTACATATAGGCACATGTATAAGAAAGCGGAAAAACTAAGTATTTTGACTGTAATCAGCAAAGGATACTTTACCAAAGCCCAATTTTATAATGGACCCTAATAATTATCTTTTTTCTAATCTAGACTGTCCTTGATTTCTCAGTATTTCATTCAAAAAGAATGTTGAGACACAGTCCAGTGTGGGATATTACCTAGAAAAATGTTCACTATAGAATGAATGATTAGAAGGGATTTTTATGGAGCAAAATAGTGAGGAGGCTGTTCATAAGAATTCAGGGTAAGAGTAAATATTCTGGATGTGGTGGTGGTGGACTTAACATAGAGAATCTTGGCCCTAAATCCCAGGAAAGCCATAAGGAGTGGGTGGATAAGATTCAACAATATGCAAAGAACCGTTTTAGTGATGTTAAGGTTTAAGCTAAGGAAAACTAGTTTTGAGTTAATCCACTGGCAAGTCCTGGAACATAAATGTCGTCAAAATGAGAGAAAAATTAAGTGATTAATGATGCGATTATGGGGATAAAGGGAACATTGTCCTTTAAGATGTATAGAAGTAGAATGGTAAGATTTGGTGAGGCCGTCATTTTGGAAGTTGATGATAAGGCAGTTTTGCTCATTTGGTAATCTAAGCTTATGGGAAATTGCAAAGGAGCTGCTTTGTAGTTGCCACATTTGATTTGAGATGAAGTGGGAGAAAATTCTAATGCAAATGTTTTTGGAAGGGGACGGGGACATGGGAAACCCCACTTATACTGAATCCTGTCAGAAATCAGTGAACTACACCTGTGTCTCATCTGGTTCAGAGCTCAGGATAATGCCTTAAACTGATCAATAACAATCACTGAAAGATATCAGATATGCGAGCAGAGAAAAGTGGGTAATACAATTGTATTTATGACATTTCCATGTCCTCTTCAACTACCAGAGATATTTGAGTTTTTTGTTTTGTTTGTTTTTGTTTTGTTTGTCTTTGTTTTGTTTTTAATGTTTAATTCCAGGTATGAGAAAGCAATACACATATTAAAAAATATATGCAATATATATATCATAAAATATAAAAAATCTATATATTTCTCCCAAATTCTGCATTACAAAAACCACATGCAACTGCATTACAAAAAAAAAAATGCATGAAAATGTATGAATGAGACAAACTAAATTTTATGTCCATTTCAAAATATAGACAGTTGTCTTCACTGAAATAGCAAATATACTATTGTGTTATCAATCGTTTGTTATCATATAACGTTAAATCTAGGAACCACTAACAAAGGAGTTTTGAATGGTCTTTCTGTTTACAGTTGAACTTATTTTTGAAGTAGGAAATTCCAAAAATAGTAAGGTCTCTTATGAAGAAGAGGAAATAAGGAAACAGAAATTACTAAGCACTTATTATATCCCAAGCACTATGATTCTTCTTGTTACATAAATTATCTGATTAATCCTACACAGAAATCCTATGAAGTATATGTTAATATCCACATTTTTTTAGGTGAGGGATTTGCCACCTATAGAATTAAAAAAAATGCTCAAGTAGTCTTAGCAACTTAAACTAGCTTTATGCACAACAGTTTTATGCTTAAAAAAACCCCATATATTTAATTACAAATTAAACTTTTTGTTTTGTAGTTTTTAAAGTTTTTAATTTTTTATTGAGGTAACACTGGTTTATAACATTATGTAAGTTTGTGTACAAAGTTATAATTCGACTTCTCTATACACTGCAGTGTACTCACCACCAAAAGCTTAATTTCCATCTGTCATCATACAATTGACCTCTTTTACCCATTTCTCCCTCACGCCAGCCTCCTTCCCCTCTAATAACCACCAACCTGTTGTCTGTCTCTATGAGTCTGTTTTTGTTTAGTTTTGTTTGTTCACTTGTTTTGTTTTTTTTTTAATATTCCACATATGAATGAAATTGATTTCTACTCAGGAACTTTCATTTTCAGAGTAAATCCCAATATCAAATGGATTTCAACACAGGTATATTTTTACATGCCCCGCTCTTCTATTCTTATTATCCTCTAAGGTTATGGAAATACTAGTTGGTTCAACAGATGGTAAGATAAATGCAAACAAAAGGACGTATACTCTGGGGCAGTATTTGATTATACAGTGTTCATCTGGGTGGTCTATAATATGCTTTTATTATTATTTGAGTTTTAATCTAAAAGAAAACAGAACATTTGAAAATTTTATAAAATGCTCATGTGCCCCCAATAATACATTGTTGGGTTGTCAGATTCCTAAGAGCAATATTCATCCGTGGCTAGAATGGACTATCTTGATCAACGTTCCTTTTGTCCTTCTAGAAGGCATAGAAACATGCTGTGTTGTGTATTCTCCAAGACTACCCTTGGGTTTGACGACTCACTGGAAGGATTCATAGAACTCAGAAAAAGCTTTTATACTCATAGTAACAGTTTATTACAACAAAAGCATATTGAGTCAGCAAAGGGAGAAGGCACATGGGACAAAGTCTAGGAGAAATTAGGTGCAAGCTTCC
Source organism: Equus caballus (assembly GCF_041296265.1). NCBI lineage: Eukaryota > Metazoa > Chordata > Mammalia > Perissodactyla > Equidae > Equus > Equus caballus. The sequence goes on along the minus strand of NC_091685.1, from coordinate 69,805,121 downwards.
AAATTTCCCCTCCCAGTAGAGCTGTGTAGGGACTCACTTAATTCTCCTAGCAATGCCTATGACAACATATGTGAAGTGTCATCACTTACTCAAGCCAGGATTTACCGAAATCTTGGTGTCTGGAGTTTATGTTTGGGGTCAATCACCTAAGCATTCAATGACCGCATGACTGACATCAGCTACTCAGACTCCAGCTTCCGCTACCCTTCTCTTATCATGCCTCCAACTGACCTAAACAGACATTCACCATAAATCACATCATTAGGATAAACTTATCTGGTCAAATTAGCTCAGCAAGGCCCAAAGTTTCAGGCATACAAAAACACTCTTATTAGGTATAATATTCCAACAACTCTGAGGTTACATCCAAGGGTCAGTCCTGAAGACAAGCTTTTCTTTGGAACATGCAGAATTTAAGCAACAAAACCCTCCCAAGTTAACCCTTTCCTGCTCATTTGATAACACTATTATTTGATTAAAGAATCTGCAATAACAATTTTCACCACTCACAGGGCATATAGAGTGTGTCAAGCCTTATTCAAACATTACCATATTTTGTTATCAACAAAAACAATATTAAACCCATTTACTGGTGAGGAAGATTAGAATCAGAGAACTGACTCAACTTCCCCAACCCATGTGGCTAGTAAACATTAGAGCTGATATTTGGATGAAGTCCTATCTGATTATATAATCTTGCAATTTCCACTACTCCATCTACCTTACACTCTGGAGAAAATTAGCATTTCGTAGTCTACAGGAGAAATATCCTGTAAAAGTATAGAAACTATAATCAAGAAATGTCGTTTATAGTGCCACTGCTTTGGTTTAAGCACCTGTGTCACCTGGCTTTAATCATCGTTCCTCTAGACTTGCTCAGTTTGGGATAATCAATGTACCAAGAAGAAAATGAAAATCAGAAAAAGGCTCTACTTTAAAATTCACTAGCCCTTTTGCTAAATCTGCTTCTTTACATGTCTAATATTTTTTTGAATATATCCTAGATGTTAGGGATGACATGTAGCAAGTATTGATTATATCTGTCTTCCTTAACAGAATGTTGGATTTTATTCTGTCAACCAGGTAAATCATGGATAGAAACTGTTCTCTCTCTAATGCTTGGTCTTATTCCTCATTAGAGTGGATCTAGATTGGTTTTGTTCTTTGTCCTAGGATGTGGCTCTTAATTCAGGATATAGCGTTTTCCCAGTGAGTGTCTGAAGTACTCCAGTGAGGTCTCTCCAATCTGCTGAGTCAGAACTCCAATGTCTTTCACTGGAACAACCTCTGGTACCTCAACCTTTTGGCTTGTAGCCATAATTCTCTAGCAGGCCTCATACAATATTCCTCTGCACATATTCAGTTCATTTCTCATTTCATGGAATCACCGTGAAGACTTATGGGCAACGCCTCTTCTTCCCAAATCCTGTCCTAAAAAGTTCACTCATTTGTGCAGATCCACACTCCAATCTTAGTCTCTTCAGCTCTGCAATACTGAGCACAGATCGATATTCCATTTTCTGGAAAGTGCCCTCAGATAGGAAGCCAGGATGAAGGTAGTGTTCATCTCCCCTGTTTTCCTTCAATCAAGGATTACAGTGTGGCATTGCTTCTTGTTCAATGCTTAAAAAATCATACTCATATAATTTGTCTAGTTTTATAGTCATTTACTGTGAGAGGGCCAGTCTAGTGACAGTTATTCTGCCAGTGCTAGAATTAGAAGTCAAATAAAATAGCTTAATTGACATTTGTAACCCTTTATGATCAGTTTGTCTTCATAATTACATTTACTCCATTCACGTCAACCCAGTGTGTTTTCCGTTTCTCAAACACGTTTGAGACTCAGTCACTTTAAGCATGTTCTGCTCTTTTCTTGGAATTATTTTTCACCTCTCTTCTCTCAGTGGAATCTTACTTAGTTTTCAAGACCCAGGTAAAGTGCTATTTCCTATATGAAGCTGCTCCAACCATTCTCACTGAATTTAAAACCCTGTGCCATTTATCTGTATCATCTACAGAACTCCACAAATTTTATTTGCATTTCTGGGTAAATCTGCCTTCCAAAAGAATTATGAGATCTTTAAGGGGAAAATATTTGCTTATGTTTAGTTGGGTCTCAAAAGCATTTACAATATTTTTGATGGTATATTTTGGCAGCATGCATTACAAAACAGGATGTGTTAGATGTCTGATGCTACTACTTAACCACTGGTATTATTAGTAATGGTCACTAACTATTATGAGTGCTTGTATGATCAACTTTGTTAAATGCTTTGTTTTAATTATTTCATGCATTCTTTCCAATGGCCTTATGCAGTAGCTGGTACATTCTCCATTCTAGAGTTGAGAAATACTAAGTAAGCGCAGATGAAGAAACGTTAACGATCACTCAGATAGTAAGTGGCATAATCAGTATTTAAACCTAGATTTACCCCTTGCAAGTCACTAATGCCACACTATAATGATTTATGTAACAGTCAGGTCTACAGAGACAATTTAGAATTTTATTTGAGAGGTAATTTTTGAAATGTCATAATCTTTTATTAGCATATCCATACGTGGTATTATTGAAGAAGAGAATATGAATGAAGGTGATTTTTCTTTGGGCTTAATTCTTCACTCTTTAGGGAAAAGCATTATCATGCTATTAATTTGGGATGAAACTTTATAGATGCTTAGAAAATCAAAATTTCAATGTGAAGTGAACATCTCAATTACTTATTAATAAATATATCCAAAGTCTGAAATTTTCCAAATGCATTTTATTTGTTTAAATTCAGAATGTATAAAACATAATTTTTGAGAACTTTGAAAATATATTTGAATTATCCTATTTGAGAATATAAGTAGCAGAAATTAATGTCGTCCTTAAGAAAAACTGAGACTGATATACGAGGCCAAGGATTCCTGAATGAAGATGACTTAACACGTTGAAATCGTGTCCTGTTGAAGGCCGAAAGCATTTGATAAAGAACGTCACACTTTACGTAATAATGAAATGTCAAATAGCTTGAGTTTGGTAAGTAATACTGAATTTTTTCTTCTTAAATATTTTGTTAAAAAATATATTTTGTAAGTGGTATGAATTGAGTCAATTAATCAAATATGGTAACCTAAAAAGTCTTAAACATCTGAATTCCATTTGGTTCTATTAACCCAGAAATTATCTGAGATTCTCTCAGGATCCGGGTGGCTGAAGTTTGAATTAAAAACTATTGATTCTAAGGGAACGCTTTAAAGTGAGTGATATTATTTAAAAAATACATATTGTAAAACCAGAAATATATTTTACAATAAAAACTACAGACTAGTGTGTCATCTGAAATAAGAAAAATTTTACTTTAAAAATTGTAATTTCAAAGAATTTTGTAACTAAGAAAGCTAGGCATCTAGTTCTCTAGTTCTCTTAAAGCTATCTCCCATAGGATTATAGATCGAGTTCAGGGAAGAATTGAAGTTCAGTGGAACACCAATCGTTTGAATATGGAATGAAATATCATACCTGAAAGGGTTATAAGACAGTAGAATGAAAAATAGTGATAAATACAGAGAATTCTTTTTTACTTAACCTGACTGCAGAACAACTAATCAATAAACATATCTTTTTATGATCAATATCAATTGCCTTTTTGGAATTGTTGTAGACCTCTGTGTTCAACTTTAAGATAACTATATGGTTTTCTATTATTTTATATATAGAGACTAGGAGAGTGCATTTTTATAAATAAAAGTAAAAACTTAGAATTTCTGAAAGAAGGTAAGTTCAATTCATGTATTCTTGGTAATTGCCTCTCTGTTTTCCGTAAAATAACTAAGATATTCTGCCTCTATTTTTGCCTACAAACTTTTTGATCTACGTTTTGATCTGCTCTCATTACATTTTTGGTAATCTGTTTCATCTTTCTTTAATTCAGTAGCAAAGTAATATATTACATTAGTTGTTCCTAGATTATTAAATTTAACACTGAACATGATATTCATCATTAAAGAAATTATTGAATTTACACATCTGACTAAGTCCCCCAAAGTGAAAATTCCTAGTAGGACAGAGTTCATGTATTAAATAATGATGCAGTGGGAAAAAAGAATATTCTATTTCTAGGATAAAGCACCTAAATATCTTCCATGTGTTAAATTTTGTTGATTACTTGTGAAAACATAAGATTTTATGAGTATTCTTCATAATTCTTACTCTTATGATCATGTTTAAATCATCTCTAAATCAGACAATTGTCTGAATAACTCCTCTACATATATCACAGATATATGTTTCAATTGTTATCAAACTGTGAGATTTAGTCCCTCTAATCTATATGCTCATGGTTATTTTGGGGGAAAAGAAATTAAGAAAATGCCAGATTATTCAGTATACAATAAATAATTTAAATATGAGGAATAGTGACTAAATTCTTCAGGAATTGAAAGAAATTAGATATCAAGATATGCTAGCACAGTCATAAATGTTATTTCACATTCCATGTCTGTTAACCAAGCAGGTGTGACTATAATGTAACAAAATAACACTGAAAGCTACATATTCCCCGACAACTCTTTCCATATAGTCACATAATACATAATTCCAAATTATATTAAACCTAGTTTACTTAGGATACGTAGATTATAATACATTTGGTTTCTATTACTTCTAATAAAGCTAGATTTCAGTTTTATCTTTAAAATAGGATATTTAATAACATTTCCCCCCTAGCCCACCTCATAGTTTACCTGACCTGCAGGACATGGAAGGTGTTTCTGTCACTTCCTCCTGCTCTATCAAAATCCAGGTGGAGATAGATGAGATTCAAAAATCCACTCACTGTGCCTTGATGAGCTATACTAAGTTTATCTAAACAAAATTCTAAGTACTTAAAGATGATTAAGCAGAAAAAATGTTTTGAAGATGAGAGCCAATGAAAAAAAGAATTAAACATAAGGAATGGGAAACAACTTTTTAGAGATAAGTATAAACATTATTGTGAAAATAATTTAATCTTAGAAATATAAATAAATGTTAGATGGATACTGGCTTATTGTCTTGATACATTTCAAGGACCTAGTTTCTATAAATCAAGAAATGAATTGTGAAATCAGACAAAAGGCAGACATATAAACAGGCGCTCACTGAAAGACAAGCAGAAATGGGTGGGATGAGATGGTAAGTAACATAGAAAAGGCAGTGAGGGACATGTGAGACAGGCTTAAGAGAATGTAAAGAAAAATAATTTCAAAAGTTAATTGATCAGGGAGAAAATTATAGATTTCAAGATTACAAACTGCTGATTACATCCATCTGTATTTGGTTTTTCTAGAAAGAAAACCAGAGTTAATTTAACAAGACCAGTATTAAAGTAGAATGGTAACATTTTTTGGAGCTGAAGACAGTCTTACATCTTATTTTATCAGCTATCTAGATATTTAGATAGTTTAGAGAATGTATTATATGTCAAGGAAAAAACAATTTTTATATGCATCAAAGCAGAAATGGAAAGACCCAACTTTGAAAACACAAATCTGGATTTTGTCTAATTTTGTCTCTTAAACATTAGATGCCAAAGGAAAATAAGAGCAATATGTCCAGGTGTTTGAGAAGACCAAAATTCAACATGCAGAATTAAATTGAAAGGTTAGTCTCTGAACTAGCTCCCTTGTTGAAGTCAGATATTTCCATTGATATGTTCAAATATTCATATAAGGAATAAACTTTCATGTAAGAAACAAAACACTAAATAATTCAACGATTTCAATATCTAGATATAGATGGAAGCTTTCCCAAATTATTATAAATAGCCAGCATAATTCTGGTGTTGAATATAATAAAGGTTATCCTCTTGCCAAACTAACCCTCACCAAAAAATAATTAGTAATTTTTGTAAATAGAAAATCAAGCATCATAAACTAAATGTTAGCTCATAGAATGCAGCACTGAATTTAAAAGAATATCAGATAATGTTGTGGTGGTTTAATACTGGATAATATACTTTATCCTATGATCTGTGTAATAGATCCTATAAAGTGATAAAATTCAACATCAATTAACCAATTAACTGATTTTTTTAAATTAATTTGGATGGAAGCGTATTTTCTTATGATGGTATCTTTTATAATCCGAGTCAATAGTGTACTGAACTATGATCATTGAAATGAGAAAAAGATATTTAAATGCTAGTTATAATCACTATTATTTAACTCTTGTTTGAAAGACATAAATAATACAATTTGAAAGACAAAACTAAGAGGTACAAATATCTCAAAAGAAAGTTTCTTCTTTTTCAGATGGTCGTGGCTGTCTAGACAATCAGAAAAATTCAACTGAAAAATTATTTTAAACACTAAGATTATTTTGTAGCTCTTTGGAAAAAATGCATCATTAGCTTTTGTTTTTATAAACCATTACTAGTTAGAACACTTAAGAAAATATTCCTCTTAGTGAAGTGCTTTTATAATATGTAAGATAAAATAAGCTTAGAAAATTGAATAGGGCCTAGATTATGAAAACTATAAAACTATACAGAAAAATGAAGTAACTATAGACAAAATAAGAGCATATGATTTACGGATATGATATTTTCCTGGTAGGAAGATATCATAATGTCAAATGTTGGTTCTCAGTATAAATTTATAAATCTAGAAATTAAATGTTTCCCAATCAAATTAATGAAGAGTTCTAAAGTTCCTCTTGCATAATAAATATAAGATAGAGCAAATTCCATTTAATAATTTTCAGAAAAATTCTGCACATTAAAAATTAGAGCAGTTTTTCCAGTCACAGGAAGGAGAACCACTACTCTCCCAAATGCCAGTCAGAAACCTGGCAGTCACCAGTGTTTCTCTGCTCCCTCTCTTCCCACATCTTTCCAATTGCATTTTCCTTTCTGTTTACAAAGTAGCTCAAATTTTCCACTGTTTCCATCTCCACTGCCCCAGCTATAGATTAGGCCACTGTTACCTTTCACTTGCCTTGATGCACAGCTTACCATTAGTGTCCTTGCACTGATCTTTTTTTCCACATATTAGCCAACAGTGAAGTTTTAAAAAAATCAAATCCCATTATGTCACTTCTCTGCTTAAAATTCTATAGGGATCCAACACAGGTCTTTGGATATAGTCCACAGCCTTTAATATGACTTAAGACAAAGTTGGCACTTATGTATATTAGTGGAATTAGCGAAGTCTTGTACGATCTTGGCTCTGCTTGCCTTTCTAACATCTCTTATTATTACTTTCATAATTTTGCCTTCTTTATAGTGAATTTTTTTTCATTTCCTCAGCGTCTCTCATTTGAGACTCTTCACTTTTGGTAATCCAGTACTTTTCTTTTTCTCCTTGCTTAGAATTTGGGTTTAATCTCAGAAACTTCTCATTTCAAACTGCTTATTCTTGATTCCACACATTTGGATTAAATATCCCTCTGTGTATTCTCTGATCACAGCAAATAATGCATGGTGGCTTACTTGTTACTTTAATTGTCTGTCTGCCAAGCATATGAAAATTCCGATTAGCTATGTCAGTAATGGAAGAAAAATAACTTTATATTTTTATTATGAAATAGCCTGTTTTTAGCATGTATTCTTTAAGTGGAAGAAATTTAATCTCTGTCAATTCAAGGGTCCCGGAGTTGTGTAAAACCTGAGAATTTATCCAGCAAGGGAATACAGTAAAACTTCAGGACCTGGCCAAAGAACTAGGAATCCAGGAATTTCCTGAGAAAGTATTCAAAATAAATTTTCTAAAGATGCTCAGAGAGCTACAAAAGAACACAGATAAACAATTTAATGGTATCAGGAAAACAATACAAGAACACAATGAGAAGTTCAAAGGTGATGGAAAACATAAATATATATAATATATATAACACACAGCTAAAGGTAAGTGTATCGTCAGATTCAGAGTGCTCTAATACTACAATATGGTGATGTGTTAACCACTTAACTCTATTGTAAAGCTTAAACGACAAAAGTATTAAAAAATATAGCTACGATAAACTTTTAATGGATACACAATATAAAAAGATGGAAATTGCGACATCAAACACATACAAGCAGGGGCTGTCCTCGTAGTTAAATTTCCACATGATCCACTTCAGCAGCCCGGGGTTCACAGCTTCAGATCCCGGATGCAGACCTACTCCACTAGTCAGCCATGCTGTGGAGGCATCCCACATACAAAGTAGAGGAAGATTGGTGCAGGTGTTAGCTCAGGGGGAATCTTTCTCAAAAAAAAAAAAAAAAAGCATAAAAGCAGAGGGAGTAAAAGGATAGAGATTTGTTTTTGATCAAAGTTAGGTTGTTATCAACATAAGATAGCCTGTTATATCTATAAGATGTTTTATGTAAGCCTTATGGTCACCACGTAACAAACACCTACAGTAGATTCACAAAAGATAAAGAGAAGGGAACCAAAGATTAGCTACCATGGAAAATTATCAGTTCTCAAAGTAAGGCATCAAGAAAGGAAGAAAGTAATAAAGGAACTATAAAATAGCCAGATGACAATTAATAAGATGGCATTAGTAAGTCCTTACTTATTAATCATTATTCTAAATTTAAATACATTGAATTCTCCAATCAAAAGACATAAAGAGTGGCTGGATGGATAAAAAAAAATAAATAAAGCTGAACTATATGCTACCTATAAGAAACTCACTTCAACAATGAGTAAATCAATCAGGCAGATAATCAATAAGGAAATTTTGGATTTAAACTATATGCTAGACCAAAAGAACCTAACAGATGTATATAGAACATTCCACCCAAACAGCAGCAGAACATACATTCTTCCCAAGTGCACATGGAATATTCCCCATGAGAAATAATACGATTGGTCACAGAACAAGTCTCAGCAAAAATTATGCCAAGTATGTTTTCTGACCATGGTGGTAGAAAACTATTATTCCATAACAGGAGGGAAGCCGGAAAATTCACAAATATGTGGAAAATTACACAACATCTTCCTGAACAATCAATAGGTAAAAAAAGAAATCAAAAGGGAAATAAAAAATATCTCAAAAGAAACAAAAATGGAAAAACAACATACAGAAATCTATGGGATGCTGCAAAAGCAGTTCTAAGAGAGAAATTTATAGCGATAAATACCTACATTAAGAACATAGAAATATCTCAAACACACAACCTAATTTTACACCTCAAGGAACTAGAAAAAGAAGAGCAAACTAAGCCCAAAGTTAGGAGATGGAAGGAAATAAAGATTAGAGAAGAAATAAATGAAAGAGAGACCAGAAAAACAACAGAAAAGATCAATAAAACCAAGAGCTGGGTTTTTGAAAATCAACTTAAATTGAAAAACCTTTAGCTAGATTTACCAAGAAAAAAAGAGAAAACAAATAAAATCAGAAATGAAAGAGAAGACATTAAAACTGACACTATAAAAGTAAAAAGGATCATAAGAGACTATTAGGAACAAATATATGCCAATGACTAGCATAACCTGGAAGAAATGGACAAGTTCCTAGAAACATACAACCTACCAAGACTGAATCATGAAATAGAAAATCTGAACATACTTATAATGAGTAGGAGATTGAGTCATTAATTAAAAACCTCCCAACTAAGAAAAGCCCAGTACTAAATGGTTTCACTGGTGAATTCTACCAAATATTTAAACAAGAATTAAAACCAATCCTCCTCAAATTCTCCCAAAAAATTGAAGAGGACTGAATACTCCCAAAGACATTTTATGAGCTCAGCATTACTTTGATACCAAAACCAGATAAGGACAGTACAAGAAAGGAGAACTACAGACCAATATCTCTGATAAATATAGATACAAATCTATCAGCGAAATATTAGCAAATCAAGTTCAATAGTACATTAAAAGGGTCATACACTATGACCAAGTGGAATTTATCCCTGGGTATGAAGGATGGCTCTTCACATGCAAATCAATAAATGTAAAATGCCACATTAATGGAATGAAAGATAAAAATTATATGATCATCTCAATTGATACAGAAAAAAACATTTGACAAAATATAACAGCCTGTTGTGATAAAAACAGACAAAAAATTGGGTATAGAAGGAACATATCTCAGCAGAAAAAAGGTTATATATGACCTTCCAGTGCAAGGTTGAAAGTGTTTCCTCCAAAATCTGAAACAAGACAAGGGTGCCCACTCTCACTACTCTTATTCAATGTCATAGCGGAAGTCCTAGTGAGAGCAACCAGGCAAAAATAAATGAATAAACAAACAAACAAATGTCATCCAAATTGAAAAAGAAGAAGTAAAATTGTCTCTGTTTGCAATGATATCACCTTATAGAGAGAAAATCCTCAAGATTCTATCAAAGAACTCTTAGAACGAATCAACAAATTCAGTAAAGTTGCAGGATTCAAAATCAACATAGAAATAAATATATTTCCAGACACTAACAATGAAATATCTGAAAAAGAAGTAAGGAAAATAATCTCATTCTCAAAACATCAAAAACAATAAAATACATAGGAATAATTTTAACCAATGACGTGAAAGTCTGTACACTGAAAATTGGACCTCTATCTTGCACCATTCATAAAAATGAAGTCAAAATGGATTAAAGGGTTAAACATAAGGCCTGAAACCATAAAACTCCTAGAAAGAAATGTAGGGAAAAAGTTCCTTGGCACTTGTCTTGGCAACAATTGTCTTGGCTACGACACCAAAAGTTGAATCAACAAAAGCAAAAATCCACAAGTGGGACTACGTTAACTGAGGAGCTCCTGCTCAACAAAGAAAACAATCAATCAAATGAAAAGGCAACCTGCCGATGGGAGAAATATTTACACACCACTTGTCTAATAAGGGGTTAATATCCAAAATGTGTAAAGAACTCATACAACTCAACAGTAGTAAAATGAAAATATGATTTAAAAATGGGCAGAAAAACTTAAAATTTTTCAAAGACAACATGCAAGTGGCAAGAGGTACACCAAAAGGCGCTCAATATCACTAATCATCAGGGAAATGCAAATCAAAACCATGATGAGATATTATCTCGCCTCTTTTAGAATGGCAGTCATCAAAAAGACAAGAGATAGCAAGTGTCAGTGAGGATATGGAGAAAAGGGAACACTGGTGTACTCTTGGTCGGAACATAAATTGGTACAGCCACTATGAAAAATAGTATGGGGGTTCCTCAAAAAATTAAAAATAGAGCTATCATATGATCCAGCAATCCCACTTCTGGGTATACTTCTAAAGGAGAAGAAATCAGGACCTCAAAGACATACCTGTGTTCCATGTTCATTGCAACATTACTCCTAATAGCCAAGATATGGAAACAGCCTATTGTCCATCAATGGGTGAATGGTTAAAGATGTAGTATGTACATAAATATATTGTGGAAGATTATTCACCCATGAATAAAAGAGAAAATGCTACTATTTGCAAGGATATGGATGGACCTTGAGGGTGTTATGCTAAGTGAGATAAGTCAGATAGAGAAGATAAATGCTGCGTGATGTCAAGGATATGTGAAATCTAAAAAAGCTGAACTCAGAGAAACAAAAAGAATGGTGATTACCAGAGGCTTGGTAGTGGGTGAAAGGGGAGATGTTGATCACAGGGTACAAACCTTCAATTTTGAGATGAATAAGTTCTGGGGATCTAATCTACAACATGGTAGTATAGTTAATAAGACTATATTATATACTGGAACATCGCTAAGGAAGTAGATCTTAAATGTTCTACCACAAAAAAGAAATGGTAGCGCCAGCCCGGTTGCGCAGCCATTAAGTGTGCATGTTCTGCTTCGGCAGCCTGGGGTTCGCCAGTTCGGATCCTGGGTGCAGACGTGGCACCTTTTGGCAAGCCATGCTGTGGTAGGTGTCCACGTATAAAGCAGAGGAAGATGGGCACCTATGTTAGCTCAGAGCCAGCATTCCTCAGCAAAAAGAGGAGGATTGGCAGCAGTTAGCTCAGGGCTAATCTTCCTCAAAAAAAAAAAAAAGAAATGGTAATTATGGGATACGATGGAGGTGTTAGCTAATGCCATGGTGGTAATTATTTTGCAATATACAAATGTATCAAGTGAACACGTTGTACACCTTAAACTTACACAATGTTTTATATCTCAATTAAGCTGGGAAAAAATCAGTGCATATGAACACATCATTTAGCTTAAATAAGCTTAAAGTGTTATTATTTCAAAATTGTCATTTCCTTTTGCTTTTGAATCTCTTTTGGTTTTAATTCCTAATTAAAGAGTTTCCACCATTTCTTAGAAGTTAAGAAAATAAGTAAACAAACCCTGGGAGTTTTATAGAGCAACCAGGATTGCAGAGGAAGGAGGAGGGCCTGGTCTTCAGAGTTGTAGTACATCTAAGCTGGGCTCTGCTAGAATGCCTTTGTTTCTGCCCTCTTTTCACTTATTGTGACAAAAGGTGTTTGCCAAATCCTCTGCATTCCCCACTGTGAGCTATCTTCCTGTTCATCTGCTCACTGCCTTATGAGTGTGGCTCACTCCTGCACACGTGAGATATTCTCTTATCCTGTCATCCCAAACAAAGTCCTTTTTCCTCCTGATCCCTCTGAAGCATTCTCTCGGAAACAGGTGGCTCTGGGGTGAATGATGAATACAGGACTTGTTCTTAAATAACCAACAGCAAACTCTCACCTCTTTTCTTCCTCTCATCAGGAAATTATATTTCATCCGGGAATTAGAATAGCTTTGCTACTATTCATCAAATATTTTGCACTCTTTGAATCATCTTGGAACACAGGATTCTTAAATCAAGCCTGTCTTCAAAGACTCAAAATTCTCTTCTCAACTTCTCCAAATAGAAGTCATTCCACCTCTTCCAATTTAGCAACTTCATGTAAATTGCAAAGTATCACAAGGTAGCAGGAAATCCTGGGGAAAATTGCCGCAGTATCTGAAATATTTCTCCACTGAATTTATTTTCTCCCCCAGACTGTAACCTGAGGCCAGGACTGTGCTTTCGTAATTCTGAATGGAATCCTCAGTGCCTGCCTCAGTGTCTACCTCTATTAGGTGATAAACGTGTGGAAAGAAGGATGAAAGGAAGAAATGAAGGAAAGAAGAAAGGAAGGACTTTATTCAATTAGAGAGAAAAAAAGTCTTAGCGTAAGATATGGAATGATTTAATACTCCTTAAATACAAGAATTAAGCTTATTTCTTAAAAACATCCCTGAGGTGAACTGTGTCTCTGTTCTTGCTCTACTGTCTGCCTTCTTCCTCTTGCTTGGCACGTTCTTGATCATCCTTCTAGTATTAGCTTAAATATTTCCCATTTTGTTGATTTTTTGCCTGATATTCTGGACATTTTACCCAAATATCATATACCTCCCAGGTCCTAACAAATTTTATGTTGCATTGAAATTTTAGCATGTTTGCATGACTGGACTCATGAATAATCTTTGAGTCCGTTGACATAAATCTCGTACATATTTCTACTGCCAGCACCTTAAATAAAGGAAAATATTTAATAAATCTCCTTTGAATAGAGCAATGTTCTTTTAAATTCTCATTTTATCATGATATGACAACTGAGAGTTAGCAATGTCCATTGTCTCCTTCTTCTTTGGAAGATGATCAAGTTGTAGTTAGCTACATGGCCACCTAGAATAAAGATTATATTTTTCAGTCCCTTTTATAATAAATGTAGTCATATGACTAACTTCAAGTTAATGGTATATGCCTGGAAGTTTCGTGAATTATTTGCAAGATGTGTCCTTAAGGGAGATAACATATTCTTCTTACGTTCCTTCTTTCTATTGGCTGGAATGTAGATATGATGGCTAGAACACAAAAAACCCTCATTCAAACGTTGACAATTATCGATCAAATGTATTCATGTCTCTGATGATAGTTGTATTTATTTACATAAGAAAAAATAAGCTTCTATCTGGTTTCAGCTACTATTATTTAGGGTGTTTTACCACTCACAGCTAAAACTAGATCTTAACCGGTGATATAAATATCAAAATAGGGACCGGGCCGGTGGCGCAGTGGTTAAGTGTGCACGTTCTGCTTCTCGGTGGCCTGGGGTTCACTGGTTTGGATCCCGGCTGTGGACATGACACCGCTTGGCACGCCATGCTGTGGTAGGCATCCCACATATAAAGTAGAGGAAGGTGGGCACGGATGTTAGCTCAGGGCCAGGCTTCCTGAGCAAAAAGAGGAGGACTAGCAGTAGTTAGCTCAGGGCTAATCTTCCCCCCCCCAAAAAAAAAAAAACAAAAAAAGCAACATAATTTTTGTAAGTATATTTTCCTTGACCATTATGAATTGAATTGTGTCTCCCAAGAATCCATATGTTACGTCCTCGCCGCCAGTACCTCAGAATGTGACCCTATTTGGAAATAGGGTCATTATAGATGTAATTAGTTAAGTTAACATGAGGTCATAGTGCAGTAGGATGGGTCCCTAATCTAGTATGACTGGTGTCTTTAGAAAAAGGAAATTTGGACACAGACACGCACACAGGGAGAATACCATGTGAAGGTTAAAGTTATGCTTCCACCAGCCGATGAACTACCAGAAGCTAGGAGTGAGTCCTGGAACAGGTCCTTCCGTAACACCTTCATAGGAAACATCGCCCTTCTGACACCTTGGTCTCAGACTGCTAGGCTTCGTGTGACACAGTGTATTTCTATTTTTTAAACCCCTAAATTTGTGATACTTTGTTATAGCAGCCCTACCTAATATAACCTAATACAACCTAACATAACCATTTATCTACAGGTAATTTAACATGAAGGACATGAAGCTGTGTTACACAGTTTAAAGTAAAACCAATTCATTCTAGCGTTATTACATAAATATGTAATAAAAATAGTCAATAATCGTGTTAAAAATGCATCGAGGTAAATCATAGGAACAAAGTTTATGGGTACCTTAAATTTGTACTCAATCCTCTATGCTTCTTTTGGCCATTTTCTCTCCTGAGAAATTCCCTCTTTCCCCTTCACCCTTTATGATTCCTAAGCAGGACATTAGTTGTTTTGCCTGCGTCCTATACTAAATAATAGTAAGTTAGACAAATATTCATAGGAAATGTAAGAAAGCAGTAGCCTATGCAGTCTAGCAACAGAATAATGTTGCATAAATAAGTTGTGTCTAGATCCAGAAAAAAAATACTACCAGTATTCTGGAACTCTCGCTCAGATTACAGAAATATCATGTTCCAGTGATTGTTAGTTTTGTCACATATCGTAATAACCACATTGTTTCTAAAATTTAATAACATAATCAACTTGAACCATCAAAAGAGATCTATAGGATATCTATTGTCATTGATTTAAAATTGTGGAAGGGAGAAATAGGTGCACTCATGAAAGTTAAGTGTGTCATAAATAATCTGCTGCTACATCTTTCACAGCCATGTGCTTTAACTCTGAATGTGAACTTTGAAAGTACTATGATGGCAAAACGGATTTAATTCCAAGCCAGGTGTCATCTTGAGTATGTTTACATACAGTTTTGTTAAATATACTTTGCTAAATATATTTAAATACATCTTTGTTTGTTTTTTATGTTCAGAGTAAATCCAAAATATTACTCTATACTATATGGCAGAAATATTTGCATCTCTGGCCAAATGAAAGAATTTATAGTATACCTGACAAAACTTTCCATTGGATCATGATTGAAGCCATAGATGAACTATGGTCTAGACCAGGTAGCTATATTTATCATTTAAATGCATTGCGTTATATTAGTGATAAAATAATATGTATATATTTATGTTTAAAATATGTATGTATATGTTTATTTGTGTGTATATATGTACATATATATTTTTATATATTACTATTCCAAATAATGGCAGTTTTTATGAAATTTCTATGAAAAGCATTCCTAAGAAAATTAATATTTGAACTAATATGCTTAGAATCCTAAACTTAATGAATCTCTAATTCAATAAAGACACACGCTACACTTTTTAGTCTTTTTCTTCCCTATGTTAGTATCCTAGGACTACCATAACAAAGTACCACAAATTAAGTGACTCAAGCAACAGAAACTTGTTGTCTCCGGTTTCTTGATGCTGAGACTCTGAGGTCAAGGTGCCCACAGGACCGCGCTCCCTCTGAAGGTGCTATCTATTCTAGGTCCCTCGAATAGCTTCAGATACTTTATCTTCACCTCTTCTTCTTTTATGCACATCAGTCTATATCCACATCTTTCCCTTTTTATAAGGACACCAGATATATTGAATTAGGACTCACCCTAATGACCCATTTTAACTTGATCACCTCCATAAAGACCGTATTTCCACATAAGTTCACACTGTGAGGTACTGGAGGTTAGGACTCCAACATATTGTTTTTGGAGGACACAATTCAACCCATAACACTTCCTACATCTGGCGTGGTGATGGACATATAGCTGATAGTCAATAATTAGTTGGTAATAGATAAAAAATGAGTTATCAATGGGAAGATAATTGAATTAAACTCATACTGAAATCATGAATTCTGAGATGATTATTACCATCATAGGAAGAAATTGTATGTTATTGTGTGTACTTAATGTCAATTGGGTACAGAAAACAGGAAAATTCTTAGGTCATATGGGAAAAATTCAGGGGTAGCAGCCAATTTTGCTTATTTTCCTTCCTTCCAAATTTTAAAGGAATGATCATGTTTTCTTCTCGATCACCAGAAAAATGCCATATTGGACTGTGGCAGAATCAATTCATTAGACTAAATTCTATTGAATGGCATTCGTTGTTGTCTCCCATGCTATACTTTACGTGTTCAGTGTATGACATTTACATACATTTGAATCTGCTATCAGCTCTTTTGTCTTTATCCACACTATTTGTGGAATTTCTAGAATTTTGTGAATGAAGTAGAGATAGGCCTTCCAGAGATAGGTCAGGGTCTTCCAGAGAAATGGAAACAATAGGATGATAGATGATAGATGATAGGTAATAGATAGAGAGAAAGAGAAATAAATAGGTTTGTTATGAAGAATTGGCTTATGTGGTTATAAAAACCGAGAAGTCTTGTGATTTGCCATCTACAAGCTGGAGACCCAGCAGAGCTGATGGGGAAGTTCCAGTCCCAATCCAAAGGTCTGAGAATCAGGAAAGCAATGGTGTAAGTTTCACTCTGAGGGCAGATTGATGTCCCAGCTCAATCAGTCAGGTAGAGATAGTGAATTCTTCCTTGATCCACATTTTAGTTTTATTCAGCCCTTAATGGATTGGGTGATACACACCCACAGTGGGGAGGGAAATCTCCTTAACTCAGTCTACCAATTCAAATGCTAATCTCATCCAGAAATACCATCACACACATATCCAGAATAATGTTTAACCGAATATCTGGGCACCCCATGGCGCATTCAAGTTGACACATTAAATTAACCACCATATATGGATAAAGTCTTGTTTCCAGATTTTAATCCAGGATAGTTTGCTTTGAATTAGGACAGAATTTAGGAGGAAAGGCAGCAGCAAGTATAGCTCTGTACATCCATCATGCTTACAATCCTGCCTAGTTTAGGAGTCCAGCATGTGATTTGATGAGCTCCTTCTTATGTTGCTTCCCTCAACACAATCCTGAAAATCCATTTTTCTTTTTGTGCTGATTTTTAGTGCCCATATCACAGTGATTTCTCATTATGCCTCCTCCTTTTATAATTAATCATGATGATTTTCTACAGAAGAAAGAGGGGTTCTACCCATGTATAACTCATATTGTTTCCAATGGTTTACTAATTGCACAAATTAATAAATATGTCACTATTTGAGACTATAGTATATCTTTATTTGTGTCAATTAGCAAAGGATAGGTGTATGTGTATATATATATATTCCACCCCCCCACACCTTGGTAACGCATGGTGTGTAGGATTGAAGTCGGAATATGTCATTCTAGTTGGCCCTCGATATCTGCGGCCCTCCATATCTCCATATTCTGTATCCACGGATTCAACCAAGCACAGATTTAAAGGCCTGCCATGGTTGTATGTGTACTAAACACATACAGACATTTTTTTTCTTGTCAATATTTCCTAAACAATACAGTATAACAACTATTTACATAATATTTACATTGCACTAGGTATCATGAGTAATCTAGAGACGATTTAAAGTATACAGGAGGATGTGCATAGGTTATATGCAAACACTACACCATTTTTTATAAGGGACTTGAATATCTGAGGAATTTGGTATCCTTGGGGGTCCTGGAACCAATTCTTTGTGGATACTGAGGGAAGACCATATTGTTAGAGTTATTGTAAAGTCAAGAGTCTTCCAATTTGAGGTTAAAAAAAATAAACTGGAATTAACAAATGATGGGGATGGCAGGTCTTCACCCAGGTTTAGGAAAAATCTGAGCCAGATGTTGAATGCCAGGAGGACTCTTTCTTCATTTTCATGGCTGTGCTTTTTGTTTCTGTCTGTGCATTTTCTTCATTGTTTTGCATTGATGGCTGGTTTCCTTCATAGGACAGAAACATGATTAACACCAGCTTTTGATCCTAACCTCCCACAATTTTCATCAAAAACAAATAAAACACTGACTCTCATTTTCATTTCCTGTTTTAAAAATTTCCTAGGGAAAAATCATGCTAGGGAAAATTTTTCATTGGCCAAAATTGGTCTAGGAACTTATTCCTGGTCCCTCAACTGTGCTGGGAGGTGGGGTCATGTAAAGTCAGGATGACTCCTGTTACAGTCATAGGAAGTTCTTAGAGCAGTGATTTGCAACAAAAGTGATCTTATTCTTCCTCCATAGAAAGAAAAGAAACTGAGAACCAAAATAATAGGTGACTCCCACAGAAACAAACAGACAAAAGAAGAAATTTTAAAACATCTCTCATTATGTAAAAGACCTTAAATTAAGACCTCCAGAAATAAAACAGTAAATATTACAGCCCCTAACCACAAACAACATACAATCTCTTGTGAGATTGGAGTAAAGGAGAAAAGCAAGCATAGTTATCAAACATCTGCGGTGTCCCAAGGGCATCTCCTCTCAGTTCTTTGGGATGGTCCTGCTGAACAGTATTTTTTTAGCTCTCTGATAGGTAAAGAAACGAATGCCCATAAAGGTTAAATGAACCATCTAGTATCATACAGCTATCAAGCGTAAATTTGAATCCAGGCTTGAATCTAATACAATTTAAAGACTAAATATATAAGATACCAGAAGAGGTACAAGTAAAATGTTATATGAATTCAAAGGTAGGGGAATCACATCTGTTATAGGATGAACAAGAAAGGTTTTATGGAGAAGGTAGTCTTTAATGTGAGCCTTTAGAGATGGATAAAATTTGTTTTGATAAAGATGATAAGATCATGAACAAAAACTCAGGGGTCAGAAACCGTGGTGTATATTTGGGCAACAATGAGTTGTCCAAAAGAGCTCAAGTATTTAGACAAGTTAAGAGTAGAAAAATAGTTTAAAGTTATGTTTCAGTATTTTTAATAAGAAAAGAACATTACTGTAATTTTAATATGGAAGGATAGCTATAGATGACAGCTATAGTGAAAGATAACTATATAGATGGGAGAAATAAGTTTCAGAATTCTTTTCTATTTTCTGATGAATTAAGGCTTCTTGACAAGACCTGTGACTCTGTTAGTTTTTTTAAAAGTAGACATGGCATTGAGGTTTGTTTGCTAATCCTGTGCTATGGAACAGATTTTGATATTTTGATTAACTCAGTTTGATGTAGCAGAAAAATATCTCAAAACGTGTATTGTGTAATTTCTTATAAGTGGTTGCTGTGTAAATTCTTAGTGAATGGTAAGATAATATGGGTTGTTTCTGGAGTTGTGCTGAAGCTACACGGAGGCAAAATAAATTATAGAATTAAATAAATCTATTACAATAATCTCAATAAATACTATAAATTGAAATAAAGGATGAATAATGCCTCATCTACATTAGTCTGGATTAACTTGACAATTATTTTAATGATGCATTTTGGCGTTATCACAGATATCTATATATTGGCAAAATGTTTGATTACTCTTAATAGTTGAAGTGATGGGTCAACAAATAAAGTTAGTAAAATATAGAAACAAGCAGTCAAACCCCAAGAAAGTCACACGGCCAGTAAAAGCCTAACTTGAAACCAGGGGCAGAGATGTTCATTAGCGAAAAGGTAATCAGCCTCACAGAGTCCACTCAGGTAGTAATTTTAGGTAAAATTGTTTCATTCCATGCAAAACAGCGTGCATTTTCTGAGCCTTAAATAAGAACTACCCTTGTTAACATCTGGTATCGATAAACAAATTTTTGTTCTGCAAGCAGAAGATTGCTTTTGTGAATGACATATTTCCTTGGGCCCCATGGCCTTTGGAGGCAACCAAGAGCTTGTATGATGATTATAATTTGATTTGATTCCAAGTTTCAACCAAATTTGGAATGATCGTCCAAAATAGCCCCCAGTCTCTCCCATTTCACGTTAGTCCTCTGAGAGCTTTAGTCTGTGCTCCCTTTCCTTCTTATTTCTGCTTGCTCTGCTGCCCCTAGTTCTCTGAATCCCCCTGAGACACTCCATTGCCCTCATTAGGCTGAGGTTCTTTATTTGCTTAGAATGCAGTTGCCACCCCAAAATGGAGCTACCCCTTTTTCTCCACTTTCAAAAATTCAATGTCAGTGATCATGAAGGTTGCTTTTCATTCATTCCAGTTTCCTTCCCCGTTTCTCCCTGGGGTTCTTGGGCTCCTTGTGGACACAAGAGTCTCAGGAAACTCCTCTAAGGGTGACTATAAATTACATCTTTCTTTGACAATCAGCATAAAAATAAAATTGGTCTTTTCAGTCTTTCTTCTAAACAGAGAAGCAGCACTGTCATAAATGTCATTGGAAGAAATGGACTACTGCAGAATATTGAGTCGGGACAGCAGAACATATTTCATTGTAAACCATATATCAACTACCACAGGATGTTAAGTGGAGTTCAGAGTATGTCAAGCACGAATCAGTCTGTGACAGACCTTCATCAACAGTGTACAGCTGAAGCAGGCAGCCCTTTCACTGCTACTCTCTCAAGTCTTAGAATTGTGGCACAGTTAAAACACATTTTGTTTTGCTTTTTCTTTTTTACTTTTTTTCATAGAGTAGAAGCAGAGATTCTTGAAATTGCATAACGCATCATTTAAGTGAAATAATCAGGATAACCCACTAAATTTTACTAAGTTTGGCTGCCTTTTGAGTACTATGTTATTAGTGGTGATGCTTTCCACAAACAGAACTGCTTGACCTCTTTCTTCTTTTTTATAAATAGCAAAGGATAATGAATCAGGCAGAACTAATTTTAAATGAGAACAAAATAATGATTAAACACCAAGCTAATTTTGCTTACAACTTTTTGATGTTGGAAATGCACTAATAAAACTCCTGCAAATTAGACATTGTAAGACAAGATAAACAAGCAAAATGAGACTCATCTGTCTCAGTTGCAGAATGAAATGCTCAAATCCATTGCCTTTATCTCTTTGCGTTTATATGATATTGATCACTTTAAACAGTATTCTGTTTATAAACTACTTTATATTTGAAGCAGTGACATACAGTAGAACTATTTACAATTCTTGGCTGCTGTTTGAAATAGGACTAACAAGCATAATATAGGCTAAATATATAATATCTGTGCCATGTGCCTTTGCTACTAGGTTATGATTTCAAGCTATGTTATGCCTAACTAAGTAACCATAGAATTTATCATCCAAACCAGGGGCTTTCTAGAAAGAGGATACTTCTTATGATTATATTGGGGCATCAGGCACAAACCTAGAGTAAACTGAGTAAACTTAGATAGTCACCTTACAGCATTGTATAGTGAGACTGTGTTGTGTTTAGCTACTTTTAACAGTTTTGTTATGTTTTGTTTAAATTGTACAAAGGTGCTAACAATTATAGAACTTCAAAGGCAGTCGGCAATTTCTACCGTCACTTTGCATGTTCCATTGCTGCCTTCCGTTACCAAATTTCAGAACTTGGAGTTCTTTGAGCATAAAAACCTTTGTCTTAACCTAAATAGTCTTATCTTCTTGGTGCCGATAATGTAAAAATAACTCATATTCACATAAATACTATAACAGATTTTCTATATGCAAGATGCCTTTATCAGTATAAAAACAAAGTGTTTTCTAGTTTATGTCTCTGCCTGCTTTTATGATATTATAAACTCAGATACATAAAGAAACGGTTAATGGCTTATGAAGAGAATTGCAGGACAGGGAGTGATCAACAAATCTAACACTTATGGAGAGTTATTATGTGCATGCACTAAGCCAAAAGCTGGTATGTATATTATCTCATTTAGTTCTGAAAATGATGCTCTGAAATAGATATTCATTACCCTAATTTTCTTAGGGAGAAACTGAAGTAAAAAATTTTAAAAAGTGGTTTGCCCCAAATCACAGAGCTTTTTACAAATAGGACTAGGGCATAAGACCAAGTTCTGATTCTCACAACTCTGCTTTTTCTATGACATTTTTATACAGATTGTCTGTATGTCCCATACAGTGCCCTCTAAAAAATAAAATTAGTGATGGCACGATAACTCAAATCAGTATTAAAATACCCTTGAACATAATTATATAATATTGCCATTAAATTATAAATTAGAAATAGAATATGAACTAGTTATTATTAGAGCATACTGGAACATAATTAGACAATTCATCATTTTATTCAATAGACAATAATACTTTAATATCCTAATATCCACAATAATAAATAGTACTTCTTGTAGCATAGAACCCACAAGTTGATGAGGCAATATGGGCAAGTCTTTTGACTTAAAGATTGGTTTCCATCTCAGAGTGTCTCAAAACTTTTAAGAACAATGTCATCTATTTCAGTCAATAACAATGCAGAATGGAACCTAAGCACACCAGCTCTTGGTAGCCCAGGAGACAGTAGCAAATTTCATCTGAAACTTCCACCTATCATGGAAGAGCAAACTATTTTCAGACGACTATTTTGTCAAGTATTTTGTTTATGGCAAGTGTTACTTAATCTTGAAGAAATATTAATGTATCTTTATTTCTTATGTATCTCATAGTAATAATTAGCAAAGACTGTAACCATACCGTGGGCCATTTGTTAAGAACTTGCTGTTGTAGAAAGGAATCAGTAACACATTCCAAAGCCACCCTCAGATTGTGGATATCATATGTCAGGGCAAAAGTATTAAAAAGAAAGACTTGGCTGCTTCATTTAGATCAGAGGTGAGGGGTTCTTCTCATTGGCATTTCCCCTGGTTACCTTAGATCATTGGACTTTGTGTTTCTGGCTACGAACCTTTACTGTTCAGCCTTCTTTCTAGCCTCTTTGCTATTCCCTGTTTACTACTATACTAAAACAAGATTACTTGGTACAAGTAACCAGATGCCTCCTCTAAGTAGATCTCTGAGGACTGCCAAGAATGTAACCTAAGCCACAGTTTTGTTCTTGCTGTTCTCTGAAACAGTTACACATTAGGTGGTTGAAGTCTGGGAAGGATTATGTGTGAAGACACACTTGTCTTCACACTTTATGAATCAGAAGTTTGTTATTCCCTATTCTTCTCCCCACTGTATCATTACATGTTAAGAAATGTTTGGGAGGAAGGGATGTTAATAAATGCAAAAGATCTGAGAATAGGTCACCTAAAGGGTAGATGAGCCAGTTAATTGGACCAGTGAGAACTAGTGTGTGTTCACATTCAGAATTATGCTGAAGCAGGCACAAAATAACAAGATGAGGAAGATGACAAAATATAGAGTGGGAAGAGACTCAGATGAAAGTGGAATTGGAAAGAGCAAGAAGAAATGAAAGGTCAGTCGCTACATAACAAGTTGTTTACAGAACCCAAGTAAAGAGAAATGCAGGGTTAGCATAACAAATAAGTAATAAAAAATAGACAGAGCTTTTTCTTTCCCAAGGAGAAAGTAATAACCATATTAGTTACCTAAAAAAGAAAAATTGACAATAGTTCAAAGTGCCTTTCTCAAAATTAACAGCACTATTACAATGTACATTTAAACCCATATGGACCAGATTGCCAAATCTACCTGGTACTAAGCTAAGTATTAAGGTTCTTGTTGTTAAGCTTTTCTTCTTTCTCAAGTAGACATTATGAAAGAGCCAAAATAGTTCTGTGTGTATAAATGACTCAAACTGAGCAGGTAAGAACTTTCAAATGTCTTTATAGTTGTTAACTGTTGTAAACAATCTGCATTCCTCTACAGTTTCCCTCCCAATTGATACCTCCAATGTTTCAGGCCACTGGCCTACAGTCTGGGATGTGGCATTGTTCTCTCCGCAATGGAATCAACCCATAAGAAGAGAAATCCAGTATATTAACCTCATTAATACCATCTATAAACAACTGACTTAGACAATAATTATAAACAAAAGGAAGATATTTCTTGTTCTGGAGTTTTTATACAGACAACTTAAAATGATAAATTTTGTGTTTTAAATAATGTAAAACTTTAAGAAAAAAGGAATATAATGTTATTGCAGATATTAATGAGGAGTATCCATTCCTCATTTTCATACTGATAGCATTACTTGATAGTAAGAAGGTCAAGGAATCTAATACGTTATATCCATAAGATTTCACAGATTGAATGCTTTTCCTTAGGTTAGTCAGGTTAACAAATAAAAAGATATGTTGTAACTTCCGTATTTGAAGAGTTTCCAATTGATTTAGGAAGGTACTTAACAAACAGCAATTACAAATAACACAACGCAGTAGGTTCTTAGATACTTTTGTAGTTTACACACTAAACTCTGTCAATACAATGGGGATTGTACCGATCAGGGCAAAACTGGTGAAAATGCTAAACTGAAAGTTGTGCTTTAAAGACTTGAATTATGATAGTTGGCAATAAGAAGAAAGAGCAGTCTAGAAATACGAATGAAATCAAAGATACATGAACTAACATGTTGTTGTTATGGGAGAGAGAAAACAGCAGCATAAAGGCTGGCAGTACCAGATGATAAGTCTTCAAAATCAAGTGTAGAGCTTAACAATGAAAATTAAATATAAGAATTACTCTTAAATGTAGATTAAACGTTTAGCTATTCTACACATGCACACAGCACAAGTTGCAAAGTGAGTCTGAGAGAGCTCAGCATTCATAACTCCTCCCATCTCTCTAACTCCTTTCCCCTAAAATCCCCTGGTGGGGCGTAAGAGTCCATCTCCATCTCCTTCATATCATTCTTCTTCTTCTTGAGCATCTGTCAAATGAGATCCCTCTATCTAGAGGGAAGGTGCAAACCCTATGGAAAATGCTCCATGGGCTAGTAGGTTAAGCTGAAAGAGTATTAAATGGATGCTTAAGGAATTTGGAAAACGCTTCTTCTATGAAGAACACCTCTCTTTCCTGGCTTCTTTCTTGCCAAAGAGGTCAAGAAAGTTAGTTTCACACAGCTAGACTTATGAATCATTTCTTTGGTTCCACTTTCTCCTTTTCTGAGGCAAAAAGCTTCACGGTTCCATCTTAGAAATGAGTAGCTGCAAAGGAAACTAAAGTAAGGCCAAAAAATGTGTTTGTTTAATATTAAATACAATTATGTTTACTAGGTCCATATGTGGAGCAAACACTAATAAATGCAAATGCTTTCTATAATTGCTTTCTTTTTCTAGATAAAAAATCCTTAACAATATAAATCTGACCTTTGAGAATTACTTCCTCTATTGTCCTTTGTTGTACCCTCTTGCTCTCTTGATACCATCTGTTGTATCTTTTTTTTCTTTCTACTTTTCCTTGTCTCTTTTAATAGAAATATGTTAAACATCTACCTCCTTGAGTGCTTTTGCTGAGCTTCAAATTTAATCTTATTTTCACACATTCAAACTCTATGAAAATGGAATTTTGACTACAGTTATCTCTCTTTGCCACTTCCTCATGTGCTCCCTTTTTGATTATTATTTACAGTATACTTAGTCTGACCTCACATTCGCCTTTATTCAAACTAGGACTAATAATCAAACTAGGACTAACATGTGGATGGGAGTGGCTATAGGAAATAAAATTGTGTTTCCGATAGTCTGTTGAGAAAGGAGCTTCAAGGAAGGGGCTGTGGTATTAATCTTAAGAGTAAAATGGTAATACAATTTAACAATCTGCAAAAGCGTCAGTTTTGGAATCAGCCCTAGAATAGACAGTCAGCCACACAGGTTGAGTTTAACCCCAGATTTGTTTTGTTTAAGCTGCCTCATACTTTAATAAACATTTACAATAAGTTTTAATGTCTTTGAGGGGTATGCCTTTTTTCAGCTCATTGAAGTGCCCACTAATCCTTGTTGCCCCACTCGCCAGCCTGCTTCATTTATTTCAGTGATTGCCTGACCCGTGAGATAGTGAGTATCACGAGTTAGATCCTCTTCTTCTATTGGTGGCACATTCTCATCACTTTGACCTAAGTTTGTCTTTCTGAAATAAAGGATAATAATAGGTTTGTTTGAGGTTTTAATAGTTACTTGTCATTATATATGTGCTTTTCTTTTTTTTTTAAATTGAGGTATAATGGACCTATAACACTGTGTAAGATTAAAGTGTACAATGTGTTGACTTGATGTGTTTCTATATTGCAATATGGTTGCCACCATGGCATTAGCTAACACTTCCACCATGTCTGATAATTATCATTTCTTTTTTGTATTGAGAACACTTAAGATGTAGTTTCTTAGCAACTTTGAAGTGTATCATACAGTATTGTTGACTATAATCACTACGCTGTGCATTTGACCTCCAGAACGTATCCATCTTATAATTGAAGTTTCTACCCTTTGACCAACATCTCCTCAATTCCCTCACCTCCCAGCTGCTAGTAACCACCATTCTACTCTCTGTTTATATGAGTCTACATTTTTTAGATTCTGTATATGAATGATATCCTACGTTATTTGTCTTTCTCAGATTGACATGTCACTTAGCATAATGTCCTCAAGGTCCATCCATATTGTTGCAAATGGCAGAATTTTCTTCTTTCTCATGGCTGAATAATGTTCTATTGTATATAAATACCACATCTTCTTTATCCATTCACCTGGTCATGGACACTTAGATTGTTTTGATGTGAGGGGGTATCTCATTGTGCTTTTGATTTGTATTTCCCTGATGATTAGTGATGTTGAGCACCTCTTCATGTTCTTGGCCATTTGTAAGTCTTTGGGAAAATGTCTATTTGGTTCCTCTGCCTATTTTTAAATAAGATTTTGTTCTTGTTATTGAGTTGTATGAGTTTGTTATATATTTGGACATTAACGTCTTATCAGATATATGGTTTGCAAATATTTTCTCCCATTTCATAGGTTACCTTTTCTTTTTATTGATTGTTTCCTTTCTGGGCAGAATATTTTAGTTTGATGTAGTCCCATTTGTTGATTTTTGCTCTGTTGCTTGTGCTTTTGGTGTCATATCCAAAAAATTGTTTCCAAGACCAATGTGAAGGAGTGTTTCCTTAGGTTTTTGTCCAGAAGTTTTATGGTTTCGGGTCTTATGTTTAAGTCTTCAATTCATTACGATTAGTGGTGTAAGACAGGAGTGCAGTGTCTTTCTTCTGCATGAGACTGTCCAGTTTCCTAAAACCGTATATTGAAAAGACTATCCTTTCCCTATTAAGTATTCTTGCCAGTAGAATTTGATAGAGATTGAGCTGAATCTATAGAAGGCTTTGGGTAGGTGGAAATTTTAACAATATTCATTATTCTCAACCATCAACAAGGGATAGCATTCCATTAGTTTCTGCCTTCTTCAATTTCTTTCATCAAAATCTTGCAGTTTTCAGTGTGCAGATCTTTCACTTCATTGATTAAATTTATTCCTAAATATTTTATTGGTTTTGATACTATTGTGCATGGAATTTTTAAATTTCCTTTTCCAGATATTTTGTCATTAGTATTTTTTGTGTGCTTTTCTTAATAGCCATCACTATTCAGTCTCTCATAAAAATGTCCAAATATTTATGAATTAATTCTGACTTACAATCATATTATTTTTTATGGTAACATATTTCACAAACTATTTCCTCTCTTGAGAACTTGCAGTTGGTTTTATTTGCAGTTGGTTCTTTGACAGATTGACTCCTTACCTCTCAACTAAACCTTCTTTCTGTGGCCAAAA
Source organism: Equus caballus (assembly GCF_041296265.1). Classification (NCBI taxonomy): domain Eukaryota; kingdom Metazoa; phylum Chordata; class Mammalia; order Perissodactyla; family Equidae; genus Equus; species Equus caballus. The sequence continues at coordinate 69,777,064 of NC_091685.1, read as the reverse complement.
GAGACCTCCTTAGTTATCAAATATTTTTTTGTCTTTTTTCTTTTGTTTCACCAAGTTTTCTTATACTCTGTGACCAGTGTTCTTCCTGAAGCATAGAAAGATCTCAGTTTGTTACTCAAAATTCTTCAATAGAAGAATGAAAAAAAAGCTTGTATTGGTTATTAACTGTGTTCCAGGCATTCTTTTAAGGTTTTGCATGCATTAGTTCATTTGATCTTCAAAAGTAATCTGATGTATTAGATAATATTAGATATTATTACTATTATTTTAAAGAAGAGGAAACTTAGACACACAGAAGTTAAGTGGTATGCTCAAGGTTATGCAGTGTAAGTGGTGCAGACAAGTTATTTGAATTGAAGGTATAATTTATATGTACAGTGGCAGACAACAAAGAACTTTTGCAGTTATCTATGGTAGCTAGAAAAAAATTTGTTAATGATAAAAGATATCTACATGTATTTATAAATAGAAGATTTATTTGTGCATGGATTTAATTATTTAGTTTAAAAATACAATGTGGATTTGAGGGTCTCTGTCTATGACGGTGTGGTCCAATATGGGGTCTCCTAACCAAAGATCGGGAATGCCAATATAATCTTGATCACTGTCTTAGCTATGGGTACTTGTCTTTACCTCTTTTCACCCTTATCTTTTCCTTTGTTTTCATATGTCGGTATCATATCATTTGCCCTTCACTAGATCTTCTCTTTTCCCATCACACTTTGTTGATATGTATTTCTTACAAACCAACACATAACAGTAGAAAAATATTTTCAATTTGTCAGCAGAATTAATCTTGATATTTCTGTATATTCATTTTGATGACCCTTCTTTGGCAGCAAATAACGCACTGAGCTAAGTTTCTCATGGATATTTTTAAGGGAGTTTTTAAATTTTATTTGTCATCCAGATTAAAATTGTAGATGTTTTTACATTTTTATTGCTGACTTTGGTATTGTTTTATATGCTTCTGAGTAGTCCCTAGTAAATATCTGGAATACTGATGACATATTTGTAGATTTCAGGTTGACCTCTGTGGAAATAAACTTATTTCCATAGATTGACAACAATATAGAAATGTAGACAAGTAGAATAATAGGCTGTCAGAACCAGAAGGAATTGTAGATATCTTTTCATTCAACTATCTCTTTTTAAAGCACATAAAGTAGTTAAAATATAGAAAGTCTACATGATTTTCCTTAATCACCTCCATAAAATTGTTCTTTAGACATTTTAAAGTGGAAAATAAAAAAAAACTTTTAAAAAATTAAAACAAATAATAAACTGAAAAATTTAATTTATAGTGAACAAAAGACATTTTTAAAAAGACAAATTCAAACAAAAGCATTTCCTGAAAATTTCAGGTCATGGTAAATTATACTTTGTTACCTGTGTTACCATTACATCAAAATTCCCAGTCAATTTAGTCCAATTTGATATCATAATGGCAAAGTAGCTAATTCACCTTTTCATTTTCAATCTGGCATGACGTAAAACTAATTATAGACAAAGGACTGGGAAAACAGATAATTTAATCAAACCCATATTGGTTATATAAAAAATAGTGCATTAAAGTTTATAAATCAAAATAGGTTTTGTACTTCTTATGGTAATGCATAGGTAATTCGGAGATTTTTATATTTTGGAAATATAGAAATGCATCACTTAACAAGAGGGATACATTATGAGAAATGTGTAGTTAGGCAATTTCATCATTGTACGAACATCACAGAGTGTACTTACACAAACCTAAATGGCATAGCCTACTATACGCCTAAGCTATATGGTACTAATTTTATGGGACAACAATCATATATGCCTTCCATCATTGACCAAAACATCGTTATACCGTGCATGACTGCATATTACATTTATAATGTGGGGTGATATGGTCGCTGTGTGGCTAGGCTACTTGCCCCATAATCTCTGTGCAGCTTGTGGGGTCTAGAAGGACTAGAGCCAAAGTTATTTTAGTGAAGAGGGCAGAGAGCCAAGTTGCCCATAAATGTAATGAAATAAATAAATGGTGTGCTAATACATCACAAAGATAGTTAGAAAACACCCAGGGGCTAAAAGAAGGGAGGCTATAGTAATGGAGTTGTGTGGAATGTCCTAGAAGAAATCTAGGAAAATGAATATGCCATGATCCTTCTCTGTGCATCGTAGGTGACAAGAAAGTCGTAAGGGATGTCATTTCTTCAAAGAATATCCAGCTTCAAGTAAAATGAGAAAGTAATAAAAATAATCATTGAGCATTTACTACATTCTAGGCATAGTTCTAGAAGCCACAAGTACACAGATAATGGGCTGAGTCTCCTCAAAGGACTTTATAATCTGTTGAAGAGAGAAAACAATCAATACAAAACTGAGGTATACACAAAATGAAATGGAAATGCAGAAGAAGGAACACTGAAAACTGGCTTGTGAAGGAAGTTAGGTGTGGCATCATAAGAGACATATCAATATCATTAGTTTGAAAGTTGAGAGATGAATAAAAATTTCTCCAGTAGACTATTTTCAGTGAAATGAATGGTAAGTGTGGGGTTGTGGGGAGAGTATAATAATGCAGGCAAATAGAAAAACCATATAGGTGTGTGAGCATAGTGTGTGGAGGAAGCTATGAGTAGATCAGCATGGTTGAAACAAAATTCAAGATGAGGATTGACGGAGATGGAACTGGATAAGTAGGTTGGCATACAATCATGAACGACAGATATTTTAAGTTGATACTATAGGCAATGGAAATTATCGCAAATTTTCAGGGAGAAGACATGATCTGACAAGTGGATTAGAAAGACCACTTTGGCAGCAGAGAAATTGGCTAGATTGAAAGGGAAGACCTCTTTAGATAAAGAGCATGAAGTTATTGAATTATGTGTTGCACAGGCTCCTGTGGAAAGCTTAGGGGGAAAGTAAGAGTTGTGATAATAATGTAATGGAGAAGCTGATTATAAAAGAAGGGACAAAGGGACAAATAGATTATTGGGACATGAGCTGTGGATGACTGTCAATAGAAATGATGTATAATATTGTTCTGAACAGATCTTTGGTGAAATCATTTGAAATACCACTTGCCTAGAAGCTGTCTTCTAGTAATATTAGTATGTCCTGAAGTGCATGTAATTTCTTCTTGTCTTGCAACAGAAGACATTTGGGAAGAGAATATCTTATAATGCTTTTACCCAAGGTTGTCTGTTCTTCCTCTCACTAGAGATTTTAGTGATTGTCGAGCAAGAAAGACGTCATTTACTTATGACTACTTTTTACTCACTCACAAATAAGGTTGTGACTATAAACGTGGATGGTAGGTTAGTGAACGACACGTATTTCTGGGAAAATAGATTTACCAATAAAGAGTGCTCTATAGGTTTGAAATTTGAGATTTCTTAGCTAGCCTACTTTCTGAATTAATACAAATTTGTTTCTCAAATCAATACCTATTGCAGATTTTTTTTTTTTGTCAATATAATGTTTGGGGACTATATTGCAATGAATTTCTTCCTCATATTCTGAAGGATTGAATACCTAGCAAAGAAGTGCATGTGTGTCTATGAAAATGACCATAGATATTTTTTACTCCTTTAGCCAGGATTTTATTTGAGCTAAAATATGCCAGTGCTTTATTCCTTAGACCAAATTAATTATGTGATTTATTAAATAGTTTTTGCCAAAAAATAAATGTGCTTTCTGAAATATAAAACAAAGAAATTTCTTCTTGATCCATACTTCAAAGTCTTAGTACTTCATGTGATCAAAAAAAGAAAAAAAGTAGAAGCCAACTTAATTGGGTCTTTAGAATTTAGTTTTTAGCAGGTGTTAAATTTTAATAGATGTCAATAGACCACTCAGTTAAAAAGCAATCTAAGAAACATTGTGAAAAAAGAATATAGACTTTCATCATAGGAAGTAGGAATTCGTTATAGCTAAGAAACTAGTGGCAATTTTTCCATGTAGTAAAATAATTTAAGGTCAGGAAAATACTCGAGATCATGAAGTTAATTTAAAAATAAATAAAAGGTATCTTGCCTGACAGTCAAGTTGAGGTAAGCATTGCTTCAGTCTCTTATTGAGCTAGTTGTTGAACAGTCAATTTTCCATCTTTGGATTTATGCCATTATTTTCCAGGAAATTGTACATTTATGGGAGCTATACAAATTCAAAAGAATAGTGAAGAACCTGGAAGGTTATGGAATTTTGTGCATATAACGATATATATCAAATCAATCTCGACTGAGTCTACAAGAAAATCATCCCACTGAATGAAATTTATTTTTTGGAAGATTAGATTGCTAAATTGCTATGTCTGGATGCTCATCATATTGAAGATATTGCCTTATTATAATGATTTAGGTCAGGCTGTCACTATATTTAGGTGTCTAAAGTGGTGAGGAAAACAAGTATAATGAAGAAAAAAGGACAAACTTGCTTCTAGCATCACTGCAATGTTGACATCTTAACAAGGTGGGGAAAAAAATCCAACTTGTGTTGCCAACAAAGATTTCAAATAAGTTATCATGATAAAGGTTTGTAGCACAGCAGTTGCAGCGAACAGGTGTAATGTAAAAGTCAAGTCATATTCTGTTGCTCACATACAGTATGTTTTTCAGATATTCTACCACACTTGGCAATGTAGAAGAATAAATGTACAAAATGCGTTCCAATATTTTGACAGCTAGCATATAGCACCCAACTGTTAACGCCAGTGGAAAGTCCAGGAGAAAGACTTTGATTCACTTAAAATTAATTTCAAAAGTAATGTACGATTGTTATTTTAAAAATTATAAAAAGACAGAATTATTCTGAAGTAAAAGTTGAAGTCTCTGTGTTCATCTTCTCCTTGTCCAGCTCCAATTCCATGTCCCTATCTAGAGGCAATCACTGTTCATAGCCTGGATGTAACTTTCCAGTCTTCATCTACATTTATATATCATAATTTTCAGGGCCTGAAAAGCCAAGTGGTTTTCACAAAACCATGCATTTAGTTGTTTTAATTGTCTTTCCTTTAAATATGCCAGTTCTAGGAGAAAATCAAAATGTTATTTCCTTTATTTTTTAAATCCTAAAGAATAAAATTTGTGATATTCAAATAATTTGACTTTATCAACACGAACACTAATTTTTATACACTTTAGTTCCTAATGCTTCAGGAAAATGACATGTAGCCTCTATAGTTCCATTTTCCTGTCTATGTTATAGAAGTAAAGTTGCTTACTAACTCTTTTCTAGAAAGATATGAGATATGATGCTTGATGAATGAAGATAACCATGGGAAAATTTGCCATATGATAACCTTTTGCCAATATCAAAATGAATTCTAAAGACATTCAAGTTATTTTTTGACAATAAGTATTACAATTTTTCCTTGCCCTTAGTAGTTACTCCTAACAAATACTTTTAAGATTACTTGTTATTATTATTTATGAATGTAACATCTTTTGTCATAAGAACTTACACACTGTACAGAAGTAATATAAAGTCAAAATCTCTGTTAACCTAGGTAATGCCAGATTCTAGAGAAAAATTAGGGGTTGAGGTCACAAATGATGTCAAATCGCTACTGTCAAAAGATAAACTGAGTCATACTAAAAATTTTAAGAGTTTACTTCAGCAAAAATTGATTTGAATCAGGCAGCATCCAATCTAGCAGATAGAAAGGAGTTCCGTGGAGCCATACAAATGAAAGACTTTTAGGGTAGAATGGAGTGGGAACAGGGAAGTTATACCAGGAAAAACAATCTTAGGCATGTTTAATAAACATGTCAGAGAATCTCCCTGAGAGTACCTTGATTATCTATAGATTACCATCTCCAGGCAAAATACAGATCACCCAGTTAAATTTGAATTTCTGAAAAACAATGAATATTTTTTAGTATAAGCATGTTTGATGCAATATTTGGGACATTCTAAAAATTATTCATTGTTTATCTGAAACTCAGCTGGGCTTCTTCTATTTTTATTTGCCAAATTAGGCAACTCTCCTGTTAGGGTATCCCTCAGATAGAGAGGAAAGAGAATGATGAGTCAAGTCTCAATGGTAGCTTCTCAGGACGACATCTTCAAATTACTCTAAGGACTGACATATTTATTTGTGTGCCAGTTTTCTTTTGAGAAAAGCATTGTAGTTAACATGGAAAGAGAAATGGAAAGGAAAAGCAAATACCATTTGTGTGCCCATTTTCTTTGGAGAATAGCATTATGTTAACATTGAAAGAGAAATGGAAAGGAAAAGCAAATATCCCTTACATCTAAACACCAAAATTGTTCCATTAAACAGTAGGACTCAGCTTATCCTGCTTTCTTCTCATAATCATCCTCTTCATAATGATAATAATAGCAATATCAGTATTATTATTATTATTTTTCTTTTAGGAAGATTAGCCCTGAGCTAACATCTGCTGCCAATCCTCCTCTTTTTGCTGAGGAAGACTGGCCCTGAGCTAACATCCGTACCCATCTTCTTCTACTTTATATGTGGGATGCCTGCCACAGCATGGTTTGCCAAGCAGTGCCATGTCCACACCCTGGATCTGAACCTGCAAACCGCAGGCCGCCAAAGCGGAACTTGGGCATTTAACGCTGCGCCACCGGGCCAGCCCCACAATATCAGTATTAGAAGAATTACAAATAAGATTTATTGGGAGTTTCCTATGTGCCAAACATTTTCAACTAGTTGTTATTTTTAATCCTTACAACCCGTGATGGACTCTATGCCTCATGAAGGACTATGTCTGTCCTGTTCATTGCTCAGTTCCCAGAAACCCAGACAATATATGACGGTTATAGGCAGTGTTTGTTAAATGAACGAAAAAAATGAATAAATTAGGTAGGAATTATTATCCTGGTTTTATAAATAGAGAATCTGAGATTTATTCATGTTGAAATATTCCCTTCCAATCAAACAGAATCTAAATGACAGTGTTTAGACAGAAACAAAATTTGTTTCACTTCATATACCATGCTTTATTAGCTACATTAAATTGCTTCAAAACCTTAACACTTCTGAAACCAGGAAAATTTTACTTGTGTTAATATCTGTCAATATTTGTTGAATATCCATATGTGGATAAATTTGTAGACACTATAAAGAGGAGATGACAAATGTAAACCCTGTGTATTTTTTTGACCGCCCCAACAAGAGTGGATTTTTAATGTTGGGCTATGTAGTTGGGACTGAACCCCTTCCTGAGAACCAGGTCCTGGTAATTTAACCATTTTTTCCTATACTATAGTATACTTCAGTGTGCCTAGATGGATTCTTGAATCACTTCAGACAGTTGTCACTACAATTCCTTCTATGGAGGTACTGAATTCAATAACTAACTTCCATTTTTTTGAGAGCATCCCAACATACAGAATCCAGGATATTTTATGGGAGATAGATTATTTACCTGAAGACAAAGACAAACCTTTATATAATTATATTGTTAGAGATCTTGGTGACATAAAATATCAGAATTTTGCATCTATTTTTGCCTGATTCAAGACCCTAAAACCTTAGACAAATCTCTGATTGGAAACTCCACTAAGTTAGTGCAAATTCACTATAAGCAAACATTCTCACAAATCATCAGCAGGATGTTTTGCTAAAAAGAAAAAACTAGCAAGCTACAGGCAAAATATAGAAACCTAAATAAAAGGGGGGAGTGTAACTAGTGTTTGTCAGCATAGTTTCCAATGTTGGATGCTAATCATCTGCATACCAACGGTGTTTATTATCATGAGACACTCTAACTGAAAATAATGTATAGTTCTCCCATGGAGAAATGCCTCCGCAAGAGCTCCTCTGAAACGAGGGCTGAACATCATTCATCTTTGCTGCTGAGGAGTCCAAGAGTGCTTGACACAGTAGAAGCTCAATAAATGTGTGTCAATAAATGCTTGGTCTACCAGTCAGTATGTGTCTGCTAGTGCACGTTGGTCATACTCTCTGCTGGTGTCATCTTAGTTGCACTATGCCTTGTTAGAAGAGCCAGACTGGCTTGTGATTTCTTGCCTTTTTAGTCATCTAGCCTACCCCAAAGTATTTTTCATTATATTATATTTTACAGGCAATACGCTATATTCACTCTTAAACTGGCCAGCGATTATACTTTTATTTGCTTTAAAAATACTATTAAAAATGAGAGAATACTTCTTTTTTTTATCTGTTTCCACCTGTTTATACCTTAATTGTTTCTGAATTTCAGAGTCTTACTTAGGACTTGGGTTGTGGAGTCTCAGATCTGGGTCCTTTCAGGAATTCTGTAGAAGACCTTTAGGACATCTGAGAACGACTTGAAGTATGAGAAGCACGCCCAATCCTTTAAGAATTTATCCACATCCATAAAGGATAGGAGTTTCAGCTGAAGGGTACTAACACTTAGTGAAGAGTAAAACATGTTAGCTAATGTACTATCCACTTGCAAAAGCTGTCCTGTTAAAGTCTCAAAACACTTATGTGAAGCGGACCTTAATATTCCAATTTTAGAGGAAAAGAAACTGAGACATAGTGACTGTGAGGCCTAGACTCAAAGATATGTCTGTAGGTTTCAGAAAAAAATATAACAGTACTAGTGAAGTGAATTCATATTTAAAAGAATAGATGGTTATACTTTCAGAATAAAGTTGATAAATTTTATCATTCATATTTTACTCAGATATAGAAAATAGCATGTCAAATGTCTGTGCTCTTCTATAAATTTTCTTTTTCATTATGTGATCCTATAGAATATTAGTCATACCATGGCCAGGTAAGATGCACTTAATTGAAGTTCAGTGTTTTAACAATGAGGAATTATAGATTTTGAAATACTTAACTCATAAGTACAAATAGTTACTTAGAAAAGTCACTTTTCTTCTAGATCCACTCACTTTTTCTCTAACATAATGACGTCTTGCTAAGATTAAGTAGCTCATTCTGCAAACTGTTAAGCCAAAACCCAAAAATCTCAGATCAAGTGTTCAGGGTCATAGTGTAGGAAAGCAAGGAGAAAGCACTGTGTTTGTAACTGACAATACCACGATTCACGGCCCAGAAACTTCCAGAGGTCTCTCCCTCCTTCGCTCTCTCTCTCTTTGTCTCCCCTAAAGAGTTTTGGGTTGAAACTAAACCAGAAGTCATCGTTATCATTATCGTTCACAAATTGCTATTTAAAAAGTTTCAGACATACACTTGCTTCATGTTGATGATGCTTGCTATTCCCCCTTGGCTGAAATAATCCTAAGTGGTATTAAGACTTGTCACTAAGAATTGTTCATGTATAATTTATAGTCACAATTAAAAAGCATTTTTAACCAAGTGTCACAACACAGTGACAACTAAATTAGACTGTGATTTACATTACCATGTGAAGTCACTTGATTTAGTGTCACTCTAGGGAAATTGATAAACAGCCCGAGTAGAGCAAGACAGAGGTCTTAGTCAAGAAGGTGCTTATTCCCATGTGTGAACGAGGTGAGAGATAGCTGGGGCATGCTTCTAACATTGTGATTAATAATTAGTGTTTAGATTATGTAGAGCAGTGGAAGAGCAGCCCTTTTAGTAATCACACAAGGCAACCTTCGATAGGCAGTGAAAAAACATTTATTCTTATTTATGGTACAGTTTGCAATTAAAATGATGAAGTAACTGCAGAGATCCTCAAACACAATCCCTGTTAAATATGAAGAAACAAAAGTTCAAGGATTCAGCTGACAAAGTTGGTACTGGATCATCCGAAAATAACTTGGTGTACATTGAATTAACTAATTTAATAAAACCGTATTCAAGAAAATGCAAAGGGGCACCTTGTCAAACCATGAGCTAAAAAAATTCCAAAGTATTTGTGTGCTTATTTAGGACGGATCTGGAAAAGGTGGATTTTTTTTTTCTTTCTTAAAGATTGGCACCTGGGCTAACAACTGTTGCCAATCTTTTTTTTTTTTTCCTGCTTTATCTCCCCAAACCCCCCATGTACACAGTTGTGTATCTTAGTCGCACGTCCTTCTAGTTGTGGGATGTGGGACGCCGCCTCAACGTGGCCTGACGAGTGGTGCCATGTCTGCGCCCAGGATCCAAATCCTGGGCCGCCGCAGTGGAGCGCACGAACTTAACCACTCGGCCACGGAGCCGGCCCCGAAGGGTGGATTTTTTTTAATGGAAACCTCAAGAATAAAGTAGGGAATATGAATGAACAGTCCATGACACAAGACCTGGGAGTGGGATAGACATTCCGCAGAGATCATGTGACTGGATAAAGAGTACAACAGTATAAATAGGGGAAAAGAGATTACTCTGGAGGAGGAAGTATCCTAGAACATTGAGAGTCTGGGAGGAGGCTTAGAGAAAACATATTCATATTTGACTTAGTTTGCCTTACTTAAAGAAAAAAAGTAATGAATTTGGGGAGTCAAGTTATAGTTCAGTAAGCTCCAATTAGACCCCTTTACAGATAACAACTGTACAATCTGAACATATTAACTCAAAGCAGCCGCTGGAAAATGAAGGGAATAAGGCAAATTTTTATAGTAGTCCATGTTCAGAAAAGGCGAGTTTTATTTGTTTTCTCTCTTTCTAGCCTGGGATTAGGCACCACTGGTGTGAGTAGAGTGGCAGAATTCCTTATGGGGAAAAGTCACAGATTTTCTGATCAGGGGAAACAGAATACTGTGTCACAGCAATTCTGGTTTCTGGAAAAAGGAGGAATCTAGGAAGGAAAATATCTGTAGAAGGTTTCCCCAAATTTCATCTGCCTATATCTCCCACAGACCCCTGAATCGTGTATATGTGGACAAGATTCAAAGAAGCTTACCTAAGGCAGAAGATCTCAGTTGTATTGGAGCTGCTGTCCAAGACAAAGCATGTGACTTGCAGCTAAATAAAACAAAACAAACAAACAACAAATCATTGATGAGAAACACAGCGTCTAGTCTCCATAGTTTAACATGCATGATGTCCATGTTAAAAAGAAGTCTTACTGGACTTAAAGAGAACCAGGAATGTGGAACATATTCTCAAAAGAAAAGGAAAGCAAATGAGACAATCCCTGAAATGACTTAGATGTTGGAATTAGTAGAAAGGAATTTAAAGTAGCCATTTTAACTATACTCAATGATATAAAAGATAATATTCTTTCATTTAGTGAAAAGATGGAAAATATCAGCAAAGTAATAGAAATGACGAGAAAGGCCAAATGAATCTAGATTAAAAAATGCAAAATAAAAACAAAAATTACTAGATAGATTTAACATCAGAATGGAGACAACAGGCAAAAGAGTCAGTGAACTTGAAGATACATCAATGGAAATTATCCAAGCAGAAGAACAAGGATAAAAAATGTGGAAAAGTAAATGAACAGAGCCTTTGGTATTTCTTAGATAAAAGTATGATTTGATATCCAGCAAGACAAAGCATAAAAATATTTGAAGACATTATGGTTGAAATTTTCTAAAATTTGAAGAAAAATATATATTTACAGGTTTAAGATGCTCCATAAGTCCCAAGCTGGATAAATATTAAGACTCCCACAGCTAGGAATATTTGGATTCTCAGAAAAGAATGAATAATATTTAAAATGGTAAACATTTGAGTAATTATAAAAATCTATTTTAATTTCTTTATTTTATTCTTTCCTCTTAATTTCCTTATGATCCATAGAACTGTATAAAGCCAAACTATAACCATTGTCTTGTGAGAATTTATAACACATGTATATATAATAAATGCAACAACCCTAGTCTCAAGAATGGCAGGGGGTAAATTGACCTCTATTATGCCAAGATTGATATAGTTTACATGAAGTGATAGTAGACTATGAAAATTAGCACTGCACACATGTAGAATCAAACGTGTAGAACAACCAATAGAAAACCAACGCAAAGAAGTCTAATTAAAGGCCAACAGAAAAATTAAAATTCAATTCTAAAATTTACATAAATAAAAAGTAGGCAAGAAAGGAGAAAAAAAGCCAAAAATGAAGAAAAATATAAAACAAATAGCAAAAATTAGCGCCAAATCCAACCACCACAAAATAATATTAAATATGAGTTAACTAAAGACCCTAAATAAAAGATACAGGTCTAATTTTCCATCTTAAAAACCCAGGAAAGAGGCTGGCCCAGTGGCACAGCAGTTAAGTTCGCACATTCTGCTTCTCAGCAGCCCAGGGTTTGCGGGTTCGGATCCCAGGTGCGGACATGGCACCACTTGGTATGCCATGCTGTGGTAGGCATCCCACATATAAAGTAGAGGAAGATGGTCATGGATGTTAGCTCGGGGCCAGGCTTCCTCAGCAAAAAGAAGAGGACTGGCAGTAGTTAACTCAGGGCTAATCTTCCTCAAAAAGAAAAAAAGAAACCCAGGAAAAGAAAAGCAAATGAGACACAAATTAAATAGAAGGAAGAAAACATTAGAGACAATAACAGAGATCAAGAAATTGAGAACAAATTAGCAATAGAAAACATATTTGAAAGATTTATAATGTCAATTAATTCTCATCAAAGGTGCCAAGTTAATTCAGTATGGGTAGATAGTCTTTTCAACAAATGGTGATAGAAAATTGATGTCCATATGGAAAATAAAGAACCTCACCTTTCTCTTATTCATACACAAAAATTAACTTGAAATAGATTGGAGAATCCAAGAGCTATAACTATAAAACTTCAAGAGGGACTGGCCCGATGGTGCAGCAATTAAGTTTGCATATTCTGCTTTGATGGCCTGGGGTTTACTGGTTTGGATCCTGGGTGCAGACCTACACACCAGTTGGGAAGCCATGCTGTGGCAGACGTCCCACATATGAAATAGAGGAGGATGGGAGCGGATGTTAGCTCAGGGCCAGTCTTCCTCAGCAAAAAGAGAAGCATTGGTGGTGGATTTTAGCTGAGGGCTAATCTTCCTCAAAAAAAAAAAAAAAAGAAAGAAAGAAAAGAAAATGCTAAAGAAAACCTTCAAGAAGAAGACACAGTGGAAAATCTCATGACATTGGGTTAGGCAAAATTTTTTTAAACAGAACAATAAACACACACACAAAACATAGACGCAAGGAAATGGTTACAAGGACATTACTACAATTAAAAACTATTATTTGAGAATTTACAGTTCAAAAACATAAAAAGAGCAAGTCACAGACTAGAAAAAATATTTTCAAAAATATATCTGACAAGATTTTTGTCTAAAATTTATAAACAAGACTTACAACTCAACAACAAGACAAACAACCCAATTAAGAAATGAGAAAAAATTTTGAACAGGCACTGCACAAAAGAAGATATAGAAAGGCAAATAAGCCCCTGAAAAGCTGCTCACCATCATTACTCATCAGAGAAATGCATTTTAAATCATGGTGCCTTATCCACTAGAATTGCTTAAAATAAAGTCTTACCATACCAAGTGCTGGTGAGGATGTGGAGAAAATGGTATTCTCAGATATTGCTCATAGGAATGCAAAGTGATACGGCCACATTGAAAAATAGTTTAGAAGTTAAGCATACACTTGCCATTATCATTCAGCAATCCCATCCCTAGGTATTTATCCAAGAGAAATAAAAACATATATCTATAGAAAGATGTACGCAAAAGTCATTAACATCATTATTCTAATAACTCACAACTAGGGACACAAATATCTATCAACTATTGAATGATAAGTTTTTGTTGTACTTATATTATTGAATATTAATCAGCAATAAAAAGGAACAAAGTTTGGTACATAAACAACTTACAACAATCTCAAAAGCATTATCCTATGTAAAGAAACAAGAAAAAAGATTAAACACCATGTGATTCCACTTATATGAATTTCTAGAAAAGGCACCTTATAGGTACAATAATCAAATCAGTGGTTGCCTGGAGCTGGGATTTGGGAAAGGGAATTGAGTGTAAAACACAAGGGAACTTTTTGAATGTGCTAGAAATGTTCACTATCTTAATTGTGGTGGTTATATGATATGTACAATTACCAAAACTCATCAAACTAGTTCACTTTAAAGAGTAAATGTTATTGTATGTAAATTATATCACAATAAACCTATAGGAGAAAAGAAAGAGACAGCAATGACAAAAAAATCCTCTTAAAAGAGAAGGTGATTTGAAGGGTGCAGAATTGTTTTTCTTCAATGGCAGTAGTGATTTATTGGTGCAAATGGAATGACAATAGAGGGGAAAGTTTCAAAGAGGAAAGAGTAGTACTCCTTTTATTCCCAGCCATTTAGAGTTCAATTTCAGAGGTTTTTTTGTTTGTTTTTTTTTCAATAAGATCGTATTTGTTTATATATTACTACTTTTCACCTAATAATTTTAAAGATTTTTAAATAAAGATATAATTGAACTAAAAATATTATAATTAACCAACTGGCAGCATGTACTTAGCCATGAAATAAATGTATTCCTTTAAAATCTGTTTTGCACAACATTTAAAATAGTACCAGAATGGATTTCACATCCACTCTACTAATACATATATATATTATTTTTAATAGCTGTCATCAGTGTTATTAATAAATTATTCCTGACTAATTGCTTTATGTTCAGGAACACTGTCTTGGTAAAAGAAGGCAATCAATTGAGTTCCAATATACTTTTATTTTGTAGTCAAGCAGTATAAATATAGTGAATATATTTAAAGAATTTATATATTTTATTATTTTATTTCTGATATTTACAAAGAGAAAGTCTCCTTTTCTCTTACTGGTACCTAAATATTTGTGATGATTAAGCATATTTCCATTTCATGACAAACAGAATTTTTAAATAATTTAAGAAGTGAAATCTTTTTCAGCAGATTACACGTGTTCTGACACTGGATGTAAATGTAATTAGTGAAAAGTTACTCTTTGTGTTACCCAACAGCGTTAGGTAAAACTTTCTAAAGTTAGTTACTTCTAATGACCAGAAGCATTTTTTAAAAATATTTCTGTCTTCGCTCAAACTAGTTTAATCTTTTGGTTAAATTATGGCTTTGTGTATGTACAGAGTTTTTTTCTATATCAGTGAGCCAGAAACCCAACTTTCTATCAAGTAGGCTATGGGTCTGGAAATAGAATTAGAAAACTAATAAAAGTGGAGATGTCAGGGCTTTTGCCATTTTCCTAGCAGCAGGCAAATCCGTTATTTGATGTATCACAGTCTAGTACTGCAGATATGAAAATAGATGGCAAAATTTATATTGCAAGTTCCATTTGGAGAAAATATAGCTCAGACACATTTTTCCTGAAATTCACCATTTAGAAATTACCACATCAGTCTGTATTCATGTAGTTAAATCACATATTTATATATGATATACACATAAAGGGGAAAAGCTAAATGCTAGGAATTTAAATTTGAGAACTCTGCTTATTCAAATGGCATCTGCTAATATTCAGGCCTATTTATATTCAGAAACCTAAAAGGAATCCATTATAAAAATATGGAGAATTCATGCTAAAAATTGTTTCATTTATTGCATTATCTTCATTAAGATGATTATTTTGAATGAATTTATTTTCCATATAATTGCTTCAACAATTTCTCTTCTTTTCTCTTATTACAAAAGCTATTTCCTTCCACATCCCACTTCCTTCTTATGTTTTCATCATTTGCTAAGTCATTGCCTGCTCTTGTACCATGACTGCTCAAGAAGACAAGAAGGATCATTTAATTCTTGGATTTCTACTCTGAATATATCAGTTAATTCTATAACTTCATCAGGGTAATGAGGGTTATGGAATATAGTATCACCATAACACTAAGTATTGAATGAAATGAATATTTTCATCCTCCTATCAAATATTCAATTCATGTCATATTCAGTACAAGATTCTGGAATACGAAAAGGAATGCCGTTCATCATCTGGGTTGAATTTGAAATGCGTTGTCAGTGGTGAGCAATTTCTTCATGAACATGTAATGGATGCTAAAACTTTCACTTATGCAAAATCATTTCCCAAGTCCCATGCTTGGTTATTCTAAAGCATTCAAAAACATATTTCTTTTTTGAGGACTTCATAATCTATTTAAGGATATAGCACCTATATAGGAAATAACTAGATTATTATTAAAGGTAAATACGTACTTGAGTAATACAAGAAAATAATCAATTGAGACTGAAATTAGTTTAGAAATTACAAAAAGTGTAGAAGTTTCAAAATATAGGAAGATTATTCTAGGGTTAGATTATCCCATAAGAATTTCATAAATTATATAATTCAAAAAAGATCTAATAATTAAATGATCTGAACATGTTTCAAGAAATATGGACTAGATTAGGGAGGAGGTGGAAAAGAATTGAATTTAATGACAAGGAGAGTGAAGTAATGGAGCAGGATTTCAGAGTACAAAATGTCTGAAATAGGCCAGGAAGATTGAAAAAAAGGGAAGGAAAGATAAAGGAAATCTGAGGCACTATTGTTAAAGGGTGCCGCATCATGCTAAGATTGGCAGTTATGGCTTAAAATTGGGCCAAGAGAACAATGAAGTTTTGGAGAACTAGTGATGACACCGGGCCTACTAAAAAGTGGCAGTATTTGTCCTGCTTAAACTAGCAAATCTCCAGACTCACCCTCTAGACTATATTTAGGAAGACTGAGAAAAAGAGATGTGGAATGAAATCCTGCAGACACGAGCTAAGGAAAAAGATTGAACTACCTTCCATAGCAGGGAGCTGCTCTGACTAGGGCCCTCTGAAGAATGCATGTGTACTTCTCCAGAGCCAGCAACTGGACACCTGCAGCGAAAGAGCATCTGCACCCTGAGAAACTGGGCAGAAAAGCCATGAAAACCAGCAGAGAGAGGACTACAATCAAAGTTAATTAAAGAAATATTTTTCCTTCTTCCTCACCCACTACTTTCCTGTATAATCAGGGAAATTGTTCTCTGAAAATAAGGGAGAGCAAGAAGCATCTCAGGACCAGACCACGTACCTCCTTCTGTATTCTTTTAGGTCCTAGAGTTGGAGGAGCGCGGAATAAGCAGATCACTTCAGATCTCTGGAGCTCCAAACTTCGCCAATGATCGTGGAGGGGGAAGCCTTGAATTAGAATTTGTTTTGCAATTCTAAACTGGAATCCGTACAGATATTATTCAAGATACATGCTAAGTAGCAAAGAAGAGAGACTTGACATAACAGTATGGCAATTATGTTTTGGAAGAGAAAATTAATATTGGCCCATACAAAGTTTATAGTTGTCAATAAACTAATTACTCTGGGAAACTAGAATCGAGATGAATGACTGGATTGTGGAAATAAAAGAGAGAAAAACTAAAGTACATTTATGAGCACATCATTCTGATTATCTCTAAGAGTGTGCTGCTATAGGATATTTAGAAGGGATAAGTCAGAATTTTATTTAAGGCTTAAAATATGTGGTGAACTTTAGGAGGCAGCAAGAAATACATAACTCAAAGCAGAGAGGTCTTGGCTGGAGATCTAGTTTCCATGATCGAAGAAGTTAGCTGATGCCTTAGGAGGAATGAGTTATATGAGGTAAAAAATACAGAGAATGATAAACAAAGTGCTGACAGAGCTCTTTGTTTTTCAGGAGATAAAGAAAAAATAGAGAGAGATGGGAGGGCACAATTATCACAGAGAATAAGAAGCAGAGAATGTTAGGAATTCAGGTGTCTATAAGTTTGGAAGTGCAATAAAAGTCAAGAAGAATGATGGATGCTGGATTTCATCATCTTCAAGAGCAAATTCATTATATGAATGAGCCTAGAAGGGACACTGATGATTTGATGACTGCTGAGCATATACAGGAACTTCATCAAGAAGGTTGAGTCTGAAAGCAAGGAGAATCAACAAGTGGAGTTTTCAAGGGACACAAGAATCAGGACAGTTTTGAAGGGAAAAAACATCATATGTAGAGAAAGAGAAATGATAGAAACAAGCTATTAATTGCTATCAATAGCAAGTGAGTCAAGAAGTTGCCAAGAAATGAAAGTAGACAGCCTGGTCATTGACAATGGCCAAGTGATAGCTACAGGATGTGAACTTTTATTGTTCAGCATAACTCAGTTATAGAACTATGATGCAGTGGTGCTACAGAAAGGAATTCATAACTAGATAACATGGCTAATCTAGATGTGGACATGGCTTAGATTATTTTAGAAGAACACAAAAGAAGAAAAAACACCTAATATATGTACAGGAGAGTTTTGAAAGAATTGCTTCTGATACCCTCATCAAAGTACATGTAATTACTGTTTTTGTTGTGAATTACATCGTTTCCTAGAGTGGGGAAGAGAGAGTATTCAGGAAGGTGAGCTATATTATGTCATTCTATGTTACCATCATTAAAGCCGTTCACACAATCAAAGGTGAACAGGGAGTCTAACAAGCTCACATGGAAGCTCATATTATTCTAACTCAGGTGGAAATAGCTAAAAGCCTAGAGACGTTGTCTACTGGAGAGTGAAAGGTGGAAACTAAGGACCAAAATTTTGCCAAAAGTGTAGAATTACTTAAAGCATTCATAATGACTATGATCATGTGTTTAAGAACTTTATAAGGGATAGAAATCATACATTGACGCTACTGTATCTCATTTAAATAATAGATAACCTAGTTGTAGAAAAGACAGAAAATCAGTAATGGGGTCTTGTGATAAAGCATTTGATATTCTTATGCTGGCTTTCACCTTGAATGTGATCTGTGAAAGATCACTGTACTTCTATTGTCATGACTTCATCCGATCTAAAAAGTGAACATAATGGGTTTACTTGCTGAGCTCTTGCACATAATGTTATAGAATATAGTAAGTAAATTATTGTTAAGCATTTGCAAACCCTCAAGGCCCAATGTAACTGAGGACAGAAGGAAAATCTATGAATAGAAAGCCTGCCAATATTATTTTACAAATATTTGACTTTAAGATTTGCATTAGACATTTTGGGATGGAAAAGATTGGGAAGGCAAGTAATTGGAAACACATCTCTTAAGATGAGTCTTAATATGTATGCATTCATAACATGTAGTATATTAAAATATTTTTCTATTTGTTAAATCTTTAACTCATGTTTATTGCATTACAAGTGAAATCATTATTTGTAAATATGCATATTGAAGCAGGCTACTGTTCGCGGCAGATTAAAACAATAGTGAGGGGGCCAGCTTTGTGATGTAGTGGTTAGGTTCGGCATGCTCCACTTCAGCTGGAGTTCGTGGGTTTGGATCCAGAGAATGGACCTACACCACTCAGTGGCCATCCTGAGGCAGTGACCCACTCACTGAATAGAGGAAGACTGGCATAGATGTTAGCTCAGGGCTAATGTTCCTCAAGCAAAAAGGAGGATTAGCGGCAGATGTTAGCTCATGGCAAATCTCCCTCACCAAAGCAAACAAAAAAACAAACAAAAAACAATACTCAAAGTATCAAAAACAAAAAGTTTCTTTTGTTTATTTGGTTGTAATTTTGAAATATTGGCAATGGCTTTGATTTTTGGAATATTGACAATAATTATGATGAATTTTTAACATATCAATAGAACATGGCAAAATATAAATACACGAGTAAATATCTTCTGGAAGCTTTATTATAAATCAGTAGTTCTTTCCCTATTAAAGTTACATTTTTTCCCTAGAAATAATTGACTATCCGAAAGCTTGATAGTCATGTTTGCCCCACCCCAACAACAACAACAGAAGATCCCTCTTTTTTGTTACTCTTAAACCATTTCCCATTTCTCTTCTTTTTCCTTCTTCTCCTTTACCTTTTCTTGTCTTCTTTTCAATATTCTGAGTTATGCTCATTTTGGACCCATTTGCACAGATTTTTCAGAGTTTTCTGCAAGTAGGTTTTTTGCCACAAGGGGGAACCTGTCACATAATGGTAAAGCAAAATGTAGACAAATAGGTTGAAAGAAAATATGTGGTGATATTAAAAAAAAGAAAAAATAAAACTATGTAAGATATAAATAATTCATTTTTGTTCTCTCAAAGTGAATTTGTGGGTTTTAAAGTTTGGAGTTATGTCTACCAAGAAATATCCTCTTTTTAATCATCAAAAGCATTCATCCAGTGATCACAAGACCATGTTATCAGCATTAAGCACCTTGTAAAATTAAATGGTAAAGTTATAAGTTATAAGTGACAGGAGTCTGCATTCTAAAGAAACAAAACAAAACAAAACAAAATTCATTTTTTTTTACTTCATTCAGCGTTTTATATATTTTGAATGAACTAATAAGACTGGAATTGCAAATAGTAAAAAGTTATTAACAAATTGAGGTCATATTTATACTTTTTATGGTTAACAACAATCCAAACTTCTAATTGGCCTCTTAATTACAGCCATTTTTGAAGTAATATAGATAATATAATCATGTTTTACAAGAATGACAGAATTGTTTTTTCTTCAATAACCAAGTTGATGCCCATTCTTAATATTTATATGCATGTTAATTTTTCAAAGAACTGAGTTTATACTAAAATTATTCAATGGTTATATTTTATGTCAGTGCTATAAACAATTTTAGTCATTAAAAATTTGCGCTTAGTCATTCCTTGAGGTTTTTAGTCACTGTGTTCCTTAACAAATCATTCATAATATATTCCAGTAATGATCAGAGAGTAAAGTCAAAATTTAAGAGTCTCTGATACCTCTATTGAATCATCAGAGTTACTCTAAATCCACCATTTAGTGAGCGATGCCATTTTGATAAAATGCCATCGATCCTGAGAGGGAGTAAACAAGATATCAAGCCACCTCCATTCTCACTGGGGCATCAGGAACAAAGATTCCCTTTATTACTCATCCTGAAGAAATAAGAATCCTGAAGAAAAAGTTAATGAGAAAGGGAGAAAAGAAGTAAGTTCAGAGCACAGAGTATCACATATATGTGCTGATTCCAGTGCTGAAAATCATTTTGGCATCCAGGGATCTCATGGGCGGGAAAGAGGATAAAGAAAGAGGAGATCAGGGGCATCTCAAACAGACTTCCCGGTTCTCAATATTAACAAGGTCTATGCATATGCCTTTTGTCTGTGGGACAGAATGATAAATAATTGGGACATCTTATCTAAATTTTATCTTATTTTCTATAAAAGATGGGAAAGAGATATTCTCATAATCTAAAAATTGATTTTTGAAGCATTTTAATTTGGATACTTTACTGGTTTTGTAAAAATTACTTTGATGACTGATATAAAATCCATACATTTCAAAATGTTTCATGCTTTGATATTTTAAATTATTGGTAAATGAGAATGGGAATATATCCTTTTAATTTAATCAGTTCTTATCAGTCACCAAAGAATAGGCTCTTGATAAATCCATTTGTTGATGAGATTATTAATTCTACCTCAAATCCTTCTTAACCCCAAAAATATTAGACTCAAGCATGTCTTTTTCATGAAACTATGAAAAATAAAACTCATCATAGAATGTTTATTGATAATTAATGTGGGGTTTTTTTTGCTAAATTGCTAAAACAGATGTTTTATGTTAATAGACGAAGGTACTACACGTGTTCTGGATTGTAGTATGTTTCCTCTGAAATTTGAAGTAAATCAGCATTTGTCAAATTCTTTTTTTGTTGTTATTTTTGATGCAATAGGCGTGTGACTTTTTCCCATTTCTTTTCATTTGAAAGGTTGGAAAATCTTTTCTTTATTAAAATACGAAAAGATTTTTGACTTGCATTCATGCCTCATGCACACTTTCCTGTTCTTATGATCAGAAGCCATTGACAGACACAAGGTAAGGTTCAGAAGTAGACTGAAGTAGCTGTTGGGGAAGCAGATGTAGTTTCTTAAAAGGAGCTGAAACTATACTCAGATGGACAAAAAGAGAAAGAAAAGTGGAACTATTCAAAACGTCCCAAGCTAACATACTGGAAAGAAGCAGTAATGGTGGGGCCTGATTTGGATGATACAGATATCAAGAAAACAGTCTTGTAAATGTGTGTTGTAATTATTATCATAGTCAGTAAGTGAATGTGTCTTGTGGATATGAAAATGGGCTGTGATGCAAGAATAGATTAACAATATTACCAGCCCCAACCAGGCTCCCCTTGTTTTTCAAATGTATTTAGACACTTATAACTAATTAATGGGTCTATACTTAATAACAAAACAATTATGATATTGATGACTGATTCTTTAGGAATGCTCAAAGCAAAGCACTTGTAATATAATTCTATATTACTTCTTAAAAATGAAAATAAAGAGTAAACACTTCACAATATAAAAAACGAGAGAAAAATTTAAACTATATCAAAAGACATAGATGAACTTGACTTTCTACAAACATATTAGCTGCTACTATCGCTGAAGCAGTATCTCCTCAGAGACCTTAAGTAGTAATGAAAATTCGACTTTTCCAGTTATATGATTCAGCTAATTAAATACTGCATATTTTGTTTGAAAAAGTATGGATTTAGCACATTAAAAAAGCTAATGATGTGACATGTCCTCTTCATCAGCAGTTTCTTTTCAACACAATATCCAAGAATTATATTGCTGATTAAATGGCTCAGCTTTTTCTTTTTTCAGCAGTCTGAAATTGAAATGTAAAAATACATAATAATTAAAGCCCTTAGAGTGATTAAAGTGATGAAAAGGACTAAATTCTGGTTAATTTCCCTTGATATTCTTGTAAAGTACTTAAAAAAATATAAAATGAAAGGAGATAAAAAATAACAAGAGAAACCAAATAGTGGCCAAATTGTCAAAACGCTATAGACTAGAAGACTTTAAAGACAGTATAGCTGTGACGTAAGTAAATAGACATAGATAGTAAAAACACCACTTTCTGTGCCAAGTCTGGGATGGTTGTTGTACAAAGAAATTTCCCTTTGAGAGTTTCTGTTATTTTCACATAAAATATTTACCTCTTGGAGGGAAAAAAGAACTATTCTACCTGCTGAGTGGAATAAACACTGGCAAATAATCAGTCACAATAAAAAAAAGGGGGGGAATACTTTAATAGCATTTATGGGGTAAACTGAAAGATATTGAAAAACTATTTGATATTAAAATCCTTACAGGGTCCACAGGATTCACCAGTTTGGATCCTTGGTACAGACATACAGACTACTTATCAAGCCATGATGTGGCAGACATCCTACATATAAAGTAGAGGAAGATGGCCATGGATGTTAGCTCAAGGCCAGTCTTTCTCAGCAAAAAAGAGGAGGATTGGTGGCAGATGTTAGTTCAAGGCCAATCTTCCTCAAAAAAAATAAATTAATTAAAAAAACCTTACAGGGTCAGGCCAGCTGGCGTGATGGTTGGGTTCACACACCACACTTTGGTCACCCAGGCTTCGCAGGTTTGGATGCCAAGCACAGCCCTCGTCCCACTTGTTGGGCCATGCTGTGGAGGCATCCCACGTAAAATGGAGGACAATTGGCACAAATGTTAGCTCAGTGACAATCTTCCTCACATATACCCACAAAAAAACCTTACAAATTTATGAACGAAATAACACTTAATACACTAACTTCTAGAAACATGAAATTGATAATAAAAGCTATGAATTATACTTTAGAGATTCACCCCAAATTTTTCACCTGGGGCTTTATAGTATTTTTACATGATCTGTTAGGATCTTTTAATTTAAACCTACAATCTGAAGTCTGGGCATGCTCACAAGAATCATTTTTTTGAGCCATGTTTAATACTTTAGTGCAATGAATATCTATTGACATGTCTATATTTATCTACCTGGATATGTTTCTGTACATAGATTCTTTGCTACAAAAGGGATATTGATAGGATATCAATACAAATTTTAAAAAATAAAAACATTTAAAACATGGAGTATAATTTATGATGTTTTTGGTTTTGTTTTTTATTTGTTTTGTTTTTGATGAGGGAGATTCTCCAGGAGCTAATATCTGTTGCCAATCTTCATCTTTTTGTATGTGAGCAGCCGCCACAGCATGGGCATTGATGAGTGGTGTAGGTCTGTGCCCAGGAACCGAACACAGGCCGCTGAAGTGGAGCATGCTGAGCTTAACCACCAGGCCACCAGGGCTGGCCTTGATTTAATTGCTTTGAAGTGAATTTTCCACTAAAATTTATGTTTGTATATCTCCTTACTCATTACTGTAATTATTTAGTGACAGCATCATTTTATGTCGTTTGTGAGCATTGGAAGACAAAAGATTCTAGCCTTACTCATGTCTGGCATTAGATAAAATAACTAATTAGGCATGGCTTATCAAGTAAATAAATAAATACGTGTGTACATATTGCTTATGACTCCTTTACGAGACTCTCATCCCACATGTGTCTTCCTAGAATGAAGGCATCCAATGATTGACCTGAATCCACCTGCACACAGAGATAGAGTTGGACCTTAGAATGTTCTGGCCCTTCTCTGACTATGTGGTACTGAGAATACTGAAGAGAAGTATAGTGATTCTAAATGAAATGCTTATCTTTTATCTTTCACCTCAATTTGTAAATAAACATTTCAATGAAAACTAGATCCTTTGTCTAATACCCAAAGACCATGAATAGTTTACAGCAAAGGACATTTTTTATTACATTTTCTCTCCCTAGATACATTCTTTTAGCATTTCTGCACCTGTTCTACAAGAATTTATTAAAGTGAATAAAGTGTTTTCAAAAAAAAAAGATATTCACGTATAGTATTTTATCTTTTGCTAGTTTAGTTTCACAAAAAGTAACAAGTTAATATTTTCATCATTGGAATTCTGCAGATTAGAAAGCATCTATTACCATAGATTACTGAAGATAGGTGCTAAGCATAGCAGTTTCTGCTATTCCCCAAGGTACTTGCACTTCTGAATTTTCACATAATTCTTATGTTTGTAAGCTCCTTGACTTCTGAAACCACGTGGATCTATTACAACTGATGAATAAAATAATGCATTACAGGAGAAAATAGATATGTAAAGGAATAGGAGATTTTCTTCTTGTTAAAAGATTATAAACAAAAAAATAAACTAGACAAAAACACATATAAAGATGCATTAGCAAGCAACATCCTAACAATTTTCCATTTGTATTTTCCATTGAGATCTTTCATGTTTTGAATAAGAATTAACTATTAATTATAGATTATCAAATTAATGAGTTTAGGAGTCTAAAATATCTTGGAAAATATTAATGGAGATATTTAAATAAAACAAATAATTTACAGATATTTGTGTTTTTATTGTTTCTACTTTATACTATAGAAGCTGTCATATTCTTCTGTGATAATAACAATACTTCGCGTGACATAGGGAAGAGGCTGTCTTAGCTTAATTTTTGGAAATCCTATTTGTGCAGAATAGTAACTTCAAAGGCTTATATGTTCTTTCATCTAAACTGTTGGAAATGTGTTAGAATCAATCATTCTCCTTGAATGATGAAAGTATCAAGAATATAGGTGTTATGAGACATGAGCTTGACTTGTACTCTGACTTTTATCTTATTAAATCTTTGCTATGTTTTGTACTACTGACTTTCTTTAATATTTTAGACCCAGAACTTAAGCCCCAAATCAAAGTAGTAAAAAAATTAATCTGTTCAGCACTTGTGCGTATGTATTTTGAAGGTATTTTTATTCGCAAACTTTTTACTTGAACATTTCTTTAGGGTAAACAGTTTTTCTTTTCAGTTACAGGAAATCATAACGTGTTTCTGGATTAACAATTCAGTTTCTTATTTTCCTGATGTAAAGACACTGTTACTGACACAGGGACTCAATACTCCCTCTATATGCCAGCCTTTCAGGTCTCCAAGGGAACCCTTGGACAAAGCTTGGATGAAAGAACGGAAGAAAGTCTTCTTTCTACACCACTCACCCAGGCAGTGTTTACAAATGTTGGTACCAGTATTGATGAGTAAGATAGATGATTAATATGGGAGATAAGAGAAATTAGAACAATGGAATTTCTATCCAGAAAATCTCACCAGAGCCTTCGGGGTCTTCGCATTTTTTGCTATTGCATTTCTGTCCCAAATCCTCAAGATTAGGTCTATCACAGTTCCCTCTTCTGAAGTAAATTCCTAAGAAAGGTTATGTGAATAATATAATTGCAAATTCTTCAGATACTATAATAACGGGCATATGTTTCTTCCTTATTCTAGAAATGCCTATATCTCTCTCCCACCCGTCAATTTATGTAGTTCCAGAAGCTAACCAAAAACAATTAAAGAAGGCAAACCTTGCAAGTAACTCCTTATTGACTTAAACAGTCTGCGAATTTACCAAGGATTTTAATGGAACTTTCAGATATGGTTAAGTCTCCATAAAAAGGCCTTTTAATAGAACATATATGAAGGAAACTACACATGTCAATGAGATGAGTTCCATATTTGCTGAGGACCATTTGTCAGCTTGGGGAGTGTTAGTATTTCATGTAGGTCTAGTAATACAGTAAACAAAAGTTAGTTTTGGAGATATGAGACAGCTACTACTTCTTTCTTTTCTTTATTTCTTTTCTAAAATATTACTAATCATCTCTTCCACCACCGCCACTAATTAGCTTTCTACCTGGAGCAGACTCATGTTTTCTTCATTTTAAAATTAAGTCTGGGAATCCTGAAACTTTTTCTTTCATGTTTCTAGGTTAAATAGTGTGTTTATTAATTCAACTCTTGGGCAGCGAAATTATAATCGGAAGGCTTCTTATATGCTTACATACAGAACAAATCAAAAGAAGTGGGATTTATTACATGGTTTCAATATATTAATGACCTTATATCATCAACTATACCCAAACTTACAATAGAGACACATCTGCCACTTGACAGTGCAGTTGACCCTTTATGCCCACGCTCCTCTCCTCGGAGAGTGCTTGCTGTAGTCCTGTCAGTATTTGCTTCTTGTGCTGCCATAAGCGTCCAAGACTTTTTTGTTGATATGTTGTTTCTTCACGTGTTTAAACTTCTTTCAGGTCATAGTGAAGTCCTCGTGACCTAGGATCCAGTAGTCCCTTGAAGAAGAGTTCACCTATATTTGTTTTCTTGTGTTTATTTAATATAACAATTCTCAGACAATAGTCTTGTTTCTTTAATTTCCAGCTACATGGCCCCTAAATGGAGCCCATGGGATAAAATAGAATATACATTGCCTGGCATAAAAATGAAACAAAGTTATATTTTCAAAGGATGTAGAATTATGACATGTTTTGTTGTGACTGACAGGAATCCAAAGCATATTGGCTTAAAAAAAAGACTTTATAATGGAAAAGAACTGTGTTAATTCTTCAGAAACCAAGTGAAATCAGATGATTAAAAATGTTACAAAAAATCTTGCCCTTTCACCATCTTCAACTCTAATTCCCTATTTGGTTTTATTCCTAAGCAAATTCTTTTTAATTGAAGGCTGCTTAAGACGGTCACTTCTTAAATTGGCCACTTAACAGCTCTGGGCTCGGAGACTTCCGGCTTTAGCAGCTTAACCGCATGAGAATAAATAGTACCTTTTTCCTCCTAGTTCCATCGGAAGTTTCAAAGTTGACTCTCAATGATCCCCTTGTGAGACGTGGCTATCTCTAAAATAATCACTCTATCCTGGGATTCTCAAACTTCCATATGCGTTAGAATCACCTCAAGGGCTTGTTAAAAGACACATAACCAGGCTCCAATACCACAGATAGACTGGGGCCCAATAATCTGTGTTTCAAACAATTTCTCAGAGATGTTGAAGTTGGGACTAATGACCACACTTTTTGAACAGTTTGGTTGGAGGGTTACAAGTGCACACCTGGAAAGAGGGGTCCAGGCTCATCTAGATTGTATAAACAGAACGTGGGTGAAACTCATCACCCAGAAGAAAATCAGAATAGCAATGTGTTCTCACACACACATGTGAAGGAGCAGTGACTGGTCCTGGTAGATGTCAGCAGAGGAGTAGCCACCTCAGCTCAACACCTTGGGGGCCATTCCTCTCCTCGCTGCTATTCTCTGTGAGAACTAGAAACAGAATCCAGGGAAGAGGCAGCAAGGAACTGTGCTTAACCCTGTGCTGTGCATGTTGTAGCAACATAGTAAGTGTAACAGTCCTAATTAAGGGTTAGCAGAATTTATTCAGCAACATATGAGAGGAATAAAATAATATGACCAAGGAGGGTCTCAAATCTAAAACATAAACTGTATGATGAACTTGACAAATATTCAATAAATCATATGATTAACTTGATAAATATTCCAAAGACATTTGACAATATTGTACACTAACTCTAGAAAACAATGATAAAAATAAAAACAAATAAGAATGAATGTGTAATTCCTTCATAATTGATACAAATGTGTGCACACAAACACATACTAACAGAGAGTCGATATTTCTCTTCCAAAACTCAATGTTGTGGGGACTTAAAATAAATCTAATTTTTTGATAATTAGATATATTCTAATTTCCTGAGGTTTTGCTAATAGTTAATTCTTATAAAAATAACACCCACTTAATAGAAATAGGTATAAAATATTATAAACATATGAAAAATGTCTACATTCAAGTCTATGTAAAATTATTAGTGTAGAATACAGGTAATCTTGAATAAATCTCCAAGTAAAAATCAACGTGTACCAGTATTTACACTTGACTTTTCCAGTGGTAATATATGTCCATTACAAAATGTGTCTTTTACAATAGTTTTGAGATATTGTGTATTTTAATCTATGTTATGTCTAAAATGTCATGACAGGCACGTACCTTTCTAATGTTTTCTTGTCAGAAATAGAAAGATTCCAGGGTATGAAAAGTGAGAGAAGAGTCATGCTTTTCTACTTATATCTGTATTTTTGGTGCATCTTTCTATATACAAATTGACATCAGTTTGAAATTAATAAATGATAAGCCAGTAACCAAAGGCAATACCTCAGTTAGAGCACAAAAAAAATTGTGTGATTTGATCAATACCAGGGTATATACTTTCTGTTTACTTGTTCACCAGTTTTCTGTTTTTTGTTTAAGATAAAGTTTTAGTTTATTAATCAATTTATATGCATGGACACAGACACACACACACACACACACACAATCTATCTGTCTTTTCTAACCTATTTATCCATCTTTGCACCGGTGTGCGCACAATATAAATCGGCACACAGTCACACGTGCACTTGGACTGCATAGAGCACAGGTATTGTGCCATATATCACATCATTATCCTGGCTAACAAAACATGTCAAAAGATGATCACATTCCCAATCGGCTTCTAGGGAAAAGCTGCAGCCCCCTGCAGCCTGAACAACTTTAAGCAATGATATTCATCACCTGATCGCCAGTTATTCTTTATTGCCAATTATTTTTTAAATTTCTAATTTTCTTAAATTGATAAGTTCACTAAACTTCACAGAAGCTTTAAAATGCCACTTGACACAGCTGTTTTTCTAGGATATTTTGACTGTTTATACGAATTCACCTAGTGGAATCCTTCATCAAAAACAGAAACAAAAACTTTGCTGCCCATTACTACTATCTTAAAATATAAAGCTCTCTGAAGTTTCCAAACTCTATTTTAACTTAAAAACACAAGGGAGAAATTAAAGGGAAAAAATACTGTTATGTTTGTTTTCCTTCCAAAGAAAAGCTGGATTAAAATTCTGCATAATTGTATAGTTTTCTGCAGGTTTTAAACATTTTTAATACTATAACATTTAATATCTACGTCATTTATTTGGCGATGACTTAAATTATAGTTTTACGGTATGTTTATGTGTCTGTGTGTGTGTGTGTGTCTAGGTTATGTGAAAATTAATTAGATATGGCATACTTACCCACACTCATTTTCCCTCGTTCTCTCTCATGGGGCTGGACCAATAACTCTTTATGATTGCTTTAAGAAATCCCTATTGCGAGATCAAATGAACTTAAGTTAATATGCTGCCCCTCCCCTACTGCTGCTATGTCTAATAATAATTTGCACTTTAAATTCAATTACAGTTAACTTTTCGATGCTCTTGTTCCACAATACTCCATCATTGACACCCTCCGTTGCTATTACTTTTTAAACAATTGTGTTGTGTATGTTTGTAAAAAGAATTCATCCTGTGTAAAGAGCTCCAGAAAGTATATCATAGCTGCTAAAACTTGAGAGCAATGTATTTCGCCTTTTAAAAATGGAGGTTACATGAACTAAAGCTAATCAAAATGTTTATTGCTAAATGTGTTGGCTAAGGGATTCATGAAACAGCGGCATGTTCTTTCTTAAGTCGATTTTTATACATTGCTCCTTTCGGAATGAGGCATTAATTGAGTTATACGTTTAATTATCAGTTTTGATTTTTCCCTCTGAATTGCTTTTCTTGGATTACTCCAGAATAATTTGGGATGATAGTGAAGGGAAGAGCTAGACCTCCTCCTGCTATGTTCAGACGAGGATCGTGGGTATAAATTGAAGAGTTCAGTTCTTTGAACGTTGGTCGTGTGATTTTACTGTTTATTTTCCTCATTGGAAATTTATTTCTTATTAGCTGCTGCTGCTATCCTATCTTACCATTTAAAGTGACCTCTTTTTAAATGCTAACTATTTAAATATTATACCTTGTATTACGTTTAACAGGATAAATGATATTAGGAAAAACTTATGGAAACCATATCCAATGCTTTTTTAAAAAAATGTTTTTTATCTGCTGAAGGCACATAGTCATGTTTATTCACTTACTTCCAAACCTCAAATTACTTATTTCATCATTCAAATACCAATTATTGTTTAAAAATCTTTATCACTTAGTAGCATGGAAAGCATAAAGAAATTACGTGAATATAAAGGTATTTATATAGAGAGAACATAGGAAGGAAAGTAGAGAGAATATAGCCCAACTAATATATCAACATGGAGACGTACCAAGTTCAAAATGTTGGTGACAAAAACAGTTGTGTGGGGGTGTGCGTGTGTCTTCCATTCATGGACAGAGCTTCACAGTAATTCTTTTTTTTGGCTACGGGCTACAGAGAATTGATTTGCAGTTGGGAAGAATGTTCTAAGGCACCATGTCAGTGAAATACTCTTGTTACAGTGTTGCAGACTATAAGAAAAGGCTGCATTTCACTTTAATATCATAATCACTGAGCTGTGTTCCTATTGACCCTGACATTTCTGAAAGGCTGACTAGAACTTATAACTCGCTAGCCATTTGCAACTTTTCTGCCTTAAGCTACCAGGGCAATATTGTGTCTTATACTTTTTTATGTTAAAGCTTCACAAATAATGATAATTTAAGAATTAGCTTATTCAAATTCATTTTAAGCAATGCTTATCTAATGTACCCAATCTCGGAAAAAGGATATTGCTGTAAGATGATGTGAATCTACTCAATATTTGAAAGAGTTCATTTAGCTAGGATGTTTTTTAATAAACATAACAAAAGTATTAGTTAAAAATAACTCTTACTTGTTGAATAACTATGTGCCAGAAACAATTGTAGGTGCTAGGGATGTGGCAGTGGACAAAACAGGCGAAATGATCCCTGCCCTTACAGGAAACTATATATGTACACATATGGCTTGTCAGATGGTGATGAGTGCCATGAAAAAAAAAATGATGACGCAGGGAAGGAGGATAAACATTTCCAAAGGGCCAGGGAGAGGCAAGGGCAGTTTCACATAAGGCAGTCCATGAAAGATTAGCTGAGAAGGTGACATTTGTGCAAAAACATCAGGAGACGGGGAGCCAACCACATGGCAAATGCAACATTTCTGAGATGGAGTGTGCCTGGCACACTCAGGAAAGAGCAATGAGGCTGGGATTTCTTGAGTGAAATGATCAAGCAGAGTGTTTAGATAAATACTCCACAGATCATGTAGGAAATTTTTGGCCACACACCACATTTTACTATAATCATTTATGTATCTGCTGTCTCCTCTTTCAACTCTGAGTTCTGGAAAAGCAAAATTGAGTGGTGTTCATCTTTGTACTACCAGAGTAATGTCCAGTGTCTGTTATGTGGAAGGTATTCTGTTGGCCTGAAGTGAGACCTGGATCTTGAAAAGCCCAAATCTCAGTATTCAGTGGAGCATAGTTAGAGACAGAGAGATGCCTGTCTCTGAGGAGTCTACTTTATTGGGGGTGGGAGGAGGCACACTGTATTAGTTTCCTGAGGCTGCTGTAACAAATTGTCAGAAATTTAGTGGCTTAAAAGACCAAAATTTATCCTGTCACAATTCTGGAGGGCGGAAGTCTGAAATCAAGGTGTCAGTAGGGGTCCAATCCATCTGAAGGCTCTTCGGGTGAATCCATGTCTTGCTTCTTCCAGCTTATGATGAGTCCAGGCATTTCTTGGCATGTGTCTGCATCTCTCCAATCCCTGCCTTGAAGGTCACATTGACCCTTCTTCTGTGTGTCTCTCTTCTTAGTATCTGCGTGTTCCCAAACTCCTGCTGCCTGTCTCTTTATAAGGATACATATGATTACATTTAGAGCCCAACTGGATAATCCAGGGTGAGCTCCTCCCCTCAAGATCCTTAATCACACCTTTTGCCATATAAGGTAATTTTTACTCCTTTGCCATGTAAGGTAATATTCACAGGTCCTGGGGATTAAGACATGGACACATCTTTTTTGAGCCATCTTTTAATCCCCTACAAGTATAATAACAGGAATCTCTAGGTAGGGATTTCTATGTTAAAGTAGGGATCTATTTTGAAAGAATGTCCTCCTGTGGAGTAGGATGTTTGAAGACATGGGCGTGAGAACAGGGCCCTGGTCAAATTGGTTAGAGTAGATAAGGCATTGCTTCTCAGATAAGCAATGGCATATATTCAGGAAGTTAAAGGAGAACTTTGTCACGCAGCCTGTGCAAACGAAAAGATGTTAAGATTAGAAGCCAGTAGAAATGCACAACTTGTGTTCATTGCTGTAACACACTACTTACAAAACCCAGCAGCCTAATCTAATATGAATTTTGTTTCTTACTGACCTTACAGGCCATTATGTGTGCTATGGGTAGTGGTACTCTGCTCTATACAGCTATTTAATGACTTAGGCTGAGAGATGCTCTGCAACCTTCAAAGCATGATGACCAAGATCACCTTAGCCTTCAACATTGAGCTTGTCAATGGAAGGCAAGACAGAGGGTGGAGGATTGCTCAAGATATTTAAGGCACCAGACCTAGGAATAGTGTGCATCACTTTTCCTACATTCCATTGCCCAAAACCCAATCATATAGCTTTGGGGAAGAAGGGTAAATGTAGTTTAGCTATACACCCAGAAAGAGAACAAAATTGTTTAGGTAGAACATAATATTGTCTCTATCACTTAGGTATAGCAGATTCTGGTCCTAGGGCAGCAAGTGTAATATCAATCCTGGTTTACTGGTGTGAATGGAAGGTCATGCTTAGTTAATAATGGCTGGGGAAATAGGATAGGCTAAATTCAAAGGCTGAACAATATTGAGCTTAAAGAAGAGCATCCCTGCTACATGAAAAGAAAGCTCATCACCCAGGTTCTGCATGTTTTACCTGTATAATTGTGTCTGTGTCCATGTTGGTTCACACAGGCCTGATTACTTCCAAGCAGCAGCAATGATATATTACTTGTATAGCGCTCTTAGTACTCTGCCATCTCCCTAAAGTTTAGTTTTTAAGATAAGATCTTTTTATTGATTGTATCAAAGTTTATCAACTGCATTTGTAGTGGTCTTTTCATTTGGTATTGCACAATATGTACTGATCTAAAGCTGCAGAGGAGGTGTCTTTGTGGGATGCTTGCTCATGGTGTAGTTAATGATGTTTTTACACTACTCAGTGGTTTAGCTTGGGAAAAGAATATTTCTGAGACTGAATGCTCTCTGAGAAAAAACTGCAATCATCTCTTTTCTTCTGTGATTGTTTATTGTTGTTCAATTAAAGTGTTACCAAGTGGGGAGTCTGTCTGTGGGAGAACATCTTCCACTCACGTTCTGATTTTGGTTGGTCTAGTTAGAGTTTGGGTTTTAACTTTTTTATGTATGTTACAATTGAGTTATAATGGCACTTGTTTTAATTATAGTTGAATGACACATAACACTGCCTTATTTTAATTTTGGTGTTATACCTTCAAAAAATGAGCTTCATAGTTAATGAGAATTGTCTTACCACACCCACAAATGAATGGTAGTGGATTTGTTTTATATGAAATCTCTGTAAAATGGACTTCTTATTCTTAGTGCAGACATTCTTTAAGAATGAAGATTTTTTCCATCAGTAAATAAGTTAGTACTTTTAATTATACTAATTTTGGACAAAATAAAATGTGGCCTTTACAGAATTAGCATCAATTTGATAACATTTCCAATCCATTTAACTTTCAGTGTAAAGATGTCAAGACAATGCTTTCATGTTTGTAACAAATTGACTGAGATATTTTATATTTTTCAATGTGCCTTAATCAATTTGAAGTTAAGAACCAAATAAGGTCAAGATAACTCCATGATTACTTCACTTTATAATTAGACCATCAAAAGATTCTGATCATTCTTCTTTCTCAAATCTGCCCACTAACGAGTGGAAATTATTACTGCAGTTATCAGATAAAAGGAATGATTCTGAAATTATAGCCATAATACAGAGTTACATAAAGAAATTTTCTGCAATACAAAACATTTTTGCTGAGCTGTCTTAGCAATTCGTTATCATAACTAATGAATTATTTTCATTGAAATCAGTTGATGCAATGTGCCATATTATTCTGTAAAATAAACTATTATGTCCTTTATCACCTCTAAGAATATCTTTTCCAAAAAGAGAAAAAAAATAAAGCATATTGGTCTACCTCACATAAAATATGATTATTTGATACTTTATTCATCTTTAACTTTACTCCTCATGCCAATTCACATGAATTTTACAAATATTCCACTAAAAGTAGAAAAAGGAATAAGCATGAACCCTAATTGTCAGAGGGAGAAATATGAAGACTGGGAATAATTGTATATTCTTATTAAATGAGATTATGTGGGACTAGAATCCTTATGGTTCCAGATGTTTTGGAGCACAATTTGTAGAAAACTTGCTGAGCATGTCTTTTGGTGAGTTTATTCATGTAATCCACATTGACTGGGAATTCCAAAGTAATCCAGAAATACTGAGAACATGCCAGAGAGTCGAGGTGGTTTTGTATCCCTGAAAAGTCATACACTAATATAACCTTTGAGGTAGTTAGAGAGCCAGGAATCTTATCAGCTTTCAATCAATCATTGATTCTCCTAGCATCCTTAAGTTCAAAGTACATATTAAGTACTAAATTAAAAACTGAGGCAGGAAAGACTAAAAATCTACCTTGAACTTGCAACCATCAAAATATATTGGGAGAGATAGAGAAAAATATCATAGATCCATATACACATTGCAGAAAGAGACCTGAGTAGCGTATTATGAAGAATACAGGAGGGGCCAGCCTGGTGGCACAGCGGTTAAGTGCACAAGTTCTGCTTTTCAGTGGTCTGGGGTTCGCCGGTTCGGATCCCGGGTGCGGACATGGCACTGCTTGGCACACCGTGCTGTGGTAGGAGTCCCACATATAAAATAGAGGAAGATGGGCACGGATGTTAGCTCAGGGCCAGCCTTCCTCAGAAAAAAGAGGAGGACTGGCAGTAGTTAGCTCAGGGCTAATCTTCCTCGGAAAAAAAAAAAAAGAAGAATACAGGAGAGGCTTTCCAGAGGAGATTTCACTTAACTTGAGTGGCTCACACATTAGAGCCCTGGAAGATGTGAAAAAATCTTCCCCTCCTCTTCAATCTTCTTAAATGAATTAAAGGGCATTCAAAGAGTGAAATTTTGTCGCAATGATTACAGTGTCAACTTTCACAGGAAATCTCCTTTTTTAAGTTCATGAGCAATAGTTATAAACCTACTATGTGTCAAGAACTGTGTTAGGAGTTCACCTCAAGTAGTTTATGGGGCTAGTTAACCAGGGAGACAGATAAAAATACAACTTCACTTAACATAGTAGATTACTTATCTATGGCTGTGTAATGTTGAATTAATTAAACAAGAAGGCCATTAGATTGAGGTGGCTCTAATGCCATGGCAGTCTACAGAAGCAAAGCAAAATCTAAGCCTGTAATTGCCTCAAGTTACAAAATCGAATCCTAAGGACAATCAGTCACAAACAGCCAACTAGGCTTTAAGCTATAGACAATTAAATAATTTCCTTTCTTTCCTCTATACCTTCTCTGGGTAAGTCTTTCCCCTCATTCCCAAGAGTGGAGCACAAACAAGAGTGTATCATGGAGCTCCAAATGATGGTGAGAAGTGGCTGAGGAGGAAGCCAGGGGTGAGGTAACCAAGAGCCAGGGATGCTGTGCTGGGATCAAGGAAGGATTTTACTTGGGGGCATGGCATCCCCTTAGATTTGCTTTTCAGATAGAATACTGACTAAAATACGCAAAATTATTCACTTGTAAAAATAAGAGTCCAAAAGATCAGTTAAGAAGTCCAGTGATCCTGTCAGAGAGAATGGCCTGAATTAGGACAAGGGCGGTGGAAATGGAGGAAGGGGAAGCAATAACCTTTAGGGAACCATAACAACACAGCAAAGTGCAGTGATTCTTTACATTTAGAATTTAGGGAAAACATGGTGTCTCAGACTCCCCTCCAGATTTCTGGCTTCTATATAGGGTGAATTGAAGAAACTAGGAGTGTTTTTTATTTTGGTATGTTTTATTTGTGTCAATTTAAGTTACTATAGCTTTGTTTTAGGGTTGTCTTCTGTGATTAGGGTTGGGGAAAACCCTTTGGTGGCAACCTGTTTAATTTGGAACTTCAATTGTTAATACATGACATACATTTTAGAAATTAATGTGGAGGAAGCATCTTGCTTTTCTTTGCATTGATTCTAAGTAAGTAAGGGGAAAAATTCTTGTCTATTTTCACTCAAAAAGAAATATTTCCTCTAGAGATTAGTTAGATGAACAGCAGTATAAAAGTACTTTTGATATAGCTGTGATGCAATAAACTTCCAGCATTTATGTAGCCAAAGATTCTTTAACACTCACTGTTTAAATTTTTAATTACGAAGTATCTGAAAGTTTACAAAAATAACATCACTGACCCATGTGCCCATAACTAAGATTAAACAGATGTTAACATTACGCTTTATTTGCTTTGCATCACTCCTTTATTTTTTTTTAAAGATTTTATTTTTTCCTTTTTCTCCCCAAAGCCCCCCAGTACATAGTTGTATATTCTTTTGTTGTGTGTCCTTCTAGTTGTGGCATGTGGGACGCTGCCTCAGCGTGGTTTAATGAGCAGTGCCATGTCCGCGCCCAGGATTCGAACCAATGAAACACTGGGCCGCCTGCAGCGGAGCGTGCGAACTTAACCACTCGGCCACGGGGCCAGCCCCTGCATCACTCCTTTATTGAAAAAAATAAAATATTATACTCATCTCCACACCCTCGTCCCTCTTCCATTGCTTGCTCCCTAGAGTTAACTTTTATGCTAAAACTTCTGCATATTATATCTAATTCTTTCTATATATTTTTATTATTCATCAACTATAAACATTAAATTTTCTGTTTTAAAATGATGAATAGTATGATGATGTGCTTGTTATTTTGTAATGAGTTTTTTGTACCTAAATTTTTATATATATATATATTCAATTTCTGTGTTGTTTCATGGAGATTCAGTTATTATTCACCAAATAATCTGCAGTCTCCAGCCCAGTCATTTCTCTGTGGTACCAGTGTATTTCTCTTGCAGATCTTTAGAACTCTATCTCATTGGAGGCCAAGATTGCCTGACCATCCTTGTTTCTATCATTCCCCAAAGCACATTTCTTCTCTGTATTAAACTCAGTCTACTTACTGTTCCAGAATCACATCTTTCACATGTTAACCTCTATGCCTTCACCCAAATCTTTTATCTCATTGGGATGGCTTTTGTCATTCTCCTTCCTTGTAGTTATTAAAATCCTATCAATCTTTAAAAAACCAGTCACATTCTACATCTCTTCCATGAAAGCATCTCTGTTTACTCTATATAAGAAAGTGATACTACCACTTATAGAGGTATAAATAGGTGACTGATATGCATTTAACAAAATACCAGCAGTGTTCCCAGCAGATTTCTTTACTTTGTCACTGATTATGTATATTATCTAATGCTTTGTGTGCGCAGAATTCTCTATTTTCTAATATCACTCATTGAATGAAATCATCAGCAACATCATACTAGCTAAGAAGTGAGAGTGAAAATACCTTATTATAATAGAAGGAAAAATCTTTGATAGATAAAACTTTTCCAATAAGCAGTCTGAGGTTGCTCATTGTAGTTTCAAAACTCAGTCTTCAACTTAGATCTTTTAATTTAAACCGAGCCTTCTACATTAGCTTCCATGGGCAGGAGAAATACATTGCTGGTTTGCTGACTCTTCCAACTTTTCCCTCCACACGTACATTTGAGGTCCTTAAATCCAAGCCCATGGCTAAGACTCTGTTTCCCTCACAGGAGACTTCTGCGTCATTTTAGCATTTGCTCTTCTTTGTCCTGTTCCTTGTACTAAATTTCAGGCAAATATGTCTCCTCTTGCATCCTTATAGTTAGAGGCAGTATACCATGGTGGAAGCAGATGATCTGAGTTTGCTATGGTCATGTGATTTTTCCTTATTTCCCTTATCTATAAATAATGTGTACCCTGCACACATCTGGATTGATAGGTGCCTGCAATGAAGTAAATACATAAAAGCACTTTATGAAATATGAAAGCATTGAAATGTTAATCAAGTTGAAATATTAACCAATTTAAAATGTTTGTCTTCTCTAGAAAAGTCTATAGCACAAACTTCTCTGGTTTTGGTTCTTTCTATTTATAAGTAATTTTGTGCATATCTTTGACATATAGTGTATATGAATTAGATCCTTTTCACACCAAAAAGAGAGACATGCAGTAAATACACAATTAGATGTGACGCTTTGCCTGATGCCAGCCTTTGGTTTGGTCAAGGGAAGCTTTTCTTCTCAACGCTTGTCAATATTTTTTGTGGTTATGTTTTTGCTTGTGTCTTTACTGGAAAGGTCTCTTGAGAAGCTCACATCAGAGTGGTCTGCTAGCTCTTATTTCTTCCCAGGATCCCTCAGTGATGCCATTTTGTCTGAATTGCTGGCAGATTGTGTTCACAAAGAATTTTTCAGTCCTATCTGCAGGTGGTTATTCAACTACATCTTGCCATTTAACAGTGGCTAGACATCCTGCTAGTTTTAGTTCTTAATATAGGTCTAGCCCAGCTGAGTTTTATTGAAAGTCTTTGATTGCATTCATGTAGAAAGGTATTCCTGGACATTCTTGTTGACAATCCTACTCTGGATTTACTGATAATTTGGATTTATAGGTGAGGTTAAGGATACCTCATGTGGTAGTCACTTTTCTATTTACTGGAATTATAACACTGATTTTAGAAATATTTAAAAATATCTAGCTGTTACCGACTGAAATTCCAATCACACAGATTAATATTAGGATTAAGAATTACATTCATTATTATCTTATTTTTGATGTTCTATTTTTTCATTATTATCTTATATAAAATATCGTCAGAGATATTTTGATATTTTGTTTGATGTTACTCAAATTTGATTCTTAACTGGACATGTAAAATGATGGAAAAGGGGAGGATGAGGAGGAGAATTGTGCTTCATCCGTTCCTGGTTACCTTTCCTACTGTGTGCAACATATTATAGCTGCCATCTGTTTGATGCATCATAGGAACAAGTATTAAGAATAACTATGCCCCTAGTGAATGAAGCTGAGAAAGCGCGTGGCCAATAAGACTGATACATTCAGTCCACATTGGTATGTGGTTAGTTACTGAAATTTTTGTACAAAAGGCTCCATTTTAGAAAAGTCTATTTATGCTGTTATTCTAAAAATTATCAGCTTTATTTTTCTCAAATGGAAAATGATAGCTGACAGAACTTATGTTTAATCGATTGCATTTGTTACGTGATATCTTGCTGTATCTTGTGAGAATTATTTTTATAAATAGTTTGCTCATAATATATTATAGAGCCCTGTTTTTCACTTAATAAGGTTGTTGCAGAAGAGACAACATAGAAGTAGTTAATAGAGGATACTTAATACAATTAAAGATGCTTTTGTACGATGACTTTGAATAATATTTAGGAAAAGTCTGACAGCATGTATCAAAACTACACCTACTTTCTTATCATATAAATAATAAACATAAATACTAATATAGTGCCTTTCATGGCATGTATGTTCTATTCTTTCAAGTCACCACTGTTTTGTCAAGGTTACCACAACAATTTTGAAGCTTCTCAGATGAAGTTGCAGTATATAATATGGCACATGCCTCTTTTTCACAGGCAACAGCCAAAAGGTGAATTGTGCTTGGTGGAAATCAGGTGTTGTAAATAAAAAAGGAAAGAAAGAAATTATTGACTCTGTTCATTATCAACTGTGAACAGCTGCACGGGGAAGCTGAAAGCCGGTGGGCCTGCTGAGCGCCTCTCTGAGGCTAAAGCCATTTGAAGCCAGGTTGGAAGCAGCTGGTGGCTGAGGTGTCTTGTCTGGACAGCGGGGGTCTCTTCAGAGCTCTTCAAGGAATGGGCCAAGGACTTTATAGAGAGAAAGTCCTTCCAGAGTTCTTGGCACAATTTCATAGGCATGTTTCCATAGAGTATGTTACTTTAAAAATGAGTAAAGGGAAATATGATCAAAATAAATAATAGAATGTTTGGAAAATGAAATAGAATGCTATGCACATCTGAATTTAGAACTGTAAGGAACCTTGGGGACATATCCCAACCTCTTTGTTCTATAGCTAAGGACACAGATGTCCAGAGTAGGTGAGTAAACTGCATCAGATTGTACAGTTAGATCACCAGAGATCTGCAATTTGTATCCAGATTTCCAGCATCCATATTCAATACCTTTTCCAGATGTGTTACACCCTTACTGCTCAAAATATGGGCTGCAGACCAGCAGCATCAGCATTTTGTTAGAAATTCAGAATCTCAGGCTCCTTCATAGACCTATGAATATATATAATATTTTAGGTATATGTTTAGAATATTTTAGGGTATATAGAATATTAAGAATATTTGGAAAGTAATTTTAAAATAAACTAGAACAGTGAAGGGACATTCACAGAAGAGTTGAGACTAATAATAACATTACCTTTCTTGGTGAAACCAGGAAGGGGCTATGAGTGAAAAGACCCTTCTTTTAGATTTTCACAAGCAAAATTATTTATTTAAAAGCTTTTGGAGAGAAAAGACTGTGTGATACCAGTTTACGTTAATGGTTTTTCTTTCTTTTGCCTGTTTATAATAACCAACTACTCTTTCAATCTGCCTGGTGGCAACTGTGCAAAACTGTGATGTGCACGTTTGACTTATTTTTCCCTTGTTTTTTTCCACCAAGCATTTCTTCCCTAAAAATGTTTACAACATCTCAATGCTCGCAAATCCTGGTGAACCCTCTTAATCCCAGCAGCATCACCTGGTCAATACTCCAGAGAAATTACTGTCTTGTTCTTCCTTGCATGGGACCAAGCTCCATGCCTCTTTTATCCAGGGTGTAAGATGCCAAGAGTAGATACAATAAGTCGTTTGAGCAGTGATGTGGAAAGTGCTGAAAGACAGGTCCCTGGTTACATTTGTACCCTGCCTTTTAATGTCAAAATCCTGGTGAGGTCCAACAAAGTAGAAGTAGATATTTTGAAACACAGAATCTCTTAAGTGTTATATTTTCAAATTAAACCACATGAGTGGGTGCCTAGAGTCAGCCCTGTGTGGCAACACAGCCACGTCATATATTGGTAATGATAGAAAGGAATAATGGTGGAGAAGACCAGAGGCTAGTGCACAACAGACTATTTATAGCTGGTGAGTGGAATCTTCCATGTTATTTCATATAAAGTAATAGAACTACACTTATAGCTTTTTCTTTGGATACAAAAGGAAATGATCCACATCTTACAAAAATGTTCTTTTCCTCAGAAAGTCAAGTTCCTACAAATTTCGCATTTTTTAGAGAGCTG
The DNA here is from genome assembly GCF_041296265.1 of Equus caballus. Taxonomy (NCBI): domain Eukaryota; kingdom Metazoa; phylum Chordata; class Mammalia; order Perissodactyla; family Equidae; genus Equus; species Equus caballus. The sequence continues at coordinate 69,735,235 of NC_091685.1, read as the reverse complement.
AAACATACTGATTCTTTATTTCTGATGATATTTTATCTTATGCATCCATATCTTGAAGAGAAACATAAGTAGAATCCTGAAAAAGCGTGCCTCCATCATGTGTATGGTCTCCTAGCTTAAAAATTTCTGGGCAAGTGTGTAGATAAATTTCATAACTAACAGTTTTCCTGCTTTATTGTTTTGGTAAGTGAGAAGTGAGGATTTTTCTTCTTACCAGCACTGAGTCAGGAGTAAAAATGATAATATTCATACCAAATGTGGGCTTTGTGTTAGAGAGTAAATGAAGAGATGGGAATAATATAAAAATAGGGTTTGTCATAGGTAATCCTCAGGAATTGCTCTATCTGTGGATAATCTAGCAATATTGCCTAGGAAAGTCAGATGAAAATTACTTGTGATCTCCAGGTTCAAATACTAGCTCCCTAGATTAGTAAGGAGCTTGCTTTTGATGAACAAAGTGATGTGTGTACTAACGTGGCTTACGGTGTTGGCATAGTCACATGTCTCTTTTCCTTCAAAAGCTGTCACTTAATAGAAGTTTGAAGACAAGCCAAATACAATATAAATAGACCAAGTGGGTACAAAAACCTGTTCAGTACTTGGAAAAGGTGTGGAACATCTGTTCAAAATAGAAAGCATTGGTTCACTGACTTAATTGGAGGTGTCCTAGATGCTAAATTTTAGGTTTTTTTCTGCTTCAACAGTTGATTTCTTTCTCCTTTCTGGTTGTTGTAATTAAAAAATGCAAAATTTGTAGGAACTTGATTTTTGCGAGGCAAAGAACATTTTTGTAAGATGTGGATCATTTCCTTTTGTATCAAAAGAAAAAATCTATAGTATTTTTAATACAAATCAATTAGCCTCAAGAAATTATTCTCAGGTGTAGTAATAAATCACTATGTGAAATATTCATTTATGCCTGGGAGTGAACAATACTGTCCTTTTCATAAAAAGGCTATTATGACCTGAACTTGTTGGAAACCCAGAACAATTCTATAAAGATGACAGAAAATATTTAAAAACTTATCATGATGATGAAAGCCCAAAATATATCAAAGCAGGGCATATGTTCAATTAATTTATCTGCAGAAACAGTTTTCAGTGATGTTATGTTTCTTCACATTTGCATTTGAAGAGAATGTATGTTCTAATAATGAATAACAATAAATTTTAAGGGCCCAGCTCTGTGGCCAAGTGGTTAAAATTCCACACACTCTTCTTTGGTGGCCCGGGTTTGTGGGTTTCTATCCTGAGAGCGGACCTACTCCATTCACCAGCCACACTGTGGAGGTGTTCCATATGTAGAAAAACAGAGGAGGATTGGCATGGATGTTAGCTCAGGGCTAATCTTCCTCACACACACAAAAAAGAGCACAATAAAATAATAAAATGACATGGCATTTTTTATAAGAATCACTATTACTATTTTACATAACATTTTAGAGTCAAATCGCAGAAATTTCTTGCTCACCTCTTGTTCCGATTTAGTAATTCTCTATGACACAGCTTCTTATTCCTTAAAAATTTTTACTTAATTAATAAATAAAAGGTATGAGGAAAGACCTATTAACTCTGTGAAACTACTGGTTTCTGGAAAATTATACAACTTCGACAATAAAGTGTATGTAATTACAGACATTTGGTTTGTGCGTGTGTGTACACATTCATTACTCCCTCTCTTATGTATCTAGGCCCTTATTGTGAAAATTAGAGTTTTCTAGGAAATAAAAAAATCTTAGTTCTCTTGGTCTCATCCATTACTTTTGTCATCTACCACAAAGTAAACAAATTAGAACCACAGAGTCAGCTCTCAGGTAAAACAATATTATGATTTTTGATAAAAAAGTTTTCCAGGAAATTGGTCAAATAAAGAATGGATGTATGAGCCAGCCCCATGGCCTAGTGGTTAAGTTCGGCAAGCTCTGCTTTGGTAGCTGGGATTCAGCTCCCTGGTGTAGACCTATACGACTCGTCAGTGGCCATGCTGTGGTGGCAACCCACATACAAAATGGAGGAAGATTGGCAATGGATATTACCTCAGGGCAAATCTTCCTCAGGAAAAAAATAGAAAGAATGGATGTAGATGTAAATGAAAAGTAGCTAAATACATGGAGTTCTGCTTTTAGCTAGTGAGTGACAGGAAGGGTCCCAATTTTAGTGCTTTCTTTTAGTTATTTCCTGATGACTAAATCTGAAAATATCGCATCTACTTCTTTAATGGTAAAAAGGTTCAGTGATTATTAAACAACAATCCATCTCTGAATCTTTAAAATAGACGCATTTTCTTGGACAACTCTGACAAGTTTCCTTTCACATACTTGTGTATTTTTCACTGTTCTACCCAGTTATTATTTCCAGAACAAAGGCCACTTTTTACATGGAAGGATCAAAATGCATCAAAGATGTTGAGAAAAGGTTACTTTATGTTTTTACTTATTTGTTTAAGTTTTTGAAGCCTGCACATTTCCTTTCACTAAGGTTCATGCTCTAGAAATTTACCACTTTCTGGGTCTTTCCAATGTCTGCTTAGTCATTCCTCAGTTTCCAGTCCAAGGCAATGTGAGTGTGAACTATCTCAGTTCCTCTTATGCACACCTCTGGCACCAGGTGCTGAATGCGCGTTTCTATAGTCTCTGCCTCTTTACATTGGAGGGGTGACACTTGATCCAGCTTTCTTCCTATACTTCAGTGCCACTTGTCACACCTGCTTGGCATTTCCTTGTGTAGCATTCCTGTGCAATGCCCCACCAACCATGAAATTATGGAATAATATTGCTTGAGAAGTCTAGGAATTACTAGTTCAGATTTTTATCCAGTGTGATACCATAAAGATATTGTTTTGGAATTTACAGAAGAAATTCTCTGTGTAGGTGTGAATTAAAAGCAATGTTGAATAAATATAACCTGCACATTGCATTATAACTTAATTTCAAAAGTGAGAACTGAATTTGTGACTAAGCTGAAGATAAGAGACATTCTTTCTCTTAAGACCAGTGCTTAGATTCAAGAACTGGAAAATGGAAGTGAAATGAATAGCACATATATTATTAACGCTAATCACAGTGAAAGGAACAGTGGAATTTCCTGTATGGAAAAGCTGGGACTATCATCCTTTTTAATGAAAGTTGAGGAAGAAATGAAAGTTATAATACCTTTGAAAATCCATGGCTTATGGATATGTAGGCTGTAGATTAATAACTAAGATGTGAATTGATAACATTTTTAATCAAGGTTTCACACCGTTATGTTCATTAAAAAGTTTACTGATTTATAAAGGTAAATAAATTATTCCCACAGAAGGCTGCTATTTCACAATAGTATAAGGAGGGGTACCTTAATTTGAGATTGACCTCAATCTCCTAGTGAGGTCCCCATATAATTAACAATAGCAATGTACCAAATTAATGGGTTCCAGCCAAATTTGAAAATCTGTTAATTCAAACATAAACAATGAACTTTCTTCCTTTGTCCCTGTTCAGAGAACCAGATATTTGGCACTGAAAGGATTAATAAGAATTCAATCCAACTCCATAATTCCAGTTGAACAAAAGAAGTTCCAGAGTGGCTAGTTGACTTGCTTGATTCTATAAAACTTCCTCATAATCAAATGTATAAAATAAATGGCAATTTGGTGTCATATTTGCATTAATATTGATTCTCGCACTGATGAATTTTCCAAGTGCTAATTAGTGTATTATTATTTTTAATTAGCCACCAATAACTTTCTTTCTTTTCTGTAATAAAGAAACCGTCCTATTGGAAAAGTTAGCTGCTATTCTTGTATATTAGAGTACCATATATATTTTTATTAATCCTTGTTGTGTATACCAGTAAAATGTGTGAATTCATAATGATTTTGATTATTTCTCCAAATATCATTATATTTAGAAAAGTGTTAGAGTGCTGCTGAATGCATCCTGTGAAACAACACAGAGTGTATTTTCAATCTCATTAATTTATTAAAATACATATTTTCTGTTCATAAGGCCCCAATACCACAAAACTGTGTTTAATTACTTCACCACTAAATTATTGAGATAAAAGAGAAAAATGAATGGGCTACAGACACCCTAGAGTTAGCATTATTTTTTTTACTTTTTAAAATAAAACTCTGCTTAATTTATGAAAATGTAAATATTTAATGGAAAACATTAGTTATCAAGATCTAAGCTAGATTATACAGGGTACAGATAAGTATTTATTAGACATATGTCCTAAATACTAAAAATCTATAAATCTAAATGGGATACACATTTACATGCAGGAAACAATAAATAGATGTGAATGACATATTTACTAGTAACAAGGTGAATATGGGAGTATATAATAAAGTTTTAAGCAGACATCCAATAAAGAAGCTGTAAATTTCAGAGTCACATAATCACGTGTGTGCCCTGGATTTGCTTCTTTACTCCTGTGTGGTCTCAGACATGTCACTTTACTTACCTAAATTATTGTTGCTTTCTCTATAAAATAGGGCAGATTTAGTCTAGCTTACATGTTTGTTATAGAATAGATTGAAAAACCTAATGAAAGCACACTACTAGTCACTTACAGTGTGTGTGATAAATATGTCTCATTTTCAACTATGAAAAAACCTAGAGGAAACAGATCAAGTTGTATCCTCAGGACAAATAATAAAAACAAGGAAGAACATTCAAGGTAATTATTGAAACTACTGATAGTCAAAGAGAAGGTGGATATGGAGACGGGATGGAAATAAGACTGTTGCACTAAGAATGATATCTATATTTCACTCATCTTTGGAGTCTCATGTTACCTCATAGTAGATATCGTAGTTCTTGAAAGAATGACTAATAGAAAAAAATGAATCATGAAAATAGTAGAAAATTAGGTTGTCTATATAAACTTAATCTTCAAAGGCAAAGCAATATTTACTTTAAAGAGCCCTGGAAGATCTATACCAGTAAAAGGAAAGGTACAATTTGACAAGATTAGTCTATCTAATATCAGATATCATATCAGAGTAGAGAGGAAACCAGACCAAAAGCCATAGTGCAAGAGTGTTAAACCAAGGCATTTTGCATTATAAGAAAATTCATAATAACTTAATATTTATAAGTTAATAAGAATATTACTTTATAGAGTATAACTGGTTTTTAAAAACAGCCAAAACAATCAAGAAAATTGATAGCAGTTGATGACAGTAGAAAATTAAAAAATTTAAAAAATATGGAGTCAATTTCAACAGTCTTAATAATATACAGTCATCAGGATAAGTTGCAATCCATATTTACTTCACTGTAATAAGGTAATTAATAATAGCTACATTTGGAGAGAGTAACATCAGTATCGTAGTGGACTGAGTTGCTCCCTTTGTCTCTCCCCTCTAAGTTACAAACAGTAGGACATCTATAGATCAACAAAGGATTCTCTGCACAGCACACCGGAACACACGAGAGATCCATCATCAACACATCTGAAGTTGGGTAGACTAGGCTTCATGGAGGTGGTGGAACCAGAGGAACAATGCTGCCAGCACCTGAGACCTAAAAGAGGCAGACCAACTCCTGAGACAGACTTCCGTAACTGTGGTAACAACCGTGAACAGAGGTCCCAGGAATTGAGGCAGCCCATACTCCTGGAGGCTCCAGGAACCCCAGCAGTGCTATGACCCAGCCCCTCCTTCCTGGTGGCAGTGCCTCCAACCCTGGCCTTTCTAATAGCAGAGGCTGGATCCAAGACCCTGATAACCTTGACAATGGTGGCAGTGCCCATGACCTGAGATTCCAGGAAACACACTGGTACCCGAGGCTCAAGGCCAGAGGCTAGAGGAACCACAGCCCTTCCCACTCCCTCAGCAGGGGTGGTGGCACCCAAGAACAGATTCATCAGGAACCATGGAAGTGCCTGCAACCCAGCCCTTTCCCTCTCTCCCAGTGGTGGCACCTCTGACACTGGCCCTCCCAGCAGAGGGGACTGTATCCAAGATCCTAATGCCCCTGAGAGCAGCAGCAGTGTCCATGACCTGAGGTTCCCGGAACTGGCACCCAAGACTAGAGGTTCCAGAACTGCAGCGAGTGCCTGCAACCCAGGTATCCCTCCCCTCGTGATGGTGGTGGCGTTAGCCCTGTGGCCTTGGCCCACCTGATATTAGCAGTGTCACCTGCAAACCTAGTGTCCCAACAGCAATGGCACCAGTACCCCTAACAAACCTTGGAGCAGCAACACGGGTGCTGCACACAGCAATAGCACTAGAAGCCACAGAGACCCTAGTAACAGTGACAACAAAGCCCACAACCCAAGTCCCCCCTACCTGCAGTGGAGCCAGCAACTCTGGCACCCCTACCCATGACAGTAGTGCCTACATACCCAACAAATTTGAACATATAGAGGTGCCTGTGCTCCTAGCTCTCCCCCCCACCTTCCCTCTCCTCCTGCCACAGTGGGCGAACCTGTGACTCAGGTGACCCTGGGAGCAGAAGTACTCACCATCCTGGTGACCCCAGTGGTGATGCCTGCAACTTCAATGATACCATAAGCAGCAAGGCACTAGAAACCTTGGAAGGGAAGCACAAGCAGCTCAACAAGGGCACTGGTAGAGGCAGTGGAGGGTGGAAAGCGCAGGTTCTCAAATACAACCAGAAGCAGCTCAAAATGAAAGTAAACAAAGCCTTACCTAAATAAGAAAGATTTTGCTATTACAAATATGCCAGCAGAAGAACAACTCACCAAGCACCATGAAAAACTATGGTAACATGGTATTAAAAAAGGGAGATGACAATTCACCAGAAACCAAACTTGAAGCCATAGAAGATTGCAATCTAATATAGAATTCAAGGTAGCTGTCTTGAAGAAACTCAACAAGCTGCAAGAAAACTTAGAAAGACAGTTCTATGAGCTCAAGAATAAAATTAACGAGCAAAAGGAGTACTTCACCAAACAGATTGAAGCTCTAAAAGAGAACTAAACAGAAATTCAGGAGCTAAAGAACTTAATAAAAGAGATGAAGAATAAAGTGGAAAGCATTAGAAATAGAGCAGACTATGTGGAAAAGAGAATTAGTGAGCTCAAAGATAGAAACCTACAAATGATTCAAGAGGAAGATGAGAGAGAAATAAAATTTTTTAAAAATGGAGAAGTTCTACCATAACTGTCTGACTCAATGAGGAAAAGTAACATAAAGATAATGGGCACCCCAGAAAGAGAAGAGAGGGAGAAGAAAGCAAAGAGTTTATTTAAAGAAATAATAGCTGAAACGATATACAAGTACATGAAGTTAATAGAATATCTAATTATCTCAACACAAAAAGACCTTCTCCAAACCACATTATATTAAAACTGTCCAAAGTCAATGATAAAGAAAGAATATTATGGGCAGCCAGAGATAAAAACAATAACCTAGAAAGGAACCCCAATCAGGCTCTCAGCAGACTTCTCAGCAGAAACTCTGCAAGCCAGGACAGAGTGGAATGATATATTCAAAATATTGAAAGATGAAAACCAGCAGCCAAAAATACTTTATCCAGCAAAGTTATCTTTCAAATTTGAAGGAGCAATAAAAGTTTTCCCAGACAAACAAATGCTGAGAGAGTTCATCACCACTAGAACTGTCTTACAAGTTGAAAAGAGCTCCCCTACCTGAAGTGAAAAAGCAAAGGTATACAAAGCTTTAAGCAAAGTGATAAATAAACAGATTGAATAAGAAAATTGCAACTCTATATCAGAATAGATTAGTAAACACTCAGTTATAAAGATTAAAGGGAAAGAAAGCATTAAAATAACTATAACCACTTTAATTTGATAATGAACTCAAAATACAAAAATGGATAATTTGTGACAAAAACACAGAAGAGGAAGAGGTAAAGGTGGAACCTGCTTAGTCAAGTGAAGATACAAGGCTATCAGAAGAAAAAGGACTATCTTATCTATGAGATCACTTATACAAACCTCATGGTAACCACAAAACAAAAATACAGAGTAAAGTCACAAAACATACAAAAGAAGACACTGAGAGGCCAGCCCAGAGGTGTAGTGGTTAAGTCTGCATGCTCTGCTTTGGTAGCCCCAGGTTCACCAGTTCAATTCCTAGGCATGGACCTATATATCACTCATCAAGCCATGCTGTGGAGGAGACCCATATGAGAAATGGAAGGATTGGCACAGATGTTAGCTCGGTGATAACCTTCCTCAAGCCAAAAGAGAAAGATTGGTCACAGATGTTAGCTTAGGACTAATCTTCCTCATGAAAAAAAGAAAAAAAAGAGGACACTGAGAAACACATCATGGAAAACCACCAAATTGAAATGGCAGACAGAAACATGTGGAAAAAGAAACAGTGGAAATTCATAGAACAGAAAACAAAAGATAGAATGGCAGTATTAAGTTCTCATATTCAATAATCATCCTAAATATAAATGGATTGAATTCATCCATCAAAAGACACAGAGTGCCTGCCTCCAGGAGACACATCTTAGCTCCGAAGACAAACATAAGCTCAAAGTGAAGCAATGGATGTCAATACTCTCAGCAAATGGCAATGAAAAGAAAGCAGGTATATCTATAGTTATATCGGAAAAAATAGACTTGAAGCCAAAAAAGATAAGAAGAAACAAAGATGGACATTATATAGTGATAAAGGGGTCAATACATCAGGAAGACATAATATTTATTGATATATATTCACATAACATAGAAGTACCAAGTATATAATGCAACTATTAACAGATCCAAAGGAGATATTGATGGCAACCCAATAATAGTAGAAGTAGTAACAGCCCATTTACATCATTAGTGAGTAGATCATACAGACAAAAGTCAACAACAAAACAATGGTCTTAAATCAAACACAAGACTAGATGGACTTAGTAGGTATATACAGAGAGCAGTGCATCCAAAACTAGCAGAACACACATTCTTCTCAAGTGCAGATGGAACATTCTCAAAGATAGACCATCTGCTGGGAAACAAAACAAGTTTCAATAAAATTAAGATTGAATTCTTATCAAACATCTTTTACAACCACAATAGTATGAAACTAGAAATGAACTACAAGAAGAAAGCTGGAGAAGTCACAACTATGTGGAGAATAAACAACATGCAACTGAGCAACTAATGGATCAATGAAGAAATAAAAAAGTACCTTGAGAAAAATGAAAAAGACAAACAGCATACCAAAACCTATGGAATTCAGCAAATTCCATAGAAAAGTATATAACAATACAAGAAACAAGAAAAATCTCAAATAAACAGTATAACACTATACCTAAAAGAAGTGGAAAAGAGAACAAAAGTAGCCAAAAATCAGTAGCAGCAAGGAAATAATAAAAATCAGAGTTAAAATGAGTGGAATAGTGACTAAAAAAACAATAGAATGATCAGTGAAACTAATAAATTGTTCTTTTAAAGATAAACAAAGTTGACAAACCTTTAGCTAGATTCACTAAGAAAAAAAGACAGAAGGCTCAAATAAATAAAATCAGAAATGAAAGAGAGGAAATTACAATGGATACCACAGAAATACAAAGGATTATAAGAGAATACTGTGAAAAGCTATACACCAAAAATCAGGATAACCTAGAAGAAATGGATAAATTCTTAGAATCATACAACCTCCCAAAATTGAATCAAGAAGAAATAGAAAGTCTGACTAGACCAATCACTAGTAAGGAGATTGAAACAGTAATTAAAAACTTCCCAAAAACAAAAATCCAGGACCAGATGACTTCTACCAAACATTCAAAGATTTGATCCCTATCCTTCTCAAACTCTTTGAAAAAACTGGAGGATAGGAGGCTTCCTAACTCATTCTATGAGGCCAACATTACTCTGATACCAAAACCAGACAAGAACAGCACAAAAAAAGGGAAAATTATAGGTGAATATGGCTGATAAACATAGATGTAAAAATTCTCAATAAAATATCAGCAAATTGAATGCACTACATTAAAAGAATCATACAGCATGATCAAGTGGGATTTATTCCAGGGATGCAAGGATGGTTCAACATCTGCAAATCAATCAATGTGATGTACAACATTAACAAAATGAAGGATGAAAATCACATAATCATCTCAATAGATACAGAGAAAATATTTGACAAGATCCAACATCCATTTTTGATGAAAAATCTCAATAAAATGGGTATAGAAAGAAAGTACCTCAATATAATAAAGGCTATATACAACAAACTCATAGCTAACATCATATTCAATGGTGAAAAAGTGAAAGGTATCCCTTTAGGAACAGGAACAAGATGAGGATGTCCACTCTCGCCACTCTTATTCAACATAGTATTGAAAGTCCTAGTCAGAGCAATTCAGCAAGAAAAAGAAATAAAAGGGATCTAAATTGGAAAAGAAGAAGTAAAATTGCCAGTATTTTCAGATGACACGATTTTATATAGAGAAAAACACTAAAGAATCCATGAAAAAACTATCAGAAGTAATTAACAAATACAGTAAATTTGCAGCGTACAAAATGAACATAACAAAATTCGATTGTGTTTCTATACACTAACAATGGACTAGCAGAAAGAGAAATCAAGAATACAATGCCATTTACAATGGCAACAAAAAGAATAAAATATCTAGGAATAAATTTAACCAAGGAAGCAAAAGACCTGTATGCTGAAAACTATATAATATTATTGGAAGAAATTAAAGAAGGCACAAAGAAATGGAAATTTGGTTAATGGATTAAAAGAATTAACATAGTTAAAATGTTCATATTACCTAAAGCAATCTACAGATTTAATGCAATACCAATCAGAATCCCAGTGCCATTTTTCATATAAATAGTGCAAAGAATCCTAAAATTTATATAGAACAATGAAAGACCCCAAATAGTCAAATCAATCCTGAAAAAAAGAATGATTCTAGATATTTCACATGCCTTGATTTCAAAATATATTACACAACTATAGTAATCAAAATAGCATGGTTCTGGCACAAAAACAGACACACAGATCAATGGAACAGAATTGAGAGCCAGAAATAAACCTACACATTTATGGACAACTAATTTTTGGAAATGGAGCCAAAAACATACAATGGAGAAAGGAAAGTCTCTTCAATAAATGGTGTTGAAAAAACTCAACAGCCACAAGCCAAAGGAAGAAAGTAGACGATTATCTTACATCATACACAAAAATTAGCTTAAAATGGATTAAAAATTTGAATGTAAGACCAGAAACCATTAAACTCCTAGGAGAAAACATAGGCAATTCATTCTTTGATATCAGTCTTAACAGTATCTTTTTGACTATATCTGCTCAGGCAAGAGAATCAGAAGAAAAAATAAACAAATGGGACTACATCAAACCAAAAAGTTTCTCTATGGCAAAGGAAACCATCAACAAAATGAAAAGACAACCTACTAATTGGGAGAAGACATTTTCATATTATATATCCAATAAGGGGCTAATATCCAAAGTATATAAAGAACTCATACAACTCAACATCAGAAAGACAAACAACTCAATCAAAAAATGGGCAAGAGAGGGGCTGGCCCCGTGGCCGAGTGGTTAAGTTCGCACGCTCCGCTGCAGGCGGCCCAGTGTTTCGTTGGTTCGAATCCTGGGCGCAGACATGGCACTGCTCATCAAACCACGCTGAGGCAGCGTCCCACATGCCACAACTAGAAGGACCCACAATGAAGAATATACAACTATGTACCGGGGGGCTTTGGGGAAAAAAAGGAAAAAAATTTAAAAAAAAATCTTTAAAAAAAAAAAAATGGGCAAGAGATCTGAACAGACCTTTTTCCCAGGAAGATATACAGATGACCAACAGGCACATGAAATATGTTCAACATCACTCATTATTAGGGAAATACAAATCAAAACTACAATGAGATATCACCTCATGCCTATCAAAATGTCTATTATTAAAAAGACAAGAAATAACATGTTGGAGAGGATGTGGAGAGAAGGGAATTCTCATATACTGCTGGTGGGAATGTAAATTGGTTGAAGCCACTATGGAAAACAGTACAGAGATTCCTCAAAATAATAAAAATAAGACTACCATGTAATTCAACTATTCCACTTCTGCGTATTTATGCAGAGAACACAAAAACACTAATTCAAAAAGATATATGCACCCCTATGTACATTGCAGCATTATTCACAGTAGCTAAGAACTGGAAACAACCTGAGTGTCCATCAACTGATGATTGGATAAAGAAGATATGGTGTATATATACACAATGGAATACTACTCAGCCATAAAAACGATTAACTTATGCCATTTGCAACAACATGGATGGACCTTGAGTGTCTTATGCTAAGCAAAATATGTCAGACAGGGAAACACAAATGCCTTGTTTCATTCATATATGGAAAATAAGCAAAAAAATAAACATTTAGAGACAGAGAATAGACTGGTGGTTAACAAAAAGGAAGGGGGAGTGAGAGAAGGGCAAAAGGGGTAAAGGGCCACATGTATCATGAGGGATGGCAACTAGACTTCTGGTGGTGAACATGATGTAGTCTATACAGAAATATAAATATAATGATACACACCTGAAATTTACATAATGTTATAAACCAAAGGTACCTCAATATAAATTAAAAAATAATAATAGGTACACTTGTATATAAACAAAGAAACCAATATGGATTTGGCTAGAATTGCCTTGGATGGTTAAGTGGAAATGGCATGTGTGGCAATCTATCTGTACTGTGATTGAAGTACGGCTCTTTGTTGAACGAGGTCATCGTAGAACTCTTGGCAAAACACATGTTACATTTTGTTTCCTCACAAGCGCTCTTTGATCTTCATCTTGTCTTTGAAAAATCTGGCATATGTGATCCTGGGAAACCGTTAACCCTGCAATAAAGTTCATTCTCTCCAGACATTCTTCTCTTGAAATGTGATGCACTTTCCTTCTCTATGCCCAGTGAATTTTAATTTTCTATAAGATGCCAGACTTATAGGGAAAAAATCCCTTTGTATCTGACATTAGGGGAGCACTTTTAAGCCAAACACCCTTTATATTTCCATTTTTGGATGAACGCCAACTGTACAGTCACCAAGGTTTGCATCTCCATGACAGCTTTGAGGAAGTTCTTTATTCCATTGATCTTTCAGATGGCCAGGCTACTTCTCTTGCAGCTTGGCAGGTTTGCCTGTCTTTGAGCCTCCATTTCAACAGCTTCCCTACCTACTTTTACGGTGCTTCACTCTAGAATGAATTCACTGACAGTCTTACTTCAAGCGGCCAGATCTTTTTTCACTGGAGAGTATTCTAGGCAAAAATCCACAAAGAGATGTGTATGGTTTTATTTATGAGTTCTTAAGAAAGTCACATGAAATTTTTGTCATTTATACATAGACAGTATTCAGTAAACATTTAGAAGGAAAGAGGCAGTTATATGGGGAAAAAGAGAGTGAAGATGAGAAGAGAGACATCTGTTGAATGGAGTTAGAAAAATAAAATTAATATATATTTAAACATACCCATTAGCCAATATATAAGGCCTATATTCTAACCTTTTATAGTTTTTAATAACTCCCAGCGTCAAAGCTATTCAGGGAGCGTTTGAACCCTTTAGTGTCACTTTATTTATTAGTTTATGCTATAGCATTTTAACACACATAAAATAATAGGGCAGAAATTTTTAAGTAAGTTGTAGAACTATAAAGAAAGAAAAATGAGAGGAAGAGACACAATGTACACATAATCGGAAGCTTGCTATCAAAAACTTCAGTCACCTGCTGAATGCCATATAGTCTTGATATTTTGTATTTCCCCATTTTTGTCATTAACCTAATAATTCCTATTCTTTCCTGTTCTTAAAAAAACATTTTGAAGGATAGCATTTGTTTCCATCACTATTACTCTGCTTAATTCTGATCTGATAATGATGACAACCAGAATTTGTAGGCGAGAATGCCTTGCCTAAAAAACCCACCGCATCCTCTGAAGTATTTCACTCCTAAGTCTGCTCATCAACCATCCACCAAAGAGCTCTCGGTTAGTGGAATGAGGATAGGAATTTTTTTTTATTAGTTTTCACCTAAAGAATATTTCTTTTCAAGAGATGGGCAATATAGACTGCATCTTCAAGCCTTGTTCAAGCCATTTGAGACATTGGAGAAGTTTACTGTGTGCGGCCATCACAGGATCTATTTCTCGGACATGGTATAGAATCTTAGACTCGATTATGAATGCATCAGTGGCCACAGGTGTCCTTTGTGGTGGATGTTTGAAAGAATGCTCCAGACATTTGGCCTTAGCTTACGTCAGGATTCTTATGGCAGAGTAAGTCATAGGTCTGATGTTCACTCCAAAGGATGATGCCACCATCAAGACCAATATCCACGTGTGACTGAAGAAATACCAAACACCTGTATTGTGAAAGCAGAGGCTTGTCTACTGGTGTGCAGCATCCAAAAGAACAAGTAGTATTGTAAATTATCCATCACTTTATTTCTTCTACACTTGCTCTCAAGGAGGTAAGATAGTTGTTCGATCATGTGATGCTTTCCTTCAGAAATATTCAGGAGGCCAAAACAAACACTTCATTAAACAGCGGCTTAGTTTCTACAGTGTACTGTACTGTTATGTAGGTGCTTATGCTGGAAAAACATAACTGAACTATTTTCTAGTACAACAGTGAAACGGATGTCAGGCATCAGATCTCATCTGGAAGCAAGGCTTGGTTCATGTGAGAGTCCCCTCCCCTGCCAGGTGAGGCTGGGGCAGCCCTCTCATTGGGACCTTTCCCACAAGGTTGTTATACAGAAATGGGACTGACTTTACATGAGTTTTACTTCTTACTTGATGCAATTCTTCTACAATGTAAATACAGCAAAGTTTAACAACAGTAGATACTGAAATAGTCTTAGTTACACTCAGCACTTTCTGATAAATAGCTGTCTATATCTATTTCTTTCACTTAAGTTGTTTGTAATCTAAATGTGGGCATATTAGATCAACTAACTCTCAATTTCTTTTTCCCAAGGCAATGTAATTGTAAAATCATCTTTTGGAAATCTTCTGTAATGGCTCTCTTCTTGATTTCATATGAATCCCTTGGTCTTCTTTTTTATTTCTGTTTGTGAGGAGGAGTGACCCAGAGCTAACATCAGTGCCAATATTCCTCTATTTTATGTGGGATGTTGCCACAGTGTGGCTGATGAGTGGTTCTAGGTCCATGCCTGGAATCCAAACCCACGAACCCTGGCCACTAAAGTGGACCATGCAAACTTAACCACTACACCACTGGGCCAGTGCCCCTGGTCTTCTTGCTCTCAATCTTTTATGTTATTTTTGCTTTCTTGGAAGAAAGAATCCAAATGGTTAAAAGGCACAGAAGAGAATGGCTTCTGAATCAATGTTTTACTTGAAGTTCAAATCCATGGATATAATTCTATTTTTCCCTCAGGATGTCTACAGATTTCCTTCCTACATTTAGACCTTTTTTTTTTTAAGATACACTAATTTTGGCAACCATGCAGTTAAGAAGCTAGGAGCTGTTCATCAAAATAATGCCTTTATAACACGTTTTTATACTCGCTAAGTTGCAAAACTGGTACAATTTTCTCTTCTTCATATGAACCTGTTAAACGAATCAGCTTTCTTCTCTAACTCCATATTTGAACATAATCTTTCTAAAAATTATATAATCATATATTATAACCCAAAATGAATCATAATAAGACTCATACCAGTAACATAAAAATACTTTCTGGAGTTTACGTGTAATTTACAGGCAATGATACTGATAATCAAATGATAAAAATAGTACTTTTTTAATTATGAAAAATATTTTATTGTATCCAAACACAAAATAAAACATTGCTTAAGGGAAGTATTTATTTTCCTGAGGAAGATTTTGTCCTGAGCTAATATCTCTTGCCAATCTTCCTCTTTTTGCTTGAGGAAGATTCACCCTGAGCTAACATCTGTGCCAGTCTTCTTCTCTTTTGTATGTGGGTTGTCACCACAGCATGGCCACCAACAGGTGTGTAGGTCTGGCCTGGGAACTGAACCTGGGCTGCCAAAGTGGAGCACATTAGACTTAACCCCTAGGTCACAGGTCTGCCCCAGGATGCATAATGTTTTATTTATAATTTGGAAGATATCCACAGACATTTATGATTTGCAGTTGTACCTCATTGTTAATTTTAGCTTTCTACGTTTTTAGGAAAGCATTCAGATGCAATATTCTGTTGGAATTAGAAGAAATTTATTCTACAAAAATATTAAGTGCCTGCTATAATGAGGACACTAGGCTAAATAATATGAAGAATAAGAGAATTTTGTCAGAGCCTCAAAACCTAAAGTTCTTGAATAAGATTAATCTTAGTTTTTCTTAGTTTATCTCCAGTGAAACACTTGGTATGAGTCTCCGTATCTTTCTCAATAAAATGAGAGTATTGGACCAGGTGATTTCTAATGGTATTTTCAGAGAAAAAGTTCTATTATTCTTTAATCCTGTGTCACGGTCAAAAGCTGTGACCTTGCGCTGCTTTTAAATATATTTATTGATTCAATATAAATCAGAAAATACATTTCTAATCTTTCTTAGAAAGTAGGAGAGTTACATTTAAGTTTCCTTTTGGATGTGAGAATGAAAATGAATCATCATATAGGTTTCTAACTATCCTTTGTGCATCTCTCCACTAAGATCTAAGTTAAAATTAATTTTAACTGTCAAATGGAATTTAGCCTTGCAATTATACAAAGGTATTCAGAAAATTATAATCTCACCTTTGCCTAATAATTTGTGTTTTGCTGAAACTGATTGATAAGTAATAGTATCAGTTAAGTCCCTGGCTATCTATTGCCTTAGAGTGTTTTATTTTTCTTTTCCCTACAGCCTGTGCAAAGTTCTCTTTCAATCAAAAGTGCAAGAGTTAGAAAATATTAGTGGCAGGACAAAGTTTGCTGAATCAAAAGCAATAGCTGGGTAAACGCCCCCTGAGAAGATGGCTGGAACGAACACTCTCGTTCAGACTGTTAAATTTCAATACGTAGCTCAACTCCTAAGTGTTTATTTGAACAGAATGTTTAAAGAACATAAAATTTCCCCTTTAAAATCAACTCTCCAGACGCTTAGTGTGTTGATATTTAGATTCTAAAATTTATATGGAAAAGCATCACTGAAACAGATGCTGGTAATATAATTGACTAAAAATTTGCATTAAAGATGACTCTTGGGTGTGCACTCAAGCATTCATATGTCCAAGAAGAGTTACTTGTGGGGATATTCAGATCTGTTTAGGATTCTTCTTTTTTTTCTCAAAGGTTTTAAGGTATAAGAGAAGCAGATTAATAGTTGGTAGAAGAAGCTAAAAGGAGGCACAGCAATGTATGAAGAGTATTGTTAAATAGACAGATTTGATATGACTCCAAAGTTACAAATAAAATCAGAGTTGAAAATCAATGCCTATTACTCCCTGTATTCATTTTCGTGTGGTCTCTACCAAGTACATAGATAATGATGTTAGCATTTTATAGGTATATATAACAGGTATATACCTTCCTTCTCTCTTGAGACTTTTTCTATTCTTAAAGAACTTAAAATAATAGCATGACATACGTAAAGGGATATTTGTTCTTAGATTTTGGGGAAGAGCTCATAATATAGAGATACATTATTATAAATGGAATGAAAAACACACTGAAAACCAAGAAGAAGAAGAAGAAGAAGCATATTTAATTGTTTCTGAGTCCAACTTGTCATTTCTGGGTCAAAGTTTGCTTCTGGATTTAAAGGCCCTATTTTTGGTTTGGAGGTATATATTTATAAAACTTTTGTTTTTCATTATAGTCAAAATCTAAAGTACTTGGGATAAATCTTGAGGCAGTCAAGATGTGATTTGATATCATGTTAACAATAAAGACATATTAATAAATGTATTATACTTCTGAAGAGCTTATTGAGAAAAACCAAAAAAAAATTTGCAAATGATTGTGTTGCATCAACCTGATAATAGAAGGAGGTTATGATACATCTGGACAGCTTAAAAAATAAAATTAGCAAGTTGGGAAATGTCAATGCAGAATAGTTCAAATAGAATTTCCAAATATTTCAAAGCTGACCTAATATCTACTATTTGCCTCAGTCATTAGAGGTCAGAGTCCCCACTATACCTGAACAGTGTCTATTTATAAAATCAAAATGTCAAGAGCTGCAGAAGATTTAGGTTATTTTCTTATTAAGGAAAGTTTAAGAAATGAAACAAAAGTTGAATAACTAGGATAGTAACTAAAACAAGAAGCACAAACAGAAAAGAATAGGTGCCCTGTAACAATATTGTCTAGCTGCTGCTTTTATAATCTCAGTATTTTTTTTTTCTGTTAAGCACTTTATGGGTAGAGTTTTCTAACCCTCCTATCCAGCAGGTGCACATTATGAGACACAAATATTTTGCTGTATCTCATTCACCTTTCTGTCTCTAACTCTAAGAATAATGTGTTATATACTAGGCATTTGGTAAACCTCATAAAGCTCATATTCTCATGGGACAGACAGAGCTCTGGCAGACAAATGACAGGAGAGTAACTTTGCAGATTGTGATACATGTTATGGGGGAATAAACTGGGAGAGAAGATACTCTACTTGAATACGATGGCCAGAGTCTTCTTGAATGTCAGGAGTAGAAGGGGACAGCTGTGTGAAGAGTCATGAGGAAGGCATTCATGGCAGGGGGAGGCTTTAGCACAAAGTATGCCTTGGTATGTTTGAGGGACACGAGAGATCGGGGAGAGATGGTCTAGGATGACCCTGGAGTGTCAGGTAGGAAGAGGGAGGCCCTGGTAAGGAGTCAGGAGGTTTTACTAAGTACGGGGTGAGCAAATGAACGCTCCTAGACTAGGGAGTGAAAAGGTCTTATTGATATTTTAAGAACTGCTCTCGCTAGTCTATGAATAATGGATTAAATTTTGGGAGATGGAAGAGTTGAAAACACAGAGAATAACTGGCTATTGTTTCACCCTCTGTTCTGCAGAATTGTTCTCTCTGTTGAATATTTTGTTATTTATACACGTCAACCTACCTCCCCTTCTTTCCCCTTTAAATTCTTATCCGTTATCTCTATTTCCACGTGCATCAAAATTATGCTCCTTTCTTTATTACCACTTATGTCATTCAATGCTCTGTCCATCCCCACTTGTTTTAACTTAATGATGCTAATAATCTTTTTGAAGAAAAACCTTATATTGACCTCAAATGCCATCTGCTTGCACCTGACAGAGTTGAGACACTTGCTCCGGAGCAGAGCATATAACTGATAGGTTGTGAGTAAAGAAATGTTTGCACTGAGCATGGTTAGGGTTAACTTGCTCATTAACATATGTAGGTCAGAGCAGAGGCCACTACTGCCTCCTCACCTCACCTGGCTCACATGTTTCTCTTTCAGATACATTGGGTGAAGGACTTGAGAGTTTTCACCACCTGTATTCACATCAGAATGCTGAAAGGTGTAGATTATCTGAACAACAATAGATAAAGAGTGAACTGAATATAGAGAGATAAATGACTGCCTAATTCAGCGCCTAGTCCCCCAGTCCTAGCTACAAACACTCACAAACTGGCATGGCGAGGCAACAGTTAATAGAAGGTTCAGGATGAACCTCCTTAGATCCACATGACCCAGGTTCAGTTCAGTTCCAATTTGGGGAGTGGGATGGAGCAAACAGATGTTGCATTACTCAGTCAGCTCACCTTTAAAAGCAGCCTCCTATGGGCCAGGGCCTGTGTCACATACTAGATTCTGTCAGAGTACAGATGCCCTATACAACTGAAGAGAAGGAGACTAGAGAAATTCCCACAAATTTCTCTAGTCATGGTTATGAATTTCAATAGAACTGATTAATTTTGATTTTATACATTCAATTCTCTAAATTTGACACCACATTAGAGGGTTCTAATGATGACCCTTGGGAGATTTTTATTTAATATTATATATTTTCACGATGCCTTTTTCTGCACATTCCACTGAAGCTCTAGGCTTCATTTGTATAATAATGGGACACAGGAGGAATAAGGTAATATCATGTAATGTATACACAGTAGCAACTAAGGCACACCATTTTAGTTCCTGTTTCATTTGTGAAGGGTTTAGAAAGGATCTTGTTTCTTTAAAATAAAATGCAATTTAAAAAAAAAAATGACAGTGAATGACACAGAGTCTGTTTATTTCTCTTGAAGCTGTCAGAGTCAGAGAAGAAAACCACTTTGGGGTATGAGCCTGTGGTACTTGTCATAAGAGTGAAGGAACTTGATGACGAGCTTTTATTAGCTCTGACAATATGGGAAACTTCAATTCTAAACTGTAACAAGTAGTACATAAAGTAATTTAGATATGCCACTGTCTGTGGCCCTGGGTGTAAATCCGTACTATGTGAGTAAATAAAGTTGGAGTATTTATCACTGGTGAATGTTTGTATAATCTTATTTTTTTGTTGAATTATTTGAAGTTTTGGAATATGAGGATTGTATGTGTGTGTGCTTTAATACTCTGTAAATATACTATCTTCTTTAATAACATTTAAATTGAATATACAAATATATATAATTGCGACACATCTATAGAATATAAAATATATTAAAAGGATAATAATTTGCTCTTAACAATTTATGTCATTTAAGCTAACATGATATTAAGCTAGTAATATTAAACTTTTCTCTCTCACATTCAAAATTCTAAGCATTTTCTCTTCCACTAGTGATTGTTTCCCTTTGGTTGTTTTTGAATTAGTGATATAAAATGTCAACACATTTTCTGGAAAATATGCAGTATATCAATACAGTTTACTTTAGCAAGTGATCTCCAATAAATGATTTCTTCATTTGGCATATGTAGTATATGAGAAGAAATTCAATTTCTGGACAACATAGAAAGTAGCTTTTCCAACAATATGGCAGATTAGCAAACCATTTATTTTGAAATAAATAAAAATAGTAAATTATATATTAGTAGTATGTTAGTAGTCTTAGCTGGCAAAACAGTATTTAAAAAAAAATCTTTGGAGTCCAAAAAGAAAGTGAGAGCAATTATCTAGAAAAGTGACGCAGTGAGCACAGGCAGATGTGGAGTCATCTGAAAGCCCCAGTGAACCTGGTTTTTCACTCTGATGGCCTTTGAGGAGAACAGGAGATGGTGAAGAGGAGCCAGACGCTGTCCATCGTGGTAGAAGAGCCCCACTCCCAAAGGGCTGCATCATCCACTGACCTTTAGGATGAATTAAGAAAACAACAAACGTTACATAAAGATAACAAGGAATAGTTCCTGTTCTTACCTTGGTTCCTGGTTGACTGGTGCCAAGATGGCGAATTTAGAAATTTGTATTTTAGTGTTCTTGATTTCCAGGCCAGGGGAAGAAATAAAAATGAATCCTTTCCAAAGCACAGCAAATACAATGCAGGCCTCAAAGATTTCTGACAAACTTCTTTGGTTATGCTCAACAATGGAAAAAAAATCACAAAGTACCTGAAAATGCAAAGCACAGTGCAGGAGAGGACGGTGAGGGCGAGGGGCAGAAGTTAGAGTGAGACTGGAAACAGTCCCAGATGTTGGAATCCTTGGATAAAGTCACAAAAGAAGTAAGTTAATACACCTATGGAATGAAAGGTGCCAAAAGCAAGAGTAAGTAAAAATATTCAATAAAAATCACAGCAGAAAAGTATAATAATGAATGAAGAACACAACAAATGTGGTAAGACGTTGATACAAGACAGCAGGAGAGGTGTTGAACAAAATGACTTAGAAATCTAAAGAAATCACCTGAAAGAAGTGTGGAGCAAGAAAGAAGGAGGACATATAGAAGAGAAGCTAAGAGGTTAGGAGGGATATCAAGGTGTGAGAAGAAAAAGAAAAACAGAAAGGAGGGTCAGGAGAGGCAATAGTAAAAGAAATAAGTGACGAAAGACAAGAATCTACAAATTCAGAATAAATTGCAAGTTGGGAAAATGAAATGAAATCCACTAGTACCATTAGAGTGACAGAGCAGAATAGTAAAGATCTGAAGAACAGTGCACAAGAAAATATGATTTTCAAAGAAACAACAATTACACTGCTGATTTCCCTACTATTAAGAATAGGGAGCTAAATTTTTTTGGAAGGTCATCTTAGTCATAACTTTATTAATAACTGTCAACTTAAAATTGTATGCTTATCAAAATTCTTTGCAGCACAAATTCAAGATAGTCATTTTGAAAAAAGCGAAATCTCAGGGGCTGGCGCAGTGGCGCGGCAGTGAAGTTTGCACGCTCTGCTTCAGCATCCCGGGGTCCACAGGTTCAGATCCCAGGTGCAGACCTTTGCACTGCCTATCAAGCCGTGCTGTAACAGACGTCCCACATGTAAAAGTGGGGAGATGGGCACCCATGTTAGCTCAGGGCCAATCTTAATCAGCAAAAAGAGGAGGATTGGTGGTAGATGTTAGCTCAGGGCTAATATTCCTCAAAAAAAAAAAAAAAGAAAAATTTCAGAGAAACAAGAGAACTTCACTGTTAAAATTCATAAAGAATGTATTTAGGGAAATAGGAAAGGGAGGTCTGAATACTAAGGAGGAATAGTGAGCAAAGAAATTGATGAACCTGTGTTTACAAAAAGAAAATATCAACTGTATAAATCAATAATAACATGCAGTTTGAGGGGTTAATAAAGAACTGAAACACTGAACACAAAAAGGTGGGTGGTCAAAGCAAATCATTACAAGGAGAAGAAAAAATATTAATTATTTTAGATTTGCTGAGATGAGTGTGTATGGTAATATTTGTAAGTCACACATGAAATGATGAAAAGGGCATACATAGTTTCAAACTAATAGAAAGAGGGAATAAAATAAATAAAAGGAAGGAAAATCCGAAAGACAACAAGAGAGAAGAAAAGAGAGGAAACCTAGAAAAAGCAGGACAAATGGAAAGCATAAAATAAAATTATAGAAACAGCTAAAATTATCAGTCCACCTTGTAAGTGAACTAGGAATAAACACTGTATTTTTAGAGACAGGTTCTCATATTAGATTTAAAACACAGAAGGTATATGCTGTTTATGAGGGATGCTCTAAAACATAGGAAATAGAAAGCTTGAAAGAAGAGAGAGGAAAAAGATACTAAACAAATAACCAAAAGAATGATGCTGTAAATATGAATTTTTGACAAATAGACATAAGGACAAAAAGAATTACTATAATTAATAAAGTTTACTCCATAATTACATAGCTTTAAATTAGCTAGGAATATATAAATGTTCTAATGTTATATGCCATGCAACATACAATGTAATAAAGTGGTTCCAATTATATTGTCACATCGACATAACTATAAAGAGACATAACTATGTTGATAAATCCAACAATAAAATGGGAGATTTTAAAAAATAACTCTCAGCAACTGAGAGATCATAAAAAGTGTGTGTTAGTAGAGATATAAAATACTCAAAAGATTAAACACTTTGAGATAGTAGACATAAATAGGACATTTTACACACACACAACAGATAATATGCAACACATTCAGCACGTATGAACATTTTAAAAAACTGACGTTGTACTAGGGCATGAACACTAAATTCAAATTTTCAAATCGATAATATCTTTCAGAATACATTCAATAGCAAAAATAGAATTAAATTAGAAATCTGTGGGAAAAATTGCTGAAAAATATTTTTAAAAATTTCAAGACAAATTACTACAGGGTCAAGGAAGAAATTGTGCTGCATGTTAAAATTATGACGATAACAATGTATTTTTAAAAACATATAAAAACTTGAAGGATAAAATGACAGAAACAGTTGCAACTATTTTATAATTTTAAATGCTTATATAAGCAATTAAGACATTAACGAGCAATGTGCTCAAGAGCCATGTACCCAAGAAACAAGAAAAAGATAAAAATGAAAAAATTTGGAGAAAAAATTTATAAATATAAGACCAGGAATTAGTGAAATAGAAAGCAAATTATAATAGATAACAAAAAATGTCCTGTACTTTGAATGAAAGCAAATAATTTTTAAAATTTTGAAAAACTGATTAAGCTAAAGTGTTGCAATGGGGATAAGAATGGAGCTGGTGCGAATGAAGAGAGATATTAATGAAGGTGAAATAATGATTGAACACACATATACTGATACGTTCAAAGACTATTGATCAGGACAGATTTTTTAAAATATGTAAAATTACTAAAAAAGAGGTTGAAAATAAGAATTGCCCCATCACCATAAAATAAATGGAACTGTAACTCCAAAATTTCCCACAAATAGTATTTTACAAATTCCACAAACGTTCAAGCAACGAATGTTTCCCTCCCTATTCAAAATCTTTTAGAGCATAGAAAAAAAGAGAAAGCTTCTCCGAATTTGGAGAACCATTCTCCAAATTATTTTACAATTTTAGTAGTATAGAGTCATACTAATACAATATAGTTGCAAGATGTGAAAAGAAATTACAAATCAATAGCATTTACAAAATTAGGTGCAAAAATAAAATCATATTTATTCATGTTTCTGAATCCAGCAATATGTAAAAAATGTAGTACCTCATAACGAAGTTCAGTTTATCCAGGGATGCTAAATTTGTTTAACATTTGAAAATCAATTAATAAATTCAGATTGAAACATGCAGCCATGAGATCATCTCAATGAGTAGCAACAAAAGAAATCACTTGATGAAACCTGTGATAATAGCTTTTTAGCAAACTGAAAATGTAAGATAACTTTCTTAATCTCATAGAAAGTAGCTATACTAAATCTTTAGTGAATCTATTAATATCTAAATATAAAAATTGTCCCCTGTATAATCATGATAATCACTTTCAGTACAAAGTTGAGTAGAAGTGGTGACAGTAGGTATGCTAATCTCGTTATCTCAACAAAAGGATTAAAAATAATGATGTTTCTGCTTTTGGTCTTTCATAAGTAGTCTTTAGCACACTGAGGAAATTTTCTTTTATTTTTAATTTTCATTCCGAATTTTATTCTATTCGTTTTTGCACCACTAGTTTATGCTCTATTTTATCAAATTATCTTTCTGCATCTAACAATTTGATCATGTTTTCCTCCTTTTTTTCTGTTAATGTGGTAAAATATATTGATTGATTTTTAAATGTTAGATCAACCTTACATTCTTGTAATAAACCCTATTGACCATTAAGTATTTTTTAATTTAGATCTGAATAGATTCAATCTGGTATTGTTTTGGAGGGATTTATGCATCAATGTTCATGATAGACATTGGTGTGTACATTCTCTTTTAATGTCTTTATTAAGGTTTGATATTGAAGTTATGATAGCTTCGTAAAATATGTGATAAAATGTTTGCTTTTATACTATTCTCTTAAAGACTTGAAGATTAATTTTTTCCTTAAAAATTTGGAGGAATTAACTACAAAATCATTTTGGTTTGAAGGGATGTGTGAGTGAGTGTGTGCATGTGTGTAAAGGTATGTAATAATAGATTAAATATGATAGTTGTAAAATTTTCATGTTTCTAACTCTTCTACTCTCAGTTTGGTACATGATTTTATTTGGGGGGGTGGGGAAAATTAGCTTAGAGCTAACATTTGCCACCAATCCTCCTCTTTTTGCTGAGGAAGACTGGCCCTGAGCTAACACCCGTGCCCATCTTCCTCTACTTTATATGTGGGATGCCTGCCAAAGCATGCCTTGATAAGTGGTGCTAGGTTTGCACCCAGGATTCAAACCAGTGAACTGCCGGCCAGGGAGCGTGTGAACTTAACCCCTATGCCACCTGGCCGGACCCAGTATGTGATTTTTTAAACTAACTTTTCTATCTCTGTTTTTGTCTAATTTTTTGGCATATATAACATTCTCTTAATATCTTTCAAAGTTTGAACATTCTTTAAGTGAATATAGAAGCTTAGTTGGCAGTTGTTTTCTTCCAATATTAAATGCCATTCCATTACCTTCTGACGTCCACCATTCTTATGAGACATCAGCTATCAGTCTTATTGCTGCTCCAATGAAGATAATAAGTCTCTTTTCTTTTTGCTTAAAGATTTTCTCTTTACCTCCAATTTTCAGAAATTTTACCATAGTAGTTGATTACGCCATTGTTTATACCATCTCTGTGTTGATGCTGACCCCAGCAATTTTGGAAGACCTTTTCCTTTGTGGCAGTGGGGGCTGTTCACTGGGGGCCTTCCAATGTTTGGAAAGTATTTCTCTTTGATAGAAGGTAAATTCCATCTTTCTTAGAATTTAACAAAATCAGATATACATTTCCCTCGCCTCCCTTGCAGCTAAGTTGTGGGCACATCACTCAGTCATGAACCACACTGAATTTTTAATAAGGATCTAGGCAAAGAGGCATAGCATAGGCAGTGATAGGTGGCAATGAGAGCTATTGGAGCAACAGTTTCACGAGTTGCTGTGGTTGTGTTGCTGTGGCTACCTCCAGAGCCCATTCTTCACAAAAACATTTCTGGTTTTCATGCTATTCTTGCTGGGTAATACCTGAGCCATATTTCTCAGATCACCCACTGACTCTGTTAGCTTCTCATTATAGTTTTATATTTCATTTTCTGCTTAAATCAGCTAGATTAGTCTTCTATTGCTTGCAACTAAAAAATCTTGCACACCATCTTTGACATGCTCTCTCACCTCCTTCATAATCAGTCTATCATCAAATTCTATCTCAGTTACATCTTCCAAATATATCTTGAATTTCTTCCCATCTCGTCTTGTAAATCAGTTATAATCTTTTGAATGGACATTGCAGTAACCCAGATAGCTTGCAATCCACTCACATGCAACCCCATTAGTTATTCCTGTTTAAATCACACAGTTAAAACCTTCTAATACTATTACACTGACATTAAGATAA
Source organism: Equus caballus (assembly GCF_041296265.1). Lineage (NCBI taxonomy): Eukaryota > Metazoa > Chordata > Mammalia > Perissodactyla > Equidae > Equus > Equus caballus. Next base: position 69,708,472 of record NC_091685.1, on the reverse strand, counting down.
AATCCAAAAACATCATTATAGCTGAAGTCCCTCTAAGATATGGAATTTACCAACTCTCAAGCTTTACCTCTTACCCCTCTCTTCAGCACTCAGTCTGCTTTAATCATGCTGGCTTTTCCTAGGTCTTTGAACATAGCAATATCTTCCTGACTCTTGACTCAAGGTCTTTGCACGTCATAGTCCCACTGCCTGGAATGCTCTTCCTCCTGCCTTGTTCCGTACACAACCCCTGCTCGTCCTTTAGGTCTCTGCCAAAAACAGTTTTCTCAGGAAAGTCTTCTCAAAATAGATGAGGGCTTTACAAACTGGGTAAGATCTGCCATTTATCTCTGTAACCTCAGGGCATGGCGTAGGGACAGACATAAAGGAACTCAATAAACAATAGTTGAATTAATAAATGAATGAATAGTGAAATACGCTGTCGCTTTTACAATGCAGGTTTTCCCATAAGAAATTTTGGTCAAAAAGCTTGTTTTATATCTATATAATTATATAGATTTTTTTTGTGTATATATATATATATATATATATATATATATATATATATATATACAGGTATATGTCGCTTCATTATGCTTCACTTTTTGCACTTTACAGACATTGGTTTTTTTTTACAAGACCCTGCACCAGCAAAAAGATCACAGATCACTGAAGGCTCAGAGGATGGTTAGTACTTTTTAGCAATAAAATATTTTTGAATTAAGGTATGTACATTTTTTAGACATAATGTGATTGCATACTTAATAGGCTACAGACGGTATAGCGTAAACATAAATTTTATATGCACTGAGAAACCAAACAATTCTTGACTTGTTTTATTGGTGATGTTTTCTTTATTGCGGTGGTCTCGAACTGAGCCCCAATATACCTGAAATATGCCTGTGTATGTATGTGTGTATATATATATACACAGTCATGCGTCACTTAATGATGGGGATATGTTCGGAAAAATGTATTGCTAGGCGATTTTGTCATTGTGTGAACATCATAGAGTGTGCCTCCACAAACCTAGGCTAGATTGTATAGCCTACCACTCACCTAGGCTACATAGTACTAATCTTATCAAACCACCATTGTGTATGCAGTCCTTTCTTGACAGAAACGTTGTTATGCAACTCATGACCTTATACATATCTAAAACTTCTGTACTCCCGTCTGGAAAACTTTAAAACCCAAGGAAATATTTTCCTTGGTCCCTGATAAAGACTGTGCTCTGTGTTTTAGTTAACTAAAATTTGTTGACAGACAACCTTACTGGTGACAACATAAAAAAGAAAGAAGAAATATGAGTAGAAAGTGTCTTCTTATTAAAAACTTGGAGAAATATGTTTACTTTACTAGTTTCCACAAGACTAACCAGAAAACTACTGTCTGATTATCAAGATATCTTTGCATTTCTCCTAAAATTAATTAGAAATTATAGCATAAATTTGTATTTTCCCCTAGTTTTGTTGAGGTGTAGTTGACAATTCAAAATTGTACATATTTAAGGTGTCCAACTTGATGGACACCTTTGATATACACATACATTGTGGAATATTCACCGCAAGCAAACTAATTAACATATCAACCCCCTTTTCACATAGTTACCATTGTCTTTTCTTTCTTTTCTGTTTGTGGTGGAAACCATCTACTCTCTTAGCAAATTTCAAATATACATACAATATTGTTAACTATTGTCACATTGTTGTACATTAGATCTCCAGAAGTTATTCATCTTACATAACTGAATCTTTGTACACCTTGACCAATGGCTTTCCATTTCACCGTCTCTCTAGGCCCTGGAAACCCCCGTTATACTCTCTGTTTCTATGAGTTTTCCCCTTTTAGAATCTATGTATAAGTGGGACCATGCCTGTGTGTCTTAGTCTTTCTCTTCGTCAGCTGAGCTGGTAGTGGCCTTTCTGATCCATGGGAATTCAACTGTTAAACAGCAGGTCTTCAATCTGTTCTCTCCTTTAGAGGGTGAGAATGCCCTTGAAAAGGAAAGTAGTGCCCTATTCAAATATCATCGAAAGCATGTTTACATAAGGTAAAAATCAATCGTATTTTCCAATGGGGATCCTCAACTGTTAGTATGCTTTTAGCTGAATGAACTTAGATGTATTAGATTGTTTATGATAACCAAACCAGGAATCTATTGACAAAAGATCATGTAAACAATGAAACTATCTGAGTATAAAACGTTGATGCCTTATGATCTAAAAAGCACCTTCTCTGTAAATAGTGTGATCCACACGTCTCTTAAAGACCCCCATATTAATCCAGGCCAGAGCGTACAACCTAGTGCTGCAAGAATGAAAATGTAGAAATATGTTGGAGACTCTGGACCGCTCCCTGCTTCACTTTTCCCAAGTCATCACTGGCATCCTTGAGATTACTAGTAAAGTTTGAAACTGACTAAGATCTTTGGTTCACATGAGTCTGATTTGACAGTACAATTCTTTGTGCAATATCCACGAATATCAAAGGTTGATTGTGAGAATAAAAGAAGATAATGTTGATAAAACCACAATGAAATGTACAAGCAGTTAAGCAAACATAGGGGGACTTGATCTGTGTTAAATCCATGGAAGATATCATCTGAAATCCAAGCTAATACTTTCAGACCAGTATCCTTTCAAAACACACATTGAGAGTAAATTTTTATACTTGGGAAATATTTTCTTGGTTTTCCTAATATGTATCAAGAAATATATTTAAAAAATAAGGAAACAAATAAGGCTATATCTACATGTAGCAATCACAAAATGTTGGAAATGTCAGTTCTACAATATTTTTGGATAGATCAATTTGGTATAGTTTCAATGGTCATAGTTCACTGTCAATGGCTAAATAAAAACAATTTTTGAACTGGATTTGCTTTTGTTTTTGTAATTTATTAACTATAGAATACACTTTATGGAAATGCCTTTCACAGAATGATAATGATGCATTCTAATGTTACATCCTAGCTATTTAGAAACCCTGCCTTACTCCCATTTCAACTACTTTCGATCACTTAGGTGGAATTAACCTGCTACTTGTGGCAAAAAGGAAATTCTAGGAACAGGGGCGAAATATGATACACTGAGAAACTTCACTTTTTTGCAATGCTTTTATAGACCGTTGTTATATTCCTTTGATTAAAATATATATTGTATATTCAGTTTTTGAAAGAAAATTCATTACCTTCAGTATTTTAATAAGCAAACAATATGCTAAATAAGTGACATACTAAAATATTTTATACCTAAGTCTTTTTCTTCTTTCATTAGGGTAACTTGTATTCTCTTCTTTTACCCATAGCTTTTAAAATAAATTTGGAAGAATAAATATTGTAAAATACACCTTAGCCTAGGAAATATGCAATAATTAGGCTGTATATGAGATTTTTTCAATTTAATAAATAGAAAATATTTTACTTGGAGCAGAGAAGAATTTCAAGATCAAACTTTGTAATTAATGGCATATTAAGTATAACCAGTAAGACAGGATCTTACATTGTAACATAATTCACAAATTATGTAATTCTAAGAAAATTAGCATATAGTACGCAGGAACTTTTTTGTGCAAAATTATAATGCAACTGGGAATACAGTTGTTGCCTTATGGTGAACATGAACATTTTAGTGAGTTAATCATTAGGTGATGTTCCCATAGGTAAGACACTAAACCTGAGCTGTGGAATTTAAAAGATCTTGTCGTCTTAGAGATTTATCAGCAATTAGAGCTATTTAAAATAGCTATTTTAAAATAGAGTTATGGGAAATAATTCTAACCTTCTTGTGTTGTTTAGTTTTCTATTAGGCTCAAACTCACTTCAGAGAGTATAACTTCTCAGAATTAATATTTTTGTGTGTGTCTTTAGAATTTTTTTCTTTACATATCTATTTATGATAAAGAATAGATTCCACAGAGTGATTGACAAGGAGAGGTCAAATATCTTCCTAAAAAAAACAGATGCTGCATGTGCTGATGCCTGCATTTAAGTGGAAATTAGTCACCTGTTTCCTAAAGTAACATAAAAACAACCTCTTCCCAAAAAAACTCAAGAACTTAAAAGAAAAAACAAAGGTCACTTTTGAAGACCCTCACTTTGCGTCTTTTTCTTAGTTGGAGTTTTAAAAGTTCAGAAAGAAAATAAAGCAACTTAGTTATCTGTTCCCTTATCTTCTTATTTCTTCTTACCCTCCTTATGGTGGGTTCGACTAAAAACTTGGAGTTTATTATTTTGTATGTAAAGAGACCTGCAGTACCAGATTTTATGTAGGTGTCTTTCTTCAGTTGTCACAGCCTTCTAATCTGTATCCTCTATTTTTGAATTTGGTTCCTCATTACCACACTGCCTATAACATCAAGGAAACAAAATTAGAATCAAGTTTTACAATATTAAATGGAGGAATATGGGGCGGAAAAATAAAATAGCTTTTCAATGAGCAAATTTAAGTGAACTGCTTCTGTTTGAAAACAAATAAAGCACATACTAAAAATTGAAAACTCAGAGAAATGACTGCTGTTTCGTATTCTAGAATGGAAAAAGGCAATCTTGTACAACAGCAGGATTTTTAGAACCTCACTCAGAAGGTAAATAGCAGATAATCTCAGAAAAATAGGACATGTGTTGTTGAAGTATTGCAAGGGGAGCATCTAAGGTATAGATACAGTCAACTGCAGTGTTCATCTAGTGGCTTTTGTCTCTTCCATTTTCAGTAGACAAATTATTTAAAAAAATTGGGAAATACAATCGAGGGTGTGTATCACTTTTAGTACTGTGCCCTGATTCATTGGACCATGGTATTTTAAATTTGGGAAAGGTAATGGATACCAAAGAGACTAGAGCTTTCATTTTATCATGATATGAGCATCCAGTATGTCCAACAACATAGGAAGTGATGTAGCTAGGAGTAGATCCAGGTCATAAGACTTTTCGTGCATTATTCTTTTTCTGATATAGTGGTAATTTACATAGCCTATATGTTAATCGTAAGATTATAGACAAGATCTTAACCCTTCTCATTTACATTTTCAGAGCATAAATAAAAACTTTCATAGTAATTTAAATAGTGGAAATTTGTTTAATCCCAAAAGGAAAACAGATTGAAGAAAAGTGGTGAATGGGATAAATTGTTTATGTTTATACGCAGTTAACTTCGTAGTGTAAAGCCATTTTTAAACTAGTTATTCATTGTCTGTATAAACTATAAAATTAAAGATATTACCTCAGTTAATCATAATAAGTTGTGCCAACCTAACTGTAAATTACAATAACTCATTTCTTATTTGAACAGGAACTATTTCCCTCTTGATAAGCCAGATTTAGCACCAATAATACTCAACAATCCGTACTGACATAAGAACATAAAAATCTGCATTCAATAGTATTTCTGAGTAAGGAGGAAATTCAACCGTCTTTCTCTATTGGGAGGAGATTCTGCATGGATTTCTTGTATTTCTGCAAATCTTGAGAGCAGAGGTACTGTTGTCCTTGTTCTTGACTATCTTTAAAAAGATGTTGTATAGCAAATAGCCTAGGAAGATAGAAACATCTTGGATGTCTTCTTCCAGTATAATAAAGATAACGTCTCCCTCCAAGTCAAAGGCAGGCAGCCTTATGCCCATTATAAAAAAGTCAGATTTCCTAAACTTGAGTTTCCCCTCTTGTAATATAATCCACTGCATGTTCTGGTGTCACCTAGCCCTTTTCTCTCAGCCCAGTGGGAATTTGGGCTCAGGGAAGAGGCATCAATAATAATACTGGCTGTTATGAACAATAAAGTTTGTTTCTTGCTCTGACCCAGGAGTCTCATGTCTTGTGCCAGTGTCTGAGAAACTGTAGCAGACTAACTTATAAGTTGGCAAATAGAGTAAAATCTCAGACCCTTAACAGTTCTTGAAATTATCATCTTTCCATTCCCTTCAGTTCATTCTGTATACTTCTATCAGATTCATATTTATAAAGCACATATCCCATTTTATCATACTTCTTTCAAAAATCTCCAGTGTTTTCCAATTAAGCATAGATTCTTACCAAGGAATTTCAAGCCCTCCGTTATATGGTTCCAACCTCCTTTTGTGTCCTCCATATAGACTCTCGCTAAGAAATTCAAAGCTTTTCATTATGTGGCTCCAACCCACTTTTTAATTTTATTTCTTGTCCCATGAGCGTATCCCATTTTCCCATCCCTATGGCCTTTCAACGGTTCTTCCTATCATGTGACCATATTATCCTCTCTGTCATTTCTGTTATCTTTCAAGGATACTAACTTATGTAAAGTTGAACAGTTGTTGTAGTGGTGGCTACGTGGCACCACCAAGATCCCCCTTCAGGAAAGAGAGACATTCTCAGAGCTATTGGAAGTGGTGTCAGCAGACAGCCCTCAGCTTGTTTCTGTTCTAGCAGATGCCCTTGGAGATGCAAAGCTTCCTTGGCCAAGGTCACGCCTCCTTCCCAGAGGCAGCGCATGTTATGTGACTGACCAGTGAAGGGATACTAAGGCTCAGCTCAAAATTGGGGCAGATCTGAAGGCCATCCCAGCTGCAGCTGCAGTCTTCCCCACTGGTGTTTTGCTGTGACTGCATCAGAGTCCTCCATTTTTTTTCTTTCTCGTTGACAAACTTCCTGCTCACAAATCTCTGTGTCAGAGTCTACTTCCTTGGGAGCCCAACCTCCCACAGCTATCATTCCACAAAGAATGTAATCTTCTTGAAAAAGGGCCCACCCTTTCCTTTTTCGCTGTACCTATATCAGACACCTCTAGTAATAGCTGTTCAATAAATATTTGTTGAATCAAACTGAACCAAATGGAGTGGAGAAGCTAACCTTGCATTTTTATCATTAGCATCCAAGATAAATACAGAATATGGTACTAGGTAGCATTTTCCTCACCAAGTAGTGAATATGAAGTGATAAATATATTTCAGAATCCAGAATAAATTCAAAAGACCCTGCTACTCAAAAGAAGGGTCACAGGAATAACACCATTTGAACTGCACCTAGAAAAAGCTGGCTGATTAACAAATCTTATCTTTCCTATCCGAAAGAAAATAAGACTGTATTTGTCTACAACAAATTGAGGAAAGATAATGCAGAAATAAATTCAGAGAAAGGGAGGGAAAATATTCATTCACCATCACTTTTATTTTTACTTTTATGAATGAAACTAATGGTTTAAATATCAAAACTGAGTGGTAGAATTTATGTGTATAAAGCCAAATAAGAGTGGTTCTACTTTTTGCTATTGGTCAGGACTACTGTAAGCTTCCTCTCAAAAAGCAATCTTGAAAAATTACCATTGAAATTTTTAAGAAATTTTAAAACAATAGCTTAGTCTAAGATACCCCAAATAGCTCCAAGAAAACAGATGTTATAGCAATAATTTGCTAGTAGGAGTTGGGAAAAAGCTAAGAATACTAGAAACAACCAAAAGCCCTAAGTATATTTCAACAATAACCACCACCTACGCAATTATATTTTCTCATTACTCTTTCAAGCAGGGGAAAGCTCTAGATAACTGACAGCATATTTTAAAATCTGTTTTCAGTTTGATAAAAAGCTACTGAATTATAAGCAACTATGTGCTCTTGGGCATATTGAATGTTTTTTGAATGTCAGCAGATGTACTTGTTTCTTGTTTGGGCTTTGCAGTAAATGATGGATCATGGCCTTCCATTAAAAAGAATCCTTATTCTTTTGGCTTATATATCATCCATTTTCCCAGTTGAGTCTTTAAGTCATTGGCTCTTAACATCCAGCATAATGGCTTTGTGAGTCTGAAGGTAGTTTTTTTCCTCTATGTGTTTTTTCCCCACATATATTTCTTATACTTAAATGTCACACCTTGAGAAAATACATTAAAAAAATATGCCATAGTTATTTGAAATGGTTGTTTTCTAATTATTTTCCCGTTCATTTCATGTCCAATTTTTTATTTGTTAGACACTAATTTATTATTGTTTGGCAATACTTGTATGACTATATTCACATTTTCATTGCAATTCTTTCATAATATGAAAACAAAAATTATATTTAAATATGAACAAGATTTCTTCTCACCTAATGTGATACTTCTTTCTTGTGGTATCTAAAATTTGGATTTGCTTTATTTTTCTTTTAAAAGTGCAAAAGTATAACATAAAAGCATGACATCAATAGCTAAATGAGATCCTCAAGTACTCTAAACAAGTATAGAATACTTGATTCTTTGTGTATTTTTTTCCCACTGTCAGGGGCTGTGTCCCATTGTCGCTGCTGTCAGGATTATAAGTGGGACAACTCTTAGTTGTCCAGAACATCTCAACAAACTGTAGGACGTTAGTATCCTAAGCCCTATGCAGCCCATGCCTGCAGCATCCCCTAATCATTCTGCCAGAAGTATCTCCACACATTTCCAGTCACCTCCCAGGGGAATAGCACTGCTCCACTTTCTTACTCTGCTTCTGATTTTAATCTTTATTACTAGTTATAGCAAGGGGGAGTATAGCAATTTCTTCTACTTATTGTATTCCCCTCAACTTTCCACTCTCACCATTCTAGCCAGATTAGTTTCTTTTCAATGACAGAACTCCTCTGCTCAAAATATTTCAGTGGTATCTGTATTAATTTTCTGGGGCTGCCATAACAAGTTATCACATATTTTGTGGCTTAAAACAACAGCCATTATTTCTCTCATAGTTATGGTTGCCAAAAATCCAAAACTGAGGCTTTGGCAGGTCCAGTTCCTTCTGAAGGCTCCAAGGTGAAAGCTTTCTATGCCTTTCTTCTGGTTTCTGGTGGCTGCCAACAATTTTTGACATCCCTAGCTTGTAGATGCATCACTCCAGTCTCTGCCTCCATCCTCACAACACTTTTTCTGTATTTCTTGTTTTTTTCTCTCTCTTTTCCTAGAAGAAGGGGGTGGTGAGGCAGATTGGCCCTGAGCTAATATCCATTGCCAAGCCTCCTCTTCTTGCCTGAGGAAAATTGTAGTTGAGGTAACATCTGTGCCAGTCTTCCTCTATTTCATGTGGGAGGCCACCACAGCACAACTTGACAAGCAGTGCTAGGTCCACACCTGGGATCTGAACACGTGAACCCCAGACCACCAAAGCAGAGCACGTGAACCCAACCACTACACCGCTGGGCCATCCTCTCCTTTTTTCTGTCTCTTGTAAGGATATTCTCATTAGATTTAGAGTTTACCCTAATCCAGTATGCTCTCATCTCTTTCTTTACCTTAATTATATCTGCAAAGACTCTATTTCCAGAGAAGGTGACATCTGAAGTTCTAGGAGGACAGGAATTTTGGGGACACTATTCAACTCTCTCTAGCACTCGGTGTTTTTAAGTTGAAATCCACAATTCTCATCATAGTTCAGAAGGCCTTATACGAGCAAGAACTGCTTTGTTTTTCTGGACTCATGCCTTATCAGTCTCCTCAGTCACTGAGCTGTGAACTCGGGGCTCTGGTCAGACTTCTTTCAGTTACGATGTTCCACCTTCACAGGGACTGTGCCTTGGCCTGAACTACTTCTCCTCCTTTGTCCTACCATTCTTCTACACAAACTTCTGGTCTCAGGTTAAAAATCTCTTTAAGTTATTCTATGAGACTGTGTTCAGAGCAGTTGTCCCTCTGTTGTACTTCCAGAGTGAGCATCCCATAGCCTGTTACTGCTGGGTGCTATGTCAAGCACTGGGATATAATAGCAAAGGAACTGGATTCGATTCCACAAGGCTCATGGCAAGGATTATATCACCATGCATCTATACACCATTACACATGTCCTGTGCTAATTAATTAATTAATTAATGCGAGTTAGCTTCAGTTGTCCTTCATAAATGGTATATATGATATAAGCATATATATTATATATGCCTGTAATATGCTTATAAATAAAGGCATTAAATTTTTTAACAAACCTCAAAAACTGTGTTGGATTATTTTGGATCCAGTAAGAATTGTAGAAATGAGCACAAAATGTACAATACGATTTTGTTCATTGAAATATAATCTTTGGCTTTAAGAAAGATAAATAAGGCTTAATAGAGTACAGGATGAGCAAAAGTTTACACAATAGCATTTATTTTTTAAAAGGGTGTCAATTAATGATCACGAGATTAACTACTTGAAGTCAAAATCTAACGTTTGAATTTTAAGGTTAATTCAATTGATTAAAATAAATTTAAGAAAGACAAAATGTAATTTTGTACCTCCATTTCACAATTCTTTATGAAGTCCTTTGAGAAGAACTGAGCCAATGAATTGAAACAAGCTCCTGCATGGAGGGGGTGGGGATGGCTGAGCCTCTTACTTTCTGGTAGCAAAATAATTAGGTAGTTAGGTTTCTGATTTATTAGGAATTTAGACTGTGCATGGAATGTGTTCAAACGTCTGTAACATGTCTATTTGGGAATAATAGGAATGCCATTTTTATCAGATACTTTATTAATATTTATTCTATACTTATACCAGTGAGAAAAATACTAGCAAGTATCAACTATTTCACCAAGATGTTACCATTCTCCATCCTTCCATTCCTAACTTATTTCTAGGCAGTGAATTCCCTCTGGATGAGGCCTAGAAGCACCTCTTTGCTGTTGGTGTTCAGCATTGCACTTGACAGTACTACAGACTACAACGTTCTAGAGACCTGAAGTGACAGGAATTTTAGAAAAGACAGTGCATTAACTTGGGAAATTTCATGAGTTAATGTTTTTTCCTATGAAGCAAAAGAACACTAAGTATATTTCAAATCTATAATGGGGAAATATAGGACAAGAAGATTCCTTATGCATTTCCAAAAAGTGAATAAAAAATAAATTATTCTTTCTGGTTTGGATTCAAATAACACTTACCTACTATCTAGTGAACCGTTTTTGAACATGTCTTTGTGAAATATATAATTTGGTACGTTGTCTTCTCCAAAACATAATTGCTAATACAATACTAATGATTTTAATTGATTTGTAAGTTTCTAGAAAGTTGTTCATTGGAATACAATGTCTGGCCTTTAAAAAAAGTTCTATAGTTGAATGTTACAAAAGATGTAGAACTTTAATATATGACAGAAAAATGTTTTGTAGGGTAACAAGCCACTTCAAAATTTCATTGGCTTAAGCAACAAACATATTATTTTTCACAATTATGTGGCTTGACTCATTTTGTTGTTTTTGGTCTGGAATGGTTCAGCTGGATTGGTTTTGGTCTTGGATGTTTCTCTTGTGGTGGTTGTTTTTGGTCTGGGATGATTCAGCTAGATTGCCAAAGGTGGCCTAACTCACGTGTCTCAGGCCTCAGCTGAAAGACATGGGCCTGTCTCCACATCATCTGTTCTTTAGGAGACAGTCGAAGCTTGTTCACATGGTGGTGGAAGAGCAGCAAGATCCACTGTGTGAGCACTTTATGAGCCTCTGCTTGTGGCATGTTTTTAACGTCCTGTTGTCCAAAGCTGTTCTTGGGGCCAAGCCCAGTCTCAAGAGGTGTCCTTGGGCCATAGTGTAAAGCTAGTCACATGCCAAGGAGAAGTAAATTCCACCTCTACCACATGCAGTTTTGTGGCATATATATAAAATTGATGTTTAAAATTAGTAATATATTTTATACTGCTTTCTTCTAGAGCAGGATCCTTGCATGTTGCTTCCAGCTTCTGGTAGGTCAAGGGTTCCTTGGTTTGTGGCAGCACATCTCCAATTCCTGCTTCCATCTCCACATGCCCATCATCCCTGTGTCTGTCTGTGTCCAAATTTTCCTCTTCTTATAAGGACCTCGGTCATATCAAGTTAGGGCTCACGTTACTCCAGAATGACTTCATCTCATCTTAACCTGATTATATCTGCAAAGACTCTGTTTCCAGATAAGATCACCTTCACAGGTACCAGGGATTAAAATTTCAACATATGTTTTAAGAGGAGGACATAATTCAACCCATAACAGAATCTAAGGGGAAACAGTGCTGAAATTTTTTAGTGCTTTTGCTTCAATTAGTTATTATAGATAATAATTAATATTTAAAATTATTCATCATATAATATTGTAAATATAATTTATTATTACTGTTATAAAACATATATAGAAAACATATATTAGAAAACATGTATATAGTGCTTATTATGTAGCAGTATAATGTTTTACAATATTTACTTTAATGTTTTACAAATATTAACTCACTTATTGAACTGAAATGAGAATCCAAGAGTCTTATCCTGTAGGGATAATATATTGATATGAAAATTCTGTTTTATATTTTAAAAAGGCATTCTTAAAATTAGACATTTTGCTTTGTAATTTTATTCTTTTTGCTTTAATTATGTCATGCAACCTAATAGTCTTCAATGCCTGTGAAGTTTTGATTTGCAAAACATACTGGAAGTCTGAAAATTTCTCACTTCATTTATTTAAACTTTTTTGTTTGCTCATTATGAAGGGTTGAACCAGTTCTAGATACCATTACCAGTGAAACCAGGCAGGCCCGCCATAGCAGCTGAAGGCGACAATTTGTTACATACACCTCATTTGAGTCTCTTATTAATGCTGACATCTGTTCGCGTCTTAATTAGCACATTATCACAACTGGCCCCTTGCCACATTTCCCCAAATTCACTGCAGCATAAACACAAAAGTGAAAAATACATTCTGAAGTAATGATGAAGTTGTTTATAAATGAGATATATATAAAGAATAGTTTGCCACGTATTGGACTCACACTGGTCATTTCTGAATTTGATTTTTGCCTTTGGAAAAAAATTTTTAAAACACTTAATTATAAACAAGTCTTTAAATTTCACTGTTAAAACTAAAACTATGCATTAATACCCAATTATAAGAAATAATGTTTTAAATATGCATTTAAGTAATACTTTAATAAAATATTTTGTCAGGTGTCTTAAAGATAAATAACCTTTTGAATTTTATAATATCCTAAAGAAAGAATGAAAAATTATATTATTTTTGCAACAATCATTCATTCAGAAATTTAGCAGCAACACAATTCTACAAAATATTGTATTTTTAATGATAATTTCCTCAATAGTATTTTCTTAATGACACTTTAAAAACTGCACTAACAGTCTCTTATTTGGAAGCTGCTGTGTATATTTCTTTGTAGTCTTTATAATATCACACAAGTCCACTATTCCCAGTGACATTTTCTTAGTGATCAGTTAGCTTGTTTATATTCCATGGAAATGGAATACTGAGTGGGAAAAACCAATAGCAATCACTGATTCTAACTGTAACATAGAGATCTAACAACAACCATGGGTAGTTAACACTGCTAAGTGTTGAGCTATGTTATTTAATTTACTCTTCTCAATAAGCCTGTGCTACAGGTATTATGATTATTTCTCTGGGGACAAGGAGGCTCAGTAAATAATTTTTCAGGAGTCATACCACTAGTAGATGGTGGGGCTGGGTTTAACACCCGGGGCATCTGACTCCAGAATATGTCCTCTTGAGAATTATGCTATACTATATATATCGCAATAGTTCTGCCCCAAATAATTATTTTGTGGCTTCTATATACTCATGTTTGAGCCTATTACTGAGTGGTCTTAAAAAGAAGTACAATTTGATATTCTTTTCTTTAGGGAAGGGAAGACATGCATAAGTGAAAGTATTAAAATTAACTATACAAGCAGTGTATAAGAAAATATCTGGAATTTCTGTCCTGAAAATGTATTAAAAAGAGTAGGCTGAACTGGGGCTGGGTTTTCATTGAACTAGAATTTGAAAGACATACGAGAGAAAAGAAAAAGCAAAAGAAAGGTATTCTGGGTGAACAAAAGAGCAAGGAGCAGACCCAAAGAGAATGAGGTTAAGCAACTGAAACTTCAGTGAGAGAAAGATACTCTTTCCAAGAGGATTTACTCGATTTAGGCAAGGCATTTCTCACTCTTGAATTTTAAAAACACAAAAAGTCCAACAATAGAAAACAAGTATTAGTAACTATAATTATAATGCCTCAAGTATTTTTTGGATAACTTTTTAAATTATAGAAACTTTGAGCTCTTTGGAGACTGAAGGAATTTAATGTTATCAGTTGACTTATGCACAAAATTTATTTGAAGTATATCAAATAGCAAATTTTTAACAAACACGTATAAAATGGACTTAATAGAATATTAGTGTCACGAAATAATTCTCCCTTATGGGCTACCCATAGAAGATCTAGAAATAGAGACCAGGGCATATGCAGTGGAGTCAAATTGTATAAACTAATTCATTTTCCTAAATCTATATGTATTGATCAGGTAGGGCTAGACTTTGCTGTAGTCAAAATATCAGTCTGTTTGTAAATAAAAACTAATTTCTCACTCACACAAAATCACTTTCTAGTAACAACACAAAGATCCAGGGTATTTCTTTCTTGTGACTCTCCCATTTCTACACATTGCTCCACCATTTCTCAGGGGGAAGAAGAAAGTTTGTGCATCCACTGTTAAATGACTTGGCTCAGAAGTGACTGGCATCACATCTGCTCATAGCCATTTCACCAAAACTAGTCACCTAAGTAGTGACTAAACTGGCCCTACCTAATTACAAGGGGGCCGATAAGTTGAAAAGAACATGGATATTCAGGGATCAATGACCGTCTCTGCTACACCGTAGAATGCTTCTTTTATAGGACATTAATAAAGGATAAGCATAAAATGGTTCCCATGCTAAAATATATTTGTGGTAGGTGTTTAAAAATTAAATACGTTTCTGGATGTTGGGTCTACTTAACACTTTTAATATGCTGACAAATGTTGGCAATGTTTACAAGAAGAGTATTTAACATTCAACATTTCTCAAACTTACTGTACTGCACAGATTTGGTAGCAGGATACAGTGGCTGTACCCATGGGATAAGTCTGCACTCTCAGGGTTTTTTGGGGGCAAGAGATGTGTGGGTATTTTGTGTGAAATAGATGTGGGTTATTGAGAAAAGGCGTCAACAGCATGGATCCGTGTGTTGTGGGCCATACAGGAGTCAAGGACTTAGGAAATGGAATGTTTTATCCAGAACATGAGAGTTGCAGGTGAATTGCAGGTGAAAGGTCTCCAGGAACAAAAATCCCTAAAGTATACCAAAAAAAAATCTGTGAGAGAAAAATCATTTTTAACCATTTCCCACACCCAAAGAGCATGAAATCTACCCAATCGAGCCAGAAGTATTCTATCACTTACCACTCTTCTCTCTCCTCTTCCCACAATGTTCAAAACCACAGCTAGAAACTAAGGCAATAAGTGAGATGGAGAGAAAGTCGAAGCCAGTTGCATTTCCTTTCCCTAATTAAGACAGCTGCTGATTATGGCTGTGGGCATTCAGAAGAGGGAGGGGAAGTCTCAACTTCAAATGGCAGTTGAAGCAGGTTGATTAATATGTTGGGTTTATTCTTTCATCCAGACTTGTGTTGTGACTTAAACTGATAATAGAGCAATTTATTACTCAGAAATGAACAGAAAAGTTAATTATGTGCCCAATTTTTCATGGAAGTATTACCCTGAATGTATAAATATTAAAGAAGGAAGGGAAGTGTATTAGTTTTCTCAGGCTGCCATAAGAAAGTGCTTCAGACTGTATGGCTGAAACAACAGAAAGTTGTCTTCTCACAATCCTGGAGATTACGAGTCCAAGATCAAGGCATCAGCAGGGTCAGTTTGTTCTGAAGCCTCACTCCTTGTCTTGTAGATGGCCATATTCTCCCTGTGTCTCCACATGGTCCTCCCTCTGTAGGAGTCTGTGGCTAATCTCCTTGTAAGGACAAGGATCATATTGGATTAGGGCCACTCTAATGTTGTTAATGCAATTGAGTTGATTCCGACTCCCAGTGACTGTACAACAGAGCAGAACCCTGCCCGGTCATTTTGTGCCATCCTCTCACCTTCTGGTGCTATATCAGACAATGCTCTGCTGCTATTCATACGGTTTCCATGGCCAATTTTTTCAGACCTGGGTGCTCAGGTCCTTCATCCTAGTCTGTCTTAGTCTGGAAGCTCTGCTGAAACCTCTCCACCATGGGTGACCCTACTGATATTTGAAAGCTATTGTGGCATAGCTTTCAGCATCACAACAACATGCAGCTGCCGCAGTATGACGACTGACAGACGTGTAGTGTGGTTCCCTTATTGGGAAATAAGCCCTGGTCGAGGTGATGAGAGCGCCGAATCTTAACCGCTTGACCACCACTAACCTAATGGTCTTATGTTAAATTAATCACCACTTTAGAGGCCCTATCTCCAACTAGGGTCTGACGTATGGGCTTATGACTTCAACATATGAATTTTGAGGGCATACAACTCAGCCCACAACTGGAAAAAGTTCAGTTTTATCATGAGTCATATTCAACGCATCTGCTGCATATTGGTAAATTTTCTGATATTAAACTACTTTTGATTTCCTAGAATAAACTCAGATTGGCCATTGGATATAGGTCTTATGCTATTTTCCTGTATTCTAATACAATTTTTTAAAAATCTATGTTTATAGGACAGATTAGTTTATGTTTTATATTTTGAATCTATTTATTAGAGTTTGTAATCTTTCTTATGCTGGCAAATCTATGACAACAAATTAGAAAACCTACAGGAAATAGATTATTTTCATAGAAAAATATACATTTAAACCTGACTAGATAATTAACATAAAACATTAAAAAATGATTATATTTACCTTTTTAGAAGAATCTAAGAATATGTGACTAGTCATATAAGCTAATTATTAATATTCATTGGTACAACATCCCTAAAAATCTCAGTGATTAAAAAGTTTACTTCTCATCTAAGTAAATTCAGTGGTGTTCTGGTTGAGTGAGTCTCTTTTGTGGTTCCCCTCCAAGAATTGGCTCAAAGATTCAGGCTCCATTCATTCTGTGGCCCAGAAATCATCAAGCAGTCAGAAAGCAGGAAAAGAGGGCATGCAGTGAGGCACATCCATGCTAAACTGCCACGGTAGTAACCCATCTGCTCAGCTCACATCCCAGTACAAGACAGGGTCTCATTTCCAGGTAAGGGGTTGATTATAGTAGTTCAGCCCTGCATCCAAGAGAAGGAAACAAGTTTCGTGAGCTTTTTGTCGGTCTCTGCCACAGATGGGTTCACAGTTGAGTTTTAGCCAAACTCTGAAAACTGTTAATTTCAGTATTTTCTAAATTATCCCAGGCCAGGAAACCAAAACAAAACAAACTTGAAAGTCCCAAAGTCATTCTAACAATCAAGGATAACTTTAGTTGTAACTCGATTTTAATAATTGTGATTTCTGTAGCATAGATAGACATGTAAATAAAGACACAGAACCAGAACCATTTCCCAGTTATTTCATGTTGCAAAATGGTGGGCAGTTTCTTGGTTCAGAAAACAACTTCCAGAATACAAATGAAATTAAAATAAAAAATATTTTCATTGAAATATAGTTATAATATACATTTTTAGTTTTTAGTTAACACTTAGGGAGATGGTATGGTGTCATATAAAATGTGTCAGTTTTAGAATCAAGTAAATCATCAAATCTCTGCTCCGTCGTTTCTCAGATTTTTGACATGAGGTAGGACACTTAAGCCTAACTTCCTCAACTATAAGATGGAGATAACTACAAGATTATTATAAGGTTTATATATGATTCAAATGGCAGAATATCTCAATTTTGCCATGTCAATGGGCACTGTACCATGGCCACCCACATAAACAGTGGTGGGTTTTTTTTTTAATCGTCATTAACATCTTTAACATTATATCAAATAATTTACCTTCAATGTTTTCCCACTTTGTAATCTTCAAGGCTTTGGTATAGAAGGGATTATAAATTCATGCTTTAAGGATAATTACATTGTCCCTTACCCCTTTCAAAACACATAACAATGAAAGACAAATTATAAAAGAAAAAATAATTCTGATGCAGCCCAACCAAAAATAAGATAGGTATCTCCAAAGACCGGAAATTTGATAAAAACACAATTCAACAATTACAGTTGAAGATGGGGGCCTCCCGGGCTCTGGGGAACAGAAAGTTTCAGGCACCTAGGAATCAGTATTCACGAGTAACAAGATCTAGAAGTAATTCTTATCAATTTGGAGACCCAAGTCAGGTTTACTGCTAGAAAATAAAGCCTGAGGTAGAGTTTTCCTGACCTGAAAGGAGACTGCAAAGGTCACCACCTTGCCAGTGTGGATGGCATCTCTGGAGCGCGAGGCTACAGGTTCTACCAGGAGGATTGGGAAGCTACAGCTCACACCAGGAGGGGTGGGATGCTGCAGCCTCAAACAGGGACAAACAGAGCCTGAGGCCAAGTTCCGGGCCCATGTCCCTCTGATGAGTGGCTGGATTCCTAAAATCACTGTTGGAGAGAATCCTCAATCTGCCAGTAAAAATACTCATTTTAACCTCAGGAAAAAAGTGTTAGTTGGAAGAAACTATAGAACCTTTAGATAGGGAGGGTTAAAGAGAGAGGGATAGGAAAAAGGAAAGGGGGAGAGAGAAAGACAAGAAGAGGGAAAAACCTCAAGAAGAGTCTGCAAAACAAAATTCCAAACTTATGAAGCAAGTAGATAATTAGTCAGTGTATCCGTCCAAGTGAAATAAAAAAAAAATTAGTGTCTGTATTTTCTCAAAAGGGATAAAATAATAATAACTGTGAAAATGAAACAGACATTATGAAACAGAAGCAGTTATTGGTGAGGGAAAAAGAACCCAAAGAATTACTAGAAATAAAAAAACCAAAAAGCCAATCAGTAAACAGGAAAAAATCCCTGGTAGAATAAATACTAGAAAGAACAGTTTAAGACAAAGCTATGGTTAAGAAAGAATTAAGAAATTTGCTCGGAAAACAGCCCATAGAAATATAATATAAAAGGAGAGTTAAGACCCATGAAAGACTTTAACATATTGAAAATGATATCAAGCACAAGATAAAAGAGGAAATGGAGAAATGAAACAATCCAAAAGTGATGAGTTTTGTTTTGATAATAGAACTTTTTTAACTGAAGGAACCCTGGGGTCTTCAGGTTGGAGTGTATAAAAGGCTCCAAGTAAGACAAATAAAAGTAAACCCATATCTACTTGCGTCACCGTGAAAATGCAGTATATAAAAATACTAATAACAAGCTACCCGAGAGAAAAGATAAATAAATTACAAAGGATCAGTGTAATCTTGTAGCCAGTCTTTTTGGAAGTAAAAACTACTCTTAATTGCTAATTGCTTTATGTTCAATTTTAAATTTCCATATTGCAAAAACAAACATATAGATACAGAGACTAGATTGCTGGTTACCCAAGAAGTGGGTGGAGGAGGGTGAGGGGGTGAAGAGGGTCATTCGTATGGTGACAGATGACAACTAGACTTTTGGTGGTGAACACAATGTAGTCTATACAGAAGTCAAAATATAATGAGGTAATCCTGAAATTTATGTATGTCATAAAACAATGCCACCTCAATCAAAAAAAGCGAAAAAGAAAAGAAAAGAAATTTTCACTTAAAAATAAAAAAAAAATTTCCATATTGGATTTTCTGAAACTATGCATTTCTTCATTTTTAGGCTATTGATATTGTGATGATAAAAATATTTAAAGCTATTCAACCATTTCTAATTTATAGAATTTTTCTCCCATTCTTATGTTAACCAGTAAGTTCTTATTAAGGTAAATTTTAAGTTCAAGAGAGTCATAAAAGTGACCATCATTCAAAAAATAAATAAAAGCACTTTGTAAAATCCCATGCCTCTTCCAGATGAGCTCATTCCAGGCACTCCCCCCATAGTCCCCACCTCAACTCCCAGGAAATCAAGGATAAGTGCCATAGGCTTCTAAGGTTTGGGGTAAGTTCTGCAAGAAACACAAGTCTTTCTCTGTAACTGATGTACAAATTCTAGATCATAATGAATATATGTTCTGCAATTTTATTTTCTAATTCTCTTATTTTGAAGGGCAAAACTTCCTAAATGTTTTCTCCTCTAAACTCTAAATAAAAACATTCACATGGAGCTTCCAGGGCTGATGTGCTTTCCTATAGCAGATGCTGTTACATCCCTTGTCCTCCAGCAGATTTCCAGTGCCTACATATCCCATCTGAAAGCTTTTCTATAACCATGGAAGGATGCCCTGCAGTCGGAGCCAGTTTCATGGGCCTGGGACCAGTGCATTTGCACAAAGCCCCACAAGTCAGAGGTCTTGGGGTTTAATGCTCTGTGGTTACCATCGTGAAATCCTTAATAATGGTATCTTTGAATTTGTGTTTTGTAAATGGAACCATTGGGACAATGGTGTGTGTGGTGGAGGGAGTAGGGAGGGGGTTGCTTAGAGTTCCAGCTCAGATGTGGTCTCACCACGCACTACCTCCCTGTGTCTACTGGATGGGTTCTGCCTGCTTGTTCTTCAACCCCACCCAGCAACTGCTGTTGCCCTCTTCATGGAGGCAACCAGTTTTCTCGGGAGTTGGGGAGGGAAGGAGAGAGGCACACATATGCATTCCAATTTCACCTTCCATACCCCAGTGCAGGCCTTAGCACAAGTGCCTGGAGAGTCGGACTTTTGCCCAGCAACATCTTGGGGTGAGCAGTGGCCAACTCCAGCAAGGGTTGTTAACTGGATGGCACATTCAGCAGGGCCATCTTGCCTACCCAACAGGTACACAGCATGTTCCAGCCAGGCCATTCGGTCCCCCAGGAGTCTCCTGTCCAGAGTGGGTTAGGAGAAGCAGACCCATGGGAAGGAGAGGTTGATTTCCCTGCCTCTGGCCAAGTCCTCACTTTTTGCTTCTGCCTTGGGCCCCGCAAATTAAATAACCAGCCCTATCTGCAGTGAGGATAGCAGCCCTTGCTGATGGGAATGACTGAGGGGATCACTTTAAAGTAATCCAATTTCCTTGCCCTTAAGTGAGATAATTCTGAAGCATGTTTTACACCATTTCTCAGAATTTCCCCCATCTGATTAAGCTAATTAGGATAGCTGACTTACTAACAAACTTCCTATTAGGTTCAAAGTTTCTTTTATAATGATGTTTCCAAAAATGTCATCATAATTACTTCCTGTCCTACTGAATCACCTTTATCTTGTCACCAGACTTCAATGGATTATTCTATTTACACAGTGTTTACAAGATGTTTGGCTTAATAAAACCCACTGGGTATTTTAATTCCAAGGTATTTTAATATTTTCTTTAGAAAAATGAATAGACTGTTAAAAACTGGAGCTGTCATTGAAAATCTGGGAAATTCAGTAACTCTGCAAATTAATATTTCACATATTAAAGAAAATTATAAACGTCAAACACTTCTGGCAAACTGGAGAATTGGTGTGTTTGACACATATGATAGGCTCTGTCTGAATCTTTGAACCATAAAATATCTAATGTATAGCAGAAATATAAACATATTACATACATATTTTAAATTTTCATAAACCAAGTTCCTTTTCTACAGTCAACTCTGAAAGCAGAAATATTTACAATAATAATAATAATAGCAAATATGCTGAAACTTTTCTTTTGTTAGATGTTAATTGACTAACTTGCCATATAACATTCAGAAATGAGTATTTTTTTAAGTAAAGGTATCAGAAAGAACAGAAATTTTAAAAAAAATCTGCTATGTTTTGTCTGATTTATAAATATAAAAATATTTATATCAGCTATAAACCAAAGGTTAAAATATGTAATGTGGAACAAATTAAAAATAGTTGAAAATATTTATCTCTGGCCATCAAATTATTATAGCAAACACAATAGCTGTAATCATGGTTTAACATCAAAGATGTTAAACTACATTTTTTTGCTGACTTTTACAATGAAATGCATACAATTCTGTGACTCAACTAGACAGGTTAATCATGGATTAATCTGCATTCAGACAAGGTAGCATCAGAAAGATTAATTTTCTAAACTGAAAATGCATCAGTTATAAATGACTCAGAACTGTCGAACTGCTCATTCAAGGTACTTGTGAGAGTATAGCGTCATAGGTGGTTTAGAGGAACTTGAGTAGAAAAAATGTAACGGGATGTAGAAATAATTCCCAAAATTTACCTTTCTTGAAAACTACTTTTAGAGCATGGTCACATTTAATTCATATTTTTAATTTAAATAAAACAAAAGGGAAAGAATTGAATTTCTATATCAGCTAATATTTTACAAAACAACTTTGCTTCATAAATAATCTTATTGATTTGCTAGGATATTAGTAAATACTTAAAATATTAGTATTATAAAATATGTGATAGTTTATTATCTTTTAAATATTATAATTTTATAAATAGCCTGGAAGATTTGTTTTTTAGAAAATTACATTGTGGTTTAAAAAATAACTATTTACTTATATATAGTTTGCTAAATACATGAAACCCACTATAGATTTTCACCTAATTATTTTTAAATGAATAAATCTATATGTGTTGTTTTGGCTCATTGCTTTATATTACCCTTTTGACAGTCAAATTTTCACAGACATCAACTAAACTGATAGATAGCAAGATGTAGTGATAAGAATTAATTTTCAGTAACTTTCGCTAATGATATGTTAGTACTCTTGATGATGTTTTATGAGTTGCCGAACAGTGAGCAAGAAATCAAAAAAAAAGTTTCCACCCTTATTTGTATGACAGAATATTGTTCCACCTAGAAAGGCATATAAATATTTACCTAACAATAAAAATCTGTTCTACTTTTCTTTCACAGCAGATGTGAATCTTCCTATTGTGCTGGCCATTTCACTATTTGCTATCAGAGTCATTCTTGGACCTTACCCTGCTAGGCTCTGTATCCCAAGAAATTAGTCTTTCCACGATCTCCAGCTGATTACTTTGCAGCTAGTTTTGGCCATTTGAGGGCATTGAGAATGTGGAAAGAATGAGGAGGGTAAAGGCAAGAGTATTTCTTCCGGTCTATGGGTCAAGCAGTATCTTTATCAGCAGCTTTGTTTTCTCTCTGACTTTAGTCCCCATATGCTCTGTGTGCCCAGTTCCTACTTGGCAGACCCAATGGTTGGGCTCTGCTAATACTGCCGTCTGCCTTTGTTTTCCACACCTGAGGGAGTAATCGTGACTTCCTGCTAATCACTGAGTTGTTTTCACCATCCTTTATCTGCAAGTATGGCAGTTGCCTACTAAATTCCCTTTTTAAAGTACCTTTCATGGGTTGTTCTGTTTTCGTAGTTGACCTTATACTGATCAATCTAATTAACCAGTTGTCTTATCATCTATAGCTCTAGATTTAAGAGTAAAAATGTAGTGATCTTAGAAGAAACGAAGAATTTGAAGCCATATGCTCAGCTTTAACGAGTATGCTAAGATTAATTCTTGAAAACAATCACACTGATTTGTCATATAAATATGGCATCTTGTCTCTACTGCATGTCTGGTGTCACCAGTGAGCGTGAACTTCTGTTTCCAAAACATGCTTAATGAAGAGTTGCTGTGACCCCAAGCTTCCAGTGGGGCTATGTGCACTTAGAGGAATTTTGAAAGAAAGAAAAAAATATAAATTAAGTTGATACTTAAAAAATAACTATTCCATGTATCTTCATTTTCATCAACCTCTAGGTCCCCATCATTCCCCTTTCTGTTGAAAATTGATCTTATCTGATACTTTACAATTTTAAGAGAAGGAATCATCAATAAGATGTAAATAAAATTTCTGCCACCAAATCTGCAAACCTCTCCAAATCTTCCTCAATCATTTTCTCCTTTCCTTTTTTTTAATAAATTCCTCTACTTTTTCTCTGGATCACACACCCAACCACTTTTCAGGGTACTTGCCCTATCCATACTCTGTCTTGTGTTTTCCATCTTTTAGTCTAAAAGTTCTTTATCAGCATCAGTTATGATCAAGCATTTCCTGTTTTTAAATAAAGAAAGATACATACCTTCACTGATTGTCCATTGACCTCTTAACAAGGTCACCAGGGACAGTGATATCCCATTGTTATCTTTAGATGGAACTTTCCATCATCCATTTTTTATTTGATGTTATGTAACTTTTCTATCTTCTTATAACATATCTACACAGAATTTAACCTTCTTACCCTGACTGCACAATTATTTGCCTTTTGTGTATAATGTTCATGTTGTTTGTTGACCAACATTTGTTTAAAAATTAGCTAAAATGTATTGAGTGTACACCATGTGCTGGACACTCTTGCAAGTGCCTCATATATATTAGCTCATTGAAGCATGACAATACAATTGAGATTGAAAATTTTAATATCATCCTCTTGCAGATGAAGAAACTGAACTCCAGAAAAATTAAGTAGTCTATCCAGTCATACAGCTAATAAGAAGCAGAATCAGGATTTGAACTCAAATAGTGTGTTCCAGAGCTGCACTCTTAATTGATCTATTATCCTATCACTTTGTAATGACTTCAATGGCTTATCAGAGAATGGAAGAAAAAAGAAAGCTACTCTAATTGTCTTATGTGTTTAATTCACCCTAGAATCCTATATCATACAAGTGTAGTAAAAAGTAAAGAAAATTAAGGTTATTTTAGTTATGAACATGGATATAAAAATTCTAGGTAAAAGGGTGGAATGCAATTATCATGCACACGTGAAAAATCAAAAAGTACAGTTCGTACAAATAACAGAAAGAGAAAGCAATATATATTTTATAAAGCATTCAACATTACACAAACTTGAAAAATTAAGAATAGAAGAGAATTCACTAAACTTGACAAATGATATCTACTAAAAATTTTAAGGCAAATATTACAGTAAATGTCAAAAAAGGCCATCAACTAAAAAGCTTCTGTTCTACATGCACTTGATGTCTCGTCCTATGCAATACAAATAAAATGAAATAAGAGATTAAGGAATGGAAAGGAAGCAGCACGATTTTTATTCGCCAACCCTATGATTATCTATGCAGAAAACCAGAACGTTCTCATTAACACTCATAGAACTAAGAGACTTCAGCAACGTTGCTACTTATGAGAGCTATGTGCAAAAAGGAATGAGCTTCCTAAAGAGCAACACAAAAGGATTAGCATATAGAAAGATTTCTTTCATAACAGATACAAAAAACATTAGATCTCAGTAGACATTTAGAAAAAGATGTGCAAGAACGATGCAAATTACTGAAGATTTTAAAAGAAGACCCAAAGAAAAATCAGGCGTGAATGGGAAGATGTTGAAACAAAAGTGTCAATTTTCCAAAATCTGTTCCCTAAATTATTTCCCCAAACTCTTATTCAATAAGGTGCCAATCAAAATCCTATCAGGATTTCTTTCTTTTGTGATATTTTTCAGTTTGATGTTAAATGTCATAAACGAAGAGTAAGTACACAAAATAGTCAAGAGAAATCTGAGAAATAGAAGTGACTCAGACTACAAAACATCAAGACTCTTCACAAAGCTATCCTAACTAAGAGAGTACAGCATTGTGGTAAAAAGGAGCTATTACGTCAGTGGATCATCATTTAAAAGCCCGGATGGAGACTAAAGAATAATGAGAAATTAGCGTGTGCAGGGATTGGCCATCAGTTCCTAGTTATTTGTAATCTACTTCTGGGCCAAAAGTTGGTTTTGGTCTCTTATATTTTTCATTGATATTCACATGTGAGCAAAACTTTCTACCATAGTTTTGTTTTTTACTGGATATTTGGAAGACTAAGAAATTAAAAACCAAGAAAATGATAGTATAATCTTAAATCAATCAATAACTATGTAATTGGCAAAGAAGAAAACCTATCATAAAAATAAACATTTGTTATCAACTAGTAGAAGGTTACCTCTTCAGTAGCTGAGGAAGTATGAATAATCAACAATTATAACAAAGTATTTCCCTTTTGTGGGCAAGAATTCTATTTTTCCTATTATTGCTTTTTAGATCAGATATTACTGGCTCTGAAAGCAAATTTAATTCTCATTGCAATTCATGACTTGGATATCTATCTAATGGAAAGCAGTGAATTGGCTGCCAATTAAATTGATGCTATTTCAATCTGCATGCATGTTCCTGAAATAATCCTGAAGAGCTTCAATTCAACTTCCTAACAAAAGAAGCTGATCCATAATGCTAGCTTTTTTTTTGTCCTTTTTATTCATCCTAAATTGGGTTCCCTAATCCTGAGTAGATTTTTTCACTAGGCATAGATTAAAATTGATTCAGTCCCAAATTACAGGGGCTATTCAGTTAATTATCTTCATGTTATCCATATAATGTACACTTATATAAATGAAAGTCACTTTCCATTAAAGTCCTAACTCAGTCGACTTCCCAGGGGACCAGCGCAGAACAGACAATAGTGAGTACATTTGGATACATGTTCTTGTAATTACATTGCTCCTTTTAGAAGAATCTTTGATTCTATCTTGGGGCTGGTACAATTGACAGTTGTTAAAGGGAGAAGGAGAATTCTGATACAGTTGTAGTGCAGATTTGGGCTTCTTGTAAGTTACTAAGGTGATTTTTTAAAAAGACTATTTTCTTTTCAAACAAAGTCTTACAAAAAGTAGTGGTTTCATAAGGGAGTTTACATGGTATTTTTGAGAAAATAGTTCATTGTTTTAGAAACTAGAAAGCATATTATTTAGTAGCCTAAGGTTTCATAGAGTACTAGGTGAAATTAATTTATGTAAACATAAATGATCTTTCCTAATAGATTATGTTGGTGAATATCTATGTTTGCAGGAGAGTCTTTAAAAAATCTTAGGTGATTAATGGTCTCGTATTATGCCACTTATTTCTTATAATTTTCATCTACTTTCTGACATGCCATTGCCCCTCCAAGCCTGTGCTAAATTACTTACAATCACTTCTTTGTTATTTTGTATTTTTCTGACACATTTATAGTTTCTTTATATTATATATCCCCTTTAAATTCCCCTTAAAAGAATAATAGTGTGTTTTTTGTCTCCATCAACCCACCCCCCAACACAGAATATTGAATTGTCACTTGAGGAGGCTTAATTAGCTTTACACTGCAGGACTCAAACCATGGAATAGGTAAACACACATGAGGTGATGAGAGTCAAAATAACTATATCTATTAGGGGACTAGCTGTGTGTAGTGTCACTCAGAGTGTGGAAAGCAAAGATTTTCTCTCAATATCTAAAGATTTATCATATGATAAAGTGATTAACCCTTTCTGTGGGTCAAGAGACTGAATTAGAATATGTTGGCAATGTTGGGAGCGCAAATTTTTGTTCAACTGTACAGAAAACTTCCAAACAGAACTGTGAGGCAATGGAATGTGTGAATTAAGTACAAGAGAACTGTGTAGTGCTAATGAATCACTAAGTAGTGTGAAAGGTATCCTGTTGTCAATGGACAGCTAAGAAGCAGAGGAATAACTTTGTAACAATAGATTAATCATATCCATGCAGTCCTTGTCTTATCTAGCCAAATGATTGATTGAGCACCCATTTAGGGTTGATAGAACAATGAATTTAAGGTAGAGGTTTGGAAAATAAGAAAGATTATTTGGGCTAGAGATTTATATGTGGGTATTATCCACATAGGGGTTAAAGCTAACATTATGAAAGAGAAGTGCGAATAGAGTCTCACAAAATGAAAGAGGATAAAAAGAGAAGTGATGAGAGGATGGAAACTTGGAGGAAAAAATATATATATTATATAAATATAACATTATATATATGTAAATTATCATACAATATTATATATAAATTACACATATGTAAAACAATAGGGGATAAGAAGACTAAAAATAGCACTAAATAAATTAAAATATTGTTACAGTAGATGAGAAAATTGTATAATTTAAGCCTCATGAAATTCTGGTAGTGAGGTTGGAGGATGCTAGTGAGGTGACAAGATGAAGAAGAAAAAGAAAACTTCTTTTTTTGTCTTTTTATACTGCTGTTTCACTGAACTCTTCTATGGGTTGAATAGAAAATAAAAAGGGTATTGTCCCTTTATTTTTCTCAATAGATTTTTAAAAATGTATGATTTTTGGAATTACCTGTATCAATCAGGATAATCTAAGAAATCCTAGGATAACACACAACTGCAACACATCAGGGTTTTTAAACCACATCCACACTAATGGAGTGGCCACTCAAATGTTGCTTGGTGCTGGAGCAGAAGGCTCTGAGTGGTCTTAATTGGCAATAAATGAACCAGCCCAGAAATGACACAAATCAAGTCAAGTCCCCTCAAAACTCATTGGCCAGATAAATATTTAAGCGGCTGTTTATCCCTGAGCAGTGAGGGTGTCTTATCCATCCCTGGCTAGATTAGAGCTGCATCTGAATGCACCTAGGTAGTCCGCAGCATTAAAAGAGGCTTGTGATTGTTTTGTTGTTATTGCAACAAAAATAGCAGGAAAAAGAGACTGAGATATCTAAGTCGGTGTGGAAAACAATTCATTCATAACCAAAGGAGTCAGAGGTGGAGGGAAAGGCAAAACAAATAAGTGGAAACCAATAAATTAGAAATAGAGTGAACAAAATTGCAGCAAGGGGAAATGCAACTGAAAATTTACTTGGAAAAAATGCTTCAAAATAACAGCTAAATATAAAAAAGTGATCAGCTAAGTAATTGTTTAATTAAAACTTATAAAAATGGTCAAAAGAGACAAAAATAAATCCACTCTCCAGAAAATCCAGAGATTAAAGAAAACTAAAAGACTAAGAGAATATTTTTTCCAAATTAGTGAAATTTTCAAAAATGATAATCCCATTTTTGTCAAGGGTATAGGCAAAATACTTATTCTTACATGTGCTGATAGGAATGTAATCAGAAAACTTCTTTTCAAGGCATCTTGTTTCTAGGAATCAAGATGTATATAATGAGATGGATATAATAGATCATCAACTGAGAAGAGAGACTGCCTGCATTTGAGGTCAGATTGTAACACTCACTACTTCTGGATGGAAATTTTGCAATGTAAAATTTGAACATTAATTTAATTTGATCTATTGCCACTCCTCAGAATTAAAAACCTGTCTACTAGTGAGAAAAAGATGATGTCTAATTAGGTTCAATGTAGTATTGTTTATTTTACCAAAAACTGAAGAAAAACTAAAATAGGTTACTCTGTAGAGAATTAGTCACATAAACTGTGGATTGTAATGTAATAATGTGTAATATATTTTAAAATGTTGTGACTTAGAAAGATATCTAATATATACCAGCATGTGTCAAAAATTAGTGGAAAAAGAATATGTATGCAATCTCCTTCATTTTCAGAAAGAAGATATTACTATATGAGTGGAGAAATGCAGGAATATATAAATTTAGAGCAGTTCTCTTTGGTAGGTGCAATTATGAAGGAATTTCAATTTAAAATGTTTTAATATTATATAACATTCTATTTTATATATAAATATATAATCTTATATATTTATCTTAAATATATAATCTTATAATCAGGATAAAAATGGAAGCTAATGCACTCATTTAATGTAGTAAATTAACACTTTAGAAAAATTATATATCATGTACTACACATTATATTTATTTCAAGTGCCTTTAATAAAGTTGCAAAGAATTGGTAATATAGCACTGTGATCATCATACAGAGAAAAATATAATACAACCAATGAAGGCATTTTCTCGCAATTGGGGCATGAAATTTTCATTTTCTATTAAGATTCATTTCATGTGGGCCCTTTAAATGGCCTCCTACAAGCTCATTCCTGCTGTCAACCTGCTTAGCTTACTTACATAAACAGAAAATTAACAGCCCATATACTTGAATCAGTACTTTTAACACTAAGTGGGAGCTTCTCTGCAATGGTGGTACACATCTTATTAGGAAGTATAAAGATATTTATCATTTTAATGTTATGCTTTATTTGACATATGGAAAATTCTGTAAAGTGGAAGCAATTTCTAAATACATATATTATTATCTAATGTGCATTTCAAAAACAGTAGGTTCATTCTCAGAGTTTTAAACCTGAGCAATAGCAATTTTGTTTGCCCTTGATCTGCATTGCTTTATATCAATGTGATATTTCATGGGCCATTATTTTATAAGCCAGGTATCTAAGTTATGTGAGTGCCCTCACTCAACTACTGCTCAGTTTTCTTAAAATGTGCAATATGTTTATAGTTTCCTAGTAGAGGAACTAAAATTATAAATACAAGCAAGACTTTGTGAGTGTGTGCAAGAAAGAATATTAAGTGATATTATTGTTACTGTTAGTATTTTTAATGTTATTGTTTTATTATTATTTTATTCTTCAATGGAATAGTATTGTGTTTACTAAACATTTGGATACATTTCTCTAGAATGATTACTAGTGCTGTTTATAGAACTACAACTTGGTTTGGAAACTTTTCTCTGTCTAGACAGCAGCACAAGAAACATCACTCTTTGCTGCCTCTGAATAACTCCAGTTCTTGGATTGTCCAAGGCTTGGGGTAGGAAAGGACAATGGAAACAAAGTTGTATTGACCTGCAGATTACTCTTGATTATCTCTGCAAAGAAGGGAGACTTCGAATCAATCTCCTCTGGTTCATTTAAGTGCACCCACTGGAAAGTGTATTTGAACATGTGTGCAAATGACTCCCGGAGACCCTGCAGCCCCACAGAGCAAACCATGCTTTGTTGAGCTGTTTTAGGAGGCTCTAAAGAAGAAGAGGCAGCTTCCATCAAGTCACACTTCCCTGCTTTTGCCCTGTTATGGCATCTACTCTCCACAATTTGAACACAGCTAATATAAACTCAGCAAAGTTACTTCATGAAGAGAAATAGATTTTCTTTCATGAGGAATGAAAATATTAGCCCAAAAAACATCTTAAGGAAAGAGCACAGAAGAGAGAGAGAGAGACTGAGATAGATTTCAGCCATTTCTCTGGGCTTTTAAGCATTATCACAGGGCAGGACTTTGGTGAGAAAAAGTTAGGAAAATGTTTCCATAATCAAATTAACTCCCACAGGAATATGAAGTAAGAGCAATGGTTCTTATTATTTTTATGTGATGTTTGAATTATATTAATATATAATCCAGAGTGTTTTCTTGAGGAGGAAGTAGAGAGAGACTGGCCACATCTTAGTGTGACACGGGTTCTTGCCCCATGTCTCTTCGATCTCATGAGAGAGATGAAATGGACGTCTGTTCACATGGGGTCTGTGAATGACTGAATAGAAAACAAAACAAAATGAATCATAAAAATGTTTGGCTTCAGTGGTTACTGGTCATATGCTCATAACTTCAATTATTGCTCAGTGCATCTAGAAATAAGTGTTATTTAGTCCAAGTAACTAACAGGATATGTGTGTATGTATGTATGTATGTATGTATGGATAGATAGATAGATAGATAGATAGATAGATAGATAGACAGATAGATAGACAGACTTGGAGAGAGAAAGAGAGAGATCTATTTTTATTTATTTATTTATTTAATTTATGCATGTATGTATGTATGTTGAGGAAAACTGATCCTGAGCTAACACCTGTTGCCAATCTTCCTCTTTTGTTTTTTGTCCCCAATTCCCCAGTACATGTTGTACATCCTAGTTGTAAGTCATTCTAGTTCTTCTATGTAGGATGCTGCCACAGCATGGCTTGATGAACAGTGTGCAGGTCCACGCCCAGGATCTGAACTGGTGAACCCCAGCCACCAAAGCGGAGCAAGTGAACTTGACCACTCAGCCACTGGGCTGGCCCCAAGAGATTTATTTTAAGGAATTGGCTCACACAATCGAGGAGACTTGATGAGTCAGAAACCAAGGTGTCAGCGTAGCTGGATTCCTCTGAAGCCTCTCTCCTTGGCTTGCAGATGTTCACCCTTTTGCTGCCTTTCACATGGTCATCCTTCTAAGCACACACATCTCTCTGTGTGTCCTAGTCTCCTCATCTTATAATGACATTAATCAGAGTGAATTAATTACACTGTTAAAAGCCCTATCTCCAAATACAGGCGTATTCTGAGGTACTGGGGGTTATGACTTCAACATATAAATTTGAGGGGCCACAATTCAGCACCTAATAGTCTGGTAGTAAAATTATGTTTCTCCATTTTGTAGTTTATTATTGGAATATTATTTTAATAATGAATTATTTGGAGATAATGCTGAAGCATGTAATCAAAACTTCTATATCTGCTAAGACACTTTAACCTCAAGTTAGAAAAACAAAGAAATGAAAGTCTTACAAACTTCTTAAAGTAAAAATATGTTCCAATTCATAAAACTGGAAGAATGGTGGTTAGGGAGATTTTGGGTTGGCTTAATCCAGTGGCCTTGGGTCTAATTTCCAGTGGTTTTGTCAGATCTGCCCTCTGTTACGTGCAGCCTTTGTCCTACCAGTGGTTCCTAAGACAGCTTAGCTATAGCCTCATCCCTTCAAATGATAATGTCCAGAGCAAAAAGAAATTGCGTTTCCCTAAGGCTTTCTTTTAATGAGGAAATTTGTCTCAGAAGTCCTTAGGAAACTGAGATTTCACTTGCCTGACTTAGGTCATAGTCCCATTCTTGAAGCGTCCCTCAAGTCCATCAATAGACTTAACTAGATTCCTGTATTATTTACCGGGAAAATGAGGTACTCATGAGTCATCAGCTTTAAGGTCCAACCATGGTCAATCCCCAAAATTTGGAGAAACGCAGTGGTGGAGAAGTGGCCTAGATTTAGGAGATAACGCCATAATGAACCCCATAATTGCCTGTGAAAAGGAAATGTAACTCACAGTTTAGATTCGAGCACAGGAAGACTTAAATGAAGAAGATTTTGCCCAGAGATAATAGTAAACAATTTTCGGCAAATGCGTGCTATTTCTGGAAAGGTTGAGGAGACTAGCAGGGAAGGGCTAATATTTGCTTTTCCTTCTATATTTGATTATGGTCCACTGATCATAATGCCTTTAAACCACAAGAAAATAAGTTGGTTTAATATTGGCTCCCTGGACATGGAGTGTTTGTTTATTGGATATAGTGTTGCATTTTAACTGAGAGCAATGTTAGTTTAATTTCATTTCCAGTGTGTTGAAAATATCTAAAACGTTCATCTCCCTGCTATCGTTATAAATCAAGAAGCGTTGACTCCCATTTCTGATGGCATTTATATTAGTTTTATTTTCACTTTACAGGTTCCTACATGTCTGTTAAAAACAAGACAGATTCTCAGAAAGCTGAAAATTGTTTAGCAACAATGTTTAGGTCCTCTTTTACTATGTTATAAATTGTTATTATTTTGCAAATGATTTTGTAGCTTGAAGCAAATGTTGTAGCTTGTAATTTTTCATTTGAGCAGATCTTCAAAGGTCTCCAATTAGTAATATTCCTCAACATTGAAACTCTTAATATGTAATAAATTTGTATTTTCATCGTAATATAAATAATCTGTCTATTTGTTTATGGAACATGGGGAGAAAGAAAATGCTTTCTTTGGGGGAATTGTTTGCATTGTGATGGTCCTGCACCTATGGTAGCATCAGGATCTACAGAGTGTGAATGTTTAGAACGATGAGGGTTTATGACTTTGGGAAAATAAACAGAAAACATGGACTAGGAAGATATTCCAGTATTCAATGATTTAACCTGAACTCATAGAGTCTTCAATATATTCCTTGCAGAGCTATAGAATAGAAAAACAATTTTATTGAACTCTTAATGAGATATAACTTAACAGTTATGGCTAATTAAGTCTGGCAATACGAAAATGAGCCCTTCTTGGTCAGAAGCTTTCTGTTCACAGATAAACTGAATTTGTGCAAAGAATGTCCTTGGATTAGGAACAAACTCAGCAAGAGCCTCACACTAGATCTGGTGATGAAAAAAAAAAACAAATGTGCTGTGCTTCCACCCACCCAATTGCTGTGACTTCTGGCTCCTGTTTAGGCTCCTGCCCTCCTGGAGCAGCTGCCCAGCAGGAGCATCATGGCTGACTAGCTCTTCAACTATCCTGCCACCTCCTCCTATCCCTGTTGACCCAGGAGAAACTTACAGAGAGCTGTTGCAGTGTTTTTTGTTTTTGTTTATGTTCTTCTTTGTAATCACAAATGTGCACCATCCTGCAAGGAAATTTTATTACTGTAAGTCTTGTGTCTCCTATCTGTATCATCTTGGTCAACACCCAATATCCAAACCTTCCCCATCTTCATACTCTCCTATAGAGCCAGACTACCCTCCACTTTCCCCCAATCTGAAGTCTTCTATTTTGTCTTCCGAAACTCATATTCCAAGTGCGAATACAAAAATGAATTCTATTATACTCAGCTCCTTCACTAAACATCTCCCACACATTCTTGCTTTCACTAAATGTGGCAGAATCCTAAAGGTAGATTCCCAAGGCTTTCTTTTAAGCATAGAATGTTCCTTTCCCCTCATTCCTCTATTCTATCACCTTGCTGCTGCCCTAGATTCTGCAAGTCCTGCTTTTGGATGTGACCTTATAGATAAGAAATGTGCTTACTTATCCTGTCACCTGATCTGGACTTCAGGATTCTAGCACCGGTATCTCCTGTGAGGTTTAAATGCTCTTAGCCCATAGAATATGACACTTTTTGTGATTCTCTGGGGTGTTCTTCTTCAAGATATGTGAACAAATCATAGACCTTTGAGTGAATCTAGGATCTATTTATGTCCATGGTTTCAAGAGTTCTCACATAACCATTCACAGAGATTTCCATTTATGATGTCAATATGGTTGTAAAGTATCTTTAAACTTCTAATAAAACTAATACACTAAATTCTTGCTAAGAAAAGTGGGATAAAATTCCCTCTTCACAAAAGTAGATAATGTATACTAATAGATGCACTGCATTAATAAATTAATAAAAAGGAACCAGATAATATATTAAGATTGGAATCTTAAGAATTGAGGGAGATAGACCATATATATATATATATATATATATAATTTTTTTTTTTTTTTTTTGGTGTGGAAGATTGGCCTTGAGCTAACATCTGTGGCAATCTCCCTCTATTTTGTATGTGGGACGCCGCCACAGCATGGCTTGACAAGCAGTGTGTAGGGTGCATAGGTCCTTGCCCGGGATCCGAACCTGTGAACCCCAGGCTGCCAAAGCAGAGCACACGAACTTAACCTCTATGCCACCAGTCTGGTCCCAAGACCTGATTTTTTGAGTGCCAGCATTTTCCCTTACCAGTTATACATCTCTGTTAATCAAAATGGCTCTTAATTTTTCTCCCAAGAGAGAACCTTGATATAAGGATTAGTTACAAGTAGTATATTTAGGCTGTGATTCCCAGGAAGCATGGTGAGAGAGTAGAGAATTAAGATGGGAGAGAAAGGAAGGTCCGTAAATGGCAGCTTAATATGTGGGTTACCACCATGGGTGACTCAGGTCAATCCTATGGGGGACTCTCTGAGGACTGTAGACCACATTGCAGATTGTCCCACCAAAAAGTGAGGGTGTGAGATGTTTATCTATCAACTTTCATTCCTTACAAATTGAGTTGCCTATGGTGCATTAATTCCCCTGAACTTAGGGTGTGGGCCGAGTACCACCACCTCTGACTCCCTGCAGCCTCAGAAACTGCAGAAGCAGAGAAAAGCTGTGTAAAGGAACTGTCTGCAGGTGAACTCCAGCATAGAATAAGAGGGTGTGAACAGAGCATTGAGAGCTTTTGTTATTGTAAGCTAGACTATGTTACAGTAAGGAAAACCTCCACAAATATCTACTGGCTTCTTTTGAATCATATCTAAAATAGGTTGAAAAAGGACTCTGCTTTGCACAGTCAATAAGAGATCCAAACTGACGGAGGAGCCACCATCTCATAGCCACATTTTCTAGAACTCATGGTTTTCTCTATTGCATATCTTGGGCAGAAAAGCTGGGAAATTGGTCAGGAGAGTTTTGCTATCTCAACATGAAAGTGGTACACCTGACTACAGCTAAGAACTATCCAGAATTAGTTATATATTCCTACTTTACTTCCAGAAGGCTGGGGATTGTTGGGAAGCAAATGGTATACCTAATAAGCATTAGTGTCTGTTATATTCTATCATTCTGATCATTAACGGAAATAGTAGTAGTACTAGTAGCAGTAATGATAATTGTAATAATACATAGTCATAACTGTAGTAATTGTAATTTTTCATGTTATAGGAAATTTACACAACAAAATGGAATTGAAAAATCGGAAATCTTTCCAAAAGATGTCATTATTACAAATATTAATGTTTAACCTCAAGAAGAAAAAAGTTAGTTGTAACCCAAACTATAATCAATAAGGATGCTTTGAGTGTAAAATGTAGGATATCCTGTCTCAAAATAATTTTGGCACTACTCCCAGTACCAAAAAGTCCAGAGTAGATTAGGTATCAGGATAGCTTGATGCAGAAGTACAAATATAGTCACTACAACCTAATGTTTGGTTCTGTCATCTGGGTGGTCTCCTTCTCAGATAATCAGACAGGTCCTTTTCTATGATGGAATTAAGGAGGGAAGCATTCAAAATACACATGTGAGAGAGATAAGAGGACATGAAGTTCAGTCTTTACTTGACTTGAACTGTTTTAAGATGATGCTTGCTTTGTGGGCTTATAAATTTCTTGCTTTGACTCTTTCCCTAGCGGACACTTTTCACTCTCTCTGGGAAGGTGTACTGCTGATAGAATACACAAAGAAAACCTCACTGTAAATCATCCCGCAAACTTTAAAAAATAGACCTTCTTGTACTATCAAGAGTGTAAGAAGGTTAAGAGTTAATTAGTGATTTGGGATGCTTGTTATATTCAAGTTCCACTAAGTATTACATTTCTCTAATCTATTTTGCCCTTGGGTCTTAGTCAAAACTACCATTTTAAGAGAGCTTATATACACTCTTTGGTTCAAATCCAGTTAGAAAAAGTGAGAATTCTTTTCCCGATGTCGCAGAAAAAGTCTCATTGATCCTCCTTGAGTCATGTGCACATCCTTAAAACGACTTCTGAGAAAATTCCATGCTCTGATTGGCTTTACGTCTGAGCTGGGAGATCAAGCTCCTACAGAGCACATGCCGTAAGACGTGCAGAGTGGGTGGTTCTCCAGGGGGAAATCTGGTGGCAAAAATAGTAGATTCTATCTCATAAACTTATAGTATAAACAAGGCAATGAGAGAGGCAATTGAGGTCTTGTTAGATTAGAAGTAACAGACTTAACGATGTCTTAAAATATGTTTCGTTTTCGTTAGTCCATCAATCGTTGTTTCCTAGGGCAAGAGAAAGAAATAGAAAAGGGCAGGGAAGAGCCAAGGTGGTAACAGGGCTATTTTTCCCCTATACCTACAAGGGTTCCCTTGTTGCTTGTTCCAAGCTTTTGGCTTCCTGGTGATTTCTAGTAAATTTTACCTTGTTAATAGGATTTGTGTATTATTGAAAAAAGAATACACACTATTTTGCCCTGTTTTGGATCTACTTGAAAATGACAAATATTTATATTTGAAATTATTAGCATAATTGAATCATTACACGTATATCAAGGTTTTACTTCTTCAGGACAGTCTGTATCTAGATTTCCAGAATCTTCTAAAAAGGAAAAAAGGGAACATCACACAATTATTTTAAAGAAACTTCAAAGTAAAGCTATAATAGAAAGATAATTTTGATTATTTCAGAAATTTTACTATATAATTTTTGTCCATTTCATGAGCACTCTAAGTCATAATGCCATCCTTCACATCTTGCTCCTCATTATATTCCCTATTAGTAGTATTCACACATTTTTAATATTCTCTACGTTTTAGTCAAAGGCAGTTTTATTTCTTAAGCCTTCATATATTCAAAAGCTATCAGTGTCACCAAAATAATACTCACTCAATCTTTAATCCAATTTTCCATGTCAGATAATTCTTTAAGATTTTACAGTTGGTTACTTTTATTTAATCCCTCCTTTGAAAGACAAATTTAGTTCTAAAATGGTTACATATGTCCTCAGTTAACATCCTCAGTCATGGTGACTTCAGCTCTCTTTCCATTTCTGGACTTAGGGCACTTGTGCAGTTCCCATCATATTTTAATGGTTATACTAACCAAGAGAATGCCTAAGCAGCCTACTAATTTCAGTGTCATAACTACTTGCACTGAAAGAAAAATATGCCAAAACAATGTAAATAAGCACTTCTGAAGGTAATGACTCCAGCACTGAATTTATGGAACTATCTTTGGTTGATGTCTGGCCTTTGAGTGTAATTACCACAAGTGATCAAATAATATGAATCAAGTTTTAAGAAATTGTTAGCTCTTGTGGAAATCTTTCCAGAGATAATAGGATAAAACTAATTGGATGTGTGGTTACCAGTAACAGTCGTAAGTAGACTAATTTCAAGCTCTGTTTTTAAATGTTATTGTCACCTTCTGATTTACAATTACTTATTCTTTGGTGTCAATTTAAACTTCTTGTTCCAAATTATAGAGAGTTATTAAGCTTAATAATTTGTCTTCAGAGATGACTTTTGATAAATTTACCTTTTGCTTTCCTTTTCTGATGGATGATAGTAAAGGAAGAAATTTACATGGAACCTTTCAGAAAGGAGGAAGATGGATTAGTTGCAGAGATACAATCAACACACTTTGGATTTGGTTTGAGTAAATATCATTTAAATGATGGTAATTCTAAAAATCTATTAGTTATTGGCATTGCTATTTCTTGAGGAATTTTAAGCGGTTCTGTCTCTACCTTCCTGGATCCTCTTAAATTTTCCCTCCTACATCACTTACTTTGGATCCATTGGACAACACACTTTCTATTTAATTATTTAGTCTCCTCAATTGTACTAATTACTTATATTATTTAAGTAAAAAATGTTGGAAATATTTTTCATAAAATTCAGCACACATAAGACCATGGGTGTGAAAATTAAATAAAGCAGGAGACCAGATGCATTCAGATTAATCTACTAAATATGCTTCAATTTCATGTCATACAGGGAGATTAGAGTAAAAATATCTGGTTAAAACTCTAGGAATAATAAAATGTTACCAATCATTTGTGGATATATGAAAAGACATTCTAATGTATAATTACAACTACTAAGCATTGTTAAAGTAGTCTTTGTTTCTCTTAGAAATTACTCTATTCTCCAAGGACTTTTTTTAGTTAAACCTTTTTATCAAATTCACTTAGCATTTGCTTGGACAAAATGACAATATTAAAAAATAAAAGAAGTTTAGTACCCTGGATTTAACTCATTTCTGGATAGTTAATTTATATTTGTAATCAGATATATTTCTTGCATAAGTTTTCATAATTTTTTTCACAAAACAATGTGCCTGGTTGTGTGATACACCTGCTTTTGTTATAGATTGAAGTAAGAAGAGTATTTTAAAGTTGAAATGAATCATGTCAGGCATTTAGCCATGGAAGTAAATAAAGACAGAAATGCAGATTGCCAGAAAGAGGAGAAATGATCCTCATTGAAAGGGGATTTAGAAAGAAATTGGGGTTTGATGAAGCAGAGAGATTCCTGAAGCCTGGTGCGATGACAAAGTCTGGGAAAATCATTTAATAGAGAAAGTTAGCGAAGAAGAAAAGAGATGTCTTCACATATGAAAGACATTTTCCTGAATTAATTGATGTGTTATGAAATAACTATGTCAACCACAAATTGTACTGTTTTTAACATTTAAGGTAGTGTTCTTTAAGAAACAGTTTTCCTTAAAAATTCTTTGAGACACTTTTAAGTAGAGATATTAAAAGGAAGAAATTAATAAGTTGAGATCAACTAAACTCCACACGACAGAATGAATGAGAGCATTTACTAAAACATGGCACAAACATATGCCCACTCACAATACACTCTATCATACATCATATATACTATGATATATACACGTACACAGCAACATAGATATTTGATAGTATTTTAAAAATTCTCAAACAGGAAACATATTCTGAGATCCTGCAACATAGTGAAAATCAATAAAATTTGTACTCTTCCAGGAAATGTAAGCTGTGCAATTACTGTATGTGATTACTATGGGGGGGATAAATAATAAACATAACAACATAAATTATACCTCTAGTGTTTCAAGTGAATTCCTCTTAATGAGGGAATTACTGAAAACCTTTGCTTAAATGACTATTGAAGTTCCAGCAATGATCTGGTGTACTGTTCTTTCATTATCATGGTTCTATCTGGCACAAGACTCACATCTCTGAAATACACTGATTTTCTTTCACAAATCCTATTAACTTTCTAGTATCAGATCCTGTATTTTAATTGCAGAGAGAATCCAGACCCTCTGGCTGCAATTGCTTAAAGACCCAGAAGCTATTTGCAACAATTTCAATTCAACATCAGTAGGTCTATTAGTCATATTTTATCTCTTCCTATTTCTTTAATCCATGAAGTATGAGCGTTTCTATAAAGGATGCTCTACTGGAATGCAAACCTACTTTGAGTACTGATTATAATTGTTGCTCTAGTCTGGACTTTGTAAACTTATACTATTTTAGAGAGGATAAGAAGTGTTTTCCCTACATGCAAATGCCTGCTCGTCTAGTGTTCTTTGAGCTTTAATGACTTCCACAATGAACACTTGCTGCAACAATCGAGTTAAAAACTAAAGCCCATGGGCAAAAAATCTGACTCTCCAGTTCTTTAAGTATGGAGTAGCCGTTGCTTATAAGTTCCTTAGCTTTATGACCAAGTTCATCACAACATAAACAATCTAAGACTTTCTAGCCTCTGAGATCCTTTAATTGCAAGAGGTTAAAATATTTTGTATTCATTTTTGGACCCTCAGTCACTGAGAAAAGTTTAAATTATGTTCAGTATTCTTTGGTTAAAAAGGCAAGAAACTAGATGAAACGTGTTATTTAAATAGCCATAAAACAGTTGTAAACTTTAAAGTTAGTAATTTAAAAGCATAAAATTCAGTTTTCTGGAAATGCCATCAATGTGCAAAAGACTTTATTAAGGAAAATCTTTCATTTCCAATGATGGGGGATAAATAAATTGCCATGTGGTTATTTTTACTTCCTTAAACACAATCATATTTTGTGTCTGTTTGGCTGAAGATAAAAGCACCCCTCAGAGAAAGCCTGAGAACATGTAATTAACTCATTGATATCAATCAACCATTCTGATTTGCATTAGACTATTTCCATAATATTCATGTAGACTATATTTTTCTTTACTACCAAGAATAATCAAAAATATTTCATGTGTTGGTGAAATTTGTTAAATTAACTATTAAAAGCTATGTGGAACACAAGAAGATCATAAAGTGTAACTGACACATGGAGAAACATATTTAGTTTGGATGTAGCAACTGTTAGGACCAACACAACTGAGTAAGGTAATATCATAAAAGCTATCAGCAGTGATGACAGTAAATAGGAAAATAGAGTAG
This sequence comes from Equus caballus, assembly GCF_041296265.1. Taxonomy (NCBI): domain Eukaryota; kingdom Metazoa; phylum Chordata; class Mammalia; order Perissodactyla; family Equidae; genus Equus; species Equus caballus. The sequence continues at coordinate 69,667,339 of NC_091685.1, read as the reverse complement.
AAACAACGTGAAGTTCAATATATGGAACCAAGCCACAGCAGGAATTAACATCCATTGCAATTGAATGTATTATAATCAATCCTTCAAAAAAAAAGGAGAAAATCAATTAACAATCTAATTAAAAATCATCCAATGTCCTCACTTATTCTGTTTAAATAAGATCATCATTTCAGTTCCTAGTTTAGAAGTTAGACTAATTATTCAATTAAAATTTCAGTGAAACATTGACCTTATAAAACCTCTAATCTAGGCATTTAAATGTAGACTATTAAATATTCTTAATGAACACACAGGCTATCTGGCAAAAGCATTGGCATTCCTTTGATCATTTTAGGATATCTCCTCTTTTCTGTCCTTAAATTAAATACCACCCCCCTTTCCAGCTGGATCAGAGATAGCAGCTTTTTAATAAAAGAAGGTCAAATTGTAACTCTGTGATCTTTTTATTAGCTTCTTTTCAAATGCTAGAGCTTTGGATTCCTGCCATTTCCTTATACTTGAAATAAGATTTCTTTTTTTCTGCTGTGTCTAGAGCTTTTTAATCATTCTTTTCCATGTGGTCATGAAATTAGGCTTTATAAAACAGAATTATTACATTTTATGATCAATTAGCTGTTTATACTAAAAAAAATCAAGGTATATTTTCATTTGGTAATTTAGAATATAGTCTAGATGAATATATTCTAATGTTTTTCACACAAATTACTGACAAAAATGGTTCAAATTTTCTAATGGAATCCACACCATTTAAAATGTAAAATGCAACACAATCACGTTTCTGGAACAATTTTAAACTAGTTCCATGTTTTCAAATTATCTGTGTGTTTGTACATAAGTGTGCAACAAGTCTTATGAACTTTTTAACCTGCTTCTACTTTATCTTTAAAATACCAGGGCTGCAAAAGTGTCACTATTTGTAAAGAGAAAACTGTTCTAGAGTATGATCTCCAGGTCTCCGTCCACATTAGATCTCTAATGATTGGTTTGATTTGTTTCTGCAGACACTTTTTTGTTTGTCTGTTTTAATTTAAGGGCTCATTTTTGCCTTCCTTCAACTCAGCACCTCTTTTGATTTTCAAAAAATTAGCCACTCACACCAAAAATATTAGCGAGCCATGTAGATTTTCCTCTACAATTCAGAAAGGAAGTGTGGGGGGTTTTACATCAAACCACCAAGAGCAAACCAATGACTATACTCAAAGTACCTTTTTCCTAGAATCTCTTCTTCCCATAAGACATAGGCAGGGATCTTTTCCAGCCCTTCCTCTTTTTGTTGTCTTGCTTCTCAGCCTTTAGATTTCTCCTAGTTTTTCCAACCATCCCTCTTGCAGTCTTAGTTTTCTGCATTCTTATGCAGAGCAGTTCAGCCCAGTCCCAGTTTTAACCACCAACCTTGCAAATCTACATCCATCCTTAGAGGCAGTAGCTGCCCTGTGTGTCTGAATGGTAGTAGAAGTGGGAAGGCAGTAAATTTTAAAAATAAACAAAGTGTTACATTTAGATTAATTATTTACCTTAACTATCAACCAGGAAAGAAGAAACGCAAGAAAGAAAAAAGGTAGGAAGGAAGGAACAAACAAACGAAGGAAAGAAAGAAGAAAGGAAAGGAAGAGAGGGAGGGAGGGAAGGGAGGGAGGATGGAAGAATCGAGCATACGTTACTGCACAAGGGGCACGATCTGCTCTCCAGGAGACAAAAGCCAATCGTCAAGAGGCAAGATGGTAGCAGAAAAACGACATTTTATTACAGCCTTCTAGCAAGGGCAAGATGGCTGACTAATATCAGAAAGAACCATCTTGAGGGGGCACAGAATCTTGAAGCCGTTATATGGGCCAGTGAGTTATAGGGGAGGGGGTTAGGAATGTTGACCCTCTGGTGTTACAGACTGGGAATTGACACACCAGATCTTTCAGATTTCATGGATAATGGTTATCAGCATAGACTCTCTGTTTGGGGATCATCACATTCCTAAGAAACTCAAAAGAGCAAAGTTATTGTCTTATCGCAGCTGGGGGGTATACACACAAGCAGGGATCATAAAATTTATAGAGCAGGTGGATGTCTTGGAGGGTGCTTATCAAGTCGGGTTAGTTAGTCAGAGGTCACTCAAAGTTACAATATGGTTTCTTTTCTACAATATAGCTTCCCTTATGTCAACCTTGTGTTGAGCGAGTATCGCATATTTCTGACACTTCTATCTTTACTAGAAATATTAAATGCCATAAATGCTCAGATGTATTTGATGTGTTAATTCAATGTTACCTATATTCTTTAAAGTATTTATGACTCCACAATTTCTGACGCTTTCTATATGTATTCAATCCTACCATTTTCTGCTGCATTTAATCAATTCATTTGTGTCAGGGAGCACAAGTCTTTATCTACTAGACTACTTCCTAAGTTTCCTTTCAAATTCAAATGATATTTGGCACCATATACAGGAGGAAGTAAAAGATACATGAAGTAAGACACCAGGACTATTTTTCAATAATGGAAAAACAGAATCATTTAAATATATAGAAAATATATTGAATCATTACTACATTCCAGTCATTTATTTACAGGTTTAAAAGAAAAAAATATATACACACATATTTCCTATATATGAGATATATACATATATGTGTATATATATGAATATAGGAAATATATTTATATATTTAGGAATATAGTCCTAAATATACACATTTCCTAAATACCAAGCACTTGTAAAACTGAATTACATATATTGATTTATTGTTTTCTTTAATGTCCATTCTTATGTATGAGATAGGTTCTATTATTATTCCCATTTTACAGATGGGGTAATTAAGGAAATTATCCATCCCTTCCTGGATGGTGAGGGTGGAGTTGTGATCAGCACCCAGGTGGTCTGACTCCAGAGCACATGCCTTTTGACTTCTTTACTGTAGCTCAAATGACTTGAGGAATGTTGCTCAGAGCGTGACCACGGGCTGGACAGATATTTCCAAGTCTTAGCATACAATTTAGGTAACAAAAATTTTTTAATGGTGCCCCCTCTGTGTCTGTCTCTGGCAATTGACATTTGTTTTGTAAGAATTGGCACTTTGACATTTGTGAAGGCTCACTTCGTGTCTGTTAAACCCATCTGAATCCTTGATTATTCTTCTCATTTACTTAGCAAACCCATTTCTCAACGAGCATACCAAGAAACCTCACTTTAAGCCCTATAGAAATTATTATGAATTCCAAATATGTGGTGACTGAACAATGTGATTTTGTGGATATTAAATTGCTTTATGTTCCTGCTCTCATTAAAATTACTACTTATTTGTTTTGCTTCACCATGATTTCTTTTAAGCCTTGGGCAGGTAGATATGTGGTTTATTCTCCCGGTCTTGGTAAATTTTTTGGTACAAATTCTCTAGAATTGAAATAGAGAGTTAAATAATCATCCAATTGACTCAGGTATTTCACAATTCAAGACCTCCTACAGCCTCAGCAACTACACAAACCAGGATGGCTATTAGTCTAGCACACAGCAAAAGGACCACATACATCTTGCAGTTTTAAAGATGAGGGCTGTGGATGAATCATTTTCTACTCGGGAAGGCGTATAGAACAATCAAACAATTAGGGAGACAATGCGGTTTTTCTGTTTTTTTAGGAGACTCTGAGGACCAAATCAACTTTGATTCTATCACTTCCTACATGGTGTATTTTATTAACTAGAAAGGATAGAGTTTACTAAATGGCACTTTTATTGCTCCCTTTGCCTAAGAGGAGAGCAGTGGGATCTTTAGCTTCTTTATTACAAAAGCAGTCAGATATTTTATACAGTAATAAAAGCACCAGATGCCATTTGAGACACCTAAAGCTAGGCAATGAGTACTATGAGTACATTTGTTGTACTTTCTAAGAAAAGCGTTCATTAAAACGTAGGTTTTTTTCCTAACCCCAAACACTACTGAAACTATAAATAGCTGTAGACAAGAGACCTTAAACAGGTTAGAGGAAGCCACATTAGGTAGTACCTTTGAATTCCTCTATAGTAAAATGAATAGAATAGAGGAGAAAAGAAGAGAGACAGTTTATTTGGGGACAGTGCCTTTATGCCCTTCAGGAGTTACATAAATTCTTATTTCACTTGTCCAAATTCTGTTATATTTCCAACTAATATATAACAGTGAAAAAGAGCCTGGTAGAAATGCATTTGCTAAATACAATGGATTATATTTAAGATGGCTCTCTTGTCCCTAAAAACAGACTGTTTTGTAGTAAAATTTCTAAAATACCAGAAAAAAGTGCCACTCTTTCTTTCAAGAAGATCTCCCAAATCAATTAAATGCTCTGTTTATCAACAAGCCCTTACTAGTATCTAATATCTACAAGTCAGTCACTAGGAGCATGATATACAAGGAAAGGAAAACACTACGATGCTTTCTCTCAGTCATCATTATAATTAACGAGATGAGACTCCTGCATGTGAAATGATACTTAGCAATGTCAGACAAATGCTTAATGAAAGCTCTTGACACAGGTAAGACCTTCTAGGAGTTCATAGATTGTTTGACAAGTTATAAGGGTCATTCTTCAGAAAGGAACTAAGATTTGAGATGATTCTTATAGTTACCCATATTGTGAACAAAATTGTGGAAGCATTGACTAATAGAGAAATTGCAATCCAGAGCCTAACACCTTGTCAGAACTCAAATATTTGTTTAATACTACAATAAGGTATTGTAATGCACACAATGAATATATAGGATACTTACTATTAGTATCTCCAGTCTAGCGATCAGAGAGAGAGAGAGTCTCCTTGATCTTGGCAAGGTTTCACCTGCAAGAACTGAGTATTTAAGACAGAACCAGAAATTTCTGACTCCAAACTATGACACAGAAGGATGTGCTGCATCAAAAAGGAAAACTGAGGGGCCGGCCCAGTGGCGCAGCGGTTAAGTGTGCACGTGCTGCTTCAGCAGCCTGGAGTTCGCTGGTTCAGATCCCGGGTGCAGACATGGCACCGCTTGGGAAGCCATGCTGTGGCAGGCGTCCCACATATAAAGTAGAGGAAGATGGGCACAAATGTTAGCTCAGGGCCAGTCTTTCTCAGCAAAAAGAGGAGGATTGACGGCAGATGTTAGCTCAGGGCTACTCTTCCTCAAAAAAAAAGAAAAAAACGGAAAACTGAAGTATTGGTCTCGAAACTGAAGTTTGTGGAGAAAGCAAGTTTTGGGGGACCAGATTTTGGAGGTTTTTGAATGCTAGCTTGAAAGAATTAAAGTTTAGTAATAGACATCAGGCAGCAAGGGGGTTTGCAAGGGAATGTAGATGTGTCCTGAAAGTCTATGACTTCTTTATTTAAATGTTTTCTATTTCCTTCAAATGCAAGACTTCAGACGTTGAAAAGACTAAAGTGCTTCTTATTTTAAAAAATCCTTGACAATAGGTGTTATACTAAACCTAGGATAAGTTCACATAGACTCAGACTTACTATTTTTGATGGACATAGATTTTAGGATGCTTTTATCTTTCAAATTGTATCATTTCCAAAATCTGGGAAATCTTACACGTGATGAAGTCATTTTTCTGTATGTATTATTCCTTAAAACCACTAGTCACCACAATGTCATATCCTATAATCCATCGTGTCTTTATTAGAATTTATGATGTAAGGTCATTATAAGGAATAAAATGCAATTTACAATAGGAGTATAAGAAAATCACTCTAAAAATATAAGAAGAAGAAAAAAATTAAATCTTACTTTGGGTACAGAGAAAGCATCAAGGAGAGAGATGAATTTATGTTAACTTTAAAGAACAAATGAATTTTTCACAGTGCAACAGAGTAATAGAGATGATATGCTCATCTAGTAATGGTGTGAGGTCTTGCTAAGTAACTTTAAAAAAATAGAAGGGCTTAGTATCCTCAGCCTGTGTTTAATGACACACCATGGCAGGTGGATAATAAAGATAAAAAGAGCATCATCTCTAGCTATGTTAATTCCATCAAGTTACATAAGCTTGGTAATTCCCGGATCCCTAAACTGTAAAACTATCACCCATTTAGAGCCATCAAGGTTGCTGCTCCCTGACACTCACCATGGCCCACCGTAGGGACTTGCCCACCTGTCATCTGCTTAGGCACAAGAAAGCACATGGACTGCCACCTACACTCCTTCGCCATAAGGGAAAAATAACATCCCTCCACCTACCACAACCTGAGAGCTCCCTTTTCACTCTAGCTGAATTCTGAGCAGCTCAAGTACAGCCCATCTTTCAGGGCAAGCTCTCCAGACCACCATGTTCCACATCACTATTTTTCTAGGATGAACCCCCATCCCCCATGTTTTTTACCTTCTTTTGCAGACACACACCCTTAATTTTCTCTGTCTTAATGCTATCCACTTGTTCCCTTAGGAATTCCTATTCTGTGATAAATGAACACTTCTAAACTTTCAATTTACCCAGTGAAAATTCCCAATACATTTGAGAAGCAACTGAAAACTAGCTCTCTCCTGAGTTTTGCACACCCCGGGTAAAGCTGCTTACTTCCAGTCCTGAGCCTTTGGCATGGGTGGGTAAGGGCTTTGTCTTCTTCACTCCACACTGCTGTGATTGGATCACTGCTCTTCTACTCTCCAATAATCTCCTCTTTTTTAAAAAAAATTAAGGAGATTCTTTGCATTTGAATGTGATGCCATTTATCCCACTTATTTACTGCCATCTCTGATAGCACTGCAGATAAGTTCCTCACAATGATTGACAATTTTAGCTTATGGAGGAGAGTCTTTCTCTATACTGGCATTTTTAACACCTTGCATTGCATCAAGATCTTTGACTTCCTCATTTACAGTGAATATTACTCCTACCACATAAGTCAAGCACCTCCAGGACCATATCCTGTCTTCTCCCAAAACTATGTCGCTTGAAATCAAAAATGTAGCCAGTCCATTTTCTGACTCCAACCATCTATGCATCTGTTTCAGTAACATCATTCCATCCCTTCTTTGTTTTCTTTCACCTCTGGTCCCTGCTATGCCTCTACATTATCCCTATCATTGATCTCTCCTGTCATCATTTTCTTCCCTATTCACCTTAGATTTCATGGTTCATCATATCTTCTTATATCTTGCCAGTATCCTACAGTGCCTTGTCTGATTATTTTTCTGAAGGCCTGTTTGGGAAAAACACTCCATTCTTTGGTGAATCCAAGAGTCTGATCTCTCTCATACCTAGTCACAGGCTACTGAGTACTGCTGGAAAAATCAGGCAACCTGACATCACTATAAATTCATAACTAGAAACCTTAACTAGTTTTACCAGCAATGACCAACCATCTAATGAACCACTTCCTTCACCATTTTCCGTAATTCTATTCTAAATCTATTCTAACTTTTCAAACCAGTGATTCCTTCTATGTTTCCCTCACCGAGTTTTGATAACTTTTTACCATGCAGAAAATAAAGTAATCTTTACACATAAAGTCATTCAACTTCCTGCTACCAGATGCAACAACCTACATTCTTTTCAATCTTCCTTTCTTCCTACTACCCTTTCTTCCGGTGCAGTTGAAGAGATTTCCCTCATCTTATTAAAGAATAAGTTCTCCCGTTTAACTCAAGATCACCTAGAAGAATACATTTTCACACACCAAATGAACAACTAACCTCGGTCCATTCTCCTCTGACTTAAAAACCAACCAAATAACCAACTAGCCAACCAATCAATCAGAAAACAAACAAAAAACTTTCCTAGATGTGGTATATCTTTTTTCTCTGTTACTGTCAAATTTTCATGACACGTCCTCACCTGTCACTGGCTCTTAAAACTATTCTAACATTTTTCTCCTTTCAAAGTTCTACTGAAATTGCTCTTTCTACTGTCCTTTATGTTTCTAGTTATAATGGGTATTTCAGCTTTTAATTTGTTTAATCTTTAATTTGACAATAGTAACCATCCCCTCCTAAAGGAAATTTTTCTTGTCTTGATTTCTATAAAACCATATTTCTTTATTTTAATGCTACCATTTTCTGTTCATTTATTCTTCCTCCTCTACCATATGTCAAATGCAGATGTTCAAGCACAAAGACTATATTTTTATCTCTCTCTATTCTTCCTACAGTCTTCTTAGAAGATTTTATCCAACCCACTGGCTGTAATAACTATCTATACTATGACAACTATATTTTTATTTCCTGCCTTAGTTTCTCTTGAGCACCAGACTCCTGTACATAATTGGCTTGTGAAAATTCCATGTCCACTATCACAATTAACTCAATATGTGTGAAATAAACTCATTGTCTCTAATCTTCTCACTAAAGCCCAAAATCTAGTTCTTGTTCAGTCTTTCACATCTCGGTTTGTATTATCAATACACAACTAGTTTTTCAAGCCAGAAAGTTGAGTACCATGCTTTACTCCATCTCTTTTTACCTCCTACATCTAATCAATAAAAAAATAATAATTTACTTTAGAGCCACATCCACTCAATTCACTCTAACTCTACTGCCAAACCCTGTAACAATCTCTCTCTCTCTCTTTTTATGTAGATTATTCCATAGCCTATGAACTTGCCTCTTATCCTCCAGTGTTTTCCTCATCCAATCTATTTCTGCAGTATACCTCGAGTTCAAACTAAGTACCATGATGTCCAAATCTTTGTCAGTGTGCACAACCTTTGGCATGGCATAGGTGACATCTCCATGTTTTTCCCTACCCAGCCTCCTTATCCTCAATCTCAGCTAGTCTTTATTTTGAAATCTATGCTCCAAGAACTATGGGCTTGTTTCATTCTCTTCTCCAAGCTATGAGGCACGTGATTTGCTAATCTCTTTGCCTTTCTACTCAAATCCTCTTTCCCTCCTTTTCTTCTTATGCTTCTTTCCCAAACTTTTTCCTACTCGTCTTTCACATCTCATCTTGAATATTACTTCCTTCAGAATTCTTGAACCCTGGTCTAGACCAGCATTCTCTGCTCCCATAATCTGCTTGAGATATGGTTCATACTTTACTTTACTTACTTATATAATCTCTTTTCCCTACTAGAATGTAAACTTCGTGAAATAAGAACCATATCTGCGTTGCTCACTGTTCTACTAAAAGCAATTAATGCAATGTTAGTGTGAAAAACAGTAAAAATAAGAAGTCATTTTTTGAAAAAAGCTCATGGATTTCCTACAAATATTTTGCGGTTTAAACAAAATGATATATGTGAAGTGTGACTGGCATATAATAAGCCCTCAATAAAGAGTAGTTTAACTTTCATCCCTCTAAACTAGTACATCAGCACATGCTGGGTATGGTAAATATGAAAAAACATGAAAAAGGCTTCACCATTTTTCATGCCTTCTGGTACATTATATTGAATATATATTTGTATTTTGGGGTTGATAATTGTTGATTGTTATTATAGGCTAATGTAAGATAATGCTTCTACCATACATATCTTAAATACATACATATCTTCTTTGTTTCACTAGACAATTTTTTCTTCTTCCTCTATGCTTTCATTGAGCTTTGTTATAATTTATTGTAGCCCTGAAAAGATACTTTCTTATCATATAATTGTTTATGTATATATACATACCAAACTTATATTTTCCTTGAAGGCAAGGGCCATACTTTGTTCAGCTTTCTTATTCTTAAACTGTTCAGTACACACTTATATTTCTATTGGACTGAAGGAATTATTGCTATTTTAAAAGCTTAAAACTCTTTTTGCCTATACTCATATTCACTTTCTCCAAAATTGCTATATAATCACCAAAGATAAAAAAGGAAAACAAATACACGTTTTTCGTATGTTGAGTATCTTCTTTTTTAAACCAAAAAGAAGTAAAAATAATCAAACCTCATTTGGTTAACTTTGAGTGATGTTTAAGTTTCTTATAATAAATATAAAATAAATTATTAATTATCTTTCCTATTTCAATTCTTTCATGTCTCACTCTTTTTTCGGGGAGGGTGAGCGAGATAGGCCCTGAGCTAGCATCTGTTGCCAACCCTCTTTTTGCTCGAGGAAGATTGTCACTGAGCTAACATCTGTGCCAATCTTCCACTATTTTATGTGGGATGCCACCATAGCATGTCTTGACAAGCAGTGCTAGGTCCATGCCCAGGGTCTGAACCTGAGAACCCCAGTCCACCAAAGCAGAGTACACAAACTTAACCACTATGCCACCAGGCCGGCCCTTCATGTCTTACTCTTTCGATGTCTCATTCACTCATTCGGTGCATTTCTCTTTTCTTTACTACAACCTAGCTATAGGTTTTTAAAATTCGTACCTAGCCATCAGTATATTTTTGGAAGACAAAATTGTGTACATGTGCTTGATATAAATAGTGTTGAGTCTCATGTGTGGCAAACACATGTTTTAAAGATAGTTTTGGCCATTCTTTATATTTCAGTAGGTTATATAGCCCTGCCCTATCTCCTTTCAAGAAATGTGTAAACCCATGGAATTTTTCTTCTTTTTTTCCTCCAGTTTTATTGAGATATAATTGACATACATCACTTAGTTTCAGGTTTACAGCATAAAAGTTTGACCTACATATACTGTGAAATGATTATCATAATAAGTTTAGTTAACATCATCATCTTATATAGATACAATAAAAAGAAATGCAAAAGAATTTTCTCCTTGTAATGAGAACACTTGGGATTTACTCTCTTAACAATTTTCACATTTATCATACAGCACTGTTAACTATAGTCACCATGCTTTACATTACATCCCTAGTATTTATTTATCTCATAGCTGGAAGTTGGTACCTTTTGATCACTTTCTTTCAATTCCACCTCCCCCCATGTCCTACCTCTGGTAACCACAAATCTGATCTTTTTCTATGAGGATTTTTTTTTTTTTTTCAGATTCCACATATAAGTGAGATCATACAGCATTTCTCTTTCTCTGTCTGACTTATTTCACTTAGCATAATGCCCTCTGGGTCCATCCATGTTGCTGCAAATGGCAGGATTTCCTCATTTTTTATGGTTGGAATTTTTATATTATAATGCAAATATGCTTACATCACTCTCTGTTCAAATCCCTTGGTGACTTCTAATTGCTCAAAATAATAAGATTGATTCCCATAGAATAGTGGTCAGGATTCCAAAACATTTGCTTTTCTAAAACTATTTTAGTACTTCACTAGTACAATCCACTCATAAACATTATAATTAAACTACTGGGCTAAACTGGACCCCTCATATGCCTATCATTTCTCCACTATTCTAAATACTTTCTGTCATTCTATTTAGATTTTTGCGCCAATAGTAAATGCCAATGTATGCGTGCATTCTTCTTTATTTCACTAGACAATTTTTTTCTTCTTCCTCTATGCTTTCATTGAACTTTGTTATAATGTATTGTAGCCCTGAGAAGATACTTTCTTATCCTGTAACTGATTATGTATATATACATACCAAACTTATATTTTCCTTGAAGGCAAGGGCGATACTTTGTTCATCTTCTTATGCTTAGACTGTTCGGTACACACTTATATTTCTATTGGACTGAAGGAATTATTGCTATTTTAAAAGGCTTACCTCTAGGCTTAATTTAACTAGTAAATTTTCCAATTATATTTAAGTGATTCTTTATGGAACGGTGATAGTTTACAGAGGTAGAAGATTATATGAGGGAAAAATTGACAAGTTTTGCCTATTAAAGGATATATTAAAGATGAATTAGATACATAGATAAAACACTTCCTAAATTTCAATATGTGACGAAAGAAAAATACTTGGCTTATATAACTTTCAAAGAAAATTCCGTTTGCATTAAATGAATTTTAATCAAATTCTAGGTGATTACTTTTCTATTATATTACTTAAGATATCATTTACTACAAAATGTGTAATGAGTTGTAGTTACTTAAGATGATAATATTGTGTTAGAAATATTTGAAAGTACATCAGAATTAGGCTATAGTAGCAAGTAAATGGAGGAAAATCATCAATATAGATATCATGATGAAAAGCACAGAGGTGCCAGCTTCTTCCCTTCATTTCCTCTCTTACTTCCTTCCTTCTTTCCTCCTTTCTTTCTTTCCTCAGTTCCTTCTTTTGTGTCTAAATTAACAGATTTTAGATTTGCTAGACTGAAACCAGAAATATTTTTAAGGAAGAATCCAAGAAGATAATGTGTAAAGTAAAAAGAAAAGAAAAATTAAGATGGATTACAGAAGAAATGGTAAACATTGTTAAGGACAAGCAAAAGTCAAAGGTAACAAAAATAGGGTTAGGATGCTGAACACAGTTTTCCCATAACCATCACACAGAGAGAGAGAACCACTATAATGGCCAATGCAAAGAGATAGAAGAAAACAACAAAAAAGTAAGAAGAGGTCTCTTCCAGAAGATTCAAAAGATCAAAGGGAAATTTAAACCTAAATTAGTAGTGCTGAAGGCCAAACAGGAAAGCACACTATCTGATCAGGAAAAAATAAAGGCAAGATGGAGACGGTATACTGAAGATCAAAGGGATGACAGATTCCTTTGAAGAAGATTCCTATAAGGAGAAACCCATAATTCTAGAAAGTGAAGTAAAAGTTGCCCTGAGAATACTGGGAAGAGATAAGTTCCTAGGGGTAGATGGGATATCGATAGAACTATTTCAAGTCATAGAAACTGAATCTGTCAAAATCCAAACAAGAATATGACAACAAACATGGAAGGCAAAGCAATGGCTGACACTCTGGAAATGCTCGATATATATCCCAATCTCCAAGAAAAGGGATGCCAAGGAGTGCAGTAGCTATAGAACAATTCCTCTACTTTCCCATGCAAGTAGAATGAGTCCTAAGGTGCTGCAACAAAGACTTTTACCTTACATGGAGCAAGATATGCCTGATGTCCAAGCTGGATTTCAAAACTGCAGAGGCATAAGAGATCTAATCGCAGGTATTCATTGGCCACTGAAGTGCTCCAAAGAATTTCAGAAGAAGATTACTCTGTGTTTTATAGACTACAGTGAAGCCTTTGACTGCATGGATCATGAAAAGGTATGGACTGCTCTGAAAGAGATGAGTATGCCTCAGCACTTGATTGTCCTGATGCAGAACTTGTATTATGGACCAGAGACCACTGTCAGGACAGAAGAAGGAGACAGAAAGTTTTCCAGTAAGCAAAGCTGTCAGACAAAGATTCATCTTATCTCCCTCTCTGTTTCATCTGTGCACAGAACATATCATATAAAATCTGGGCTAGACTGAGATGAAGGAAGACTGAAAATTGGTAGAAGAAATATCAACAACCTAAGATTGCAGATGCCACCATCTTACTGGCAGAAAGCAGCAATGACTTGAAACAGCAACTTCTGATGAAAGTAAAGGAAGAAAGTGCCAAAGCAGGGCTGCCTTTCTTTTTCTTTCTTTTTTCTTTTTTTTGAGGCAGACTAGCCCTGAGCTAACTACTGCCAACCCTCCTCTTTTTTTTGCTGAGGAAGCCTGGCTCTGAGCTAACATCGTGCCCATCTTCCACTACTTTATGTGTGGGATGCCTACCCCAGCATGGCGTGCCAAACGGTGCCATGTCCACACCCAGGATCTGAACCGGCGAACCCCGGGCCGCTGAGAAGCAGAACGCGCGAACTTAACCACTGCGCCACCGGGCCAGCCCCTATGGCTGCTTTTGAAGATCAAGAAGACAAAAATCGTGACTACAGAACAGCTACACAACTTTACGGAAGACAATGAAGACTGAAACTATCTAAGATTTTGTTTACCTTGGTACAGTCATCTATTTGAATGGAGACTGCAGCCAAGAAATCAAGGAAAGAGTGAGACTTGGAAGGGCAACAATGAAAGAATTAGGAAAGACCCTCAAGTGTAAGGAAGTGTCTTTAGAGACTAAGACAAGATTATCTGCACCCTCATATTTCAATTACTATGCACAAGTGTGAAAGCTGGACAGTGAAGAATGCTGACAGGGAAAGGATTGATTCATTTGAAATATGGTGTTGGAGGAGAGCTCTAAGGATACCCTGGACTGCCAGAAAGATGAACAAGTGGGTCCTTGAGCAAATTAATCCTGAACTATCTCTGGAGGCAAAAAATGATAAAACTGAAGTTGTCCTACTTTGGGTATATCAAGAGAAAGCAGCATTCTTTGGAAAAGATGATAATGTTGGGAAAAATAGAAGGCAGAAGAACAGAGGAAAACCAAATATGAGATGGATTGACTCCATAAAGGAAGCCATAGGTATGAGTCTACAGAAGCTGAGTAGGGCTGCTGAGGACAGGACATTGTGGACATCACTTACTTCTAGTATCGCCAGGGGTCAAGGAGGACTTGAGGCAGATAACAACAACAAAGCTTTGGTGGAGCCCCACTCCTCCATTCCTTGATATCCATCAGATTGCAGCTAAATAAGTAAAGTCTAAGAACAAAATATTCTTCATCCAAGACATTTTTTTTTTAAATAAATGAGATTCGTTAACCTGGGATGTTAACTAAAGCATTCAATTAAGGTGACCCTCCATGCTTCACAGCTTGATTTTCATTAGCACACCAGATACCGATAATTTATCATTTAGATAGGTTAAGAGACTCCTGGTTTTTGCAGATAATGTTAGTAAAGGAAATAATGTTTCCATAATAAGCGACTCCTAAAGAATATCCATCTTATTTTCCTCTGTCAATGAAAGCTTTCCAGTAGTATTCCCAGTTGAATAGTATGTCAAGTATTTAGAGGGAAAATTTCTTTCTATTTCTTTTCATTAAAATGGGCTGTCATAAAACAAGTATGGCACCTCTCATAAAATCAAGTCATGTCCTATGAATATTTAACTTACTTTGAACTTTTCAGAAAGAAATAGGGACCTTGAAAACTTCTGGTAGTAGTACAACATTGTAACACAAAGGCCATTGCCTGTGTCATTAATCACAGTAGACGACTGCCCAGAGCTATTGTCGGCTTTTAAAACAGAAATATTAAAAGATAGAGGAACATGAAAATATTTATTATACACCACTTTATCATTACAAAAAAATGTAGGAATGATTGATACCCAACCAGCACATGAGGGATTTCTCTTAAACTTCTTTTTAACATAAAGTTTAAAATTTTGTGTTTTCATTTCCCATTGGCTTGAAATCGTTATACTAGTCAAGCAATAAGAATTTAATAACCCGACTGCTAAATATTGGTTCAGTATATTACCTTTTTATTGGGCTATGGAATCCTGATTTATGCAGAATCACGGCAGAATTATCCTAAATAAGTGAGCAGGCTTTTCTTGTGTTTTATTTGTTTAGACCATTTACAGAAGTTTCAGCAAGGCATTTAAAATTCCCAGGAGAAAATTACTAAGATAAAGAAACAAATATTTAGCCTCCTGTTAATTAAATCCTTTCTTCTAAGGCAGAATATTGATTTAGAAATATCATCCAGGCCAAGAGCAAGTTTCAGAGTCAAACAAAAGGAGTAAGAACATTGTTAGATTTAAATTTAGATGAGATTAAAATAGAGAATAGACAATTCAACTGCTTAGCCTTCAGTAAAGGCAAACATTCAAATTATTAGAAATTACTTAATGTTTTTTCTAGATTATGTTTTGAAATAAAGCATACATGAGTCTTGTCATTTGCTCACTCACTGAATAGAATCCCATTTTTAGCTTATCTGTTATGGACAATACTGGATTTGTTAGAGTTATGCTGCTCATACTGGGATCCATCAACTCAGGGATTTTGTGATTTTTCAGTTTATCTCTTCTTATACCTTCAAAAGAACAAATACCCTATATAATTTCCTTTGAAATGGTTAACTCTACCTTCCCCTAGTCCCTTGCTTTGATCCACCAATAACGTCTGGGTCTTCTATTGACAGATATTAAGCACAATAGTGGAAAGATTTCTGGTTTTGTAGTCAGAAAGACATCGGTTCGAATTATCTATGTCTGAACTGTCCAATACAATAGCCTGTAGCCAAATGCAGTTAACTGGACAGTTAAAATATATTTAGGTCAACGGGGGAGTTGAATTTTTACTTTACGTTGTGTTAAATTTAAATTTAAAAATAGGTGGCCAGCCCGGTGGTGCAGCAGTTAAGTTCACACGTTCCGCTTCTCGGCGCCCCAGGGTTCGCTGGTTCGGATCCTTGGTGTGGACATGGCACCGTTTGGCACGCCATGCTGTGGTAGGCATCCCACATATAAAGCAGAGGAAGATGGGCACGATGTTAGCTCAGGGCCAGGCTTCCTCAGCAAAAAGAAGAGGTCTGGCAGTAGTTAGGTTCCTCAAAAAAAAAAAAAAATTAAAAATATAAGACGTGTACAGTGTTTTATTATTTTAGTAGGACTGCATTTCATTTTAACTATTACATCATGTAAGATATTGGTGTTACATTGCAATACACGTATTGGGCACATGGTTCATTTCTAGTATTATGTATATACACATCATTGATCTTTTTGGTGTCAATGGAGTGACTCAATTTGAATGACTTTTGTATGTACCCGTGTAACATTGTAATGTGTTTATTTGAATATTTTATGCAAACAGCATGAGTTACTGATATATAAATCATAATTGATAAATAAATTGAAAAGATTTATTTAAATTATAGCATATTTAAATTATTTTTCTAGTTTGAAAAGGTAAGTATGGATGAGACGTTTTAATTTGAAGAATATGCTTACTAATGCAGAATAGAGTGATGATGAAGAAGCTATCATAATAATAAAGATAAGAGATTGGAAATAGGTATTCACAAAATTCATGGTGAATAGCAATTTATTGTGGCAGTAAAAAAATAGGACTATTTGTGTGTAAAAAAGTTTCTAAGAGTATAAAGTGGACAATATTAAGACCATCTTCAGCAAATATGTAGTGAATTTATAAGAAGATTCCTCTTAGCAGTCAAAGAAGAATTGATGAAATTGGTTGGCTGGAGTCAAGTAAATTTTAGAAAATGCAAATATTTCACTATCCTACTCCAAACCAATTTAGAAAAAGCACAATAACTCTGGTTTGAAAAATAAATAGAATACTTATCTTCTTAACATAACTATTACCCTTGGCATATAATCATGAGACATGTCAAGCAACCAGGGGCAGTATGACGATACCTAGTATCTTTCTAAGCTGGGATTAAAGGAACATTGTAAGAAAGTTAAAAACATGAAGAAGACGGGGCCAGCCTGGTGGCACAGTGGTTAAGTTTGCCCATTCCACTTTGGCGGCCTGGGGGTCGACAGTTCGGATCCCGGATGCTGACATGGCACCGCTTGGCAAGCCATGCTGTGGTAGGTGTCCCACATATAAGGTAGAGTAAGATGAGCACAGATGTTAGCTCAGGGCCAGTCTTCCTCAGCAAAAAGAGGAGGATTGGCAGCAGATGTTAGCTCGGGGCTAATCTTCCTCAGAAAGGAAAAAAAAAAAAAAACATGAAGAAGAAAAAGAAAATATATGTGTACGTATGTATATATACATATATATACATATATATATATATATGTATATATATGCCCTTTACTGTGTTTTAGTCTTATACTATCTGGAAACAGAGTTTACATATTTAAAGTTGTTGTAAAATAAACAATGGCAGTCTGAAAATTTCCTATTGATGGCAATCAGAGGATCATGTTGTTAAAGCAATGTTTGTGAAACCTATCTGAGTAGTCTTAGATTTATGTTCCCCATTCTGTTGCCAAGCTTGATGAGGACAAGAGCAGTAATTATGCCCAAGATCATCAGGGAAATGCTTGATTTACCTCTAGGGCTCTGATTCATCTTCTGGTCCCAGCCATGTATCAGCATGACAAATTGAGGAATCTCACCCGATGGGAGGGGATCCATATGTAGTGCTCTGTGCCTGGAAATATCTGAGAAATGCCAAACAAAAATGATTTGAAACATGTTTACTCCTTCTCCCCTAAAGACTAATATGGTCTCTAAACAAACTCCCACGGCCTTTAAAGGTACTTTTAGGAAGGAATTAAAAACAAACTCCAAATGGAGTACAAAATGGAAAGATTTTAGATTAAACACATAAAGTGTGTTCTAAGGAAAAAAAGAGTTTATTGTTGATAGTGCTGAGAAAAAGTACACCAGGCATATAAAATTTTAAAAATGTGCTGCTTAAAATTAATGAAAGCCTTTGCTACTGCTTTGTGGATAGAAAGATAAAATCTAACATATGAGTTAGTGGAAGTTATCTTTATTGAGAGGCAGGGAAGTATTAAAAAAACATTATTTCTCTAAGAATGTCTGCCTTTCTTTAATACTCAGTGCATATCAAGCGATCTCTGCCATTCAGTGGGCAGCCAAGTTCTCTGGCATTCAAGTCCTCTGCCTCAGTGTGAAGATGAATCTCATTTCCTTGAAATACTGCTCCTACTGTATTTCAAGGAAATGAGATTCTGTTCAAGCAAGTTGAAATCTTAATTCCAGTTCTTTTCAGAGTAATAATTTATATATAAAGTACCACAGATGGATGTTTATACTGGATATAATAACTTGAAGACTTATTTTATCTGAAAATGGAATTAGAGTTTCTTGATGCCAAAATACAGAGCTAAATCATTTAGGGTTATACTCCCATCTTTTAGTGCTGTAGAAGGACCATCTTTTTCCAGTGGAGCACCGAAGTCAGCATTACTCCCTAATCAAATGAAATCACCCACAAAAAAGATTTTACTGTCACAAAAGCCAATAAATGAACACAATATTTGGCAAAGAGACAAGATTATGTGAGTAGTAAATAGCTTATTTTTACAAATAAACTAATTAATGTGAATATAGAAGAAAGCATTTTGGTTCATACAGTTTTATATATTATATTAGCTTAAGCAGAAACAGACTGAAGAAAAGCCAATTTGGTAACTAAAATTCAAAATTAAAATTAAAATACAAACTTCTCATTTATGATTTTAAAGAGACAAAATGGGTATTATAAATTAATGTATCAACATATTAGAAGATGTGATATGACTGTTAATAAGTTAAAAATCATTTAAAGTTATGTCAATTTCCTTATTGGAAGGAAGCAAAGGAAAGGAAAACCATTTCATTACATGATACTAAAGGGTCAATTTTGAAATTAATATCCAAATTGATGAGAATGTTATCATTGACTATGATATAACTGGCGTGAAAAGTGAGTTCCAAGTGGATATTTAATTCTTATCTATGTCATTGCATACAAAATTTCCCTATATAAACATATCTAAAAACAAAATTTTCTGAACTTACTCACACTTCTAACGTTTGCCTTATGTGCTCTGTGGATACAAACAGCAGGCTGTCTTGGGGCCTGCCTGTGGCCAAGTGGTTAAACTTCCATGAACTTGGCTTCAGCGACCCAGGTTTGCGGGTTGGGATCCCGGGTGTGGACCTACTCCACTCATCAGCCATGCTGTGGAGGCATCCCAAGTACAAAACAGAGGAAGATTGGCACAGATGTTAGCTCATGGCTAATCTTCCTCAATCAAAAAAAAAAAAAGGAGGAAGTTTGGCAAGCGATGTTAACTCAGGGCATATCTTCTTCCTCACCAACAAAACAAACAAACAAAAATAACAAGAAAACCAGCAGGCTGTCTTTTAATGATGCCTATAGTGCATTATAATGTTGCCTTAGCCATTACTGCTTTATCCTTGAATCACAACTTTTGGAAGTGCTGTATTTGAGCTTTTTTCTGGAAAATAGAAATAGATTAAATTACGGTATATATGGTACCAATTAGGTAGAAAAATAATTTCTACTTTTGGAAGAAAGCGTTTTTGATTTTGTTTTAATTTTACAATGGGCTTTAATCACCATTTAATCACTACACTTTCTTCAGAGCTTGAATTGTCCTCTAATTTTCTTTTTAAAATCCGATTGGGGAAATCAAAGAAATTAGACAGATACTTTATTATTATAGTATGTCAAATTTGTGAACAATCCAAATGCTTACCTACTACTAGCTAGATGCTAACTCTTGCAGCTCCTGTAAAGTGGCTACCTGAGTATTGCAGATTAGCTTCTCTCTAACTAGCACAAGACATGCTTCAGTCCCCCTTATTGTAAAATCTTATAATCTATAAAATCACTATCATCATCTAATGGCTTATCTTGTCTCTTTTAGAACTAAAGTCATATCAAACAACTTTATTACATTTGTATATGTATATATCAGAGAACTGTGATTTTTGAGAGAAGCTATCAGTTTCTGGAAGTAATATCCATTATATGTGACCTTCACTTATCAAAATGCTTCTCATCCATAATGACAGCAAGACATTCCATACATATAAATACCTCACATTTTTTCCCATAGTTTAGAAGGCACAGTTGGATATCAGAGTATCTTCTTTATAAATATCTGAGGATAAATTATAATTCAGAATTTCTGTGGCTCATTTATTATTTAATCCAAAAAAATAAAATGTCTGGGTTCCCAAACCAAACCAAGTCACCTGCTACATAAATTAGGAAGATCTAAGGAGCCATTAGTTCCCAGGAAAACTTGTCTTGAGTTAGCCCATGGGTTGGCAAGCTATGGCCTGTCACCTGATTCTGTATAGTCTGTGAACTAAGAATGACTTTAACATTTTTAAATTGTTGAAAAAAATTGAAAAGGGATTAATGTTATGCGATGTGGAAATACTATATGTAATTTACATTGTCCACAAACAAAGTTCTCTGGAATACAGCCATACTTATTCATGCATGTGTTTTCTATCACTGCTTTCCTCCTACAAGGCAGAGTTGAGTAGTTGTGACAGAGATTGCGATCCGGCCCTGTACGGAAAATGTTTGCTGTCCCTTTAGATAGACCAAGAAGTCTCCCAGGGTAGACTAACGAGCTGTTTGGAGACCCTCAAATTGTTTTCTGCCTGCCTCCTAAGAACCTCCTGATTTTACTACTACCAGCTTAGGCCCTCCAACTCTATGAATAACTGTAAACATACTAGATCGTCAGTTGGACAATCTGAAATTATTTTTTTGGCATGACCTTAATACTGCTGTTCAAAGCAGTGTTTCCAACAAGTTATCAGGGCCCAAGGAAGATGTTTTACTCTTTTATCAAGGCACAATTCTTTTTAGGAAATTTGTTCCAAACCATCTAACTTCCTTATATTTGTAATGTAACAAATTTATTAAAAATATCACATAATGCCGCCTTCCTAACTTTCTCCTCAACTAACTTCCTCTGAGCCTGAAAGCTTATAGCTCTCAGACTACTCTTTAGCTTGTCTACTCTCGGGGCTGTTTATCAACTAGGACGTCTTGAGGAATTGGCCACAGCCTTGATTTCCTTTTACAGGGCATAGGAGCAGACAAATAAACCATAATTCTGGAACAGATCTGGGTACCCATCGTTTCTTGAGAGAAATTTTCTTTGTGTGTGTGTGTCTGTGTATGTGTGTGTGAGTGCAGTTTGGAAATGAATAGAAGCATGCAATCTCAACACATAAATGAGAATATTCAGTCCATGCACTTTGGTTGCATATTGAGCTTAATTTTCTTCTGAAACTCAGACTCCGTGATTTGGTGTGTATGCTTCTTTCAAGCCATCTTACATTTGCCAAACAGGGATGAGTACACAGACTTATGGATTTACAAGCAAGCTAAAGGTTACTAAATCACTTTTATTTTAAGAAACTATGTGTGTAAAATTACTTAGAAACATTCAATTCAGAAAATCATAACAATTATTCATATTTAATTATGCAAAAAGGAGAGTAGTTATCTTACAGAATATGATAGAAAATAAAAGTTAAAGATGTGGATTGTATAATTATGCGTATGTTCTTAGCTGTCTTTTGTTGCACCAATAGTCAAGAACATGTTCTATAGTAAAGGAACAATAATTTTAAGACTTCTTGCTGCTAAATGTAAAGAGTTACAGAATAAATTTCTATAAAAAAATTGACACAAAATATCTTTAAGTATCATTGCAATATGTACAATTCCTAAACTACTGTACAAATTGGCTATCTTGATTTTTATAGTACTATATATATGTACATATATATATACTTATAACTATTTAAGATAATTTTCCATTTTAACCAAAAAATAATTTTTAAGACTTTTAATATATCTGTGGTACATTTATACCTATCTTTTCTTTAGAAAGAGTGAGAATTCTTTTCATCTTTATGTTTCAAAATATTACAAACCAGGTAAAATGAAATGGACTGCTGTGTTCCAAATAATTCCAAAATAAAAATCCTTATGTGAAGAGAAGGGTATAGTTTTTAGATTTAATAGACAAGTCTATAACATCACTAAGCACATAAAAAATGTTGTCAGGACAAGTTCTCTGAGGCTAGAATATGAAAGAAACACATTGCAATTTTCTAATAAACTGGAACTCCACAAACCAGTAATATAAGAATAAAAATTGGCAGTGGGTATTGTACCTAGAACCATTTCTGACCTAATACTCGTGGCTAGAATAGAAATACTTTAGAATCTATTATTGTTGTAAAGCAATGAGGAAAACAATGCACTTGTGTTTAAAACATACGTTATACATGCAAATAATTTAAAATTTTCTTCTTAATCCTAGCTTTGGGAGCTCCTAAAGCCAGGAAAAAGGAGGATATAATCCAATGGTAACACTATCAAACCGAAGTAATACAGCTGATTGAAAATACAGTTGAGCACGCCCAGCAGATGAAGGTGTGAATTTCCTCATACATCATCTTAATGGCAACATTTTCTACAAAGCGACATGGAGCACTCCTTTCATATTTCATGAGCTCTATTTGCCTGACTTCAAAATGCCAAATGTGCCAGTGAACAGTGCTTTAATATTCATGGGTTTTTGAGATGGCTTTGACAGTTGTCAACTAGAGAAATGGCTTCATCAGGAAAGAATCTGACTTATGATTTCCGGCACACATATAAAATCATGTAGTCACTCACATATGCATTCTACTTTACAGGTATTCTTTGCATAGCCATCTATTATGAAAATTATATAGCTATAAAATCCTTTATGTAACAGTAAGACATTTTCAAATCTTATTTGGATATATACTTAGTATTCCAGAAAATTTTAATTTAGACCTATAATAATTGAGCTGTTTGAAAGGACGTAGCCCAGTAAGTATTCTAAAAGTTCTCTAGAGCACAAGTCATCACAGCCCAAAGCACACATCTACGTGGAGAATTTATATTTCTTTTTCTTTGTATAATTCAAAAATATATTAAAAAGTTCAGTTTAGGGAAAAAAATATAGCATTTCTCTTTAGCCTAAGGGTTTAGATTCTGATTCTTGTCTCTCATTAGCATTTTACATGTTAAAATAAAAATTAACTTAAAATTTACCCAGGAAATAGTGTTCATTGCTGTTAATCTTAAAAGGTCTATGAAATTTTCACATAATGTCAGATATTGATAATATGTTGAAAAATTATAAACAAACACAAATTTTACAAGAATTTATGATGTATCTTACCTTATTCTATTTCCTTATAAATCTTATGAGTTGGGACAACTAGTAGTATAATCACCGCAGGATTGATCATAATATCCAACATTTATTGAATTCCTACTATATGCCAGGCACTCCTCTAAGCACTTTGTGTATATTAGCTTAATTAATTCAGGTACTATTCTTAACCTCTTTTGTAGATGAAACATATGAAGTAATTTGTCCCATATTTCATTGCTAGTAAGTAGTAGAACCATGAGTAGGCAACAGGCAGTCTTCACCCCAGAGCCTCATCTCCAACCAAACCCTAAACTGGCAGAATTTGAACTAGCGTGAGAACCCAGTTCACATTCCTACGCTAGTGTTATTTCTGTTCTTTCTTCATACAAGGACCATTCTTAGTGGCTGGTATCTTTACATCACTGAATTTAGCCTTAAAATAACATCTCTTTTTGTGATTTTATTCTGTCAGCACTGAAAATTACCCTAGGGATAATATGAATTCTTAAAATTGTGTCTCTCTCATTTCTTTGTTTATTCCTTTTTTTTCTTGTTCTCTTTGTTATATGCATCCCAACAGGCAGTAGAAACAATGGAGACAGCAGATGAAATGATAGTTTGAGTTCTAATAGTGAGTGTAGAGAATGATGAATTTCCTAATAGCCAGTATTTGGCTATTCAATCTATACGTATAAAAATACAAAAGCCTAAAATAATAATTTTTAAAGTTTGTGAGAAAAAGGACCCCAGTTTGCCTGACTTTCCTTTGAGTATATGTACTATGACTTAACATGAATCAATACAACAATTTATCTTTCTTTGTTTATGTACAGAGTGTTTAGGATGGTTAAAAAATAACCCAGACCCAGAGTGTGACTAAGAGAAATTCCACTGAATCTCATGGCTGTATAGTAATCCTCCTGCATTTTCCCAATCAACTCTTCCTCTCATTCTCCATAGCACCTATTGGACACTTTCCCTAAAATATTTGATCCTTTCTTCCCATCATTTCTGCAAATGTACGTGTCTACTCCTTCACACAGAAAAACTAGAAATAAAGATGCTATAACTCCTTGAACTAGCTCGCATGTAAACATAAAATGTGCTTTCCACATTTCTCTCTTTTCCTCTTCCCTGGTGTTATGCTGTAAAAGCTTTAGAACTCTGCCTATGCTCTGAATGCTAGCACATTCCACTACCTAAAAATCATAATGTTTGTAGTTATCTACTTTCTCTTTTCTAGATTTTCAAATCTTGTATCATTTAGGATGGGGTGGACTATGCTGAAATAAACAAACCTCTCCTTATCTTGAAATCATGAGCCACATTGTTGTATCCACATTAATACCTCCCACTCAATTCTCAAAATTAGTTTCAGTTTCCGAAAGCAATCATAAAAGGCACCAATCACTTCACTGCTTTTTAAAAAATTCTACGCAGAGTTACTCCTCAGTCTTTCTCTTAACTCATTCTTTCAGCTTTATTGTCAAATTCTATGTATCTTCCTTAAAACAATTTTTCTCAGTTTTTTTCTAATACACACTCTACTGTTCCTGGCCTTTTATTTCCAATCTCTTTTAGATTTATCTCTTTATATAATCCTTAATATTAGTATCTTCAGGGTTTTATTTCAAGCACTTTTTTCTTCTCAGTTAAATATCTAATCTTTTCTCCAACCTAGGGTCAATTCACTAGAGTTTGTATCTTCTGTCTTTCAGTTTAATTTATACAAGCAATTCTTGCTTTGTACGGTCCTTGTATATACATGAATTTCAGTTACCAGTTTAGTTAAATGATACCAAACCCCTGATGACACCATTCAAACTTCAGTTACCAACACATGTTAACTATGAGTAATCATCTTTTGTGTGGACTTTGCTGCTAACTGTTTTGTCCACAAATCACTACATAAATAATAGGCACTCTTCAAGATCAATGACCAATCGCATCACTTCCTTCAAAGTCTGTTGGTGGTTGGTCACTGTGCATCTGTTATTCAGCCCACACACAGTCAACCAAGCCTATAGTTGGGTTGCCTCCTTGTCTCTCAGTGATAAATCCACGTAATATTTTAGACAAAGGGATAATCAGACAATTGGCCAAGAAAGATGAAAGAGCAGTGAAGAAACAGAGAGTGATAATGTTGAAGTGAAATTTAAATGGGACATAACATGGAGTTATAGAAGAAATAGCTGACCAGGCAATAGTGACAATGCCATCTGAGAGACTCCAGATATTTCTCTGCCAAGATATTTTCTCTTTTCATTCACTACAAGCATATTTTCCTGATACCATTGAGCTAGCTTGTAAAAGCTGTTTTATCATTTTTTTTTCTCTTCGTTTTAACATCAGAGTCATCTCATGGTCAGGATTCCCTAATTGCCTTTACTACTGAATATGGGTCACAATTTTTTTGTTCTTTGTGTATCAACTAATTTTTTATTGTATCCTGGATATCATGAAGGTTATGTTGTAGATTCTGCTACATTCTCCAAGAGTGGTGGGTTTTTGTTTCAGCTGGTGGTTCCCCTGGTTGGGTTTAAACTGCAGACTGTGTTTCTTTAACGGCAGAATTTATACACAGAATTTGGAGCTTCTGCTCCCTAATTCTCTTCTTCTGGCAGTGCTCCCTCAATTTCCAGTGGCTACAGTTGCCCAGAGCAGTCCTGTGGTTGCTCTGTTCCCTGGTTCTTCAGGCCAGAATGGCTGTGGTTTTCTATGGGAGTTTTAGTTCCTCACGTGGTGCAGACAAGGGTCTGCCCTTAGGCTAGAAGTTTTGATAAAAAAAAAAACACTCCCAGTGTCATTCCTTTTGATCACTGTCTAGTACCTGAGAGTTTTTTAGTTGTTGTTTGTTTTTTGTTTTTATTGTATTTTGTACAGATTTATGTTTTTTGTCTGTAAATAGTAGCTTACTTGGACATTACCAAGAGCAGAAATCTCTCCTACTCTTTATTTTTTAAATGTTAAGCTTCATCTCTAAATATTCATATTCTCATACTATATGCTTCATTCTTACTCAGTATTTCATTTTTTTTTGGTTGTCCCAAAACACTGTTATACATTATTTTCTCTGCCTGATGCTCCTCTTTGCTTGACTAATTGCTAATTATCCTATAGATCTTCTCTTATTTGTAATACTTTTGTAGGAAGTTTTCTTGAATATCCCATATATTAAAGTAGGCCATATATGTGAACCCATGGCATATTTTATTTCTAACATTCAACTGGATACCATTATCTGGAACACAGAAGGTTCTTAATAAATATTTGTTGAGTTAATAAATCCCATATTATATAACCAGTCCACTTTAAGGAAGCATGAATTTAACATTAAGACACAAAGCTAATACATGCTTTATATGATTTTGATTTAAGACATGAAATTAAATGTTTTATTATATTGTTAAATATATGATGCTTGCTGCTTGTAACTAAAGGCACAAGAATGGGCATGAATACATTACTCTGGTACTTCTCTTTACTTTATAATTTGCTAGCTTTATAAATACTTTCATAAAAATGATTGCTAAGCTTCATTTTTTACAAATAGAATAAAAGCACATAGAGTAATAATTTTTCTGTAAGATTGTGTGTACAATAAGTAGATAGTTGAATTTTATATGTATTCGATCTTTTTTCATTTAACTTAGACAATAAACCACTAAAGTGATAATCTCTTATAGTTTAGTATTTTGCAACAAGATTGAATTAGCAAACACAGAGCTGTATTTTTGTCTGATTTAGAAACAGAATTTTTTGCAGTTTTGTATAGAAAACATCAATATTAATCTCAACTGCTAATAGGTGTTCTTTTCCCAACGATAACACTTATATAGAGTTAATTATATTTGACTCAACTTTTAAGACATAAGCAAAAAATACCTAGTATTTACAATAATTATTGTTTTTTGATTAAGAGGGCCAATGAGACTCTAGCTTTAGAGATCTACACTGTTGGAAGACAAATCCTTTATGGCTAGATCATAGCAAGTCTATAGTGGCTCCAAGCAAGATTTAAATATACTTGCACATACCCATGAACTGTTTGGCAGGACTGCTAGGGGTCAGTTTCCAAGAAAGGTAAAGAGAGTTTTTGTGCTTATGCAAAGAAATTTTCAAAAGGGAGGACAGAATATTATCTATTTTACTTTACTTGGGGGGGGGGGCGCGTAAGGAAGTTGGACCTGAGCCAACATCTGTTGCTAATTTTCTTCTTTTTGCTTGAGGAAAATTGTCCCTGAGCTAACGTCCATGCCAGTCCTCTTCCATTTTGCATGTGGGGCGCTACCACAGCTTGGCCCAATAAGCAGTGTATACATCCACACCCGTGATCTGAACCCATGAACCTCGGGCCACGGAAGCAGAATGCATGAACTCAACCACTACACCACCAGGCTGGCCCCTATTTTACACTTTGAGACCTCCTGATCTTAGTTTCTGTGGCCTAGTAAGGAAAAGAAAATAATGGAAACTGGGAAGATTTTTCATGAGGAAGTCTTAGAAACGTGAAACATAAATGGCATTCTCTGGTGTCCAGGAGACAAGTGAGGGTGTAAAACTGGGTTGCATTTTATGTATTTTTCCTGAAGCTTTGGGTATATTAGCAACTGTCACAATGGAGAGGCTTCTACCACCAAGTAGTTTCTCTAGCAGGGGACAGACATAAGGACATTGTGCAGCAGAAGTAGAAGTCTGCAAAAGATAGTACATAACAGTACAGCTGAAAAAATATTTCAAGAGAGACAAGAGAAACCAGAGAAGTAGGAGGAGCCCCTGGCGACTCCCAGACAAAAATGCAGAAGAGAAGGGGAGCAGAAGATCTGCCTGAGCAGGTGAGGCCAAAATGCTTTTATTAAGGCAAATGTGGAATTGGTGGTACTCATAAGGAGATAAAACTTAGAACCACTCACTCTATAAAAATGACTAGGTTGTCTCCAATTTTAATATATTTTATTCCAAAATAATTTCATTGAGATGAAGTTAATTGATGTGCTTATTCTTGCTGTGAGAAAGACAATTTCTGGGGTACAAAAGAAATCTTAGTTTGGATTTTAAATGAGAAAAATATTTGCAAATTATATAAATTTGATTAAGTAAGCCAACAAAAAGCATCAGTCTTTTGGATAACATATGTGTATGAAATAGTGACTTAGCTATTATAGTGAACAAAGCACTGTGAAAGAGACACACAGACGAGATCCCTCAAGATCCCTGGGATCTTGTTTTCTATCGCAATGGCACATTGGAAGTGGGAGTGAAGGGAGCGTAAGAAAACAGGACATTAAGGGGCCGGCCCAGTGGCGCAGAGATTAAGTGCACACATTCTGCTTCTCAGCAGCCCGGGGTTCACTGGTTCGGATTGCGGGTGCGAACATTGCACCTCTTGGCACGCCATGCTGTGGTAGGCTTCCCACATATAAAGTAGAAGAAGATGAGGACAGATGTTAGCTCAGGGCCAGGCTTCCTTAGCAAAAAAGAGGAGGACTGGCAGTAGTTAGCTCAGGGCTAATCTTCCTCGGAAAGAAAAGAAAAGAAAAGAAAATAGGACATTAAGAATCATTGCAGTTACAGCATCTTGCTTATGAAAGATGTATTTAATATAACATCAGTAATGAACAATTTAAATGCTTAGAAAATATTTTTATATTGACATCAAGGGCATTTCCCTTGAAAGATTTTTTTCAGATATTCTCATCTATTTATTTGTCTTCATTTTTTCTCAGTTTTGCTCCTTTGTAACTTGCAAAAAACTTTCCCTTTCTTTGCCAGTTGTATTTTTCATTTCATTTCCTCAGATTTTGCTTTTCCATACTGAATATTCCTCCTTTTTTTTTTTTTGAGCTTTGATTACATAATACCTTTACTCTCTCTTTCTCCTACTTCAAAATAAATATTTAAGTGAGGAAAATTATTTTCTTACTGGTTCAGCTGCTACTGTGAGATTAATAATTAGAAAGATAATAGCTAGCTATTGATACTGTAATATACTATTTGAATTCATAATTTTGGTTAATCCTTGCAGTGACTCTTTAATATGAGTGACAACATCTTTAATTTACAGCTGACAAAAGTGTGACCCAGAGATATTGAGTGACCGACCCAGATTATATGGTAAGAAACTAGAAGAGTCAGGATTCCATGTACAATGCCCATGGTCCTTTCACATACAGTACTTCTTCACTTTAATCATAATTTATTTAACACATTAGAATGATTAAACGATCCGTCTCTTTTAGTAAGTTGTTGTATGTCTATTGATGACTTGTAGCTGTAGGTTGTAATTCTGTAAGAAGCAGTTATGATTCAATATGTACAATATCATTTTTTCTCAATTGGCTGAGTGGGATTATATATTATATTGCTGATTTAACATTAATATTCATTCTTTATAAAATAATTTATGAAGAATTTAAATAAATAGTATGACATGTCATTCTTGACTTTTGAGGGATAAAAGAAAAATTAAAGCCCACTGTCTGATTGTTTGATAATCTGATTGTTAATCAAAGCCATTTCATCATTTTACACAATGTTGGTGATTGCACAGGTTAGGAATATTTTCAATTTGGTTTATTCATCCCTATGAATCAGAACACTGTTGATCACAACAGCAGAGAAAACAGTTAACTTAAAATGGTGTTCTTTTCTTTGTGGAGTTTGCTCTTTGCCCAAGGCAACATTTGACCTCTTCTTTGAAGTCATCTTACTGATGAATTTCTTAACATTCAATGGGCAACAAGTTATCAGTTACATTAAGGAAAAGCTCTACACGCTATGCTAACACATTCAGTTGATGAGAATATTTGCAAAAAGACATATCCAAAGTTAGAAGCTTTAAGCAGAATATGAAAGACCTTTCATTGTGAGAGTCAGCTTGGGTAATTCACAGACATTTGTAATCAACTACTAGAGGAATTCAAAAGTACTGTTCTGTGATGATATCCTAAATGCCTTTTTACCCTTATCTAAAATGATAGAGCATATAAAATGATTCAAAGGCCATTTTCGTTTTATGGTTACCAAAACTATAATCCCTACATTGGAATTATTTCATTCAACAAACACTTCTTGATCACCACCTAAAATGTCTGGCACTTTGCTGCAGGTGTACTTTATAGAAATTGATAGTAGCGTGGAGTAAGTACAAAGTATTTCAGTTGTAGATAGGGTGGATTAAAGATGGCCCCAACCCATTCACCCTCTTCCCATTGAGAGATGAGGGTTTGGTCTCCTCCTTTTGAATTTGCCTTTGACTGTTTTGCCCAGCAAAATGTGGTGAAGATAGGCTATGCCATTTCCAGATCTAGCTTTGAAGAGGGCTAGCAGTTGATACATTCCTCTTCCCCTTGGAGGCCTGTGCTCCAAGTAAGAAGTTTATCATGAAGCACTCATACTGTAAGGAAGTCAAGGTTAGACTTTTAGAAAAGCCACTTGGAAAGGCCATGTGGAGAGAGTAGGAGATATCCAGCTAATTACCAGCTGCTCCGCTCCCAGCCAGCTACTTCATCCCAGCTGATACCCTGGAAATGGTAGGCAAAGATAAGTTTTCTCCACTGGGTCTTGTCCAAATTCTTGATGCTAAAGCAATGAAATATAATAATAACAGAATTTTGGTTTAAGCCACTAAATTTTTTTGGTAGTTTCTTTTGCAGCAATAGATAACTGAAGTCATAATCTTTGGAGACTTTACTACTAACTTAAAATGTGATGTTGGGAAATCTATTTAAAATATTTAAACTTCCACTTGTAATAAAGAAAATGATAGTCTATCATGTCATTCTTCTTTTTCTTCTTTTTTATTCTTTTTGAGGAAGATTAGTCCTGAGCTATCATCTGCCACCAATCCTCCTCTTCTGCTGAGGAAGACTGGCCCTGAGCTAACATTCATGCCCTCTTTCCTCTACTTTGTATGTGGGATGCCTGCCAGATCATGGCTTGACAAGCGGTATTTAGATCTGCACCCAGGATCCAGGCTGGTGAACGCCAGGCCCCCGAAGCAGAACACGCAAACTTTACTGCTGAGCCACCGGGCCAGTCCCTCATGTCGTTATTCTTAATGAGACAATAACGCTAATGTTTGTAAACTGTATATGGCATATTAAGTAATAAACCTTCAACTCCATAACTTTTATTTTCAGCCCAGGCTTTTCTTATGAGGCCTGGATATAAACAGATATCCAATTGCTTACTAAACATCTTAAGTTTTTTATAGCACTTAAAACTCATATATTCAAACTTTTCATATTCTCTCCCAATCCTGCTCCCTTCCTGTGTTCCCTATCTTGGTAAATGGTACTCCATCTACTTATTTCCGCAAGCAAAAACCTTAGAATCATCTTTTATACTTCCTTTTTCATTATCTAAAAAAATCTCTTCCTTCTATATACAAAATAACTCACTTGTTTCTCCACTTGTCTTTTTAAATACTACCTCCTTTCTTAGCTCACCATCATCTCTCTCTTTATTATTCCAATTGCCTCCTAGCTTGTTTCACTGCGTACTTCTGCTCACTGCATCAAGTTTTGTCATGCTCCAAACTTTCCCCCTACTATATCAGAGTAATCTTTGAAAAGTAAATATTGGTAATCACCGGAGTGCTTAAAACTCTTCAAGGAATTCAAAAGCAAAAGGTTCAAAATCCAAACCATGGGTTACAGGACTCCCTAATATCTGGTGTTTGCCATCTTTCCAGACTGATGACGACCCACCGTCATTGTTGATCATTATACTTCAGCCACACAAGCCTTTGGCCTATTTTTAAAACACTCTCTTTCTCATTATAGGGACTTGAATTGCCTGCATGCACTCTGAATTAACTAGCAATCATTTAGGTTCTTGTAGAAACATCTCTTCTTCAGCAGAACGCTCTATGACAAACTCAGTTTAAATTTAAATCCCTTAAATTTGATCTCTTTGTCAAGGCAAATAATCCATACTCAATCTATAAATCAAAATTGGGGTGAGTTTATTACAAGCCAGATCTGAGAACTAGCCCAGGGCCTTCCTTCCCGGCTGAAGGAAGGGCACCAAAGAAGTAGGGTGGACAGAGTGGTTATGTACTGTCTTGTAACAAAGAGCATACATCACATAGGACAGGAATGTCCCTTTTACACCAGTCACAAGATTGCTTCGCTGGCACAGCAGATCACTGGCCACAAGGTGAGTGGTCACAAGGTGAGCACAGCAGGTCAGTAATTAATC
This sequence comes from Equus caballus, assembly GCF_041296265.1. Classification (NCBI taxonomy): domain Eukaryota; kingdom Metazoa; phylum Chordata; class Mammalia; order Perissodactyla; family Equidae; genus Equus; species Equus caballus. The sequence goes on along the minus strand of NC_091685.1, from coordinate 69,634,795 downwards.
CTTAGTTTAGGGGGAGATGCTTATCCTAAAGGAAATGTTGATATGGGGGAGGTTATATCCCTATTTTTAGAGGCATTATTCTTGTCTCTGAGACATTATAAATGTTTAAAGCAGATGTACAATGTATGCTCAACAGGCCGCATCAGGCCCTTTTGGAAAATCAAGTTCAGACCAAATCAGTTTTAAACCAAATGGCTTCCCTATATACTCCAATATATCCTATTGCTTTTCATTTAGTTATCATCGTTAAACATTATCTTCTTCATGAAACCCACATGATTATAATGGATTCCTTTTTCATGTTATTATTATTATTACTATTTGAATTATTTGAGACTGGCATAAAGAAGGTCAGAAGCAGAAACCAGTAATGAAACGAGAGAAAAACTGATAAGATATGATACAAACTTACAACATTGGTAAGCACCTGACTTTTTAAAGGATTCTATTTCCCAGCAGTGTGTGCTATATGTATATGTCCATGTATGTGTGTGTTTGTGTGTGTGTGTGTGTATATATACATATATATATATATATATTCTTTTGTGTTCTACCCACCAAATTCCAATTTTGGCGGGGACTTGTTTCACTTCCACCACCAAGCACCAACTAGATGTCCTACAATTCAACTCAATTCTAACACTATCTACTTGAGACAGTGTAAGATCCTACAGGTTAAAGGTCCTGTCCTACAGTACCGCCCCCTCTCCCCCACTTCAGATGCCAGTAGAAAGCCCAGGCTACTACCTGTACTTCTGACCAACTGGTTATAAATCAGAGGTTCCTAAGACCTACTCCTTGGGTTCAATTAATTTGCTAAAGCAACCCACAGAACTCAGGAAACCTGTTTACTCTCTAGATTACCAGTTTGTTATAAAAGGATGTAACTCAGGAACAGTCAGAAGGAAGAGATGCATAGGGCAAGATAAAGGAAAAGGACCTAGATTCTCCCTGCTCTCTCAGAGCATGCCACTCTCCTCAGATCTCTGTGTGTTCACCAACCCAGAAGCCCTCCGAACCCTGTCCTTTGGAGTTTTTATGGAGGCTTCATGACACAGGCAGGATTGATTAAATCATTGGCCACTGGCAATTGTTTCAACCTCCAGCCCTCTCTCCTCCCCAGAGGTCAGGGGTGGGACTGAAAGTTCCAACTCTCTACTTACCGTGGCTGGCCTCCCCTGGCAATCTGCCCCTATCCTTAGGTGCCTTCCAAAAGCCACCTCGTTAACATAACAAAAGACAGTTTATCCCTCTCATGTTAGGAAGTTCCAAGGGTTTTAGGAGCTCTATGCTAGAAATGGGACAAAGATCAAATGCATATTTCCTGTTATAAATCACAATATCATATATATTATATATATGTAGTTTATTCTAAAAGTTTTATTTATGGAGTTAGAAGCTAACTAGCTGCAACAAATATTTGCTTATTACCTAAATATTCCAAGCAATGTTCTGGGAGTAGACGTTTTATGAGTTAGACCATAAGGCAAAGTGTTCTCTACGTGGTCTTTGTGCACAAGAGTCTCACCAATCACTAGTGAAGAAAAGTTTTAAATGCAAAGATGTCTTCAATTTTGAACAGTATGGCTTTTCTTTCATGATGACAAAGAAGCTCCTTTCATTTTGTCTTCTGCTCTTACTTTAATTTTAAAGGTCACAGTTTTATGACATGCATAAAAATTAGGAAGTGTAGCTATAGATACAGAGAAGTTTTAAGAGATTTGTTTATCTAATTTAAAGCAGAATCCGATTCTTTGTATTAGGAAACAATGTAAGGGGACGGTAAAGGATGAAGATGAAACCAAACTTTCCACTTAGCACTAGGATCTTGACCAAAACACTGGGTTCCTTCATTCATAAAATTAAGAGGTAAAAACAGGTCAATTCTAAGTCTTTTCCAACGCTAACATTCTACGATGTTATAATCACTTTATTGTCTAAATTCCTTCTGACTATTTCGTATTAATGTAAAGCCACAATGTGATAAAAATGGCCAGTGTCAGTTGGTCATTAAAATAATCTATGACACTTTAAAGTCAAACTGATATATTTGGACCATTATTTACTTTTATTTTTGGTGCTACAGTTCAGGAATATAGTGAAAGTCATTAAAACAACAGAATCCAACTTATCCTGATAATGCAAATTTTATCTTCAGGTACTTCTTTCTCATAATCAAAACTCTACAGATTTGAGAACCTTAAGGAAAAAATGATAATAACACCAAGCCATTTATTTTGAAATTGCTTTTGGAAAACTCATATCTTCGTTTCATTAAATTAATTGCTCATTAAAACTCAAAGTTTCATAAATATTATATTGTCCTAATATTCCAACAAACTTTCTTCTAATTTTATCCTTGTAAATGTTGAGAACTATCACAATTATATAATAATATTGGGAAATAGATGAGATTAGTTTCAGCTTTTTTAAAAGTAATTGATTCTTTAGACTCTTTTGAGTTATTAATCCTTTGTGATAGAGTTTAAACAATTCTAAACTCAGATACTTGCCTTTGAAAATCTGATAACTTCAAATAAGTCATATCCAGCAAACTCTGTTTGAATGACTTTGAAAATCTATTAGAACTAAAAAATTAGATAAGTTTCTTTCACATAGATAAAGTACCAAGATCTATAAAGTTACTATTTCAGTTCCTTTTTCTACATAATATCACCCAGTGTGTGCACATGAATGTGTATTGAATAAAATTTTTTAAATTCCCTCTGTTAAATATAGCTACCCTATAAACTCTGCTGGATGTCAGCAATGGTCACTTAAGTGTGACTATTCTATTTCTACACGTTTGCTCTTTTATTGTCTATGGTATATACTAATTAGCCTACATTGTCTCCTCACTTAATATGGTGTTTTCAGTGTCATACATATACTTTCAATGTGTGACTGGAATGTATTTGAAACCACCTTTGGTCTGCTATACTTCTTCCATCTTCACTATACAACAGTAAAGCACCCTGCCACTACATGGATCTAATGCTGAGAGACACCCTCATTTAAGACAAGCCAGCCATGGCTGCGTAGACTGAAGTGATGGGTTTGAATTTAATTCTAATGCGATAGGTAATTCACAGAGTTTATCCACCTTTTATGTGGAAAAACATAACCTGTTAATTTCATTAATTTTAGTATTTGAGAATTTATAGGTTAAAAAATATATATAATCTCTCTAAGATTAAAATCATTTGGGTTTTTTTCAAATTTAATTTGGAAACAACAGCAAAATTATGAGTCAGATTCTGGTATTTTTGAGGTCATTTCAGGGTGTCAAAGCACATGATTAAAAGTAATTTCGTGTTTGAGGCCGACTCAGCGGTGTAGTGGTTAAGTTCACATGCTCTGCTTTGGCAGCCCAGGGTTTGTTGGTTCAGATCCCAGGCATGAACCTATGCACCACTCATCAAGCCACACTGTGGCAGCATCCCACATACAAAATAGAGAACGATTGCCACAGATGTTAGCTCAGCAACAATCTTCCTCAAGCAAAAAGAGGAAGATTGGCAACAGATATAGCTCAAGGCCAATCTTCCTCACCAAAAAATAATAATAATAATAATAATTATTTCATGTTGCAACATAGTCTTGAGTGTTTTCCAAGCACTCCGTACTCCAGTATTTATATAAAAACAGATATTATACATGATACAAAAATGTTATCAGTTTACAGGCAAGTTTACTGATATTTGACATTTTTCTCAGCAGGAAAAAGCCTCCATACTAATAAGCACTTAATAAATCAAGTTCAGCTTATTTGAAAATTCGTATTAAAGTTTAAGTATGATGTAACTGGAGGAAATAAACTTGAAGCTTAACATCGTTATAAATAATCATTGAAGGAAATTTGAAATATTATAAAATATAAAAAAGAAATTAATATTTCTTATTTTCTTTCCTCAAATAGAAAATAACCACTGAACATTTTTGGCATATCCTTCTGGATATATTATACATATTTATTAATAAAATCCAATATATTTGTGGTATTAATATAACGATGAATATAATCTTTTATTTTGTTTATTCTATTATAAATTTCATTAATATTAAACACATTTGAATAGCGTTTGTATAACCACATTACATTTCCTCATTCAGTTGTCCTCCCTTATTGTAGGGGATGCTTTCTGACACCTCCAGTGGATGCCTGAAGCAGCAGATAGTGTTGATCCCTATATATGCTACATTTTTACATCATACATACCTATGATGAAGTTTAATTTGTAAATTAGACACAGTAAGAAACTCACAGCAATAATTAATACTAAAATAGAACAATTATAATAAGAGTTACTGCAGATCTTAGCAACCTCAGCATAGAATTTTTCTTTCTTTACTAAGTCCAGAACTTTCACCTTTCCACTTAAAGGAAGCACTTTATGGCTTTTCTTGGGCATAGCTGAATTGCCAGGATCACTACTCTTATACTTTGGGGCCATTACTAAGTAAAATAAGACTTGAACATAAGCACTGCGAAACCTCCACAGCTGATCTGATAAGGGGGGCACTATTAAGTAACCCACCATTGAGTAGTGTATACAGTGTGGATTCGCTGGACAAAGGGATGATTCATGTCCCTTGGGGCGGGACAGAGAGGGAAGGTGAGAGATTACATCTTGATACTCAGAAGGGTTCTCGGTTTAAAATCTATGAATTGTTTATTTCTAGAATTTTCCATTTAATATTTTTGAACCTTGGTTAACCTGAGTCACTAAAACCACAGAAGCAAAAATACAGATAAGGGGGGACTGTTGTATCTTAATTTACTTACATCCCTTTTTTTAAAATATTGAAGTTCAGATTTAAAGATAAGAAGGGTGTAGCCTTATAGAGAAGTCAGAAAAAGGCTTGGAATATTGTTTGGAAACAGAATGAAGGACTGTAGAACTAGAGCTGAGTGAGTTTTGGTCTGGCCCAGCATGCAAAGGCCTCGATCTTGCCTGGCTTTATAAATGAGAAGGAGGGGACTAGATTTTGTTCTAATCCAATGGGTAATTCATGGAAAAATTAAGGAAAGAATGATGTGATCTTAGATACGTTATATAATGTAAATATAATAATAATTCTGTCCACTGTGAGGAAAATGGATTATAACAGGCAAGAATATAAACAGAGAGACCATTTAAATGGATATTCTAGAAGCCAAATGAAAGACGAAAGTAGTTTTAATTTGGGTTACCTCAGTGAAGTTTGTCAGCATAATGCTGATGGATTGGATACTGGAGGTGGGACGGTGATAATTACCTAGAATGGAGTTAAAACTGTCCTCTATTTGGGGCAGAAAATGTATCCAGCTTCTTAGTTGAGGAAATGAGCACATTAGAGTTGTTGGTTTGGTTGAGAGTTGTGTTTGTGTGTGTGTTTGCTTTTGTTTGTTTTTTGCGTTTTTTCCTTTTTTGTTTAATGAAGTGATGAGATCACAAGAATATTAGTATGTTAATTTATATCAATTTTGATGTCCCTTTCGACATCTAAGTAAAGATGATAATTTACATTTGAAAAAAGTCTACAACTCAAGGGGAAGTGAAGACTAGAGTTACTGGTTTGAGAGTCATTAGCATACATTTAGTACCAAAAAGCTTGAGGCTGAATAAGATCTTCCTGCAAGAGTGTGTATGTAGAGAAGAGAAGACTGAGCCTTAAGGGGAGAAATAATAATAATTGATTATAATGCTGCTGCTGCTGATGATGACTGAGGAGTGGAGTAGGAACTTCAAATGACCAGCTGGTAGGAATCCCGGGAACTTGAGAAGAGAATGTTTCAAAAAGGAGACAGTTGGTCAATGTTTGACTTTCACAGAAATTTTTCTGGATAATATATAGCAGTAGCTAAAATGGGGCAGCCTTATCCTGCATAATAAGAATGGCTTTACATTTTAATTATGAAACTTACTTTTGCTTTAAGATACACTTTAAAACTTGAGGAAGTATTCTTTTATACATACAGATACATGTAGAGTTTATTAAGAATTGTTATTAAGAATGAGTGCTGGATTTTGTGAGGTGCCCTAGCCTGTCAGCATTTAGCCTAGAAGGCATTAGGGAGTAGTGGTTTGGGGACAGACTGCATCTGGAGTCACTGAGATCTGTGCTAGGATTTCATTTCCATGTTTACTTAGTGTGGCAATGGAAAACTCTTATTTTAACTACTTTCAGACATTTAAACATGTTTAAAAGAGGAATACTTTGTGGAACACAGGACTCAGGCATGAATCTTGCCTCAGTAAATCACAACTGCCCACCGTATTTACGGAACAATTGAAGAAAGGTTTTCAGGGGAGAGTTTACATACAGTTATTTACAACAATGAATCTGTTTTAGACAGAGATACTTTCTAGATTTTTAGTTCATTTTTCAATCCTTTAAAAAAAAAGTAATGTTGATTGTTTTATGCCAACTCTGTATTTTGTGTTATATATTGATTTTGCCACACATGCCTTTGTTAATCTTGTCATTCATTTTTCTGAGACATGTCCTCTGTGGTGGACAGAGGATGAGATGCTGCATTATTGGACTTTCTTTGAGAAAATTCCTATTTGGTTCTTGGAGAATAACGGAGAAAATGATTGGTTATTGAAACAATGACCCCTAACTAACTCACAATGAAACCTGTTTTCCTTCAAATCCTTCTGCTCACTTCCTTTGCTTTAATTGACTGACCTCACAGCTGCCTTGCCTGGCCACGCTCACTCCCCACAGTTCCGTATTGATTCTCTGGAAAGCTGTGTTGAGACAGCTGCTCTCGAATCTAATTTTTCCATTCAGCTTTGCCTTCTATTAGTTTAAACAGACAACACCATCACACTAAAAATATATACCATGGAAGTGCACAGACAAGTCCTGGAGCCTAGGGCATTCATTAAACCAGAAGTGCCGTAAACATTTATTATATCAGAAATAGCAGACTGCACACCACTGACCAAACAAAGGATGTGTCAAAATGATGCATTGGTTGAATTTTGCCTCGCTTTCCTCTTCCTTTCCTACCTGAGAAAAAAAACAAGGTAGTGGCTAGAAAAAGTAAAATAAAATAAAATTGAAGACTGAGTTGCAGGGTAAATGATATCAAAACACTGCAGATCTAATAAAAGTAAATTGTTAGAGGTCATTACTTTTCATGTTTATTGATTTTTAGCAGCCAACATCATTATTAGCTGGTGAAAAACAAATTTATCATGAAGTTTCCAAATATGAAGTTAAAAGGAAGGACAAAGTTAAGGTGGTTTTATATTTTAAGAAATATTACTCTCCTCAACAAATATCAAAGAACAAAGAATCCATAGTCAACTTTTTAAAAAGTTTTCTACAATTATTAAAAGACATGGATTGTGTAACAAAAGGGTGCATGGTTTATTTTTTTAATTTATATATACATATGATTTATATTTACTTTGAATTTTAAAAAAATTCACATATATTTTATTAAAATAAAATTTTAGTGAGAGGCAAGAATGAGTAAAACCTTTTTCCACCTGATTTAACCAATTTATATTTTCTAATATTGCTCTTCATATCCCTGAAGCTGTCTGACAGTACAACAGAAGTGTTACTAGGAAAATAGCAAACTCTTTATATAAATTCCACAAAGACAGGAATCTCCTTCATCTTTTTTATTTCCCTAGTGCCTGGCATACAAAAGAAACTCAGTCAATATTCTTGAATGAATGAAGGATCAGCAAGTTTTAATGTAAGTTTGGATCAACTGACCAGTATACTCGGGTCCACTGATGACTGTCTTAGAATGATACTCTTGTTACTGTAATGTCTCATTACTGTGCTGATAATACAGTGCAAAAAAACAAAAAAGAAGAGATCAACCTCCATAAACTTTTTAAAAGTGATTTGTAGATACAGGCTAACCAAAGGATAAAACTTAAACTTGCTGATATGGCCAGCACTCTTTCAGGTAGAATTCTTCATACTATTCCTGCATCTCTGAAGAAAAATCATCAGCATAGTTTTTAGATATGAGCTGTCTGCTAATCCAGGCCATTTTTCCTTAGTCACCACAGAAGACAATAATCAGTCACTACCATGAGTCAATGATTCCTCCAAATGCTCTCATTACAAGGACATCATCAAGTGGCCATTTTCCCATAAGCTTGGCCTGAATGTATTATTATGTGTATTATGTTACATGGTGTGGAATAAAATATTTTGTCATGAACTAAAATCCTTCTTAACTATAACTACTTAAAATCGGTACATTTTGAAACAATAACCAATCTGTTTCAAAATTTGCTACTTAAAACTTTTTTTTTTGGTCATAATACCAGAAGGTATTCTGGTAGGCCATGCCAAGCACTAAATGCATGCAGAGCAGAATGCTCCAATTTGCATTCTCCAAAAAAAGGACAGCTCAACCAGATTTAATGTATTTTGGCTGGCAATTTGTATGCTTAGTCTCTGCCCAACATACTTTACTTTGAAAGAGCCAAGCTATAAAGCCTAGAATTATAGTTTATAATAGGAAGCCTGATAGAGTTGTTTCCACTGATATTGTCCCAGCTTTAGCAGTAGCATAATTTGTATCTTAAAGAGACGAGAGTATTCCTTGCGGACAAAAAAAGAATAGTGGGCTTTACAATGATTATCCTGCAGAACACATCTTTTCTACTTTTCTGCAAATGCTAGAGTGCTTTTAGGTTATTTCATCATTGATGCATAATCATAAATTATATATTTCTTTGTGGGCCTAATTTGATTTTTAAAATACTGAGACTTTATAAAACAAGATTCTATTTTTTTAACAAAGAAAAATAACGTTTTTTAACTTTATTCTCTTTTTTGGTTTCTTTCCCTGCACACATTTGACCGAAGGGAGATTAGTGAGGAAAGAGGCAAAGCCGAAGAGAACTTTTGCCCATTTCTTATCTTCATTAAACTCCTGCCCACATGCCATTAGATTATCCTCTTTACCTTTCACACAATAGCAATTGTCAGCTCTTTTGCATTTTCTTTTTCATTTGTCTCTCTTGGATATTCTTATTTAACGTATTAAATATAAAGATTAATTTATCAGTAAGAAGCCATGCAATCATAGAATGGTACATAGACATAAGTACCAGCTACAATGCTCATGAGTGGAAAGATTTTATTTTATTTTACTTAGGTCGAGACCACATTTCTTCTCAATATTGGAAAATGTAATCTCGTCACGTCAAGAGAGTATAGGTATTTCCAATTAAAAACACAGGCTCTATTGAGGAAATTCTCAGTCAAATGTAGAGATTCTCCCTGCTCTTACCTCCTTCACACTTCTGGATGGAAGACTTACTTTTATTATTGATATCTGAGGTTTTGTTTCCTCAGATTCAAGAGCAAATAGTTTATCTGGAAAAGGAACCCAGGAAATACCGGGAGAGCAGAGAGGAAGTGAGAGAGGGAAGAAAAGATCACCAATAAAGTGTGGTTATCAGGCAGGTCACTAACATCTGGAATGGATTTGTTCCTGCTTGGGAATTCTGGGAATCTGTAACAATGCACCTCATATGTTTCCTCCTGAAACATAAGGGAGGGCATATTTATGATGGATCACCTCTCGTCTACCTTGAGATGCCTGGGCAAAGGCAAAGGGAGTGTTCATTCTCTGATACCTCAGGAACTGGCAGAGCAGAGAAAGGCCTCAGGCAGAGGGGACCAGATAGAAGCCAACCCCTCAATCCCTGGTAAGACTCCCAGCGCTGTGGGCACACACCTCCAGCATCTCCCTTGTGAGCATCCTAGAACAGGTTACTATGGTGGTCCCGACTCTTCTGCAGGCATCCATGAGATATAAAATGCCCTTTCTCTTATACTACTGTGGCTCATTTTTGTATTCCAAATGTATCCATCTGTGACTGCTTGGACATTAAGACAAACAAAAAATCAAACACTGAGTTACCACATAGAGTTTGAGAAGCACTGCTTTAGTGAGCCCCTAACCCGACTTCAGGTCCCCGTCATGGAAACTGAGCATCATTTTAGAATGTTTAATGCCCCGAGGCAGGGAGGATATAGGACATGTGCCTCACTTCCCTGGGAAGAGCTCAGAGACTGTGAGCTTCTTTAGGGATGGACTCAAGCACTTCCTTAAAGACTAAGGCGCACCTCCACATCATTAAGAGGAACCAAAAGCTTCAGATGTGCTATCCACCCCGACCTACTCGCCAACCGGAGAAGCACAGAAGTTCATAGAGAGAGTTGGCCAGCCTGAGAGATCCAAGCGTCAGGGCAGGAGAACACATAGGGAGTGAACTCCTTTACCAGATACTCCACAAACAGCACATAGCAGCAATGATGTCAGGGATGAGCGAGGGTCGTTTGTCTCCTGAGTGCTTGGGGAAGGACCAGGACTTTCACACACTCCCACTATCATCCCTTTGTGATCACTTTCTTTGACCCAGTGGAGGCAAGGTGGGCTACAATTTTGCATTTAAAATCTATTCAACCTGGTCTCCTGCAAGGCTTTAACGCTTGATACTTGAAGGCCAACTTTTGATATTCAGAATGTCTTTTTCTCACAAAGTTTTCCCATTTAATTGTCTCTGTTAATACACATACATACACACACTCGATTTCATTTATTTCCTTTTTTTTTAAAAAAATCTAAGCTATACATACTCTTCCCCGTTAAAACAATGCTTACATCAAGCTATTGCTGCCGCCTGAATCTTAGGAAAATGGGAATAGATACCAGAAAGCACAATGAAAGAAACCTCAGTAAATTTATAAAATAATATTCAAGACTCATTATTCTCGATGTGGTGACATGTAAATAGGACAAAAGTATAATGAAAAAGAAAAATAAATAAAAGAAAGTCTAATTTTTAAGATAAATGAACTCAAGTCTAATTACCATTTTCATGAGCAGCCTAAATATATTCGCGCCTGGAATGAGAATCTCAATACCAAATCTTAGTGACGTGAATATGGCAGTTTCCAAGTATAGTTTATGTTAAAATTTTTGTGAAGACCTTTTTGAAACCAGATATGTTGTATTTTAACACATTGATACATACAGGTGACCACAGACCAAACACGTGCTATCTCCAGTCATTACAGTCTACTTAACAAATACTCTGCACTGACACCCAAAACATGTGAACATTGATGAAAAAGGAAAATTATTAAAGTGAGGATAAGGTAGCCATTCTCCTGAAAGCTGCTTCTGTTAGTGCCTGTGGTGTTGGCATGAACAGCTCAAAGCTGTCTGGAATTAATTCTTTTCTGAGGAGCCTGGTGAAAAACACAGGAACGTGTCTGTGTTCTTGGCAGAGAAACAAAGGGCTTTAAAGTACCTCAGCACTTACCCCCCACAGGCCAAGCACTGTGTTAATATCAAAATAGGCTCCCAAGTACTGGGAGAGAAGTGATAGCTGCCTATGAAACGTTCCAGATACTTCAATCAAAGAGGAACTAATGGACTGTGTGTATGTGTGTGTGTGTGTGTGTGTGTGTGTGTACATGCACTCAAGCATGTGCATGGGCCATTTTCCATGGGGATAGATACCCTAAAGATACCCCAGCAAAAGAAGCAAGACTTTCTTTAAATTTTCCTTAAATTTTCTCTTTGGAGTTCTCTAAATCTTTATAATTAAAAAAAAACGTATCTATGGACCAAATAAAAATTAACACAATCACAAAGTATGAGTTCCAAAAATAAGTGCATGTGTATATACAAAAATAACCCCAAATTAATGAGAAGAGCTAAAAATATTTTACAAGTTGAATGAATTAAATAAATAAATAATATTTATACATGTTTAGATAAAGGTTAAATTCTAGAGACAGTAAATCTCCCTTTCTAACTCTGAAGCTTAATACATTTCATATTTCATGAGAAATCTGATACCCATGTTCAATTTTTCCACACATATCATCATTAATATTTGATAATGCTAACTCCAGGAATTGCAATAACTTTAGAGATTAGAATGATTCTAATTGCACACATGTTTTTATAACAGGATTTTAAATCAAGGGGTAGAGATCTCAGTTCAAATAGAAGTTATTTAAATAGCACAATTTATTTTTTAACCTGTTTGATTTAGACAAATTAAATATCCAAAGAATAACCAGATGAAATAGTACAAAAAATATAAAATAATAATTTTGATATAGTCATATTGGCCAACCGCTAAGCTTTGAAACAAGTAAGGAGTATAGTGCTTTCTTTCTGTCTTCTTTTTTTCATGATCCACGGCACTTGTTACTTCTGTTTATTGGCTTCAAACATTTTGATAATGTAGGGCATGACCTCAGCACTCACCAGAGAATGAATTCTGTCCAATTACACTTGAAGAAGACGTATAGAATCTTTTACATTATTAATTTGGCTATAACAGGGACCAAGGGATGTTCAAAGCCTACTATTCATTTTTCCTCCTTATGGGTCAAGATCATTGGAACTATATGCATGGACACATATCCAAATAAAAAACAAAGTATCCTTATTATTTGCCAGATCAGTGGCCCATAACCCCTATGGGGCTCTCTGGCAGAAACAAACAAACAAACAAACAAAACACTATGTGGAGAAAATGGTCCTGCTTTCCTCCTACTTGCTCTAAGATAGCCTGATCTCAGAGCAAACCCCTTTCCATTTCAAATGTAGACATGATGAAATGGAAGAGAAGGAAGGAATCAGGCTGAGCTTGTTCTAAAGGAGGGGGGGAGCTTCTGGTCTTACTAAAATCGTGTTATACTCTAAAACTCAAAACTGTCCTAATGCTTCACCGTTGCTCTCTCCTCTTCCCAACAACTTTCTTAAAGTAAATGGAGCCTCTTAAAGAAAAACAGCAGGAAATTAGAAGAAAAGACAATTTCAAAGTAGCTTGTTAAACACCTTAAAAATCTCACTATCGGTTCTTTGGTAAAAACCAGATTGGAGATGAGATTTGTGCCTAGAAATTAAATTGAGACGTTGTTTGTTTCTCCTGCCATGTCCCCAAATCCAAGATGGGCAGATCTATTCAGAACCTGAAGTCCACGTAGTCAACTAGACACTATAAATGAAGAAAGCTGCTGACCTCTAAACTAAGTTCTACCTAAACTGTTCTGGGGCGGGCTTGACTGAGGAGCCCTACCTGAGGTTCCACACAGTAACGTCACTCACTAATAGAATGTGGCTTTGACAACTGAGTGAATGTATGTCTATAGTCAAGGTGCTTTCTCTTCAGATTGGTCTACAGTTTTAGATTTTACATGAGACCATCTGAAATGGAATTTTAGCCCACCCAGAAGTTATTAAGCTTGGAGGAAAATAGACACTATGTAATTGAACTCACCAATGACTCTATTAAAAAAAAAAAACAGATAACTTATTGTGATGAAATATTTAGCAATCAAGCATTTGCTCCCTCATAGAGTACTAGGGGGACCAAATATTTAATCTAGTAGAAAAGCTGCTAAGTGAAGATGACTATGAACAAAATTTTTTTTTAAACTGCTGTTAATAAGAATCAAATTAAAATTCTGCCATTCAAAGGCAGACACTGGTAACATTAGTCATTTTCACATAGTATTTTTCTCTGTACATTGTTTACATACTTGAACTTATATTTTATACAGTATATTGAATCATGCATTTTATAATTTACCATTATGCCAAAAGCATAATTTTCTTTTCAGGAAAAGTTTTGCATATATTACTTAAATAGTTGTATGGTGCTCCTTCATGTTTGCAAGCACCACAATCAATTATAATATTCAGTTTGTTGACCATTTAAGCTCTTACCAGTTTTTCATGGCTATAAATAAGTCCCTACTGAATATATTTGCCATAAATCTTTTTTTTTCCCCCAATTTCAGCTCATTTCTTAGAGTACATATGGGAAATAAAAGTATTTGGATCAGAGTTTATAAACATATTTAAGATTCAATTTACATAATGCAAAATAGTTTCCAGAAAGTTTGTCAATACTCATTTCCTCTAACAACTTGTGACACTACTAAAAACATCAGTTTTTTAAAGCTTCACTAATTCATCTAGCAGAAGTAATTATAGAAGTTGTTTTAAAGTATAGTGATTTGACCATAAATAAAATAAACATTTTGACATATTTGTTTTCCATTTATGATTTATCATTAATGAATTGCTTGTTAAAATACTTTCCCTGGTTTATCTATTTGTTTTTGCACTGTTCTTATCAGCATGCATATAATTCATTATAAGACTACGTATATTGATTTTTGTCTTATAGTTTCAAATATTCTCCCAGGTTGATAGTATTTTATTTTTCTGCTATTTTTAATATAAAAATATATTTTTTTGAACTATAATTCTTTTTTTTCAATTTTTTTAAATGCTTATTTTGAAAGACCAGGTAAACTTTGCCTAACCTGTATTACTTTATTAAGTTTAAAATATTAATTGTATTTTTTAACAATCAACTTTTTATTCATCTGAAATGATGAGAGGTAACAATGTGAATTGAGCTCTTTGTGGCATAATTCTTCCATTCATTTGATATCTGTGGTACTTTTTACTTCTTTTTTTTTGCTAGGAAAGATTCACCCTGGGCTAACATCTGCAGCCAATCTTCCTCTACCTCTCTTTTTTCCTTCCCCAAAGCCCCAAAACATAGCTGTATATTCTAGTTATGAGTCCTTCTAGTTCTTCTATGTGAGCCGCCACCACAACATGGCTACTGACAGACAAGTGGGAACCAAACCCAGGCTACTGAAGTGGAGTACGCCAAACTTTAACCATCAGGCCATCAGGGCTGGCTCTGTGGTACTTTTTAGATCGTTCATTATGTGTACATGCACTTATAGACACTATTCTTATCCCAAATAACCTTTCTTTTTCACTTGTCTTTTTCTTCTAGCTTTAGTACCAACTTGACTTCATTAGTCTGGTAGCACTCCATGTTACACTAAGCACTTCATACTGGCCATCATAAATTTCCTCTAACTACATTACTTTGTGAAAACTACTTTTTCTATTCAAGCCTTCTAAACATTCCAGAAGTATTTAAGGTAATTTTGATCAATTTATTGGCATTGAATTAAATATATAGATTAATTTTGAGAAAAATTAGATCTCAATAAAAATCAGCTTTCTCATCCAGCAACAGAATACTTGTCTCTTTTTATTCAAATTTTCTTTCATTTATTTCAGTAAAGTTTTGTAGTTATCTTGGTTACATTTTATTTTCAAATTAATTTTTTCTTAAACATGGGAATTGCTCTGTGTGTGTGTGCACAAATGCACTTGCTTGTGCACTTACTTTTAATCTTATTTATTCTAGTCTCTTTTTCTAGTTTAGTCTCTAAAGATTTTTTTGTATAATTTGCAAATAGCAATACCTTTGCTCCTTTTCCACATAGATATCACTGCCTTATTGTCATTCTGTTTATTTAAAATCACTTTTTGTCTGATCAAATAGTCGGTTTTTATAGTTTAATGATCAAATGGCATCATTATATCCCTTCCTCCTGTTGGATTTCTTGGGGCCACTTTTTCTCTGCTGCCTGCTTTGACTACATTTTCTAAGTCTGGAAAAGGGAACATTTAGTAGATGGTGACCTGAACATTTGTTTTTTGATCCTTTCCTCTTTCCAATTGACTATTTTTGTGTCGTTGCCACCAAAATAGCTCAAATCTTCTATTGAGGTGGATACAGACTTCCATTACACTTGAAAAAGTTCAAAATCTTCAGCCTCTCATTTATCCTACTTAATAAAACACTATGTTATCTGAACCTGCATGAAGAATTGAAAATTACATTTCTCTAGGGAGAGAAAATATTTTTAAAAGAAACAAAAGTTACATGTTTTGGATTCAGAATGAGTGTATCTCATTGACTTTTGGAGAAGGACACATACACACATTTAATTAGAGAGTTGAAGTAGTTTTCTGTGTATATCAGGCCCTCAAATGTACCCCCTCCCATTTCAGGCCGGCACTGGAGACCTCCCGGATTCACGCTAGTCAGCATCCCATGTTGTCTGACTATGTGGACACATTTTTCTGCAGAGCCTTTGGACAAGTTGCTGGCATGTGCAAGGGCATAGACTCATTTTGCAAAGCTTTTCAGTCTTCCAGTCAATTTTTACAAAACTTATTCCATCATCTAAATAAATATTAACCACCACAGCACATGACTAAGCAAAAAGACAAATGTAAATTGCTTGCACAGGCTTCATTAGAAACATTTTGATACAAATTGTGGGAAAAAACCAATGACTGTTCCAAGTTAGCCATGAGAGAAAAGCACATGTTTACAAACACGCTGTGGACAATGATTAACTGAAGGCAAGAACTGCTTGAAATCCATTATTTAACAAATTGACAGATAGAAAAAAACTATTTCTTTGAAAGACCATTTTTAATACTAGCAAAAGTTACCATACCTTCTCCTTTTCTCTCTTTCTCTTCCTTTCCCTCCTTTCAATCTAATAGAAACAGATAACAATTTTAAACATTTTATTTTAAAAATGTTGTCTCCTTCTTCTTGGGTAGATGCGGCCGCGGACTCAGGAGGGAACGATGGGTTCCGCTGTGAAGTCTCCTAGCCTTGGGGGCTGCACTGAGGGTGACCAGCTGAGCAGCCCCCTTTACTCAGACGATGCAGTTGAGTTCTGTTGTTCCTGCTCAATATTTTTTATTTGTTAAATAAAGGAGAATGATAATTTTTAATCATGTGATCTGCTGAAAAAGTCTGCTTGGCAGCCTGGTCATTTTGATAAAAGGTATTGGAAACTTCCCAGAAAGTTAAAAAGTATATTTGTGTTAGTTATTTAATTTTTAATTAAGTTAGAACTTAATTTTCCTCTAACTGTCTATAACCTGTGGACTTTTTCTGTCATTTAAACATTGTATATAATGTTAACTTCTCTAACAAATCCATTCTGTGATTTTAAGTTAGACTTCTTTAGAAGATAACGTGATTTATTTTAGATCACTAAACACCAGAATTTACAAACTTCCTGATTCCAGAGGCATCAACCTCGAGCAGTCTTAATTGTTAATAATAATAATATAAATGAGGGCCACCATTTCCTGAGGACTTACCATGTGCCAAGCATTGCACTCTAAATGCTTTGCTAAATGCTAAATGCTGTTATTTAATACTCATTCTCAACTTTTGGAATTGGTGTTTTTATCTGTGCTTTATAGATAAGAACACTGGGAGAGAAATTTAACAATTTGCTTAATGTCACACACCAATAAGTGGCCCAAACATGAATCAGATTCATGTCTGTCTTTCTATAAAGTCTGTCCTCTAAACCATTAAAAATACTGACTGACTAACTAGAATTCTTTTGTTACGAAATAGGCTACATTCTAGTTATATTTATATTTTTATTTGACTATTGTTTCTTACTCCCTTATCTCCCCTACACAACGTCCCAAAGCACACACGTCTAGTTTCTCCCTTGGTCGAAAGTCCCATCTCTGAAAAGTAAAGAAATCTCATGAAAGAAGGTTGGCTATGAATTAAAGGCTATCGATAAATTTTCAAAGCCACAAATAACCCATTGTGGCTACATCCAAAGTCAGCATTCCAAAACACATTTCAACAAAGCATGCCACACATTTTAAAAATGCAATTCTAGGAGATAGCCACACTTTTCATCTGACTGAAATCACTTGGCCTTGTGCCTTGTGCTTCACGAGGCAGTGGACATGTGTACAGAGAGCGGAAAAAATACAAGTCCGCGCTGTGCTTCTGCCTCTGCTGCCAGCTGCTGCTATCACAGAGACCATGAAGAACCCCTCCCAGCCTGGGATCATAATTCAGCATTCTATCTCCTTTCTGCTTCCTTTGCTACTGGGGAGAAGCAATGTGAAATTTAATAAGTTGAATAAAAGTTATTTTTTCTCCTGTCTGTCTGGATTCTGGCAGGGTGCCTCATAAAGTGCTTTCGATTACTAGGAGCTGTGTAATACCGAACTCCTGCCTCACAGTTACTGGCACCAGAATAAGTTTAAGAAGATTGTCAGCAGCCAGAATTTCATCCTGCTTCACACTGCTGTGAAGTCCTTTTAGGCATCTTAGCACCTTCCACTGTGGGGGATTTGCTCGGCAGTGGAAGGACCAGGTAGCTGGATATGTGTGGATAGGGGGACAGAGGATGTGTCCCTTCAATTTCATAAATTAGGTTTCCAAAGTTCCAAGGGAAAGTAGTGTCTCAACAGAATCTTTCGTTTTACCATTTAATATAGCACGTTTCACCTCCCTCATGAAATTAAAGGAAACTGTCATTAGCTAAGTTATGGCTGATCTCTATGTTTTTCTAATTTAAGTGTCTCCCTATTTTAAATGTTTATGGAATGTCATAGATTTTTCCCCCAAAAGTGAGTTATTTCCAACTTTTTTTTATAGCTACACACTTTCTATTTTGTTTTGTCTGTTTTGTTTTCTAAATGTGTATGCCTCTGAAGAAAGCAATTTGCAAACCCCTAGTTCCAAGTAAACAAGACACTCTTCCTGCTTTATTGTTATAGACAATTGTTTAGCGACCCAAAATGGCTACTTAAAGGAGGTCCCTCGCCCCTATTTTAATATGTTCTTTCGAGTACCACAGACAGTTTGTAAAGCCATTCAGTGTCCCTCCTGAGAGGCACAAGGGCAACTTTGTCAGCCTAATAGGTCAGGTTTTCTAAACTTTACATAATTTTCATTGTCTATTTGGACTCTCTCCAAAATTGCAAAACAGTTTTTTAATATATGGGTGAAAATTGCACACAATAATGCTTTTCTGAAAAAATCATCTCCTTTATTCTTTACATAATACCTCTCTTATACATCCAAATATGAGTCCTACTTTGTCTTTTGCCTGAAGTATTCTTGTCGACTGAGTGGCACACTATCCAAATCCTTTTCCTATAGTATTATTTCATTTTCTTCATTGAGTAATTTACAGCAGAATTCTTTCTCTCCAAATGAACTCACTCCTTTTTGAACCACTTACTCTTTATTCAAGTCTATTCCAGTATCTTCTGTAATATCACATGCTAAACAGTAACTCTCTATCCAATATGAGCCATGTTAAATTTTGTAGACATGCAGTCAAATCATTCAAGAACATCTTATGCTAATTGCATTGCCCTCAATCAGATTTTTTTCTCCCCTCACTTGTTTAAAGATGGTGACAACCATGTCAACATTATGATTATTTGGCTCTTGGTACCGTCTGCCTTCATGTCTGAACCAACTGATGTGAACCATTATAGTTAATGACTGATTAGTGCAAACTTGAGGTCAGACACTTGAGAACTTTGAGACAAATTGGTTTTCTAAAGTGTATTCTAGGTCATACGCAGTGGGAACAATTTTGATGGTCTGTACATTAACCTTCCCTGTTTTATACTTTTGGGGCATGAGTGGGGGTGGTTAGCGGTCTGTTGAATACATTTTTAAATTCTAAGAGCAATTTTCTGACCTAGAATGGATAAGATGTTCGAAGTTGAGTGAGAGGTGGGCAAAATGGAAGTTTTAAGACATAAACTCAAATGGGAAATTACAACCTGTGCACATACTTGTCTCCTCATTGTCACACAGTCTGGGTGAGATGACACCATCTCTCTCTCTAAATCTGGGACCAGGTTGGAAACCAAATGGAGTTATTCTCACTTCTTGCCACACTGATTAATTTAACAATTCAGGACAAAACTGAACAGTATGTACCATTCCTCTGACCTCAAGTTGGTCCCATCAGCATCCATATCTGACCACTTTTTTTAGTGAAGTAGATTGGCCCTGAGCTAACATCTGTGCCAATCTTCCTCTATTTTATATATGGGATGACACCACAGCATAGCTTGATGAGTGGTGTGTAGATCTGCACCCGGGAACCCTGCAAACCTGAGAACCCTGGGCAGCCAAAGCAGAGCAAGTGACCTTAACCACTATACCACTGGGCCGGCCCCCAAAGCTGATCTTTTGATCTTGGCCAGGGGAAGAATCCCATTTTCAAGATAAATATCTCATATGATATTTCAATGCATGGAAAATTCATATTAGTAACATTTCATAAAATCTGCTCTAGAAAATCTTCACATTAATATGTTGGAAATAGCCATATGTATTCCTATTTCATCAAAAAAATATAATTAGTATTTCACTAGTCAATAGGTTTGAGTAATGTAATTTAAAAACTTTTAGAGTTGGCATTATTTCTAATCCCATTGTATTACTCTGACTTGAAAAACACTTGAAATTCCCAATTCAAACATATTACATTACATAGGAAATATTTTTTGCTTATAGTCTTTGACCTCTAATCTAACCTTTTTTTTCTTTTATTTTTTTGAGAAAGATTAGCCCTGAGCTAACATCTGTGCCCATCTTCCTCTACTTTATATGTGGGACGCCTGCCACAGCATGGCTTGAGAAGCCATGCATAGGTCTGTAGCTGGGATCCAAACCAGCGAACCCCAGGCCGCCGAAGCAGAACATGTGAACTTAACTGCTGCTCCACCGGGCCAGTCCTTAGTCTAACGTTTTTTTTAAATCAATAGTTAACTCACTTTTGTGGCTTTTTTTGAGACAAATTATTTTTTTCTGCTCTTTGAGTCGACTCTCTCTCACAGCTAAAAAGAGCAGTAAGAATGA
Source organism: Equus caballus (assembly GCF_041296265.1). NCBI lineage: Eukaryota > Metazoa > Chordata > Mammalia > Perissodactyla > Equidae > Equus > Equus caballus. The sequence goes on along the minus strand of NC_091685.1, from coordinate 69,614,234 downwards.
AAAAGTGATTGTTTTTTGTTTTGTTCACAAAACACATCTTCTGCTCATCTCTCCAGAGTTCCCTGAATACTTCCCTCAAAAATATCTTAATTTGCAAGTTTAAGGTTTTGATATGACAGCAACATCAAGCCATATTGAAATAAACAGTAAAGAAAGTTTTCCTATAAAATTTGGCTAATTTAACACAGGATAAATGACATTCTGTGATCTAGAATGAACATTGCAGTAAAATTAAAAAAGAGACATCCCTTCCCTTTTTGGAAATGGCTTAACTTTGGGCTACTGCTAAACAAAAATTTCAATTTAATTCTTCCTTTCATAAACAGAAGACTGTCTTTTCCTTGACACATTTCTTAGAGTGGTATTTCAGCAACAACAAAAATAATAATGTCAAAATCTATACAAAGAAAGATTCAACTAAAAAAATACTGTTACCCTACACTTGGGAAAAAGATTCTACTTTTTAAAAGTTACATAGCTACCTGGCTAAATATGTAGCTGTTTGTTTTTGTGCAGGTCAGCTTAGCTTTATCAAATGTCAGAGGCACAGCTCAGACAGGAATAACTGAGAGTGTTATATTTGCTTATTCTTTACCAGTGCAGTATGCATTCTATGTTAACTTAGTGTAGCATTTTCAAATATGTAATCTGTGCACAAATGGTGGCCTGAAGATTTTTCAATACAGTCACAAGACCAGTTTCCTTTTTTGTTGATATTTATGTTTTGGCTACGAGTGTATGTTGTGGGGGCGCAGGCATGTATGTATTTCAATTTTATAGAAATTAAAATATTAGTCACATACTTATTGCTTGCCAAAAGCTATTTCTGCAGTAGCTTTCGTTCTTTGAATTATTATTAAATTACAGTAGTTTGAGATGGTAAATGTAATGGTGATGATGGGGGTGAGAGTAAACACAGTGTACTGAGTGTGCCTAGGCTGTGCCTGATAATATTCCAGGTGCTTTACACACATTAACTCTTTTAATACCACCATGTAGATATTATTATCCCCCAAATGTGCAGGAGGAAACCAGAGGTAGTTTGGATAGTGAAGTTAATCATCTTATTAAGGATCATGCAATGGAGCTTTCGCTTGATCCCAGGTTCCTCTGGCTTCAAAATCTCTCTCTTCCCGCTACATCATTAGTGATGGCAAAGGAAAATGAGAACGATACGGTGACCCGGTCCATCTTTGCCTTGGCTGAAGTAATTTGCAGGTTTTACAAATCATCATTTTCAAGTATCTTTACTGATGAAAACATAAGAAGATGGAAGCATTTGTATTTGAAATATTCCAATTACTTGCTTTGCTTTAGTAAGATAAATCCTAAAGCAGCAAATTTGCTATAGTTTTGCTCTTGAGGCTGAGCTTATGCCTTTACTTAATATTGTAATTGTGTCTGATTTGGACTTTTAAGGAAACTTGCTACTATGGAGGAGCTTCTGCTCAGTCCCAGGATTGGTCTAGAGCTGTTCTGAATTTTAGTGATAAGTGAACTGATTCCTTAAGCTCTCTCTGTAGAGTGGCAGAGCCTCGGTTCTCTGGAATCCTCTATTGCTAGTGTCACCCTGCTCCCCAAAATCTACACTGATCATCTTGACAGAACATGACATTTGGTCTCTTCCAGGTGTCCAATAACCCTACTATACATTGCTAAGTGGTTTCTTCCCAAATCACCATTTCACTGCTTTTGCTTTCTTTTGCCCACTTGCACAGTCTCATAAACGCAAACCATTTCCCTCTCCCTAACCTTTACTTATATTCTCAGCCAATGACCTGCCTCATACTTCACAGAGAAAAGAGAACTATTGGAGGAAAATTCCTGGGCTTTCTCCCTCCTAGATCTATCCTTGCAAATTAGTTTGGCCTGTTCCCCTGCCTTCCTTCTCATCACAAAGGATGAAGCATCTCAGATTTCCTCAATGGTTTCCCTCCACTGTGCCGTGGTTCTGATCCCACCTTTGTCTGCTTAAGGATTTCGCTCTTGCAATCATTCCCTTTCTCTCCCGCTTTGTCAAGTAGACCTTATATCCTAGACCATTTTCATCTCTAGCATTCCTTCCTTTAAAAGGCGGAAAAAAACAGGGAATCAATGCTGGTGTACACAAGTGCTGCCTTTTAGTCTCCTTTGTTGGTTCATTCTTCTAGAACTGTCAGACTTCTAAGCGCCCCAAGACTGTTGGCGTCCCACTACTCTCCTTTACTCTTCTCTTTCCTTCACTTTTCTTCTTCCTGCATAGGTCCTCTCTCTGGACACTCTGAGTGATTTTTCTCTAATTCTTTATCTTCAAATTCCGTCTATACAGAATGACTCTCAAATTTGCAGCTGGAGCTCAGATTTCTCAGCAGAACACCACATATGTATATTCAATGGTCTACTTGACGTCTGCACTTGGATATCTAATTGGGATTTTAAAATTAGCATTTCTAAAGCAGATGTCTTGATATCTACCCCATCCCTGCTCTTGTCCCTACCAAAGTTGTTCAGGCCCAAAATAAAGGAATCGTTTTCATTTTCCATCTTTCATATATCCCTTTCCTAAATATATAACTTTATGTCTCAGCAACACCACTTCTGAAACATATTCTGAAAATGTCTGCTTATTGCTCTTTCTACTATCCCCACCCTAGCTCAAGATACCTCTATCAATCGGTCTTCTCTACTAGTTTCTTTTTCTTTCTTTTTGTTTTTTGAGGAAGATTAGCCCTGAGCTAACATCCATGCCCATCTTCCTCTATTTTGTATGTGGGATGCCTGTCACAGCATGGCTTGATAAGTGGTGCCAGGTCTGTGCCCAGGATCCACACTGGCAAACCCAGGGTCGCCGAAGTAGGGGGCACGAACTTAACAGCTCCACCACTGGGCCGGCCCCCTCTACTAGTTTCTTAACCAACCATAGTGGCTTTCCTGCTTCAAATATTCCAAACATGTTCTACCACTCTCAGAATGAAATCTAAACACCATACTTTGCTACACGATCTGCCTCCTGCCTGCTCTCTGTTATCTCATAATGACCTTCCTCTCAAGTTCTACGTTCTAATCCTCTCCTTATACCACATACCTCTCCTTATACTGCATACCTCTCCTTATAGAACAGAACTGTTATACAATCTTTCTATTGTTATATAGAACATAATAAACTGGTCCCTGCATGTGGGCTTCTGAACGAGCTGTTCCCTCTCTCTAGATTAGAATGTTCCTCTGTGTCCTTCAAGTCCTGTGGAAGTCCCTCCCCTCCTGGATGGATCCTAATTCTCAACAGTTCTTCTCTTCCTCTAATCACTCTTTATCCCATCACTCTAATTATTTTTCACTTATTATTCGTTACAATGTGTCTATGTTTAATAATTTTTCCCCTTTCTTTAGAATAGAATCTCTATGAGAGCAATGGCTTTGTTAATCTTGCTCCCCACTGATTACAGCAGTTAGTAAAGATGCTTTTGTGAAAGAATGAATGAAACCACTTTACCATTGAACACGTAGGCCTCATTTAAGTTTCCTAACTTGTTCTCTACGATGCGTATTTTATACGAGCATCTTCTAGCAAGCTGCATAAGCAGTTTGGCACCTGTGTTCTTGTTCTGACTTTGTTCATTCATCCCACTTGGCAGCACAAACCAGGGATGAGAGGTCCCTTGTCTCCTCCTGCACAAATGTCAGGTTGGGTTTGGTTGCCATCCACAGATTTTTATTTATGCCAGCACACACAGATGGGCTAATGGGCCTCCTAAAGAGACTCCACAGAAATTTTCCTTTCTAGCTGGAGACTGAAGAACATGCTTAAATATAAGGAGAAATCTCCCCTAATATTATTACTAGATAGTTGGACTTATATCCTGAGTATGCAAATTCTTTTCTATGTAGCTTGTAATCTAGGTCAGTAGAGATGATTAATGCCAGCTACATCCCATCAGCATTCAAGAAGAATTCTTAAAATCACAATTAATGGTGGCACTAAAATTCTTTCAGCCACTATTCAGCATAAAAGAGATTCTACAAAATTAACAAATGAATCATAAATATATGCAGTGTATACATATATATTGCTCATAAATTTCCCCATATATAGTATCTGTGAACAAATGTGTACCTTCAGCAGGAACAAGTAAGCCATAAATGGAGCTATATCTAGGACACCTGACCCACAAAATCCCACATAGGGGATTTAATATTTGCCTTGACTGTTTTGATCATTCCACAAATATTAGTTGAAAACCTACTCTGTGCCAGGCCTGATTCTGGGTGCTGGAGTAAAACATGAACAGACCAGAAAACACAGCTGCCTCCCTGAGCATGCATTCTTGTGTGGGGGGAAAAGGATGATAAGGAAATCAACAAGTACATGTATATTCACGATGTGATGGTAAGCCTTATGAAGTAAAATCAACTGGGTAAGGCAACAACAGAAAAGGGTGAGTGGAAAATTATATTCTCAGTGGGTTGCTTCTTCAGCCTCTCAGATGACAGGGCATGGGAACAAAGGCTTGAAGATGTGGGATACAGGGTCATCCAGTGGAGAGTGTTTCCAGAAGGGGAAATAGCAAGTACAATCTTACTATTCTAGAAGTGGCGTATTCTAAAATAGAAAGGAGGCTTTGTGGCTAGAACAAAGAGAGGAGATAGCAATTTTGTTTTCAGATCATGTTGTTGTTCATAGTTGCTTACTGACATCTGAGATTTGGAAATTTGTGGGCTACTTGACTGGAAAGAGGTGGGAAATCAAGGAAGGGGTTAAAAACAAGATGAAAGAAATTGCATAAAGAACAGAACTAAATAGTGGAAGATGATTCAATAGCAAATAAGATCTCTGTTAATTCATCGACTTCTAGAAAACACAAAATGTGCCTTAAAAACTTTATTACTCAAAACACCAGTTCTGAGATAATGTCTTTGCAAAAACATTCAATGGGAAAATACATTTGATAGATACTTTGCCTTGGAGACTGTAGAATAATCTTATTTTATATTGTATTCAAATATGTGAGAAGACCCGTATACAAGACACTCAGTTGTGTTGATTCCAGAATCAGAGAAATTTACTTAATCACAAATTGTTTTGTTTATGTAATGCATTTTGAAAACAATTGCCTTAGAAATGAGAGAGTCAGATCTAATGTAATGAGGTAAACACTGCCTAATGAGGGCGAAGGCTGCAATAAAAAAGCGACTCCAAAATGCAATGGCTGAAAGATAATGAGATATGCGTGGACTTGGTAACATGAAGTCATCCAGGTACCAAGGATAACGTAGGAGGACATGGACGGGTCAGGGGTAGAGGTTGGTCAGCTCATTATCTTCAGCATGTGGCTTCCAGGATTGCACTAGTCCTCAATACCTTTCAACTGGGCCTCATCAACATTAAAAATAGGCATTTTTCTTTGCTGTGTCCTGGAAGATAAGTTTAATTATAGTTCAATTCTACACTAATGATGAAGTATACCATCTTTATTTAAACATTATCCCATTATGATTCCTACGCCAACTGGAACTTAGCTTGCCTCATATTCCCTCTACCCCATGATGCCACAAATAATAAAGCTCAAGATCATCAGGTATGGCAAATTTCCTCTAGGTGGAAAGTCCATCTGGTGCTCTGCTTACCTCACTTGGTTCCACAACTTAGTTTATTTTGTTTTTCATTTTTTATCCTTATTTCTGTCTAGCCTATCAATGCATTTAAGATAGTGTTTGTCTGTATAGAAATAAATGAAGACCAGCCAAATGAGAATAAGCAAAAGCTAGTTATTCATGGCTTACTATGGCAAGGGAGTCAGCCACCATCGCTTGCCTCTTGGCAGAGATTCAAAAGCAGGCAGAGGAATGGGAAAGCTTTATAGTGGGAAAAAGGGAAGACTTCAGGCATGCTCTGAGTGGAGGCCATCAGCATGGAGAAGTTGGAGGGGGGCTAACTAGAAGCTGGGTATCCTATATGATTGGTTAGTGGTGCGTATTTGCTCTCTCTGGTTGGTCCTAAGTTGGAAGCAGGGACAGAAATTAGGGAAGTTGTCATCTATTAGTCAAGTTCTGGCCATTTTTGGCCCATGGTTATAGAAGTTATCGTTTGGCTTCCTGGATTGCTACTAGAGATGGCAGTCTGACTTCATACAAATCTGACTTTTGAGGCTGGCTTCCTGGGTTGGTTAATTTTGAAAAGGGATTTCCTGGGCAGGAATGTTGAATCAGGATGTGGACAAGAGTTCTATTTTTATATACAGTTTGGTCATTTTCCATTTGTGTATTCAGTCTCTCATCAATTTATTAGTTCATTTGCTTCTTTTTTCCCCCTTTTAACCAGTGTTTTTGGTTGTTGCAGTCAATGCTTTGCTCAGGGACCCTAAATCACCATTGTGACAGAGTGGAGAATCCCACCACTCCCTCATATTTAAAAAGCAATTTTTCTCCTGGACTTCTATGATACCACACTTGGCTGGTTTCATTACTATCCAACTGCTATTTCTCTCAGTTCTCCTTTTTCTGGTCCGTATTCCACTGAATCTCTAAATTTCATGATGACTAAGGATTTGGTCTTCAGATTTTCTTTTTCTCTTTTCTTTTCTCTAAATCCTTCCCCTAGTGATTTTATCTAGTTTCACAATTTCACAAGCATCCTATACACTGATGGCTGTTAAAATTATGTCTTCAAATAATACCTCTCTGACTTACATATTTTTAAACAATAACTAATTTCTTGACATCTCCATTTGAATGCCTAGAAAGCATCTCGACCTTCTAGGACACCACAGAACTGCTGACACCTGTCTCACAATGTACTGCCCATCCCCAATCCTTACACATTTCTCTTAGCTTGGGATGTCATAACAAAATACCACACCTGGGTAGCTTAAACAACATGCATTTATCTTCTTGTAGTTCTGGAGGCTGGAAGCCCAAGATCAGGTGCCAGCATGGTTGGCTTCTGGTAAGAACTCTCTTCTCAGCTTGCAGACATCTGCCTTCTCACTGTGTGGTCACATGGCCTTTCCTAGGTGAGCGTGTGTGGAGAGAATAGTCTCTCTCTCTTTCTTTTCTTATTAGGGCACTTATCCCATCGTGAGGACTGTACTCTCATGACCTCGTCTAAGCCTAATTACCCCCCAAAGGCCTCCTTTCCAAATACTGTTGCATTAGGGATTAGGGCTTCAACATATAAATTTGGGGGGAGAGGGGACACAGTTCAGTTCATAGCAACATCCCAGCAAGTAACACTTCTATTCACTCAGTTGGTCAGGCACAAATCTAGGGTCCTTGATTTGTCTTTCTTCACATTCCATGTCCTGTCCATCATAAGTATTGTGAGATTTATCTCCAAAATATATTCCACGCATAAATAAATTGCAATATTTCTGCCACTAAAATCTTAGTCCAAGCCATAATAATTTCTTGACTACTGATAGCCTCCTAACTGATCTGCTTTTCTCCATTCTTTCCCATGTATGGTTGATGTTTTACACAGCATCAAGGATTTTATTTTCTTCTTCAAAGAGTAAAAATTCGTAACTTCCCCGCTTCTCATTTCACATGGTACAATATAATCCTTCTTATGGCATGTCAGGCCCTACGTGATCTTATTCCTGCCTAACTTTTAAACATCATGGGCCCTACTTCTCTCTCCGTTTTTGCCCTAAATATAATTCTCTAACATAATGACTCTTATCTCAGCAACATAGTATTTGCTATTCCTTCCTCGTGAAGCCCCCTTTCCCCAGATTTTCGCAAAATGACTTAATTTTCATCTTGAGGTCTACATTCCAAAATCTTTTCAAAGAGGACTTTCCTAGCTACAGGAGACTTACAGATACTCTGTACTACATTATTCTATCTTCATCATAGCACTTACAAGCCCTTGAAACAATTTCTCCGCTAGGTGTAAACTCCTTGAGGCAATGAATTCATTTTTCTGATTCATTGACATAGCCACAGTTCTGAGGACAGTACCAGGCTCATGGCAGATACTGAATAAATATTTGCTGATTAATTAAAAGAAACTACAGCTGGAATAGTACCAAAAAAAAATTGAAATGGTGAAAGAGAAGCGGTATTCAGTTTTGTTTACAATATGGAATGGTAGGGTGCCTTCTGAAGACAACAGCTGGCTTCTCTGATTTTCATTGCCTATAAAACATTCATGGGTCATCAGGGAAAAAGAGATAACTATAGTAACTATAGATACTTCTTTCCCTCTGGAGTTTTACCTAGGGAAATAAACAAAGGTCAAGGAATTTTGATTGATTCTGCCATCGATTAGCCGTTCTGAAGCAGCAATAATTAATTGCAGAACTAAAACTTAAGTACAGATAATCTATTACCTGAGCTGGAGAGCAGCAGCGTGGCTGGAGATTGGTGAGAAGCACCATAGCTCTAAACGACAAAGGCTTTGAAAGAGCTGTGAAATTGAGCTGAGGGATGAGCCCTTTGATTAGACAGTAACAACTGAGGACAGGTAGAAACTGTGTTAGTCGGAGCAGTTGCCAGTGGAACCAGGCCTTATGTTAAGGATGCAGTTTTGGTATAATTGAAAGAGCATTGATCTTGACATCAAAAGATCAGGCTCGCAGTCTCAAGTTTTGCCTCTTACGAAAGCAAGCCCCTTGACTTCTCCTAGCCTCAACTCCTTCACCTGTAGAACGGGGATAAAAATATCTGGCTTATAGTTTATTATGGTTTCTAAACCATAACATACTATACGCATTTTAGGAATCAACCTTAAATATTTTGATAGTTTTTCTTTAAGAAAGATATTTGTTGGCAACTAATTATATATTACATTTTAACCAATAAATATTTAACTTCCTTAAGAATGTTCATTCCTAATTCTATAATCTCCATCCAACTTAAAATTTAAAAAACCAGGTGTCATTGACTATTGTAATCAACCATGTAACACCTCCATCCAAAGGTGTTTCCATTAACCTGTAAATGTATAGCACCTCCTGTTTGGGTTGGGAGGGTGATTAATGAAACACAATAAAACATTTGGCTGATTAGTTTGAGCCGCTTCAGTGACATCTCTCTTCGAAAAGTTATAGTGGATTTTTCTGATCCATATTTGCCTCTGTCTGTGGAGTTTGCTTTAAATTGTGGGCACTGTCATTTTCATACTTTAAGAGCTAGGAGGTTTGTTTAAAAAGATTAGTTACACACAGTCGTATAACTACGATGATGTCTAGGTTTAGCAAATTTAAGTCATGCATACAGGGACTATGCAGTGCTCTAAGGGAGTGTCTTGAAAAAGACAGACGCTGTCCCTACTTGTCTAAATGTGTACAATGCGGCACAGAAGAAAAGGCAGCACAGAAAATGACATTTTCCGATTGTAAAGACAGCACTTGTAATTATGGCACGAGCACCAGAGGAGCAGCTGTGTCTTCTGTTCAGGTGCACCTGGGAGACTACTTCTCAATGGGCAGGATGTGGGAGGAGTTTTACTTGGCATAAATTGCTAACTTTTCATATATGCTGTTTAATTATTTTTTTGAGGAAGATTAGCCCTGAGCTAACATCTGCAGCTTATCCTCCTCTTTTTGCTGAGGAAGACTGGCCCTGAGCTAACATCCATGCCCATCTTCCTCTACTTTATATGTGGGACGCCTGCCACAGCACGGGTTCATAAGCGGTACACAGGTCTGCGCCTAGGATCCGAACCGGCGAACCCGAGGCCACTGCATTGGAGCATGCAAACTTAACCACTGTGCCACTGGGCCAGCCCCTATGCTATGTAATTTTTTAGAACTTTCTTTTCCATTTTTAATGGTTATTATCTAGTAATGCACTACTTTTAAAACATTTTGTTCATATTATAGAATAATGATGTTCATATTATAGACAATCCTGCATATTTTCTGTCTTATTTTTACTATCACTTATAAAAATTTCAATTCGTTTTTGCATTTTAGGAGTATTAGGTGAGGATATTGTTATATTTAAAACACTCTATTTGATTTCTATCATGTTTATGTTTAGAAAATCTTGTATTTTTTATTTTTGCTTATCTCTTACTATGACCTTTAAATAAGCATTTCAAATAATTGAAAAGCTGTCTGTCCATCTGTCCATCTAAATTCTGATTTTTCCTCTTTACTTGAAAGCTATGGAATATGCTTTTTCAATTAAGGTTTTCATATTTCCTTTTTTTACAAAGACCTCTTCAAGTCTAACTTGTATCATACTTAAGAAGGAAAAATGTTCTGGCAAAGTTTGCCTGTAGCTTCCACAACGGTCAAAATAGCCCTCACATCTCCTTTCTGCTCCAGTACACCATAAACTGCCAGAAACAGAGAGAGAGAGAGAGAGAAACAGAGAAGAGTGCTCACTGTGTTAGCAAGTGAGCAATCATCTAGAACAATATGGAAGTCAGAGGACTGAGCAAGTTAATTATTTCTGAAATATTCTTTATTTTCGTGAGTAATGCATACTTTAAAAATATATTTTGTATTCTTAAATTTCTAAGAGATTTGAATTATAGAATATTACATAAAGCTATTTAGTTTATTTACACAGGTCATTGACTTTGGCTTAATTAATTGTCTAAGCTCTTTTTCAGAGAGCCATGTTTGGCAAAGGATAAAATTCTTTTGGGAGAAAATGAACCTTTGTAAGCGACATGCACCAGGTTGTGTGTTTTTCTCCTAATAGCACCACCATTTTGGGACTTGACCTAGATGCCCAAGAAAGTCTTCATTATTGAGAATTTATGTTTCTCTGGTGGCTTTCATTTGCCAAATTAGCCTCTGCTGCATATTAAACATTGATAGCTAATGCCGCTTTATTGCTGCTGGTCCTATTCAGCATCTCTTTTCACAGAACACAATCTACATAATTAGAAAATAGCATGACTTCTGCATCTAGCCCGTCAGGAGGGTAAAGATGTTGTACCTTTGCCTTCATTTCATCTGCCAACCTTCATAACACTGATGTGATAATAACATTCTTTCAGTTTAATAATGGTAACAGGTGTACTGAATTGTCTTGCTGAAAGTACAAATGAAACAAAGGAAAGATATGAATTTATTAAGAAAACCAAAACACCACATTTAACTTAGATGTCAAGTAAAATTTGAGGACAATTTAGTACTGCAGGAAATCACCATATCTGTATTGTCACCAAGAGTAATTGCTAGACAAATGAGACAAAAGCATGCTTCTTATTAACCAGCCCACAAACTACTCAAAGAATTGCTATGCATTTTATATTCCTATTTTTCCCATTATTCATTTATGTCCCATTTAACTAAAGCTCATAAAAACATTTTAAAGTATATTCCTAAAATGCCTTCATGTGATATCTCATTATCTAAGAAAATGTCAAGTTTTACATATTGTAATATTGAGGGATTACAAAAAAAATTAAATAGAAAGCCAGTACTTAATTTACTGATATGCTATGTACATTGGTAGCTAGTAAATTAAATTCAACCAGCCTTGATTAAGTATTAATGATATGCATGGAGGTATCTTAAGTATTGAAAGAAAAGAAAAATGAATAGGCTGCTTCAAGTTGCTTAGAGTAAACTTGAGAAGCCAGATATATAGAGAACTAATATTTTAGATTTGATGCTATCTAAGTATATTAAACTAGTAGAGTCCGTGTTGATGTGTGGTTACTTTTTGCCTTTGAGTACTTATTTGTATCTTTTTACAGGGAACTGACTTAAACATTTCCAGTTTTGCATATACTTTTAGATTGCACCTTTGGCATGTACTGATAGAAAAAAATTCCAAATGAAGAAGGTTTATAAAGTAAATTGAGGTTTTATTTAATTATATATTATTGAAAAGAGAGCTGTTACAAACTCATTGTTCATAAGACAAGCATACTCATATTGCTATTTCAACAGCATTATTACTAATCTGAGAATTCTTATCTGCAAATAGATGTATACATGCACACGTATGCATAGATATTTAACTATTCATATATATTTAAATCTGCATTTATATCTATGTCTTTATCTATATCCAAATCCTATCTCTATCATTCTACATCATCATCTATATCTAATCATGTGTGTATCAGAAATGAGATCCTGTGGGCCAGCCTGGTGGCATAGTGGTTAAGTTCACTCACTCTGCTTCGGGGGCCTGCGGTTTGTAGGTTCAGATCCTAGGTGCGTACCTACACACTGTTCATCAAGCCATGCTGTGGTTGTGTCCCACATACAAAATAGGGGAGGCTTGGCATAGATGTTAGCTCAGCAACAATCTTTCCCAAGCAGAAAGAGGAAGATTGGCTACAGGTGTCAGCTCAAGACCAATCTTCCTCACCAAAAAAAGAAAGAAATAGAAATGAGATTCTGCTAAGTTTTGTACCCTGACTTTTTTACAGAATGATATATCAGACATTTTTTCATTCTTTAGGCCCCAAAAATATGTACATATCTGTTTGTGTGTAAAATACATTATGAACAGAAAGATCTAGATCATTATTTTACTAACTACACAGTATTCCATGGTCCGGCATTTCATGGTATTTGACCAAACTTGCATTGTTGATTTTATAGATTATTTAAGAAATTTTACTATTATAAACAATGCTTTTATGTACATCTTTGATTACTGGACTTAGTATTTTCTTAGTTCTCTTCCCCTAATTTCAATTTATTGATCGGTTATAAAATATGCACATTTAAAATATTTACACTTATGACTCAATTGTACCACTTACATCCCTACCAGTTTTTCATAAGGCATATTATTATTATGATAAAAATTTTGACATTCTAATAAGTAAAAAGTTAATAGTTCTTTATTGCTTTCACTTTCCTTTTCCTACTGGTTCACTGTTTCATTTGAATAATGGCTTTTCTATTCATTCCCTTTTTCGTGTCTTGAATTGCTTTTAAATATCAATTTCTCATTTTTCTACTGGGATAATTATTTATCATATTTTAATTGTGATAAATTTCAATATATTAGGGATGTGTATCTACTATCTATCATAAATATGATGCATACTTTTTTGCCAGATTTTGTTCTTTGCCACTTTATGAATTTTAAAAAATTTAGTTAAAAGTAGTTTCTGTAAGGATAATCTTAATGTTTTATGTAGTTAAATCTAACATTTTTCCTCTTTATGATTTCTGACTTTAGATTCATGCTTAGAAATACTTTTGCTATATTATCTAGGTTATTCACTTGTAACTTATGTAACATTTAATTTTTACATTTGATATTTTTACCCTAAAATATCAGTGAAAACATAATTTGTTTCATTTTAGATGTGATTTTTTTTAATATTTCACCAGTAGTACCAACATAATTTTTCAAATAAGACTTCTCCACAGCTTTGAAAACACCACATTTTTTATGTACAAGGTTTACATATATGTGTTAACACATAAATATATAGATATAACTTATATGACTATTATGTCAATTACTCCATACTATTAAAGTGTAATCAAAATTTATAAACTGACTGATATATGTTTTTATGCATATGTTTAAATATAAACACACATTTTTATATATTGTATGTTATATAGTGAGTAGATAAATCATGCAATTTGATTCTGATTCTTAATTTTCTATTGCATTTCACTGACTTATTTGGAATCATTAATGTAATAGGTTAAGAGGGCATTTTTCACAGGGCATAAACTATTCCACTTCAATGTAATATATAAGCTCCAGGTAAGTCACTGCACAGGACAAATAGTTCTCAGTTAGTTTTGCTACACACTCTTTCTCGGTCATTGATATTCCTACCTGCCGAGAGCACAGCCAGTGCTGCCTCTCTTAGCATTTCCTGGTGCCATCACTACTAGGAAGCTCTACCATGTGCCAGCCGTTAATTGAAATCAATATCCACATAATCTATTTAAAACAATTCTCTTGTGTATGTTTTTAATGCGTTGTGTTCAAATAATATATAGCACTCATGTGCATGAGTATATGGAGGCAGAAGTAAGTAGAGAAGGAATAGCGGGTATAGCATGCAGAGGGAAGAGCTGAGACTGAACCTTCAAGTGGGTATATGATGGAGAGTCATCCTTGATTAGTATCTTCAGTCTGTATGGATGAGAGATTGAGAAACAGGAAACTGCGTCTGGTATTTGTTTGCACTAATTCCAAAATAAATGAAATAAATTTGAACTTAATAAAGAACTATAAAGTTACTAAGGCTGTGTCTGGATGTTGACAACCTCTGTGATCTAAGCTAGTGTTGTCATTATCTGCGCATTTGTGAAGGAGAAGTCCACTTTAAAAGTAATTGTAACCTCTTGCATCCAAAACAAAGAATTGCTGACTTTTGCTTGCTTTCTGTCACTCTCTTTCCTTATAATCATCCCATTCTTCTAAGCACCATTCTCCTATAAACATATAGATGTGATATTTTCAATGTGAGGAAAAAAGGAAAACCAGAAAAGGCAATTTAAACTACAAAAGCAGATAATTTAGAGCTCATTTATCAATGGTATGAAGAACAGATTCACAATAGCTTTCCTTAAATGATGATCTTCCTTTTATGCTTGTGAATAATTTCACTCCCCTGTGTCCCCATCCCCCCATATCATTCACTTTGGCAGAGATAAAGAAAGAGAAAAGAAAAGCAAAACCCGAGAACAAAGTTTTTGCGATATTTTCACATAAAAAGTGAATATAATTTTTCAGAAAATGTGACAAAATGTAAAGGATAGTTTAATTGCAGTTCAGTGAAGTCTACATGAAATATACAAACAAGATGGCATATGCAAACTTGCAAAATGATTTGAAAAGTCCCTGTTACTAGTAAATAAGATAATACAGAAATTATATCTAAAAAACAGTCTGAGATATTATCATTGAGACTGTATCCTTAATCTCTTGCTGGGTCCTGCTTCCTTGAGATAACTTTCCTGTATCTTTCCAAATCTTACCCATCATTCAAGGTGTTTTCCAAGTCCCAACTCCATCATAATGTTTTCTGGTGTACTGTGTCCTCTCTCTCATTTTTATTTCTATATTACTAAGCCCCAAAATTCATATGGCACATATATGTGCCATATATCATACATTAACATACTATGATCAACTTTTAATGTGTAAGCTCTTCATATATTTGACATATATACTTTTTCACGTTTTCTTCTGTATCATGATCCACGTTTTTGCC
This sequence comes from Equus caballus, assembly GCF_041296265.1. Taxonomy (NCBI): domain Eukaryota; kingdom Metazoa; phylum Chordata; class Mammalia; order Perissodactyla; family Equidae; genus Equus; species Equus caballus. Next base: position 69,599,140 of record NC_091685.1, on the reverse strand, counting down.
AGAACAGTGGACCAGCACGGGTGATAAAGTGAGTTTATGTTTATCACGCAAAAGACATACCTGAGGTTGTCACTAAAATGTGGGATCTACCAGACATGCTCTGCCTTTATTTTATCTGTCAAGGAGAGGTTACTGAATTGACCCACGGATTTGATCTAGGTTAGCTGAGGTCCATGTTTTTATTACTCGTTAAACGTCTACATTGGCTTTTCAAGATGAAAAGAAGCCTTGTGTAATGAAATAAACAGAGGCTTTGAAATCAGGAAGATCTGGGTTGATGTCTTGACTTTGCCACATAGAAACCGCATGACCTTGCGAATATCACTTGTTTGAGTCTCAGTTTACTTATCTGTCACAAATTAATGAAAATCCTACCTCATTTAAATATTCTAAGAATTTGAAACCTAGATTTTAAAGTTCCAAGCAAAAAGCCTAAATATGTCAAGTTCCAAATGAATAATGGTTATTATTACAAATCCTAAAAATCAAAGTGTTAAGAAAAATTTAGAGTAATAAGCAAAGAAAATAAAGTCTCTGTACATAATTACCTTACTGGAAAAAACAGAACTCTGTGAAATAGGAAAGATGCTAATATTTAGAGATTGTGGCTTAGAAAATTGATGCTCCGAACAGACAAAAACATGTGCCTATATTCATGTTAATTCTGTACTTGAATGGAGAATGAGGGATTGATTTCTTTTGCTGAATCCTTCATGAGATGGATCTCTTCTCTTCCCTCCATCTCCTCTCTTCACTATCTGTGCTCTCTCTTTTGGCGTTTAAATATAATATTTAAAACTAAAATATTTGTGAAAAGATTACTCCTGGAATCTTCTCTGTCTTGTCTCACAGCAGTTTGGAAGGACAAACATCTTAGTGCCATCTTTAATTCACTCTTTTTCCCATGCCTCACAAATAATTTGTGAGTAAATCCTGTTGTCTCTATCTTCAAAAGGTATTCAGAATGTGCATATTTTCATCATCCCCACAGAAAACTCTCTGGCTCAAGACTTGCTCATTCTTTTACATCTTCATAAATGCAAGATCTCCCTGAGTTAACTCACTGCTCTGCTCTTGACCCACCCCAACTCAGTTCTCAACAGCACAGCCAGATTGGGCCTTTTAATACATTGTAGATCCCATAACTCATATGTATTAAACCCTCTACTGGCGTCCTAACTCACTCAGAGTAAAAGCCAAAGTTGTTACAATGACATTCAAGGTTGAACAAGATGACTGACTCAACTCTAGGTCATTGTTCTCATTGCTCTTCCTCAAACACAAAGTCCCACTCCAAGAACACTGTTAGCTCAGGGCCTTTGCACTTGCTATGTTTTCTGTCAGAAACAGATTTCCCTTAGATATTTGCATGGCTCACTCTCATTTCTGCTGTTTGTTCAAATGTCATCTTATCAGTGAGAACTTTCCAGATAACATTACTCAAAATAGAAAACCTTCTCCCTGTCTCCCAGTCCCATGATGTACCTTATCGCTCTTCTCTTCTTTATTTTTCTCCATGGCACCCATCATGTATTGTATATGGATGTATTATATATTTTATTAATCATGATGTGTTATATATTTTATTTATTCATTTGACTTTTTTACAGAATGCCTCTCTCCTATAGCATAAGCTACAGTAGGGCAGAAATTATTGACTAATTTTATTACTGCTTTATCTCTAATGACTAAACAGTGCCTCAGACATTGTAGGTGCTCATTTAATACTTAATAAAGAAATGAAGAAAGCCCTGGGTGTGGACACACTCAAAAGAGATGCGCAGAGTGAGAGTATAAGGCTAAGTGTGGAACTCATGGAAGCCCATCATTTAAGCAGTGGCTGAAGAACAGGGTCCAATAAAAGAAATCAGTGAGTAACCACAAGGTATAAAGAATACTCGCAGAGACTGATGTCCTAGACAACAAGAGGAAGCTTGAAGATCACAAAGTGGTGATGTTTGCCAAAGACTACAGAAAATTAAGCAAAATGAGAACTGAGTAATTATCTAGAGATTTGTCTAATGAGAGGTGATTGATGACATTGAAATGAACTACTTACAGAGTAGTCTAATTGCAAGTTAAATGTAAGTAGGGGAACTAGATTACGATAGACTGAGAAGGAAATGGGATATGAGAAAATGAAGAAATGAATGGAGGAAAGACTGAGAGTGCTAATAAGGAGGGAATTTATGGTCAAAGGAGACTTTTTTTTAATTTTACCATTTCTTTTTACTTTTAGATAAAAACTGAGTAATATATCTGGAAGAAGAAAAAAAATGACCGTATTATAACCCAGCTTCTTGTTGTGCTTTAAAACAGATCTTTTGCACAGCTGCTGTTCTGTCAATGGATTGCAGTGCGGGAGGGATTTCTCCCAGCTCAGACGAGTCCCCTTCAGTCAACAGATTCATGTGGTTACAACGTTGCAAAGCACAAGTGTTAACATTTTTTATGTGGCCCATGCTGTGAAAATATTAAGGATACCTGTCCTGCAAAAGTTCTTACATATCTGACTGGGGAGACATATTATATCCATTTCAGAATTACTAGTAATAACAAAAAAAAATGGAAACAGCCTAACTGTCCACCAAAAGGAGAATGAGGATATATAACATAATTATAGAATGAAATATTACTCTGCAGTTTAAAAAGAACTATATCCACAAGGAGAGTTTGCACACCTATGAACTCTCTATATAATTTAGCCCAACAGGCTGACTTGCCCTTGTCTAGTTTTTCCCTCATATTTGTAAAGAGAGTCTTTTTTTGTTGCTTTGCTGCCCCTTTCTTATTTTTATGCTTCTTTGAGAATCCCTGGGAAATTACTGTAATCTCTGGGCTCCAATTATTTGATTTCCTTAAATAGTAGGCACAGGCTCAATTTATGTCCTCAAACAGATTAGAAATAGTGGTTATTTTTCCAAAAAGGGATTCAAGCAGGAGCATCTGGTAAGCATTGGGTCCAATAGCCTAACGAAAGGCCTTTTAGCATCCCCCTTGGCTTCTTCCAGAAGATCCTGTCTGCATAGATCTCTGTAGCCAGCACTTCCAATATCCTCAATCAAACCAACCCCTATGACTGAGGAGAACTACCCAGGCTACAACTTTTGAATCTCAGCTGGCACCCTCTCCTGGATTCTCCCCAATTCAAAAATTATTATTATTTACTTGTGCCATCCAGGATATTGTTTGTAATTTCGCATACTAGTTTACAATGTGATTGCTCCAGAATCCAAATCATTCCAAATCTGTACGTCTTTCTAATCTTGAGATGAACTTACAATGACAATGTTGTTAAGTGGAATGTCCTACATACTTCAGCCCCACAATGTGTTTAGAAATTCCACTGGTTAAACTGTTCCCTGAATTTATAAACGCTAGATCAGCCAATTTGGGCTACCATATGTTGCATTTCTTCATTAGTAACTCTTTATATTACTTCACTGGTATAATGAATTATATGCAGGTGGTGATTGTCAGGTAAAATCTACATTTACTAAAACAGGAGAATGGGCAATAGAATAAGCATAGCCAGGAAGTAGCACCGTTAAAGTAAATCACATTCATTCTAGTGTAAAATAATTTACTAGGATTATTCCTTAAAATTCTACTAGTAATTTGAGTATTGATCATTTAAAGCTCAACAAGATAGTCAGGAAGAATTGAGTTTTTTAAGCTGTAAAACACGAGATGGTGTCGCCACAATGGATTAGGGTATCTTTTTTTGTAGAGAATTTCAATAGAGATTGTAAGCAAGTAAAAGTAAATATTCATAGTTAAAGCCAAAAATATCTAAATATATAGTAATCAGTGAAAAATGCAAAATGTGATTCAGTAAAAATTGTGGGAATACTTAATTTTGGCACACTTAGTTATTGAAAATAACCATAAGTTGTTGAAGCTCCTGAACGAAAGAACATTTGAGGAGCACATGAAAGAAAGACAGAAACTGGTAGATTTTTAAAGGAAAGGGAAAGATAAAGAGGCAACATAATCACCCCAAAACATTTTGGAGCAATGTAAATGGTCGAGAATCCATATAAGAATCAGAGAATTTCATTATGTGATTGAAAAATGTATATTAGAAGGAACCGAAATCAGAATCTCAAAGAGACACCTGCTCCCCAATGTTCATTGCAGCATTATTCACAATCACCAAAATATGGAAGCAATCTAAGTGCCCAGCAACAGATGAATGGATAAAGAACATATGGTATACACAAGCAGTGGACTATCAGTCAGTCATAAAACAGAAGAAAATCCTACCATTTGCAACAATATGGATGGATCTGGAGAACTCTATGCTAAATGAAATAAGCCGGCTACAGAAATACAAATACTGTATCATCTCACTTATACGTAGAATCTAAAATAAACTAATTGAAGCAGAGTAAACTAGTGGTGGCCAGGGGCTGGGGGAAGGGACAAATGGGATGTGATGGTCAAAGGGTAGAAAGTTTCAGTTATACAGATGAATAAGTTCTAGAGATCTACTATACAGCATAGTGCCTGTAGCTGACAATACTGTATTTGCATAGGTAAGATTTGCTAGGAAGGCAGATCTTAAGTTAAGTGTTCTTACCACACACACACACATCAATACATACAAAATAATGATACTAATAAAATAAAGGGGGCAAGAGGAATCTTTGGGAAATGAGGATATGTCCATTACCTGATCTGTGGTGATGGTTTCAGGGGTGTGTACTTATCCTCAAACTTATTGAGTTGTATACATTCAATATGTATGCTTTTACATGCCAATTTTACAGGCCAATTATACCTCAATAAATTAATTTACATACATGTAAAGTGTAATTATATATATATTTGCTGTTGTTATACATAGATTGTGGGAAAAATGCAAGAAAGACTAAGAGAGTCATACATGAGAAGTGAAAAATCTACGATTTTAATGAAGAAACATTCATGAATACTATTTTAAATTTAAAAGTATTTTATTTTACTTGAAAATAAAACTAAGTATATATTAAAATTATTTTAAAGTCTAAATGTATTTCTAAATTTAAATATTTTTTAAGTGTTTTTGCAATATTGGATATTTTGGCCAAAAAATATTGTCTTTTTGGATTGAGTTCACTTCCTTCCAGGAAACAGCCTGAAGCACCTTCTAGTGTCACTTTCAGCTTAATTCCTTAATTTTGTGCTTTGTCACAGTTTTCATTTCATAACTTCCTTAGCCTGACTAACCTGACACTCAAGTGTCTAGATCAGTGCTTGCACTCTGCAGCCCTTAACAAATACTTCTAGACGAAATTAACACATACTCTGCAAACAGTGCAGCCTTTGTACCCAAACTCAGTAACCCTCTGCTTGTTATTACTCACACTGCCACAGAGAGTTTGTCTTTGTTTATATCAACCAGAATTCTATCGGTTCTGATGGAGAAAAGCATTAATATTCGCTCTACTGGCATTATTACCTGAATGAATTGTCCTGAGGGATTTAGTAAGGTCAAATAGTAGAGATCATAATTTATTAACCTTTCTGATTAGGTGTACACGTTAGCTATAATTAAGCTGGGGGAAATTAACACGGTGATACTTTTAATGAGTAACGCAGTTATACTTGAAGACCTATTTGCAATATGCTCATATTTAACATATTAAGAGAGCATCTTGTCTGAAGCATTAGTTTCTAGTCACTTCACTAAGGCTAGCTTCCCTCTGTTCAGAAGAACTATGTTCAAGAATCATTTACGTTTTTCAACTTATTCCCATGCAAGCTATCTTGGTTGAGTAGATTCAAATATTCTGGCTGTAAACTTGACTCTAAAAGAGTTTTTAATTATTTTTTATTATAAAATTTATTTATTTATGCTCTAATACACAAATACACATGGACACACACACACAGAGTTGAAATTAAGATCAAAACAAGTGATGAGTCACGATTTACAATCCAATCATACCCCACAGAAGTAACTACATTTGGCCACTACTTTTCATATCTTCAGCTCTTCTAATGGTGATCTCCATTATTCTAAATAATATGTGTTTCTCAAGTTCACATCCCTGTTGACTTTCCACTATGAAGAACCAGGAACTAATTAGCTCATACTACTCCCATATCTCTCATTCTACTCTGTTGCCCTTTCCTACCCACCTCTAAATTTGTAATAATTATGCAGCTTATGGTAACCTATTTAACTTAAAAGAATATGCCAAAACTTTACTTCTTAAATATTAATAACGTGAGTATTCCTTGTTGTATTGAATGTTCCAATGTTGCTTGACATCCTCTTCATAACGTAAGATGGCACAACAGAGTCCCACTTCCCTCTCCTACTACCTTCCAGTTCCCACCTTGTGTGATGGGAAATGGTTTGTATTCGAAGTTATTCATTGCAACGTTGCTTGTAATGGTAACAGACTAGAGACAGCTCAGATGTCTCTCTTAAAAGTTAAATCAACTGTGATATAGATGTAAAATGGAACACTATGCATATTTTTTAAATGAAGTAGAAATGTAAATAGTGATAGTGAAACAGCTCCGGGATACATTATTGAGTGAAAGAGAGCAAAGTGCAGAAAAGGATATATGATATGTTACCATCACGGAGAAAATGGAAAAAATAATAGACATATTTATATTTGCTTATTTTTTCACAATGATTTCCTGTAAAGAGACCCCTCAAGAATGTAAAAAGTGATTACCCACAGGTGACCGAAAAAAATAACCAATGGAGACAAAGGTGGTGGTGATATTTTTACTGTAAATCTTTTTTATATAAAAATTTTGAACTGCGCTAATGTATAAACTTCTGAAAAAGATTAATATAAATTGCAATGGTTAAAACATTTGTATTCTATTCTGTAATAACAATTTAGTATTCAAATACTTTATTATAAAGTTTCTTACTGTAGGTTAATACTAAAAATTGAAAAAAATAAAATTTACCTTATTAAAAGTGCACGAATAATGCTGACTGCGGAACAAAGTGGTTAGTGATCTCAGTCCTATAGAAAGATCTGTAACTCTACCTAATTAACCATTATTCCCCCAAAATAAGTTTGTGATAACAACCAAAGTTGATTACATTTTTATTTCTTTATTTCCATATATTTTTTGAAATCATGGTACATTTTAATTTGCTACTGATTTGAACCACAGTTTTCTTTTATAGATCTTTATTTTTTTCTTAAAGAATATTATTGCCATTGTGGGTATATGCTTTTACCATAACTCTAAGGTTATTAACCTTGCTCATCCTATTTATTGCATGTAATTTAACTTTTTATTGAAGATCTGCTTTCTAGAATCTTCCAACTTCCTTTTTAACCTGTAACTACTGTTCTCTATGTCTACCCAACAGCTATATCTTGAACTTGTATTGCATTCTTAGATTAATTCCATTATTTCTTGAATCTCATTTTTTTTCCCTTGGATTTTCCCTTTTGTGTTGTTTTTCAGAAGATCACATAGGAAGCAAAATTTTCAGAGCTTTGCTCATTTAAAATTTTATCAATTTGCCCTTCTACTTGAGAATCAAATTGGTGGCTATATCAGTGAGGATCCAAACAGGAGAAAAAAATCACACCAGTTATTTTTAAAAATAATGATATGAAGAAATTCACCATGTATTAGAAATTAAAGAGGCAAAAAGGGTGCACCCAGGTGGAGGTGTTATTGATGGTGGTAAGAATGTCAGAGAGCAACTACCACCCCTGGGGCCCTGAGAAGCAAGGTGTGCTCAAGGAGTTTCATAGAGACCCAGAAATCAGGAACTTAGGAGAGGGCCAGCCAGTCAGTGAAGATGTCTATGAGAGGTGCAGTGAAACTGATCCTGGAGGTGGTAGAAAAGAAGCAAACAGAAAGCAACTGCTAGTTACAGAGGGAAAACCTATTGTTGGAGAATGCCGATAGGAACATTAAACAAACAGAAAAAGCAGTACCCTTTATTGTTTGTTTTTAGTGTTTTAATCCCCTTCTAGCATCCTCTGTCATAGGAGCTTACCAGGGAAGGTAGTTAGCAAGGGAGAAATGTGGTTTCCAGAGGCCTTGCCCAGTATCAGAAAGCAGATCATAAAACAGTGGCTTTGAAGATGGGAAAAAGTAGTTAGATAACCATCAGCATTGCACATGGAACACCAGGCTTCCTCAGAATAGTGAAGTGCTTGTGCAATTACTCATGATTAGAAGAATGATGCTGGTGAAGACTCATTTCGTCCTAGCTAAATCTTTCTCCTGTTTTTTTTTAATTGTTTTCTTTTTTTAGTTGTTGGAGAAGTTTTCCTTTCTGGAAATATCACTTTTTTCTTATCCTTAGTTTTCTAAAATGTATATTTAAATTTATAATAAAATGTAGAATAATTCTTAGGTTATTTTAAAATTGAGCATTTCTTTATTTCATCAATAATTTATTTTTCTCCATTTTCCCTTTACTGTCTGGAATTTCTATTAGTCAAATATTGGGCTTCCTGGGTTGATGTCTTATGTTTGTTTTTCTGTGACGTTTTCTGTTTCTTTTTGATACGATCTATATTCTGAATTTCTTTGACGTTGTCCTTTAGGCCTTCCTCAGAATACTGATTTCCACCCAATTCTATGATCTTTTGCTTGTTCTCTGATTGCCTATATTTCTTCACAGACCCCTATTGGCTTTTCGTTGATTTGTTTGTTTTGGCTATCTTAATTTCTTTGAAGTGACTGCTTAGGATTTTTACGTTTCACTTGTTCCTCAAATTACAATATGCTTTTCCTTGCTAATTTTTCTTAGACATTTTCTTTTGTATTCTTAATGTTCCAAAAATGCCTGATGATCGTTGTTTAGTCATTCATATTTTAAAATGAAGAACTAAGTCAATTAACATAAATAACTGACATGAATGTCCTTTGCTATTGTGAGTTTAGATTTCTATCCCAATAACCTCCCATAAAAGGATAACTTTCTGTAAACTAGTAGACCGTACTTTATCATGTGTGTAGAATGCAGGCTAGGATCCTCTCCCACCAACACCCGCCTGTAAAAGATGATACGCTTGCATGCCAACATCAAAACTAAGAGCTCCAGCTATCCCCAGACAGATCATTATACATTTTTAGAGAAACATTTATTTTTTTCACTCTATGTAAATGCCATGTTTTCCATTACTCTGAAAAAGTGAGTGTTGCAGAGCAGTGTGTGGAGGAGTGGTCCCAACTGGTAAATTTCTTTATAGAACTTCCTTAAGATAACTTTCCTGTTTTCGATCTTATTACTAACTCCTGTTCTTGGTTGTTGTTGTTTCTGTGTTTGGAGTCCCTGCAGAGCAATACTGGAAAAAGTCAGCTCTTTATGTTCACCATGGCCTTCTCCTGGATAGATTTTGAATATAAGCAAATGTTCACTAAGAGTTATCTCTCAATATTCGCCTATAGGTTTTCCATATGTCAAAAATGCATTACTAGAGTACCCAGGTTCCGACTACCAACCCCTTCTCCCTATGCGCTTGGCAACGGTGGATGGACAGATGACATAAGATCTGTCCAATAAGATGAAAGCAGAAGTCTGACAGTGAGACTTCTGGGAAAGAGGAAAGTATAGGCCAATGCCCGCAAAACAGTTTACTTTCTTGATAAAATGGAACAGATTCAGACAACTCATCACCTTCAGCTTTCCCCCTCCTTCCTTCTGTCCTCAAAGTGAACATGAACTTTGAAGGGACAGAAGTCATAACCATGAGAATTAAAGCCAAAATTATGAGGATGGCAGAGAACAGAGATCTGGGTCTTTGATGTCATTGTTGAGCAGTTGCACTCACCTTCGACTGCATACCCTCAGTCTTATTAGGTGAGAAAAGCAAACTCATAATTGATTAAGCTACAGTTAATTTGTTTTGCGTTATAACCTGTCAAATTCATTCTTAATTGATGCTATCAGCCTGCCCCCAGGCCTCACTCACCTCAGCATGTTATGTTCTTTGATATGAAGCTATTCTATGTAGAACTATTTTACCATCATTCAAAGGGGGCATTGTAAGGGAAGAAAATTACATTGATGCCTGCTCAGGCACAATAAATCAGAAGCTTTAAAATTTCATGGGTACATTCTTGACACAATGTACTCTTTGCCAAAGGAAACAGGCGTGACAATAAAGTGCACTCATGATAATAATAAAGTCCATTCATAATAATAATAAATAATAACCAATTATTGAATATATGTTATGTACAAGAATCTGTGTTAAGAAATAAAGTTACAAAAATTAAAGCTTAGCTTGTCTTTTTAAAATGTTCAGGGACTAGATTAGGACATAAATATAGATAGATAGATAGATATAATCCTGCTGAGGCAGGGGTGGAGTCAGTGAGTGGTACAGAAAAGGATTACTAGAATTGGTGATGTATGAGGTGAGTCTTGCCTTTCCTAGAGGGACAAGGCAAAGAAGGATAATTCAAGGACCCAAAGAAATTGTTGTAAAGTACTGATGTTAAATCAGACTATCTGAGAATGAGGAATCTGTATTTGTTTCAAGTTCTCCAAGTTATTTCAGTATGAAGTGAGATCTGTAAACCACCCTAGCGAAGGAGTGATGTGGTTGTTTGTGTTTTGTGTGGGTCACTGTGACAACAGTACAGATGATATATTGGAAGCGAGCAAGACTCGACAAGGAAGCCAGTTTAGGTCAATTATAGGTATGAATGTCTCTTGCCATTGCTTTGGCTGGTGGTTCTCAACCAGGGGCTATTTTGACCCCTGGGGAACATTTATTTGGCAATGTCCATAGACATTTTTAAAAATCATAATGGGGGAGGGGCAGGGATTGTTATTGGGATCCAGTGGGTAGATGTTGCTAAATATCCTATAAAGTATAGGCCTATGCTCCAAAACAGAATTATCTGGCCCCAAATTTCAATAGCACTGCGAAATTCACTGGTCACAGATAATAATAAATGATGTTATGAGAGTTTAAAAAAATCACAAAGATCATGTGACAATTTGATCAAGAATTGAGCCCTGGAGACTATTGACAATTATGTATTGTTAGAGGATGACAAGCTTAAGGAGCGTCCGGAGAAGTAGAAGGAAAATCAGGAGAGAACAAGATTGGGAAATCAAAAAGACTAGACTTCTCAGAAAGGTGCAGCCTCAAATACGAGAGAGATGACAAAAACGTGCTATATATTCCCTTTGGGTTGGTGAACTTTGAGCTGATTGATGATTTGCATAAAGGCAAGTTCGGGATGGCAGTTAAACCAAATGCAATGGTCAGTGGGATGAATGAGGAGTTAATGGAGTATGAGCACTATTTGCTGAAGTTTGAAGAGGAAAACAAAACAGATGCTGAAGCAGTGGCAGCTACAAGGGCAAGTGGGTATCGCTGAGAAGGCGTTTGTTGCTTTAGGTGGATAGGACTTAGGCATGTTCACATAAAGAGACAAAAGAACCATTTTACACGGAAAGGAGATAAGGAGGAAGAAGGAAATAAAAGATGGAGCAAGGAATGCTGAGAAGGTCCTATAAGGTGCAAATCAGAGTACAGAGGAACTGTTAGCTGTGAAGGGGAGGAGACAGGATAAAAATGGATGATGTGGTTAATGAAATAGATTGTATGATTGCATAATGCTATTGTAGGCTTTGAAATAATAATGAATGTATATTGCTGCTCTTTTATTGTAAGCCTGCTGAATAGTTCACTTACATGTAACACTATTTGTGTATTTTACTTTAGGCAGTAGACAAGGCCATGTGCAAAACATCCTGAGCACACAGCAAACTTCAGGGAAAGAAATGCATGTCCAAGACTAAAAAATTGGAAGCTATTGACAGGAATTGGTGTATATACAGAAAATGTGTTATCTGCTCACCATCTCTCACTTGTACTACTGAGGGGGAGACACCTCCAGGTCGCTCAGAGCAGCCAGCTGTGTATACTTTAGGACCTCACGAAGTGGCATTCCTTTGGTGTGTTTACTTAGTCAAGTGTCTGTCTCATGGATAATCTGGTTTGGAAGGATGCAGACAGTAACCAAAATTACAAATGATGTATGTTTAGTATTCTCATTCATTATTGTATTCATTCAATAAATATTTATTGAGTAACTACTATCTCTCAAGCACTTTTTGAGGTATGGAGATAGAACACTGAACAACAGAGATACATTCCTGACAAAAATAGAGCTTATGTTTAGAGAGGGATGGAGAGACAAAATAAATAAGCAAACCAGTACATAATATATATTAGTTGTTGATAAATGCTATGAAGAAATAGAAAGTAACAATTAAATATAAGGGTAAAGGAGATTGTTGGGTGGAGGTCACATAGTATGGTTAGGGAAGAAGTCTCTGATGATTTGATATTCAAAGACCCGAAAGAACTGAAGGAAGAAACTATATGGCTGTGAGGGATCATCAAGAGCAAAAGTCCTAAAGTAAAAGGATCTTTGTATTCTCACTCCTTATTCGATTTCCTTCTGATTTTCACTGCCCTTATCTAGTTGATGGGACCTCCAAATTATTATTTTTTTGATTTTGTTTTTCAGTTTTATTGAGAAATAATCAATCTACATCATTGCATAAGTTTAAGGGGCACAGCATGATGGTTTGATTTACATATATTGTGAAATGATCACCATAATAGGTTTGGCTAACACCCATCTTCTCATACAGATACCATAAAAAGAAAAGAAAGAAAAACAGAAAAAAGGAAACAAAGTTTCTCCTTGTGGTGATAAATCTTAGGATTTACTCTCTTAACAACTTTCCTATGTATCAGACAGCAGCATGCACTATAGTCCTCATGTTACACATTATATTCTTAGTACTTATATATCTTATAACTGGAAGTTTGTACATTTTGACTGCCTGCCTCCAGTTCCCCCTCCTCTCATCCTCCACCTCTAAAATTCTGATCTTTTTCCTATGAGTTTGGGGTTTTTTTCTTTTTAGATTCCCCATATAAGTGAGTCATACAATATTTGTCTTTTTCTGTCTGACTTATTTTACTTAGCATAATGCCTTCAAGGTCCACTCATGTTGTCACAAGTGGTAGGATTTCCTCATTGTTTATGCTTGGATAACATTCCATCCACTCCTTTATCCATTCATCCATCAATGGACATTTAGGTTGCTTCCGTGTCTTGGCTATTAGAAATAATGCTACTGTGAATATGAGGGTGCAGATATATTTTTGAGTTAGTGTTTTTGTTTCCTTTGGATGTATTCCCAGAAGTGGAGTTGCCGGATCATATGGTAGTTCTATTTTTGATTTTTTGAGGATCCTCCATACTGTCTTCCATAGTGGCTGCACCAATTTTCAATCCCATCAACAGTGCACAAGGGTTTCCTTCTCTCCACATCCTTGTCAACATTTGTTTTCTCTTGTCTTTTGATGATGGCCATCCTAACAGGTGTGAGGTAATTTGCATTTCCCTGGTGACTAATGATTTTGAGCACATTTTCATGTACCTGTAGTTCTTCTGTATCTTCTTTAGAGAAATGTCTATTTATCCAAGTTCTTTATGAGAAGAAAATGAATGTCCATTGTATGCTGAATGTACCTAGGAATTAAGCTCCCTAACTTATTTATGGTTAACAGCTAAGTTTTTTAGAACATGATACTTAAATATTCCAAGTTTGAAGTTTGGTCCATGTGTGAACCAATGATCATTTGCTGGTTACTCCCTACACCATTGGTCCCACCCTCGTGATATGTCCTAGATATTGTAACAGGGGATCACATAAGAGTGTTAACTTGGTGCAAATTCTCATATCCCTGCTGCAGTGCAATTCGTATTATAAGCCATTCTTGTCTACACTCAATAACATTAGAACCGTACAAAAGAGATACTATATTAACACACTCAACCTCAGAATCTTCACTTTTTTTATTATTATTTATTACATATCAAAACTATTTTGAAAAATGTTTATGCTAGAACCAAGAATTACATTTAGTAACTTGACTCTTTACCATACAACAAAATTGATGAGTAAAATGATTTCCCACCATGAATATAATTTATTTTATCACAAACATTGATATTAATCTGGTATGATGCCATATGCAAGGTATCTAATGTGGTGTGTGATGCATAGCTGGCCCTTAATGATAACAATACCATAGAATATAAGTTCTCACTCGAATGTAAGCTCCAGAGGGCAGGGCTCTCTCTATCTCTTTTTGTTCCCTGCTAACTCAGTTTCTGTCATATAGTAGGAGCTCAATATATGATGGTTGAATGACTAAATGAACACTCAAATGAAAAATAATAGCCAATATTTATTGATCAATTTACTGTATGTCAAGAACTTCCTTCATAAATAACCTGAGGTAGGCACTATTATTGCCACTTGGAGATATAGAAACTGAAACAAAGGGAGAAGTAACCTTTTTAAATACACAAAACTGGCAAATGGTGTAGTAGAGACAGAAATTCTCACAGTTTGGTTCCAGGACCTATTTCTTAACATTATACTGCCTCAGTAAGCTGTAACTATAATTTTAGTTTTAAAAGATAACCAGTTAATTTATATATGTGTTATAATGACACTACTATAAAAATATTCTTACATTGCCTCATTTGAGATAGTTTTTTTCAAAAATCTATTCTTGATTGTAAGATCTTTTTGTATGAGTAAGCTAACAATTCTCTAGAATAATAACTGTTTTGGACTTACATCACTTTTAATTTCTTATTAATATTTTCAACTTTTAAAAGTTTAAACAGCACAATGACTGCCTATCATTTTGTCATTTAATTGTAGAATGTCAGAAAAGATGGTCTACAATACATATCTTTGTAATATATGAAGTGTAGATAATTATCAGAAAGGAAATATGTTACCTGTATATATTCTGCCTGGTACAATCAGGACCTTCCTAGTATACTAACTCAGATTTTCAATTAAAGCAATTACAATATGTTTAGTTTTTAGTGAGAACATAAATTCATTTCTCTCTCATGTTTAGAAGATGAGCCCTTCAATCTCTGAACTTAATATTTTCCAAGATGAAAGCAATAGACAGAAAGATAGTGAAGAGAAAATTGAAGATACAAGATATGGGACACATGAATATATAATAGTTTAGATAACTGTTTATAAAAATGAATAATTTAAAAATTAAAAACATAATCATTATGCCAAAATGAAATGATAAAGCCATAGACAAAGATCTAGTCTGTTAAACAAAAATAATTATTAGGGATAGTTAATTGAATGTCTGTTGAGTTCCAGATATAGCACAATGTGATTTACATAACGGAAACTCTCCCAATGGTCTTTAAGTTTGGCATTACTATCTCCATTTATAAATGAGAAACAGGTTGAGAGGATTAAATTTCACGACCAAAAATGTGAGTTTTATTACTTCCAAGTCATCCTGACAAATCAAAAGTGGGCTTCCCTTTTCATATGACCCCATCTCAATAAGTCAAAGACCCCAGCCACTTGTTCTAGGAAACTTAAAGAGTTCTAGTTTATTAAACGGGAGTAGGTGGGTGAAAATTCAGGGCAGTTGAAAGGACTCGTTAAAATCTCAGTGCACAAGTGAGTGTCCTTAGGCTGGGCAATCCACGGGAAATAAACTACCAGCTTTTGCTGAAAAGATCTAAGCCAGCATCTCAGTAAAAGCAGATTGACAAGCTTATTGGAAAGGGAAGAGATGGGTCTTCACCTTCTGGCCCGCCTTCCTGGGTTAATGTTCTGCTATCTCCAGTGGCCATACCAAGTCCTCAGACTGGTGCTTCCAGCTCAAATCCCGTCGTCTTCACATTCTTCCCCTTCTACTCCAAGGAAATGCCTCCTGTTTCTTCTTCACAACTCTAACCCAGGTTACCTTCATCTAAGCTCCAGGAATCCTGCGTGGGTAATTTAATCTCTCTCTAAGCTTTCCCCAATCCATAGCTAGGGAGTATAATATAAATCCAGCTTTTCTCGCAGCCTACTTTTTTGATTACCAAACATTTATTAAGGAGTCTAAAACTGTGACTCACCTGTCCTTTTCTTGTATTCATACTCCAATATCCTAATTTTCACCAGGGAGATTTGGATGCTGCTAATTGACTAGGGCAAGAGAGGTTTATAAGGAAGTGCATAAAATAGATGTTCACTGGTATCATACTCTACATTTATCCCAAATCACCTACAGTTCTCCAGGGTCAACAGTGGATATGAAATTTGAATCTGGTCAATAAAGGTCTGTCAGTTAAGAAAATTATTTATTTTTCCTTTTCTTTATAATCATGTTAATATTATTTACAGACAGACTTTGCTTACAGTTTAATGCTTAATTTGCAATGGTTCTTTGAATATCATTTCTGATTTTAAATTAAATCAGCAGGGTTTTTTTTTTAAAGATTTTATTTTTTTCCTTTCTCTCCCCCACACCCCCCAGTACATAGTTGTATATTCTTAGTTGTGGGTCCTTCTAGCAGTGGCATGTGGGATGCCACCCCAGCATGGCTTGATGAGCAGTGCCATGTCCGCGCTCAGGACCTGAATCGACGAAACCCTTGGACACCTGCAGCAGAGCGCACAAATACAACCACTCGGCCACGGGGCCAACCCCAAATCAACGGGTACTTTTGACTGATGATTAAATATCACTAGTTCACTTCATTGATTTATTTTGTCTTTTACACCCTGCTCAATTTTAAAAATATTTTAGAGTTGAAAGAAGACGCAAGAAATCAAAACCATGGTTAAAATGGAAAATCTAATTTAAAAGAGTAGATACTCTTGGAGAAATTCTTGTTTCCTAGAAGTCTCGCTAAAAGAGGAAGCATTGTAAACTACACAGTTCTTGTTGATTGAAGGAAACATATCTACTCTTCAGAAGTTGAGAATATCCTGGCTCTGGAAACTACTAATGGAATATCTTCTCTGTGAGAATTTTGACTGTAGGCAATGGTTTTTAAAATAATTAAGGAATAGTTTCTAGGTGGTCTTGGGGAATAGGTATCCCTGTGGGGATTTACTGAATTCATTCTAACATAATTTATAAAAAACAGCAAACTAGAATTTTTTCACTAGCAGCTTCTCAAAGCTACAGAAGCTCATTAACTCTCTTATTTCATCTCCAGATAACAATTTTAGTCATAAAGTACATACAGTCCAGATATAAACCATTTAGTTGATATGACTATACATGAGAACAGTTCAAATAAAAGGAGGACTGTTTAGCTGGTCTTTTAGGCCAAGAGTGGTGAACGATTAAATGAAGTTACTCTGATTGTCCATCTTAATTCTGAAGAATGTGTGGCCATAACATTTTGGATTAAGTAAGGATGATGTCAGGTGTTTCACTGAGAGCAGCTGGCTAATAGGAACAAGTGAGAGTTACTTCTAAATCTAATAACAAGACCAAGCATTCAGCATCAAGGAAGTGTCAGGAGCCTAAGCTATAGACAGAGCTGAGCTGTGGACAGAGCTGAGCTGCTGAGTTTGGGGATAGTCAATTAAAGCAACAAGAGCCAAAATGAATGGAGTAGTGAGGACCTTAATCCCTTACTGCAATAGAATATTCAAGAGGCTAAAACTAGAGAAACCACCTACTTGACCTGTTCAATTTTCCCTCCATTGCATGATGTTTTGGTCAAGGATTGGGTGGATCAGCACAGACACTGTGGTCATTTCACTGTTAAGGAACCCCCAAACAAAAGGATCCCGTAGTTTTATGGACCCGGCAGCCAGAAAGAGGGAGGTGGGCAGGGCTAGCAGTAAAAGAGTGCTGAAAATTGAGTCAGAGCAGGGTAAAGTGTCTTTAAGATTTCCCCCTCCTGCGTTCAATAAGCAAGACTCAGCAGAGACACTTGAAGACATCTGCCCAAGGCCCCAGATAAAGAGACCTAGGAATGGAGGCACCTGGGCTAGGAATGCAAATGTGCATAAGAGCATGACCAGCGAGGGCTCCCTGAGCTCTTAAGTGCAACTCCTCTTGGAGACTGCAAGGCTCTGGCATTGCACCAAGTCCAGTGTGGGGAGGGCAGCTTTCCGCTTGGAGGCCTGCCAGGTAAAGCCTTTGTAATTGCCTATGGTTGGGCTTGAAAAATTACGCATAGGTTTTTAACCAGCAGCTGGATTCCTCAGGAAGAAGCTACTGCTCTTACTTGCTGAGGCAGGAGATTGTATATCCTGTTAACCTAAAAGCTGATCTGAATTATTTATGCACGTGTTAAAGAAGATAGGGTACTACAAGTTGCTATGCAAGTCTAAAGGCATTCATACATCATAAGCTCATTGTGATTAATGTTATCGTAATGGAACTATGTATATTTTATAGTTGCAAAGGGATCTACATTCACTTGTTGCCTATTTTCTAGTTATAGCAACCCTTGCCCTGGAGAAGTCCTATTCCAGTTATTTAGAATATACATACCATATGCCTATGGGCAACTCTACTTTTTTCTGCAGCTAACAAGAGAAGAACTGTGTACAGTTTGGTTTCCACCTTGAGAACCAGCAGTATTCAGATGTCCATGAAGCAGGCTTAGAGTCCCTTTGCAGCCTGTAGGGTTAGCAAAACATTTTAAATATCTGTGAAAGAGGAAAAGGAGTCTCCTTTCAAGAGTAGCAGTATCCAGAGTTATCCTGAGCTGATCTAGGGGGCCATGTTCAGAAGGGAGACCTGCCTGACATTCCTAGCCAGATTACCTTAGCCTGATCCTCCCTCAGGCTCCATATTCCAACTATCCAAAAGCAGGTACTTCGGGGCTAGACCAAGGAACTGGGACAGGTTTTTGGAAATCCAACCAGGGCCACTGACAGAAAGTTCCTGAGAATGTTTATAAATCCAGACCTTAATGTGAGGGTTTGCCAACCAGAGAGAGAAAAATACCTGGCAGTCAGTTCAAGAAAGATTGACCTAAACTGAAGGACAGAAATTGCTTGAGAAAGATGAAGAGATGAATCAGAAATAAAGGGGCTGGAAATCCAGAAGGAAACAAGGTTGTATTAAACTGGAGTCTAGGAAATAAAATCATACATTAAATAGGGACTTATTCATAAGGTAGCTAGAAATAGCAAACAGAATGATTGTCAAGAAAACTATAAACAAGGAAACTTGGAACACTATGTCCCAAAAAGGTAAATTAAAGCAAAGTCATGTGTTGACACCTCATAGTGAAACTGCATAGCATCAATAATAATGAGAAAATGTTAGAAGCTTCTAGAGAGAAAAGATAGCTCATCTATATAAGGTTAACAAA
Organism: Equus caballus; assembly: GCF_041296265.1. Classification (NCBI taxonomy): domain Eukaryota; kingdom Metazoa; phylum Chordata; class Mammalia; order Perissodactyla; family Equidae; genus Equus; species Equus caballus. The sequence continues at coordinate 69,579,988 of NC_091685.1, read as the reverse complement.
GAGGCATCTATTTTTTAATTAGTAAACAAAAAATCCTTGCGTCTATAATGAGTAATACCTTAAAAGTACTGAATTAAATCATTGTCAACTGTCAACTATATGAGAAAATCTCATTCAAGATCAAACATAAAAAGTTTTTCTTGAGACAACAAAAACATACATTTGAAAAATTATACAGCCATGTTGAAATAAACAAGTAATTGAATCTACATGATTCAATAGTGAACAAAGAGTGAGCAAAAGAATTTTTAAGATATTTGATATTTCGTACACCTAAATAAATATCAATTATAAAATTTTAAAAAATTTTCAAAGGATTCAAAAATAAAGTGGAGCTACTTATAAAAATGTAAGCTGGCACTGATACTTTGGAGAACAATTGGCAATAGGAAAGTTGAAATTTACATACCTTTCAAACTTGCAATGACATTGCAATGACACTGCAGTGACACTTGGACCATCCAAGTGTCAAAGACAGATGCGAATAAGAAACCTTTATATTTTCCAGACAAAGGGAAATGACTCAGCAAAAAATCCCAGAGAAATGCTTAGGTAAACAGTAGTTAGTAATGAGTTCTTGTTTTCTGAGGCTCACTTTCTTGTTTTTTATTCACCAGTGAATGTAAAACTTGGCATAATTCAGTATGACTAGAATAGGGGCTTCTTCAAGACAATATTAAGGGTCAAAATTTTAAAATCTGCTTAAAGATTCCAGGGAAGGAATTCTGAAATTGAGGATTTAGTAACTTCATGTAGAGGTTTCCAGCAAAATTCTGTTATTCCAAGAACCCACTAAAACACTTCATTGTAATAGGTATTAGATATTCTGAATCTTTTCAACCCATGTAATAGACATATCCATCCATTAGATAGTAATTGATTTCCTACACAAGGATTTTTTTTCATGATAGAATTTTATTTTGTCTTTGAGGTTTTATGCCATACTGGAACTAACATGTCAAGAGATATATAGAATTTTCTTGACAACTAACTAAATTTAGTGAATAAAATAACAAATTATCTATATACTGGATGAGTGCTGAACCTTCTAGAAAATGTAAATTCTTTAAGTCAGTATTAAACGCTAAAAGAAATAAAATAAGATTCAATGATGTCTTGGGGCATTATAGTTAAAATATATCATTGTTCTCTCCAAGTAAAAGCAAAGAGATACCTCTAAAGAAGGCAGATCACAGGCCAACATAAATTTGGGTCATTTTTGATTGAAAGCAAACTTGATTTGATTGACTTGACCTAAGGTAGAAAATATTGTGATCAAAATAAGTATATACAAAATGACAAAATTTGAGGGAGAGGCCAGGGAATGGTCCTATAATTGGTTGTCCCCAGAGTTGCATGAGAAAGGACAGACACAGAGAAGACAATATGAAGATGTCTTCAACAGATGAATCAAAATAATATCACAGAGTAGGATGTGACCCAGGCCCACTTATAAACCCTTCTGCTGAAGCATGGCTGAAATCTTGTAAATAGCAGTCTGATGGGCCATGGTGAATTAGTGGGTAGCTTCATGACTCAAAATTTTTGCAATTCTGCAGACAAAGCACTTAATAGAGACAAATGTCAACCTCTCAGCAATTGCCTCTTAGTGAAGGATAAGTAGCTCTGGACAGAAACAACTCAAAAGGCTGTGAGACAGAAATGAATCAAATGGCTGAGAACAAAAAAGAGTAAAGACTCAATTTACTTCTTGGTTGGCCTGACCTAAGGTAGCTGAGGACTGGAGGCCTGTACAGGGGGCTTGCGCTCTCAAGGAGCATGGCTGAAGTCAGTCCATTGGCTTCACCGGGTGAGACCAAGTAGGCAAATTTTGATGGGATCTCAAGAAAAGAGTCCAAAGAAAAACTAAACTCATAAACATTCTAGTTTGATAAATTAAAAAAACAAAACTTTCATTAAAGTCTTCTGAAAGAAAGAACTTGTCAAATAAAGGGAAAATGACACATTTATGGTTCAAATTTGACTATCATTTGATAAGATGTTCCTGTCTTTGAAAAAGTAAAACAGAATGTTCCCTCTTTTCCGTGGCTTATCTGGAATGTAGAACTTTCAAGAGGTTCCCCTTTTTTTCTCCTTTTTGGTTATCTTTGGAATGCAAGGCTTTTGATAATATGAGCCGTTTTGCTCAATGTTGGACAGGACTAGGCTAAGATTAAAAATGTCAAATTTCCTTTTCTCTGTTTTCAGTAATTTACTAAAGAAGTAAATTGTACTCAACAGTTGATCTTATAGAGATAGGTGAATAAAAAATAAGTGGAAATATTATTGGAGGCCACGAATACAGCTGTCAATTCTTCAAAGAAGATGAAATGAACTCTGGACAAAAATTGTTTGGAGAAAGTGATGATAGTACTTTCTCAATAATTAGTCACTAGCATTTTTTAAAAAGTCAAAGAAAAAAAGTGCATCTATTTCAGATGTGCTACATTAGTCAACAAGTATTTTCTGCCAAAAATCTTCCTAGAGAGCTGTAGGAGCAATCCACCCTACCAGCGTTGCCAGTTATTTATAAAACTGTGGTTTAAATTTAAAGAGTACTTTGAAGGTACAGAATTAAATCCAGATCACCAAATGCTTTCTACCCTAAATTCTATGTTTGCTAAAAGGGATAAAGCTCACCTTTTGCTGATTGCTGCAGACCTACAGAAATGATCACTTTCTATAAAACTTTGCAAATTTCGCTGGTACATTCGACTCTCCGAATATACCAACATCCATAACTCCTAACGAAAACACCAGGAGCACTGTTCATCATGCTGCAACTAATACGTTCTGGGCCAAACCCATCTATGAGAAAAAGAAACGGGACCAACAACCAAACTATTTTCTAGCTTTGATGTTTTCAAAGATGGAATTTTAAAAGTTTTTTCTAGGAGTAGTAATCTCACTAACCATGTGCGGGATGAATTCATGGCCTGTGTTTCCCCACTGTGGTTGGAAGTCCCATTTGGAAGCTTCAGAGAGCTCTCTTCCTTAGATGATTACTTGGAAGAATTTTGATTCAGCACCCAAAGAAAATTTCCAAGGAAAACTACTTTGGAGAATTCTGGCAAAATAAATTGTGATGTATCACATTTTTATCTTCCTAGAAACCTGTACGTTAGAACTTTTTTCTTTTTTGGCAATAAAATAAAGCAGACGCACCAACAATTTACACTACCAAAGGCAGAAATGATGCAAGCAGCCTCTGCATTCATGTCAAAACCACATGATTAAGTAAAATATGTCTCTTTAGAAAACAAAATATTGTATTTCTTTAAATTTATGATAGATTATTTTGTTTTAATTCATTTTTAATTTTATTATACATGAAAATTAAAAAAGCATGAGCTTAATTTAATTAAAACCTTTTTCTACTTAATAGTGAAAAATGTAGCACTTTTCTTGTCTCTTGCTCTAATTTTTACTGTAATTTATAATTTGAGATTTTAGATTCCTATTCCTTAAATATTAAGTATTACTTTTGAATTTTGATTTTAACAATTAGTTTTTGAACTTGCATTTTTATAACTACAATGACACTTTGGGGGGTGATTTTATATTTTAAAGTTTCTGCTCACTGTGTCTTTGATAACATGACTTAAATACATTCTTAATTCTTTATTTTGAGCCATCTTTCACCTAGAATGTGTATGTGAATGATTTGTTTTTAAAGGTCTCAGCATTTTCGAGGCTGTCTTTTGTTTCCCTTCTGTATGAAGGGATCTGCCCCTCACTGCATCCAGTATGTTTTTAGATTCAGCAAGTATGTTTTTGTCGCTAGTCTTACATTCTGATTCTGTTTTTCTACTTAATGAATTTATACTGTAGCATAATATATGTAAGATTTTCCCTAATCTTGTTGAATATATTACCTAAAATTTTTGCAGAACTTACTTCTGCTTCTTGATATGACATTCATTCTCAGGTAATTTCCTTTCTTAAACTGCCTGGTTTCCAAACATCCAAAGATCATTTTTGTCTTTGGTAAATCTGTCTGTGAGTAGCATTTCTCTTATTTACTGGACGTTACTCAGTAGCACAAAGCACATGCACCTGGTGAAAATCTTATATGAAATAATAACCACACGAACAATTTGTGCAGTATAGACACATATTGTATCAAGAATAAAATACAGTACTAGAGAAAAATACTTCTTAAAAAGCAGACATTTCATTTCTATCTCTTTTTATATAGACAGTACAATGACTATATATAATGTTAACATGTACACGTGAATCTGAGAGCAGAAATATCTATTTTTCTTCCTAAACATTTTGACATTTTTCTCCAGCACTGTGAATGCTGCTTTAAATTAGATCTTTCATTAGAAATCAAAGGGATATTCGCGCAGGTTAAGCTGTAGCAGTTTGCCTTGTGAAACCTCTTATAAAGAGTAATGGTCTACATATTTATGCCTAAACTCTTCACGAAAAGGACTGACATTTAAAGCTCACTTTAGACAAGTCGATGGCCAAAGCAGACAAGGCCTTTTTAGGGTCCTCTCTTTCTCAAGTGTTCTAGCACAACGCTTTTTGTGATAACGAGTACCTGTGTGTTGAGATTTAAGCTACTTCATTGTATTTTTCTTTTGTCAAGTGGCTAACTTTATTATTTTTATTTTTTAAACTATAAAATGACAACTACTCCTCTTCTAATCATTGAGACACAGCCACTGGAACCACAAAGAACTCAAGTCTTTTGTTATCAGAAGAAAAATGTCAGAGCAAGCTATACTTCATCACTGTGGAGACTCAGATTATTGATAATTTAACTAGGATTAGTAGCGTTTGTGCTAAAAAGACAAGATAATGATACTTAATGCTTAGATAACTCCCTAAGAAGGGATTTAAAAGAATACTGAGCTTAGTTGCTTCACTGTTTAGACATATTATTTTTTTCCTATTATATAACTAATATAGAACTGAGATGTTAGATGGGACCTGTCTGCTGAAGATTTGGATAAACGTTGTTTGGACCCCTCAATTTAATGGCATATTAGAGTTGAGGGACTGTCTCAGAAATTCTGTGATATCCAGCTTACTCAGGACATACTTTTCTGTCATCACGGCTCACTCTCATAAATTGTCCCCCAAGAAACCACACCCACCAACCTGTTTGTAAATTTAATAACTTTACTAATGTTTTACAGATTTATGGGCTTTATATGGCGAGGTTACATTGTGAATTATTCTTGGTGCTCCATACTCTTTATTTCTGCTATTCTTTTGTTTTTCTTCCTTTTGAAGATTAACACAGGATTATCACGTTATGTTACATAGAGAATTTCTGCCCCCAATCAGGGTCCTCAGTGTCTCACATTCAATGTCTAAGCCCTTGTTAGAGTGTTTTCCCCCAGAAATTGTAGTTCTCTCTCCAAGTGGAGATCTGATGACAGCTGTTAATGTAATAGTATTAGTAAAGGTGATTAAACATTCTGAGGAAAACCTTTTCAAATGGCCTCAGGAAGGAACAGAACTGATAGTCCTGAAAAATGCCGAAAGTAAGCAAAAGGACTTCAAGGAATTGTTTTTGGTTCAAAGTATGTAGAGAAGAGCTTCATTAAGATGGTACAAAAGTGATAGATTATAAAGAGCAAACAAAATTCACCCCCTAATCTTCCATTTTCTCTGACTTAAACTATTAGTGCAATTAGGGTTTGAGTCCTAAGTATTGGTTGGATAAGCAGTTACTAAGAAACTAATGATGTCTATAAATTGGAATAAATTTCTAGGTCTGGATTATTTCTATTTCAGGACTCCAAAACATTATCTGAAATGTAAGAGCAGAACCACTACTGTTAATCTTTGAGTAACAATGGCAATAACATGAAATTTATGTGGCACTTTCAAAATAGTAGAAAAGATAGATGGACTATAGAACAGTAAGCTTGAAATAAATATCTTAAAAAATTGTAAGATATGTTATTAAAGAAAAAAATTGAATACTAAGAATATAAGAAATGATAGTGAGAGTAAGAATGTCTCATGAAGAATGTTAATACTCAATTTTATTTTATTTTTGTGAGAGATTTTATTGACTAGCAAACCAAAGCTATGCTAAAGAATGTATAGAATTTGAGCTGAACCTCTACTGTTTTTACTCTTACAGATAAAATTGAGTAAAAGCTATGAATTATATGTCAGTAAGTCTTAATTTTTTAAAAGAGTTGAAAGGGCGTATTTTAAAAAATTGATGTCCACCTAGAAAGAATATGAATCCTAACCTATCCTGCTGTATAACGGGCTCTGCCTTGGATTTTGCATGTTTTATTCTATGGCTATCTGCTGATTTTATTGTCATATTAAAGTATTTTCACAATTTTTAGGTGAGATAAATAATTAATGCATTGGACACTTACCTCAATATTAGGATTTCAAAGGATCAAATCGTCTTCTAAAATTAAAAGGAGATCATTTACTATCAAAGGACATATTGTCTTGCAATAAATTTTTCAAAATTCTACAAGTTAGGGACCTTAGCAAAGGTACAGTCCATGTGTGAAAAGCTAGAAGTTTTAATTGACTATTATCCCAAGTCAACACTAATACAAACATAAATGTTGAAATATATATCTAGACTGTGAAAAGTGGCATCACCATTATTCTTTCCTGCAATCAACACACGTGGAGTATGTGTCAAGTGATGATGAGAGTGTTCTAAGAGACACATTAATTTATAAAGCTGCAAAAATTAAAATAGTTTAATTTTGGCACAAATTAAAAAGATATGCCAACGTAATATGATACAATGGCTAGAAAACAGACTAATGTACATAAGATGTTCCAGTACGTGATAAAGTAATTTCCCATTAGTGGAGAAATGATTAATTTAATCAATAAAAGGTGTAGGGACAAGTAGTTAGAAACCCAATAAATAATTATTTCTGCCAAATACATTACCCCTAATATACTACAAGTGTAATAAAATTTAGACAATATAAAACAGTAAACATAAAATCACTAAGGAAAAAAATTGAATGTTCTTAAGCTAGGGTAGAAATTTCTGAGCATGATAGTAAATACAGAAATGACAAATAATTCTTTCTGACTTTTTAATATTAAATCAATATAGTTTTTTAATCTAAATGTGCATTGTCCAATATGGTACCACTGACCAAATGCAGTTATTGAGGACAAGAAACCTGGCTAGTCCCAACTGAGATGTGCTGTAAATACAAAATACACATTCGATTTTGAAGACAGTACAAAAGAAGATAGTAAAATATTAGTAATTTTGAACATTAATTACATTTTGAAATGATAATATTGACTATATATTTGATTATATATACAATTAAAAATATTTATTTCACTTGTTGCTTTCTACCTTTTTTACGTGGCAACTATAAAGTTTTAAATTGCATGTGGCTCACGTTATATCTCTAATGGACAAACTGATCCAAAAGTTTTTTTTCTGATTTTAGATTGATTCTTTTCTCAGCAATGAAGTGTTTAATTGATTCCCTTGAGGATTCAAATTAGAGATTTTCTGAACTCCATCCTCCACGTGTGGCAAGGCATTTGGTGGCGAGTTTCTTGACAATAAGTCTGTTCTAGGGTGGAATAAGGGGAGGGTGAGATTTTTCTCTTTTTCTGCTTAGGTGTGCCTTATTTTTCATACTGCTTCTTTCAGTATTTCTCCTAAGTTTATTACTTTTTTCCTTAGAGTTGGGAAAGGGAGACTGTATTTGTTCAATATTGGGAGATGAGAGTTCAGTGCAAGTGTATACATTGCTTTTCACGTCACTACTGACATTTAAATTTCCAGATCATGGAGGAGTGAAGGACAGAGCAATCATGCACTCACTCCCCTGGCAGTGGTTTCTGGCCCATGTCGTGGACATGCAGCTCCTCTTGGGATTCACACAGCTGCTTTTGGGGTGAGCCCGCCATGTTAGAATGTTTCACTGGGATGCAAATAAACTCATGACTCTTGCTGGCTAAGAAAAGACCCTGTCACATCGGAAGCATTCTTGAAATAGGACATGTGCAAAGCCATCATCCCTTCAGGATTATGCCTATCTATGGGTTCCTGCTGGAATTCATTTATCTACAGCCCAGGCAACTTTTTATTTGTATGCGAGAATTTTTGACATGGTTGGTCATTCTTTCAACTTGTTCTTTCCTAAAATTTTATCTTGTAGTTTATTGAATATTACTGGCATCTAGTGTTAAGAGAGATTTTTAAACTCCAATTCTATTCCTTGCATTATTGCATTATCCTGACATTCTTTGTATTATTCCTCTGAGAGCTTGAGAATGGTAAGGATGCAGAAAAGTTAAAGCAAGGTCTGAGATCAACACATAAAAGCAGACAAATTTATTTTGAAAATGTTTCCCAGCTACAATGCTGTTTCAAAGCACAACTTTATTTTTTAACTGCAAAGCATGTTACAGTTTTTAATTCTAATTGAAGTCAAAAGAAAAAATATTTACAAAATGTAATGAGATTTTCTTACTTCAGTTTTTAGTTATTATTAATAAAGCAAATCTGTGTGCTTTCTTTCTTTGAAAATGATTTAAACAGGGACAAATATATCCTAACATAATTTTAGTTCTTTGTTTACATCAACCCAAGTATCGAATAATTTTATGGAGAATTAAATTAATCTAGTTATTTTTTCCAGAAGATTATTCTGTTTCTATTAATTTAATTTAAAATAGCAAAAATGTAGGCATGTGAGTATAACTTCTTATATCATTTATTTGTTCTAGAAAACTTGTTTCTATTAATGTGCTGCAATGAAACCATTATTATACATAGAATAATAAAAATTCAAGTTAATTTTTAATTTTAAAGCAAACCTCATGGAGGAAAATGCAATGTAAAATAATATCACAGCAATGTAGTTGCAACCTGTCCCTAACCCCCACTCCTCATTTGCACATTTGGGGTATCTGACCTGCAATCGCTGATTCTCAGCCAAGTTTTCTCTTCCAGCTGAAGACTAATAGAAAATTAAATCAAGAATATTATGCCCTAAGGTAATAGGATATTGCCTAAAGTTTTATTGTAATCGAGTCATTTTAGATTGTTCCATTGCATTTTTATGTTACTAATAATAAAAATAGTGAAAGCTAGCATCCACTGAGACCTCCGTATGTGACAGGCACTGTCATAAGAGCTGTATATCTATGAACTCACTTAATCCTCATAACTAGCCTGTGAAGTAAAGCTATTACTCTCCCTCTATTACAGAGGAGTCCAGGAAGGTGAGGAACTTCAACACATCTAAGTAAATTTTATAATATACTTTATTTTAGACTGCCATAAATTTATTTTATTATTATTGTTATTTTTCCAACTTCCCAGAATAATTCTTGAATGTAATCAATGTAAATTTTTGGGTTCAAAAATTATATTCTGAAACAACTCAAGTGTCCATCAACACTTGAGGATGGAAAAACAAATACCAGCACATTCATGCACTAGAATATCACTTGGCAACAGAAAGGCACAAATTAAATGCATTAACATGGATGAATCTCACTTCTTTGGAAGAGCAAAAGAAGCAGACATAGAAAATACCACATTGTATGCTTCCATTAATAAATAAAATTCTAAAACAGGCAAAACTCAACTGAAATTTAAAAAAATAGCAGAACAGGGGTTGCCTCCGGAGGACTGGGATTGGGGTGGGGAATGGTGGAAGTTGACTGGACTGGAAATATGGGAACATTCTGTTGAGAAGGAACTGCTCTATGTCATGCCAGGGGTATGAGTTATCTGTGTGTATCCATTTGTCAAATTGTGAGGCTAACTTTTGTGCATTAAAATGTTTGTTATTTTACCTAAAGAAAAATACCTATAAATCTGATAATTAAAGCAGTAATTGGGGATAAAGGTATAAATGATATATGAATGGAGAATGTTAATAATAGTTGAAGCTGAGTGATGGAGGTTCATTTTACTAACCTAATTTATTTGAACATTTTTGAAATTTTTCATAATATAAGGCTAAAAAATATGCCTGATAAAGTGCTTTCCCCAAGGCTTTAAGGCCTTGTTATCAAAACTCGGATGAAGTGGAAATAAGACTTCATAATAATCATAAATACGAAATCTTAGATTATTGTAGGAAATCTAGGAAGGAAGTGAAAACTAAGATAAAATCACCTTCAGAAAATATTTTAAGAGAAGTGAGAGTTATAGTGGAGGAGAGCTGTTTTTCTTAATTGGAAATTTCCAATAAGTAGTGATTTTCTTTTTCCTTTTCTCATCAGAGCCTACTTCTGAAATGAGAAACAGACAATATTTCTAGCTTACTCTAAAATTTTTGACTTTTGCTTGAATGGCAATATATGGTGAGATATACATAGATAAAACTTTTTTCTGCAATGATTCCATCAAATCTCTTATTCACAATAAAGTTATTTCCATCCTAGGTACATGGCCTTAATAAGAATTATATTGTGAAAGCACAGTGTGGGTTGTGTAAATAGTATGTGAATATTGATTTCAATATTAAACTATTGTATTTCTTGATAATACTCAAGAAAATGTGATTTGCAATGTGTTCATAAAAGTGCTAAACTAATGTGCGGGTCATTTTTATTGTGCATTTGTGGCTCATATCAGTTTAGAGCTATAAAATCTGTATTTTTCTCCATTAATAAGGTTTATCTCATTCTACCATTGCATTTCAGATATATTTTAGTGCACTAATCATGGTAACGGAAATGTGATTTTATTCTAATACATTTTAGAAAGCTAAATGGACTCATTATTTGGTTATTATCAAGTTCTAATTTTGAATTCCAATGGATTTTCATGGAATGTGCTCCAGTACATTCAGAAATGCAGGAGAAAGGGACACATTTAGTAACAAGTAATTGGATAATGTGTTAGTTATTTTCTAACCATTTTCTTGGCCATTTGTCATAACATCCTGAAAAACCACAGAATCATCCATTTAGCATCCAATTTTAGGCTGTGTTGTATTCTAGCAGGAGGTCAGCAAATTTTTGCTGAACAGGGTCAGAGAATAAACTTTTTAAGCTTGCAGATGGTAAACTTTCTGTTGCAGCTACTCAACTCTGTCATTGTAACCAAAGCATTCAGACAGTACCTAAATGAAAGGTCATGGCTGTGTTTCAATAAAGCTTTATTTACGAAGTCAACCTATAGGCTCTAGTTTGCTAACCTCTGCTCTAGACTAGTGCTTCAAAAACTTCAATATGTGTAAAAATCTCCTGTGGAGATTCTGATTCAGCAGGTCTGTGTGGAGGCCAAGAATTTGAGTTTTGAACTGGTTCTATCTGAATTTAGCTATGTTACTGAAACATTCTTCACCTCAATTTCTGTAGTTATAGCTATAGATATGAAAAGAACTTGGGTATTTTCCCTACTTACTTTGCATACTTATAATAAAAGTCAACTAAAATAATATATGTGAAATTTCATATGTAGTATATACAGTCAGAAATAAGCATTATTAAGACAATCTGGTAAGGATTTCTTCTCACCTGTTGATCTATTTTTTCCCAAATCTGGACATTAGAATCTTAATTATATAAGTTATAATAGGGCCATAATAGAATCTACTCTATATATCCTTACTCCACAATTTTAAAAAGCATTTAAAGATGCCTTAGTTTCCTATTGCTGCTGTAATAAATTGCCACAAGCTTAGTAGCTTCACACAACACAAATTTGTTGTCTTACAGTTCTGGAGGTCAGAAGTCTGAAATGAGTCTTACATGATTAAAACTAAGGTGTGTGCAGGACTGGTTCCTTCTGGGGGCTCTAGAAGAGAATCTGTTCCTTTCCTTTTTCTGAATCTAGAGGCTATCCTCATTCCTTGAATCAGGGCCCCTCATCACATCACCTTTTATTCTTCTACTTCCATCCACATTTCTTGTCTAAGAACCCATGGGATTACCTTCATCCCACCTGGATAATCCAAGATAATTTCCTCATCTCAAGATCCTTAGCTTGATCACATCTGTTGAGTCCTTTTTACTATGTAAGGTAACATATTCACTGGTTCTGGGGTCTAGGACATGGGCATCTTTGAAGGCCATTATTCAGCCTAACACATAAGGATGTTAACAAGGTGACAAAATGTGAATTGAGTTTCTAATGGAGAGAGATTGATAAATAGACAGGATGTATAATCCTGAAACCTTCCTTTTAGGATCCTCAAACACAGGGGATAAGGCATCCTTTCTTGCTAGGAGGCTTTGCTCATACCTGACCAAACAGTGCCCTGGGGAGATAAGCCCAGCTCAGTTGAAGGCTCCTTTCCTTCAGCTGTAGGCAGGCCTAAGTTGTCTATCACAGCATGGGTCAATGAATATTTTAGCACATTTTCCTGTAAGCCAACACTGCACTTGAGCTCCCTGCATGTTAATACTCTGATTATGATGAGAGATGTATTTTAGACAAAGAAGGTCAAAACATGGTGGTAGAAATTCTAGTCTTCTCTCAAAGTCTTCAGTAGTTTGAGCCTCAGATCAATGCCAATGTTTCTAGAGAGAACAGATGCTCCCACATGGAATTACCCCAGGCCTGTCTTACTGTGTCAGCTCTTGGGAGAAAAAGAAAGAGCATCAAAAGCTTCAAAGAGATTAATTGGAGGCTAAAATAAAATGCTCTGAACATTTGTTCCAAAAAATACCCCGTTCTTGACCCATCCATATCAATGGATCCTTGTCTTTAGGGAGTGTAACAGCTACAGTCCAGTCAAGAGGCAGAAACCACACAACTATTCGAACAAAAATAATTTAACGTTAAAAAATATAATGATGTAGGAAAGAATTGAAAAAGTAAACAAGGAACACTAAGATATCATAAAAACAGAAACTGCAGGAAGCAGTTACCATCCTTGGTGGTGGTAGAATGAAGGGAAGAAGTTGGAATTGTTACGGCTCAGAAGCTTGACAGAGAGGTCCTGTGGAACTGGGACTTGGAGCTCTGAGAAGGCTGGTACTGTTATTGCCTCCCACCTCAGAGCAAGAGCTTGGGTATAGGGACTCATGTATCTGGCAGGGGAAAGCTTACTTCCTCGTGCAGATTTTGCTAAGAGGATATGATGAGGCAGAAAAAAACTCAAATCAACAGTTGCTACTGAAACAAATTGTTCCTAATAGGACAAAGAAGCATGTGTTACTAGAAACAGGATACAGAAAGAGAAAAGGATGAAAAATCAAAAACGGCAGGCAAAGAGGAGGGAACAGACAGTTCTTCCTCCGCTAGCCTTCCAGTCTTGCTCTAGCTTCTCGGCAGAGCCACACAAGAAGACAGTTGGCAAAAGAAAGACATGATTTATAGAGTTCCAACCACAGCATTGCAAAGATAGGTCTTAGAGTTTCTTAAATGTGACACTGGAAATGTGACATCAACATTTAGTTGATATCCTTGATAGGCTGTATTTTCAGTGAAAGGATGGAATGGCAAAACAAAATATTTCTTGCTAGTAAAGTGAAACAACAAGTAAGCTTTTATTTTGTTTGTTTTTTGGACTCAGTTCAGAGAGGGACAGAAAAAAAATCATCACCCCTGAGTATATATAACCACAGGTCTGCACCCCTATAGAACTGGAGTTCAGATTTGAACCAGAAAAAGATCCAACTTCCCAACTAAAAAAAGATACAGCCAACATACCAAGCTGAAAAAATGAAGTGGAAATTTGCCCTTGGAGAGATTAACAGAAACAAATATAAAACCAATATGGAGAGAAACGTCCTCAATAACATCAAATGCATTCTTATAAATAAAGTCATTTTTATGACAAATTCAATATAAGGTAACATGAGAAAATAATTCAGCATGAAATAAAATCACCAGAAACAAGTAGCAGAAAGGAACTCAAGATTTTCAGATAATGTAATGATCTGATAGAGATTATAAAATAAATATTTAAGATAGTTATAGACTTAACAAAATAAAATAAACAAAATGAAGTCATATATCATCAGCTATATTTTAGAAAGAATTAAAAATCCAAAAATAAAAAAATAATGTTATTAGAAATTAAAAACCAACAGATGTTTTAAATAGCTGTTAAGAACTTGCTGAAGAGAGAATTAGTGAATTGAAAAAAAATGTGAGGAAGAAAATCAGAAACAAAGGAAAATATGAAAGTGTGATTAAAGAATAAACCTTGTATAATCCAATATACATTTGATATAGTTTTCATCAGGAGAGAATAGTGAGAACTGGGGAGAAGATACATATGTAGTGATAATGGGTAATAATGAATGATATTGATGTTCAAGTTCAGGAAGCACAATGTGTCTTGAGTATGATAAATAATGCTAATATGCACATTTAGTACATTTTATTTATTTATTTATTTATTTATGTACTTTTGTGAGAAAGATTGGTCCTGAACTAACATCTGTTGCCAATCTTCCTTTTTTGCTTAAGGAAGATTGTCACTGAGCTAACGTCTGGGCCAATCTTCCCCTATTTTATGTAGGATGTCACCACAGTGTGGCTTGACAAGTGGTGCTAGGTCCGTGCCCAGAATTTAACCCTGTGCCACCAAAGCAGAGTGCACGAACTTAACCACCACACGAAGCCAGCCAGCCCCAACACATTTAATATATTTCATAGAAGAGAAAACCCCAAAGTAAAAGACATCAATGAAAATACATACTGCTAGACATTGTCATAACCTAATGTTTCAACTATGGCTTATAAATATGGAATCCTTGCATTTATTATTTAATTTTATTACATGATTTAGGCCAATGGTTATTTCTTAGTTTTCCAGTTAATCTTTAGGAAGATAACTAAAAATGCTTATCTTTTTTCATAATAGTTTTATCTAAAAATTTATAGTTTAAAATGATTGTAATTGCAAAATATATAAAAAGAAATTACATAGAATCAAGATTGATGATGCATTGGTTTCTAATTGTAAGACATTTCCTCTCGACAGTGAAGTTCTAAAATAATCAAAAGTAATCTAACCAAAAATATTTAAAAAGTTAACATACAAAATTAACAAGCTGTCATTTCAGCCCATGAATGGGCAATATAAATGGAAATTGTGCTATATCTTAGAAATTGTAGGTTTTAAAATAAACTTAATTACATATCATGATTAACATCAAAATCACTGCAGTTTTATAAGAGATCAATTAAAATAAATGCATTTGGTTCTCTGTCTAAAATAAATCATCCTGAAATAGAAAGATAATATAATTAAATTTAGAAAACTATTAAAGACATTGAACTCCACAAAGAGATGTCTTATTATATATTTGGCACAAATGCAGCATATGTAAAGACTGTGATACCACCTTTATACATCTAAGTACTGTCTATCTATCTAAACCCTTCCATGGGTATGCTTTATTTAGTGTTTTAAGTTGAAACTGCTTTGCATATTTTATTTTGAGATCTTGGAGACGAGTAGATTTTTTATTTTTCAGTTCTATTAAATGTTCTATTTCACTATGAAAACTAAGTTTTTAAATAGTCTTTGGACTTTTGTCAAAAAAGATTTAATTTTTAAGAAAATATGCCTAGGTACTGCATCATATTAAAACAAACGAGAACCTCTTCCTTTGTATACTATATGTCTAGTATAGTAAATGATCTGACTGATCGACGAGAAATATGAAGACCGTATTTCAAATACAAGAACTGGTATTTTGTTATGATTCGTTTGGTTTAAATAGTTCCCTCCTCCTCATTTCACCATGCCTTTCCTAGCATATTTTTATATTCCAGCAGAACTTTTTTTTTTGCATATTTTAGAAACTCTCATTATGTTTCTAGTTTATTTTTCTGGTTTTCAAGTTAAGAGGTGGTGAATATTTTAATCAATATTAAAATATTGATAAACTGATCCAAACTAAACTGATAAACTGATCCAAAATAGATTTTACAGAGGCCTGATATTATGCTTCATCTAACTTTGGCGATCTATCTGGGGTAGTACATCCATGTGCATGATTTCTGCTATTATCTTTACAGTCTTTTCACATCTGACTTTACCTCTTACCAAGAGTCCAGAAGCACATCCCGAGGAATCTGCTGGGCCTCATGATATGAGTTGCAGCACGTCCACTTTCATTTTTGGATATTTGTTTCTTCTCCACAGTTTCCAATTCTGCTAGCCCTTTCTTTGTAATGCCTCACCTAGTGTCTGGTACGTAGAAGGCACTCAGTTAATGCAAATATTTCTTGTTTCAGGAGTCCTTCAGTTATAGATAAATCCTGTCTCCTAATCTCTTTATTGCTTAAATCAAACAGTCTTTCATCAGAATCCCATGCCTTCAGTTACTCCATTTCATTTGTGACAGCTGATCCATTGGTTTACTAACTTCTCTATAAAATTGCAATAAGTAAGTTGCTCAGCTGGTTAGTAAGGCCACACACACACATATATATATTAAAACCACTGCATACATGTAAAGGTGCTCAACATCACTAATCATCAGGGAAATGCAAATCAAAACCACAATGAGATATCACCTTACACCTATTATAATGGCTGTCATCAAAAAGACAAGAGCAAACAAATGTTGTCCAGGATGTGGAAAAATGGAACCCTTATATGCTGTTGGTGGGAATGTGAATTGGTGCAGCCACTATGGAAAACAGTATGGATATTCCTCAAAAAATTAAAAATAGAACTACCATATGATCCAGCAATCCTGCTTCTGGGTATATGTATCAAAGGAAATGAAAACAGATTCTCAAAGAGATATCTACACACATGTTCATTGCAGCATTATTCACAATAGCCAAGATATGGAAACAACTTAAGTTTCCATCAATGGATGAGTGGATAAGGAAGATATGATTTACATATACAATGAAATATTATTCAGCTGTGAGAAAGAAGGAATCCTGCTGTTTTCAACAACATGGATGGACTTTGAGGACGTTATAATAAGTGAGATAAGTCAGACAAAGACAAATACTGTATGATATCACTGATATGTACAATCTAAAAAAGCTGAACTCATAGAACAGATAGTAGAAAGAGGGTTACTAGAGGATTGAGGGTGGAGGAAATGGGGAGATGTTGGTCAAAGAGTACAAACTTCATGTTCTGGTGATAATGTACAGCATGGTGATTATAATTAACAATACTGTGTTATATATTTGAAAGTAGCTAAGAGAGTACATTTTAAATGTCCTCACCATAAAAAAGAAATGATAATTGTGTGACTTGATGGAGATTTTGGCTAACACTATTGTGGTAATCATTTTGAAATACATAAGTGTATCAAATTAATCAGTTGTCCACCTTAAAATTACACAGTGTTATATGTCAATTATATTGCAATAAAGCTGGAATAAAAAAAAAAAAACACTGTATATCCACTTTATTTGCTCTTCCTCCCCTATGTCCAGACAGATCTCTTCATCTCTTTGTGGTCTCTACTCCCCGCTTTTATTCATACTGGGATATCCTATCTGTTCCCTTCTCTGCCCTTTGAAATTTTCCTATTAGAGTTCTTAAATTTCCTTTATTTTTCCCACAGAACTTCAGATTTCATCTATGTAGCATTGTTTATATTTAATTGAACATTCTTTTATTCCATTTTACTATGCTGTCTTTCAGAGTAACTGATAATGCCCTGGAGGAGAGATTATGTACACTTCTGATGCCTCTCAAGAGCATTGACAACTACACTGTTCATGGTGCATACCAGAAGCTTAAATTTATGCTTACTTTAAGCCAGATCAGCCACGTAAAATCAACATCAGGTTTGATGATTGATAGATGAGTGCTGTTCATTTCATGTCAAAGAATCAATGGGCTAGCTCTCTTGTTTTGTAAAGCAAACCTCTTATAAAATAATACATATTATTCTTGAGAGTATTAATTGAGCACTTAAAATTTTCCTTTGAGATGCATAGAAAAGGGAAAGCGAAAGATGTTTTTAAGGGAATAACCCAGAAATCTTTGAACAGATATTTTATTTTGATCTAATGCATGTAAGATTAACTTGCCCATCTGGTTGTAGAAAAACACAAGCAGTTTCTTCACTGTTTGAATTTTTGATATATCCAGGATTTGCTTTATCCCTGACAGTCTGTGCATTGCTAAATGTTGATATCTCATTTTCTTGACTGTGATTGAATTTTCCCTTATATTAGTGATACAGTTTAAAAAATAACCAATTCAAAAATATCTTTGTCATATATTTTTTGAACATATAAACATTTAATTTCCAAAGTGATTAGGAGGCATTTTGTTTCTGCCTTCAAACAACCATTTCCACCAAAGTGGTTCATCTCTGACATCACAGATACTTTAAGCTCCATTGTTGTCAATTTAGGCTCTTTGTCATTTTTCCCCATTGCCTTATTTCTTTGTAATTTCAGAACCTTGAATTTGGGGGGGGGAGGGGTAAAGTGTGAGTATGCCTGCATGCATACTTTTCCTTTCTCTCACATCAATTGTTAAAATACGTATGATTATTTCATGTTTAATTTGTCTTATAAACAAAGTCAAAAGCTGTATTGGTGCTTTTACTACATATAAGCCTTATTCTTCAGGTGAATCTTATTTAAACCTTTCAGTGTTATGAGTGCAGGTGTTAAAAGAGCTGAACTGCTAAAAAAAAGTTGTTCCTATTTGAGATGTAAAATGTAAAGCCTGCTCTTACCAATCTATCACGCACATGGCATTGCCATCTGATCCTTTAAGTATCCTTTTTATTCCTAATTTTTTTTCAAAAATCATTTGGCAGCATTAAAATATAGAAACCAGAACCTTTCCTGGCTTTATTTATGAACATAGATATGTCACTATCTACTTAGTGTATGCTTTAATTCATCCAATTTTGCATATGCATGATAGGAACTACTTACACGATTTCCCACTGAAAATTACAGATGAATGACTTAAATGAGAATTGCACTCTCAAATGACTAACGAACTAAGCGAAAAAAGAAAAAAGCAGAAAGAACATTAGTGTGCATATTCTCTTAAATCTTCAGCAATTCTGGGCCATTCACTAGATTATTCGTTTAGCACAGCAACACACACAATATATAAATCAGCCTGAACTCCAGGTTTTCTGCTTTAAATATGTGGGTAACTTGATAGTTGGGATAAGCTGATGAGGGCATGATCTATGATAAGAGGATCCAGAAGTGGTTATATGTATATTAATATAAAACAGTTTATGCATATTTCAAGTTGCCCTGCTTACACAGAAAATTAGATTATTGAGATTTGGGGGTAATAGATAGATTATCTATTGTCTATTCATTTCAACACATTTATTGAATATCTACATTGAGTGAAGAATATTGGTTTAAAGAATAGACTGATGTCAAGTGTTCTATTGTCTAGCGGAAAACGAAAAGACAGGAAAATAAACAAATATCACTTTCTTAAGCTTTTGTTTAAAATGCAATGTATGGTCAGTGAATATCAAAACATCATGCCTACTCCAGACTGATTTGTATGGGGTTAGGGCAAGCATGTGAAATTGTCTCATAGCAAAGGTGGTACCTGAATGGAGTCTTAGACGACTAGCACTTGTCTAGACAAGGCTGTTTAGAAAGAGAGAGGCAGCTATTCTGGTCCATGGAATTAATATGTTCGAAGCTATAGGAGCGCAGAAAGGCCTGACATAGAAGAGAAACAACAAAATAACTATACACAAGTGACTGTTGAGAAGTAGAGAGTAATCTATTTGAAAAAAGTCTCAGAGATCACATCATAAATAATATTCTTTACAAATGGAGTCAGATTTTTCTGAAAGGAAATATAGAGACAGTCAGCAACTGTAAAGAAGGTAGTGACACAGTCAGTGTTGTTTTTAAGAAAGAATTTTTCAACAAGACTTTGGAAAATTGGTTAACTGATGAATGAGATTCATAGGAGACTGCGTGGTAATCTCGTGTAAACAATTATAAGGGCATGGATTAAGATAGTGACAGTGAACACTGAGAGAATGAGCTGGATTAAGAAAACAGTTCTGGTTTATTGGTCTTGATGAATAAATTACTGATAAAACACATGAGGAAAATAGCAGATTGTAGGTTGATTTCAATCTTCATACTAAACAACTGGGCGGAAGAGCATACCTCATCAAATAAGAAATATATGATTGGAAGTAATGATTAATTAAATTTTCTTGAATATATGACATATTCAAGAAAAATTGTAATTTGGACTATGAAGTCAGGGTGATTAGAAACAGATTCAATAGCTGTATTAGTCAAGATAGACTAACTGCTATAACAAACAGCCCCCATATTTCATGGATGTGAAATAGTGAAATTTATTCCCTCTTCACAGAACACTGCAGCATAGGTGTTCCTGCTCAGCTCTTCTCAAAGCATGAAATAGGACAGAGATTTCTTCCATCCTGTGACTTGTCCCTCCTGTAGCCTTGCAGTCTTCCCCATGTGGCCAAGGGATGGGGAAAATAACACAAGTAGCATGTTGGAGAATCACTTTTGCTCATGTTCCATGTTCAGAACTCAGTCACATGGCTACACCCAACCACGTAGAAATGTAGTCTAGGTGCATGGGAAATGTAGTCTAGGTGTATGCCCAGTTCCTTACTAAAGAGTGAGGTCACCCAAGGTGTGACCTCTGCAGATTTTCCTAAATTTACTACTCACTGCTACTCAACAGTCACCTAAGTACTAGCCATTCTGAGGAGAAAATACGGATTTGGGGGGGGGGGGGCTTTTAAAACTTAATTAAAAAACTTAAATATTTTAAGTTCTACTTATCATTTTAATACACTAGTTTTTATTTTTAAGCAACTCAATTTTCTGATTAACAAAACTTCCCAGGCAATTACATCTTCTGGAGAATCAAATAATTGTGCTGAACACTGAGCTTCCTTAAAATCTAGAGTCTCCAGCCCAGGATGCTGAACTAGAACCACCCACAAGATACTGATACCATATCTCAAAGTTAGAAAACAAATTCTGTACTTAAAAAAAGAAAGAAAAAAAAAGGGCTGCTATATAACCTTTGCTCTTTGCTGAAATCAAATCAATAATAAATTCTCCTCTACTAATTGAAGTGAGCAAATTCCCAATAAATTACAGCCAGCATCCTTCAGTGTTTCAGTTGACTTTTGCAATTGCAATTATTTCACCATTTTGCATATATAAATGCTTTCTGGCATAGATTCTGTAAATATCAAGATTTTTTCTGGGAGTAAGGTCACATACATGAGGTCATTCTAATGATATAGATAATTTTAAAAAAATTTTAAAAATAAATTCTGTTCTTAAGGAACAAATTGTTTACGTGGAGAGGTACATCACAAAATAGTAAAAATGCAATAAAAGTCCCATATTTGAGAAAATTTTAAGTTAACTATATTGATCAATGATCTGCAAACTTTTTGATCCAATATATGGATTTATGTTTACATGGCATATCCATATAGCATTGGACTAACTATGCTTATTTTAAAAACAAATTTAAAAGAATGAATGAGAATTGAATATAATTACACTTTTAAATGTTTTATTCTTTTTCCAACAAATAATTTTTTGTACCCCCCACCCTTAGATGTTCACAGTCCAGTTTGAAGGCCACAGTATCAAAGAGGTTCAGAAAAGGGAGACAAACCTTAGCTGGCAAGGACTTTATGAAGGATTTATTCAATCAACGGATAAAAGATGGTATTTTAGGAGCAGAGTAGGAAAATATATGAAAAGAAGATAAAATGTTATCTTTTCAGCAGAGTGAATTTATTGGCCTGCTCAAGTTGGTAATTTTAGCATAAAACAAAATGTCCTCTGAGGTCAGACAACTTTATTTCTGTCTGGCATTTTACTTTGTGACCTTGTAAGCTGAACATAACTTTTTAGACATTTGTACCGCTATATCTGAGATAGGGATGTTAACAGTATGTCTCTTATTGGATTACTGGAAAGATTACAGGAAACGGTATCTGTACATATATTAATTTTGCAAAAGCCAGTTTTTGTGTCATTATTAAGACTAGAATGATAAATTGGGGCTTTACTTGAACAGCTCTGAAGACCAATCTGTAGAGTTTGTGTATTTCCTCAAAGCTTTTCGTGTGTGTAGAAAGAGGGATGGGTAGGCAATAATTATAATTGTAGGTAAGGAAACCAATTATATAACAAGTAAGAGTTTCTTTGCATTTGCAGTAATCAGACCACATAAAAGCCAGTATAAACGAGGAGTTATTTGGATAATTAGATGTAGGGAAAATTGTCAAATGAAAAATGACTAACACAATTTAATGTTTTTTATCCTTGAGTGAAGATTCTATAGAATTAACAAATAATTCTACACTTTTAAAATGTGAAGATTTTGCATTTAAAAAAACATTTAAAATTGTCTTATGTAAAATCTATGAGTTAAAAATAAATACTTCCTGTTGTGTTCTCTCTCTCATTCACATCCAAAATACATGTGCTCTGACTGTGGGAAGAGCGTGATGGTTCGAACCTGGGTGTGTTTGTGCATGTATGAGTGAGAGACAGTGATGTTGGAAACTAGCTTTAATTACATAAGTTTGTCATTAATTGTGTTTTCCTTCAAAAATGTTTATGACAGACATACAATTCCTGTTCTAAAAATGATAAATCTACTTCGGATGGGTTGAGGGCCTCCCAAGGCTGTTCCCTGTTTTTAATTAGGAACAAATTTAATCTCCTACTACTCCTACTCAGGCTCATGCAAAAGTTTCACAAAAGAATATTTCATTCAACACTGTGAGTGGCAGATAAATTTCATAGTTTAGCTTTATCTTTTTATAATTCAAGCATATCTCACATCATTGAGGTCAATGGATGAGGTATTACTTTTAATAGGTTAATTTGAAAATACTTGACAATTCAGACTGGATACAGGGCTTTGTAAAATTGGTAAAGTCTAGACAACATTGAAAACTTCCTTCCATTAAAAAGAGAAAAAAAACGTATAGGTGATTTGTCTTCTTTCTTCCTTTATTTTCACATATAAGTCCTTTATTGACTGTGTGCCTGTGGTTCAGTTTTTTAAAAAACTTTCCTGGGCAGGGGCCGGCCTGGTGGCACAGCGGTTAGGTCTCATGTTCCACTTCTCGGCGGCCCAGGGTTCGCCAGTTTGGATCCTGGGTGCTGCCATGGCAGTGCTTGGCATGCCATGCTGTGGTAGGCGTCCCACATATAAAGTAGAGGGAGATGGGCACGGATGTTAGCTCAGGGCCAGGCTTCCTCAGCAAAAGGAGGAGGACTGGCAGTAGTTAGCTCAGGGCTAATCTTCCTCAAAAAAAAAAACTTTCCTGGGCATTAGTCTCCTCATCTATGCAAAAAATACAGTCTGGCCTTTTTAGTCTCAGTGATTTCCTCCAACCCTGCAAATTCATAATTCAGTATTTGTTTTTCTCCATGTCCTTGAAAGTGGTCTAAAGACCATAAAGTTATTAAAATATGCTTGTTAGAAAATGTGATGTTTTCAACATCATTGCATCAGATTTTGTAGTAATATGTCTGTTTAAATATTAAAAAGATTAATTTATTTTGTATATTAATTATTTCACAATTTTGGAGTAGAGTATTATGATCATATGAAATACCTGAATATAATTATGCATAGTTCTTTATACATAGGTAGTACAAAGAAAATGATTATAGAATGATTAAAATCATTTTCATAATAGTTTTAGTCATTTTCACTCAATAAAATATTTACCAAAAATACCAATTAGGAACAGAAAAAAAGTCAAACTACAGTTTTCAGTATTTGAAACAACAAACACCTGAATGTAAATAATCAGTTCTTGAAAAATGAAGTCTACTTTACTCCAAAGTTTCCCAGTAGCCATGGGGTCATCTTCATTTTCTTTCTGAGATTGTCTAACTCCCACTTTACTCTGTTTTAATGGGCATGGGATTTCCCGTGGCTGTGTTAGCAGAAGTCTTCATGTGATCCACTTAGATCTCTCTCATTCACACAGAGCTTGTAGCTAGAGGCTAAGAAGCCGAGATAATTGAAATGGGAAGTACTAATTCATATATGTCATTATTGAATGTTATTATTGTTTTATTATTGATATATATCAGGAAAAATTACCTCTTATATCACCTTAAGAGACTTTTGATTGCATTTATATTTTCTTCTTTATAACTTTGTAAAAGGAAAATTCTGACTCCGGGGAAAGAAAAGAAGTTTTAGTATTTTTAAATTCTATTTTGAAACTGTGTATACCCTTTACACTCTAAATAAATTTAGGGGAAATTTTATTTAAGAATATCATCAATGATACTGTCCATAAATTTAATCTCACAATGGTATTGATAGTTGAAATATGGTAATAGTTTCTTCCTCTCCTGAGTCAACAGTGAAAGTGACTGAAAGGCCCTCTGCAGGGGTTTTGTCTGAGCCGTACCATGACCTATTACAGGAAAGAAATTAGAAAGATAACATTTAATGGATCTGAAGGCAGAGGATCTACAGAGTGCAAGGAATATGATAACGATATTGGTAAAAGATTTGCAGAATTAAACAAAAATAAAAACAAACTCAGGCAAGCAAATGAAGGATAGATAAGAAAGTACAAAGATTAACCATGTTAGCAGATGTTTGAGCTCTTTCTCTGATTTTTTCCCCCTAGTTGGATGAGAAGCTACTCCTCCTTTGGATTGATGATACCTTTGTGCCTTTGCAGGGGCAAAGAGACAGGTACAAATTACGAAAGAGTCTGGTCTTTGAAATCACTAGTCTATAGAATAGGAAAACCAATGATTGTGCAAAGGCTTGGATTGTTTTTCTTTAGGCTACCCACTCGTAAGCCAGCTGCATTCTGTACAGAGTAGTGATTACTGAAAGCTTTGGCAACTGGGAAAAAGCCAAGTTGCAGTGATTTGGGGGTGTTGCCATGAGCATGTGAGCTGCTGCAGAGGCCTGATAAAGATGATTACATATTTTGCAATATTATGTTGATGAAATAGGGTCTAAAAGCGTTTGAAAATATCTGCTTTCGCAGCACAAACCTTTCTGAAGCCTCCCAAATGAACTGACTTATGACTGGTTGAAAAAGTTATGACTTTTCCAATTGAGTGCTCTTTATATTTGATATGTAAAATAAAGCTTAATGGCATACTATTCAGATTGCCATAAATTACATAAATCCACAGGAATATTCAAATCAGTTTCTGAACGCCTTTATCATAGTTGATATTTTGGGTGTTATGCATTATTAAATTACTCCCTTTTGCATTCAGTTGGTTTGCATTTCATTTTATTGAAGTTCATTAATCTAATGCTTTTCTTAATTTTCCCTTTATTTTTTTTTTTGCCAGCTATCTCAGAGTCAAATTTGAGTTCAACTGTGTTAATTAACTTAGATTGATTTTCTGTATTTTAAATTATCTGATATCTTTCTTCCTAGTTATCATAAGTCTTTTATACTTGCTCTCTAAGTTACCTCCAATTTTTTATAATAAGAAAATTTTAGGAGTTATTTATTTCTCTGCTAAAGCTATCATAGGTATAATAAATAACATCAACAATAAATTAGAAGGAAAACGTCATAGACAGAAGGAACAGAAAAATTAAATATCGTTTACTGAGAAATAGCTTGATGTGTTCTAGGAATTAAAAAAGGCCAATGAGACTATAACTTCTTGGGCAGGTGGACAAGGGCATTTAACAAATTTGGAAAGTCACACTGGGGGTAGATCCTATAGGATCTTGTAGGCCATGTTAATTCGAATTTTATTCTTCATTCAGTGATTGCTCACTGCCTACGTCCTGGAAGACTTTAAAGTGTTTACCTTTTAAATGAAAGGGTATTTGAAATACTTAAGTTTGTTATTAATTGATGGGAAAAATAAAACTTCAAACAAATGGATATATCTTTAGCACATAAATCTCTTAACATAATTTGGCAAACACCTGGCTATTTACAGAATTCAAAAAGTTCAAGAGAGTTGTTGAAAAATCAAAGCTTAACTCAGTCAGGACAGTGATGGAATGATATCTCACAGCTAAGAGGGCAAAATATTGCAGCCTAATCCAGTGCATATCTTCACGTAACCTTGACTATTGTTAGATGTAAGCAATATAATCACAATCCCAGAATTAAATCCCGACTTTCTAGAACATAATTGTACAGATGTGAAATTGTTGACAGCGGATGCTGAAAGTTGAATAATCTGCGTTGACACTGCTCTCTTCCAACAGGTTCAGGAAGGGCATATCATACCTAATAGGCAAATTTGACAATTTCATTAAGTATACGCCTTCATAGGATCCAATTCTGGTCCTTTAGAATTAGATTGCCTCGCTCTCATGGGAACCAACTACCCTGCTCTGTCTGCAAGTATATTTTCATCCATTTTTTCAAAAGCCATTTCTAAGACTCAAATTGTTAAAGTCATTTTGTCTTCATTCTGATTACTCAGGAACATTACATTTCTTTATGATGATAATACTGGCCTTTTATATGGAGTTCTCTGAAAATCTGCATGCTATATTAAATATACACTGTATTCAACAAGTACTTATTAATATTGCTTAAACAGTAATTTTCTAATTACTTGTACTTTCTACCTATATCATAAACTCAGACAATAGAGTGTTAGTGCTATCGTGTGTATTCTAAAGGCAGTTAGCCCAAATTTCTGTACTCACAGTCTTAGCAAGCCTCTCTCAATTTAAAGTCACAATGAGTAATCTCAGGAAATTCATTACATTTCTTTATCCTTGAATGTTTCCATACTCAAAATTACCTAGCCTTTCAAAAGTTGCATGTTGTGGGAAAAGAAGTCATGAACAAGGTCAAGTTTTACCTTCGGGCTACATTCAGCCAAAATGAATTTATAAAATATAGTACTGTGGGGAACAGATGTATGGTATTTTTTAAGACACATAGAAATGTAGTATATTACTAAATTAATTTTGTAGATAATGCCAGACACTCTACCAATCTACAAAAGTCTTGTTTATTTTATTTAACAAACATTTATATAGCATTTACTCTGTGCCAGTCATTGTTCTAAGAACTTTACAAATATCGACTCATTTAATCTTCATGCAACTCTATAACATAGGGGTCCTTATTTTTTTCCATTTTCCTAGAATGCTGAACCTAAGAGAGGTTAAGTGATTTTCCCAAGGTCACAACTAGTAAGCAGCATGTAGGGGATTCAAGTCCGGCAAAGCTGCCTCCAGAATTTATGCTCTCAACTGCTCAGCTAGTCTCACAGCGCTTTAATGCTGCATCAAGGGTCTGCCCTCAAAATTTACATGCTTTCAGTAGATTGAACTTTAATATATCACAGCAAGAAATTGAGTCACGAGCAAAAACCATCAGAGGTTAAAATCTGAACTGACAGAAAGTTTATTGGGCAAGAGATATGGGGTAGAAATTTGGTTGGTTTGTTTTCTGCCAAGGATCATTGACCCTCAGTGTTAAGAGAAGAAGGAAAAGGTTGACAGTAAAAAATACCTTTAAATATTCTATGTCTTTATTAAAAAGAGATCTAGTCACCTCCTTTTAAAGTCAGGGAAAGAAAAAGTTACAGCTGGTGCTTCTGGCTTCTATATCAATTATGTACCATTTATTACAAACTTATGCATAACTTTGATTAATCTTTGCCCCTTATGTAAATTAAATTAACTTTAGAGAGCCAAAGAAAAATGATTTTAGAGAGTGTTACTTTGAGTCCTTACGTCTGAGATAAGATATGGGTATAAATACCAAAGAGAGAAGAAAAGCATTTCCAATGTGTCTGGGGTGTAAGTACAAAAGTGTCAGCAAAAACATACATTCTGGTTCTCAGATTTTTCCATCAATTTGAAAGAAGCACTATATTAGTTGCTGAGAAAGAAAGAAATTATACTCAACCTGTTTCTTTCAAGTATCTCTCAATCTGGTGAGGAAGGCAGACAAAATACAAAACTAACATTTACAGCACAATGTGATATATGCTCTGTATGCCTAGTCTGTCACTTGTCAGATGGTATTAGTACAAATTCAGTGAAAAACTTACCTTGATCCATACTTTTAATAAAGCTGATTATTTTAAGCATATAATATATAATTAGTTTTAAGCAAATATATATAAGTAAAATAAATATTTATTGAACTATATAAGTAAGAATATCCTTAACGTCAATATTTTAAGCACATTGTCAATTTGAAAAATTGCTTAACTAAAAAAAAGTCTTCTGGTATAAAAAGATGGCAAAAGAAGACGACAGAATTGAAGTCCTAGAGCTCATCAAAAGTCAGTTGAATTTGAAGAAAAAAATGAAGAATGAAAAAGATGATTTAAAGCCAAGATGTGTGAATTGAGACTTTGGGACAGAAAGTTCGTAGCAAGGAAGTAATAACTTGCTATTTCACGCTTCTAAGAAACAACTGACAATAAATGATGACTGATGGGACTAATGACATGAACACACGCACATACACACACACAAACACAAACACACATGTACCCGAAATAAGGACAGAATAAAGAAAGCAAAGCTGTTAGAAACAAAACTTCATTGATGCCAAAAGAATCAATGTACATGGAAAAAATATAATCTTATTTTATGATTTCCAGTTATACACTTTCTAAGTTTATTCCTCAGAAAAACTAGAATGAAGGATGTTTTTCAAAAATCCTCTGTACGTCATTGTTTTTCCCATTCATATGCTCAGTTATACAAAAGAATATTGTAATAAGAAATAATCCCTCTACATGCCTTTAAAAGAACATGATTATTTTCATTAAATATATAGATACAAAATAACAAATCTCTCATATGACTAGGAAAAACTTAAGCATGTGACAACATTTAGTATGCTTTGTGCTAAATAATTTGATGTTCTATGCGATCCTTAAGCATTCAGACTATCTGATCTTCCAAAGGTCTGCGTGCATGTCACAGTATGAGATAACGGATTTAATAAACATAAAAGTCACTACTTCCTCCACCATATTGCACTTGATTGCAATCAGCATGTTACAGCCAGTCTAATTATAAAACGTCAAATGTTTCATCAGCTCTTCTAGCACAGCTCTGTGCTGCATCTGTGGTCACTGGCCCATTGAACATAAATTTTAATTCCTTTTATGTTCAATTTGAATCTGAATTACACAGTTGATGCTAAACTATACCAGAATTAAAACTCCCTGGAAGATGACTTGTCTGGTGAACTATTTTCAGGAACATGATTTCCCAAATATCTCTTGCATCACTCATGCAAATGAGCAATAAATTTTGAAAAACTTGTTCTGCTTGCATTTCTAGAATTTTGAATTCTAAGGCATTAAAGAATACAATAAGGGAGGTAACCTTGAATTCATATTCTTTACTACTCTTGATAATAATTATTTGAATGGGCAAGAAATGTGATATCTAAGATAATGGATTTTTATATTTACTGATATAAAATCGTTGAATATTATGGATTTTCCCTTCTATTATCCTATTCTCCTGCCTTCTCAGAGATAAATGTGTTCATGAACTAGTTTTATACATGTCCAATCCAGATATTTCTATATTTAGTATATAAATACGTTTCCATCAATTGAGTCAATAAATATTTATTGGCTGTTTACTGTATGTTGGGTACTGGAGAAATAGCAAGAAAATAAAATCAAGTATCTGTGTTCAGGGTGCTTTTAGTGAGTGCCCCATATCTACTTAAACAGTTGGTCAGTGACAAGTGAATATTTCCCTGCCATATTTATCTTTGTTCACTCACTTTCACTTTTTCTGAGTAATTTTAAATTAAGTGTATCTCTTATAAACAGTGTATGGGTTTTATGTTTATATAAGAAACCTGTTAATTAGTCTACTTCTTTTAGAATAGAATTCTATTTTTAAATGTTTTTCATATTGAAATATTTGGACTTCAAAATGATATTTTAAGCTTTCTATTTAATTTCTTCGTCTTTTGACTTATCTTCATTACATTCTTCTTCTTTTTCCTCTTCTGTGCTAACAGGAGGTTTATGTTTTCTGTTTACTGTTTCCCCTATCCACACTTAGAAGTTGAATGTTCTATTTCTATTATAGTAATTCTTATTATATTTTTACAATGTGTCATTAAAAAGTCTAAAGTAATCACTATTTTTATCTGCCTCAAACAAGGTAAGACCTTGAACTCTGACTATTGCTATTTACTGGCCTTCACTCATGAGGATCTGGTCTAGTATTTTAGTTCCCCTTTGTTCGGCACACCATGAAGTCATCTTATTTTTGTAGTCAATACTTATTTAGACTTAACAACGTATTATCCTCTCAGTAATTCATTTCCTCAATTGGTGTATCATTTTTATTATCTTATCTTCCATATAGGTTGCTATCCTTGGGTCTCCCATGTGCCTAAGGTCGGGGATTTATACCTATAATAGTTTATACTTTGCACTTTCCAGAGGACCTGTGATTTTTATCTGGTATGAATACTTGTTCTGTTAATTAATTTTCTCCAGTTCCCTGTTTTATGGCGATAACTAAAACAACTCTGGCTGACCCCCAGCTTTGCACTATTAGTTCGGCTGTTGCTCTCCATGCACATGATTCCTCATGACCCTAGGATGGCTAGAATTTCTTCCCTTTAGGGGAACACAAGCCGGTAGATGCAGGGTTTTTTATTCCAAACCCTTCTACTTATCCCACAGTTATTAAGAGAATCTTGTTATTGTTGTTGTTGTTTAACATTGTTTTCATAAGATTTCTAAAGTAAATAGGTGGCTAGAAGTCTTCTGTCAATTCAAAATTTAATGTAAATAGAGACAAATAAAATAATAAAATAATGCACCTGGTTTTAATTGCTTCCATAGTGGAATTCTATTAAATTTGCATACTGATAATTTGCTAACTCTAAGTTCTGGTTTAGCCTCTCCCACTCTGTAACACTGAAAACTTGGTTGAGTTGCCCACTATTTCTAAGCACCAGTGTTCTCATTCATAAAAGAATCTGGACTAGGTTATCTCTTTTTCAGTCTACAAGCTTTAAAATCCTAGGAAATTAAAATTGTATCTAGAAATTCAGGAAACAATTGAATGCCTCTCCCAGTCTGATATATTTACATGATAAAATCACATAGAAGGGAGCTGGAAGTCATCTTGTTTGAGCCTCTCCTTTAGTAGATAAATATTGTGAAGTTCTATGAAGTTAAATGACTGTTCAAATGAATTTAGTGAAAAAGTCAGGACTAGAATTTTATCTTTTCTAAATCTTAATATAATGGTCTTTCCTTTGTCCTGTTGTTTCCGATCTTAGACAATCCCTAAATTGTTTTATAAATGCATATGTACTTATAGTTACCTACAATGCACATTATGTATAGTGAACTGTTTTGTTACTCTAATAACTAAGTATGCAATTTCAAATAAGTGTTAAATGAAACTCTGATAGTCTATGAGACATTTCTTTGGTTGATTTAGGTCTTATGGAAATACTAATTTTGTAATGTATGTGACATGAGTGTTTCTCAATCTAGCTCCTCTATCTTCTCATATAACTGTTACTTAAAAGGCTACATTTTTTACCAGTATACATTTAGAATCACAAAGAAAGTTAAGAGCATTTATCATCACTGGCTTTCTACTAAAACATTTTGTTTCTCAGATCCCAACAATGAACAATATGCCAGTGGCTAAAAGGAATGATACTGTCCTTTTAACTACTTCAACTCAATCAATTCTTTTGCTTTTCTTTATGACAAAATGGATATGATGGATATTATTTTTTCAACATAAAATGTTGAAAATATATCAGTTTGAGAGTAAGTGTGAACTATAGGAAAGCAAAAGGAAACCAAAAACAAACAGGAGCAAAAAATCCCCCGTAAACTTTAAGTCCAGAGGTTACCACGTTCATTTTCTTTGAGTAGCTATCCATTTATTTGTGCAAAAACTACACATGTATGTGAATTTGTATATGATATGTACACATCTATTTTTCTAGATAATTATTTCTCAGGTGGCAGCATGGTGAATGTACTGTTCAGAGCTGTTCATTTTTTTAAATTTTAATAATACCTCAAGACTGTTTCCCATCTCTGCATCATCACTTTGTTATATCTCCTATTGCAATCTGTAATGATCTGTATCTATTTTTTGTCTGTTGTCTATCTAATCCCAAGAATGTTCATCCCATGAGAGCAGGGACCCAATGTGTCTTTCTCATTCACTGCTGACAAATTGTAGGCTCTCAAAAAATATTTCTTAGACTGAATAACATAAATGATATATTAAGATAATTTGAGATTCAATCAAGGTGTATAAAGTACAAAGGGAACTCTATTTTTAATAGATGAGCACATATTAGCCACAACCCATCCCCACAAAAATGATCTCTAGTTTTGCTTACAAGGAGTTTTAGCACATTTAAATATAGCATAATTAAGCATGTATTTTTAGACAATGGGACTTACTGAAATGAACCATCGAAACAAAGTAACAGATAATAAGCATTTCGACACCTCTAATAGAGGACATGTATTTTCAGTTGTCACTGGGTTTCCAGAAAATAATTTCATTATAATTCCCAAGTCCTGTGTTTTCATTTTGACCATTACCTTAATATTTACTTGTTGTTATTAATATTATTGACATATTAGCCCACACTTCTGAATATAAAGCTTAGCTACAATTTAGTTTTCCTGCACTTTCGTATATTGCTTCATTATACATAGTTGGCTATTTAAACATGAACATTTTTACAAAAAAACTGTGAGTTGGGTGTTAACAAATGAACGACACCCAACACGCAGTTATACAGAATTCTCAGGATTCTTAGCATCTTTTAATATATAGAATAACTGTCAACGTGCTAAACAAATGATCATGAGCTTGGTCGTGAAATTTGTTCAAGATAATTTATTCAATTGATTTATTTATTTATGAGCCCTTTCCTAGTGGATATGAGTGCACATAATTTCTGAAAGCATGCTGAAGTACGTAACATGTGTTGCCTTTTTTCAGAAAGCCACACAATGAACTTACATTTTTATCCTGCCCTGAGAGGTGCTGATTCCATCACTCAGTGCCTTTACTCATAAACATTTTGTGGTTCCTAAAAAGATGTACTATGCAAACTTTCAGCAATAATTTATGAAGAAAAGAAACATTCCCAGCTTGTTTGAAAATAGAATAGGCAGTAAAAACAAATATGCCTATAAATAAAGCACATCAGGACAGTACAGGGTAGATCTCCAAGAAACAATACTGATCCCTGGGGGGATGCCAGAGAGTGACTGTAAGAGCTGTTTTTGCAGAGCATTCAGAAAATAACCATGAAAACAATCCCCAGATATCTGAATCAGCAGCAATTTTACTCTATGTTCTTGCAACTTACAAAGAGACTTTTAATAGCACCATGAATCTACTCTAAGATCAACTTCTCCATCTACTGGCTGAAGGTCAAATTCTGATTTTCATTAGTTATAAAAATCATAAATTTATTTGTACGTGTGTGAATATGTTTTCTGTGGGATGAACACATTGCTAACTAAAGGCATAATTTACTTTCTTTAAGTTATAATCCAATATGACTCAAGGAATCACAGACTGTATTTTGAAAACAGTATTTTTACATTAAAGTGTAAATCAAGCTGACAACTTATATTGTTTTGAAAACAATTAACTTTATTATTATCCTGATTAAATACACATATATTTCTCAAAACATTGTATATTCAATTTGGCTATGGAGGAGGAATTTCTTAATTTATTGACAAGTAGGAAGCTAATCTCTACTTGTTCATTTTTACAGGCACTTTTGATATTAACACCTCAGAGATCCATTATGTCTTTTTGCTCCATCTGTTTTCAAACAGCACTCAAATTTACAGATGATATTACTCAGAAAATCTTAAACTGTGACTTAGAAATCATTAAGACATTAATAAAAACCAAAACCATAATGTTGACCACAATTTCACAACTTCCAATTTAGTAAGAAAACTTGTTTGGCAATCTGAAAATGATGTTGAAAAATGGGGGCATAAGGCAGACGTTCCTCACCGCAAAATCTTGGTTCCTAGGAATTTTACAAGCTTTATTACTTTGTCTGTCAACTACTTAGGTGTTTTTACAAATTTCCTGTGCATGTTATATCTCACCTATCCTAAATGATATATCCCTGTCTTTCTCAATAATCCTAAGTGTCTAAAACTGTAAATTGTCATCATTTGAACAGGTTAACTGCCAATACAAAGCACTCTTGTATTTCACAGAACTATTCTCTCAGAACTATGACTATAGTGACCACTCTGATTCCTTCAGCCCATCAAGACGCTTTACTGATTCTTTCTTATAAATTCTTGTAACCACTTTATAATAATTATCTGGGAGGGCATATACATATTCCTGCTAGAGGATGTTATAATAAACTTTTTCGGTAAAAATTTTCTGTTTATGTGGCCATAATTTGATTTCTAATTAGCACAATGGTGTCTCCACAGTCAAGTCTTGTTCATCAATAGTCAACATCTCCACCCCCACGTATCAACTGTACCCTTCATCCCAGCTCCTACGTACACTATAGAGCTGGTTGGTAAAATAGTGAAAAACATCAGCCCATGCTATCCTACATTTTTAAACTGCATTAGATCCAAATGAAAATACTTCTTATTGTGAGAACCATATAATTTTAAAAGAAATATTAACAAAATAAATACTAAATGCATGCATGTGCATATAATGTTATTTTTCAGTATCCTCCGCATAACAGACCAATCCTTTTCTCCTTAAATACTATCTTCTAATTTGTGTCCACGTAATCCGCATATCCTCTGGACTCCTCAGCCTGTGGGTGGTTAGAAATGAGAGTAATGGGAGTGGTACACTGGGTATGGACTACATTCCATAGTTCAAAATATTCCAGCCATGATCTATGGGACATAACTTTTCCCTGTCTGGGGGTCCTTTCTCTCCTCTGGTTTCATGGAGCTCCTCCAGAAGTATGTCATTGCACTCACAAATGGTTCTAGTGTGCTTTTCTCACACCTACTCTTTTGCACTGCCATCACTTATCTCTGGGCTTCCATGTTGTGTAATTTTAAAGCTACTACCACTGCCAAGTCCTAGCTTTCACCCAAGTCACCCAGACACTCTTCAGACCACCACCGCTAATCCCCCTGATCTTTCAGCAGATATTCTACTTTACAGTCTCAGATCTTCTACTTGAACTGCTCACTGAATCATCTCTGCACCACTCCACAGGATGCTGCTTGCCACAGGTCACCAGCAAACACTTTGGCCGCTCCAAGAACTCAGTGCTCACTTCCATTAATGTGAAAGGATGCAGCTGTGGACCACTAGAGGTCACACCACTGAGATTTAAAACACAAACAATTCTTCTTTCCCTCAACATATCCATGCTACCAGAGTGTTTGTTGGACAAAACAAGTAATTGCCATACACTATACACAGAACTATTTCTTGCATAAGGCTCTCTGACCTTGGTCCTGTGATTAGTTTATCATCTCTCATTCCTTTTACTCTAGTGAATTTTCACACAAGAATCCTATAAACCTCACCCCCATACCCTTGTGGGGCCTACCAATGGTACAAACCCACTAGGCATGTCTTCATATGCAGAGATTCCAACTCGTCAGTTCTCTTGGATGCTCCCTCTAAGGTTTTTCCTCAGTCCTTGTATAAACCACTGAATACTGATCTTGAAGAGAAGGGATGCCAACCTACATACATGATGTCTGATACAAATATAATTATTTTTATAAAGTTTTGATTGTAGTATACATGTGTAGTTGACCTGACATTCTCTAAGAGATGAGCTTTTTAAACAGCGATGAGCAAACAAAAGATTGACTTATAAAGTTTATCATCATAGTGAAAAAGGATTTTCAACACAAATTCTGATAAACACTATGAGGGACTAGATGTAGGTTCCATGAAAAAGATCATAGTGGACAGGATACTTTAGATCTGGGGCAGGGGCAGGGAAAGCCTCTGAAAAAAATGCTTTTCAAAAACTTGACTAAAATCTGAGTCCCCTTTAGTCAATGAAGAGTGAAGCAAAGATGTCCCAGGCAAAGGAAATAATATTTGAGTATCTGTGGATGCAATAAAACCTTTGGCTCATTCAAAGAACCAAAATAATATATAAGCGGCCAATACAAAGTGAGTGAAAAGGCACAGCGAAACACAATAAAGTTGATCATGGGCACTAGAGATAAGAGTGTCAGTGAAGGTGTACAACATAAAACGATACACCATAATTGGAGGAAATGGAACATATTTTTCATCCTATTTACAGAAGAATTTTTTAAATTAAGATTTTATAATTTTAAAGCAGCTTTAGGTTCACAGCAAACTTGAGTGGAAGGTACAGACATTTCCCATCTACGCACTGCCCTCACACATGCATAGCGTCATCCATTATCAACATCCCCCACCAGAGTGGTTTATTTGTTACACTAGATGAACCTACATTGACATGTCATTATCACCGAAAGTTCACAGTTTACGTTGCAGTACATTCTATAGGCTTAGACAGATGTATAATGACATGTATCCATCATTATAGTATCGTGCAGAGCATTTTCACTGGCCTAAAATTCCTCTGTGCTCTGCTTATTTATTCTTGTCCACCCTCTAATTCGAGGCAACCAGTGATCTTTTTACTGTCTCCATAGTTTTGCTTTTTCAAGAACGTCGTACAGTTGGAATCAAACAGTACGTAGCCTTTTCAGACTGGCTTCTTTCACTTAGTAATATGCATTTAAGTTTCCTCCATGTCTTTTCATGGCTTGATAACTCATTTCTTCTTAGCACTGAATAATATTCCATTGTGTAGACATACCACTGTTTATTCATATACCTGCAGAAGAACATGTTAGCTGCTTCCAAGTTCTGTCAATTATGAATAAAGCTTCTATAAACATCATGTGCAGATTTTTTAAATCAGGTTGTTTGTATCTTATTGTTGAGTTTTAAGAGTTCTTTGTATATTTTGGATAACAGTCCTTTATCAAATGTGTCTTTTGCAAATATTTTTTCCCAGTCTGAAGCTTATCTTCTCATTCTGTTGACATTGTCTTTCTCAGAGTAGAAGTTTTTAATTTAATGAAGTCCAGCTTATAAGTTATTTCTTTATGGATTGCGTCTTTGGTGTTGTGATCTGAAAAGTCGTTTCCTTACCCAATGTCATCTAGGTTTTTTCTTATGTTATCTTCTAGGAGTTTAATAGTTTTGCATTTATATTTAAGTCTGTGATCCATTTTGAGTGAATTTTTGTGAAGGATATAAGGTCTGTGTCTACATTCATTTTTTTGCATGTGGATATCCAGTTGTTCTAGCATCATTTGTTGAAAAGACTATCTTTGCTCTATTGTATTGCTTTGCTTCTTCGTTAAAGATCAGCTGACTATATTTGTGTCAGTCTATTTCTAAGCTCTGTTCTGTTCCATTGATCTGTTGGTCTACGCCCTCACCAGTGTCACACTGTCTTGATTACTATAACTTTGTAGTAAGTCTTAACTCAGGTAGTGACAGTCCTCCAACTTTGTTCTTCTTCTTCAATATTGCATTGGCTATTCTGGATCTTTTGTCTCCTTACATTAGAACTTTTAAATGATTTCTTGGAGTCAAATGTAGAACCATACTGTATATAACTAAGAAAAGGATAGCTCAGGAAAGAACTTGCAGTTGTTGTATATACTTAAGCGATATTATAAAATGAATAAAGTTCTGATTCCATATTTGCGTTTAGTCTTTCTCAATCTACTACTCTATTTGTTAATTAGACCCGTTGTTTAACTTTGTAAACTACCTAAAGAACACATTCATTGTTAATACAGATAAGTTTCTCAAATGAGCATGAATTCTTGGTGACTATGACAGAGAAGATTTTGGCATCCAGTTAGCATCCTGAATATATAGTTGATACAGATTGAAAACACACGAAAAAGGACAAATTAAAGACCAAAGCAGGGAATGGCTAAAAGAAATAGATAAATCACAAAAGAGAGAATATAAATAGCTAATAAGTTTGTTTTAAAAAGCTCAAATTCACTAGAAAAGAAGGGCAAATTAAAACTATGATATAAATTTCTTTATAAGTTTTAAAAAGATAATTCTCCGTACTGTTTGGATAAGAGGAATACTCATATCCTGATGAATTGTTATTTTTAAACCATTTTTAGACAGTAGGCTTACAATTCATACCATGAGCCATAAAAATATTTTTCTAGCAATCTAAGATAAAAACGAAACGTGCATAGATTTATAAATAGAACTTTTATCATTGTAGATCCTCTAGGATTAGCTATCAACATTATGGGGAATGTGTCAGGAGTTTGTAAACACTTTCAGAAGAAAGGAAAAGTGGAGCCGAGTGAGATCTGAAACAACTAAAGAGTCTTTGAAAGAGTATTTTCAAAAATTCAGGGAGTTGGGTCGTACTTCTAGAGCAATGTTTTCAAACTTTAAAGTCCCTATGAATAACCTTGAGATCTTGTAAAAAGCAAATTCTGATTCAATAGGTCTGGGCAGGGCCTCAGATTCTGTGTCTCTAACAAGCTCCCGGATGGTGTGATCTGCTCTTCTCGCTACAGTTGGTATCAAGGTATAGAGAAAGTGTAATGGAGGAGGACTGTGAGCTCCCACTGGCGCTTACAAGCTGTTTCTTTGTTATTTAAATGAAGAGTATAATTAATATGTATTTTTGTTTGGAAAGGTACTATGAATCAATGACTTTTATTTAGTATTAAAATAATGAAACCTTTGCCCTGTACTTCATATATATTTACTGAGCACTTTCCGGGTGTCCTCTTCAGACTTCATAGCCGTTATGCCCACACAAATGTGTAAGTGACAACCTCAGAGACATCTGCATTTATGAATGAGATGACATTTGCCATATTTATGGTAAATATTTTGAGTTACTTTTATTTACAGGGGAATCAGTAAACAAAAACAATTCCGAAAAGAAGTTGCAGAAAATGCAAGCCTTTAATATGATAAAGTGTAATAGAGAAGCAGTCAAATAAGGATTACCGAGGATTGGGGAATTAAAGAATTGGGATATTATGATAAGTGAAATATTTTAAAACAGGATCATCTGGCTACAAACAATGAATTGCCAAAGTTATATATGAAGATTAATGTCCTCAATGTATAGCTCTCGCTCACAGCCTCGTTATCAAGCCCAACCCTCAAACACTGTGCTGACAATTTCCATCATTGTGTGGGATCTTTATTTTAAAACTTTAAAGAATACAGAGTTTTTACATATGCAGAAGTTTTGGAAAGAAGTGGAGAAACCAATATTAGAAGATTTCACTATTTTACCTCATCACCT
This sequence comes from Equus caballus, assembly GCF_041296265.1. Classification (NCBI taxonomy): domain Eukaryota; kingdom Metazoa; phylum Chordata; class Mammalia; order Perissodactyla; family Equidae; genus Equus; species Equus caballus. The sequence goes on along the minus strand of NC_091685.1, from coordinate 69,540,793 downwards.
TTAAGAAGGCCTCTCAGGAGCATTTGTATCAACTATAAACCCCCCTGCACTCAAAGAAAATGATTGGAAATGAATCAAAATTGTATTCACAAATGAACAATTAGAGTCAATTATATTGCTAAGCCAATGGCCTAAGTATTTGTAATTTGAATTTGAATATCAATTACACATTTTTTATGTTTTTAAGATATCCTTCAATCAATATTTATAACTTCTTGGTTTTATTCTTTATTTAGTTGCCAAAGAAGAATGAAGTTAGTGTTCTCTTACTGAAGAGTAACCACTACTAAAACGCTAATTTTAAAACCATTTTGCATGAAAACTATTACTTAATTCATAATGCCGTGTTTACTCTTAATTTCACATAAATTGCTATGCTGGTTCACCATGATGCTGTAGATTGTCTATTAGATATTGTTAGAGGTTGATATATTTGTGAATTTAATATTCTTGAAGAATATAAAACATATGGCTCCACTTTCACAGTAACTGAATTCAGATGTAGCAAATGCTGACATCAAAGCTCCTGAGAATACTGCATGACCTAGGAATTAAATATAATCATGCAACAATGCTTGCAGACGCATCAAAGTCCAATAGTCTACCACCAGGCCTCTTGACCCTGTGAGGAGGCATTGCCAAAAGGAGGCCGAGGCTGCCAACTAACATTTCAATGGCCGTTCTGAAGAAGATTTAACCTAATGTTATGACATTATTTCTTTATTATTTGGCACTACGCAATTAAGTAGCATTCTTCTTTTTTTTCATTTTTAGAGTACTTTGTTGCCATTAAGAAATTACTACTCACTGCTTCTTGTATGTTAAATAAAAACCACACTAATTTTACATGAAAAATTCCTGAGATTAAGAGATTAATTCATTTACCATAATTGAAATGAAACCCTATAAAGGGAATTAATGCTGGCTGCATTTTAATACTACCTTTTGAATGATAACTTGCTTGTTTGTGGGGTGTTTTGTTTTCCTAAAGGGAAGTTTTCTTTCCACCATGTCTTCAAGCCATGGTACATGAAATGAAGATGCTTCTTCTCATATATATTCTATATTGATAATAGATGAGCATGCTACTACTTATAAAACAAACTAGGAGGACAGGCCTCTGCAGGTACCATCAACCAGGCATGTATGAAATGAAGTGCCATGTCTCCTGAATGGTCTTGTCCAAAGCTCAAACATTTTGAGAAAGAAATTTTTCTTTAATCATTTCTAAGACAGTAAATGTTTGCTATGATTCTGAATAAAGAATCATCTAGACATTAATGACCACTACTTAAAAATGCAAACTATTTGCATTAAAATTAAATGTTGGCCAATATAGGTACTATTTATGGAATGGATTTTTAAGTATATTTTTATTTTTAGAGAGTATCCAATAATTATCTTTATTTGCTATGGAATTCTGCTAGACCAAGAAGTTAATATGGCCAATTAAGTCAGAGAGTTTAGATTATTGAGATATTTTATTATTCACTTATTTTTGTTGAACTTTCCATATTTTATTATTCACTTATTTTTGTTGAACTTTCCACTATAAGATGTAAATGGAATCCTGACCACACCTATCAATTTTTAGCCTTTTTCCTTTCCATTTTCCCTTTGCTCTTATCTAATAAGCTTTCAAAATAAAATAACAAGCACCAATAGACATATATTTTTAGATATTATATGTACAGATTTCAAAAAATCATTTTACCTTTGAAATATCTGGAAAAAATTATCATTTAAAATTTTTATATATTTACACATTTTATGTTTGATTCTGATATGACTCTGCACTAGGTTTTCTCTAGAAAACTGTAGAACTTTTAGATCAAATGCCATATTCTTCTACACATAGAGATATTTAACTTGACTGTAAATATATACACATATTCATACATACATATATGTGTGTATGTATGTATGTATAAGATAATAATTATACTTCTCTTTATTTCTATATAACCCTTGGATAACTGAAAAATGTGGAAATGAGAAGTATGCAATTATTTGCATCTTCTAGGAAAATACAATCAAGTTGGGGAACCATGACACTTTAATGGCATGACTGAAACAAAACACAAAAGAAAAGACACTTTGCAGGGGATGAGAGAGAAGGGAGAAGGAGGAAGAGAAGAAGAAGAAAAAGGAAGAGGAGGACGAGGATTAGGAGGAGGAGCAGGAAGAGGAGGAGAAGAAGAAAAGAGATGAGAGAAATATCACATCACCTCATTGCCATATTTATAGAGGAAGCATCATTTGATCTGAATTGGGAAGGACCATACTTGGAAAAGGGGCATGGAAGCTCTTTCAGGTAGCATTAAAGATCATGATCATGGTCTGGGATTGGACAAGCTCTAAAGTTTCCTATAATACTAAGTCCCAGCCTATGTGTTCTCTATTTCTTCACAACTTTGCATATCTCATCAATCTGAAAAGCAGAAAGTCCTCTTTATCAATAAATGTTTCTTGAAATCTTATTTCGTTTATAAAATTATACCAACTCTAGGGAAGGCAAACACTGAACATTAGTCTTTTCTTTAGAGTAAAGAATCTAGTTGACAGCTAAAGTGCCAAGATACTAAAGCAGTTGAAAAACAAATTTCAATGCAAATTGCTTCATAGATTCTGATTCCAGAAGCCCCAAGGTCTAAACCAGTAGTATCTTTTGAACATTATCACAGCTAATTTTCAATTTGTAAGTGTAGAAAAAGAATAAAATTGTTACCCTCACTGCTTGTCTGTAGGTAACGTACGGTATGGAGTTTCAGAAGAAGATGCAACATAGTCTACCTAAGATTCAGCAGTAATTAGAAGTTTAATTTTTACTAGTGACACTGTAGAATGGAATGCATTTGAAACTATGATCCCGACCTCTTTCCAACATACAGTTTTTCTTTCCTGAACTTTTTCTTTTTCTTATGATTTCCTGAATCTACTTCTTCAATTTGGGAAGCAGCCTACATTAATGGTTAAGTATTTGTTAGTTAATGTCATGGTGTGTTCATTACTAAGATTAGCATTTTAAAGTGATATTAATTTATTCATGAATACAAAACTAGAAAAGTCAATTTACCTCAAGATACTTGTTTTCTTGTAACCAATTGAAGTTGGGAAGTCCACTATCATAGTTTTTAAGTACCATTATCATAAAAATGTTTTATTTTCAAAATTCTTTTTTTACTATGAACAATATATATAAAATAGGATAGTTTTGTGTTTATGTGATGAACCTGCATTTCATCATTTAAAAAAAACTGACCTCTGGGGCCAGCCCCATGGCCAACTGGTTAAAGTCCCATGTGCTCTGCTTTGGTGGCCTGGGTTCACTGGTTCGGATCCCAGATGTGGACCTACTCCACTGGTTGGCCATGCTATGGAGGCATCCCATGTACAAAGTAGAAGAAGATTGGCATGAATGCTAGCTCAGGACTAATCTTCATCAAGAAAAAAAGAGGAAGTTGGCAACGGATGTTAGCTCAGGGTGACTCACCAAAAAACAAAAAAAATTGACCTCTATAGTTTTCTAAATCAAATTCTTTACAACTTTCCAATTCTCTGCAAAAGGCATCTCCTCAGACTTTAAACATCTCCTGTGATTAGATTGTTGCATCAACACACTTCCAGATAGAAAGCTATGTTTGCTAGCGCTGCTCCTCAGGTATGTTAAATTAATTGAGCATATCGTGGCCTTTGCAGCATGATCTTTTGCTCGTAAATGATTCATGTTGTGTCCTAACCACAATGAACAGCAAACTTTCACCAGAAACAGATGGAGGAATGATCGTGGCCATTCGCAGCAACCTCAGGTTCATCCAGGAAAAACTGAAGTTTGTTGAAAATTGACCTCAATATGCTGTTGGGCAGATTTGATTCACCTCAGGTGCGTGGTTCCATGAGAAAGTAATCAGTGCCGGCAGATGGACCTCTCTGGGTTTGCTTTCCTAGGAGATTAAAAATCTGTTCCTAAGACATGCGACTATCAAACATTTTGATATCTCTATATGTCAGCGCTTCCCATCAATTTATCATCCTAAAAATAAAGATCTGGTCCCCTTACTCCCCACACCCAGATTGCCCTGTTGGGCGTGCTTTTGTATTATGAAAGTATTTTTTTCTTTTGAGAAAACTCTAACAAAATAGAAACTGTACTTTGAAAATATAAGCTAAGATAATCAAATACCCTTCTCTTTGTGCCCAACTGCTTTCCTGTGATACACCTTATTCCCCTACATGTTCAGACATTATTTACATTAAAAAACTAACCAACTTTACCCTGACTTTACCATCCAATGCCATAGTTTCGTGCTATATGAAGTGATGATGTGTTACCGTCCTTTTGTTTAAGTATCATAGTGCTGCCAACTGGTAGTGAGGAATATGTTATGAGTCGTATTTTTAATTTACAGTCACTGATCCACTCAGACACTTTCTATTATTCTCACGATCATGAACAGAATTTTATGAGACAGATGCCTGGACCAAGTGGCAAAGTTAAACAGGGTGCATTTATATAATAAAATTTATGAAGTCCAATTTGTGCCAAGTAGATAACTTGAGTAGATGGCATAATATGTCAAATGAGCAATTAATTATTTTATGAACTTTTTAAAATGAGGGTTGTTTCTCTGCAAAGGCCATGAAACATAGAATTGTCCCGATCAGACAAAGGATTTAGCTGTGTATATTGTTAATACTCTACAATTAAGAAGAAAAACTTTCAGGCATATAAATGAATTAGTGTGAATGTAACTGAAATTATTTGCTCATATTCAGCCAATACTTAGAGTAATTTTTACAAAAAATAAAGAAGAGTTCTCCTAGTCTGATTGGTGTTAATATAGTTATTTTTATAAGTTGCCATAAAAGTCAATTCTTTATTTCAGCCACCATTTATTGAGTACCTCTCAGGGCCAGTGTTAGTCCACATGGCACCTATGTGCAAGCTAATAAAAGTTACACCTCCAGAAGGTGACAGTCCTGCACCAAGGGGCAGTGCTAGCAAGCAGTGCACAGGCTAGAATTAAACCATCATTCATCTCCTCGGACTGATAGCTTTGTGCACTGAACAGCCTGTACAATAGTATACGATGGTCCTGGCACCAATTATATCTAGGAACTGGGAGGTCAATGGTGAACAAAACAGATATTGTCTAAGCCCTGAGAAGACATGCAGATTTGTAAAAAGGCAGACACGAAAGAAATAATCACACAAATTAATATTCAATTACAAAAGTATTTTAGACCCTTTGAAAGAAAACATAATTGGAGAATATTACTGCAGAAGCTTCATTTATATTGAGACGTCAAGGTAGTCTTCTCCAAGTAAGAAATGTTTAAGCTTAGATGTGAAGCATAAGTAGTAGTAAGCAGCGAAGCATGGGGAGGAGAATGTTCTAGGAAAAAGGATCAGCCTGTTATGATGCTTAGTTGGAAAAAGTGCTTTCCCATGTTTCAGGAACTGAACCTGGAGCATACCAAAAAAGGCTGGAGGCTGTTAAGCAAAGTCCAGATCATGCAGAATCTTTGAGTACGTGTTGAGAATTTTAGATTTGATCTTGAATTTAGTGGCCAGACAGTGAAGGATGTTAAGGGAGGAAGTAATATGATCATATATGTGTTGAAATAAAATCACCCTGACATTTGTGTGGAAAATGTCTTGGAGAAGGGAAACAATACATAAAGAGAGCGAATAAGGGGATTTTGCAGTAGTCTAGGTAAGAGATGACGGTGTTCCATCTAAGAAGTTAGCATGGGCGATGGATAGAATTTAGAAATGCAATCCATTGACCT